>NC_091285.1:82197829-83476622 GCF_032444005.1 Ranitomeya imitator
GGAGGAGAGAAGGAGGTCTTGGGAGGACCGGAGATCACGTGAGGGAAGATATCGAGAGATTAGTTCAGAGATATATGGAGGAGACAGGTTGTGGATGGCTTTGTAGGTCAGTATTAGCAATTTGAACTGGATACGCTGAGGGAATGGGAGCCAGTGAAGAGATTTGCAGAGGGGGGAAGCGGAGGAGTAGCGAGGAGAGAGATGGATTAGTCGGGCAGCAGAGTTAAGGATGGACTGGAGAGGTGCAAGGGTGTTAGCAGGGAGGCCACAGAAAAGGATGTTGCAGTAGTCAAGGCGGGAAATGATGAGGGCGTGCACAAGCATTTTAGTAGATTGGGGGTTGAGGAAAGGACGGATCCTGGAGATATTTTTGAGCTGGAGGCGACAGGAGGTGGAAAGAGCTTGGATGTGTGGTTTGAAGGACAGGGCAGAGTCGAAGGTTACTCCGAGGTATATGAATTAAAGTATTTGGAGATTCAGATCTCCAAGATGGTAGAAGACTATATACAGTAGCTCTTAACTGAAAATCAGAACCAGCGGGAAATTGCCGCTTTCTGAGACAAATTTCGTTTGGATACCCCTGACCCCACAAATCCTATACACAATATACTCCATGAGGCAGCATTTCAGAGACCACTTACTGAAATCGGGTCACCAGTGTCTGATACACGCTGCGATAATCTTCTGACATGATAACCATTGCTACATCTTAAAGTGATGTGCTACTTCTGTGATTCTGATTACTTTGCATGCACAGATGAACCATAAAATAGGGATAAAAGCTGTCAATGAGTTCTGTAATGACAGCACACACGTTCATTGTGAGAGTGAAAAAGCCTTTAGAGCTCCCAGGCACAATGTGATCTGAGGCAGAAGCAGATCGGTAAAGGTCAAGCAGCAGGAATCATAACTTTGGCAGTAGTAAGTAATTTTAATGTGGTGTAAATGATAACGTTTCATAGAGTTGTATGGAGACACGTTTCTAAATGGCAAAGTAATTCTTGGCAAACATTTAGCTGTCCTAAAATGCAGTGCGATAGTGATCATTGCATGTTAGGATCTCCGTTGTGTTGTTGGAGGTGTGTCTGTCAACAGAAATTTGCATACTTGTAATTTCTGCTCTAAGCTATAATTCCAGGTCTTTTTCAAGTAAGTAAGATTAGATACATTGCGGAAGTATTGATGTTGTTCCTTAGGAGGGAGAGGAATCTTGTATGTATTCATTTACATTGATTTAGAATTGTGGCCTATGAGTCATATAATTGATGTATGGATAAACTGCCTTTAGTAGGCCTCGAACACATTTTCTGTAAAGCACTTTAAACTCTGATCTACATTACACGTTACATTATATATCAGCTTTAGAAACCAGCTGAAGATTAAGTCATTCTTCCATTTCTACCTGTCAAACTAGAAGAGAGTCTATAAATTATATGAGTGCGTTGTGTGCTACATCAGTTCACTTGATAGTAGAATGATAGGAAACAAAAAAGCGCAAATAGGTTCTTATCCCACGGATTATTTCAATCAATGTAAAGGTACCGTCACACTAGACGATATCGCTAGCGATCCGTGACGTTGCAGCGTCCTCGCTAGCGATATCGTCCAGTGTGACAGGCAGCAGCGATCAGGCCCCTGCTGTGCTGTCGCTGGTTGGGGAAGAAAGTCCAGAACTTTATTTGGTCGCTGGACTCCCCGCAGACATCGCTGAATCGGCGTGTGTGACACCGATTCAGCGATGTCTTCACTGGTAACCAGGGTAAACATCGGGTAACTAAGCGCAGGGCCGCGCTTAGTAACCCGATGTTTACCCTGGTTACCATCCTAAAAGTAAAAAAAACAAACACTACATACTTACCTACCGCTGTCTGTCCTCCAGCGCAGTGCTCTGCACTCCTCCTGTACTGGCTGTGAGCGTCGGTCAGCCGGAAAGCAGAGCGGTGACGTCACCGCTCTGCTTTCCGGCCGCTGTGCTCACACAGACAGTACAGGAGGAGTGCAGAGCACAGCGCTGGAGGACAGACGGCTGTAGGTAAGTATGTAGTGTTTGTTTTTTTTACTTTTAGGATGGTAACCAGGGTAAACATCGGGTTACTAAGCGCGGCCCTGCGCTTAGTTACCCGATGTTTACCCTGGTTACCGGCATCGTTGGTCGCTGGAGAGCGGTCTGTGTGACAGCTCTCCAGCGACCAAACAGCGACGCTGCAGCGATCCGGATCGTTGTCGGTATCTCTGCAGCGTCGCTAAGTGTGACGGTACCTTAAGAGAACTGCTCACCTGATGGTGCAGAGTAAGAGCATGTAGATGTCTGCTGCCGCAGATCACAGGTCGGCAAATGACCTCTCAGTGACCGACCACCCGTTGGGTCGTGTCAAGCTTGGACAGTCACTTCGTGACACTGAGATTCCTTTGAACAAAGGAAGCTCTGGCCTCTGAAAGTGTACTTCTCTACCTCTGAGTATACGAGTCCTAGACTTGGTGGCTGGCTATCAGCGGATCTCATGTAGTAATTACCTGTTCACGGCAGGGTGTCATACTTCAATGGAGGTTGAAGGGTTAGCTGTTTCTCACTTCTCCAGTTATAGTTAATCCCATATGTTCAATGTGAAGCTGATATGTCCACTCTTCGGATATGTCTTTATGGATTTTACAATTTTTCTCTGACAGACTGTTTCAGCTAACCTGTGAAAATGATGATCATTATTATTTGTTTGGTGTAATTGGTTAGACATACACCTGTATGTAATACAACAAAATCCCTGACTTTCTGCGTAGTGTACCTAGCATTGATGCTCTTCTGAAGGGAGAGTAGTCACACCAATTATAGATTTGATTTGGGTTTCTTTTGTTCATTCACTTTCCACCATGTTAATTGATAAAAATAAGCTATTCACACTAGAGAGGAGCAATTTTATTTGAACGGAATTGAATTCTAAAATGTTTACAAAAATTCCTATTTTTTAGGATATAGATTTTTTTTGTTTTTTTTTTGCATTTCTGTGCTGTGCTAATTCAAGAGAAAATGTAGTACTCGCCTATCTCATGGCTCACCATCTGGCCCTTCACGCCTCTTTTTTTTTTTTTGTTTTTTTTTCTTTCGCTCATCCTCTTTGGCTTGTGAACGGTATGGCCAAGTCGGGCAGGAAGTGATGGCCCAGAGTGAGGCAGGCCTAAAGAGGATGCATGTCCCCTGAAAAGGTGAATAGAAGAGGCACGAAAGATCAGACCGTGTTAGCTTTGAAATTAGTTTTATTTTTTTATTTTTTACATCCTAGCATTAGAAACAAAAACGCTCATATTCGAAAGATTCGCGAATTTGAATCTTTACTGAGTTGATCATCTCTAATTAATTCTTTATTTTTTTAAAGCATTCTTTATTTTGCAGCATTTTTTTCCACACATACATAAAACTTTTGCACAGTACCCTATGTACCAGTAGTGGGATAATAAGAAAAAAAATAGTGCTACTATAAGAGAAGGAAAAACTGCTCAATAAAACGTTACCTAAATTTCTTCCATCTTTTAATATATTGTTAATACCATTCTCAATGTGATTGAGGTTTATATTGGTAAATAATAACATGACATCGTATTAGGTGAGTTTATCGAACTTGTATTTCTGCTGTGTCAGTGATTCTACTTATTAGAGAGCAGCTGCCCCATCTATGTGTCTCTCCACCTCTTTCTCTCTTATGCTGTTCCTCTCCATAGACTTCAGTAGGCAGCTGTAATGTGATCTGTCAGTTGTTTTTTTTCCTGTGTAAACTTTGAGCTCGGGAGGGAGGATAAGTGGCTCATTAGTGAAGAAAAAAACATATTTTTATCTGATTTTAATCTATATTATAAATGTTCTTACTTGTACTGTTCATTTAGGCAAAGTTTGTTGGAAAGAGAATGACCATTTAAATAATCTAAATTTACAAGATAAAATACCGTATTAAAATGGCGGACAGATAGAAAAACAGTATCCTCAATTGTGATCTTATAGCTACATCTGGTTTATCATTTTTTTTATAATTTTTCTATGTGTAAATAAATGTTAAATTACAAAGTACACGTTATTGTGTTTTTGGTTCTTCAGGCTTGCTATGGAATTCTAAAAGTTCCTACGGGAAACTGGCTTTGTCGGTCTTGTGCACTTGGTGTTCAAGGAAAATGTTTACTTTGCCCAAAGAGAGGAGGAGCTCTGAAGCCCACGAGAAGTGGGACCAAATGGGTCCACGTTAGTTGTGCCTTATGGATACCAGAAGTAAGTAATTAAAAATTACTACGAATATATTGGGTTTTGGCTTTAAATTGAACATAATGTGAATCTACTTTTTCCTACTCCTTTATTTTATGTTTACTAATTTACCCATTATTTTCTTAGACATCATGATATAGGTTTTCATCACAAGTAGCGTATATAGAGTAGGCTCAGGATCAAAGTCTGTGCAAAGTCAGATGTTATGACTGTATAAGCACACTCACAGGGGTTAAGTACAAACCAGGAGAGACACACCTGCACCCAACAGGTCCCTGTTCAGACTAGGAAAGTCCTTTTATCTGACCCTGATTTGTCTCTGCCTGACCGCATTCGTTGGCACCCTAAGTACTAGCAATATCGCCCCCACTTACCCTGAATGTCCTTAGCTGCACCTTTGCTATAAACAATGTGCAACACTAGAACAACAGTAACTATAAAGTGAAATACACAAAAATATTCACACAGACAAACAGAAAAGGCGGAAGAAAATAAGAAGAAACACACAACAAACGGAATATGTGAAAAACCTCCCAGTCCTCAAATGTAAAAGAAAGGAAAGGGTACTGGAGAGAAAAACATACAAACAAACTGTTGGAAAAGCAACAGAGATAAACCAGGAAAGATCATCCCTAGCTGAGGAGCTGGATCTTCAAACACCATCTGTCCTGAAATTTAGCTAACAAAGATGCAGGTGCAAGGCCCCTCCCAAGAGGCGATGGGACAGAACCAAATTGGGAAGTGAGAGACGCCTGAATAGAAGCTAAAGTAAGGAAAGAAAAGACAAAAGAACCATTAGTAGTTGGACAGAAACCAAACTGGCTGTGGCTCAGCAGAAAGGGAAACTGACCACGCAGCAAGAGGGCACCGGATCAAGCCCCAAAACCGAGGCATAACACCAGATAGCTGGCTCGTGACCAATCAGATTTAGTCCCGCCCGACAATCACTGTCATTGGTCTGTCAGCATAGGCAGGACTAAGTTAAAAAACACAAAAAGGATTTCAAACCGTCACACCACTAATAATGCTGGTTTTATTGTAAAATATACATAATTGGTATCACCAAATTTGGATCGACTTGGACTATATAATTGTTATTATTTATCCCCTATAGGAAGCACTGTCAAAACAGCTATAAATATTAATACTGACACACAAACAATGAAGTAAAAAGAGATTTAAAAAAATTGGTATGTAAAAAAAAAAAAAAACACCCGCTTACAAGGCTGTTGAGTTTGGATCAGGAGACCTGCAGACAGACCATATCTTGTGGTCTGTGTTTGGACGGAGTTCCACAGACGCCTGCGTGAGCCCTAAAACTCTGTTCACATTCATCCTATGCGCTACACTGAGCACTTACCTTAGAGTTTCTGTCAAAATCCCCCCAAAACTTAATTCAGAATAAACCCCCCCATGGAACTACGGTACTAACTATAATGAGGCAGATGGAATTACTTTCAACACTATCTGGCCTTTTGTTACCGCTGTGTCCCTCCATTTTAGGCTTGCTTTTTAGCACATAAAAAGTTCGATCAGTGTTTTTGTACATGCCTAAAAAGACTCCATTTGCCTCATTATATTGAATGTGTCATCTAGTGACAAGGGACTGGGGGCACCTACACGATCCCTCTAACTAGAGACACTCTAGGCTATCTCTGTCCCCTCGATTACCCCAGATGGAGAAGATGCGGGATCTCATATCTTCTATGCTCCTAACTTAAACCTTATCAGCTCCCTCATCCTCCCAGGGAAGTGTGAGTCTTAAGTGTATTGGAAAACACTTACAAGACAGACAGGGATAAAAGAAAACTACAATCATACAAATTCACTCACAAAACAACAGAATTGGAAACGGGAGGAAGAGGGAGCACAAGCCAGATGAGAGAGGATAAGGATAAACACGTAATCCAACTCCACCCAGCAATCTCCTGAAAAACTCTCGAACCACCTACTCTGAACCTCTCCTCCAACTCCAAACTAGAAAGTAGGACTATTACTGGCCGCTCCCAAGTTTCAGTGGTGAGCATATATACCAGAGGGGAGTGGCCAACACAGAACAGCTGAGACAATTGAGGAAGGAGAGCTCTGGGAGATCAACTGAACTGATTAGCTCTTGCAATGACTAAGCAAGGAAACCAGCACTGTTTATTAGGATGGTAATGCAGTTCTAATAAGTGCAGGAGTTTGTGTAACCAGATATTGCAATCTTCTGGCCCCTCTCTGTCATGGTATTCCCATGACAAAATGGTTTCATTGTGGTTTTAGTCTCAATCACATTAGTTGGGATTTAGATGGAAATCCCAATGTAAGTTCTCAGTGTAGAGCACAGGATAAACGTGACACTAAAAGCGATGACAAAATATTATGTACAAAATATTTCCAACAAAAGCTTCAAATCAACCCACAAAAAACAAGTCCATTCAGGTCCATCATCTGTTAACCGAAAAATAGGGGATATCCACTACACTAATAGCACAAAGGCTTTAGAAAATTACACAGCACCCAGAATCTGCAAACCCAAATCCTCCTGATGAACCCCAGGGTGCCAAAACCACAATTAGAGTGCACGAGTTAGGCACTTTGTATGTTTGAGGTGGAATATTTGCAATTTTCACTCTGTAACATACAGCCGATACTTTTTTCTGAAAAACACCTATGAGACCAAACTACTCTGCATCCATAGATCAATTCTTTGAGGGATGTAATTTCTAAAAATTGCTTTGCTTAGTCTTTTTTTGCTGTTTTAGCAGGGAATGACAGGTCTCTCTCTATACACAAATGCTGGGAGAGACCTGTCACTCCTGGGCAAAGGATTTGAGAAGCTGCCAGGGACACGCCTGTCCGACTAGTTTCCAGTGAGGATCGTTCCCTGGTGGCTTTTCCGGAAACGTCACAATGTTTCAGAGTCAAACATACCTGGATAAGATCATTCAGCCAGTGTCTTGATACATGCTACCCATTGATTGGGCATCGTATATCAGCTGTCAGGTTCCCTGTAATGCCAAACGTGGTCTTTAAGAGGTATAAACACAAACCTTCTGTTGTATGAGCCAATAGGGAAATCACATTTTGAATGAACAGGAGGAAAGAAAAACTAAAAATTGTCAGTTTTGGTGATTGGTTCTTGAGGGCCTTTACTCTTGTGTTTTCGTCAGTGTGTGTACGCACTGTGGTGTGTATCATGTACTGATTGCTCTCTTCCAATTTTCATATAGTCTGTTCTTTTATCTCTGTGCCGTTGTAATATAGTTTTCCCAGTTATTGTTAATATTTGATTGAGATAACGTGGATGGAGATGACCTTCGGCTCCCTTCCTCCTTGCAGGTCAGCATTGGTTGTCCAGAAAAGATGGAACCTATTACTAAGATTTCACACATCCCTCCAAGTCGATGGGCTTTGTCCTGCAGCTTGTGTAAAGAATGCACCGGTACTTGTATCCAGGTACGTGACATAAAGCAATATTTCTGCCTTGCTGAGGACTCGTTCTCATCCATCAGACGCAAGCGTTGTAGAGTGAATGTGTGAGCATTTGTAGATCGCCCCGTATCTCTGTGCTGATACTGCTTGGTCACAGTGAGTCAGCCCGTCTACTACTGTGTAAAGTCCATGTGGCAGCTGTATGATACAGCTCTGACAAAAATTAGGAGACCACTGCAAAATTTTCAGTTTGTCCAATTTTTCTCTTTATAGGTGTATCTTTGAGTAAAATGTAAATGCTTCTTTTATTCTATAAACTTCTGACAACATGTCTCCGAATTTCCAAGCAATAAATCTTGTATTCATTTTCTGAAAATGAGAAATGGTCAAAATAACAAAAAAAAATCCAGTGCTTGCAGACCTCAAATAATGCAAAGAAAAAAAAAACAAGTTCATAATTATTTAGAAACATCAATACTAATTTTTTAACTCTGGAAGAGTTCAGAAATCAATATTTTGTGGAATAACCATGATTTTTAATCACAGCCTTCATGCGTCTTGGCATGCTTTCCACCAGTCTTTCACACTGCTTTTGGGTGACCTGATGCCACTCCTGGTACAAAAATGTAAGCAGTTCTTCTTTGTTTGATGGATTGTGACTATCCATCTTCCTCTTGGTTACATTCCAGAGGTTTTCAATGGGGTTCAGGTCTGGAGATTGGGCTGCCCATGACAAAGTTTTGATGTGGTGGTCCTTCATCCACACCTTGATTGACCTAGCTGTGTGTTGCATGGCACACTGTCCGGCTGGAAAAACCAGTCCTCAGAGTTGGGGAACATTGCCTGAGCAGAAGGAATCAACTGTTTTTCCAGGATAACATTGTCTGCTTGATTCATACATCCTTCGCAAAGATTAACCTGCCCAATTCCAGCCTTGCTGAAGTATGCCCAGATCATCATCGATCCTCCACCAAATTTCACAGTGGGTGCAAGACACTGTGGCTTGTACGTCCTTCTAGGTCTCCGTCTAACCATTAGACAACCAGGTGTTGATCTGGGGATGCTTCAGCAAGGCTGGAATTGGGTAGGTTAATCTTTGCGAAGGACGTATGAATCAAGCCGCATACAAGGTTATCCTGGAAAAACAGGTGATTTCTTCTGCTCAGGCAATGTTCCCCATCTCTGAGGACTGTTTTTCCCAGCAGGACAATGTGCCATGCCACACAGCTAGGTCAACCAAGGTGTGGATGAAGGACCACCACATCAAATCCTTGTCATGACCAGCTCAATATCCAGACCTGAGCACCATTGAAAACCTCTGGAATGTAATCAAGAGGAAGATTGAAGTCACAAGCCATCAAACCCAAAGGTCACCCAAAAGCAGTGTGAAAGACTGGTAGAAAGCATGCCAAGACGCATGGAAGCTGTGATTAAAAATCATGGTTATTCCACAAAATATTGATTTCTGAACTCTTCCGGAGTTAAAACATTAGTATTGTTGTTTCTAAATAATTATATATTTATTATTTTTTTTGCATTATTTGAGGTCTGGAAGCAATGGATTTTTTCTGATTTTGGCCATTTCTCATTTTCAGAAAATGAATAAAAAATGTATTGCTTGGAACTTCGGAGACATGTTGTCAGAAGTTTATAGAATACAATTTTTTTTACATTTTACTCAAAAATATGCCTATAAAGAGAAACCTTAGACAAACTGAAAATTTTGCAGTGGTCTCTTAATTTTTGCCAGAGCTGTATGTAGAGCAGATCTCTAACATGCTGTGTCAACACAGACCTTCAGAATCATGTACAGAAAAAAGCAAAAAAAAAAACTCATCAGAGTATGAAAACACATAAGTTTGTGTCATTATCTGTTTTAAGTTGTAAAAGATCCCTTTAAGGCAGTGACTAGCTTATGTAGCGCTTGCTGCATTACCCACTGTAACGTTTCCGCTGGCAGTATTGGAAACGTTCTCACTTATGTCATCAAATCTCTGTATGCTGGAGAAGATGCCTGTTGTGCCATGCTGTAATTATCTAGAATTGGGATTTCCTCGGTAAATACATGTTTTGCTGCCATTTCAAATCCTGTCATCCATTCTTGTGTCTAAAACTGTTTTTCCTTTACCAAGTCATTATGGCTTTTAACAGGAGCCAGAAATATTTGCGAAGCTTAACCTCTGCTAGATCAGTTTCTTAGAACGGCGGTCAGCCATAGGAACAGTGAATTTCAGTGGCCACATTCTACTATCTACGCTGTGTGGCACCATTCATCAAGTCAGCAAGGCGCCTCTACATGAATCCGGTGAGGCGCAAAGTGGCGTGTGCCTCACCAATAATCTTACTCCAGTCACTGACTGGAGTAAAATTAGTGGCGTAAAGAATACCACTGCTCATCGCGAACTTGACAAACGGGGGTTACCACGCACCTGTCACCCTTACTCTGTTGGAGCTGGGCAATTTTGGTTTCATAACTCTCAAAAGTCGATACAGTTTTGTGCAGGCTCATCTTGTGCAAAAACTTTTGTGACTTTTTAGTCCAGAATTCTGGTGTAAATGCTTTGGTGATTTGGGGCTTATGTGTTTTATTTAAGAATAATGGTATAATTTCCAACAGATTCCCTTTTTAGAGCTCCTCAAGACTTTCATGTCTGTAACAAATGGCACACCAAGGGTAAGTTCACACAGGGCTCTTTTGATTCTTTTTTTTTTTTTTTTTTGCAGGAAAACCTGATTTCTTGCCAGGAAAGAAGCTGCGTCAAAACGCAGATTTAGATGCGTTTTTTGGTGCGTTTTTCTTCGCGTTTTTGGTGCGTTTTTTTCATGCTTTTTTTTTTCTCTTTGTACATGCCAATAAAGTTGAGTGCCCCCAGAGAAAAAAAAACTTCCTGTAGATAGATAGAATGAACAGATAGATGATAGAATGAATAGATAGATAATAGAAAAATAGCTTGATAGAATAGATTACCTGCGGTAACCTCTTCACTGGCATTTTCCCACGGTCCAGAGGTTGCCTCATGTCAGGCTGTGAGGGAGCGCAGGCTCAGCGACGTCCCCTCCGGTCACTGAAGCAAGCGCCGGCAGCATCTCCTCATTCCCCAGTAGTTTACAGCCGGGACGGTCATATTAGCACTGCTCCCGGTTGTAAACTTTATTCTGGCTGTGTCTTTATTTACATGTAACAACTATAGGATTAGTAATGGATGGGTGTCTTATAGACGCCTCTCCATTACTAAGCAAAGGGCTTAATGTCGCTGGTGACATTAACCCCACAAATATTACCCCGCTTCTGACCGCTACAGGGCAAGTGGGAAGAGCCGGGCAAAGCGCCTTTTCTGGGCAGCTGCGGGCTGCTATTTTTAGGCTGAGGGGGCCTATATCAATGGCCCCTTAACAGCCTGAGAATCGCAGCCCCCAGCTGTGAGCTTTAGCAAGGCTGGTTGTCAAAAATGGGGGGGATCCCACACCATTTTTTTTAAAATTATTTATTTAAATAATTTTTAAAAAAAAGAGCGTGAGGACCCCTCTAATCTTGATAACCAACCTTGCTGAAGCTGACTCCTGGGGGTTGCTGCCACCAGCTGTGAGTTTTGTCCGGCTGGTTATCAAAAATAGGGGGGAACCCACACAATTTTTTTTTATTATTTATTTAGAGCGCAGGAGCGGCAGATGAAAACTCCCATCTGCCGCTCCTGTCGTCACTGTATTTAGCGTTAGCAGGTGTCAGATGGTGGGATTAGTAGTCTCATCAGCTGACACCAGTGACGGGAGGTAAAGTTTATGCCTCCAATCACAGCTGAGCGCTCACGCTGTCTTCTGACAGCATGGGAACAGTGGCTCTCTCACCGGCGGGGATGATTTTCCCGCCAATCAGAAGCGGTGTTTGCCGTACTGTCAAGCATATGACAGCGTGTCAAACACTGTAATGTCGGGCCAACCATTCAAGTGGATGGTGTTCGGGTCCGCTCTGCTGGATGACAGGCTGTATGGACACACCATGCAGCCTGCCATCTAGATGTAGCAG
Organism: Ranitomeya imitator; assembly: GCF_032444005.1. NCBI lineage: Eukaryota > Metazoa > Chordata > Amphibia > Anura > Dendrobatidae > Ranitomeya > Ranitomeya imitator. The sequence continues at coordinate 82,209,514 of NC_091285.1, forward strand.
AATGTGAGGTCACATCCGGCTCTCCTTGACTTTTCTGCAGCAAATGCGCTGCAAGAAAAGTCAACCTGCGTATTCAAGTCAATGGGTGAAAAATGCTGAAAAAAAGCTGAAAAAACGCTGAAAGAAGTGACATGCACTATGTAACAAAAACGCTGCAAATCACAAAAGCCTGATGACAAAAAACAACAATGTGTGTATGAGATTTCTGAAATCTCATAGGCTTTGCTGGTAATGGAAAAAGCAGCTGAAAATTAGCATAAAAAACGCAGCAAAAACGCCCTGTGTGAACTTATCCAAAAGGTGCAGCAGTTATTTTAATGGAACAGGACCCAAAACACTGCTACTCCATCTAAGAGCAGCATGATATAGGGCAGAGACCCTTATTCCAACGATATATAACTTACTGGAATACTCTCTGTAATTTTGATAAAATTACGGTTGCAGATCTAGCAGTTCTCTGAATGCAGAGCTCTGTGTAACCCCACCCACACCACCGATTGCCAGCTTTCTGTGTACACTGTGCATAGGCTAAAAACTGCCAATCAATGGTTGGACTGTGGTTATACAGAGCTCTTGGATATAGAGAACTACAAGGCAGCAGGTTTACTAGTCCTCCAGTGATAATTTCCTGCCAAAAAAATAGCAATTGTAGCAGAACTGCAGGAAGCAGCCAAGTAAGTGACACATTGCTGGAATCAGTGTCTCTGTCCCTACATTATGCTTAGATTAGGTTGCACAAACCTGGTGACAGATTCTCTTTTACCTTGTCACCCGTGCTTTTTCTCACTGTCTGGTATCTGGCTGCAGCAGGAGCTTACCCCCAGTACGCTGCCTGTGATAAGACACTAAGATTCTAAATCTCATCTGTCAGCTAAGAATTGCTCCTTAATTGTCAGCCTGACATGGAAGAGATCAGTCAGACATCACCCTCTACACTCATTGCATGATTTTTAAAGGCCGGGTTTACATCCTTCCTTTACCACTAATATTCAGTTCTATGTTTCTAATGATATGAAACCAAACTAGAAGAACAGAGCAGACCCATGAGTATGAACCTTTAATTGTTAACGTACTTCTGCTCACTGGAAACACATTTACACAGCTCCCCCATAATTACATCTGCCCCAATATGAATGAATAGGAGTGGATCTGCAGCACCTGGCCGCAGCCACTGTATAGGTCACCGCGCTGTGCTGGGCGGCTCTGTGCGGCCGACAATGGAACAGCTGATAGGTGCGGTGTCGGTGCGACACCTTCACCAATCTGATATTGGTGATCTATCCTAAGGATATATATGAATATAAAAGCACTGGACAACCCTTTAATGGGATTAAATAAGGATGGAACACGTCATATAACAAATAACTTGTGCGTAAATACATTTGCATATATGCCCCTCTTGCCCCTCTCACACATACCAAAGCTTGCAAAATCAACAGACAGCCCTGGCACACCAGCCTGACCAAAGAACTGAGGCGAGCATCCAGGGCTGCTGAGCGCAGATGGAAAAGATCCCACTCCAACAAGCACTTTATCACATTCAAACAGTCCCTCACTACTTTCAAGACCACACTCGCCACAGCTAAACAAACCTACTTCTCATCTCTCATATCCTCCCTGTCTCACAACCCTAAACAGTTATTCAACACCTTCAACTCTCTCCTCCGTCCCCCAGCACCTCCTCCCTTCCCACTCATCTCAGCTGAAGACTTTGCCTCATTTTTCAAGCAGAAGATTGAGAACATCAGAGACAGTTTTAGTCGACAACCCCCAGAGCCCTTCCTCCCGACTTCCCAGCCCTCCAAAACCAACTTCTCCACCATTACAGAAGATCGACTCTCCACTCTACTCTCAAGATCGCATCTCACCACCTGTGCACTTGACCCGATCCCATCCCACTTCATCCCAAACCTCTCCACAGTCTTCATCCCAACCCTAACCCATCTCTTCAACCTATCACAACTGGTGTTTTCCCCTCAAGCTTTAAACATGCCTCCATCACACCTATCCTCAAAAAGCCCTCTCTTGACCCATCCTCTGTATCTAGCTATCGCCCTATATCACGTCTCCCCTATGCCTCAAAACTACTGGAACAACACGTCCATCTTGAACTGTCCTCCCATCTATCTTCCTGCTCCCTTTTCGACCGCTTACAATCAGGCTTCCGGTCCACTGAAACTGCCCTAACTAAAGTCACCAATGACCTATTAACCGCCAAGAGCAAGCGACACTACTCTGTCCTCCTCCTCCTGGACCTGTCCTCTGCCTTTGACACAGTGGACCATTCCCTATTACTACAGAACCTCTCATCCGTTGGCATCACAGACTTGGCCCTATCCTGGATCTTATCATACCTAACAGACCGGACATTCAGCGTCTCCCATTCACACACCACCTCCTCACCTCGCCCCCTATCTGTCGGAGTCCAGCAAGGTTCAGTTCTAGGGCCCCTGCTCTTCTCCATTTACACTTTTGGCCTGGGACAGCTCAAAGAATCTCACGGCTTTCAGTATCCTCTCTATGCTGATGACACACAGATCTACATCTCTGGACCAGATATCACCTCCCTACTAACCAGAATCCCTCAATGTCTATCCGCTATTTCACAAACTTAACATGGGCAAAACAGAATTAATCATCTTTCCCCCATCTCACGCGACCCCCCAACGAACCTATCCATTACAGTAAACGGCTGCCCACTCTCCCCAGTCCCACAAGCTCACTGTCTCAGGGTAATCCTTGACACTGATCTCTCCTTCTAACTGCATATCCAAGCCCTTTCCACTTCCTGGCGCCTTCAACTCAAAAATATTTCACGGATCCGTACATTTCTAAACCAAGGATCTGCAAAAACTCTAGTCCATGCCCTCATCATCTCCCACCTCGACTACTGTAACCTCCTGCTCTGTGGCCTCCCCTCGAACACACTCGCACCCCTCCAATCTATTCTAAACTCAGCTGCCCGACTAATCCACCTGTCCCCCCGCTATTCCCCAGCTTCTCCCCTCTGTCAATCCCTTCACTGGCTCCCCATTGCCAAGAGACTACAGTACAAAGCCTAACCATGACATACAAAGCCATCCACAACCTGTTACCTCCATACTTCATCTCCCAGTACTTTCCTGCACGCAACCTCCGATCCTCACAAGATCTCTTTCTCTACTCCCTTCTTATTCCTCTTCCCACAATCGCATACAAGATTTCTCTCGCGCATCACCCCTACTCTGGAACTCTCTACCACAACATATCAGACTCTCACCGACTATCAAAACATTCAAAAAGAATCTGAAGACCTACCTCTTCTGGCAAGCCTACAACCTGCAGTAATCACCGATCGACCAAACCACTGCACGACCAGCTCTATCGTTACCTACTGTATCTTCACCCATCCCTTGTAGATTGTGAGCCCTCACGGGCAGGGTCCTCTCTCCTCCTGTACCAGTTGTGACTTGTATTGTTCAAGATTATTGTACTTTTTTTTATTATGTATACCCCTCCTCACATGTAAAGAGCCATGGAATAAATGGCGCTTTAATAATAAATAATAATAATATACAATTCACAAATTCTGTAGATGAAGTTGCCACAGTGCCTCTATGGCAGAGACTAAAACTAAGTAACTTTGCTATTATGGTTATGTATTACTCTGAAACACTGCAACCTTATATATAAAACATAGTCTACAAATCCTTCCGGGAACTATAGGGAGAGACCTGAGTAGTGCGATGAGCTCACTGGCCAGCTTCTCCGCCATCCCACGGTCCGCTGATTGACCGGTGTGTGTGCTGGAGGAGACTTGTCAATCAATTGGGACTGGGAATAGGCAGCCGACAAACTAATCAGACTAGCCAGGTCTCGATAGTCCACAGCCGGCTTTTCAGTCTGTTCTCACTGAAACACCACAGCGCTTACATGCATGGATCTAATGAGAGGTTCCCTTTGAGTGGCTTGTCCACTACTTGAGGAAACCCTTCTTAAAACCACTAAAATAAGAAAAGCTTAGAATCACCTCGCTCACTGACACTGTTCCAGCGATGTCAGGGTCTCCTGGTGCTCCAAGCTGTGGCCAGTCAGCGGAACCCGAATGGCTGCGGCCTTTACTAATTCATCAGAGCGGACATTGACACTTACAAAATATTGATCGGCTGCAGGTATCAATATTGGCTGCAGCGTTCACGTCACTTTACAATGTCACACGGGTGCTGGGAGACCCTGCACCGACATTGCTGTAGCTGCCTGGCCCGGTGTGAGAGGTAGGTATAAGCTTTTCTTGTTTTACACATGAGACTCGGCATTGAAGAATGGGTTGTCCAAGTACTGCCTGGCTATAATCTTCCTGTATGAATGTGCCTTCCTCTGCCTGGGAGCAACATTTGAGGGCACAACGTGGTCCCCAGGATGTCAGTAGGGCAGCACAGTTGTAGAGGATCCATCTACATTGACCTGCTTGGTTAGGAATACCTTCTCTGGAGCTGAATACAACGGCATAGAGAATAAGTATTTTGCTGATATTTTTTTTCAAAGGATTTTCATGACTAATGTACCGTATAATTTACTTATCTGAGTCTCAGGCAGCTTCACAGCCGTCAGCCTCCTCCTGTTTGCAGATGTCAGTATTTGTCCAATTGTAAGAAGCAGAGTAATGGCTATGCAACTTACTGCCATGTCCATACCCTGTATTTGTGTGAGTGAGCGCGTCATTTGGTCAGCAGTTGTACAGATGAGTGTGAAATCTAAGGCTTGGTAAAATATGTTCTATGGGTACGATCCCTTATCTACCGGCTTCGTGAAGACATTGTGATGTTCTCGCTACATTGCTGTGAGAAGAGAGAATTGCTGCGGTCAGTGTGTATGGGACTTAATTGTGCGGTTTTGGAAAGGTTGAGTGAGCTTCCATGTTTGATTCCAGCTATAAATGAATGAACATCTACTATATAATTGTCCAAGGGTCACTTCCGTCTGTCCTTCTGTCTGTCTGTCATGGATATTCATTGGTCACGGCCTCTGTCTGTCATGGAAATCCAAATCGCTGATTGGTCGCGGCAAAACAGCCACGACCAATCAGCGACGGGCACAGTCCGGAAGAAAATGGTCGCTCCTTACTCCCTGCAGTCAGTGCCCGGCGCCTGCATACTCCCCTCCAGTCACCGCTCACACAGGGTTAATGCCGGTGGTTATATAGTACGTGGCTGTGTTATATACTGCGTGGCCACTGTTATATATTGCCTGTATTAACGCATCGTTTAATCTACAATATGTATGTATATAGCAGCCACATAGTATATAGCACAGGCCACGTAGTATTTGTCTGCTATATACTATGTGGCTGCTATATACTATGTGACCTGTGCTATATACTATGTGGCTGCTATATACATACATAAATACATATTCTAGAATACCCGATGCGTTAGAATCGGGCCACCATCTAGTAAAGCATAACCACTGATGTTAAACATGACTTTCCTAAACGCTTTCGGAAATCCCATTGAAATTGTGTTATGACTAAATTTTGCCAAATCGGAAAAAGGAGAAAGGTGACCCTTCCCTATGGTCCCCTTTTATAATCCCAGTTTTAAGTATTTCTGAAAACTAATGTTTAAAAATGATGTATTAATCTTTCAATACATCTCATTTAAAGAAATGAACTGTGCTTTTGAAGAACACAACATTAATGGTCTATCCTTGGGCTCATGCCAGAGGAAAAAGAGAAAGCAAGATAAGGCTCATAAAAAAAAAATGCTACAAAAAAATCATCCCACCGTTCCCCCACTAACTTGTGATTGCATCCTGACAAAGGGTCCAGTTAGGCCAAACATGCACAGATGTAATGTATTTGTAATAAATAAAACATCTAGAACAAAACCTTGGTGGCTAGGAGTCTTCTTTCAGCAACGTGGCACCACAAGTGTCCTCTTCTTGCTGAAATCTCTAGTCTTGAACACCTTCACCCATAATTGACAGCCTCTTCATGGTTTCCATGACTGTCTACCTGGGCACAGTACATTCAGCCAGGGCAGTGCTGGGTATTGCTGCATTGTCCCATTTTTGTGTGATGCGAAGATGACTCAGACCCCAGATATTATTTTGATGGCCTAATCCTAATGATATGACCCTAAATACCACCTTTTAAGATGTACATTTGAACCATAAAGATGTAACCTCTGGCCTCTGGCGGACAACTGTTCTCCTTGACTTGCATGCTCAAGATAAGTGCAGACAATGTCTTATAAACTCAGGTGACCGCGCCTAGTCTTTCAAGCAGAAGAAACTTTTTCCTGCAGTGTATTTTGTGTCATTTTTTTTCTGTCGTTTCCTGAGCAATTTTCCTGCAGGTTTTGACCGCTCGCTTTGGACTAGCAAAGGATCCATGAGTGGCCTAGACATCTGTGAATGAATCAGGGTTCTACATTTTTTCCTTTGGTTTGTTAGTACTTGATGTATCAGAGAACATGCGTAACATTTGTGTTTTCTATCATCCACTTTGGGCCAAGAAAAACAAATAACAGTATCTGGTGCACTCTACTGATGTCCTGAAGTATAATAGAAAGATCAGATCTCCTTCTCGCATCCAGCCAGATAAGTGCAGACATGGCCTTTCAGGTGCTCTGATGTTCCCACAAAGGCTCAATTACTTTCTAACAATTTAAGAGCTGTCAACTAAAACCCCTCTTTTGTGATCCTCTGGGAACAATTCTTTTATTTCTCCCATTCCATCAGAAAAAGGAGTGTTGGTCTTTTGCAGTGTATACACCATACATACTGTGAGCACAAGTATTGGGCAATTTGTGTGTATTTTTTTTGGTCGGATCTCCCTGAAGTGCAGTGTAGTATTTTATATCCAAGAGTTGTCTGTTTGCTTCCTGGATGTAATCTGTCGTGTTCATGATGACTACAGCTCCTCCTTTGTCAGCTGGTTTGATGATGATATCGTTATTGTCTCTTAAGGGTTGTATGGCTTTTCTTTCCTCCATAGTGATATTTTGTGGTACTTTATGATTATGATTTTATGATTATTATTATGATTTACGAGTCACTACATGGATACAATTCACACCTCCACCAGACGGACTCCAGATAACCAAGAACATTATTCCCATTGCCTCTCCATCTGTAAGAAAATGCCTAATTTGATTACCTTGGCTTATATATGGACTCTTCACACTTCCCACCCCCTAACAAATGTCCTCCTGTAGTATTCTTTAAATATTATGCTTGTTTCTTACTAATCTATTTGTAATCTTGCCTGAAGAAGGAGCCACTGTGCTCTGAAAGCTTGCAAACATTTTATTTTCTGGTTAGCCAATAAAGGTATCACTCCTAGAATACTTCTGTCATCATTGGGCAGAAAAATAACACGGTACCACAATACAATTTATTGTACATTATGAAACTAATTGAACAACATACACTAAATTACTTGGTAATATTTTATGTTCATCTGATAAAGTGAGAATAATAACCAAACAACTCACAATTTACAAAAATAAGTTTGTCATTTTTGTTAAAAGTATCAGTGACCAATTTAGCCCCCCTTCTTTTCAATAAGTCATAAGCCTTTCATCCATGGAGTCTCTCAGTTTCTTAACCCCTTCACCCCGAAGCCTGTTTTCAACATCCTGACCAGGCCATTTTTTTTCAATTCTGACTACTGTCACTTTATGGGATCATAACTCTGAAACGCTTCAACGGATCCTTGTGATTCTGAGATTGTTTTCTCGTGACATATTGTACTTTATGATAGTGTTAAAATTTCTTCGATTTGACTTGCGTTTATTTGTGAAAAAAATGGAAATTTGGCAAAAATTTTGAAAATTTAGCAATTTTTAAACTTTTTTAGTTTTTATGCCGTTAAATTAGTCATATCATACAAAATAGTTAATAAATAACATTACCCACATGTCTGCTTTACATTAGCACAATTTTAGAAACATAATTTTTTTTTTGTTAAGAAGTTATAAAGTTTAAAAATTAACCAGTGATTTCTCATTTTTACAACAAAATTTGCAAAACCATTTTTTTTAGGGACCACCTCACACTTGAAGTGACTTTGAGGGGTCTATATGACAGAAAATGCCCAAAAGTGACACCATTCTAAAAACTGCACCCCTCAAGGTACTCAAAACCACATTCAAAAAGTTTATTAACCCTTCAGGTGCTTCACAGGAATTTTTGGAATGTTTTTTAAAAAAAAAAAACTTAACTTTTTTTCACAAAATTTTTACTTCAGATCCAATTTGTTTTATTTTACCAAGGGTAACAGGAGAAATTGGACCACAAAAGTCGTTGTATAATTTGTCCTGAGTACGCTGATGCCACATATGTGGGGTAAACCACTCTTTGGGCACATGGCAGAGCTCGGAAGGGAAGGAGCGCCATTTGACTTTTCAATGTAAAATTTGCTGGAATTGAGATCGGACACAATGTCGCGTTTGGAGAGCCTCTGATGTGCCTAAACAGTAGAAACCCCCCACAAGTGATACCATTTTGGAAAGTAGACCCCCTAAGGAACTATTCTTGATGTGTGGTGAGCACTTTGAACCTCCAAGTGCTTCACAGAAGTTTATAATGTAGAGCCGTAAAAAAAAAATCATATTTGTTTCACAAAAAATAATCTTTTCGTCCCAATTTTTTATTTTCTTAAGGGTAACAGGACAAATTGGACCCCTAAAGTTTTTGTGCAATTTGTCCTGAGTACGCTGATACCCCATGTGTGGGGGTAAACCACTGTTTGGGCGCATGGTAGCGCTTAGAAGGGAAGAAGCGCCATTTGACTTTTCAATGCAAAATTGGCTGGAATTGAGATCAAACGCCATGTCGCGTTTGGAGAGCCCCTGATGTGCCTAAACAGTGGAAACCCCCCACAAGTGACACTATTTTGGAAAGTAGACCTCTAAGGAACTTATCTAGATGTGTGGTGCGCACTTTTAACCCTCAGTTGTTTCACTAAAGTTTAGAATGTAGAGCCGTGAAAATTAAAAAATCATTTTTTCTTTCCATAAAATGATCTTAGCCCGCAATTTTTTTTCCAAAGGGTAACAGGAGAAATTGGACCCCAAAAGTTGTTGTCCAATTTGTCGTGAGTACGCTGATACCCCATATGTAGATGGTTTGTAGGGGGGAACCACCGTTTGGGCGCACGGCAGAGCTCGGAAAGGAAGGAGCGTCGTTTGGAATGCAGACTTAGATGGATTGGTCTGCGTGCATCACGTTGCATTTGCAGAGCCCCTGATGTACCTAAACAATATAAACCCCCCACAAGTGACCCCATATTGGAAACTAGACCCCCCCAAGGAACTTATCTAGATGTGTTGTGAGAACTTTGAACCCCCAAGTGTTTCACTACAGTTTATAACGCAGAGCCGTGAAAATAAAAAATATTTTTTTTCCACAAAACTTATTTTTTAGCCCCCGGTTTTGTATTTTCCCAAGGGTAACAGGAGAAATTGCACCCCAAAATTCGTTGTCCAATTTGTCCTGAGGACGCTGATACTCCATATGTTGGGGTAAACCCCTGTTTGGGCACACGGGAGAGCTCAGAAGGGAAGGAGCACTGTTTTAGTTTTTCAGCACAGAATTGGCTGGAATTGAGATCTGACGCCATGTCGCGTTTGGAGAGCCCCTGATGTGCCTAAACAGTGGAAACCTACCCCCCAATTCTAACTGAAACCCTAACACAAACACACCCCTAACACTAATCCCAACCATAACCCTAACCACACCCCTAACCTTAATCCCAACCGTAAATGTAATCCAAACCCTAACTTTAGCCCCAACACTAACACTAACTCTAACCCTAACTTTAGCCCTAACCCTAACCTTGGCCCCAACCCTAACCCTAATGGCAAAATGGAAATAAATACATTTTATTATTTTTTCCTAACTAAGGGGGTGATGAAGGGGGGTTTGATTTACTTTTATAGCGTTTTTTTGGCGGATTTTTATGATTGGCAGCCGTCACACAGTAAAAGGTACTTTTTATTGCAAAAAATAGTTTTTGCATCACCACATTTTGAGAGTTATAATTTATCCATATTTTGGCCCACAGAGTCATGTGAGGTCTTGTTTTTTGCGGGATGAGTTGACGTTTTTATTGGTACCATTTTCGGGCACATGACATTTTTTGATCGCTTTTTATTCCGATTTTTGGAAGGCACAATGAACAAAAACCAGCAATTCCTGAATTTCTTTTAGGGGGTGCGTTTATACCGTTCCACGTGTGGTAAAATTTATAAGGCAGCTTTATTCTTCAGGTCAGTGCGATTACAGTGATACCTCATTTATATCATTTTTTATGTTTTGGCGCTTTTAAACAATAAAAACTATTTTATATTAAAAAAATAATTGTTTTTGCATCGCTTTATTCTGAGAGCTATAACTTTTTTTATTTTTCTGCTGATGATGCTGTATGGCGGCTTTTTTTTTGCGGGACAAGATGACGGTTTCAGCAATACCATGTTTATATCCATCTTTTTGATCGCGTGTCATTCCACTTTTTGTATGATAATAAAGCGTTGTTTTTTTGTCTGTTTTTTTTATTTTTATTTTTTTTGCGGTGTTCACTGAAGGGGTTAACTAGTGGGATAGTTTTATAAAGCAGGTCGTTACGGACGCGCCGATACCAAATATGTGTACTTTTATTGTTTGTTTTTTTTAATTTACATAAATAAATGGATTTATTGGGAATTATTTTTTTTTTTTTTCTCCTTTGGGGATTTTGTTTTTTTTATACATTCTATTTTTTTTACTTTCTAACATTGTCCCAGGGTGGGTCATCATTATATTAGATCAGATCGCTGATCTCACACTTTGCATAGCACTGTGTCAGATCAGCGATCTGACAGGCAGTGCAGGAGGCTTTCCGGCGCCTGCTCTGAGCAGGCGCCAGCAAGCCACCTCACTTCAGGACCCGGAAGGAGCCCCACGGCCATCTTGGATCCGGGGAATCCTTCCAGAACACCGGAACAACGCGATCACATCGCGTTGTTCTGGTGGGAGAGCGCAGGGAGACCCTGTCCCTGCGCGATGCCCCTCTGTGTCGCTGTCACTACTGACAGCGGCATCAGAGGGGTTAATTACCCACGATCGGCGCTAGCGCCGATCGTGGGAATTGCTGCGGGGTGTCAGCTGTCATATACAGCTGACACTCGCACGCGATCGCTGCGGCGCTCAGCGTGAGGCCGCGCGATCGTGCTGCAGTGCGTTTTGCGGGAACTTAGTTCCCCCAGAGCAGTACTAGTTCAGTTGACCAACTTTTTGGGCAGCACCAACCACAGCCTCCCAGATATTGTTCAGAGAGGTCTATTGTTTTCATTCACTGTAAATATCCCATTTAAGAAGGAGCCCACAAGTTCTCAATATGGTTTAGGATCAGATGAGGAAGGGGTTAAGTCATTCTTTCATCTTTAAGGCCTTTACTGGCAGCCAAGCAGTGGAGACTTTTGTTCCTTTTGATAGAGCATTGTCCTGCATAAAAATCATGGTTTTCTTGAAAGATGCAGACTTTTTCCTGTACCACTGCTTGAAGAAAGTGTCTTCTAAAAAACGGCAGTAGATTTGGCAGTCGATTTTGAGTCCATTTTTCATCTGGAAAGGTCCAATTAGCTCATCTGTAATAATAACATCCCATAGCAGTACCCCACCTCCATCCTTGTTGGCGTCTGAGTCGAGGTGGAGCTCTGTGCCATTACCAATCACAGCAACATTTCCATCTCACCATCAAGAGTCACTCTCATCTCGTCAGTCCATAAAACCTTTGAAAAATCTGTCTTTAGGTATTGCTTGGCCCAGTCTTGACATTTCAACTTTTGTGTCTTGTTCAGTGGTGGTTGGGTTTCAGCCTTTCTTACCTCGGTCAAGTCTCTGAGCACCTTGTACTTCTGGACACTCCAGAGAGGTTGCAGTTCTGGAATATGACAGTACTGGAGGATAATGGCTTCCTGGTCACTTCCCATTTGATTCTTCTCAGATCTTTGGCAGTTAATGTGTGTCTTTCTCAACATGTTTTTTGCGATGCTGTTGATTGTTTCCAACAAAGCTTTTGATGGTTCTGTGACCACACCACAATATCTTAGCAATTTCAAAATGGATGTATCCTGTTTTAATTTTTATTTTATATGTCAATAGTACACATGAAAATAATCAGCTTTTAATTCATCTTATCAGAGAAATTTGCTCTTTCTCCTCCTGGACTGATCTTTCAGTCTCAAAAATCAACATTTCCTGGCAAAATCTATATTCAGTGAAGACAGAATGTTACATTACTGAGATAGGAGATGACAGTTGGTGCTGATAAGATCCTATGTAGATGTCAGTTGATAGAGGGTGGAGCTCTGCCTCTAGCTTCTCCCTTTTCCCCATCAGTAATTTGTAGGGAATGTCATTTTGTTAGAGATTTCACATGGAGCCCCTAAATACTGAACAATGTTCCCTGTACATTAAGGACATGCGGTAATGCAAGTATAGAGGGACATAATCATCCAGATCTAACTATACTTATTTAGGGATTGCCCCCTTTTCCTTTTTGCTTTGCACTCCCCCATACAAGGATGCAATTTTTTTTTCTAGACATGAGTAATCGCCATTATAACTCTACAAATGTACCGTGATATTATGTGCTGTGGACATACTGTACACATACCAGATGAGCACATTTTCACTACGTTGCCCTCAATTTTTCTACAAACACATGTGTGCCCATTCTGTCTTCACTTTTCCACTGAATTGGCCGTTACACATTACTAAATGTTTCGGGTTCTTTTCCACCTGACTCCTATTAATTCAGAGGGTTTTAAGGAAAGTTGCAGCTCTGGAAAATATTGGCACTGTCCATTTTTCAATATTGCATACCGTCTTTTTGATTAGTCTATCCCATCTCGATACACCGGTAATACCCACTCAAGCAGTCAGTGGGTAACCGCTGCAACCAGTCATGGGCTGAATGGGCATTTCCAACTGTTTTCATTGTGTCAAGACAGAACCAGGAGGTGGAGACCAGTGGGGACAGAAATCCATCAGAATGGAAGTTTTGGGGGATCAGTAATGGTGAATTTTATTTCTTAGAATTTTTTATATACCCGTCTGAATTCTTTTAAACAAAATGTAATCTGCTGGACCAGCCATTTTAAATGGTCTTGCTTCTATTAAGTAAGTGTATGGATTTAACCGATTTTGGCTTAGAAGAAAGAGTATAGATAATGTACAGCTCTAAATATATGCAATTAAACATTCATAAACTGGATTTCCTTCCTGAACATCTGCAGTTGTCGCAATGGGGTCTCTATTCCCACTTGCTTCCTGTCGTTGGCTATTCTTATATAGCAGGTGACAAGCTGTGTCACTGGTGTAGTTTCATTCCAGGGCAAGTTAATACATAGTCCTATACACTACAGTGGGGAAGAAAGTAAGAAAAATGTCTTCTCAGTTCTTAATGCATCACGAAGAGGGTCTGTGGCGTCTAGAGTCCCAGTAATATGAGGTACATGTCATTTGTAGTTTCAAGCTTCAATCATCATGATTAATATGACAACAACCCAATTGTTGGTGACTTCATTTCTTCCCCTGGTTTTTCTATGGACGAGATAATCATAGGCTCATAATAAAGTTTGCTGCTGCCCATTCAAAAAGGACTAATCCCAATAAATGTATTATAGAGGATCTGTCAGTAGGATGAACCCTGGGGCACGTAGGTCATAAGAGGCTGGATAAGGTGATTCCTTGATATCATGATGATGGCAGCATCAGTTTGATTTATAGGCAGTTTGATCCTATAGACAACTACAAGAATGATGAGGTTGTAGCACAATTGCCGTGACATTTGTGAACAGTGCTAAATACACTGCTGCTTGGCAGCTTTCCTCTTACACCGTGGATGGGGAGAAAGCTGTAAATCAGGCTCATTATTGCTGAGGAATCGGCAGTGCATGTATTGCACTGAGGGAACACGAGATCTTTCAGGCGATTATGAATATTTTTTTCTCTAGTCACCTTCCACGACAGTCACCTTGGAGGTTGTCTCCCTGCCCTAGTGGGGGACAGGAAACACAAAAAGGTTAAATACCCCTTCCCTTGCTGCTAGCTCCAATGTTTTTTTGTTTTTTTTCTGTTTCCCAGTGGGGCATGAAGAGGTTCCTCCAGGTGCTGCTGTGGCCGGCAAATGGAGCACCTGGAAAAAGTCTTACCAGCTGGGCAGCCGAGGTTGGGCAGTCCTTCCTCTCCTCCTCCATGTGGCTGCTCCCGTCTCCATCTGTGGACTCGGGACCCCCCTTTCTCCCGCGCCTCCACTGGAGGTAAAGCGGGGCGGTGATGTGCTGCCGGGGTCCTCTCTGAGCTCCCCGACGTCCTCCTCCCAGCGACGTGTAGTGGAGTTTCGGGTTCGCGCGCGCCGGGTTTGACGTCAGCGCGCACTTCCGGTTTGCGACCTGGGGCTCCACGCAGGAACGCATGCCATCTCTTGCATTCCATGTGGAAAATTGCCTGCACTACAGGGTTGTCATGGGCCTCCCTACAGACCAGGGGGACGAGGAGCACACGATTAACGCTGGACCCTGATCTCTTCATATCCTGGTCAGGAGCCTCCAGGTAAGATGCTGTGTCTCTGTGTGACTGTGACAGTTTGACCATGGACGGCGACAAACCCTCTGCTACATCTGCAGATCCCAGCGTTCACCCTCCTACCATGAGTAGCTGGGCTGGTCCCTTCAGTGTTCAGGACATGTTATTATGGGTCACTTAGTATACCTCTCTCTCTCTATTAGGGAGAAAAGGTCTCTGCCCCAAAGAACAAGCCAAACCGCAAGTGTGGTGTTTGTGGCTCCCGGTTACCTTCTGCATACAAGAAGACCCTGTGTCAACCCTGTACGGATGACATATTACGTGCTGAACAGCCATCCCTCCTGGACAGCATTAAATCTCTGATTAAACAGGAGGTACAAACCTCCATGGCAGCCTTTTCCCAGCCCCAGGTGTTGCATTCCCCCCTTCCCCTCCCCAAAAAGAGGAAAGAGGAAAAAGCACCTGTTGAATATGATTCTGACTCTGGTGAGGTTCATACCTCAGAATCAGACAATAATTGGGAAAATGAGGGCTCTACATCCACCCCTAAGCCTGACAGGAAAAAAATATTATTTTTCTTCTGAGGATATGGATGAGCTTGTTTCTATAGTTTGAAGCACCATGGGGGTTGAGGAAGTGGAGGAAAAACATTCCATTCAGGATGAAATGTTTGGGGGTCTGAAACCCAAAAGCAAAAAAAAGGTTTCCCATTCATGATAATGTTCAGAACCTTATTTTTCAGGAGTGGCCTTCCCCAGAGAAGGGCCTTGGCATACCTTCAGATTTTAAGAACCGTTTCCCCCTAGAAGGTGACAATTCTATTTGGGAGGTCCCCAGGGTGGACGTCCAGGTATCTAAAGTTACAAAAAAGACGTCTCTCCCATTTGAGGATTCCTCTCAATTAAAAGATCCAATGGATCGGAAAATTGAAAGCCACCTAAAGAAGTCCTGGGAATCCTCTACAAATTTGCTTAAAGCAAATATTGCGTCTACCTGTGTCACCAGGGCCCTAGTCCTCTGGCTTCGCAAATTAGAGTAACATCTCTCCCAGGGTACTTCCAGAGCGGAAATCCTGGACTCCCTACCCTTTCTTCAAAAGGCAACAGGGTTCTTAGCCGATGCCTCAAGGGAATCCAATCGTGTGGCTGCTCGGTCCCTAGTCCTGTCTAACTTAGCCAGGAGAGCCCTATGGCTGAAGTCCTGGGGAGGCGACATCACCTCTAAAACCAAACTCTGCGCCATCCCCTTTCAGGGACACCTGTTATGAACAGGTAATTCAGAACCACAATGGACATTGAACTTCAGAGCACACAAAGTGACCTGACAATTACCAAAAACAAAGGACGAGCTCTGAGACGTGGGAACTCTGCTGACCGCAATCCCTAATCCTAACACACCACACTAGAGGTAGCCGTGGATTGCGCCTAACGCTCCCTATGCAACTCGGCACAGCCTGAGAAACTAACTAGCCCTGAAGATAGAAAAATAAGCCTACCTTGCCTCAGAGAAATTCCCCAAAGGAAAAGGCAGCCCCCCACATATAATGACTGTGAGTAAGATGAAAATACAAACACAGAGATGAAATAGATTTAGCAAAGTGAGGCCCGACTTACTGAATAGACCGAGGATAGGAAAGATAGCTTTGCGGTCAACACAAAAACCTACAAACAACCACGCAGAGGGGCAAAAAGCAAGCAAGAAAAACCAATATAGCAAGCTGGACAGAAAAAATAGCAAACAAAAATAACACAAGCAAAACTTAGCTTATGCAGGATAGACAGGCCACAGGAACGATCCAGGAGGAAGCAAGACCAATACTAGAACATTGACTGGAGGCCAGGATCAAAGCACCAGGTGGAGTTAAATAGAGCAGCACCTAACGACTTAACCTTATCACCTGAGGAAGGAAACTCAGAAGCCGCAGTACCACTCTCATCCACCAAAGGAATCTCATAGACAGAACCAGCCGAAGTACCACTCTCGACCACAAGAGGGAGCTTGGCCACAGAATTCACAACAGACACCATGTCTTCGGCCCAATCTTGGATGACATCCTTGAAAAGGCATCTGATTGGAAGAAATCACTTCCCGAACAAAATATTGTTAGGAAGCGGTTTTTTCGTCCCCCTCGTGACTAGTCCTCCCAGAAGGACTTCAGGGGAAAAGGAAAAACGGGTCGATGGACTACCCGAAGGGGGGTAGAGGTTGGAATATCCTCGTGCCTCAACAGCAACAGACACCTGATAAACAGTGACTCTCTGGTGAGAGGTCGACTCGTCAGTTTCTCGCCCAATGGCAGTCCATATCCACGAACCAGTGGATCCTCCACACCATACAATTCGGACTGAAATTGGAATTCGAGAGCCCCCCATCCCCCCCAATGCCTAAGAATTACCCCGGAAAAGTCTCCAGACCTCGAGTCCCTGGGCTGGATCCCGAATCTCCAGTAATCGGACCTACAACCTTCTACAAGGAAAAAATTCCTCGGGATCCTCTTAGACTCGGAGGAGAGGACGTCCTTCCTTCCCGAAGATCGTCAGTGCGACCTATGTCACAGAATCTCTACTTTCAGACAACAAAGGTCTCCAACCCTGAAAGAGTCCATGTCCATTCTGGGGTCCCTAACTTCTTGTATTCAAGCCGTATCCTGGGCCCAGGCACATACACGAACCCTTCAGATTCACGTCCTCCTATACTCACAAACGTATCAGAGCACTCTATCCAGGTGACTTCCACTTCCCGGACACGTGAAGTCGGCCCTCTCGTGGTGGCTAAAGGGCCGGAACCTTCAGCGGGGGTAAGCTGGGACCAGCTTCCCCTGAAGGTGCTTCATACAGACTCCAGCCGAAGGGGTTAGAGCCGTGGTGGAAGAAACATACTTTCAAGGACTATGGTCCCCAGACATAGCTTCCAGATCTTCCAACCTGAGGGAGTTAAAAGCAGTAGAGGAAGCACTGATGGCCGCTTCATCTCTCATCCAAGGCCATCATGTTCGTGTCTACGCCGAGACCGTAACGACGGTGGCTTACCTACGGCATCAAGGGGGCACAAAGTATGCCAGTCTGAAGCTGGTTGCAGCACGGATATTTCTCTGGGCAGAGAAACACCTGCTTTCAATCTCTGCAGTGCATCTGAGAGGCTCATACAACACCCAGGCGGATTTCCTCAGCAGGAGGGACGTCCATCCCCGGGAATGGTGCCTGAATCAGGAGGTCTCCCTATCTCTAACTTCGAGATGGGGAATTCCGGAGGTCGACTTATTTGCAAATGCCCAAAACGCAAAATCTAAAACATATTTCTCCCTCAGTCCCATGTGTGGGGCTATGGGGATAGACGCCTTCGTTCATCCATGGACCTTCAACCTGACTTAGGCCTTACCACCAATTCCGATGCTTTCAAAGACTCTGCAGAAGATCCTAATTGCCCATTGTGGCCGGGTCGGAGCTGGTACAGCGCCTTGAGAGACATGGCCGAGGAAGGTGCCATACTTATTCCTCAAAGAACCGATCTCCTCCTTCAAGGTCCCCTACTTTACCCAGGTCTCAAAAAGTTGAACCTGGCGGCCTGGCTACTGAGACCGACATCTTAAAGGCCAAGGGCCTCTCAGACAAGGTTATCCAAACTCTCCAAAAGAGTAGGAAACCCGTCACCAATGCCATCTATGGCAAAGTGTGGAAGTTCTCTTCCTGGTGTCTTCCCAGTGTCCCTGACCCCTTCCATCCCAACATTACTCAAATCCTAGACTTCCTACAAAAAGGTTTAGATCAGATCTAGGGCTCACCCTGAGTACACTAAAGGTTCAGATATCAGCCCTTAGTTCTTTTTTTTTTACCAAGACCTGCCGGGCCACCGCTAGATCAAAAGATTCATGACTTCTGCAAGCAGGTTGCGTCCTAGACTCCCTAGTCGGGTTCCCCCCGGGATCTAAATTTAGTGCTCAATAGTCTAATTCAGCCACCCATTGAGCCCTTGTTTTAATTTCCCCTTAAAATCCTAACGCTTAAAACTGTATTCCTTGTGACAATTACCACGGCTAGGCGCATAGGAGAATTGCAGGCCCTGTCTGTTCAAGAACCTTTCCTATCCTTAAATTTAGATAGTATAGTCTTATGTCTAGACCCCGCCTTTTTGCCCAAAGTCGTCTCGGATTTTCATAGGGGTCAGGGTGTCGTATTGCCCTCATTTTGCCCAAATCCTTCCAACACAAAGGAAGAAAGCTTCCACACCCTGGATGTCCGCAGGGTAGTCCTCCACTATCTGGAGCAATCCAAGGCTTGGAGGATCGACCAGAATCTCTTTATCCAGTTCTCCGGACAGAATAAAGGAAGGAAAGCAGCTAAGAGCACAATCGCAAACTGGATTAAGCAGGCAATCTGCCTTGCATACTCGGCAAAAGACCTCCCTCCGCCGATCTCGCTGAAAGCCCATTCTACCCGGTCAGTCTCCACATCATGGGCAGCAAGAGGGAGCGCCTCATCTGAGCAGATATACAGAGCCGCTCGTACAAGCTGTAGTCCCTCCCTAAAGAAATTATCGTTGGTATAACTCCAAGGTGACTGTCGTGGAAGGTGACTAGAGAAAATAGAATTAGTCTTACCGGTAATTCGGTTTCTAGGAACCTTCCACGACAGCACTAATTTCCCTCCCTATCTGATATTCAATGGATGATTCCTGCACTTTGGTGGTAACTGTTCTCGCTAGTATGGCCAGAAAAAACACCGGAGATAGCAGGAAGGGGTATTTAACCTCTTTGTGTTTCCTGTCCCCCACTAGGGTGGGGAGACAACCTCCAAGGTGACTGTCGTGGAAGGTTCCTAGAAACCGAATTATCGGTAAGACTAATTCTATTTTTTAGCATTTTGAGCCTCTTTTTTTAGCAGCCATTTAACTCCTTATTTAAAAATCCCTTTCAATAAGCTAAGAAAGTCTCGTACATAGAAGTTTACTCCGATTATTTAAGGTGAGACTTGTAGAGACACAAGGTATACTAAGCAAGGTATGCTAAGCATTGTATGTATGTTCTAAAGAGTGGCGTCCACTTACAGGCTTTCAGACAGTCTTCCTTCAGGGAGCAGTATCATTTACAGTATTAAAAGACCCTAAGGAGTACATCCCAATGGAATATTCTCCACTATAGTAAACCATAGCTGCTAGTCTGCAGTTACAAAAGCACTCCCATCTATAATTTGTTATTAAATGTGTGTATATATGTCATATAGTGTGAGTGTATTAATATAATCACCCACCGTCACTCTCTCTGGTGTCCAGCGCCCTTCTGCTCCATGTAGTGTTAGTGTATTCATATAATCACCCACCGTCACTCTCTCCGGTGTCCAGCGCCCTTCTGCTCCACGTAGTGTGAGTGTATTCATATAATCACCCACCATCACTCTCTCCGGTGTCCAGCGCCCTTCTGCTCCATGTAGTGTTAGTGTATTCATATAATCACCCACCGTCACTCTCCGGTGTCCAGCACCCTTCTGCTCCATGTAGTGTATTAACCCCTTAACGATCGCAGATGCACCTTTTAATGGTGGCAGTTAAGGGTACGGCGCTGAGTAATAAATGTATAGTGCCCCCCAGCATCGGAAAATTTCTGGTGTCTCGGGCTGTCAGTGGTAGCAGAGACCCCGGAGAGCATGATTTGGTAATATTCTCCCGATCATCGTCTTCCCTGGTTTTTAGCTCCGGTCATCTTCTGGGTCATGTGCCTTCCATTCCGACATGCCAGATCATACTGTGGTCTATGTGTGAACCAAAGTTTGCATTGACAAAGTAAGTCTATGGAGATTCAGAATGAGGCCTCAGAGCAATGCTCCATAGACTTACATTGTTAGGGCTCACTCACACTACTGTGGATTCTTGCATGACAATCGCAGCACAGGTGCGGAGAAGATGGAGAACTTTAATTCCTCCATCTTCACCATTGTGTCTGAGTGTACACCAGACTGCACATGACATCCGAGTGCAGTCCCATGGTTCGCATGCAGCCATAGACCTGTATGTGTGATCAGATTATCGGATGCACCCGCAGCATGCTGCAATTGAATCAGCATGAGAAAAAAATTGCACATCTGCACTGCCTCACAATATAACATTGGGCTGTGTGCTATCCTATAATCATGCCCTAGTAGCAATAAGACGTTTGGTGGGAGTGCTTCTTTACCCACTGCCAGCAAAACAACTGACTATTGCAGTTTATCCACTGCTTTCATATACGGTAAATAGTGTCAGAGTTGTGGTAGCCACAAAGGAATGGAGGTGAAGAAACTAGTCAGAATCCATTGTGCTTGTCCCATATGGCTACCAGTCGTTCACATGATGATCTGTAATGACTGCGCTGTTACTGGAAGGTTTCCTTGATGAAGTTGACTGAAAACCATTTTTTAAATCACATTGTGCATCTTCATCAGAAGGAACCTGTACAACATCTGGGAGCCTTTAATGTCTGGAGAGATTGTGTTTTATTCTCTAAGCATTGCAGGACCTGTCTGTGTTGCACCAATAATGTTCTCTAGAAATAGGTGCCAAGTGTTCCACTACTAATACATGTCCTGACTGCTACTCCCTGGACCGTACCCAGGTGCTCAGGTACAATAGGCTTTTACTTTCTTTCGGCCCTTTCTTTTATAGATAAAGAGACGTCACCATTTGCTTTTCATATAATGTGTCTGGTTCCTGTTTTATCAGGCACTTTGAACTATTAGTCATTTTTTCTGGGAATCTGTCAGTAACATAAACCCTGCGTGGGCAAATGTAGTGTAGGATTGGGCAGTGTGAGGTGCGCTTCTATGCGCTTACACCCTGTGGTTCCTCCTTGATTCTCCCGGCCAGCGCTGCCTCCACTTCTTGATTGACAGTGGAGACAGAGGCTCTTCTGCATAATATCACCTCTGCTTTCAACTGTGAGCCAAGTCATGGAGGGTGGCACTGGCAGGGAGATACAAAAAGGAACTACTGTCTGCAAGTGCACCAATGAACCCTCCAGTGCCCATGCAAAACTAATTTGTGCCATCAGAAAGAAGCCTAACTTCAGCACAGTGGTGAAGCTAATGGTGCCGTAATAGCTGTCCATGTTTTACAATGGTCTACCCTACAGTACTTCTTCTTGTGCAAAGGTAATGCTACTGACAAGATCCCATTAGATGTTAAAGGGATATTGTGACAGTTGAAGCACCCGTTGGGTTAAAGGTGGCCAAATAGTAGAGATTTAGTCACTTGTCTGCCTATAATTGGTGGGTTAATATGACCTGAATGAGCTTGAATGATATCAACTAGTACCAAATATCTGTTAAAACCATTGGACCACTGCGTTGGGTTTTTGCTGTAGTTGAAGAGCTTTTCATTCAAAACAACCCATTTGCATTTTATCTATGGGATTCCAGAACAGGCAACAATCATTGATGAAACTGATCTGCGGTTTCTCAGTCATTATTGTCTAAAGTGATAACCAGTGATCATAGTCCAAGCACAAATGAGAATTCGTTCAGAAAACGCCATCTGGAGTCCATAATGTAGAGCGATTCCTGATGCCTATGAACAGGGTGAGTCCTTCCATAGTCAGTCACTGATCAGGACCACTTGTATTGCTTGATTGTTTGATTTATGACTATATATAAGTATGCATTAGCGGTTTAGGCAATTTTGGGAAATACTGGCCCTCCATAAAGAGACCAGCTGAGTATTCAGTCTTGCAGGCGCATCTCCATGAGAAAAAAAGTATGCAAGCGGGCTATCTCCGAAGTATCAGGTAGGAGAGGTAGCTATAAGTCAACGTACAATTCTTTAACGAATATTGCAACATGACCAGGAATAAATGACAAGTCACAAACTTGTCTCCCACAGGTCATTGCTTATAATACTCTATAGCCAGCTGGTCGTGTTACCTCATGGAGGACGCACTCTGCCAGCAAGTTTTTGATCTAAAGTGCTATGGAGCAAACAACCAAAAAAACAGCTGTTTATAGAGGAGTTTCAGGCTTTCATTTATCCATGGTCATGTCACAAGGGTCATTAAAGGGCCTGCCTCTCCTATGTGGTGCTTGTGAGATGGTGTGTTTCCTTCTGGGAGAGAGCTAATTTGCATCAGCCATTTTCATTTATTCCCTATTATTCACATATTCACAGTGCTGTGTTTCTGTTCACGTTAGTAAAATTGTCAGTTACATTTGTTATGCCCCCATACACATCAGAGCTGTTCACCAAAAGCTATCTCCCCAGCTCCTGGGAACTCTGGCCAAGCACTCCTGTGTTATGTATGAGAGAACCACTGTCAGACTCCTCTGGTGGTGGCTCATCTCCCAGAGAACAAAAGGATCGGCCATTGAAAATCCAGAGCGCTGGATCCTTCTCACCTCCAACATCATCTGATGCAAGAGGGTCTGGAGGCCCCCAATACACATTACACTGCCACCAAATATTGGTGGGTTTGGTTGACTTTATTTTGCTCTGCATGGGGGGTCTTTAGATTTATTAGTGATGTTGGGATAAGGTGTTATCTGACCATGCTCGTGTGCTAACTGAGTGTCTTCAGTGAGCTCAAAAAATGTGCTCAAGTTGCCACAGCTGTATGAATCCCCTGTATGTGTTGCGGTTGTCAAACAGCCGGGAAGCATACAGCTGTGTCAACTTGAGCATCTTTTTTGAGCACACTGAAGACACTCGGTTAGCACACGAGCATGGTCCGATAACACCTCATCTCAGCATGTTCGCTCATCACTAATAATCTTGCAATTGTGCAAAATAGTTAAATGTGACCATGTTTTGTCCACTGTTCCTCAAGTGTGAAATCCAAAAGGATTTTAGTAGTTGAAAAATAACATTGTATTTCCAAATATACCGCTACTTTTAATTCATATTTTCTTTAAATAATTCTACTCCTCTTTTTCCCATCTGCCTTCTGATGTTTGGCCACATTTTCCTGTTTGGATATGATGTGACGTAGGGTTAATAATACATTGTGCATCTGAACTTCTATACCACTTGTACAATCACCAATAATGATTCCTACAAGGGTATTCTTTCCTTACTGGACAGCAATAACAGCTGTGTCTACATGACGGCGTCCTCATTAGTTAGCACGCGGATCGCTCCCCCGATACATGAACCCACTTACATAACAGAAATGGACATCAGACATTGATGATGCTGGGATTCCGGTGTTCACACACGAGCGCTGTAAACTCCCCGATGACTCCAGCTCATTCCCAGCGTAAATTCTAAGCTGTAACATCTGCGCTCTTCAGCTATGGATACTATTGGCACAGTACGACAGGAAGTCTAGGATCAGGTCCTGCCTTTAGGTGAAACAATGAATGCCAGATTTTAGGCGTGCAATAAAATCTAGTCCGTCAAATCATACATGTCAACTTCAGGAAACTGCAGATGTTCAGTGTGGTCACTGAAACTATTATCCCCAGTTGTTGTTTAAGCTGCAAAAGTACTTAAAATTCTAAACATGTCATTTCCAGACTCTAA
Organism: Ranitomeya imitator; assembly: GCF_032444005.1. Taxonomy (NCBI): domain Eukaryota; kingdom Metazoa; phylum Chordata; class Amphibia; order Anura; family Dendrobatidae; genus Ranitomeya; species Ranitomeya imitator. The sequence goes on from NC_091285.1 coordinate 82,233,544, forward strand.
CACCCCTAAAATAACCCATTAGTGCAGTTCTTCTTTATGTGTTCCTGATAGCTGCAGGGGTAATGCCCCATTACAGAGCAGCGTGTAAGGCCATGACCTCCAATAGATTTGTTGTATTGGCTTGCTGGGAGCATCGCAGACAGTATCGCTCCACAGAAGACTGGCTAATAGTGTTCCAGCTTTACAAACTATTTTCTTTGAAGAATCACCCAGCAGTTAAGATTTATGATGGCGTGGGCACTGTGTACCATCAGCATGGATCCAGAGCACGAGCTTCCTCCTATGTGCTATTGATCCAAGCTTAGAGCTACATTTGGTGCCACTTCACAGGTAGTGCTTGCTACAGTAGTGAGATCTCAATTAACTATTGGATAATAGATTGCTCCAGAGTGTCCTCCCACTTGTCTTACGTTGTTATGTGCAGCTTTTATTATTGATTTGATTCTTATTCTGGCCTCACTTTTGCTCAAAGATTCAGTACAAACAAAATGTTTCTTAGACAGAAAAATTCATATATAATTAAAGTGCAAGTCAAATTTCAATTCAGAAGTCATTATCCACCACCCTACACCAAAACAAGAATAAAATGTAGTTTTCTTCAATAATTAAAGAGTCCTGTCATCAGGTTTTCAATTTGTAATCTGAGGACAGCATGAGGAAGGAGCCATGACACAGATTTCAGGGATTTGTCATTTATTAGGTTGTGTTTTTGGCTCCATACAATCAATGTTTTAACACCAGGAGATTATCACTGCTGGGACAATAGTGCGTGGGAGTTCTGGTCCACCACACCCCCTGCTCAGATAAGCAGCTCACTGTCAATGCACAATGCACACAGAAAGCTGTGATGTGGGTGGGGTTAGCTATTGAGCTCTGCTCTTTGCTGCATCTCAGAACTTTGTGTCACAACTGCTGCACCCAGTAATCTAAGTGACATAGTATTGGAATCGGGGCTCTTTTCCAACATTATACTGCTCTCAAATGAGGTAGCAAAAACCTTCTGACAGATTCCCTCTAAGACGATTGGGTACATGCACGACAATACATGCTGCCGGCCAATCCGAGGCCAGCAGCTGATGTCCGCATGCAAGTGATGGGGTGCACGGCAGTGGCATCATACACTCCTGTTGCACGCCGAAGTCAGCTGCCGGCTTCGCAAGAGGATGCATTCAAGGGCCAAGCAAAGGAAAGGTTTTTTTTTTTTTTTTAAATCAGTGGCCATACTAGTACATGGATGACCATGGGGTGCATTATACTTTATGGATGACTGTGGGGTCCATGATACTTTATGGATGACTATCGGGGTGCATTGTGCTATATGTATGACTATGGGGTGCATTATATTAAATGGTTGACTATGGGGTACATTATACTTTATGGATGACTATGGAAGTGCATTATACTTTATGAATGACAAGGGTGACTATGGGCTGTGCATTATATTTATGGATGACTATGGGGTGCATTATACTTTATGGAGGCCTATAGAGTGCATAATATTTTGTTGTATGACTCTGGGGTGCGTTATATTTTATGGATGACTTTGGGGTGCATTATATTTTTTCTATGACTATGGGGTGCATTATATTTTATGAATGACTGAGGTGCATTATATTTTATGAATGACTGAGGTGCATTATATTTTATGAATGACTGAGGTGCATTATATTTTATGAATGACTGAGGTGCATTACATTTTATGAATGACTGTGAGGTGCATTATATTTTATGAATGACTCTGGGGTGCATTATATTTTATGGATGACTATCGGGGGTGCATTGTACTATATGGATGACTATGGGGTACATTATACTAAATGGATGACTATGTTGTGCATTATACTTTATGGATGACTATGGAAGTGCATTATACTTTATGAATGACTATGGGGGTACATTATAGTACATGGATCATTATGGGCTGTGCATTATATTTAGGGATGACTATGGGGGTGTATTATCCTATATGGTTAACTATGGGGTGTATTATACTATGGGGTGTATTATGAATGATTATGGGCTGTGCATTATACTTTATGGATGACTATGCGCTATGCATTATGCTACATGGATGACAATGGGCTGTGCATTATACTTTATGGATGACAATGGGCTGTGCATTATACTTTATGGATGACTATGGGCTATGCATTATGCTCCATGGTTGACAATGGGCTGTGCATTATACTTTATGGATGACAATGGGCTGTGCATTATACTTTATGGAGGACTATGGGCTGTGCATTATGCTACATGGATGACAATGGGCTGTGCATTATACTTTATGGATGACAATGGGCTGTGCATTATACTTTATGGAGGACTATGGGCTGTGCATTATGCTACATGGATGACTATGGGCTGTGCAGTATTTTATATGGATGACTGAGATGCATTATACTGTATGGACGATTATGGAGGGTGCATTATATTTTTTCTATGGAGCCCCATGATTTCTGTGTTTTCCACTGGTGAGTATAATGGTTTTATTTTCTTCTATACATTAAATAACAGTGGCAGATTCGGGGGGCATATACCAAGATGGGGGATATATATACCAGGACCAGGATGGGGCCCAGGATAAGGGACATATATCAGAATGGACGATATACAGTATATAGCAGGCAGGGGTCTGGATGATGGACATATATATACCAGGATGAGAGACATATATACCAGGATGGAGAGCACATATATGTATTTATTTATTCAGGATGGGGTGCGCCTCGGACCAAATCTTGCATCAGGGCCCATCAGACTAGTTAACAACATTGATAATGATTATAATCTTATAAATGTGCCCCTGCTGTGTACTGTGTAATGGCCGTGTCTTAACATGCAGGAACAAAGACTGATCATATCACATCTCCTGAGCAGTCGAGGAAGCAAAAGAAAGAATAAAGACAGGATAGCACAGTATGGGATCACAGCTGACTCTTACACAAGGAAATGTTTTACCTCCCAGAAAGCAGCAGCTGTGAGCCCATGCTGTCCTGTCTGTATACTCTTTTGCTTCCACATTCCTAGATCTATTGATTAAAATATATTTTGTTCGTGGGACAGCCCCTTTAATGGTGGGTGATGGGAGTGGGCGGTATCCTTAGTTCAGGCACTTTTCTTATTGGTTAGAATGGATAATTGTTACTAAGAGAATTCACTCTAGAGGACAGACCTGCTTTGGGTTATAATGAGTCTACTTGTTTGAATGGGGTTTGTGCAAATTGCATATTTCCCAGAGGAGCATTGCGGCTTTAAGTCTCCTCACCTCGACATGCTTAACATGTCATTCTCTGCAAGGAGAAACGACACTTCTTGGAATGGGGTTTGTGTAACTCTTATTTTTTCCTCTGTTAGCACTTTAGGGATATTGAGTATCTTATGCCAGATTTACCCACAACTATCCAATTGTTGATCCCATGAGGACACTTTATACAACCCCTTTAATTGTTAGATCCTACACAGTTGCTACCATTCTCCTGTTGCAGCTTACTGAATGTGTGTTTGCTCATGCACAATTCTCAATTACATCTTCCAGTTGTGACTCAAAAACTTGGTTGAAAGTGCTAATCATGACCCCTTTGTATTCCAAATAAAGGTTGTCATTTAGTTAGGTTTAGTTTTGAATGTCCTGGTATGGACAGCAATCAAAAGGATCTGAAGAGATTAAGAGAGTGACCATTATAATTGTATGTACTTCACCTACTCAGGAGAGGGAAAGTATAGACCGCCTCCAAAAGCAAAAACCTTTAAAGGGAACCTGCGGTGTCAAAAAACACTATTAACCTGCAGATGTGGGGTCCATCTGCAGGCTAATCGCGTTCTGCATCCTGGCTCATGCGAAGAAACAAAGGGTGATATGCTGCCTTTGTACATAGTGATTCAAGTAAATGGTGCCCAGTACTGCACATTTAAGAGGATGGTGGTGGCCTTCCAGAGGATTCTTCTGTTCTGTGGGTCAGTCCAGGCCTGCATACAGGCCATATAGGTTGACTGCATTACTTGTAGTTTTTCTGTGAAACAATTGTACTTGTTAATGTTAGATCTTTTTGTAGCTCTCCACAGGTAGTCTTTGGCTCTTGGACAACTTTTTTGATAATTATTTTCTCCTTCCCTCATGACGGCACCATGGAGAGTGGGGATTCGCCCATCAAGGATAGGAAACCTACAGGTAAAAAGGCGGTACCTCTCTCCCGCATCAGTTGGTTTCCTGTCCCTGATGGGGAACCTACAGTCGACATCTGATGCATACCTGTGGATCGTCGTGGGATGCCAGGCCCGACTGGTCCGATCCAGGCAGCGGGGGTTCCATGTCTCGGCCGGTGTGGTAGCCTGAGGCGCCACCGCTGGGGTCAGCCGACCTTTCAGGGTGTGCGGGGAAAGGCAGCAAAGGAGACTTCTGCAGGCTGCAAAAAAAGAGGATTTCTCCCGGCCTGGGACAAATAACCAACAGTTCTTGGATATTGGACCTAATAAAATCAGGCCTAAAACTCTGTTTCCACACTACTCCCCATCCATCCTTCATAATGACACCTCGGAGGTCCTCAGAAGTAGAACAACTGACCGTAGAACAGTAGATTCTGGGGCTTGTGGGGAACGGAGTTCTTCAGAAGCTCCCTCGCCAAGAAAGAGGCGAAGAGTTCTACTCCCCCCTTTTCCTGAGAAGGAAACAAGATGGGTCTTTCAGGGCAATTATAAATTTAATGAAACTAAACAGGTGCCTGTAAGTGCAATCATTCAAGATGGAAACAATAAAGTCGTCAGTGAAAATGCTGTTTCCACTCTGTTTCATGACGGTTCTGGAGGGGCACACCTGAACAACCAGATAGCGCAGGGGGTCCGGACAGGAGAGTTAGGAGCAGTATCTTCAAATATGAAGGAGCTTCTGGCAGTAAAGGTCGCCCTCTTAGAATTTCTGAGCACCCTTCAGTCACACCATGTCAGTGTATTTTCGGACAACCAGGTCATAGTAGCTTATTTGAATCGCCAGGGGAGAAACTCATTCCCAGATGCTCATGGAGGTAACAAGTTCCATTTTTCAGTTAGCCGCGGACAAATTGAGGACTTTGACGGGACTCCATATAAAGGGGGTGGAGAATCGCAGGGCAGATTTCCTGAGTTGGACCCGGCTAAGACAGGGCGATTGGGAACTATACCAGGCGGTGTTCGATCAGATTGCAAAAGGTAGAATCTCCCAGCCATAGATCTGTTCGCCAACAGTCAGAATTGGAAGGTAGATGCTTTCTGCTCAATAACCCCCATAGGGAACCCTGTTGCGTTCGACGCCTTCATGATTCCTTGGAACTACAAGCTAGCATATGCTTTTCCTCCGATTGCCTTGATGCTGGCGGTTTTGAGGAAAATACGGGAGGACAAGGCTCGTGTGATCGTTATAGCCCCCTTCTGGCCAAGGAGGACATGGGTTTCCTGGCTGAGGAGGATGTCCATCTCCGACCATTGGGTTTTGCCAGAGATTCCAGACCTTCTCTCCCAGGGGCCGGTAGTGCACCCACAGGTAACAAACGTACACATGACAGCCTGCAACTTGAAAGGGCTCTGCTGAATAATAAGGGATTTTCACCAAATTTAATCTCCACCTTACTACAAAGTAGGAATTCGGTGACCACCAAGCTATATGGGAAAATCTGGAAGAAATTCCTCTCAGCTTCAGGCTCCAAATTAGAGGGGGGGGGGGGGGGTTCCACTAAGGGCCATCTTGGAATTCCTGCAGAAAGGATTGGAACTGGGGCTGGCCATTAGTGCTTTAAAAGTTTGTCGCAGCTTTTGGGGCTCTGTACAATTATGACCTGGCTGGGAATCGGTGGGTTTCCAGATTCATAAAAGCATCAGGCAGGCCTAAACCCCTCCCCTCTCGGGGTGCTCCTCAGTGGGATTTAAATTTAGTCCTTACTGCCCTAACTAAGCCCCTGTTTGAACCCATGTCTGAAGCTTCTCTGAGAATCCTGTCCCTCAAAACATCACTGCTGGTAGCTCTCACATCAGCTCTCAGGGTTAGTGACATTTAGGTATTGTCAGCCAATCCTCCCTTCACACAAATCTTAGAGGATAGGGTTATTCTTAACTGACCCAGCCTACCTTCCAAAAGTGGCATCACTGTTTCACAGATCTCAGGAGATGTCCCTTCCTTCCAGTTGTCCCAATTCAAAAATTAGGGAAGAGAAAGTCTTGCACACACTTGATGTCAGAAGGTGCCTGATCCAGTATTTAAGAGGCCACATGGGAGTGTAGGAAGAATAGGTCTCTCTTTGTGTGCTTTCAGGGTACTTGAAAGGGACAAAAAGCTTCTAAAAGCACGCTGGCAAGATGGATAAGGGACGCCATCACCCTGTGGTATACCTCGCATGCGGTGGCCGCTACTTGGTCTTCCCCCTCTACATTCTTTAAGCATTATCGGCTGAACCTAGCCTCTTCTTCAGACCTTACCTTTGGGAGAAGGGTTCTGGAAGCGGTAGTCCCTCCCTAATGTACAATCTCTGCAAATCTGGTGCCGTCATGGGGGAAGGAGAAAGACGTAGTTACTTACCGATAGCGGGATTTCTCAGGCCCCATGACGGCACCCGTACATTCCCTCCCTTCACGTGTGGGTATGCACACTTAGTTGTTTAATATTATATTTAGAAGTAACCACGCAGTGTCTCTGTTAAGCTGCTTAGCAATGTTAAAATATTTTTTGTTATTTGTTATTAACCCCTTAGTGACAGAGCCAATGTGGTACTTAATGACCGAGCCAATTTTTACAATTCTGACCACTATCACTTTATGAGGTTATAACTCTGGAACGCTTCAACGGATATTGCTGATTCTGAGATTGTTTTTTCGTGACATATTGTACTTCATGTTAGTGGTAACATTTCTTTGATATTACTTGCGATTATTTATGAAAAAAAAAACGGAAATATGGCGAAAATTTTTAAAATTTTGCAATTCTCAAACTTTGTATTTTTATGCCCTTAAATCAGAGAGATATGTCACGAAAACTAGTTAATAAATAACATTTCCCACATGTCTACTTTACATCAGCACAATTTTGGAGACTTTTTTTTTGTTAGGGAGTTATAAGGGTTAAAAGTTGACCAGCAATTTCTCATTTTTACAACACCATTTTTTTTAGGGACCACATTACATTTGAAGTCATATTGAGGGGTCTATATGATAGAAAATAACGAAGTGTGACACCATTCTAAAAACTACACCCCTCAAGGTTCTCAAAACCACATTCAAGAAGTTTATTAACCCTTTACGTGCTTCACAGGAACTGAAACAATGTGGAAGGAAAAAAATGAACATTTAACTTTTTTTTTTTGCAAACATTTTAATTCAGAACCATTTTTTTTTATTTTCACATGTGTAAAAACAGAAATGTAACCATAAATTTTGTTATGCAATTTCTCCTGAATACGCCAATACCCCATATGTGGGGGTAAACCACTTTTTGGGTGCACCGCAGAACTTGGAAGTGAAGGAGCGCCGTTTGAGTTTTTCAATGCAGAATTGGCTGGAATTGAGATCGGACGCCATGTCACGTTTAGAGAGCCACTGATGTGCCTAAACAGTGGAAACTCCCCACAAGTGACACCATTTTGGAAACTAGACCCCTTAAGGAACTTATCTAGATGTGTGGTGAGCACTTTGAACCCCAAGTGCTTCACAGAAGTTTATAACGTAGAGCCGTGAAAATAAAAAATCGCATTTGTTTACACAAAAATGATCTTTTCGCCCACAAATTCTTATTTTCACAAGGGTAACAGAAGAAATTAGACCACAAAAGTTGTTGTGTGATTTCTCCTGAATACGTCGATACCCCATATGTGAGGGTAAACCACTGTTTGGCCGCACCATAGAGCTTGGAAGAGAAGGAGTGCCGTTTTACTTTTTCAATGTAGAATTGGCTGGAATTGAGATCGGACGCCATGTCGCGTTTGAAGAGCTCCTGATGTGCCTAAACAGTAGAAACCCCCCATAAGTGACCCCGTTTTGGAAACTAGACCCCCCATGGAACTTATCTAGATGTGTGGTGAGAACTTTGCATTATAAACTTCTGTGAAGCACTTGGGCATTCAGTCGTGAAAATAAAAAATATTTTTTTTTCCACAAAAAAGATTTTTTAGCCCCCAAGTTTTTATTTTCACAAGGGTAACAAGAGAAATTGGACCGCAATAGTTGTTGTCCAATTTATCCCGAGTACGCTGATGCACCATATGTGGGGATAAACCACTGTTTGGGCGCACGGCAGAGCTCGGAAGGGAAGGAGCGCCGTTTTGGAATGCAGATGTAGATAGAATGGTCTGTGGGCGTTATGTTGCGTTTGCAGAGCCCCTGATGTACCTAAACAGTAGTAATCCCCCACAAGTGACCCCGTTTTGGAAACTAGACCTCCCAAGGAACTTATATAGATGTGTGGTGAGAACTTTGAATGCCCAAGTGCTTCACAGAAGTTTATAATGCAGAGTCATGAAAATAAAAAATAACAAATTTTCCACAAAAATGATTTTGTAGCCCCCAAGTTTTTATTTTCACAAGGGTAACAGGAGAAATTGGACCCCAAAAGTTGTTGTCCAATTTATCCCGAGTACGCTGATGCTTTATATGTGGGGGTAACCCACTGTTTGGGCGCACAGCAGAGCTCAGAAGGGAGGGAGCACCATTTGACTTTTTGAGCGCAAAATTGGCTGTCGTGTTTGGAGACCCCCTGATGTACCTGAACAGTGGAAACCCCCCCAATTCTAGCTCCAACCCTAACCCCAATACACCCCTAACCCTAATCCCAACCCGATCCATAATCCTAATCACTAACCCTAACGATAATCACAACCCTTACCCCAAAACAACCCTAATGTCAACCCTAACCATAACCCTAATCAAAACCCTAAATCTAACACACCCCTAATCCTAATCTCAACCGTAACCTCAAACCTAACCCTAATCCCAATACACCCCTAATCACAACCCTAACCTTAACCCTAATCCCAAACCTAACCCTAATGCCAACCCTAACCCTAATACCAACCCTAATCCAAACCCTAACCCTAATCCCAACTCTAACCCTAACTTTAGCCCCAACCCTAGCCCTAACTCTAACCCTCAATTTAGCCCCAACCCTAACCCTAGCCCTAACTTTAGCTCCAACCCTAACCCTAGCCCTAACTTTAGTCCCAACCCTAACCCTAGCCCTAAGGCTACTTTCACACTTGCGTCGTTTGGCATCCGTCGTTTTGGACAAAAAACGGATCCTGCAAATGTGCCCGCAGGATGCGATTTTTGCCCATAGACTTGTATTGCCGATGGATCGCGACGGATGGCCACACATCGCGTCCGTCGTGCACTGGATCAGTTGTGTTTTGGCGGACCGTCGGCACAAAAAAAGTTCAATGTAACTTTTTTTGTACGTCGCATCCGCCATTTCTGACCGCACATGCGTGGCCGTAACTCCGCCCCCTCCTCCCCAGGACATAGATTGGGCAGCGGATGCGTTGAAAAACTACATCCGCTGCCCACGTTGTGCACAATTTTTACAACGTGCGTCGATATGTCGGGCCGACGCATTGCGATGGCCCTGTATCGACGTAAGTGTGAAAGAAGCCTAACCCTAAATTTAGCCCCAACCCTAACCCTAATTTTAGCCCCAACTGCTCTTCTCCTGCCGGCCAGCACATGGCGACAGATGGCGGGTGCACTGCGCATGCGCCCGCCATTTTCTTTCCCCATGAAGACGCCGGCGGGCAGAAGAGGACGCAGGAGGACCCAGGGACACCGGTGAGTATAATAGAGTCCCCGAATCCCCCTATTTCTCTGTCCTCTGATGTACGATCACATCAGAGGACAGAGAATTACACATTGCTTTTTTTTTTTTGCGGTCGCCGGTAAACAGTTAATTACCGGCGATCGCAAAACAGGGGTCGGTAAAACCGACCTCGATCATGTTCTTTGGGGTCTCGGCTACCCCCGGCAGCCGAGACCCCAACGATCCTCCTGGTGCCGGCTGGCGGGCGCACTGCGCATGTGCCTGCCATTTTTTTGCCGGAAAAACATGGCGGCGCCCATCGGGAGCCACGAGGAGCATCGGGGGAGACAGGTGAGTATCGGGGGGCTATCTGGGACCCCTTTTCTTTGTCCTCTGATGTGCGATCACATCGTAGGACAGAGAAATTAAAAGGGAAATCGCGTTTTTTGGGTTTTTTTGCGATCGCCGGTAAACGGTTAATTACCGGCGATCGCAAAAGCGGGGTCGGTAAAAAACCCCCCGAATCATGTTCTCTGGGGTCTCGGCTACCCCCGGTTTAAGTACCCTTAACTGCCGCCGTTAAGGGGTTAATTTGAAGTTCCTCTTGTGCTCTGTAAACATCTGATGCGGGTGAGAGGTACTGCCTTTTTCACCTGTAGGTTTCCTGTCCCTGAGGGCGGATCCCTTCTCTCCGTGGTGCCGTCATGGGGTCTGAGAAATCCCATTATCGGCAAGTAACTTCGTCTTGCACTCATCTGTCTGAAATCTTGCATGGAGCACCTGGTTGTTGTCCGGTTTATGGTGAAATTGTTCTTTACACTTCCAGATTATTGCCCAAACAGTGTTCACTGGAGCCTTCAGTAGTTTAGAAATGCTTCTGTCAATGCTATCAGTATATTTTTTAACTTAAAGTTTGCGAAGGTCTTGAGACAGGTTATACCCATCATTATGAGATGTTTCTTGTGTTGCATCTTGGTATAGGCCATCAGTTGAACCAGCTGATATTATTTTTCACTAAGTGGCAGGATTGCTTTCTCTTTCAACTAACCTTTATTGAACATTTTGAACATTAACAATGCGATTTGTAGATAAAAATAATTGCTTTCTAATTACTTATAGTTTTCACTTGGCGCCATGTCTTTCCATAGATTTTTACAACTCTTTCCTCATGTGTTCAATACTTTTTTCCTGGATCTTTCTCATTATTACACATAACTTAATTTATGGACATCTATGGTTTGGGTTATTTGCCTGTGTGGATTGGATGGGTTGTTACCGACATCCTGTGCAAATATCATGTCGATAGCACCTTTAGAAATGTATTTACCGTATTTTTCCTACCATAAGATGCACTTTTTTTCCTCCAAATTTGGGAGGAAAGTGTGGGTGCCTCTTATGGTACGGCTGTAATGTGGAGAAGGGCGAGTGGGATCCCACTTGCAGGAGGCAGAAAAATGTCCCTGCCAGGAATCCAGCGCTGTCAGCTCAGAGCAGTGAGCGGGGAGCAGCAAATGAATACTCCTTCACTTACACAGGGACAAACATGGTTTCCCCAGTGCTGGATTACTGCCTGGGCTGTGCTGGATGCTGAGGCATATAGACCTGTGTGATGTCATGAAGAGGGCGGGCTGGAGCATCACATGACAGCACAGAGCCCTCCCTCTTCTGATGTCGTCACAGGTCCTTCAGACACAGCACTAGAATCTGCAGGCTTCCTCTTATGACCTGTGCTGTGGAGAGGCAGGGAGGACTCTGAGTGTGCAGTCATGGGATGCTCCAGCTCTTTACCTCACCACAGCGTGGCTGGCTGGCTCACACAATAAAGCACTCTGTCACTCCTGTGGTGAACTATAACTCCCAGCATGCCATAGGATCTGCAGGACATGCTGGGAGTTATAGTTCTCCCATGGGATTTTAAAGCAGCACTCCAGTGTTATTTTGCTGTGCTGGAGTGGTGCTTTAAATATAAGCCCTGTGCCCCATTCTTATACTCACCGTCCAGCGTCTTCACATAGTACTTTACAGACACCACAGTGATCCCGCAGCTTCCAACATATTAACATACTATTATATATAATAACACCACCACATATAATAGTATGTTATTTATGTTATTACATTTTACCACATTTTTTCTTCAAATATTTTTTTCCTTATTTTCCACCTCTAAAACCTGGGTGCGTCTTATAGTCCGAAAAATACGGCACTTAGAAAATTGGTGATGTTCTGAATACTTATTTCACCCGCTGTAAATATTTTGCTCGCCAAGTTATATCTCCCTTCCACAATTTTTTTGTTCAGAAAAGTGGCAGGTTGGTTTAAGCTTAATTGCATAGGTCGTGTCTATTTTTTTTACAACACTTCGTAGGTTTCCTGAGTACTGATGGAAGCCTTGATAAATGCAGCATTCACTATTATTTTTAATAATGTTGTTTCCAAAAACGAGTCCATATATCGATGAAATTTTTTATTGTAGTGTTATTCTTTCAGATGCTACTTTGACATTGAGCCGTCATCCCTCATGCATTTACACACTCATCCTGTTCGTGTGATTTTGTCAAATTACCACCTAAATAGAAAAATGAAAGAAATGTGTAATAGGGTGTTACCCAAGTATGAGAGATGGAAAGATGGGGGTGACATGCTCCCCTGTACATGTGGTTGTCCTGGGGAAGGAGTCATTATTCACTTTGAAACGCATTGACAATAAACCACTTTCAATTAACCATCTCGTCATCGGATCTTGGAATCCGCAGCGCATCTGAAATCCACTGTAACTGTTTTTTTATGCTATACATATAGAAAAAAATTTAAAAAATCCCCAAAAATGTATACGTGTGAACATACCCTAAAGCTTTTGTACCTTTCATAATAAATGTGGCGATAGCATTATTTTTTTTTTGCCTAATGTCCTAACCTACATTCATGACATTCAGTATTAGTTTCCTCTTGCTGGTACACTTTGCAAAGTCTCTGCGAATATGTACGATATGCAACCTTGGCTGACCTGCATTTCATATAGTGTCATACATGCTGGGCTGTCTGAAAGCAAAAAATTAATGAACGATCAGAACAGATTTTTTTTCATTAATTTAATCACATAACTGAAATAGATGGAGGGCAATTTCATTGGTAGCTGTATTTGATAACTCTCAATTACCCTGCTACACTGGTCTGATATGGAGACATATTTACAGGTTATAGTCCTATAAGGTAATACATTGCAATAGAGCGTCTGTCCTTCATCACTTGTGATTCCTCCTGGAAATTTGGGACTAGACATTACCAGTAAGCAGTGTCCCTACAACATCTGACTCCGCAATGACTGGGCAGTTTCATGGTGTGTACGGATACTATCTGTTTACAAGGAAACATTACAGTTCTCAATTAATTCCAGGAAAAATACCAGAAGAACTTGGCAATGGGAGTTTGAAGAAAAAATGCCACAGAATTGCACTTTAGGGGAAATGTAAAAAATTACTAAAACAGACGTGCCAGGCACTGAAAGGTCCTTTTAAAAGGAAATCTGTGACGATGGTTTTGCTACATTATTTTAGCGCAGCATAATATAGGCAGGGACCCGGATTCCAGCAATTTATCACAAACTGGGCTGCTTGCTGTGGTTTTGATAAAATCATAGTTTTATCTTTTGCAGATCTACCAGTTTGCTGAATCCTGTATAACCGTCCCCACACTACTAATTGGCAGCTCTCTGTGTACACTGTGCATAGGCAGAAAGCTGCCACTCAGTGGCCAGGGTAGAATGCTGAGGATCGCTTGGCAGCAGGTTTACTAATCCTCTTGTGATAAAATCCTGCAGATATAGCTGTGATTTTATCAAAACTCTAGCAAGCAGCTTGGTATGGGACACATAGGAATCAAGGTCTCTGTCTCTACAGTAAGCTGTGCTCAGGTTAGTTGTCAGAAGCCTGATGACAGATTCTTTTTAAAAGTTTTGTGGAATCACAGACAGTCCATTAATTTGAGAGCACTGCGGTAATGAGTTTTAAATGTGGCTGGCTGCTATTTTCTTCTGAAGGAATAATGTAGTAAACCTATGCCACCATTAATCTAAATGGTCATATATGATATTTTTATCTGGTCTTTTTTTCATACACCCTTTCTTTAAAGAAGCACTCGTCCTCCCATCAAAGTTTTTATCCTCTTAATATTTTGGAATCCTCATATTATATAGCACTGTGTACTCACAATTGCTCATTTTGCCTTTCTACACAATTATTTCTTCTCTTTTCTCTACTGTATGTAGAAACAGGAAGTCTCTTGTCCCTGCATTCATAATTCCCCTCTTCAGCTCCTGACCCAGCTGCTCTGCTTCCCCCTGTCAGGGTCTTTTGCAGTGACTTTTGAGTTATGACTCATTCAGGGAAACCCCACAGCACTGCCTCACTTCTGAACATGTATATAAAGAGAAGCACAGATTCATCTTCACTACTTCTCCACTCCTCACTACTGAGCATGTTCAGTATATAAAGTGCAGTACAGATTCATCATCACTACGACTCGACAGCACTGATCACTACTGAGCATGTACATAAAGTGCAGCACAGATTCATCATCACTACGACTCGACAGCACTGATCACTACTGATCATGTACATAAAGTGCAGCACAGATTCATCTCCACTACGACTCCACAGCACAGCCTCTCTACTGAGCATGTACATAAAGTGCAGCACAGATTCATCTCATCTACGACTCCACAGCACTTGTCACTACTGAGCATGTACATAAAGTTCAGCACAGATTTACCTCAACTAAAAGCAGAGATCCTTAGATCAGGAATAGAACAGACATTTATAGGAAACTAGCTGAAGAGCCCGGCGTTGCCTGGGCATAGTAAATATCTGTGGTTAGTTATAGCACGTCACTTCTCTTATTTTCCCATCACGCCTCTCATTTTCCCAATCACATCTTTAATTTTCCCCCTCACATCTCTCATTTTCTCCCTCACACCTCTCATTTTCTCCCTCACTCCTCTCATTCCCCCCTAACACTTGTCATTTCGACCTCACATCTGTCATTTTCCGATCCCTACACAATTTTCCCTCACTCCTCTCATTTTGCACTCACACCTTTTCATTTTCACCTCAAACCTCTCATTTTCACCTCAGTATATACATGTTTGTCATCTCCCTTATATATATTATACACCTGTATGTCATCTCCTGTATATAGTATATACCTGTATGTCATCTCCCCTGTATATAGTATATATCTGTGTCATCTCCTCCTGTATATACCTGTATGTCATCTTCTATATATAGCATATACCTGTATGTCATCTCCTCCTGTATATAGTATATACCTGTAGGTAATCTGCTCCTGTATATAGTATATACCTGTATGTCATCTCCTCCTGTATATAGTATGTACTTGTATGTCATCTCCTTTATATAGTATATACCTGTGTGTCATCTCTCCTGTATATAGTATATATCTGTGTGTCATCTCCCCTGTATATAGTATATACCTGTGTGATCTCCTGTATTAGACCTCGTTAACACGTTATTTGCTCAGTATTTTTACCTCAGTATTTGTAAGATAAATTGGCAGCCTGATAAATCCCCAGCCAACAGGAAGCCCTCCCCCTGGCAGTATATATTAGCTCACACATACACATAATAGACAGGTTATGTGACTGACAGCTGTCGTATTTCCTATATGGTACATTTGTTGCTCTTGTAGTTTGTCTGCTTATTAATCAGAATTTTATTTTTGAAGGCTAATACCAGACTTGTGTGTGTTTTAGGGCGAGTTTCGTTTGTCAAGTTGTGTGTGTTGAGTTGTGTGTGGCGACATGCATGTAGCGACTTTTGTGAGATGAGTTTTGTGTGGCAACATGCGTGTAGCAACTTTTTGTGTGTCGAGTTGCATGTGACAGGTTAGTGTAGCAAGTTGTGTGCAGCAAGTTTTGCGCATGGCGAGTTTTGCGCGTGGTGAGTTTTATGTCTGGTGCCTTTTGAGTATGTGCAAGTTTTGTGTGAGGCAACTTTTGCATGCGTTGCAAATTTTGTGCATGTGGCAATTTTTCCGCATGTGCAAGTTTTGCGTGTGGCGAGTTTTCCATGAGGTGAGTTTTGCACTTGTGGCGAGTTTTGCGTGAGCCTATTTTTTGCATGTGGCGAGTTTTGCGCGTGGTGAGTTTTGAGCGGCGACTTTTGTGTTTCGACTTTTATGTGGAAAGGTTGGTGTATGTGTGGTGAAATGTGTGCTGAGGGTGGTATATGTGTTCAAGCACGTAGTAGTGTGTGGCGCATTTTGTGTGTGTGATCATATCCCCGTGTGTGGTGAGTATCCCATGTCGGGGTCCCACCTTAGCAATTGTACGGTATATACTCTTTGGCGCCATCGCTCTCACTCTTTAAGTCCCCTTTGTTCACATCTGGCAGCTGTCAATTTGCCTCCAACACTTTTCCTTTCACTTTTCCCCATTATGTAGATAGGGGAAAAATAGTTTGATGAATTGGAAAGCGCGGAGTTAAAATTTCACCTCACAACATAGCCTATGACGCTCTCGGGGTCCAGACGTGTGACTGTGCAAAATTTTGTTTCTGTAGCTGCGACGCCTCCAACACTTTTCCTTTCACTTTTTTCCCCATTATGTAGATAGGGGCAAAATTGTTTGGTGAATTGGAACGCGCGGGGTTAAAATTTCGCCTCACAACGCAGCCTATGACGCTCTCGGGGTCCAGACGTGTGACTGTGCAAAATTTTGTGGCTGTAGCTGCGACGGTGCAGATGCCAATCCCGGACATACACACACACATACACACACACACACATTCAGCTTTATATAGTAGACTAGCTGAAGAGCCCGGCGTTGCCTGGGCATAGTAAATATCTGTGGTTAGTTATAGCACGTCACTTCTCTTATTTTCCCATTATGCCTCTCATTTTCCCAATCACATCTTTAATTTTCCCCCTCACATCTCTCATTTTCTCCCTCACACCTCTCATTTTCTCCCTCACTCCTCTCATTCCCGCCTAACACTTGTCATTTCGACCTCACATCTGTCATTTTCCGATCACTACACTATTTTCCCTCACTCCTCTCATTTTGCACTCACACCTTTTCATTTTCACCTCACACCTCTCATTTTCACCTCCGTATACACATGTTTGTCATCTCCCTTATATATAGTATACACCTGTATGTCATCTCCTGTATATAGTATATACCTGCTGTGTGTCATCTCCGCTGTATATAGTATATACCTGTATGTCATCTCCCCCTATATATAGTATATACCTGTATGTCATCTCCTCCTATATATAGTATATACCTGTATGTCATCTCCTCCTATATATAGTATATACCTGTATGTCATCTCCTTCTATATATAGTATATACCTGTATGTCATCTCCTCCTGTATATAGTATATACCTGTGTGTCATCTCCCCTGTATATAGTATATATCTGTGTGTCATCTCCTCCTGTATATAGTATATAACTGTATGTCATCTTCTATGTATAGCATATACCTGTATGTCATCTCCTCCTGTATATAGTATATACCTGTGTGTCATCTCCTCCTGTATATAGTATATACCTGTATGTCATCTCCTCCTGTATATAGTATGTACCTGTATGTCATCTCCTCCTTTATATAGTATATACCTGTGTGTCATCTCTCCTGTATATAGTATATATCTGTGTGTCATCTCCCCTGTATATAGTATATACCTGTGTGATCTCCTGTATTAGACCTCGTTAACACGTTATTTGCTCAGTATTTTTACCTCAGTATTTGTAAGATAAATTGGCAGCCTGATAAATCCCTAGCCAACAGGAAGCCCTCCCCCTGGCAGTATATATTAGCTCACACATACACATAATAGACAGGTCATGTGACTGACAGCTGCCGTATTTCCTATATGGTACATTTGTTGCTCTTGTAGTTTGTCTGCTTATTAATCAGAATTTTATTTTTGAAGGCTAATACGAGACTTGTGTGTGTTTTAGGGCGAGTTTCGTTTGTCAAGTTGTGTGTGTTGAGTTGTGTGTGGCGACATGCATGTAGCGACTTTTGTGAGATGAGTTTTGTGTGGCAACATGCGTGTAGCAACTTTTTGTGTGTCGAGTTGCATGTGACAGGTTAGTGTAGAAAGTTGTGTGCAGCAAGTTTTGCGCATGGCGAGTTTTGCGCGTGGTGAGTTTTATGTCTGGTGCCTTTTGAGTATGTGCAAGTTTTGTGTGAGGCAACTTTTGCATGTGTTGCAAATTTTGTGCATATGGCAATTTTTCCGCATGTGCAAGTTTTGCGTGTGGCGAGTTTTCCATGAGGTGAGTTTTGCACTTGTGGCGAGTTTTGCGTGAGCCTATTTTTTGCATGTGGCGAGTTTTGCGCGTGGTGAGTTTTGAGCGGCGACTTTTGTGTTTCGACTTTTATGTGGCGAGGTTGGCGTATGTGTGGTGAAATGTGTGCTGAGGGTGGTATATGTGTTCAAGCACGTGGTAGTGTGTGGCGCATTTTGTGTGTGTGTTGATATCCCCGTGTGGTGAGTATCCCATGTCGGGGTCCTACCTTAGCAACTGTACGGTATATACTCTTTGGCGCCATCGCTCTCACTCTTTAAGTCCCCCTTGTTCACATCTGGCAGCTGTCAATTTGCCTCCAACACTTTTCCTTTCACTTTTCCCCATTATGTAGATAGGGGAAAAATAGTTTGGTGAATTGGAAAGCGCGGAGTTAAAATTTCACCTCACAACATAGCCTATGACGCTCTCAGGGTCCAGACGTGTGACTGTGCAAAATTTTGTTTCTGTAGCTGTGACGCCTCCAACTTTTCCTTTCACTTTTTTCCCCATTATGTAGATGGGGGCAAAATTGTTTTTTGAATTGGAATGCGCGGGGTTAAAATTTCACCTCACAACGTAGCCTATGATGCTCTCAGGGTCCAGACGTGTGGCTGTGCAAAATTTTGTTTCTGTAGCTGTGACGCCTCCAACTTTTCCTTTCACTTTTTTCCCCATTATGTAGATGGGGGCAAAATTGTTTTTTGAATTGGAATGCGCGGGGTTAAAATTTCACCTCACAACGTAGCCTATGACGCTCTCAGGGTCCAGACGTGTGGCTGTGCAAAATTTTGTTTCTGTAGCTGTGACGCCTCCAACACTTTTCCTTTCACTTTTTTCCCCATTATGTAGATAGGGGCAAAATTGTTTGGTGAATTGGAAAGCGCGGGGTTAAAATTTCACCTCACAACGTAGCCTATGACGCTCTCGGGGTCCAGACGTGTGACTGTGCAAAATTTTGTGGCTGTAGCTGCGACGGTGCAGATGCCAATCCCGGACATACACACACACACACATACACACACACACACATTCAGCTTTATATAGTAGATTTCATAACTTTCCCAACTTCTAATGAAAAAATGTACAGCACATCCTTCACTGAACTACTGTACCCAATGTATTATATATACAGGTCCTTCTCAAAAAATTAGCATATAGTGTTAAATTTCATTATTTACCATAATGTAATGATTACAATTAAACTTTCATATATTATAGATTCATTATCCACCCACTGAAATTTGTCAGGTCTTTTATTGTTTTAATACTGATGATTTTGGCATACAACTCCTGATAACCCAAAAAACCTTTACATTATGGTAAATAATGAAATTTAACACTATATGCTAATTTTTTGAGAAGGACCTGTATATTATCAGTCGGTCCATTTTATACTGACTCAAACTCCACCAAAATGAACGCACTCCACCACTCTATGAGCACTCCATGACTCCAACTCTACAGTCCTGTTCACATCTACAGGGTGTAGTTGCAAGAGATTTAATCACTTTTGTGTCTTTTTTTTTTTTTTTCTTCCATCTCCGCATACTTTTACCCATGTCAAGGGTGTCCATATCATTTAGGGCCCACTAAACAATTAGAGAAACACTGCTGAAAAAGGATCTTCAGATAGTGTATGATATCAAGTTAGATGTTATTACTTTTGCTGTTTGAGGTAAGAAAATAAGATCTAAGGCTATCTCTCCATTTGTGGTAACACTGTGTGTTTTCCTTCTAGTGTTCCATGCCATCCTGCATTACTGCTTTCCACGTTACCTGCGCTTTTGATCACAACCTAGAGATGCACACCACATTGGCAGAGAATGATGAGGTGAAATTCAAGTCCTATTGTCTGGATCACAGCAAAGGAGCCACCAAACCCGAGGATCAGTGCAGCCAAAGACCATCCTCATCTGTTGCCGCAGCAGATGCTGACCAATTGCAGAAGGATCTTGAAAAGGTCACCTTGAGAAAGCAAAAGCTTCTGCAACTGGAGGAGGATTTCCATGATCTTGTCAAGTCGGAGGATGTAGCAGAGAATCTTGATGTGAACAGGAATGTGGTTGACTTTGTGTACCAGTACTGGAAGCTGAAGAGGAAGGCAAACTTTAACAAGCCTCTTTTAAGTCCTAAAACAGACGAAGTAGATGATTTAGCTCAGCAAGAGCAAGACGTACTGTACAGGAGATTAAAGCTATTTACACATCTGAGGCAGGATTTGGAAAGGGTAAGGCGATAACATTCAATTATAATTTATTAGATTTCATTGTTTTATTATATTCATTAAAGGGCCTCTTAGGCTTCACCTTTCTGCCTGACATTTGTGTGCCTGTGTTATAAATATTAAAATCAGCTGGTAGTCTACGATGAAGGCAGCACAAGTTGCTGAGCCCAGCGATTGCCTGCAGCGCTATTGACTTGATGTCTCTGCTGCAGCCAGTAATCACCGAAGCATTGGCTGAGCTGCAGTAATGGACCTAGGGTAGGTCAGTAGTGGCTGATTTTTACTATTTTTAAAGGCTCATACCCATTTGCGAGAAAAACGGATGAGTGAAATTCGATATTTGTTTTTGTTTTTTGTTTTTTTTTTTTAATTTAGACCATTTTTCCTTTTCGTAAAAAAATTCAAAATTTATTGCTTGGAAATTCGGATACATGTTCTCAGAAGTTTATAGAATAAATGAACAATTTTTACATTTTACTAAAAAATATACCTAGAAAGAGAAAAATCAGATAAACTGAACATTTTGCAATGGTATCTTAATTTTTGCTAGAGCTGTATGTATTTATATTGAACTGAAAGATAGATGGAATAAAAGTCGGTAATTTATCTGCCGGCTTCTGTAAAATCACTGCAGGAGCTGACAGGATAGAAGAGATGGATTACATACAGTAAATACCGTATATACTCGAGTATAAGCCGACCCGAGTATAAGCCGACCCCCCTAATTTTGCCACAAAAAACTGGGAAAACTTATTGACTCGAGTATAAGCCTAGGGTGGAAATGCAGCATTTACCGGTGAATTTCAAAAATAAAAATAGATCATTATTTCCCCATAGCTGTGCCATACAGTGCTCTGCACCGTTCATATTTCCCCATAGCTGTGCCATATACGGTGCTCTGCACCGTTCATTGTGCCCCATAGATGTGCCATATACGGTGCTCTGCACCGTTCACTGTGCCCCATAGATGTGCCATATACGGTGCTCTGCACCGTTCACTGTGCCCCATAGATGTGCCATATACGGTGCCCTGCACCGTTCACTGTGCCCCATAGATGTGCCATATACGGTGCTCTGCACCGTTCACTGTGCCCCATAGATGTGCCATATACGGTGCTCTGCACCATTCACTGTGCCCCATAGATGTGCCATATACGGTGCTCTGCACCGTTCACTGTGCCCCATAGATGTGCCATATACGGTGCTCTGCACCGTTCACTGTGCCCCATAGATGTGCCATATACGGTGCCCTGCACCGTTCACTGTGCCCCATAGATGTGCCATATACGGTGCTCTGCACCGTTCACTGTGCCCCATAGATGTGCCATATACGGTGCCCTGCACCGTTCACTGTGCCCCATAGATGCTCCACATAAATCTCTGCCGCCGCCGCTGCTGCAATAAAAAAAAAAAAAACCACATACTCACCTCCCTTGATTGCAGCTCCTGGCGTCTCGTTCCGGTGCCTCCATCTTCCCGGCGTCTCTGCTCTGACTGATCAGGCAGAGGGCGCCGCGCACACTATATGCGTCATCGCGCCCTCTGCCTGAACAGTCAGAGCGCAGACGCCGGGAAGATGGAGGCGCCGGCCGGGAAGATGGAGCGACGCTCGGCGGCTGGAACGAGGACAGGTGAATATGCTATACTTACCTAGTCCTGGCGATCCTCGCGCTGTCCCTCTGCCTGGTCTTCGGTGCCGCAGCTTCTTTCTCTATCAGCGGTCACCGGCACCGCTGATTAGAGGAATGAATAGGCGGCTCCACCCCTATGGGAGGTGGAGCCGCTTATTCATTTCTGTAATGAGCGGTCCCACGTGACTGCTGAAGAGGGGAAGAAGCTGCAGCACAGAAGACTGTGGGACGGCAGGGACAGCGCGAGGATCGCTGGGACTAGGTAAGTATGCCTCAGCGCCCTCACCCCCTCACCCGCGTCAGTGACAAATACAATTAGTACAGTGTGCAAATTACTGGACATGTATTTAATTAATAAAAGATTATTTATTGGGGAAAAAAATGGTGTGGGCTCCCGCGCAATTTTTGAAACCAGCAGTGGGAAAGCCAGCGACTGGGGGCAGCTGTTTATAGCCAGGGAAGGGGGTAATACCCATGGAGCTTCCCAGGCTATTAATATCAGCTCACAGCTGTATACTTAGCCTTTATTGGCTACTAACCTAGCCTTGGAAGGGGCCTTGGATATTCCCCCCCCCCACCCCCCATGGCTAAAAACATCAGCACTCAGCCGCCCCAGAAAAGGCGAATCTCTAAGATGCGCCAATTCCGGCACTTAGAGCCGGCAGTGCGTTTTGAAGTACTACAGACTTCTTCATCAGAGCACGAAAAGCTTGTCTTGTCCTGATGAGGAAGTCTGTAGTACTTCGAAATGCATTGACTAAATAAAGAAAAACACGTACTTTCGGTCAGTGGCTTGATGTGGGTGTGATTACCAATGTGAAGGGCCACAGCTCCATGGTCGGTCCCCTGCGCTATCACAGACATTGCCCATGTTTTCAGCTATTACAAATTGTCAGGTTGTGCTGTGATCACCGCTCTGTTATTATTTTGCTCACTGACTGGCTGCATGATTTGCTACCCTGCCTGTGATGTCACATTATAGTCAATTCAGCTACCGACACTACATAAGTGACTCATTTTACTACTTGCTAACGATTTGGACATAGTTGTTAAAGTTGTTGTCCACTACTCCCATAACACCTTCTTAAATCTTGTATTTCCCAATGTATAATAAAAACTCCTCCTGTTTCAGCGCCTTTCCAGTGCGGAGTCTCCCAGTGCTTGCATGACATTTTTACGCCATGTGAGCCATGCAGCCAATCAGTGGCCACCAATGGGTTAGTGTTCACACCTCTTCTGGAAGTTTGAGATTTGTCCAGAGAAGTGAAGTAGCAGCACAATAGTGGTTGCTGCAGGGCTCACAGGGCATAACAATGTCACTCGAGCCTCGTGAGAACCAGCGCTGACATCACAGGAACGATGCAGGTATGGGAGGTGAGTATAAGGGGCTTTTATGTTACACTAGATGGTGGCCCGATTCTAACGCATCGGGTATTCTAGAATATGCATGTCCACGTAGTATATTGCCCAGCCACGTAGTATATTGCCCAGCCACGTAGTATATTGCCCAGCCACGTAGTATATTGCCCAGCCACGTAGTATATTGCCCAGCCACGTAGTATATTGCCCAGCCACGTAGTATATTGCCCAGCCACGTAGTATATTGCCCAGTCACGTAGTATATTGCCCAGCCATGTACAGTCATGGCCACAAGTTTTGAGAATGAGACAAATATTAATTTTTCCAAAGTCTACTGCTTCATTTTTTCTAATGGCAATTTGCATATACTCCTGAATGTCAGAGTGATCAGCTTAACAGCAATTACTGTACTTGCAAAGTCAATATTTGCCCGGAAAATGAACTTTAACCCCAAAACACATTTCAACATCATTGCAGTCCTGCCTTAAAAGGAGCAGCTAACATCGTTTTAGTGATTGATCCATTAACACAGGTGTGAGTGTTGATGAGAACAGGGCTTGCGATCAATCAGTCATGATTAAGTAAGAATGACATCACTGGACACTTTAACCCCTTCATGACCCAGCCTATTTTGACCTTAAAGACCTTGCCGTTTTTTGCAATTCTGACCAGTGTCCCTTTATGAGGTAATAACTCAGGAACGCTTCAACGGATCCTAGCGGTTCTGAGATTGTTTTTTCGTGACATATTGGGCTTCATGTTAGTGGTAAATTTAGGTCAATAAATTCTGCGTTTATTTGTGATAAAAACGGAAATTTGGCGAAAATTTTGAAAATTTCGCAATTTTCACATTTTGAATTTTTATTCTATTAAACCAGAGAGTTATGTGACACAAAATAGTTAATAAATAACATTTCCCACATGTATACTTTACATCAGCACAATTTTGGAAACAAAATTTTTTTTTGCTAGGATGTTATAAGGGTTAAAATTTGACCAGCGATTTCTCATTTTTACAATGAAATTTACAAAACCATTTTTTTTAGGGACCACCTCACATTTGAACTCAGTTTGAGGGGTCTATATGGCTGAAAATACCCCAAAGTGACACCATTCTAAAAACTGCACCCCTCAAGGTACTCAAAACCACATTCAAGAAGTTTATTAACCCTTCAGGTGCTTCACAGCAGCAGAAGCAACATGGAAGGAAAAAATGAACATTTAACTTTTTAGTCACAAAAATTATCTTTTAGCAACAATTTTTTTATTTTCCCAATGGTAAAAGGAGAAACTGAACCACGAAAGTTGTTGTCCAATTTGCCCTGAGTACGCTGATACCTCATATGTGGGGGTAAACCACTGTTTGGGCACACGTCGGGGCTCGGAATTGAGGGAGCACCATTTGACTTTTTGAATACGAGATTGGCTGGAATCAATGGTGGCGCCATGTTGCGTTTGGAGACCCCTGATGTGCCTAAACAGTGGTAACCCCTCAATTCTACCTCCAACACTAACCCCCCCCCACACCCCTAACCCTAATCCCAAATGTAGCCATAACCCTAATCACAACCCTAACCACAACCCTAATTCCAACCCTAACCCTAACGCTATGTGCCCACGTTGCGGATTCGTGTGAGATTTTTCAGCATCATTTTTGAAAAATCCGCGGGTAAAAGGCACTGCGTTTTACCTGCGGATTTTCCGCGGATTTCCAGTGTTTTTTGTGCGGATTTCACCTGCGGATTCCTATTGAGGAACAGGTGTAAAACGCTGCGGAATCCGCACAAAGAATTGACATGCTGCGGAAAATACAACGCAGCGTTTCCGCGCGGTATTTTCCGCACCATGGGCACAGCGGATTTGGTTTTCCATGGTACTGTAAACCTGATGGAACACTGCTGCGAATCCGCAGCGGCCAATCCGCTGCGGATCCGCAGCCAAATCCGCACCGTGTGCACATAGCCTAATTCTAAAGGTATGTGCACACGCTGCAGAAAACGCTGCGGATCCGCAGCAGTTTCCCATGAGTTTACAGTTCAATGTAAACCTATGGGAAACAAAAATCGCTGTACACATGCTGCGGAAAAACTGCACGGAAACGCAGCGGTTTACATTCCGCAGCATGTCACTTCTTTCTGCGGATTCCGCAGCGGTTTTACAACTGCTCAAATAGAAAATCGCAGTTGTAAAACCGCAGTGAAATGCGCAGAAAAAACGCGGTAAATCCGCCATAAATCCGCAGCGGTTTAGCACTGCGGATTTATCCAATCCGCAGCGGAAAAATCCGCAGAGGACCAGAATACGTGTGCACATACCAAAACCCTAGCCCTAACCCTACCCCTAACCCTATTCTAACATTAGTGGGGAAAAAAAAATTCTTTCGTTTTTTATTGTCCCTACCTATGGGGGTGACAAAGGGGGGGGGGGGGGTCATTTATTATTTCTTTTATTTTGATCACTGAGATATAATCTATCTCAGTGATCAAAATGCACTTTGGAACGAATCTGCCGGCCGGCAGATTCGGCGGGCGCACTGCGTATGCGCCCGCCATTTTGGAAGATGGCGGCGCCCAGGGAGAAGACGGACGGACCCCGGCAGGATCGGTAAGTATGATGGGGGGGGGGGGGGGGATCGGAGCATGGGGGTGGTGGATCGGAGCGCGGGAGGGGTGGAACGGAGCACGGGGGGGTGCATTGGAGCATCGGGGGGTGGATCGGACTGCAGGGGGGGTGGATCGGAGTGCAGGGGGGGGTGGTTGGAGCATGGGGGAGGGTGATTGGAGCACGGGGGGAGCGGACAAGAGCACGGGGGTAGCAGCGCACAGGACGGAGGGGAGCCGGAGCAGTGTACCGGACAGATCGGGGGGCTGGGGGGGCGATCGGGGGCACATTAGTGTTTCCAGCCATGGCCGATGATATTGCAGCATCGGCCATGGCTGGATTGTAATATTTCACCCGTTATAATAGGTGAAATATTACAAATCGCTCTGATTGGCAGTTTCACTTTCAACAGCCAATCAGAGCGATCGTAGCCATGGGGGGTGAAGCCACCCCCCCGGGCTAAACTACCACTCCCCCTGTCCCTGCAGATCGGGTGAAATGGGAGTTAACCCTTTCACCCGATCTGCAGGGACGCGATCTTTCCATGACGCCACATAGGCGTCATGGGTCGGATTGGCACCGACTTTCATGACGCCTACGTGGCGTCAAAGGTCGGGAAGGGGTTAAAAGGAGGCTGGTGCTTGGTATCATTGTTTCTCTTCAGTTAACCATGGTTATCTCTAAAGAAACACGTGCAGCCATCATTGCACTGCACAAAAATGGCCTAACAGGGAAGAGTATCGCAGCTACAAAGATTACACCTCAGTCAACAATCTATCGGATCATCAAGAACTTAAGGAGAGAGCTTCCATTGTTGTCAAAAAGGCTCCAGGGCGCCCAAGAAAGACCAGCAAGCGCCAGGACCGTATCTTAAAACTGTTTCAGCTGCGGGATCGGACTACCAGCAGTGCCGAGCTTGCTCAGGAATGGCAGCAGGCTGGTGTGAGTGCTTCTGCACGCACTGTGAGGCGGAGACTCTTTGAGCAAGGCCTGGTTTCAAGGAGGGCAGCAAAGAAGCCACTTCTCTCCAGAAAAAACATCAGGGGCCGACTGATATTCTGCAAAAGGTACAGGGAGTGGACTGCTGAGGACTGGGGCAAAGTCATTTTCTCTGATGAATCCCCTTTTCGATTGTTTGGGACATCTGGAAAACAGCTTATTCGGAGAAGAAGAGGTGAGCGCTACCACCAGTCTTGTCTCATGCCAACTGTAAAGCATCCTGAAACCATTCATGTGTGGGGTTGCTTCTCAGCCAAGGGAATCGGCTCACTCACAGTCTTGCCTAAAAACACAGCCATGAATAAAGAATGGTACCAGAATGTCCTCCAAGAGCAACTTCTCCCAACCGTCCAAGAGCAGTTTGGCGCCCAACAATGCCTTTTCCAGCATGATGGAGCACCTTGCCATAAAGCAAAGGTGATAACTAAATGGCTCATGGAACAAAACATAGAGATTTTGGGTCCATGGCCTGGAAACTCCCCAGATCTTAATCCCATTGAGAACTTGTGGTCAATCATCAAGAGACGGGTGGACAAACAAAAACCATCAAATTCTGGCAAAATGCAAGCATTGATTATGCAAGAATGGACTGCTCTCAGTCAGGATTTGGTCCAGAAGTTGATTGAGAGCATGCCAGGGAGAATTGCAGAGGTCTTGAAGAAGGGTCAACACTGCAAATATTGACTTGCTGCATTAACTCATTCTAACTGTCAATATAACCTATTAGTTCTCATAATATGATTGCAATTATATTTCTGTATGTGATATAAACATCAGACAAACACTAATAAAAACCAGAGGGCAGCAGATCATGTGAAAATATAATTTTGGTGTCATTCTCAAAACTTTTGGCCATGACTGTAGTATACAGCACAGAGCCACATAGTATACAGCACAGACACGTAGTATATTGGCCAGTCCCATGAAGTATATAGTACTGTCCACGTAGTATATAGCAGCCATGTAGTATACAGTACTGTCCACGTAGTATAGCAGCCATGAAGTATATAGTACTGCCCACGTAGTATATAGCAGCCATATAGTATATAGTACTGCCCACGTAGTATATAGCAGCCATGTAGTATATAGTACTGCCCACGTAGTATATAGCAGCCATTTAGTATATAGTACTGTCCACGTAGTATATAGCAGCCATGAAGTATATAGTACTGTCCACGTAGTATATAGCAGCCATGTAGTATATAGTACTGCCCACGTAGTATATAGCAGCCATGTAGTATATAGTACTGCCCACATAGTATATAGTACTGCCCATGTAGTATATAGCAGCCATGTAGCCCACGTAGTATTTTGCAGCCATGTAGTATATAGGACTGCCCACGTAGTATATAGCAACCATGTAGCCCACACAGTATTTAGCAGTGTGGGCACATATCCCTGTAAAAAAAAAAAAAAAAAGAAGAATTAAAATAAAAAAGTTACATACTCACCCCTGGGATCCAACGGCGCTGTGGCGATGGGCGCGCGGCTGCCTCCATCTTCCGTTCCCAGGATGCTGTCACCACCTCGCAGTCCGGGGCGCCTTCTTTCTCTTCCCCGCCTGCTCTTACCTCTTCTGGTCCTGTCCTTAGCCAGCAGGGTCACGCTTCGGTCGTCCGCCGGCGCTCCGGGGTCCGTCCCTGCAGACATGCTGCCCGGGTCCTTGCTCCCATGTCTGCTGCACTTCCTCCTTTCTCTCCCTCTCCTAGGGAGTGCATAGGGGCGGGCAGGTGAGCTCTCTGGCTTCTTAAAGGGTCAGCCCCTCCCTACTCACTGCCCCTCCTCCCGGCCTATCCAGTATCCTGTGTGGTTCCCTGCAGTCTTCTTCCTGCTTCCAAGTTCCACATTCAGCCCTGTTTTGTTTATTCATTTCTTCCTCCCTCCTAGGTCGGTTTAACACAGGTATCTGCCTCATCGGACCCTCCATTGGTGGTCTAGGCGAAATCCCTGTATAGGGGTCACTCCAAGCCTTGGTCTCCTTAGAGGCTTTCTGGTGTTGTGGCCCTGTGGCCTTCCTTTGGGGTGTCTCCCCTAGTGTTTGTATTACTGTACAATAAAGCGTTTGAACCTGCTTTCCTGGTCTGGTTCTCCTTTCCTGGTATCAGTAACCGCTGTATTTGCGGTCCAGTGGGTCCACCTGATAGACACGTCTGTAGGGTGTGACAGATTTTGCCCAGGCCATGGACCCCGCTGATGCCAGGTTCGATGCTCAGAGGGAGCTCGCTAGTCTCCGCCAGAGCCAGGAACAGGTAGTTGCGTTCATGCGTACCCTTGTGGCCCGTCTAGCTTCCCCTCAGGGGGTGGATGCATCTTTCTCCTCTCATCTTGCAGATCTCCATCAGGAGTTGGATCAACAAGGACGGATGCAGACCCAGATGCTGAGTTACATGACGTCTGTGGATGAGCGGCTTTCGAATCTGCAGCGATCTCCTTCTGCTCCGGTTGCCGCACCCGTGTTGGATCCCAGTGCCGTAGGAGGCGTCTACTCTTCCCCTTGCCTCTGCAAACCCACCAGGTACTCTGGGGATCCAAAGATGTGCAGGGGTTTCGTCAATCAATGCCAGCTGCATTTCAGGCTTCTCCCTCATCAATACCCTACGGATGTGGCGAAAGTGGCCTTTATGGCATCACACCTGGAGGGCGAGGCCTTGGCCTGGTTCAACCCACTACTGGAGAGAGAGGACCCCATTGTATCCGATTTGCGGGCCTTCTTGGACACCTTCCGGAAGATCTTTGATGAGCCAGGTCGGGTGGCTTCTGCCACGGAGGAGTTGTTCAACTTACAGCAAGGTACTCGGTTGGCCAATACGCCATACAGTTTCGCACTTTGGCTTCTGAGCTTCGCTGGTCTGACGAGCCCCTGATCGGTGTCTTCCGGAGAGGGTTATCCAGTCGCCTGAAGGACGAGCTCGCCGTACGAGATCTTCCCGGTACCCTGGATGAATACATCTCCCTTGCCGTCCGGATAGATCGCCGCCTACAAGAACGCACCAAGGAGAGAACCCAGGAGAAAAGACCACCTCGATTGGCACCCTCTTTTCAGAGGCCCCTGTTACCAGGTAACGCTTCTTCTGCTGAAGCACCCGAACCCATGGAGGTGGATCGTCTCCGGCTGAGTCCCCGGGAGCGTGAGGAGAGAGTTGCCCGGAGGTTGTGTCTCTATTGTGGTGGCTCCAACCATTTCCGCCGGCAATGTCCCAGAAGACCGGAAAACTCCTCCACCTAGGACAGGTAAGAGAGGCCATCCTAGGTGAGAATGATACCTGTCTACCGTTAACTGTTTCCATACAGGTGAAAGTCGGTAACAGGCGATTCTCAGAGTTGGCGTATTTGGACTCGGGATCTGCAGGTAACTTTATTCAGCGAGACATGGCTCTCCGCCTCGGCATTCCTATACACCCCCTGCAGCATCCCCGCATCATCACCACCATAGACGGGAGACCCCTACTAGATTCCGTTGAGGGCATTACCAGTGAGGTGGAGCTTCAGATCGGAGCTCTCCATGCTGAGAGGATTGCCTTTTACGTGCTACCCACTCTCTCTCCACCTTTCTTGCTCGGTCTGCCATGGCTGCGTATGCATGAGCCAGTCATAGACTGGCGAAGTGGGGAGGTCCAGCGTTGGGGTTCGGCCTGCCATAGCCGTTGCCTGCTGTCCGTCCGGCCTATCCGTTTGCCTCCCTCACCTACATCCTTGCCCGGACTTCCGGAGGCCTACTGGGCATTTGCAGATGTCTTCGATAAACGAGAAGCAGAGGTCTTGCCCCCGCACAGGCCTTATGATTGTCCCATCGATTTGGTTCCAGGTGCTTCTTTTCCTACAGGACGAATCTACCCTCTGTCCCCTGCTGAGACTCAGGCGATGTCAGAATACGTCACAGACAGCTTGGCCCGGGGATTCATCCAGAGGTCCACATCCCCTGTGGGAGCCGGGTTCTTCTTCGTGAAAAAGGACGGGTCCTTGCATTGACTACCGCGGATTAAACGCTATCACGGTAAAGAATAAGTACCCACTGCCTCTTATTCCAGAACTCTTCGATCGGCTCCGGGGAGCCCGGATCTTCACCAAGCTGGACCTGCGAGGGGCTTACAACCTTGTCCGCATCCGGGCCGGTGACAAGTGGAAAACCGCCTTGAACACCCGTGATGGTCACTTCGAGTACCGGGTGATGCCCTTCGGACTGTGCAACGCACCAGCCGTTTTCCAGGAGTTCGTGAACGACGTCTTCCGTGACATGCTGTACGTATGTGTAGTGGTATACCTGGATGACATCTTGGTTTTCTCCCCAGACCTACCCACACACAGAAGAGACGTCCGACGAGTTCTCCTTCGATTACGGGAGAACCGCTTGTATGCCAAGTATGAGAAATGCCTCTTCGAGCGGTCTTCTCTGCCGTTCCTTGGATACATCGTCTCTGACTCTGGGCTGGAGATGGATCCTAAAGATGTCGGCCATCATGAACTGGCCTCGGCCGGTCGGGATCAAAGCCATCCAGCGGTTCGTAGGATTCGCCAACTACTACCGGCAGTTTATCCAGCACTTCTCAGATCTGGTTAAGCCTCTCACAGCACTCACACGCAAGGGAATACCTGCTAATGGATGGACTCCAGAGGCTGAGTGTTCCTTCCAGGCACTCAAACGGGCCTTCTCCTCCGCACCAGCCCTGCACAGGCCCATCGCTGAGAAGCAGTTCTTTCTGGAGGTGGACGCATCCTCCACAGGTGCCGGGGCCGTCCTCACGCAGAAAGCCGCCTCCGGACGCATGGTCTCTTGCGGCTTCTTTTCGAAGGCCTTTACCCCCTGTGAGCGGAATTACTCCATTGGTGACCGTGAGTTGCTTGCCATCAAGATGGCCTTGGAGGAGTGGCGTTACCTCCTAGAGGGAGCGGTGCACCCGGTGGTGATCTACACCGACCACAAGAACTTGGCCTATCTCCAGTCTGCCCAGAGGCTCAATCCTCGTCAGGCCCGTTAGTCAAACCGAGCAAAGAATAAAGACCACCGTCTTCATTTTCGTCCCGCAGATAAGAATATCAAGGCTGACGCCCTCTCCCGGTCTTTTCTTACCAACGATCAGGAGGAGGAACCTCGTCCCATCATCGATCCATCCAAGGTGATCATGGTTGCACTGCTTCGACTGTCGCAGGTACCTCCTGGTAAGACGGTGGTGCCCGAACTGAGTCGAGAACGCATCCTTCGCTGGGGACATTCCTCCTTACTAGCCGGCCACGCGGGTCTGACAAAGACTCTACAGTTGATCGGTCGGCACTACTGGTGGCCTGGGATGCGTCAAGAGGTGTCAGACTACGTCTCAGCCTGTTCTTCCTGTGCCCGCAACAAGACCCCCAAACGGCTTCCCACCGGTCAACTCTTGCCCTTGCCTATACCATCAAAACCATGGCAACACATTGCGATGGACTTCATCACGGATCTCCCTACATCCTCCGGGAATACTGTCATCTGGGTCGTGGTGGACAGATTTTCCAAGATGAGTCACTTCGTTTCTCTGCCTGGTCTTCCTTCGGCACCCAAGCTGGCCGAGTTGTTTGTTCAACATATCCTCCGGTTGCATGGGTTACCCTCCAACATTGTTTCCGATAGGGGAGTACAATTCGTGTCCCGATTCTGGCGGTCTCTCTGCAGGAAACTCGATATTGCCTTGGACTTCTCTTCGGCTTATCATCCACAGTCTAACGGACAGGTGGAACGGGTAAACCAGGTGTTGGCAGGTTTTCTACGACACTTTGTCAACGCACACCACGATAACTGGACGTCCCTACTGCCTTGGGCGTAGTTCTCGTACAATAATCATGTTGGTGAGTCCTCTCGTAACACTCCCATTTTTTATTGTATATGGGCAACACCCGAGGATCCCGACTCCCTTGGACATCGCGACTCCCAATCCTGCAGCAGAGGCCGTGGCTCGCGACTTCGCCAACATCTGGAACAAGACTCGTGAGGCTCTTGTGAAAGCATCCCAGCGCATGAAGGACCATGCCGACAAGAGAAGACTTGATGCCCAGATGTTTCAACCGGGAGACAAGGTATGGTTATCAGCCAAGTACGTCCACCTTAAGGTGCCCTCCTTCAAGCTCGGACCTCGGTACATCGGACCGTTCGAGGTGTCCTGGAGACTCAACGATGTGTGCTATCGGCTACTACTGCCTCCTTCTTTGCGAATATATAATTCTTTCCACCGTTCCCTCCTCAAACCTGTGATCCTCAACCGATTCTCCCAGGATCCGGGAGAGCGTCCTCCGATTTCGGCCAATGACGAGTATGAGGTCAGTGCCATCCTGGACGTGAAGAAGAGAGGGCGTGCCACATGGTACCTGGTCGACTGGAAGGGGTTTGGTCCTGAGGAGAGGTCCTGGGAGCCGGAGGGCAACGTCCATGCTCCTTGTCTCCTACGGCGGTTCTTTGCCAGTCGCCGCCCGGGGGGGCCTGGAGGGGGGGGTACTGTCACCACCTCGCAGTCCGGGGCGCCTTTTTTCTCTTCCCCGCCTGCTCTTACCTCTTCTGGTCCTGTCCTTAGCCAGCAGGGTCTCGCTCCTGTCGTCCGCCGGCGCTCCGGGGTCCGTCCTTGCAGACATGCTGCCCGGGTCCTTGCTCCCATGTCTGCTGCACTTCCTCCTTTCTCTCCCTCTCCTAGGGAGTACATAGGGGGTGGGCAGGTGAGCTCTCTGGCTTCTTAAAGGGTCAGCCCCTCCCTACTCACTGCCCCTCCTCCCGGCCTATCACCTGGAGGCTGGAGGTATATAAGGATCTCAGTCACTCCTGGACGCCGCCTGGGCAACTTCTATTATCCTGAAGTTGCTGCTCCAGGTCTTATCCTGCTAGGCT
This sequence comes from Ranitomeya imitator, assembly GCF_032444005.1. Taxonomy (NCBI): domain Eukaryota; kingdom Metazoa; phylum Chordata; class Amphibia; order Anura; family Dendrobatidae; genus Ranitomeya; species Ranitomeya imitator. The sequence continues at coordinate 82,267,262 of NC_091285.1, forward strand.
TATCAGTCCAATTTGCCTGTCTTACTCTGTTCCTTTTTCCCTAGGATCGAGTCTGGTCTCCACAGCATCCAGAGTCCAGTATCCTGTGTGGTTCCCTGCAGTCTTCTTCCTGCTTCCAAGTTCCACATTCAGCCCTGTTTTGTTTATTCATTTCTTCCTCCCTCCTAGGTCGGTTTAACACAGGTGTCTGCCTCATCGGACCCTCTATTGGTGGTCTAGGGGAAATCCCTGTATAGGGGTCACTCCAAGCCTTGGTCTCCTTAGAGGCTTTCTGGTGTTGTGGCCCTGTGGCCTTCCTTTGGGGTGTCTCCCCTAGTGTTTGTATTACTGTACAATAAAGCGTTTGAACCTGCTTTCCTGGTCTGGTTCTCCCTTCCTGGTATCAGTAACCGCTGTATTTGCGGTCCAGTGGGTCCACCTGATAGACACGTCTGTAGGGCGTGACAGATGCATTGCGAAATGCAAGCTGCTTGTAGTTAAATTAGCTTTTGAAGAATGGATACCTTTTTTGGAGGGGCAGTTCATCAAGCCACGATGGTGTCGGATCATAAAAATGTAACCTATATTGAATCGGCTAAATGGTTACCCCCAAGAAAGGCCAACTGGTGCTTTTCTTCTAGACGCTTTATCACATAGCCTTGATTCGGTTTATCCTCCATTCATTCTTCCTCAGGGTCTTGTTGTTACTATGGTATCTTCGGAGTTTGATGCAAAGATCTGTAATGCCCAGCCGTTGGCTCATTCCACTACTCCAGGTTCTAAATCTGTTTCTCAACTCCAGTCCTCAAGACCCCACAACAGGTCATGTTTTCAGGATTTCCTTAGTATTGCATAGGAAATGGAATTAATGCTATCACCTGTGCAATACTAAGGAAATCCTGAAAACAAGACCTGTTGTGGGGTCTTGAGGACTGGAGGTGAGAAACACTGTTCTAAATGATTTGCGCCGGTGTGCTTAAATTGCCCGTTGCAGGAGTTTCATGATTCTGACTTGAGTGGTCATCCTGGGGTTATTACTACTTTGCCAAAAAACCAAACACAACAAGGATCCCTAAAATATAACTTTTAATAATTAAAGCTAAAAACTGTTTGTTCCAATATAAGAAACATCGGTATTAAGAGAAATATACATACAGCTAAAAAAAGCCAAATACAAACTAACTTACCCTGTCAGGTGCCCTATTACTGGTCCCTACCTGACAGCGGAGGTTGGCACCCTAAGTTTCTGCGGTAGGCGCCCCCACTCCTCGACGACTGGCCCTAGTAGCCCTAAATCAACCCTGTGTTCCCTAGAAGAGACGTACCAAATACTAATACCCTAAAAAATGAAAGAAATATAACAAAATAAAAAAAATGCAAAAATAAGAATAGAAAAAATAAAAAAAATGAACATGGCAAAAAACCACAAATTTGTTATTTGCCACAAGACAAAAGGTCCCTAAAAGGGAATAGTAGAAAAATCACAACCCGATGGGTAAAAATATAATATCAATGTCTCGTTTATCCAATTTATAAAAATATCAGCGGGCCACTCCATCCCATATTTATACTTTAAGATAAACATGTAGTTCTGTAAGTCCAAAGGTTTTTCAATAGTCAAATGACTCCCAGATGTACGATGTTCTCAATAGGACAGCGGCCCACATCAGCACAGAGACATCCCAACAAAAAACAGGGGACCACCAGAGCAGGTTAAACAACCGTACAGGAACCACCCCATAGTTCAATACTGTGGTAAACGCTTCTACTCATCTGCATCCCAGAGGCGTTGTGGGTGGTTATACCATCATACAGCTCTGTTGGTCTCCTGCCGGGATATCCTCCCTATTCTGCCCGACGCGTTTCCCTCCCATGGGAATCCTGGGGGTTCATCAGGGGACATGGAACAATGCCACAGAAATGTAAAGGTGCAGAAGCACCATCCATACCGTTGCCATGTTATATACCGGTCTGTCTCCTCCACGTGGAGACAGACCACGCCCCCCAGCCGCGCACCCTGAAGTACGTCACTTGAGCGCATCAGCGTTCCAGACACCTAGCATGATGTTCCCAGTAAAGCGGTGCACATAATGAGGGAATCCCCCTCAGTAATTAGAACACACCACGCATGCGTCCAGATATGACACCTGCCCAGCACAAGTCCAGGGCGGCACGCACACTACGGGAGCTGTATATTCACAACTTGATCATACTGCGCATGCATAGGCTCCAGTAGCAGCATAACACACGTCCAGGGATCGCTAAATAGGAGGGCGGTGTAAAAAAAGCAAGATCTCCATAGCGTCAATCATAGAACTGTGCACACGCCCCCTAACTCTCTACATAGAGGCACACATAGTACACAGCAATGCAGTTGCATCGGTGGATAATCCAGCACCAACACAGGAGCCTGCATACGATAACCGACACCTATAGAACTCGTTTAGGTATCACATACCTAAGTACCTCATGGGAATATCCACCCCCTAGAGACATATATAGGGGCATATTAAGCAGGCACCCATAGGATACCAACCACAACGGCATAGAACGACACTCCAAAAAAGAAACGTAATAGAATGAACAAACAAAAAATTTCCCCCTGGCGTAGTAGAGAGTGATTAGTAGAAGTGTGTGGTAAGTCCTTTACCGCGTAATCGGTTTAATCAAAGATATATGGCATCAAGTCTGATAGGGGAAGATCTGTGCTTCTTGATGGGAGACAGTATCCGAGTATAGACAGCGGTGTCCACCGCTTGTCTGTGAGGATGGTGGCATGTGGGCAAATGGTTTGACCAATTCAGTAAACTAGCTCACTTTGTTCTGTTATCGAGGTTACCTAATGCTGTAACGCTTTTCAGGTTGTTTATTAATCATGTGGTGAGATTGCGTTCATTTGAATATTATTTCAGATAGGGTGGGTGCAATTTGTCTCCAAATTCTGGAGAGCGTTTTGTAAGAAATTGGGGATTGATATTGTAACACCCCAGGTAACTGGTTGTTACAGTGGCATTGCTTTCCTCACGGGGAGAGTGATGTCATGCTTGGAAGCGAGGAAAGATCCCTTTAACAGGTATTCAGCACATACCACACTATTCTGACTTTAGGCCAGAAGGGGGAGCTCTACACCCAACTTCATGGGAGCTGCTCTCTCTGATTGGGAGGAGGAGTTAGTTGCTAGGCAGTTGGTGAGAGGAGAGCGAGGAGTGACGAAGGAAAGCTGGGACCGTGCAGACGAGTGATTCTGCAGTTCCTGGGAAGGAAAAAGAGAGCAGAGCAACTTGTAAAGAGACTGAAAGGAGGAAGGAGCAAAGGCGAAGTGAAGAGCTGGAGAGAGAAGTTGTGACTGGACCTCCTCCACGCTGAGCGCAGATACTGGTAGACGGAAGACCGAGGTTGTGGGGGTAACTTCATGCCCCACGGCAGAAACCGGCAGACAGCTAGATTTCAAGTTACCTGTCCACCATTAACACGCGAGGACACAGTAACAGATAGAGCCCTGGTCGTGGTAGAGATCCTGTAAAAAGGCTCGAGTTACCTGTCGTACGGGTTAGTGTCCTACCTAAAGGGGGACAGAGAGAGAATGTGATGACTTTGTGTGAGGCCTAAGTCAGCAATAGACTACAACAACACAGCGCTAGAAGGCTTCCAACTCCACCTGGTTGGGGGGATTCCTGAGACGCTTCCAAGCCAGCCGGACCACCACCTGCACCTGTGATCTGGTACCCTGGACTGTGGCTGCCTGAATCATACAGTAAAGAGACTGCAACCCTGTGTCCTCTGCTTCTTTCTACACCACCTACCACCTGTCCCTACTACTTCGGGAGCCCTGGGGAACCAGCTTCACCTGTAGGAAGCCATACTATCCCTGCTGCCATAACATCACCCCAGTGCACCCCTTTAAGCAGTGTTGGTCACCCCTGACCGAATACCACAGGTGGCGTCGCAAACTTTTATTAATTCACACCCCTTTATAGACCTTTCCTTTAACATGGGCGCCCAGGGCCACAGACCGGGTCACCGTCGCCGTGACACATGCCTTTAAGTACCGGACCCAGTACTGAGTACCCCACGGCCCTGGCGGGCATTCCGATATGCCATTCACCTCTGCCTACCACCCTGAAACCAATGGTCAGATAGAGAGGACAAATCAATTTTTTAAACAAATTTTAACATCTTTCGCTGCTGCTCAGCAGAAAGACTAGTCCTAATTTTTAAGTCTTGCTGAGTTCGCCTTTGAGTCTGGTCATTCAGTACACTGGAACTACACCTTCTTTTAGTATTTATGGTTTTCATCCTAATTTTGGTACATTTTCTGGGATGAGTTCTGAGTGTATTGGAGTAGAGGTGGCCACACAAAAACTTGGGGATGTCTGGAGGGAGGTTCAAAAGACTATTGGATTAGCTCAACTGCGTAAAAAATGGAAGGTTGATGGGAAACGTTCAGAAGATCCTGACTTCAAAGAAAATAAGGTTTGGTTAACTTCCAAAAATAATAAGTTGAAAGTACCATCGGCGAAGTTGGGTCCTAAATTTATTGGCCCGCACGAGATTCTGGAGGTAGTCAATCTGGTTATCTTTAGATTAAAACTTCCTCAGTCTCTTTATGTCTCTAATGTGTTCCACAGCTCCCTATTAAGAGTTTCTCCCTTTGATGTTCTTTGTCCTATCCTCGCCTCCCGGTTTTGTCGATGGAAGTTTAGACAGAGTACGAGATGCAGAGAATTGTGAATTCTCTGACGGTCCAAAATTCCTTTCAATATCTTGTTCATTGGAGGAGATATGGACCCTAGGAGAAATCCTGGGTTCTGATTTGTTCGGTGAAGGTCAATCATTTGGTCAGGGCCTTTCATCTTAGGTTTCCTGGGAAACCTGGGGGTCTTGTGCCCCCCACTCAGTTTGCTGCTCTATGCAATCAGGGTCTTGTGAGCTGTCAGTTTGGTGAGTGTCAGCAAAGTCATCCAATCAAGTGCAGGGGCATGCTGAGCTGTCAGTATTTTGATATACTTTTTAGTCGTCCAATCTGAGACTAGGAGGTGCTGAGTTTCTTTCATCATGTGTTCCCTGTCCTGAGTGATTAGCCAGCAACTTGGCTAAGCTATCAATCCCAGATCACTGCCAGTTGTATCATTCGCTTGGTGGTGCATGCTTGCCTTGTATTTCAGTGATTTCTTTGTTGATCTGTTGCTGCATGACCTTGGACCTTGCTCTGACCATTTCTTTGCTTTGCCCCTTTGCTTTGATACACTATCTTACTGGTATTCTGACCTCAGACCATGACCTGAGTACGCCTTTGTCTTTCCCTTAGTTTAACACATGCTCTGTTGATATCTAACACTGGAATGTTTGACTACCCTGCAGCACGGCTTGTCCGTGAGTAGTGGCTAGCATCACAACTGATCACTCATTTTCAAAATTTTCCATTTCCGGGTATAGTTTGCCTTCAATGAGGGCAAATTTTTACATTACCGAGTTAGAAATGGTCTGCTCTGAAACAGGAAGAAAAGACGACACTGTTCCACCAGCATGTGGACAGCTGCAACCTGTGATTGAGTGCAGTAGTCTGGTGACTTGAGCAGTGTCATCAGAAAAACACCTGATGTGCTGCTCAAGTCACCTGATGGCTGCAGGAAATCACAGTCCATAGTATACTGCTTATGGTGGAATGTTGATGACTCCTATAACTGTGTCACAATTTTTAGTCCCCTTAGGGGACTTGAACCTGCTATAATCTGATCGACTATACTATATATTGCAATACCATGTATATAGTAACAAACACTTTCTGATCTTTGGGGGTTCAGGCTAGCAGTAACTTGATTTCTTGGGAGTAATCTAATATATAAAGCTGAATGTGTGTATGTATGTCCGGGATTGGCATCTGCACCGTCGCAGCTACATCCACAAAATTTTGCACAGTCACACGTCTGGACCCCGAGAGCGTCATAGGCTATGTTGTGAGGTGAAATTTTAACCCCGCGCTTTCCAATTCACCAAACAATTTTGCCCCTATCTACATAATGGGGAAAAAGTGAAAGGAAAAGTGTTGGAGGCATCGCAGCTACAGCCACAAAATTTTGCACAGTCACACGTCTGGACCCCGAGAGCGTCATAGGCTATGTTGTGAGGTGAAATTTTAGCCCCGCGCTTTCCAATTCACCAAACAATTTTGCCCCTATCTACATAATGGGGAAAAAGTGAAAGGAAAAGTGTTGGAGGCAAATTGACAGCTGCCAGATGTGAACAAGGGGGACTTAAAGAATGAGAGCGATGGCGCCAAAGAGTATATACCGTACAGTTGCTAAGGTGGGGCCCCGACATGGGATACTCACCACACACGGGGATATGAACACGCACACAAAATGCGCCACACACTACCACGTGCTTGAACACATATACCACCCTCAGCACACATTTCACCACACATACACCAGCCTCGCCACATAAAAGACGAAACACAAAAGTCGCCGCTCAAAACTCGCCATGCGCAAAACTCGCCTCATGGGAAAACTCGCCTCATGGGAAAACTCGCCACACGCAAAACTTGCACCCGTGGAAAAATTGCCACATGCACAAAAGTTGCAACACACGCAAAAGTTGCCTCACACAAAACTTGCACATACTCAAAAGGCACCACACATAAAACTCGCCATGCGCAAGACTTGCTGCACACAACTTACTACACTAACCTGTCACATGCAACTCGACACACAAAAAGTTGCTACACGCATGTCGCCACACAAAACTCATCTCACAAAAGTCGCTACATGCATGTCGCCACACGCAACTCAACACACACAACTTGACACACGAAACTCGCCCTAGAGCACACACAAGTCTGGTATTATCCTTCAAAAATAAAAATCTGATTAATAATCAGACAAACAACAAGAGCAACAAATATACCATATAGGAAATACGCCAGCTGTCAGTCACATGACCTGTCTATTATGTGTATGTGTGAGCTAATATATACTGCCAAGGGAAGGGCTTCCTGTTGGCTGGGGATTTGTCAGGCTGCCAATTTAGCTTACAAATACTGAGGTAAAAATACTGACCAAATAACGTGTGAACGAGGTCTAATACAGGAGGAGATGACATACAGGTATATACTATATACAGGAGGAGATCACATACAAGTATATACTATATACAGGAGGAGATGACGCACAGGTATATACTATATACAGGAGCAGATGACCTACAGGTATATACTATATACAGGAGGAGATGACTTACAGGTATATATTATATACAGGGGAGATGACACACAGGTATATACTATATACAGGAGGAGATGACATACAGGTATATACTATATATAGGAGGAAATGACATACAGGTATATACTATATACAGGGGAGATGGCACACAACAGGTATATACTATATACAGGGGAGATAACATACAGGTATATACTATATACAGGAGATGACATACAGGTGTATAATATATATAAGGGAGATGACAAACATGTATATACTGAGGTGAAAATGAGAGGTGTGAGGTGAAAATGAAAAGTTGTGAGTGCAAAATGAGAGGAGTGAGGGAAAATAGTGGAGTGATCGGAAAATGACAGATGTGAGGTCGAAATGACAAGTGTTAGGGGGGAATGAGAGGAGTGATGGGGAAAATGAGGCGTGATGGGAAAATAAGAGAAGTGAGGTGCTATAACTAACCACAGATATTTACTATGCCCAGGCAACGCCGGGCTCTTCAGCTAGTCCATAATATAACGCTGGGAGCGTCACTCTGTCCGAAGCCTTTATAAACTGCGCCGGCGCAAGCGCCGGCGCAGTCTGGGCCTCACAGAGTGACGCTCCCGGGAGATCGCGGTATGCGTTCACACTGAACGCGCACCGCGATCTCCAACAGAGAAGCAGGGACCGCCAGGAGGGTAAGTATCGGCCATAGTCACCTGTCCTGCGTTCCACCGCTGAGCGCCGCCATCTTCTCGGTCTTCGGCCTGTGACCTTCAGTTCAGAGGGCGCGATGACGCGCTTAATGCGCGCCGGCGCCGCCCTCTGACTGAACAGTCACAGCCAGGAGACCGGGAAGATGGCGGCGCGCAGCGCCTGAACGGGACAGACAGGTGAGTATAGTAAGTGCTGGGGGGCCTGAGCTGGCGGCGATACCGGCACCTGACCCCCACAGCGCGCCGCTGTCCCCGCCTGCTCAGGCCCCCGGATGGGTGCAGCACATCACAGGATGGGGACGCAGGATGGTTGCAGCACATACCAGGATGGGGACGCAGGATGGGGACGCAGGATGGTTGCAGCACATACCAGGATGGGGACGCAGGATGGGGACAGCACATACCAGGATGGGGACAGCACATACCAGGATGGGGACGCAGGATGGGTGCAAAACATGACAGGATGGGGACGCAGGATGGGTGCAGCACATGACAGGATGGGGACGCAGGATGGGTGCATCACATACCAGGATGGGGACGCAGGATGGGTGCATCACATACCAGGATGGGGACGCAGGATGGGTGCAGCACATGACACGATGGGGACGCAGTATGGGTGCATCACATACCAGGATGGGGACGCAGGATGGGTGCAGCACATGACAGGATGGGGACGCAGGATGGGTGCAGCACATACCAGGATGGGGACGCAGGATGGGTGCAGCACATACCAGGATGGGGACGCAGGATGGGTGCAGCACATGACAGGATGGGGACGCAGGATGGGTGCAGCACATACCAGGATGGGGACGCAGGATGGGTGCAGCATATGACAGGATGGGGACGCAGGATAGGTGCAGCACATGACAGGATGGGGATGCAGGATGGGTGCAGCACATGACAGGATGGGGACGCAGGATGGGTGCAGCACATACCAGGATGGGGACGCAGGATGGGTGTAGCACATGACAGGATGGGGACGCAGGATGGGTGCAGCACATGACAGGATGGGGATGCAGGATGGGTGCAGTACATATAAGGATGGGGACGCAGGATGGGTGCAGCACATGACAGGATGGGGACGCAGGATGGGTGCAGCACATGACAGGATGGGGGTGCAGGACGGGTGCAGCACATGACAGGATGGGGGCGCAGGATGGGTGCAGCACATGACAGGATGGGGGCGCAGGATGGGTGCAGCACATGACAGGATGGGGATGCAGGATGGGGACGCAGGATGGGTGCAGCACATGACAGGATGGGGACGCAGGATGGGTGCAGCACATGACAGGATGGGGACGCAGGATGGGTGCAGCACATGACAGGATGGGGACGCAGGATGGGTGCAGCACATGACAGGATGGGGGCGCAGGATGGGTGCAGCACATGACAGGATGGGGACGCAGGATGGGTGCAGCACATGACAGGATGGGGACGCAGGATGGGTGCAGCACATGACAGGATGGGGATGCAGGATGGGGACGCAGGATGGGTGCAGCACATACCAGGATGGGGACGCAGGATGGGTGCAGCACATGACAGGAGACAGGATGGGGACGCAGGATGGAGCAGCACATGACAGGATGGGGACGCAGGATGGGTGCAGCACATGACAGGATGGGGACGCAGGATGGGCGCAGCACATGACAGGATGGGGACGCAGGATGGAGCAGCACATACCAGGATGGAGACCATATACCAATATAAATGCTCGCCACCCGGGCGTAGAACGGGTTCAATAGCTAGTCTAATATATAAAGCTGAATGTGTATGTCCGGGATTGGCATCTGCACCGTCGCAGCTACAGCCACAAAATTTTGCACAGTCACACGTCTGGACCCCTAGAGCGTCATAGGCTATGTTGTGAGGCGAAATTTTAACCCCGCGTGTTCCAATTCACCAAAAAATGTTGCCCCTATCTACATAATGAGGAAAAAGTGAAAGGAAAAGCGTTGGAGGCAAATTGATAGCTGCCAGATGTGAACAAGGGGGACTTAAAGAGTGAGAGCGATGGCGCCAAAGAGTATATACCGTACAGTTGCTAAGGTGGGGCCCCGACATGGGATACTCACAACACACGGGGATATGAACACACACAAAATGCGCCACACACTACCACGTGCTTGAACACATATACCGCCCTCAGCACACATTTGACCACACATACACCAACCTCGCCACATAAAAGTCGAAACACAAAAGTCGCCGCTCAAAACTTGCCACGTGCAAAACTCGCCACATGCAAAACTAGTCTCATGCAAAACTCACCACACGTGCAAAACTCACCTCATGGAAAACTCGCCACACGCAAAACTTGCACATTCGGAAAAATTGCCACATGCACAAAAGTTGCAACACATGCAAAAGTTGCCTCACACAAAACTTGCACCTACTCAAAACGCACCACACATAAAACTCGCCACGCGCAAAACTCGCCATACGAAAAACTTGCTGCACACAACTTGCTAGACTAACCTGTCACATGCAACTCGATACACAAAAAGTTGCTACACGCATGTCGCCACACAAAACTCATCACAAAAGTCGCTACATGCATGTTGCCACATGCAACTCCACACACACACAACTTGACACATGAAACTCGCCCTAAAACACACAAGTCTGGTATTATCCTTCAAAAATACAAATCTGATTAATAAGCAGACAAACTACAAGAGCAACAACTGTACCATATAGGAAATCCGGCAGCTGTCAGTCACATGACCTGTCTATTATGTGTATGTGTGAGCTAATATATACTGCCAGGGGGGAGGGCTTCCTGTTGGCTGGGGATTCATCAGGCTGCCAATTTAGCTTATAAATACTGAGGCAAAAATACTGACCAAATAACGTGTGAACGCGGTCTAATACAGGAGGAGATGACATACAGATATATACTATATACAGGAGAGATGACACACAGGTATATACTATATACAGGAGGAGATGACACAGGTATATACTATATACAGGAGGAGATGACACACACACATATATACTATATACAGAGGAGATGACACCCAGGTATATACTATATACAGGGGAGATGACATACAGGTACATACTATATACAGGGGAGATGACACAGGTATTTACTATATACAGAGGAGATGACACACGTATATACTATATACAGGAGGAGATGACACACAGGTATATACTATATACAGGAGGAGATGACATACAGGTACATACTATATACAGGAGGTGATGACACAGATATATATACTATATAAAAAAAACCTTTACTATTCAACATTAGTCCGTTAGAGTTACATATGAGAACCTCATACTCTGTGGTCCTTGCCCCTTTATGTGTACTGCACTATGCACTTTAAAAATAATTACTGGGCATTAGTTTAACCCATTCGGGTGTTTGTTTTCCATCTTTTGCTATCATTCATCTTCCTTGATATGATTTATATAAAGGTATCACTTGAGAACACCTGTATTTATGTATGTTTTGCATTATGGTTGTTATTTGTAAAATAAAATATATTTATCTATGGACATGAACTCCATTCTTTCCTTTTGTTGCATATATACTATATAAAGGAGCAGATGACACACGTATATACTATATACAGGAGGAGATGACACGTATATACAGGAGGAGATGACATACAGGTATATACTATATAAAAGAGGAGATGACACATAGGTATATAAAGGAGGCATACAGCAGGTATATACTATATACAGGGGAGATGACATACAGGTATATACTATATACAGGAGATGACATACAGGTATATACTATATATAGGAGGAGATGACAAATAGGTATATACAGGAGGAGATGACATACAGCAGGTATATACTATTTACAGGGTAGATGACATACAGGTATATACTCTATATAGAGGAGATGATATACAGGTGTATACTATATAAGGGAGATGACAAACTTGTATATATTGAGGGGAAAATGAGAGGTGTGAGGTGAAAATGTAAAGGGTTAAATGCAAAATGCGAGGAGTGAGGGAAAATAGTGGAGTGATCTGAAAATGACAGATGTGAGGTCGAAATGACAAGTGTTAGGGGAGAATGAGAGGAGTGAGGGGGAAAATGAGAGGTGTAAGGGAGAAAATGAGAGATGTGAGGGGGAAAATGAGAGGCGTGATGGGAAAATAAGAGAAGTGAGGTGCTATAACTAACCACAGATATTCACTATGCCCAGTCAACACCGGGCTCTTCAGCTAGTCCTTATATAATAACCATCATCTACTATATAATTGTCAAAGGGTCACTTCCGTCTGTCTGTCCTTCTGTCACGGTTATTCATTCGCTGATTGGTCTCGCCAGCTGCCTGTCATGGCTGCCGAGACCAATCAGCGACGGGCACAGTCCGGAAGAAAATGGCCGCTCCTTACTCCCTGGAGTCAGTGCCTGTCGCCCGCATACTCCCCTCTGGTCACCGCTAACACAGGATTAATGCCGGCGGTAACGGACCGCGTTATGCCGCGGGTAAGGCGCTCAGTTACCGCCGCTATTAACCCTGTGTGTCCCCAACTTTTTACTGTTGACGCTGCCTATGCGGCATCAATAGTAAAAAATGTAATGTTAAAAATAAAATAGAGAAAAAACCTGCTATACTCACCCTGCGCTACAAAGACCTGCCATGACGTCACGGTCATGTGACCGCGACGTCATCACAGGTCCTGCGCTAATACCAACTCTGGGACTGGAACCTGCCATGGACTACAAGGGCTCCCTCGGAAAGGTGAGTATATGTTTATTTTTTCACCTGTGACAAACCTGGCTGGGCAATATACTATGTAGCTGGACAATATACTACGTGACTGTCCAATATACTACGTGGCTCTGTGCTGTATACTAATTCGCTGTGCAATATACTACGTGGCTGGGCAATATACTACGTCACTGGGCAATATACTACGTGGCTCTGTGCAGTATACTACGTGGCTGGGCAATATACTACGTGGCTGGGCAATATACTACGTGGCTGGGCAATATACTACGCGGCTGGGCAATATACTACGTGGGCTGTGCAATATACTACGTGGACATGCATATTCTAGAATACCCGATGCGTTAGAATCGGGCCACCATCTAGTATAATATAAAACTGTAAAATGGGTATCAGATTTAAATTATTTCTGCATTACGCCAGCATTGCACTGAATTTTTACGCCCAAGTAAAATAGTTATTTTAAGGTGTCCTTTATTTTATCACATATTTCAATTTCTGCCTACAGGTTAGGAACTTATGTTACATGATCACCAGACGTGAAAAGATGAAACACTCCATATGCAAACTTGAGGAGCAAATTTTCCAGCTGCAGATGAAACTCATTGAGAAAGATCTCTGCCATGGTAAGAGAGAGAAGCCAAAAACATTAAGTTATGTAATATTGTGTTTACTTTGCCTTCATAAATGTATGAAAGCATTGAAAGGCCTTACTGTTTGCCTGTGGTAATTAAGTCATAAATCATTACTGGCCTTTTTTATGTATTTATCCTGAAGAAGTCTTTCTTTTCCTTTTCCTGCGTCCTACACAGATATATTTATATACTGTAGATATCGGGTGTAATAAGCACATGTCACCAATTTTCTAAGTAAATATATTTCTAAGGCTGGGTTCACACTGCGTTGCTGGCGGCCGTTAGACGGCATAACGCGGTGTAACGCAGTCCGTTAACGCCGCCATTAATTCCTATGTCGGACACATCGCTAGCGCACGCCCACAATGGGCGAGCGCTAGCGATGTGCCGTCACTGAGTGACGGACCCTGGGACGCGGGCTGCAGCGTTTCCGGGTCCGTCACCACTAGCTCAGATAGAGCATCTGCTAGTCTATCTGTGCTAGCGCGATCACATACCGGCACTTGCGTTAACAGCAGACCGTTAACGCATGTGTTGAACGGGCTGCTGTTAACACAGTGTGAACTTGGCCTTAGGGTGCTGGTGACATGAAATTTTCACCAGATGTTGGTAACATCCCTTCCAATCCAGGCGGGCGAAGGAATCAAACCACAGATGTCCGTGAAATTAAGTTATGTATAATAATCCTTAATTACCCTGAGACATAGTATTGAACAGATGAAACAAGAGAGGCTCAAAAAGCCATGGAAAGTCATGACACCAGCTGAAATCTATCAGTAATTAACAATCCTGCCACTTCGTAAAAAATATCAGGTGTTTCAACTGATGGCTTATAAAAAGGTGTCTCATTACCAAGGGACCACACAAGAAACATCTCATGATGGGTAAAACCAGTGAGCTGATTCAATACCTTCACAACCTTATTGTTGCTAACACACTGATATTAGGGCTATGTGCACACGTTCAGGATTTGTCGCAGAAAATTCCTGAGAAAAACCGGACATTTTCCGCAAGAAAACCGCATGCGTTTTTGCCGCGTTTTTTTCCGAACATTTCCCAATGCACTTTGTAGTGGGAAATTCGCAAAAAAAAAACCGCAAAGTTAATGAACATGCTGCGGTTTTTACCGTGATGCGTTTTTTTCGCGGAAAAAAACGCATCATGTGCACAAAACATGCGGAATTCATTCTAAATGATGGGATGCTTATTGTATGCGGTTTTTTTGCGGTTTTATAGCGTTTTTATTGGGAAAAACCGTGAAAAAAACGCGACGTGTGCACACAGCCTAACAGAAGAATTTCTATACTAATGGAGGTTGCGGTGAGCACTGTTGGGGTAATAATCCGGTAATGGAAAAAACATAATTCGGCCATAACCAGGAGCTCACTGCAAGATTTCAGACAGAGAAGTAAAAAGCATTATTAGAAGAATTGTCCAAGATCCAGGGACCACTTGTGGAGAGCTACAGAAAGAACTGGAATCAGCTGGTATAATTGTTTCAAAGAAAACAATAAGTAATGCACTCCACTTCCATGGCCTGTATGCACGCTCAATACGCAAAACTCCCTTGTTGAGCAAAAAGCATGTTCAAGCGTGTTTTAAAGTGTGCTTAACAACATTTAGACAAAAATATGAAATACTGAGAGAATGTAGTCTGTTCAGATGAGACTAAAATTTTACTCTGTGGATGCCATAACACACACACAACATACCAACAATGAAGTTTGGATGTGAGAACATCATGGTGTGGAGCTGTTTTTCAGCAGACGGCACTGGGAAACTTCATGTAATCAAAGTAAGGATGAATGGACAAATGTACAGATACATTCTTGATAAGAGAGAAAAAAATAAAGCCTATAGAATGGCCCAGCCAATTACATGACATAAATCCAATAGAAAATTTATGGAGTGAACTAAAGCTCAGTGTTCATTAGAAGGAGCTCACGGAACCTTCAAGATTTGAAGAGTGTTTGTGTGGAAAAATGGGTCAAAATCACAAATGAGCAGTGCATGCGACTAGTTTCTCCGAACAGTAGGCGTCTTGAAGCTGTCATCAACAAAGGCTTTTGTCTAAAGTATAAATTATATTTCAATAAGCGTGCTTAATACTTTTTCCCTGTCCTGTTTATCATTATTACATATAACTTAATTCTGATGTAGACGCTGGTTTACACATGAGACTTTGTTTGTTGATTCAAAACAGGCGGTTTATTAAAAGTTCATAAACTATCAGGGTTAACAAACTAAAACAGCCTCTTCCAGGTGAACAAAAGTTATTATAAGGACGGTTTCACACGTCAGTGGCTCTGGTACGTGAGGTGACAGTTTCCTCACGGACGTTGTCCGTGTGCAGTCCGTGTGCCGTGCAGGAGACAGCGCTACAGTAAGCGCTGTCCCCCCCATGTGGTGCTGAAGCTGCCATTCATATCTTCTCTGCAGCAGTGTTTGCTGTAGAGAAGATATGAATAATCCTTTTTTTTTTTTTGTTTCTCGTGTTTAAAATGAAGATCCATAGGGGTGGAGCCGCATATTCATTACTGTAAATGAGCGGCCCCACGTGACCGCTCATAAAGTAGAAGGTGCAGCCAGGACAGGAAGCAGCGCCAGCGAGGGAGCCAGGTGAGTATTTTAATAACAGCGGGCGGGTGCACAGGGGGTGGGAGGGGGATGGTAACATGGATCTTTATTTTAAACACGAGAAACAAAAAAAAAAAAGGATTATTCATATCTTCTCTACAGCAAACGCTGCTGCAGAGAAGATATGAATGGCAGCTTCAGCACCAGATGCAGGGGACAGCGCTTATCTCTAGCGCTGTCTCCTGCATGGTGCGTGTTGTACCCAGTCGGCACACGGGCGGCACATGTGTGCCACACTGATGTGCCACAGAAACGCACGGGCACACGGACACGCATAATTCCGGTACCGATTTTTCCGGTACTGGAATTATCTGGACGTGTGAGACTGGCCTAACAGAACAAAACAGAAAATAGCTGGTCCATATATAGCATGGGCTCACCTGTTTAAACATGAGTCTTTTTCTCTCAGACTTCAGGGTCTGAGCAGCATATGCAAGGCCTCCTCACCTTGCAAATGCACAGACCAAGTGAGACAGCCCCAGCTGCCTTAAATCAGACATTCTGAGACCTGGCGTTGGAGGTAAATGAGCAGCTTATCCCCCACTTCCCAGCTCTTTCTGCTACTCCTAAATCCAGACCCATAATCCGAGCCCATTATCCCCTTTGAGACCTTGCCCTTTTTCATGTTTGCGTTTGTTTTTCGCTCCCCTTTTTCCCAGAGCCATAACTTTTTTATTTTTTCCGTCATAATGGCCATGTTAGGGCTTGTTTTTTTGCGGGACAAGTTGTACTTTTGAACGACACCATTCGTTTTACCATATCGTGTACTCAATAATGGGGAAAAAATTCCAAGTGCTGTGAAATTGCAAAACAAAGTGCAATTCCGCAACGGTTTTTGGATTTTTTTTTACCATGTTCACCAAATGCTAAAACTCACCTCACATTATGATTCTCAAGGTCATTACGAGTTCATAGACACCAAACATGTATAGGTTCTCTTTTATTTAAGTGGTGAAAAAAGTCTAAAGTTTGTTTAAAAAAAATAAAAAAAAAAATGTGCCATTTTCCAATTCCCCTAGCGTCTCCATTTTTCGTGATCTTGGTTTGGGTGAGGGCTTATTTTCTGTGTGCCGAGCTGACGTTTTTATGGACACCATTTTGGTGCAGATACGATCTTTGCATTTCAATGCAATGTCGCGGTGACCAAAAAACTTATTTCTGGCGTTTTCACTTTTTTTCTTCCTACGCCGTTTAGCAATCAGGTTAATCCTTTTTTTTTATTGATAGATCGGGCTATTGTGAACGCGGTGATACCAAATATGTGTTTTATTTTTATTTTATTTTATTTTGAATGGGGGGGAGTGATTTAAACTTTTAGATTTTTTTTTATATATTTTTTTTTTTACTTTTGGCATGCTTCAATAGTCTCCATGGGAGACTAGAAGCTGCCACAACCCGATCGGCTCTGCTACATAGAGGCAATGATCAGATCACCTGTATGTAGCAGAATACCTCACTTGCTATGAGCGCCAACCACCGGTCACTGATGGGTGGATTTCCGGCCCGATGGCTGGGAGCACACGTTAAATGGTGCTGTCAGAGTTTGACAAAGGCATTTAACGTATTAATAGCCACGGGTGGATCGCGATTCCACCCACTGTTGTTCTGGGCACATGTCAGCTGTTCAAAACAGCTTATATGTGCCAGAAAAGATGTGGGCTCACTGCCAGAGCCCACATCAAAGGGAGAGAAGCAACCTGCTCAGTACTAGTACGGCGCAGGTCGTGAAGGAGTTAAAATACCTCTCAGCACTATGTGTGCTGGAGCCTGCTTCTCCACCGAAGTTTGGCACCTCGGGGACACATACCTCTCTTCAACGACCTGTCCAACTGCCACCTTACAATATATATAAGTAATATCTCACTGAACACAAGAACAATTTCCAAAATTTTTACAAGATTGAGTTTCATTGGACATTTTTTAGGCCATAACATGAAAATAAGGTTAATAATATAACCTTCATTACAAAATCTTCAGTTTTACTTAAATTAGTTGATGCAGAAGTGAATATATCCCACATTAAAATCAACTACATCTAGTATTTTGTAACTCTGAATGATATTTTAGGACCGCACCAAATCTTTTAGGCTGCTTTCACACATCAGTTTTTTTCCGTCAGGCACAGTCAGGCGAATTTTGAAAAAAAAAAAAAAAAACCGGATACGGCAAAAGTTGCCACCGGATCCATTTTTTCTCATAGACTTGTATTAGCGCCGGATTGTGACGGATGGACTCATGTTTCATCTTTTTTTTCCTGGATCCGTTAAAAATCCGTTTTCCGGCGGTCGGAGAAAACGGACATAGGAACGTTTTTTCTGTTCGTCGAAAAAACGGACAGCGACGGATCCGGGTGAAACGTGAGCTCAAATGATGGAATCCGGCGGCTGATGCCGTTTTTTAAAACAATTCATGCATTTTCCATTCTGGAGAGTCTTTCTCTCTCGGCAAATCAACAAACTCAGATCTGGCAATAAAAAGGAACCGTCGCAGCAGTTTTTCACAATTTCCAACCTATCCTTTTTTTTCAAAATTCGCCGGATTGTGCTTGATGACAAAAAACTGATGTGTGAAAGTAGCTTAGACATTCAGTAAACAAGTTTGCGACATATTATAACATCTATCTTTTTCTATTCTACAAGAACATCCTCTTTTATAGCCTGGATGGAGAGTGATGCTCAACTTGTCTCTTCAATATTCTCCTATAGATGAAGAATTGGGTTCAGATCAGTAGACACCCTTGGCCACTGAATCACTTTCGCCCTTTTCTACTTCTTCAGAAATGCAACAGTGGCCTTAGATGTGTATTTAGTATCATTGTCATGTCGGAAAGTGCACATCTACTAAAGGCATGGAGTCATGGTAGCATCTTCTCTTTCAATATAGAGCAGTACATCTGTGAATTCATGATACCATACCATTAATGAAATGTAGTTCCCTGACACAAGCAGGAATCTTGCAGTCCCACAGGACACTGTCACCACCATGTTTCACTTTGGCACCATGAATTTTTCCCAGTAGTCTTCATATTTTTCTACATATGCCCTACCAACTTGTGGGTGGGCTTTTTTTTGGCATAGACTTTAGAGGAGAGGCTTCCTTCGTATATGACACCCGTGCATGCCATTGCACAGCAGTGTATGCCATACTGTGTCACGGGAAACACCTCAGTTTAGGTTTCTACTTCTTAAGCCAACTGCAGTGAACTTGCATGGAAATTGTGGGAATTGTGGTTGTAGTTCCATTTTTGTTACATTTTTGCATCACTTTTGCTACATTACCATATCTACTAATAAAGCAGATAAAATAGGGTCACAGGGGCCCAAAGAAAACAACCTACACGTCCATATAGAACAATATATAAAAACATGTATCTTTATTTTTGTGTATTTAATTGTTTGAATTTATAAAGATACATGTTTTATATATTGTTCTATATGGACGTGTAGGTCGTTTTCTTTGGGCCCCTGTGACCCAATTTTTTCTGCTATATTTCTTCAGCGACTTGTCCTGCTATGTAGTCTTCCGCTTTATTGTGTTTCTCTCTATATATTTGGTTATAGGATTCTGTGACAGCTAAATAGATATTTATTATAATTATGCTGTCCTTTGTTGTGTTTTTCGTCATTCATATCTACTAATAAGTAAAGCTTTCTTGATCTTGTAGCCTTTCCTTTTCTTGTGACAAGAAATCATTTTCTTTCTCAGGTCTTGTGACATTTCTCTTCCTTGTGGTGCCATTGCTGACAGCACAAAATGATAAAGGGTTTTCTTTAAGTAATGCCCTTTAATAGTTCTTGTCTGCTGGACTCCTGTTTAATGAGTAGTTAGACTTGCCTGTAGTTGAATTCTTGTTAATTTTGTAGTCTAAATTCTAGCTTTACTTCTAAGACTTTCCATGAGGTGTACGCATCTTTGCAACATAATCCTGAATGAATTTGTTAGGTAAATTACTTTTTTACGTGTAAAAAAAACAAATAGTTGTCAGTATTCTGGATTTTCTAAGTCACCTTGTGAATGATTTTGCTGTTTTTGTCTGCCCTACTTCCTGTTCGTTTGTTTAAAACCCGGCTCAGGTGTCAGCTTCTTTGCTGGAGTATTCTGCTTCCTTTTCCTCTTCAGCTCAGCTGCTTGTTCTACTGTGCTTCTACCCGGGGCTCTGGACATTCTCTGCCTATGTATGGTACACTCTGTCTGTTGGCTTTGGAACTTAACCCTTGATTCACTCCTCCTGGTAAGAACTCTGTTTTTCAACTGTGTTTTGGAACTATGTTGCTGGACTGTGTTTTTGCTACTTAATCCTTCATTTACTCCCCCGGTGGGAGCTACTGGAATTTACACCAGTATAATACTTTAATGTGAACTTGTTCTGGACTTACCCGTGTTTATGCCACAACTGAGATCAACTTGAGGACTTGTTCTGGACTTCCCTGTGTTTACTACATACCTGGATTTGACTCTTTCTGCACCAACAGTGTTTTGGATCTGCACCACGTCACCTGTCACACTCACCTTGCCGAGGACTCTGCCCTAAGAACTCTTCCGATTTGCTCTATACAGTTAAGGGACTTGTTTCATTGCGGGTTACCAGTATATTGTTTTTGGTGTTATTGCTGTGGTACAAATACACTATTTGCACTAAAGAAACCCGTCTCTGTCTGTTCATTGCCCCACGCTACTAGAATCCTAGAGTTCCCACAATAGTATTACAATTGTTTTCAATTAATGGTTCACAGTTGTTGGAGTGTTCTGTAGTACAGAATCCCATAGAAAATATTGATTCTGAAAGGAAACTAAATCTTTTCTGACAAATCAGTTGGGATGTACTCCTTCATGCTGGGCACACCCTAGTATATGTACCGTATATACTCAAGTATAAGCCGACCCCCCCTAATTTTGCCACAAAAAAACTGGGAAAACTTAATGACTCGAGTATAAGCCTAGGGTGGAAAATGCAGCAGCTACCAGTAAATGTCAAAAGTAAAAATAGATACCAATAAAAGTAAAATTAATTTAGACATCAGTAGGTTAAGTGTTTTTGAATATCCATATTGAAGCAGGAGCCCCATATAATGCTCCATAAAGTTTATGATGGGCCCCATATGAAGCTCCATATTAAAATATGCCCCATACAATCCTGCATAAAGGATAATAATGGCCCCATAAGATGCTCCATAGACACATTTGCCCAATATAATGCTGCACAAATGTTGATTATGGCCCCATTAGATGCTCCATAAAGATATTTGCCCCATATAGTGCTGCACAAACGTTGATCATGGCTCCATTCAGACACTTGCCCCATATAGACACTTGCCTCATATAGTGCTGCACAAACGTTATGGCTCCATACAGACACTTGCCCCATATAGTGCTGCACAAACGTTATGGCCCCATAGAGACACTTGCCCCATATAGTGCTGCACAAACGTTATGGCCCCATATAATGCTGCACAAATGTTATGGCCCCATATAGTGCTGCACAAACATTATGGTCTCATAGATGCTCCATATAGACACTTGCCCCATTTGCTGTTGCTGCGATAAAAAAATCACATACTCACCTCTCCGTCGCTCAGGCCCCTGGCACTTTCAATATTCACCTGCTCCTCGTTCCGGCACCGCTCCATCTTCAGCGTCTCCTGCACTGACGTTCAGGCAGAGGGCGCGCACTAACCACGTCACCGCGCCCTCTGACCTGAGCGTTACTGCTGAAGACGGAGCGACGCCAGGACGAGGAACAGGTGAATATCGTGCAGCGCTCCCCTCCCCGTTATACTCACCTGCTCCTGGTGCAGTCCCTGCACATCTTTTCCTCGGCGCCGGCAGCTTCTTCCTGTACTGAGTGGTCACCTTTACCGCTCATTACAGTAATAAATTTGCGGCTCCACCCCTATGGGAGGTGGAGCTGCATTTTCATTACTGTAATGAGCGGTACCATGTGACCGCTGAGTACAGGAAGAAGCTGTCAGCGCCGGGGAAAAGACATGCAGGGACCGCACCAGGAGCAGGTGAGTATAATTAGACAGCCCCCGCTCCCCTCCCCTGCCGACCCTTGGGTATGACTCGAGTATAAGCCCCCAAAAATGGGCTGAAAATCTCAGCTTATACTCGAGTATATACGGTATATATACAGCATAATATATATATATATATATATATAGTCAAAAAAGAAGAGCGTGTCCAGCTTCACCGAATCCGTAAAAAAGCGTTTTCTTTATTCACAAACTTTAAAAATGAAGGATGCAGACTTCAGCACGAACCATATGGGTAAGAATCTCAACGCGTTTCTGGAGACTAAGCTCCAAAAATATATGTATATTTATCTATACATATACAGTACATATTTTATATATATATATATATATATATATATACTGTATACAGTGTGTGTGTATATATATATATATATATATATATATATACAGTGCAGACTATGAAAATTGTACATTCACACTGAAGGCATCAAAACTATGAATTAACACGTGAAATTATATACTTAACAAAAAAGTGTGAAACAACTGAAATTATGTCTTATATTCTAGGTTCTGGAAAGTAGCCACCTTTTGCTTTGATGACTGCTTTGCACACTCTTGGCATTCTCTTGATGAGCTTCAAAAGGTTGTCACCGGGAATGGTCTTCCAACAATCTTGAAGGAGTTCTCAGAGATGCTTAGCACTTGTTGGCCCTTTTGCCTTCACTCTGCGGTCCAGCTCACCCCAAACCATCTCGATTGGGTTCAGGTCTGGTGACTGTGGAGGCCAGGTCATCTGGCGTAGCACCCCATCACTCTCCTTCTTGGTCAAAGAGCCCATACACAGCCTGGAGGTGTGTTTGGGGTCATTGTCCTGTTGAAAAATAAATAATGGTCCAACTAAAATACAGAAAAATCTCTAATTGAGAAGATGTGTCCAAACTTTTGGTCTGTACTATATATATATATATATGTGTGTGTGTGTATATATATATATATATATATATATATATATATGTGTGTGTGTATATATATATATATATATATATATATATATATATATATATATATATATATAAGAGAGAGAGAAAATTGGAGCTGCACAAAGAAAAAGTCCGGGTGCAGAGCCCCCCAGGCAAATACCAAACCTCAATTATAAAAAAGAAAAGATGGAGGCAGCACACCGTTTGTAGTAAAAAAAAAAAAAAAGAGCTTATTTAATCAGCCCAAAAAGATGTGAGTGGCCTGTAAAATAGGTAGACCACAACTATAAGAGTCAAAATGAGAAAACAAATCCAGAAAATCACCGTGTCTGATTTGGCAAAATTTATTTTGCAAATTATGGTGTAAAATAATCATTTATCTAAAAACATGCAAGATCTCTAGCTCTCACAGACCTTTAACTTCTTCAAGAGGCTCCTCTGTCCTCCACTCATTACCTGTAGTAATGGCACCTTTTTGAATTTATCAGTATAAAAGACACCTGTCCACAACCTCAGACAGTCACACTCCAAACTCCACTATGGTGAAGACCAAAGAGCTGTCGAAGGACGCCAGAAACAAAATTGTAGCCCTGCACCAGGCTGGGAAGACTCAATCTGCAATAGGCAAGCAGCTTGGTATGATGAAATTTACTGTTGGAGCAATAATAAGAAAATGGAAGACAAACAAGACCACTGATAATCTCACTCGATCTGGGGCTCCATTGACCCCCCATGGGGTCAAAATGATCAACAGTGAACAAAAAACCCAGAACCACACGGGGGGGACCTAGTGAATGACCTGCATAGAGCTGGGACCACTGTAACAAAGGTTACATCAGTAACACACTACGCCACTAGGGACTCAAATCCTGCAGCGCCAGATGTGTCTCCCTGCTTAAGCCAGTACATGTCCGGGCCCGTCTGAAGTTTGGATTATCCAGAAGAGTATTGGGAGAATGTTAAATGGTCTGATGAAACCATAGTAGAACTGTTTGGTAGAAACAAAACTTGTCGTGTTTGGAGGAGAGAGAATGCTGAATTGCATCCAAAGAACACCATACCTACTGTGAAGCATAAGGGTGGCAACATCATGCTTTGTGGCTGTTTTTCTGCAAAGGGACCAGGACGACTGTACATGAAAGAATGAATGGGGCCATGTATCATGAAACTTTGAGTGGAAACCTCCTTCCATCAGCAAGGGCATTGAAGATGAAACGTGGATGGGTCTTTCAGCATGATAATGATCCCGAGCATACCACCAGGGCAACGAAGAAGTGGCTTCATAAGAAGCATATGAAGGTCCTGGAGTGGGCCTAGCCAGTCTCCAGATCTCAACCCCATAGAACACCTTTGGAGGGATTTGAAAGTCCATGTTGCCCAGCGACAGGCCCAAAACATCACTGCTCTATAGGAGATCTGCATGGAGAAATGGGCCAACATACCACTAACAGTGTGTGCAAACCTTGTGAAGACTTACAGAAAAGGCTCATTGTCATTGCCAAAAATGGATATATAACAAAATAATGAGATGAACTTTTGTTAATGACCAAATGCTTATTTTCCATCATAATTTGCAAAATAAATCTTGCCAAATTAGACTAGCTGATTTTTTTGGTTTTGCTTTCCCATTTTGACTCTCATATTTGTGGTGTGTGTATATATACACTATGTGCAGAATTATTAGGCAAGTTGTATTTTAGAGGATTATTTTTATTATTGATCAACAACTACGTTCTCAATCAACCCAAAAGACTCATAAATATCAAAGCTTAATATTTTTGGAAGTTGGAGTGGGTTTTTTTTAGATTTGGCTATCTTAGGAGGATATCTGTTTGTGCAGGTAACTATTACTGTGCAGAATTATTAGGCAACTTAATAAAAAACAAATATATTCCCATCTCACTTGTTTATTTTCGCCATCTAAACCAATAAAACTGCACAAAATTTAGAAATAAACATTTCTGACATGCAAAAACAAAACCCCAAAAAATTAGTGACCAATATAGCCACCTTTCTTTATGATGACATTCAACAGCTTTCCATTGATAGATTTTGTCAGTTGCTTGATCTGTTTACGATCAACGTTGCGTGCAGCAGCCACCACAGCCTCCCAGACACTGTTCCGAGAGGTGTACTGTTTTCCATCCCTGTAGATCTCACATGTTATGAGGGACCACAGGTTCTCTATGGGGTTCAGATCAGGTGAACAAGGGGGCCATGTCATTATTTTTTCTTCCTTGAGACCTTTACTGGCCAGCCATGCTGTGGAGTAGTTGGAGGCATGTGATGGAGCATTGCCCTGCATGGAAATCATGTTTTTCTTCAACGAAACAGACTTCTTCCTTTACCACTGCTTGAAGGAGTTGTCTTCCAGAAAATGGCAGTAGGTCTCAACCCGAAAAGTTTCCATAAATTCATCTTTGATGATACCAGCCCATACCAGTACCCCACCTCCACTTTGCTGGAGTCGGAGTGGAGCTCTCTGCCCTTTACTGATCCAGCCTCTGGCCCATCAAGAGTCACTCTCATTTCATCAGTCCATAAAACCTTTGAAAAATCAGTCTTAAGATATTTCTTGGCCCAGTCTTGACGTTTTATTTTATGTTTCTTGTTCAAAGATGGTTGTTTTTCAGCCTTCCTTACCTTGGCCATGTCATTATCGCACACCTTGTGCTTTTTGGTACTCCAGTAATGTTGCAACTCTGAAATATGGCAAAACTGGTGGCAAATGGCATCTTGGCAGCTTCACGCTTTATTTTCCTCAATTCATGGGCAGTTATTTTGCGCCTTTTTTTGCCCAACACGCTTCTTGCGACCCTGTTGGCTATTTGCCATGAAACGCTTGATTGTTCGGTGATCACGCTTCAAAGGTTTGGCAATTTAAAGTCTGCTGTATGCCTCTGCAAGACATCTCACAATTTTGGACTTTTCAGACCCATTTTGCAAAAGGAAAGGAAGTTGCCTAATAATTAAGCACACCTTATTTAGGGTTTTGATGTCATTAGACAACACCCCTCCTCATTACAGAGATGCACATCACCTGATTTACTTAAAGGGAACCTGTCACCCCGTTTTTTGAGATTGAGCTATAAATACTGTTAAATAGGGCCTGCGCTGTGTGTTCCTATAGTGTATGTAGTGTACCCCGATTCCCTATGTATGCTGAGAAATAACTTACCAAAGTCGCCGTTTTCGCCTGTCAATCAGGCTGGTCAGGTCGGGAGGGCGTGGTGACATCGGTGGTTCTTCCTCAGCTTTACGTTGGTGGCGTAGTGGTGTAGTGGTGAAGACACAGCGCGCGATCTGCGCTGTAATCCCTTGCATCGGTGGGGGCGGCCATCTTCCTGGGGCCGCGCGTGCGCAGATCGAGTGCTCTGCTGCACGGGGCTTCAGGAAAATGGCCGCGGGATGCCGCGCGTGCGCATTAGAGATCGCGGCGGCCATTTTCCCAAAGCCGAGTTTGCATCTCGGCTTTGGGAAAATGGCCGCCGCGATCTCTAATGCGCACGCGCGGCATCCCGCGGCCATTTTCCTGAAGCCCCGTGCAGCAGAGCACTCGATCTGCGCACGCGCGGCCCCAGGAAGATGGCCGCCCCCACCGATGCAAGGGATTACAGCGCAGATCGCGCGCTGTGTCTTCACCACTACACCACTACGCCACCAACGTAAAGCTGAGGAAGAACCACCGATGTCACCACGCCCTCCCGACCTGACCAGCCTGATTGACAGGCGAAAACGGCGACTTTGGTAAGTTATTTCTCAGCATACATAGGGAATCGGGGTACACTACATACACTATAGGAACACACAGCGCAGGCCCTATTTAACAGTATTTATAGCTCAATCTCAAAAAACGGGGTGACAGGTTCCCTTTAATTGGTAGTTGGCTCTCAAGATTGAACAGCTTGGAGTAGGACAACATGTATAAAAAGTATCATGTGATCAAAATACAGCTTGCCTAATAATTCTGCACACAGTGTACGTATATATATATATATATATATATATATATATATATATATATAATGTGTGTGTATATTATGTAACTGTATGTATATAACTTTAGGCCTCTTAAGTATGTATATAGATACCTAGGAGGGTTTGTATAGATACTTAAGGGGTTTTCAACAGCTGACATGTGCCCGCATTAGGGGCGGGCGGAATTGCGATCCGCCTGCACCTATTAACTAGTTAAATGCTGCTGTCAATCTATGACAGCAGCATTTAACAAGCGCTTCTGGCCATCGGGCTGGAAATACGTGCCCTGCTGACCCCCGTCATGTGATTGGGGGTCAGCAGTGCAGCGGCATGACAACCAGAGAACTCCTGAAGACCTCTATGGTTATTGATGCCAGATTGCTATGAGCTGGCGCCCTGTGGTCGGCGCTCATAGCAATGCTTTAATTCTACTACGTAGGGGCGATCTGAGCATCGCCTTTATTTAGCAGAGGCGATCTAGTTGTGGCAGCTTCTAGCCTCCCACAGAGACTATTGAAGCATTCCAAAATTAAAGAAAAAAAAGTGTTTAAAAATATGAAAAAATTTAAAAAATTAAAGTTCAAATCACCCCCCTTTCGCCCTATTCAAAATAAAACAAAAATAAAATCAAACATACATATTTGGTATCACCGCGTTCAGAATCGCCCGATCTATCAAAAAAAAAAAAATTAACCTGATCCCTACATGGCGTAGTGAGAAAAAAAAATCTAAACGCCAGAATTAAATTTTTTTGTTTTTTTTTGTATTAAAATGCAATAACGGGCGATCAAAATAACGTATCTGTACAAAAGTGGTATCATTAAAAACGTCAGCTCGGCGCGCAAATAATAATCCCTCACCCGACCCCAGATCATGAAAAATGGAGACGCTACGGGTATCGGAAAATAGCACAATTTTTTTTTTCCTTTTAGCAAATTTTGTAAATGACCTGGAGAATCATAATGGCAGGTCCGTTTTAGCATTTAGTGAACCTAGAAAGACAGCCAAACAAAAAAACAAGTGTGGGATTGTACTTTTTTTGCAATTTCACCGTACTTGGAATTTTTTTTCCCGTTTTCGAGTACATGACATGCTAAAACTAATGGTGTCGTTCAAAAGTGCAACTCGTCCTGTAAAAAATAAGCCCTCGCATGGCCATATTGACGGAAAAATAAAAAAGTTATGGCTCTGGGAAGGAGGGGAGCGAAAAACGAAAATGCAAAACCGAAAAAAGCTCCGTCATGAAGGGGTTAAAAGTGTGATGATGGAAATCAGATATTGGTTCTCTTCATGATTATGCTCAGACAGTAGTGCCAGATGTTAAAGGTTTATTATATTACTACTGCCAGACTTATAGACCCTGATTCATCATTTTTTTGCCAGAATTCTGTCATAAAACTTCTTAAAATGTTGCAAAATTCCAGAACAACGCATAGTTGTGCAAAAATGGAGGCAGCATGTCCGAGAATAGCCGGCACATTTATCATAATTTACACCACCACACAATTTACATCACCACCATAGAACACGTAGGATGACATTTACATTTATATAGTCATTGTCAAAGGGTTTAGAAAGTACAGTATTTACGGTAGTTTACTTTGTCTTGTTTTGCCCCTGGAGAGACAGATTGATAAAGAGTGAAAACTGATTTCTTCAATACATATGTGCTTTAGTCAATTTATTTAATGCCCTATTTTCTACACAGGCTGGGGTCCTGCATTCACATAGGGCACAATATCATCTATTCATTATTTCACTTGAGTAATTTATTAGCAGACAAGTGTGTTAAGTAGGAAAATGATCAGAACTTTTCAAATAATTTTCTTTTTAAGACTTTCCAGGGAATGCTACAGTGGTTCAAAAAATATTCACTGCGGCCACTTGCTATTTCCTACTTCTCATTTCTGCATTCCTACATCTTCTCCCCATGTTTGGATGGTAATTATAGATGTCAGATGCCAAGTTTAGATATTATTTTTTATTTTCCTGAAAAATGCATCTGGTGCATTGGCGTGAACTTTTGGCAAGCCTATTGCTTTTAGCTCTTAACATTTTCAAGGTAAACTGCTGTGTATTAAAAATGAACTCTCCCTTGAGAATCCTTGGTTATATCTGTGTATAAAATGTATGTCAGTGTATACATGTTTGTATTTATGTGTGTACATAATATGTATTTGCTGGTTTGAAAATCCACCTTGTTGTAAATTTAACATGTTATAAATTGCATGTAACACCGCCTCCTTTGGCAGACATCAATATAGATTTGCATGTGAATTTTCCCAGAGTGTTTTTCTAGTAGGTTGGCTGCACTGCCAAGTTGAAAAAGGCTCTGTTCACACTGCAGTCTTGAAAAACACTCACATACTGTATATAGTACTGCTTGAACGTTTTAGGCAGGTGTGGAAAAAAGGCTGCAAAGAGTTTTCAAAAATAAGTGTTGACTGTCTATTTTTATCAATTAGCAAAATGCAAAAGGAAAATCTAAATCCGATCCATATTTGGTGTGACCATCCTACTGTATGCTCGCGGACCAACATCAAAGCATCAGTTCTTCTAGGTACACTTCACACTGTTAAGGTTTTTTTAAAAAATCAGGTAAATTTTTATTAATTTAAAAACATTTTACACAGAAGGAAAAAACAAGATATCCAAATCAGTACATTTGAACGCCAACTCAACCTCCCCAACAACCAACCCACCTTTTGAAACACGAGTTCACTTAGTGAGAGACTGGGGTCATTTTCTAGTATAGATGACAACCTGTCCTCAGAAATGACCCCCAACTCCAATTCCCACTTTTGTTTAACCAGCAAAGGACATTTTTTTCAGAAAAATAATAGCAAGTCATCGTGTATGCGGAAATAACTCCCTTGGTAACCCCTGCTGAGCAGGGCCGGCGTTAGGGCCAGGCAGACTAGGCAGCTGCCTGGGGCCCCCACTTCCTTGGGGGCCCCCAGCATCTACAGCAGAAGCTTCACTGAAAAGAGCATTATCAGTGAAGCTTCAGATGTAGAGACTGGTTAAGGACTTGTAGTGAGATCACGATCAGGTGACCTGCCATGTGACTGTGATGTCACCACAGGCCATGTACACTGGGACTGTCTGGACTCTGGATCTTACTGGCACAGTGGCAGTGAAGAAAAAAGAGCGTGCAGTGAAGCACAGGAGAGCGGGCAATGAACCTCCCCCATCAGAGTGATAGAAGTGCTCATTGGCCAGTGCTCCTGTCCTCCTGCAGGGAGCCTCTGAGGGGAGAGAGACGTAGAGATGGCAGCTACCAACCTGAGCTGTGAGGTAAGTAGTGCAGCACTGTGTGCGCTGCTCGTGGTGGAAATGGCTCCTGTCCTGCTGTCAGCTCCTCCTGCTCTTGTCGGGTGTCCCAGCAGAGCAGAGGGCAGGAAGGTGTCTACTGGGACAGTGCTGCTGGGAGCAGAAGGAGCTGCATCTGATAGTGTGGATCATCTCATTCCCTCCAGCATAAAGCAGTGTATGTGTATCTGAGGTGTGTGCAGTGTGTGTATGTCTGGTGTGTATAGTGTGTGTTATGTGTACTGTGTGCGGTCTGTGAGCTATGTGTATGTGTTTGTGAATCACATGTAGCAAATTTGTTGGGCAGCATGTGTGTGCCATTTATGCATGTGTGTATAAATGCGTGCTGGCTGTGTGTGTATATATATATGTGTGTGCCATGTATGTGTGTGTGTATAAGCGTGTGCCATGTATGTGTATATAAGTGCGTGTCGTGTGTGTATAAGTGTATGCCATGTATGTGTGTGTATAAATGCATGCCATGTATGTGTGTGTCATGCATGTGTGTGCATAAGTGCGTGCCATGTATACGTGTGTATAAGTACGTGCCGTGTGTGTATGTATGAATAAGTGTGTGCCATGTATGTATGTGTGTATAAATGCGTGCCATGTATGTGTGTGCCATGCATGTGTGTGTATAAGTGTGTGCCATGTATATGTATGAATTAGTGTGCCATGTATGTGTGTGCCATGTATGTGTGTGTATAAATGTGTGCCATGTATGTGTGTGCCATGCATGTGTGTGTATAAGTGCGTGTCATGTATATGTGTGTGTGTGTTTATAAGTACGTGGCATGTGTGTGTATGTATGAATAAATGTGTGCCATGTATGTGTGTGTATGTGTGTGCCATGTATGTGTGTATGTGTGCGTGTATAAGTACGTGCTGTGTGTGTATGTATGAATAAGTGTGTGCCATGTATGTGTGTGTGTATATGTGTGTGCCATGTATGTGTGTGTGTGTGCGCCATGTATGTATGTGTGTATAAATGCGTGCCATGTATGTGTGTGCCATGCATGTGTATGTATAAGTGCGTGCCATGTATGTGTGTGTGTATAAGTACGTGCCGTGTTTGTGTATATAAGTGCGTGCCGTGTGTGTGTATAAGTGCCGTGTGTGTGTGTATGAATAAGTGTGTGCCATGTATGTGTGTGTATATAAGTGTGTGCCATGTATGTGTGTATAAGTGCGTTCCATGTATGTGTGTGTATAAGTGCGTGCCATGTGTGTGTGTATAACTGCGTGCCATGTGTGTGTATAAGTGCATGCAGTGTGTGTAAGTACATGCCCTGTGTGTATGTATGAATAAGTGTGTGCCATGTATGTGTGTATATAAGTGCGTTCCATGTATGTGTGTGTATAAGTGCGTGCCATGTATGTGTGTGTGTATAACTGCGTGCCATGTGTGTGTATAAGGCTACGTTCACATTTGCGCCGCTCCCGGCTGCATCGGGCGCAGCCGCGGCGACGCACGCGCCATGCGCCCCTATATTTAACATGGGGGCGCATGGACATGCGTTGCATTTGCGTTTTGCGACGCATGGAACGCTGCATGATGCAGTTTTTCCTGCGCCCAAAACCATGCAAAAAGCGACGCATGCGTTGCAAAACGCAGCGTTTGTGCATGCGTTCATATTTGCGTTGTGCGTTGCGTCGCCGACGCAGCGCCGCACAACGCAAATGTGAACGTAGCCTTAGTGCGTGCCGTGTGTGTGTGTGTATAAGTACGTGCCGTGTGTGTATGTATGAATAAGTGTGTGCCATGTGTGTGTGTGTATAAGTGCGTGCAATGTATGTGTGTGTATAAGTGCATGCCATGTATGTGTGTGTATAAGTGCATGCCATGTATGTGTATATATGTGCGTGCAATGTATGTGTGTATAAGTGCGTGCCATGTATGTGTGTGTATAACTGCGTGCCATGTGTGTATAAGTGCTTGCCGTGTGTGTATGTGTGTCCCATGTATGTATGTGTGTGTATAAGTGCATGCCATGTATGTATGTGTATAAATGCATGCCATGTACATGTATTTGTATAAGTGCGTGCCATGTATGTGTGTGTATAAGTGCGTGCCGTGTGTATGTATAAGTGTGTGCCATGTATGTGTGTGTATATAAGTGCTTGCCATGTATGTGTGTGTGTATAAGTGCGTGTCATGTATGTGTGTATATATGTGCGTGCCATGTATGTATGTGTGTGTATATAAGTGCTTGCAATGTATTTGTGTATGTGTGTGCCATGTACATGTATGTGTGTATAAGTGTGTGTATAAGCATGTGCCATGTAGGTGTGTGTATGTTTAAGTGTGTGTGTGCATATATATGTAATTTTTTGCATTATTCTAACTTGAATATGTTATTAGTATATGTAGATGGCTGAGTATAGATACACAGTGATAGTGTGTGTGTGTTTGTGTGTCATGCACATTTTTAAATACTGGCTGAACAGAGTTCATATATATAAACATGTTGGCAATCGTTCACGAATTAGCAAAATGCTCATTTATAGGACATTTTATAACTTTCCCACATTATTATGAAAAAAATTACAGCACATCCTGCACCCAATGTATTATATAATGTATTTAAGGAAAGATGATCGCAGTGTTCCGGCGGCATAGGGAAGCATCACACAGGGAGGGGAGCTCCCCTGCGTGCTTCCCTGAGACCCCTGGAGCAACGCGATGTGATCGCATTGCTCCGAGGGCGCTCTGCAAAGTGTCAGATCAGCAATCTGACCCTAAAACATGATGCAATGTATTAAAGTAAAAAAAAAAATATTCACATATGTAAAAAAAAAAAAAATTTGCTAAATAATGAAAAAAATATATATATTGTTCCCATAAATACATTTCTTTATCTAAAAAAAAAATAAAAGTACACATATTTAGTATTGCCGCGTCCGTAACGACCCGACCTATAAAACTATCCCACTAGTTAACCCCTTTAGTGATCACTGTAGAGAAAAAAAAAAAAGAGGCAAAAATCAACGCTTTATTATGATACCGCCGAACAAAAAGTGGAATAACACGCGATCAAAAATACGGATATAAATAACCATGGTACCGCTGAAAACGTCATCTTGTCCCGCAAAAATCGAGCCGACATACAGCATCATCAAGGAAAAAATAATCGTTATAGTCCCCAGAATGAAGCGATGCAAAAATAATTATTTTTTATATAAAATAGTTTTAATCGTATAAAAGCGCCAAAACATAAAAGATTTATATAAATGAGGTATCACTGTAATCGTACTGACCAGAAGAATAAAACTGCTTTATCAATTTCATCAAACATGGAACGGTATGAACGCCCCTCCCCCCAAAGAAATTCTTGAATAGCTGGTTTTTTGTCATTCTGCCTCACAAAAATCAGAATAGAAAGCAATCAAAAAATGTCACGTGCCCGAAAATGGTACCAATAAAAACGTCAACTCCTCCCGCAAAAAACAAGACATCACATGACTCTGTGGATCAAAAGATGGAAAAATGGTAGCTCTTAAAATATGGAGATGCAAAAACTATTTTTTGCAATAAAAAGCGTCTTTCAGTGTGTGAACGCTGCCAATCACAAAAATCCGCTTAAAAACCCGCTATAACAGTAAATCAACCCCCCCTTCATCACCCCCTTTGTTAGGGAAAAATAATAAAATTAAAAAAAAGTATTTATTTCCATTTTCCCGTTAGGGTTGGGGCTAGGGTTAGGGTTGCGGCTAAAGTTAGGGTTGGGGCAAAAGTTAGGGTTAGGGATGGCGCTAAAGTTAGGGTTTGGATTACATTTACAGTTGGGATTAGGGTTAGGGGTGTATCAGGTTTAGGGGTGTGGTTAGAGTTATGGTTGGAATTAGGGGTGTGTTTGAGTTAGGGGTGTGGTTAGGGTTGGGATTAGGGTTAGGGTTGGAATTAGGGGTGTGTTGGGGTTAGGGGTGTGGTTGGGATTAGGGTTAGGGGTGTGGTTAGGGTTATGGTTAGAGTTGGGATTAGGGTTAGGGGTGTGTTTGGGTTAGGGTTTCAGTTAGAATTGGGGGCTTCCACTGTTTAAGCACATCAAGGGCTCTCAAAACGCGACATGGCGTCCAATCTCAATTCCAGCCAATTCTGCGTTGAAAAAGTAAAACAATGCTCCTTTCCTTCCAAGCTCTCCCATGCACCTAAACAGGGGTTTACCCTAACATATGGGGTATCAGCGTACTCAGGACAAATAGGACAACAACTTGTGGGGTCCCATTTATCTTGTTACCCTTGGGAAAATAAAAATTTCTTGGCTAAAATAAACATTTTTGTGGGGAAAAAAAATGATTTTTTATTTTCACGGCTCTTCGTTAAAAACTGTGGTGAAACACTTGGGGGTTCAAAGTTCTCACAAAACATCTAGATAAGTTCCTTGGGGGTCTAGTTTCCAATATGGGGTTACTTGTGAGTGGTTTCTACTGTTTAGGTACAGTAGGGGCTCTGCGACCGCAATGTGACGCCTGCAGACTATTCCATCTAAGTCTGCATTCCAAACGGTGCTCCTTCCCTTCCGAGCTCTGCCATGCGCACAAACGGTGGTTCCCCCCCACATATGGGGTATCAGCGTACTCGGGACAAATTGGACAATAACTTTTGTGGTCTAATTTCTCCTGTTACCCTTGGAAAAATACAAAACTGGGGGCTAAAAATGAATTTCTGTGAAAAAAAAAAAAAAGAATTTTTATTTTCACAGCTCTGCGTTATAAACTGTAGTGAAACACTTGGGGGTTCACAACACATCTAGATAAGTTCCTTAGGGGGTATACTTTCCAAAATGGTGTCACTTGTGGGGCGTTTCAACGTTTAGGCACATCAGTGGCTCTCCAAATGCAACATGGCATCCCATCTCAATTCCAGTCAATTTTGCATTGAAAAGTCAAATGGCGCTGCTTCCCTTCCGAGCTCTGCTATGCGCCCAAACAGTGGTTTACCCCCACATATCGGGTATCCGCGTACTCAAGACAAATTGCACAACAACTTTTGGGGTCCAATTTTTTCTCGTACCCTTGGGAAAATAAAAAATTTGGGGCGAAAATATCATTTTTGTGAAAAATATAATTTTTTATTTTTACTGCTCTCCATTATAAACTTCTGTGAAGCACTTTTGTGGTCCACTTTCTCCTGTTTTCTTGGTAAAATGAAACAAATTGGAGCTGAAGTAAAAAAATTTGTGAAAAAAGTTAAATGTTTGGTTTTTTTAAAAACATTCCAAAAATTCCTGTGAAACACCTGAAGGGTTAATAAACTTCTTGAATGTGGTTTTGAGCACCTTGAGGGGTGCAGTTTTTAGCCATATAGACCCCTCAAAGTGACTTCAAATGTGATGTGGTCCCTAGAAAAAAAAATGGTGTTGTAAAAATGAGAAATTGCTGGTCAACTTTTAACCCTTATAACTCCCTAACAAAAAAACATTTGGTTCCAAAATTGTGCTGATGTAAAGAAGACATGTGAGAAATGTTACTTATTAAGTATTTTGTATGACATATCTCTGTGATTTAAGGGCATAAAAATTCAAAGTTGGAAAATTACGAAACTTTCTAAATTTTCGCCAAATTTCTGTTTTTTTCACAAATAAACGCAGGTAATATCAAATAAATTTTACCACTATCATGAAGTACTATATGTCACAAGAAAACAATGTCAGAATAATCAGGATCCGTTGAAGCGTTCCAGAGTTAAAACCTCATAAAGGGACAGTTGTCAGAATTGTAAAAATTGGCCCGAAAATTGACGTGCAAACCACCCTTGGGGGTTAAGGGACTGTTCATGTCTTTGACCGTGGGCAAACTTACAAAATCCGCAAGGGATCAAATACCTATTTCTCCCATTGTACTTCATGCAATAAAATGCAATTTAATTATTGAAAGATCATACAAAGTGAATTTCTGAGAGAGATATATATATATATATATATATATATATATATATATATATATATATATAATATGTAGCGAGGATGTTTCTATTCACCTCGGACATGTCTGAAGATATATCTTTCGAGGCCACCTGCTCCAGAAGTAATACTTTCATAAGTTATATCCCAAACTCTGTAATAATCATAATATATAAACCCTGTAACGGCCCTGACTAACCTTCTGCACATTCCTAAACTTCATTTTTGTTATATATTTGTTATTTTTGCTCATATAAGATTACACATAACCTTACCAAAAATTGTATCTGTTTGGGGAAAAAAACTGTAAATCTGCCATTCCTCGTTTCAGGAAGTCTGAGGAGTAGTGTTGAGCCACCTCCCTAGTGTTCGGGTTCGGTACGTCGAACAGGGACGTGTGCGACAAACTGTTCGTCGAATACCGTCGAACCCCATTGAAACCAGGGGCAGACAAACACATAGAAAAAACATAGAAAATACCTTAAAATGTGTCCAAAAGCTGACAAACTGCTCAGAAGACACAACAAACACATGGAAAAGTCACAACTACATATAGTCATGCGAAAAGAAAAGAGTTGGAGGAGTAAAAGGAGGAGGGAGAAACACACAGATATAGGCATGTCATGCCCTTCTAAAATCAAGAAAGGCTGGAGTAAAAATCTAAACCCACTATACCAACACCTAGACGTCTTGACAAAAAAAATATATATATCTTTAGGTAGAATGGCGGCGGTCCATTCAGAACACTTTCCTTAGAAGACGTAGTGGTACCCCCATTGGGAGTTGTGCCAAAAAATGAACCCAATACATTCAGACTAATCCACCATTTGTCATATCCAAGGGGCAGGTCAGTAAACGAAAACATCGACGCGGAACCAAGTACAGTACTATGTACTGTACCTCCTTTGACGAGGCAATCAGGCGGGTCAAGAGGTTGGTAAGGGGCACCCTAATGGCCAAAACAGACATTGAGGGGGCGTTCCGGTTACTATCTGTGCCTCCGAATAGTGTCCTCCCATTGGGCTGCTTTTGTGAAGGAGCATACTACATAGATCGCTGTTTGCCCATGGGGTGCTCCATAGCCTGCTCACTATTTGAGGCGTTTAGTTGCTTCCTCGAATGTGTCGTCATGGACGTTTGTAAGGCGGCACATATTATCCATTACCTCGACGACTTCTTATGCCTGGGCCCAAAAGATTCGCCACAGTGTAAAAACATGCGGTAGTCCACCTGTGAGAAGGAGAGAGCTGGAGGGAGAGTGGACACCCCAGAGCCGAGGGGTTAGATTGAGAAAGAAAGAAGGCGGTGTAGCTTGCTTCATGGGTAGGGTACTCTGCTGAGTAGCAGAACTTGCTACTAGGCCCAAAAGGATTTCCTGGGCCAGATGCCGTTAAAAACTAGTTCTTAGGTAAACAGGCGGTGTAGCTTGCTTCATAGGTGGGGTACGCTGCTGAGTTGCACCAAATTCTACTAGGCCCAAAAGGATTTCCTGGGCTAGATGCCGTTAAAAAATAGTAATTAGGTAAACAGGCGGTGTAGCTTGTTTCATGGGTGGGGTACGCTGCTGAGTAGCAGAAATTGCTGCTAGGCCCAAAAGGATTTCCTGGGCCAGATGCCATTAAAAAAATAGTACTTAGGTAAACAGGCGGTGTAGCTTGCTTCATGGGTGGGGTACTGTGCTGAGTTGCACCAAATTCTACTAGGCCCAAAAGGATTTCCTGTGCTAGATGCCGTTACAAAATAGTAGTTAGGTAAACAGGCGGTGTAGCTTGCTTAATGGGTGGGGTACGCTGCTGAGTTGCACCAAATTCTACTAGGCCCAAAAGGATTTCCTGGGCTAGATGCCGTTAGAAAATAGTAGTTAGGTAAACAGGCGGTGGGTGGCTGGGCTACTCTGCTGACTAGCAGACACTGAAGCTTTGGAGCAGACCTCTGAATCTCAGGCCATAGTATGAGTAAACAACTCTGCAGACGACCCCACCCACCTGTAATTGACTATGGCAACGTCATGTAAAACTCAGCAAGGGGACTAAATAAAGGAGTCTCCATTTTTTCCAAAAATTCAGCCACAGACACCACTTAAGTTGCATAAATTTTGCCAGAGTTTTTTTAAAACGGTTGGTGAGGTGATTTTCAAAAATCATGAAGCTTTTAGTCTCCCCAAGATGACACTGGGGTAGAAAAGTCCTTGCGGATCCAGGATTTGTTCATCTTGATGAACGTTAGTCTGTCAACATTGTCACTGGACAGCCGCGTGCGCTTAGCTGTCAGCACACCACCAGCAGCGCTGAACACACGTTCAGAGAGAACGCTGGCTGCGGGGCACGACAAGATCTCCAAGGTGTGAGTGGCGAGCTCAGGCCATTTTTCAAGAGTGGAAGCCCAAAATGAGCAAGGGTCCAGTTCCACAGTCATGGCATCGATGTTAACTTGGAGATACTCTTGTACCATCCTCTCTAAGCATTGGCTGTGCGTCAGACTTCTTGTCTCCTGTGGCCTTGCAAAGGATGGTCTAAAAAAAATCATGAAACGATTGGAAAAAATTGCTGTTACCACCAGATACAATGTTACTGTTACGGTTTGAGTGATGACTCGATAGTCCCACGGTTGGCAAGTTAGAACTCAAAGATTCACTTCGTGCACCACTGGTGTTTTGTGGAAAAGCAGATGTTAGATTCTGTAACAGTCTCTGCTGATACTCCTGCATGCGTGAATCCTTTTCTATGGCAGGAATTATTTTGCCAAATTTGCTTTTGTACCGGGGATCTAAGAGTGTGGCAACCCAGAAGTCGGCATTACTTCGGATTCTGACAATCCGAGGGTCATGTTGCAGGTAGTGCAGCAAGAAGGCACTCATGTGTCTTGCGCATCCAGGAGGACCAAGTCCTTGTTGTCTTGGTGGTGGCGAGGTGATAATCATGCTTCCTTCTTCTGCCCTCTCCCCCCAACCTCGCACAACAGAAATTTGATCAAGGTCTCCCTCATCTGATGAGTCTTCCATGCCCAGCGCCAGTTCATCCTCCACTTCTTCCTCGCCTCCTGCACCTTCCTCAACAGTTTGGCTGCTACCATGCACCCTCGGTAATCCCTCTCCCCCAGCCTCGAATGCCAGCCGCCTTGGTGCTGCCAACCTTCTTGACCTTGGAGATATGATCCCTTCTGCATACGACTCCTCCTGTTCCTCCTACTCCTTGTTCCACCACCTGACTCTGAACATTGTGTAAGGTGTGCTCCAGCATGTAAATCACCGGAATGGTCATGCTGATAATGGCATCGTCAGCACTAAACATCTTCGTTGCTATTTCAAAACTGTGCAGAAGGGTGCATAGGTCCCTGATCTGAGACCACTCCTGCAGCGTGATTTGCCCCACCTCTTGATCTCGTTGGCCCAGGCTATACGTCTTAACGTATTGCACCAGGGCTCATCGGTGCTGCCACAGTTGCTGCAACATGTGCAGAGTTGAATTCCACCGTGTGGGCACATCGCCCAAGTCATCGATCTGCGGGATGCGAACGGCGGAAGTGAGCACACAGCGACCGTGCCCTCTGCAGAAGCCCATCTGGGAAAAAAATTGCTGGACAACCAGGATCAAAACGTGAGCCATACAAGGCACGTGTGTGACATTGCCCCGG
This sequence comes from Ranitomeya imitator, assembly GCF_032444005.1. NCBI lineage: Eukaryota > Metazoa > Chordata > Amphibia > Anura > Dendrobatidae > Ranitomeya > Ranitomeya imitator. The sequence goes on from NC_091285.1 coordinate 82,306,920, forward strand.
CGAAGGGCCGCACCCAGGTTTGCAGCATTGTCGCACACAGCCTACCCTGGCTGCAGGTTGAGTGGAGATAACCATTGATCGAACTCGGTCTCCAGAGCTGACCACAACTCCTCAGCTGTGTGACTCACATTTCCCAGACATTTCAATGTAAACACTGCCTGATGCCGTTGAGCCCTGGTGACAGCATAGTGAGGAGGTGTGCAGGATTCCTTCTGCCCAGTTACAACGTGGGTGGCATTACCAGACAGGCTTTCGGTGCAGGTGGAGGACCGAGAGGAGGTTGAGGAGGCAGAAGCAGTGGAGGAACTTGTAGATACAGGGGATCGATGAGCAACTCGTGGGGATGGCAAGACTCGGACAACAGCCCCTTCTCCTGATGTCGCCGTAGTTACCCAGTGCCCACTCACCGACATGTAACGCCCCTGTCCATGTTTACTCGTCCAAGTGTCTGTGGTGAAATGCACCCTGTCACATACAGAGTTTCTCAAGGAAGCAGTGATGTTGTGTGCGACATGCTGGTGTAGCGCAGGCACAGCTTTCTTTGAGAAGTAGTGGCGACTGGGCATCTGGTACTGGGGCACTACGGACATAAGGTCTCGAAAATCCTCTGTGTCCACCAGGCGGAAAGCCAGCATTTCTGTAGCCAACAGCTTGCAGATGGAGAAATTCAACCTCTTAGCTTTGTCATGGCTAGGAGGAAATGGTCTTTTACTTGTCCACATCTGAAAGACTGAGGGCTGGCTGCCGTGCTTAGACGGAGTTGAGTAGGGTGTCCCCGGCAAACTGCTGGTCTGTGAGGAAGGTGCAGGTGGAGATGTTATGTTGCCTTGATCAAAATGTGGTGTCGATGTCAGAGAGCGCTCAACACGAGCAGGTGTTTCCACGTGCAAATGTCCTGACGACCTGCCAATCACACTGGCTGTTGCGGGTAAAGAGGTGGAAGGTCTGCATCCAAAACCATGTGCGACTGCTGTCCCCACAGTCACAGAGGATGAAGAGGACGTGGATGCACTTGATGGGGCAGACGGTGGTTGACCCGGCCCACTAGGCCGCATTGTAGCACAGTGAGCTTCCCACTGCAACTTATGCCTCATATCCATGTGACTGTTCATGCATGAAGTACTCAAGCTAGTGATTTTTTGGCCTCTACTGAGATTTTGTTGACAAATCTTACAGACAACATGAGTTGGGTCATCTTTGCGATGTCAAAAAATGCCCAGGCTATGCAAGGCTTAGAGCCCGTACGACCTGAAGAGCCACCACGACTTCTGGTCTGAGGCACAGTTGGGGTTGAGGATGCAGTTGACGTGCTTCCAGTACTCCGTCTCTGTCCAGGAAGGCGCACCGTTACCTCGTCGTCAGACTCGTCACTAGCATCCTCCTCCACCTCCTCTGCTGACCTCATGGACTGGCGGTTGACAGTAAGTGGGGTCTACAAACTTGTCATCATCCTGTGTGTTCTCACACCCATCGTCCTCAGAGCCATCCTCTTCCTGTCCAGACCGAAAAGTCAAGTTTTCGTTCCAATCAGGTATCTCAGTCTCATCATCATCTTCCTCATTGTCTCCACCAACTGGAGTTAGTTTGGGAACGAGGGTCTACATTATGCTCAGAACCTTCTTCATCTGGGCCTGGATCCAACTCACAAAGATTCTGGGCATCAGTGCAGATCATTTCCTCGTCTGGATTCACAGAAACTGTGGAGCAGACCTCTGATTCCCAGGCTATAGTATGCGTAAACAGCTCTACAGACTCAACCATGTGTGTTACCCCATGCTCAGACGGGCAGCTGGAGACTTGGTAGCTGTGAGGAAGCAAGTGCGATTGGGGTGACAACTCTGAGGACTGGAGTAGTTGTGATGTTGAAGTTGACATGGAGGAGAGCCCACTTGAACGAGCACTTGATATCCGTTCAAGCACCTGCTGTTTTTGTGCCTCATTTGGAATTTTTGGCGATGCGTGTAGCAATGGTCGTAAGAAAGGGATCATATCAGATTGTCCACGAAAAGAAGTAGACCTCTTACTTTGGCTGGTAGATGGTCTTTCTTCTGCAGATGTTACTGTTGCTTGACCACCTACCCCACGGACACAACCTTTTTTTCCCTTTCCAACACGCCTATTCCCCTTTCCACCAGCAGCAGGCCTTTTGCCACTCGTTTTAGTGCTTAACTAATTGGCAACTCTGTATCTATAGTTGTTGGCACAACAACCGATGGATGAAAACCGAGCAGAACTGAGTGGCCAAACTGTGGTACTAGGCCCAAAACTATTAACTGGATTAGATGCAGTGAACATTGAGATACACAAGCGGTATAGTTTGTTTCACAGGCAGGCTATTCTGCTGACGTGCAGACACTGCTCCTAGGCCCTAAACTATCAACTGGATTCGATGCAGTGAAAATTGAAATACACAGCCGGTATAGTTCGTTTCACAGGCAGGCTATTCTGCTGACGTGCAGGCACTGCTCCTAGGCCCTAAACTATCAACTGGATTAGATGCAGTGAAAATTGAGATACACAGGCGGTATAGTTTGTTTCACAGGCAGGCTACTCTGCTGACGTGCAGACACTGCTCCTAGGCCCTAAACTATCAACTGGATTAGATGCAGTGAAAATTGAGATACACTAGCTAGCTTCACAGGCGGGCTACTCAGATGACTATTAGACAATGCTACTAGCCCAAAAGGATTGGCTGACCTAGATTACACCAAATTCTGTGACAAACACTTGCACAGCACTGGCACAGACCTGCCTGGCAATCAGTGCTATGAACTGCTGTACCCTGATATTACAACTAGTCCCGACTCCTCCCGACTCCCTAAACCTATCTCTCTCTCCAAAAAAACACTATTAGTCTGTATAGCGCCCACAGCAGCAGCGGTGCCGTCTAACAGTTAGCTGCAGCAGTGAGGAAATGGTGGCGACGGAGCAAATGGCTGGTTCTTATAGGGCAAGGACATGTGACATACACAGCCAATGACACATACCCTTGCTTGTGTGCATCACATGCACATTGCTGTGTGTGTGCACGTACTGCTGAGAGACTGCACCGCCCCACTGTAAATGCGAGAAAGAAAAAAAATTGAGATAGGCGTTATTTCTGCACAGATCTATCCACCGCCCACTATACACTGAAACAGTCTATTAACAATGATTAACAGTTTTAATGTGCAAATCAAGCTAGGCTTTTGCTGAACGAACATTTATCGAACAGAAACTCGAACAGCTGAATTTTAAGCAAATTGTTTGGGTTCGTCGAACGACTCGAACACCGCCCAAAACAGCTCAAATTTGAAATTGGTGAACAGTTCGACTCGAAAACCGCTCATCTCTACTGAGGAGCTGTTCAGTTAAATTCCCATTTAACTTAAATAAGGTTTCTGATTTCATTGGTAGACAGATTCACAGGATATTGAGACCAAGCCAATGACTTGCCCTGAAATACAAAGTCAAGCCAAGACTACTCAACCGCTTGGCTCCAGTGTGCATAACGCATGTTCTTTCTATTATCTCCTGCACTTTGCCAACAGTTATTAGTACTGAAATTGAGTATGTCAAGGGAAACATTGGACATATCAGCTTCTCACACTGGGACTATAAACCATATACTTGGATAGAGTTTAGGCCTACTTAATGATTTCTCCCGTTTGTAGACTCGTAGTTACGCGGCTCATCTGTAGCCAGCTCATCCACTGCTTGTCTGGATTGTCATGCTACACAATTATACTTGGCTAAATAATTGTGATATTAATACGCACTGAGGTTTCTGAAATTCTGCACAAAGAATTGTGTGAAACCCTCAGCTTTCTAAAATATACTTGTGCCGTGAATGTAAAATATATACTGTTTTCATAAGCGTTCTAAGAGTATTGGTAACAAAGTATAAAGTTATAGAACTTTTATTTCTTTTGCCTTTGCCATAGATTTCATCTTCTACAGGTGCAGTGGATGGATTTAGAGCAGAGACTCCATTAAGAAACTCTTTTTTTCTCCTATTAAAGGGAACCTGTCACCCCGTTTTTTCAGATTGAGATATAAATACTGTTAAATAGGGCCTGCGCTGTGCGTTACTATAGTGTATGTAGTGTACCCTGATTCCCCACCTATGCTGAGAAATACATTACCAAAGTCGCCGTTTTCGCCTGTCAATCAGGCTGGTCAGGTCGGGTGGGCGTGGTGACATCGCTCTTTTCTTCCCCAGCTTTCCGTTGGTGGCGTAGTGGTGTGCGCATGTCCAAATTCCGAATTCCCTGCGCGCACGTGAAGAAACAGCGCGCGATCTCGCTGTTATCCCTTTCATCGGTGGGGGTGGCCATCTTCCTGGGGCCGCGCGTGCGCAGATGGAGTGCTCTGCTGCACGGGGCTTCAGGAAAATGGCCGCGGGATGCCACGCGTGCGCATAAGAGATCGCGGCGGCCATTTTCCCAAAGCCGAGTTTGCATCTCGGCTTTGGGAAAATGGCCGCCGCGATCTCTTCTGCGCATGCGCGGCATCCCGCGGCCATTTTCCTGAAGCCCCGTGCAGCAGAGCACTCCATCTGCGCACGCGCGGCCCCAGGAAGATGGCCGCCTCCACCGATGAAAGGGATAACAGCGCAGATCGCGCCCTGCTTCTTCACGTGCGCGCAGGGAATTCGGAACTTGGACATGCGCACACCACTACGCCACCAACGGAACGCTGGGGAAGAAAAGAGCGATGTCACCACGCCCACCCGACCTGACCAGCCTGATTGACAGGCGAAAACAGCGACTTTGGTAATGTATTTCTCAGCATAGGTGGGGAATCGGGGTACACTACATACACTATAGTAACGCACAGCGCAGGCCCTATTTAACAGTATTTATATCTCAATCTGAAAAAACGGGGTGACAGGTTCCCTTTAAGATTAAACTATGAAGTGGTGGCATTGAATACAGGCTGCACATATGCACATAAGAGATGCATGTATAAAATACACACACACTGATATATATATATATATATATATATATATATATATATATATATATATATATATACTAGATGGTGGCCCGATTCAAACGCATTGGGTATTTTAGAATATCTATGTATATAGCAGCCACATAGTATATAGCACAGGCCACGACATATTTTTGAATACCCGATGCGTTAATACAGGCCACGCAGTATAGAGCAGTGGCCACGCAGTATATAACACAGCCCAATCAGTATATAACATTGCCCACATAGTATATAACACTGGCCACGTAGTATATAGCAGCGATGCAGTATATAACGCAGCCCACACAGTATATAACACTGCCCACATAGTATATAACACTGCCCACGTAGTATATAGCAGCCATGTAGTATATAACGCAGCCCACGCAGTATATAACATTGCCCACATAGTATATAACACTGGCCACATAGTATATAGCAGCCATGTAGTATATAATCCAGCCCACGCAGTATATAACATTGTCCACATAGTATATAACACTGCCCACGTAGTACATAGCAGCCATGTAGTAAATAACGCAGCCCACGCAGTATGTAACACAACCCACGCTGATTGGTCGTGGCAAAACGCCCACGACCAATCAGCGACTTGGATTTCCATGACAGACAAAGGCCACGACCAATGATTATCCGTGACAGACAGAAAGACGGAAGTGACCCTTAGACACTTATATAGTGTGTGTATATATATATATATATATATATATATATATATATATATATATATATATATATACAGTGCCTACAAGTAGTATTCAACCCCTTGCAGATTTAGCAGGTTTACACATTTGGAATTAACTTGGCATTGTGACATTTGGACTGTAGATCAGCCTGGAAGTGTGAAATGCACTGCAGCAAAAAAGAATGTTATTTCTTTGTTTATTTTTTTTTTAAATTGTGAAAAGTCTTTTCAGAGGGTCATTTATTATTCAACCCCTCAACCCACCAGAATTCTGTTTGGTTCCCCTAAAGTATTAAGAAGTAGTTCAGGCACAAAGAACAATGAGCTTCACATGTTTGGATTAATTATCTCTTTTTCCAGCCTTTTCTGACTATTTAAGACCCTCCCCAAACTTGTGAACAGCACTCATACATGGTCAACATGGGAAAGACAAAGGAGCATTCCAAGGCCATCAGAGACAAGATCGTGGAGGGTCACAAGGCTGGCAAGGGGTACAAAACCCTTTCCAAGGAGTTGGGCCTACCTGTCTCCACTGTTGGGAGCATCATCCGGAAGTGGAAGGCTTATGGAACTACTGTTAGCCTTCCACGGCCTGGACAGCCTTTGAAAGTTTCCTCCCGTGCCGAGGCCAGGCTTGTCGGAAGAGTCAAGGCTAACCCAAGGACAACAAGGAAGGAGCTCCGGGAAGATCTCATGGCAGTGGGGACATTGGTTTCAGTCAATACCATAAGTAACGTACTGCACCGCAATGGTCTCCGTTCCAGACGAGCCCGTAAGGTACCTTTACTTTCAAAGCATCATGTCAAGGCTCGTCTACAGTTTGCTCATGATCAGTTGGAGGACTCTGAGACTGACTGGTTCAAGGTTCTCTGGTCTGATGAGATCAAGATCTTTGGTGCCAACCACACACGTGACGTTTGGAGACTGGATGGCACTGCATACGACCCCAAGAATACCATCCCTACAGTCAAGCATGGTGGTGGCAGCATCATGCTGTGGGGCTGTTTCTCAGCCAAGGGGCCTGGCCATCTGGTCCGCATCCATGGGAAGATGGATAGCACGGCCTACCTGGAGATTTTGGCCAAGAACCTCCGCTTCTCCATCAAGGATCTTAAGATGGGTCGTCATTTCATCTTCCAAAAAGACACAGACCCAAAGCACACAGCCAAGAAAACCAAGGCCTATATCAAGAGGCAAAAAATCAAGGTGTTACAGTGGCCTAGTCAGTCTCCTGACCTTAACCCAATTGAAAACTTGTGGAAGGAGCTCAAGATTAAAGTCCACATGAGACACCCAAAGAACCTAAATAACTTGGAGAAGATCTGCATGGAGGAGTGGGCCAAGATGACTCCAGAGACCTGTGCCGGCCTGATCAGGTCTTATAAAAGACGATTATTAGCTGTAATTGCAAACAGCCTCTGGCTCTTCCAGATTTGCTGTCACATTTTCGGTTTGTTCCGTAAGTAAGAATCCTAATCCATGCCTAGGTGCCAACACTGCACGCAACGGACTTCAAACCAAATGTTAACTTTTTTTTAGGAGAGAATTTCTGAGAAACATTATAGTACGGGATAATTGTTCAACTTCGATAGACTATGTTTACGGCAAAATAGTGGTCACAGCTGGTTAACTGTTAGGGTATTTTCGATATAAAGTTGAAACCAAAAGTTTACATACACTATATAAAAAGACACATATGCATGTTTTTCTCGATATCTGACATGAAATCGGAATGAACCTTTCCTGTTTTAGGTCATTTAGGATTACCATAATTATTATTTGCCAAATGCCAGATTAATGAGTGAGAGAATGTTTTAAAGCATTTTTATTCTGGTTTCAAGTGTAGTTGAGGCCGGACTGTTCCTCTGAGTTCATTGAAGTCACATCGGGTAGGAGAGAGATATTTGGTTGGGCAATAGAGGTATTTGATTTTAAGATTGTAAACTTGTGCTGTACTGCAGAAGAGCCCATACGTTACTTATATAATTGTCCCATTTCCCAGGGTAGTAACAGGCATCCGGCTTTGACAGGCCAGTAGATAAATTTTATAGAAAGGATAGTAGGTACAAATTGTTTGGGTGCTCACGCTGTACAGCACAAGGGCCTCAGCCTCCTGGTTGAATGTCTGTATTATGTTTTGAATCTTACCTATTTTCTTGTCGAGTCATCCACATAACTAAGTAAAATAATTACAGTTAGTTAACTGTTTAGGAGTTTGTTTTCTTGCCCATGACTTCACTGTATCCTGAGGAACACACCCCGGTAAACAACTTACAAATACACATCATGTTTGTAGGCCAAAAGGCACTGTATATCATTCCAAAGACTCCATACTATTAATGAAGTTTGGAGGGCTGTTTTTTCAGAATACAGCACTGGCAAACTTCATATAATTGAAGGAAGGATGAATGGGCAAATTTACCTAGACATTCTCAATAAAAATCTGCTACCAGCAGATTAGGATGAAGCGCGAGTGGACATTTTAAAAAGCCAATGATGCCATACACACAGCCAAGGAATCTCTCAAATGGTTTCAGAAAAACTATATAAGGCCTGTAGGATGGCCCAGCCAATCACCTGACCTGAATCCAATAGAAAATTTATGGAAGGAACTAAAGATCAGAGTTCATTATTATTATTATATATTTTTATAGCACCATTTATTCCATGGCACTTTACATGTGAAAAGGGACAAATATTAACGAATACAATAAACATGAGCAAAAAACAAGGCACTAACAGGTACAGAAGGAGGGAGGACCTTGCCTGCGAGGGCTCACAGTCTGCAGGGCATGGGTTAGGATACACTAGGAGAGGGTAGAGCTGGTTGTGCGGCGGTTCAGTAGGTTGAGCATTACTGCAGGCTGTAGGCTTGTTGGAAGAGGTGAGTCTTCAGGTTTTTTGAAGGTTTCTAAGGTTGAGGTAGAGAGTTCCAGAGTATGGGGGAAGCACGGGAGACGCCTTGGATGCAGTTGTAGGAAGAAGAGAGTGGAGTAGAGAAGGAGATCTTGTGAGGATCGAAGGTTGCGTGTACGTAAGTACCGGGAGACCATGTCACAGATGTATGGAAGAGACTGGTTGTGGATGGCTTTGTATATCATAGTAAGGGTTTTGAACTGGAGTCTCTGGATGATAAGGAGCCAGTGAAGGGCTTGGCATAGGGGAGAGGCTGGGGAGACAGGTAAATTAGTCGGGCAGCAGAGTGTAGGATGGAATGGAGTGGTGCCAGAGTGCTCGAGGGGTGGCCAGAGAGTAGGAGGTTGCAGTAGTCAAGGCGGGAGATAAGGGCGTGCACTAGTGTTTTTGTGGTTTCATTGTCGAGGAATGCATGGATCAAGGAAATATTTTTGAGTTTCAGACTGCAGGAGGAGGCAAGGGCTTTGGATATGTGGCTTGAAAGAGAGGGCAGAGACAGGGATCATCCCGAGGCACCGAGCATGCGGGACTGGGGAAAGTGAGCAGCCTTTGACCATGATGGATAGGTCTGGTGGAGGGGTAGAATGAGATGGGGGGGGGGAAATGAGGAATTCTGTTTTGTCCATGTTCAGTTTTAGAAAGCGAGCAGAAAAGAAGGCCGAGATAGCAGAGAGACAATGTGGTATTTTGGAAGGAGGTGAGGTCAGGTTTGGATAGGTAGATCTGCGTGTCATCAGCGTAGAGATAATATTGCAGACCGTGGGATTCTATGAGCTGTCCCAGCCCGAACATGTAGATGGAGAAGAGTTGGGGTCCTAGAACTGAGCCTTGAGGGATACCGACAGACAAAGGGCGAGGTGAGGAGGTATTGTGGGAGAGGGAGACACTGAAAGTTCTGTCTATTAGATATTAGGAGATCCAGGATAGGGCCAAGTCTGTGATGCCAAGAGATGAGAGTATCTGTAGCAGGAGGGAGTGGTCCACGGTGTCAAAGGCAGAAGAGAGGTGCAGGAGAAGGAGGATAGAGTAGTGTTGCTTGCTCTTGGCGGTTAGTAGGTCATTGGTGACTTTAGTTAGGGCAGTTTCAGTTGAGTGGTGGGGTTGGAAGCCAGATTGTAACCGGTCAAAGAGGGAGCAGGAGGAATGTTGGGAGGACAGTTATTATTATTATTATTATTATTTATTTATTTATATAGCACCATTGATTCCATGGTGCTGTACATGAGAAGGGGTTACATACAAGTTACAAATATCACATACAGTAAACAAACTAACAATGACGGACTGATACAGAGGGGCGAGGACCCTGCCCTTGCGGGCTTACATTCTACAGGATTATGGGGAAGGAGACAGTAGGTTGAGGGTCAAGATGGACACGCTGTTCCAGTAGTTTTGAGGCATAAGGGAGAAGAGATATCGGTCGATAGCTAGATACAGAGGATGGGTCGAGGGAGGGCTTTTTGAGGATGGGTGTGATCTTGGCATGTTTGAAGGATGAGGGGAAGACACCAGTTGTGAGTGAGAGGTTGAAGAGGTGTATTAGGGTTGAGTTCATTAGAAGGAGCCCACTGATCCCTCAGGATTTGAAGAGTGTTTGTGTAGAAGAATGGACCAAAACCGCACCTGAGCAATGCATGTGACTAGTTTTACCATACAGGAGGCATCTTGAATTTGTCATCACCAACAAAGGCTTTTTTGCAAAGTATTAATAAATTTCAGTAAGCGTGTTCAAAACTTTTTTCCTGTGTTCTTCTCATAACTTAATGTTATAAACACCTATGGTTTGATTTCTTTGCCTGTGTGGATTGGATGGGTTGTTACCAACATCTGGTGAGAATTTCATGTTATTAGTACCTTTTTTTTCAATACTTATTTAATTCGCTGTATACATATACTTATTATGCACACATACATTTTATGCACGCTTTGTACAGAGGTACACATATTATACATACATGGACATACATATTATGCACACATGAACCTCTGTTTGGCTTCAATGTCAAATTGAAGTTTGCGTTTGGCCTACTTCTCACTATCAAACACCTCTCAATTTGCATTATGACCTGTTACTATTCTGATTAGTGCTTGCTTGGTCAGAGCTAGTGCTGTTTCAACTCAAATCATGGCTTTGAACTCAATCAGAGACCCTATATTGACCTATTCTGTGATCCATAATAAGATGTGAGGAGCATGTAACTGAGCCACGTAGCACCGTCTCCTACTTACTGATGCCAATTGCTACGCTTCCCTGTGTATTATTGTAGCAAGCAGTGGCCGCTGACAGGAGACATTGATGACAGTGATGCTTAGTCCCGTATAGTGTATGCATTGCTGGCTACTTTAGAGTCTGTGTGCACACATAGGGCAATGGTTTGAGTTAAACAGCGCTTATTATGTCCAAGCAAAATTGGGATCACCTCATAATGCAAATATAGGCAGCAGAATTGTGCACAGAGCCCTTTGCCACACCAAGGGTGCACTGAAGCTACCACATTTGCATATGGAATAAAATGAGTTTTAAAGGTAACTACTATAATAATAATAATAATCTTTATTTATATAGCGCCAACATATTCCGCAGCGCTTTACAGTTTAAGGCCATGTTCACACGATCCTTTTTTTCATGCGGAATTGCCGCGATTTTCCCGCTGCGGGTCCGCAGCTGTTTTCCATGCAGGGTACATTACATTGTACCCTATGGAAAACAGGAACTGCTGTGCCCACAATGCGGAAAATCAAAAAAAAAAAACGCGCTGAATAGCTGCGGGAAAAAAGAAGTACCATGTCACTTCTTTTTTCGGAGCCGCAGCGGTTCTGCACCCATTGACCTCCATTGTGAGGTCAAACCCGCAGTAAAACCCGCAGATGAAAAAAATATCTGCTGGTTTTACTGCGGTTTGTGGTGCCGAACCGCTGCAGCAGGAAGTGCGGGGAAGCGGGCGGAAGTGCGTGGGCGGAGTATGGCTGCCCCCCCGTGCTCCAATCCCGCCCCCCTGTGCTCCAATCCCACCGCCCCGTGCTCCGATGCCCCCCCCCCCCCCAGTGCTCCGATGCCCCCCCCGTGCCCTAATCTCCCCCCCCCCCCTTATACTTACCCGGTGTCCGTCCGGCCATCTCAGTGATCAAAATAAAAAAAAATAGTAAATGACACCCCCCCCCCCCTTTGTCACCCCCATAGGTAGGGACAATAAAAAAAAATTAAGAATTTTTTTTTTTTTTTTCCCCACTAAGGTTAGAATAGGGTTAGGGGTAGGGTTAGGGTTAGGGTTAGGGGTAACTGCATAAAAAAAAGGATCAAAAAAAGGATCAAAAAAACGCATCAAAAAAGGACCAAAAAAAGGACCTGCGTTTTCTGCCAAGAGCTGCAGTTTTTTAAAAAACAGTCCTGAAAAAAAAAGGATGGAAATCAGGAACGTGTGAACATACCCTAACAGTTTCAAACACAAAAGTCATAAGTAACAATGTTAACAATACAATAATTAAAGCAAAATAAGACGACCCTGCTCGTGAGAGCTTACAATCTACAATGAGGTGGGGGAGATACAAAGTACAGGTGTGTATTTACAATGATGTATTTACAATCATGGTCCAGCCATCTTCCGGGGTTGGGGAATAGATGGGGATAGTGAATGGGCTACACACACACACAAACATAACATAACTTTGATTAGTGAACATGATAGGCCGCTCTGAACAAATGTGTTTTGAGCGAGCGCCTAAAACTATGCAAATTATGGGTGGTCCTAATATCTTGGGGTAGAGCATTCCAGAGGATTGGCGCAGCACGGGAGAAGTCTTGGAGTCGGGAGTGGGAGGTACGGATTAGTGCAGAGGTTAGCCGAAAGTCATTTGCAGAGCGCAGTGGTCTGTTAGGCTGATAGATAGAAATGAGGGAGGAGATGTAAGGGGGTGCCGCACTGTGGAGAGCTTTGTGGGTGAGAACAAGTACTTTGAATTGTATCCTGTAATGAATGGGTAGCCAGTGTAACGACTGGCGAAGAGCGGACGCGTCCGAGTAACGATTAGCCAGATGGACGACCCTGGCTGCTGCATTAAGGATGGACTGGAGAGGGGAAAGTCGAGTGAGGGGGAGGCCAATTAATAGAGCGTTACAGTAGTCCAGGCGGGAGTGGATCAGGGCGACCGTGAGGGTTTTAGCTGTCTCCATGGTGAGAAAAGGGCGGATTCTAGAGATGTTGTTTAGGTGTAAGCGGCACGAGCAGGCAAGAGATTGTACATGGGAGGTGAAGGAGAGATCGGAGTCAAACATAACACCCAGACAGCGCGCCTGCTGCCGGGGTGTTATTATGGTGCCACCCACGGAGAGGGAAATGTCAGATTTAGGGAGGTTAGTAGATGGTGGGAGCAGAAGAAGTTCAGTTTTGGAGAGGTTGACAGACAGTCAGTGGCGTTCTGTAGTACAGCGGGGGTAAGGTCAGGGGATGACGTATATAGTTGTGTGTCGTCGGCATAAAGATGGTACTGAAAGCCAAATCTGCTAATGGTCTGTCCAATTGGGGCCGTGTAGAGAGAGAACAGAAAGGGGCCAAGGACTGAGCCCTGAGGTACCCCAACAGTGAGAGGAAGAGGAGATGAAGTGGAGCCAGAGAACAGAACACTGAAGGAGCGGTCAGAAAGATAGGAGGAGAACCAGGAGAGAGCAGTGTCCTTAATGCCTAGTGACTGGAGCCTAGAGAGCAGGAGAGGGTGGTCAACAGTGTCAAAAGCTGCAGAAAGGTCGAGAAGAATGAGCAGAGAGTGGTCACCATTACGTTTTGCTGTCAGAAGGTCATTGGTCACTTTGATGAGTGCAGTTTCTGTCGAATGTAGGGGGCGGAAACCGGACTGTGAAGGGTCTAGGAGGGAGTGAGTGGAGAGGTAACGGGTAAGGCGGGAGTAGACTAGGCGCTCCAAGAGTTTAGAGATGAAGGGGAGATTGGAGACCGGTCTGTAGTTGTTTGTGCAGGGTGGGTCGAGGGTGGGTTTCTTTAGTAATGGAGTAATGATAGAGTGTTTGAAGGAGGAGGGGAAAATGCCAGAGGAGAGAGAGAGATTAAAGATTGTAGTTAGGTGATATGTGACAACTGGAGAGAGAGACTGGAGGAGATGTGAGGGAATGGGGTCGGTAGTGCATGTAGTCGGACGAGAAGAGGAGAGGAGCTTGGAGACTTCTTCTTCAGTGATGGGATCGAATGTGGAGAGTGAGCCAGGGGGAATGAGGGGAGGGATGGGAGTCACTGAACTTAGTTGTTGGGAGCGGATTTCCTGACGGATATTGTCTATTTTCTCTATAAAGTGGGAGGCCAGGTCACCAGCACAAATATCTGTGATAGGGGCTTGTGCTTTTGGCCTGAGGAGGGAGTGAAAGGTGTCAAAAAGTTTCTTGGGGTTGTTGGATAGTGAGGAGATCAGAGTGGTAAAGTAAGTCTGTTTAGCGAAGTGAAGGGCAAAGTTATAGGTCCTTAACATAAATTTGAAGTATATGAAGTCTTCTGGTGTGCGTGTTTTCCTCCATAAGCGTTCAGCACACCTAGAGGATCGCTGGAGAAATCGGGTTTGCGATGTGAGCCAGGGCTGTTTTATTCTGTGTTTGGAGGTTCTGAGGGTGAGGGGAGCTACTTGGTCAAGGGTGCTTCTAAGAGTGTCATTGAAGAGATGTACAGCCAGATCAGGACAGGAAAAGGAAGAGATTGGGGACAATGATGAGCATAGGGAGTCTGAAAGCGTAAGAGGGTTAATGGCTTGTAGATTTCTGACTGAATGGTGTGTAGGAGGGTGCTGGGGTGAGCGAGGGTATGTGAGTGTGAAGGAGAGAATGTTGTGGTCAGAGAGGGGAGTTATCTATGTAGGAGATTGAGCAGAGCCGGGCAAAAACCAGGTCCAGGGTGTTACCGTCTTTGTGTGTTTCAGAGGTTGGGAGCTGTGAGAGGCCGAGAGAAATGGTTAGTGACAGAAGCTGGGATGCAGATGTGGAAGTGGGGCTGTTAATGGGGATGTTGAAGTCTCCCAGGATAAGGGTTGGTAGTTCTGAGGACATGAAGTGCGGCAGCCAGGCAGAGAAATGGTCCAGGAAGCGGGTGGGTGAGCCTGGGGGCCGGTATATGACCGCTACTCTGAGGGAGAGGGGACGAAAGAGCCTGATGGTGTGGACCTCAAAAGAAGGGAATGAGAGTGATGGAACTGAGGGGATGACCTGGAAAGTGCATTGTGGGGACAGGAGTATGCCAACTCCACCACCAGGTCTGTTTGTTGGTCTCGGGGAATGGGAGAATTGTAAGCCACCATGGGTAATGGCAGCAGGAGAGACAGTGTCAGAATCCTGAATCCAGGTTTCTGTGAGGGCCAGCAGATTCAGAGAGTTTTTCAGAAAGTAATTGTGTAGGAAAGGAAGCTTGTTACATACAGACCGTGGATTCCAAAGGGCACAATTAAAAGAAGGAGAAGATGAAGGAGTGCAATTAATATTAGTAAGATTATTAAGGTTTCGATGTGAGGTAGGGTAGGGGTTGAGGTTGGTGGATGGTGGACCGGGGTTTGGGGAGATGTCTCCTGATATCAGCAGGAGTAGGAAGATAAAAAGCAAGTAGCTTTTGGGATTGTATGAAGTTTTTTTATGCAGTCTGTTTGGGTAAGATGGACTGAGGTTTTTCAGGAAGGTAAGAAGTGCATGGGAGCTGTACATGGGAGAGGGAAGGAGAGGAGCTGATGTATATGAGTCGTGATGGAGGGAGGATTGGGCGGTGAAAGTGGATTACAAGGGAACATAGGAGGATAGGAATAATGCACATGGATAGACAGGAGAGCAGAGTGTGGGTTACCTGACTCCTGCCCTGACTAACTGCCATGGAATAACTGCGGTGTCACGACGCTTATCTTCTGTGACGCTTTGCTTATGGGACGCTAGCGTGCACCCCCACTTATGAAATATGTCAGGCAGGTGTGGCTTTTACATGGAGCTAAGTTCCCTATATAACTGTTTAATTTGCATTTTAGGGGTGACTGACTCCTTTTAACCCCTTAACGACCGCCGATACGCCTTTTAACAGCGGCAGTTAAGGGTACTTAAACCACAGCGCCGTTAATCAACGGCGCTGTGGAAAAAGTAAATAGAGTCCGATTTTCTCCGGGGTCTCGGCTGCCGGGGGTAGCTGAGACCCCAGAGAACATGATTCGGGGGGGGGGGGTTTACCGACCCCGCTTTTGCGATCGCCGGTAATTAACAGTTTACCGGCGATCGCAAAAAAAACGCGATTTCCCTTTTAATTTCCCTGTCCTCCGATGTGATCGCACATCAGAGGACAGATAAATGGGGACACAGATAGCCCCCCGATACTCACCTGTCTCCCCCGGTGCTCCTCGTGGCTCATGATGGGCGCCGCCATCTTTTTCCGGCAAAAAATGGCGGGTGGCCGGCATCGGGAGGATCTTTGGGGTCTCGGCTGCCGGGGGTAGCCGAGACCCCAAAGAACATGATCGGGTCAGTTATACCGACCCCTGTTTAGCGATCACCGATAATTAACTGTTTACCGGCGATCGCAAAAAAAAAAGTGGTGTGTAATTCTCTGTCCTCTGATGTGATCGCACATCAGAGGACAGAGAAATAGGGGGATTCGAGGACCCTGTTATACTTACCGGTGTCCCTGGGTCCTCCTGCGTCCTCTCCTGCCCGCTGGCGTCGTCTTTGGGAAACAAAATGGTGGGCGCATGCGCAGTGCGCACGCCATCTGGCGGCCGGCAGGAGAAAGCAGTTGGGGCTAAAATTAGGGTTAGGGCTAAATTTAGGGTTGGGGCTAAATATAAGGTTAGGCTTCTTTCACACTTGCAATGCGTCGGCCCGACATACCGACGCACGTTGTGAAAATTGCACAACGTGGCAGCGGATGCAGTTTTTCAACGCATCCGCTGCCCAATCTGTCCTGGGGAGGAGGGGGCGGTGTTACGGCCACGCATGCATGGTCGGAAATGGCGGACACGACGTACAAAAAAAACGTTACATTGAACGATTTTTTGTGCCGACAGTCCGCCAAAACACAACTGATCCAGTGCACGTCGCGATCCGTCGGCAATACAAGTCTATGGGCAAAAAACGCATCCTGCGGGCACATTTGCAGGATCCGTTTTTTGTCCAAAACGACGGATTACGACGGATGCCAAACGACGCAAGTGTGAAAGTAGCCTTAGGGTTGGGGCTAAAGTTAGGGCTAGGGTTAGGGTTGGAGCTAAAGTTAGGGTTAGGGTTGGGGCTAAAGTTAGGGCTAGGGTTGCGGCTAAATTTAGGGCTAGGGTTGTGGCTAAAGTTAGGGTTAGAGTTGGGACTAGGGTTAGGGTTTGGATTAGGGTTGGCATTAGGGTTACGCTTGGGATTAGGGATAGGTTTCGGATTAGGGTTAAGGTTAGTAATGGGATTAGGGATGTATTGGGATTAGGGTTAGGTTTGAGGTTACGGTTGAGATTAGGATTAGGGGTGTGTTGGATTTAGGGTTTTGATTAGGGTTATGGCTAGGGTTGACATTAGGGTTGTTTTGGGGTAAGGGTTGTGATTATCGTTAGGGTTGTGATTAGGATTATGGATCGGGTTGGGATTAGGGTTAGGGGTGTGTTGGGGTTAGGGTTGGAGTTAGAATTGGGGGTTTCCACTGTTTACGTACATCAGGGGGTCTCCAAACACGACAGACAATTTTGCGCTCAAAAAGTCAAATGGTGCTCCCTCTGTTGTGAATTCTGTTGTCAAGCTCCCTCCTGTGGTCATGAATGGTACTTCGGCTGGTTCTGTCCATGGGCTTCCTCTGGTAGTTGTGAGTGGGGCTGCGGCTTCTGAGGTTCCTTCCACAGGTGACGAGGTTAATTCGTTAGCTGGCTGCTCTATTTAACTCCACTTAGATCTTTGCTCCATGCCACCTGTCAATGTTCCAGTATTGGTCTTGTTCACTCCTGGATCGTTCTTGTGACCTGTCTTCCCAGCAGAAGCTAAGTTACTGCTTCTTTTTCTCTGGTTTGCTATTTTTCTGTCCAGCTTGCTATTTTGATTGTTGTCTTGCTTGCTGGAAGCTCTGGGACGCAGAGGGAGCGCCTCCGCACCGTTAGTCGGTGCGGAGGGTCTTTTTGCACCCTCTGCGTGGTCTTTTTGTAGTTTTTTGTGCTGACCGCAAAGCTGCCTTTCCTATCCTCTGTCTGTTCAGTAAGTCGGGCCTCACTTTGCTAAATCTATTTCATCTCTGTGTTTGTAATTTTCATCTTTACTCACAGTCATTATATGTGGGGGGCTGCCTGTTCCTTTGGGGAATTTCTCTGAGGCAAGGTAGGCTTTATTTTTCTATCTTTAGGGCTAGCTAGTTCCTTAGGCTGTGACGAGGCGCCTAGGGAGCGTCAGGAGCGCTCCACGGCTATTTTTAGTGTGTGTGATAGGATTAGGGATTGCGGTCAGCAGAGTTCCCACGTCTCAGAGCTCGTCCTATATTATTAGTAACTATCAGGTCATTCCGTGTGCTCTTAACCACCAGGTCCATTATTGTCCTGACCACCAGGTCATAACATCCCTCCCTTCTGAGCTCTGCCGTGCGCCCAGTGGGTTACCCCCAGATATGGGGCATCAGCGTACTCGGGATAAATTGGACAACAACTTTAGTGGTCCAATTTCTCCTGTTACCCTTGTGAAAATAAAAACTTGGGGGCTACAAAATCTTTTTTGTGGAAAAAAAAATATTTTTTATTTTCACGACTCTGCATTCTAAACTTCTGTGAAGCACTTGGGCATTCAAAGTTCTCACCACACATCTAGATGAGTTCCATTAGGGGTCTAGTTTCCAAAATGGGGTCACTTGTGGGGGGTTACTACAGTTTAGGTACATCAGGGGCTCTCCAAACGCGACATGGCGTCCTATCTCAATTCCAGCCAATTCTACATTGA
Organism: Ranitomeya imitator; assembly: GCF_032444005.1. NCBI lineage: Eukaryota > Metazoa > Chordata > Amphibia > Anura > Dendrobatidae > Ranitomeya > Ranitomeya imitator. Next base: position 82,325,408 of record NC_091285.1, read on the forward strand.
AAAAGTAAAACGGCACTCCTCTTCCAAGCTCTGCGGTGCGCCCAAACAGTTACCCCCACATATGGGGTATCGACGTACTCAGGAGAAATTGCACAACAACTTTTGTGGTCTAATTTCTCCTGTTACCCTTGTGAAAATAAAAATTTGGGGGCAAAAAATCATTTTTGTAGAAAAAATGTGATTTTTTTATTTTCACGGCTCTACGTTATAAACTTCTGTGAAGCACTTGGGGGTTCAAAGTGCTCACCACACAATTGGATAAGTTCCTTAAGGGGTTTAGTTTCCAAAATGGTGTCACTTGTCAGGAGTTTCCACTGTTTAGGCGCATCAGAGGCTCTCTAAGGCCATGTTCACACAGTGCGTTTTTTACTGCGGAACCGCAGCGGTATTGCCGCTGCGGTTCCGCAGCTGTTTTCCATGCAGGGTACATAACAATGTAACCCTATGGAAAACAGTCACTGCTGTGCACATGATCCGGAATTTAGTGTAAAAAGCCGCGCTGAATAGCCGCGGTAAAAAAGAAGGAGCATGTCAATTCTTTTTCCTGAACCGCAGCGGTTCTGCACCCATAGACCTCCATTGTGAGGTCAAAATCGCAGTAAAACCCGCAGATCAAAAATATATCTGCGGGTTTTACTGCGATTTGATGTGCAGAACCGCTGCAGCAGGAAGTGCGGGGGAGCGGGCGGAAGTGCGTGGGCGGAGTGTGGCTGCCCCCCCGTGCTCCGATCCCGCCCCCCCGTGCTCCGATGCCCCCCCCCCGTGCTCCGATGCCCCCCCCGTGCCCTAATCTCCCCCCCTTATACTTACCCGGCGTCCCGGTGTCCGTCCGGCCGTCTTCTCCCTGGGCGCCGCCATCTTGCAAAATGGCGGGCGCATGCGCAGTGCGCCCGCCGAATCTGCCGGCCGGCAGATTCGCTCCAAAGTGCATTTTGATCACTGAGATATAACTTATCTCAGTGATCAAAATAAAAAAATAGTAAATGACACCCCCCCCACTTTGTCACCCCCATTGGTAGGGACAATAAAAAAATTAAGAATTTTTTTTTTTTTTTTTTTTTCACTAAGGTTAGAATAGGGTTAGGGGTAGGGGTAGGGTTAGGGGTAGGGTTAGGGTATTTTCAGCCATTTTAGCCCTAAAAAGCTTCCTAGGAAACACACAGTAAAAAAAGGATAAAAAAACGCATCAAAAACGCATCAAAAAAGGACAAAAAAAGGACCTGCGTTTTCTGCCAAGAGCTGCAGTTTTTTAAAAAAACTGTCCTGAAAAAAAAAGGATGGAAATCCTGAACGTGTGAACATACCCTAAACGTGACATGGCGTCCGATCTCAATTCCAGGCAATTCTGCATTGAAAAAGTCAAACGGCGCTCCTTCACTTCCAAGCTCTGCAGTGCACCCAAAAAGTGGTTTACCCCCACATATGGGGTATTGTCGTGTTCAGGAGAAATTGCATAACAAAATTTATGATTACATTTCTGTTTTTACACATGTGAAAATTAAAAAAAATGGTTCTGAATTAAAATGTTTGCAAAAAAAAGTTAAATGTTCATTTTTTCCTTCCACATTGTTTCAGTTCCTGTGAAGCACGTAAAGGGTTAATAAACTTCTTGAATGTGGTTTTGAGCACCTTGAGAGGTGCAGTTTTTAGAATGGTGTCACACTTGGTTATTTTCTATCATATAGACCCCTCAAAATGATTTCAAATGTGATGTGGTCCCTAAAAAAAATGGTGTTGTAAAAATGAGAAATTGCTGGTCAACTTTTAAACCTTATAACTCCCTAACAAAAAAAAAATTTGTTTCCAAAGTTGTGCTGATGTAAAGTAGACATGTGGGAAATGTTATTTATTAACTATTTTTCGTGACATATCTCTCTGATTTAAGGGCATAAAAATACAAAGTTTGAGAATTGCAAAATTTTAAAAATTTTCGCCATATTTCCGTTTTTTTTCATAAATAATCGCAAGTAATATCGAAGAAATGTTACCTCTAACATGCAGTACAATATGTCACAAAAAACAATCTCAGAATCAGCGGGATCCGTTAAAGCGTTCCAGAGTTATAACCTCATAAAGTGACAGTGGTCAGAATTGTAAAAATTGGCTCGGTCATTAAGTACCAAATTGGCTCTGTCACTAAGGGGTTAAACTAAATCTTCAGTAGGACAGCAATAATACTTTTTCACTAAAGATTCCGAAAGAAAACTTTGTAAATACAGTTTTTCTACACATCACTCTGCAGGAACCTTACAAACGCTTTCCATTCTAATTAGCTGTGTGGACATTTGGATTGAACTAAAATGTACGGTATTCAAGACCGTTCTCTCAGGAGCATCTTTCCCTGGAAAAGTTTGATATAAACATGTAATTTGCTATGTCAGTGCCTGATCTGTCGGCATGCCCACATTTCTACCAATGCAGTCCTCTTTATCAGGAAACTCCACCACTGTGCAAGAATTCACACTTTGAATTTACGATCACAATTGTGGATTTTAGAGTTAAGTTTTTGTTGTTTTTTTTGCATTTTACTAAACTAAATATTTTGTTCCAGTGGAATCCAGAAAGAAGACAAAAGGAAAAAAAACAAGTTGTCTTGAAAGAAAGGAAAGAACGAGAAGAGGAAAGCAATCTGTTTTGGGACACTTAGGTAATCTCGCACTTCATGTAATATTCAGGTCTATGCTGTACATAATATGTACATATCATATGTACAATATGTAAGCAGGAGATTTTAGTATTCTCTTCAATTTTTGGATCTATTCTATGTACAGTTTTGTGTCTTTCCTATTTACACCGATATTAAATGTCAGGGACAGGACTATACCATATGTTGGCGCAATGCCCTCATGAACTTCTGTTCACAACTGTTAATATGATGACAGATCTATTTAAAATATATTTACAAAATTTGTAATAAACTAAAAATATGAACTACGGTAATCTATAATGGCAAAATCTTCTGATGCCAGTGATCAGACAATGTTGATTTGTAAGGTTTCTGGAAAAATGCTTGGTTGTTCCAAATAATGAAATATGAATGTTACTACAAGCTTTAAAATGGTGACAGCTGCACGCACACATGCATTGCACGGTTCAAATTCATGCTTTTACATTTGTGATCCTGAGGTATTTTTTTGCAACCTCTTCCTGCTTTATCTTATATCAACTAACAGACTTCCTAACGATAAACTAGTTATTTCTCTTATTTTATGGGTGTTCTCCTATAGCTCTTTATTCATTGCTCATTTGGCAACAAACCGTTGCCAATCTGTAATTGTTATGTCCTGAAATCATGTAAGGCCTCTTTCACAAGTCAGTGTCTCCAGTACATTTGGTGTCAGTTTTCACACGTACCGGAGACACTGACCCATGTAGACACATTGAAATCTACATTGCTGTGCACATGTCAGTGTGTTTCCACGGACCGTGTGTCTATGTAACCCACACATAGACATGTCCTTTTTTTACCAACAGCACGGGCCGCAAAACGTTCCACACACGTGCGCACTGATGACACACTGGGATTTCATCCGGGTGACACTTCCCGGTGCTTGAGACGCAGTGGTACAGTAAGTGCTGTTCCCCAGTGCCGAGTAGTGAAGGCGGCTTTCATCATTCTCCCCTGCTTTGCTGGCGATCAGGGCTAGCAGGGGAGAATGATGAGAGTTATATTCAAGTGATAACAATGACAGCAGGCGGTGGCTGATGGAACTATTACTCCCATCAGCCTACACCTGCTGCCTCTAATAATAACAGTTCAAAAGACTGACCGTCACATCCAAACATACACTAAGTGTGAACAGGTGCTGAACCTAGAGTCGCCAACTCATATGTAGTCAAGTAAATAAGGCAGCACACTGCAGCTCTAAAACATGCAAACATGAAACACGAAAATTGAACTGCATTACTGCACTAGAAATATTAAAAATGAGTCAGAAGTCAGAAGGCTAAAGAATACATTTCAAAAGACTGACCATCACATCCAAACATAGACTAAGTGTGAACAAGTGCTGAACCTAGAGTCGCCAACTCATATGTAGTCAAGTAAATAAGGCAGCACACTGTTGTGTATTTTAGTCTAAGAAGAGGTTTCACAGGTACCCATTCAGATGGAGACGTTTATTCTCAGCGAGGAAAGGCAAGTTTAGGACCTGGTATAAGAGAGATGCCGTAAAGTGGCTACCAGGTACACATAAAATTGGCCATTTTTATGCGCTAAACGCTCTCATTTTTCATATTTCTAGTGCAGTAATGCAGTTCAATTTTCGTGTTTCATGTTTGCATGTTTTAGCGCTGCAGTGTGCTGCCTTATTTACTTGTCTAATAATAACAGTGACATCAGGAGCGGCTGATGGGAGTATTCATCACCTGCCGACTGCGCTATATATATATATATATAAATAAATAAATAAATAAATACAAAATCCAGCGTGGGTGCCCCTGTATTTTCTATAACCATCCAGGCAAAACTTACAACTGGCGGCTGCAACCCTCAGCTGTCGGCTTCAGCAATGTTGGTTATCAAGAATAGAAAGGTCCCCACTCTGTTTTTTATATTATTTAGCCAAATAATTTAAAAACCCGGTGTGGGGTCCCCACCCAGAAAAGGCACATCTATCAGATGTGCCAATTCTACCCCTTTGCCCGGCTCTTCCCAATTACCCTGTTGCGGTGGCAAGTGGTTTTTGATATTTGTGGGGTTGATACCACCTTTGTATTGTCTAGTGACATACTGATAGGGAATTTAGATTGTGAGCCCCATCGGGGACAGCGATAATAATGTGTGCAAACTGTAAAGCGCTGCGGAATATGTTAGCGCTATATAAAAATAAAGATTATTATTTATTATTATTATTAGTGCCAAGCCTGACATGTCAGAGTGAGGAGAGTTCAACGCCATGCTCCTATGGGAAATTAAATATGCAAATTGTCTCTTCAGAGATGAAGTGGACTAGAACTACAGTGCTACTTATTAGAAGTAGCAATCTTAAAAGTCAATATTGACTATTTAACGAGTCTTGCCATGTGACTTAGGACAAAAGTCAAACCAGATTCTCAGTTTGCAGACACAGTGTTTAAGGGTATTGCCCCTCGTCAGTGCAAAGTATGAGATCTAATTTGGCTAGGTGAGAGGCTTAAGAACGGGATCTCAGGGGTAACATTTCTCCTTGTGGAGAGTGGCAAGCCAGGCCTGACATGTCAGATTAAGAAGACCTATACATGCTTCTCTGGAAAATACCTGAAAAAGCATGTCTGCAAATTGAGATTCTGGCTTGGCTTATATTCTCAGTCACATGGCAAGGCTCATTAAAAGGTTGATGCCAATAGGTGGCACTAGACTTCTAGTCTTCTTAATTTCTGAAGAGCATATTTAATTTCCCAGAAGAGAATGCATGATGTTTAAGTCTCCTCACTCTGACATGACAGGTCTTGTCACTCTCCACCAGGAGAAAAGTTAACCCTTACAGAGGGCCCGTATTTGCCACTAGGCAATTGAGGGCACGTGCCTAGGGCGGCAGGATGCGGGGGGGCGCACTTGAGCAAGGTTTTTTTTCTTTCTTTTTTTTTTATAAAGTCCGGGGTCAAGCGCCCGCGCCTCCCTCCCGCCCCCTCCCTGAAGACTTCATACTCACCCTACTCCAGCGGTGCTTGCTGCAACTCCGTCTCAGCGCCGGCAGCTCGTCCTGTCCTCAGCGGTCACGTGGTACCGCTCATTAAGGTGATGAATATGGACGCATATTCATGACCTTAATGAGTGGTACCACATGACCGCTCGCGCAGGAAGAAGGTGCTGTGCCGGGAGTCGGGACAGAGCTAGAGGGATGTTCGGCGCGGCCGCACGGTGTGGGAAAGGTGAGTATGAGGGACAGGGGGGATGAAGGAGGACGGTAAGCCGAGCCATGCAAGATGGGAGCAGGAGCAGGGGGGTTGAGAGATGAGCCATGCATACAGGAGGGGGGAATATGAGCCATGCATACAGGAGGGGGGGAATATGAGCCATGCATACAGGAGGGGGGGAATATGAGCCATGCATACAGGAGGGAGGGAATATGAGCCATGCATACAGAAGGGGGGGGATATGAGCCATGCATACAGGAGGGGGGGAATATGAGCCATGCATACAGGAGGGGGAGATATGAGCCATGCATACTGGGGGGGGGGATATGAGCCATGCATACAGGAGGGGAGGAATATGAGCCATACATACAGGAGGGGGGAATATGACCATGCATACAGTTGGGGGGGAATATGAGCCATGCATATGGGATGGGAGGGAGATGAGCCATGCAAACAGGAGGGGGGGATATGGGATGGAAGGGAGATGAGCCATGCATACAGGAGGGGAGAGATATGAGCCATGCATATAGGATGGGGGGAGATGAGACATGCATACACGATGGGAGGGGGGCATTATACAGTATTAAGCATCATGTGGGGTCATTATACAGTATGGAGCATCATGTGTGGCCATTATTCAGTATGGAGCATCATGTGTGGCCATTATACAATATGAAGCATCATGTGGGGCCATTATACAGTATGGGGCATCATGTGTGGCCGTTATACAGTATTGAGCATCATGTGTGGCCGTTATACAGTATGGAGCACTATGTGTGACCGTTATACAGTATGGAGCACTGTGTGGCCATTATACAGTATTGAGCATCATGTGTGGCCATTATACAGTATTGAGCATCACGTGTGGTCATTATACAGTATGGAGCATCATGTGTGGTCATTATACAGTATGAAGCATCATGTGTGGCCATTATACAGTGTGGAGCATCATGTGTGGCCATTATACAGTATGGAGCGTCATGCGTGGCCATTATACAGTATGGAGCACTGCACTGTGTGGCCATATTTGTTTTTGGTTATAATTATTGTATATGAAACAGTGTAATCAGCAGTGCTAAATGTGTGTGGTTGGGACGTGATATGGGTGTGACTAGTTGTAAAATGGGTGTGGTCAGAGGCGTGGTCTAAAATTTGCAGACACTGCGTTCGGCCTCATTCATTCCCTATAGGATTTGCGGCACTTGCCGTGATCTGGCAAATGCGGTACCACAAACTTTATACCTCTTTGCCTTCTTCAAAAGTTGGAAGGTATGGTACCGCATTTGCCAGATCACAGCAAGTGCCGCAAATCCTATAGGGAATGAATGAGGCCGAACGCAGTGTTGCCGTAAGTGATCCGTTACGTGGCAGATGCATAAAAACTGACGCATCTGCTGCAAAAGGCTACTTTCACATCAGCGATTCTTGACAAAGTCTCTGCCAATAGTGTCATATTCACCAAAGGGGGAGGCAGCGCTAAAAGTGCCTAGGGCAGCAGAAACTGTAAATACGGCCCTGCCCTTAGATTCCAGTCTTAAGCCTCCCACCTAGACAATTCAATTTCATACTTTGCACTGGCAAGGGGCTATACCCCTAAACAGTGTCTGCAAATTGATATTCTGGTTTGGCTTTTTGGCTTTTATCCTAAGTGATGTGACAAGACTCATGAAAGGGTCGATATTGACTTCCAACAGGTGGCACTAGAGTTCTAGTCCTCTTACTCTCTAAAGAAACAATTTGCATATTTAATAACACTCAATGACCAACTAATGGGGATTTATATCCATCTGCTTGTTGGTCATCCAGCTGACCCCAGTGATTGGCTAGCCTACAGGACCATGATTGACATCATTATTAGTGTTAAAGGGAATCTGTCACCTCATTTTTCGCATATAAGCTGCGGCCACCGCCATGTAACGTGATGTAACCTGAAAGATAAGACAATCAAGTTATATTATACTCACCCAGGGGCGGTCCGGTGCGGTTCGGGTCCGATGGGCGTCGCAGGTCCGGGTCCGGTGCCTCCCATCTTCATATGATGATGTCCTCGTCGTTGCTTCTGTCACGGCTTCCTGCGCAGGCGTAATTCTCTGCCCTGTTGAGGGTAGCGTAAAGTACTGCAGTACGCAGGCGCCGGGAAAGGTCAGAGAGGCCTGGCAGTACTTTACGCTGCCATCAACAGGGAAAATCAGTATGCCTGCGCAGGAAGCCGCAACAATTTGTTTTTCTTACCTTTCAGGATACATCGGGGGCTTATCTACAGCATAACAGAATGCTGAAACCTACAAGAGAAAAAAGTAAACGAAAACCCTGATGTAACTAAGTAAAAAAGCAAAAGTGCATTTAAATAACACAGAGTTTTTAGTAATACTGTTTTTTGATCAAAAAATAGCACAAAAGCCATCCCACCTCGTCACGGTAACTCTGATCGGGACAGTCCTACACTGTCTAATATTAAAACCTTACATTGTGTCAATGTTGACCTCAGTGTGAATAAGGGAGGACAAAAGGACTGGGCCCAACCAGTGAAACACTAGACTCGGGAAGCCTTATATAGTCTCTATATAGTCAGCATTACAGAATGCTGTAGATAAGCCCCTAATGGCGGGGGCCGCAGCTTATATGCGAAAAATGAGGTGACAGATTCCCTTTAACCTTTATGGCTAGGCTGTGCACACTCCTACAGGCAGCTCCAGTGGTCTTTACTTGTTACGCAGTATTGGAGGTGCCACCACTCTTTCCACTGTGAGCTCTGAAGCAGGGACAAGTGAGCGTATTACACTTTGTCACTAAAAAGCACTCTAAAAGTGTTATTCCAATGTGCAATTGCAAAAAAAGATTGAAAACTTTTGTTTGACAAAAAGTGCTAAATATCTTAGGGTATGTTTCCACGATCAGGATGGCCGGCGGTATCGTCGGAGCGGCAAACCCGCTCTGCGGTAAGCCCCGCCCCCTTTCTGGGACGCGATGATGCCGGATGTGTTCATAGCACACATCCGGGATCATCGCACCCCACCATAGGGCCCTGTGCTATACCTTGCGGCGAAGCAGCGTCGCCGCAAGGTATACGGACATGCTGCGATCTTAAAAGACGCGCCGCATGTCCGGAGTCGCAGGGCCGCCGCGTGCGTGTTACCACGCATAGTGGAGATGGGATTTCATTAAATCCCCTCCACTATGCTGTAACATCTGGACGCATGCGTGTCTGACACTGCGGCTCTATGCAGCGTCAAACACGCAGCGTTTCCTGCACGTGGAAACATACCCTTACAGTTTTGTGTTTCATAGAGATTCAGTTTCTATATAAAAAAAAAAAAAACATGGGAGCAGTTATGTGACAGTAATAAAAAAAAATAATTGTCACTCTTCTTCCCCTGTTTGGTGAGCTAAACGTACTGGAGAATATATGATTGCTAGATTCACTCTGGGACATTTATGTAAATACACTTATGCCCAAAAAAGAGACAAAAGTATTTTAGGAGTAATGGAGCAATACCTTTATTGGCTAGTCAATAGTCCTAAAAAATGTTTGTATTTTGGGAGGGCATACAAGTATTTACATAGGTTTTTCTAGCTCTGATACCACAATATAATTTTTTATAATTTTTGTATGTACATGACACTCTGGAAAATTGAAAGACACTATGGTAATTCTTGACCTTTTTACTGGTCTGTTTCTGCTCACCTCCATGATCAATACATAACTCACAACAATTTCAGTATGTAATGTTGATATCAAGTGTGTTTAATTCTCGGAGCTCTGCTACGACCTAACGCTCTGTCCACTCTTGTGTTAGATCTTCCTTTACATACAATAAACATTAGACAGGGCTTACAATGGGATGGATATGTGAAGATCCTAGCCTCCAGTCTTCAGCTTAATATCTCATTATCTTTCTATATGTCCAAGAATAAGATGACTTTTCTAAACATCATTATGATTCAAAGTGTCTGGTTTCTTCTTTTTACAGATCTGACATCATCATTCCCAATAGATGGAACATTTTTTAGCAGCTGGTTGGCTCAGCCAGTTCAAATCACCACTGAGAACATGACAATGACTCAATGGTCCTTAAACAATGGCCACAGGGAGAATGATGCTTCCGGTCTTCTTTCTGAAGAACTATTACAAGATGAAGAGACCTTGTTAAGCATCATGATGGATAACTCGCTCAAGTCCCCTCTCAAGCAGATGGAGACTGTAAAGAAGGTGAAAAGCAAAACACGAACAAATGGAAAGAAAAAAGGTCTCAGAAACAGCCATGGCACAATTTCACAGGATGACCAACTTGCCCTGTGGAATGATTTGAAGTGCTTAACAGATGAGGCAAAAATGCCTAACAGTCAAAGACCCAACAGAACTGGAAAAGTATATGCCAAGGTACAAGTGGAGAGAAGAGGGCACAGTGAAAAAAAAAACGTAAAGAAGGGTTCTGCTCTTTTGCAAGGGTCAAAGACCAATGACTCACAAAACTTTACTGATATCAGTAAAGTAGACAATGGGGACATTTCAGTAAAATATGTTCAACCGGAGTCTAATTCTCTTGTCAAAGTGCCTGACTCACTAGGTTGTGCAAAGTCAATGGTGAGATTTCGATTACCAAAGGGCAGAAAGGCCGGTTTGGGGTCACAGAGTGAGAATTCTGAAAGGGCAAATGGACGTCAAGTAAAAGAAATGCCCAAAGCAAACTCCCATTTTGACATAGAAACTGATGGCTACTATTCAGATGTAGAAATGACGGACTCTGAGGAGGAATCAAGTCAAGGAAGAACGCAGCTTAAGCCGTTTGATGCCTCAAACGATGACATTGTCCGAATGAGTATTTTGGCATCATAATTTTCCACCTGGAAAGAAACAGGAACGTTTCATGATGCCTAAACCATAATATGACTGCCATGTACAGCAGAGGTGTCTGTCATATGTATATATAATGTGTTTTGCATATACCCACATATATGTAACACATGTCTTTCCAGCAGAGTTGTCTTTCTCTACCTGTAGTCATATTTAAGCCTCACAGACATAGCTACTTGTACTGTAGATGTCCCTTTGTAGCTAACGTGCATTTCCCAGTTAAATGCAAGCATGTGCATCAAGGGACCCCGTGCTTCTTGTTCCACAGCAGGCCATTAAAAGATGACGTGGCTACAGCTGTATCGGTATTGGGCATTAAATTTGGACAAGACACAAGTAGTTTGTGAGTTTAACTTTCTCTCATCATTTAATGATACGAAACATTTAGTAAAATAAGCAAAATTGTTACTAGTAGTTTAAAGCACAAATACATTGCTTATTTGAAGAAAGCACTTATTATATGTAGAGGAAGGCAACTTTTGCTATTGTAAAGGTTTATATGAACTCATTATCTTCCGTCCAGGGCTTTATTTGTTGGCCATGAACAGACACAAAACAGCAGAAGTGTGCAGCACTATGAGCCGGTCTTGGCTCTCCTTATCAATACATCTGCTGCGTCTGGGAGTGGAATATGCAAACAGCTATTGGAAGATATTGATGTTAAGCCCTCTAACAGTCGGTTGGATTTACTTGCTCAGGTGGACAAACTAGGCTTCACCTCTGTGGTTTGGCCAAGAGGGGAAAACGTCGGCATTCGTTTTGTAACAAAATATTTTCAATGAACCATATGTGGTCATGAAGTACATAAACCATCTACACTGGGACATGAAGTTTTAGGGTTCTCATATGTTTCATTATTATGTATCTTATTACAAAAACTGTAAATGCCATAATATCATAATGGGTGACTGATTGCATTCTTCCTGTTGTTAAGCTATCTGCCTCATGATATGAAACTGTGAGAGGAGTTTTAGTTCAGTTAAGCCCACCATACACATAGATGACTGTCGACCAAGCAATGGTTAAGACGATCAGCTGGATCTCCCATACACAGGAGCTCTCGTTTTGTCGAGCGCTCCTGTGTTCTCTATGAGAGAGCACCTGACAAACATGTCTGTAAAAGGCTTATTTCTAAGAGACAATACGATTGGTCGAAATCAGACATGCCGCATTGATATTTTCCCCGACAATCAATTGCCCAGGGCTCCCATTCACATTAGTTCTGTCAGACGAATCCGTCAGTATCGACATTAGCTTAATGCGTATGGGGTGGCTTTACGGTAAGGTTCAATCCACAGAAATGCCTAACAGAGAATGAATGCTTGCATCTCCATTGATAAAGGATTTCTATGGTTTTTATTTTTCACTCCTTAAAAAAAAAAAAAAGAACCAAGAGAAACCTTTTAACACAGGTGACTGTACAGTTTTAGTTGTTTTTTGTTTGTTTTTTTTTATAGTATTTTTCTATTCAGCACAGGGGGCGCCACAAAAATGCACTTACTATTTCAAGTATGGAATGTCTACAGATTGTCATAAGAGAATAATGTTTCAACAATCCTGTATCCAGTAGCATAAAGTATACATTTTCAAGGAGACTGATGACAAAAGTGAAAAGTTAATTTTCCTTTATTTTTGGATTGTTTTGCAGATCCTCAATCTTAATGTTATTACTATGGCAATGCTCTAGTAATCCTAGGAACATTATGCAAAGGTCTTGCAGTTACTTAATGATTTGGGACAGTTTAGGCAGCTTTTCTGACAGCGGTTTATCCTAAACCCTCTTCACAAGACCTGATGCTGACGATCGCACTGTACATAAACTGTGGCATCCTGACCTGCTAACATAATGCTGATTTTCAGTGGCGCTTCCTAGTTACTCAAGGAACAGAGTAGCTCCTCCACTCCAAATCCAGCTCTGTCCTACTCTCAGCCGAGGGGCTACATGTGGTCCTGACTGTACATATTCCTTAATGATTATTATCTGTATTTACTGAGATGGAAAAAGGACGCCTTTGTGCTTATGTACCACGATAACATTACCAACCAAGAAACTGAGAGATCATACAGCGCTTCCAATTCTGAAAACCCTTCTTAGATTGAGCATACACTTTAAGGTCATGTCGTAATTGTGAAATGTTCTTGATCATTTCACAGGGCTAGCTCCAACTACCAGCTTCAAACATTGTTTCTTATTGTATCTGTGTTGGCTTAAGATGTATAGATGTACATGTCTCAGGTCCTTACCTCGTTTGCACTTCAAATTTTTGAGAGATTTGTAAAAATTCAAGTCCTGGTTTTATGTAACCTGTTTGTGCTCTACAATCCAGTAATGTTGTAAAAACTGACCCTCCTATAATTGCATAGTACTAGTGATCAATTTAGTGTATGACAAGGTTTCTTCCTTCACGAACAGGTATCAGTGAACTCTATGCTGTCAGAAGGCCCCAGCCTTGGGAACACCAAGAATATCTATTACTGTCAGCAGTAGGTGTGTGTGTATGTGTATATATGTATATATATATATACATATGTATATATATATATACATATACACACACACACCCATATAATATAAGAGTCTGTTGGTTTCTTTTTACAGCGTCATGACGAAAAATTCCGCATCTATGGGGGACTATTAGCTCATCAGCTTCCACACGACTAATTCAGTCCCTCCTAAGCCTTAAAGAGTAATCCTTTATTTTTCAGTGATAACTAGACATGCACTTAATCGTCTCATTCCACCATTCACTGGTCACTAAAATATTTGATATAATTCAATTAATGTGACCCCAGGGTGAGCTCAGGGAAAACCACAGGTCAAATGATCAGTAACAGCAAAAACTGCAAAACTTAGGGCTTTTCTGCAGCCCAAAAACCTGTAGCTTTCCACGAAAGCAAAGGATCCACCAGATACGCCGTATATCGACAGAATTCACTCTACAGATGCCAAAGAATGCTTGTACGTGACTAAGAATTACATCACACCAATATGGATCTTAAGCGAATATTTGCTAACAAACACAAATAGCAATTGTTGCAAACTTGGATCAAATGAGCTCACAACACCCGGAAATACAAGTTTACTATAAGGGAGACGTGAAGTCTGGGATGACTGCGCCTCCTACTGGATTATGTGTGTCACACCCACAGCTTTATTTCATCAGCGATGAAGCTTTTCATTAGCAACCATACCAGCAGCTTAAGGGGTCACAGTCGTACCCTTGTCAAATGTCATTTCCACCGTTTTTATCTACAAATATACTGACCTAATAAACCAGCCAATGCTTTGGATCAGTATAACAAGAATTATACCCCTAACACTGACATTGTTATGTAAGAAGTCAACTAAACATGCAGGGTGAGCAAATTTACGTTACTGTTAATAACTCACAGAATTCACCAAGGTTGGAAAGCTCTATAAAGCTCATGTCTTCATTGGTGAAGGAGCCAATGAAGGGCATGTGTGTTTAAACAATGTTAAATACAGTGTAGGACAACTAGTTGAACTTTACATGCTTGGTAGTTTATAGATACAGTTACTAGTATAGATTCCAAACCAATAAGTAATATGCTGCATTTAATTGTTCTTGCGTCCGTGTGCTTCAGTTAAACTAAGGTTAAGATATATCCACAATCCACTGCTTTGTGCTCGTAGTGTTACTTGCCTGATCAGTACAGGAAACAAACATTCTGAGAATTTCTTTAAAGAACAACTGGCTTACAAATGTCATCACAAGGGGTCTGCTCTGTTCAGAAAGTGGGCCAAGGTCACTAACCTCCCTAGACCTGAAGATTCTAGATGTTCTTCTTGTTACTTGCTTAAGTGTGTCATAAGTAGTGATGAGCGAATATACTCGTTACTCGAGATTTCCCGAGCATGCTTGGGTGTCCTCCGAGTATTTTTTAGTGCTCGGAAATTTCGTTTTTATTGCCGCAGCTGAATGTTTTACATCTGTTAGCCAGCATAAGTACATGTGGGGGTTGCCTGGTTGCTAGGAATTCCCCACATGTACTTATGCTGGCTAACAGATGTAAAACATTCAGCTGCGGCAATAAAAACTAAATCTCCGAGCACTAAAAAATACTCGGAGGACACCCGAGCGTGCTCGGGAAATCTCGAGTAACGAGTATATTCGCTCATCACTAGTCATAAACTAAAAGTTCAGCTCATAGGTGACTGCTTGCAGTGTATGTCAGGACCACATTGGAACTACCATCTCTTGAGTTAAGAATGTTCCAAAAAGGTAATGTGTACATTATAAACCATCGAAAGGAGTTTACAACATAAGGTAATGTTGGCCAAAACCTGAACCTGTACGCCCAGTTCTCAC
The DNA here is from genome assembly GCF_032444005.1 of Ranitomeya imitator. Taxonomy (NCBI): domain Eukaryota; kingdom Metazoa; phylum Chordata; class Amphibia; order Anura; family Dendrobatidae; genus Ranitomeya; species Ranitomeya imitator. Next base: position 82,340,432 of record NC_091285.1, read on the forward strand.
CCAACAGACTGCAGGAAAGCTGGATAAGGCATGCAGAATTCCAAATCCTTTGTTCCCATGACATAGAAGCCAACAGAGATGTGTGCAAGTGGCTCAGCCATGATATTTCCAAAGGCTCTATCCTTCACTCCCCCAACATCATCTGTTGGGGTTGAGGCAGGAGGCCCCCATAACCATTACAAATGTAATGTGTATAGGGCTGTAATACTGTACCTGTTGTAGGTCTTGATTTTCATTTTGAGCAGGCAGCATGAGGTTGTGTTCATTGATGATGTCTGGTAGATTCTAACCTTCTATATCAAATGTTTAATCCAGATATGTTTACTGATATGTATATATCTGAGGAACCTTTAAGCACTTACTAATTGAGGTCATGGATTTCACATTCGTTCCTCTTATGATTGTCATTGATTTCTAAACCAAATCTGCAAGTCTTCAGATAGTTAATAGTTCACAATTGCCCACAATTACCCATGGAACAACCATCTTATTTCATGATCATTAAACTAATTTCTAGCACATTAAGAAATTTCTACTTGTCAAACATGTCTATAAGATTTGCAAGTCCATACTGCAATCACCTTTGTATCCCTACAGAAACAGCATGGAATTTGCAGTTGTTCTTTAAAGAAAATTCTGCCTACTTTCTTCATTGTACAAGTAAAACAATATCACATCAGATGCAGAAACTTCTATGAATGTCACAGGAGGACAACACTCCTGTCTTTGTTTTATAAGAAAAATAAAAGTGATGTGCCATTTGTTAATATAAAGAGAAATATTGAAAATATATTGAAAAGAGCAATTATAAATTATTTTTGGCTTATGTTGCAATATTTATTTTCTTGTATTAGAAATTCCTTTGTAGACGAAAAAAAATGTATTTTTCATTAATGCAAAGACCTATTTCTCCTTTTTGTACATTTTCCATGTTAGGCGATCCTTACAGCAATATAATATATGGAACTTGTTCAGTGTTACTGTATATGCATGCAGTTTGTGTTGCTTGGAATAGTTTTGTCAGCCATTGTTTTCTTCTTGTTTAGAGTTCAGCTTTTGCTTTAAACGGAACCTGTCACCCCCCCCCCCCCCCCAGGCGTTTGAAACTAAAAGAGCCACCTTGTGCAGCAGTAATGCTGCATTCTGACAAGGTGGCTCTTTTGGTTCTGGGTGCTGTAACTGCAGAAATAATCCGTTTTGTAACTTGTCCTAAATACCTTTCTTCAGTCCTGGAAGCAGGCCTTTCCCCCCCCCTGCTGCAGACGCCATACAGCCGTCACTCAAGTCTTCTTGGCGTCGGGCGCCGCCTCCTCAGCGCTGTTTTGAAAACAGCCGGCGCCTGCGCTCTTTTGTCATGCCTTGGGCAGGCGCAGTGAGCGCTGCCCATCCTGTCCTCATATGCAGTCTAGCTGACTGCGCCTGTGCGGCCGCTCTGCCTGTGACTCCCAGCCCCGTAGTATGAATAAATCAGAAGACACTGCGGGGCTGGGATTCACAGGCAGAGCGGCCGCACAGGCGCAGTCAGCTAGACTGCATATGAGGACAGGATGGGCAGCGCTCACTACGCCTGCCCAAGCCATAACAAAAGAGCGCAGGCACTGGCTGTTTCCAAAACAGCACTGAGGAGGCGGCGCCAAGAAGACTTGAGTAACGGCTGTGTGGTGTCTGCAGCAGGGGGGAAAGACCTGCCTCCAGGACTGAAGAAAGGTATTTAGGACAAATTACAAAACGGATTATTTCTGCAGTTACAGCACCAATAACTAAAAGAGCCACCTTGTCAGAATGCAGCATTACTGCTGCACAAGGTGGCTCTTTTAGTTTCAAACGCCTGGGGGGGGTGACAGGTTCCCTTTAAGACACATGGGACCACAGCCCATTGCTCATGAGAACTCTTTTTACGTTCCTTCAATGTGATTGCAAATGCAGTTAATAAAGCAATGTTTTATGTGTACTTGTGACTTATGTCATTCATATCGAACAAGAATGAATCATTTAGTTTGGGTATCTATGTTATATTTGGAATGAACATGTTTAGGACTAATCTAAAGGTGTTATCCATATTCGATTTTTGTTCAGGAGTCCACCGATCATGAGCGGCTTATATGGCCCACTGCCTAGATCCCGAATACCCTATGGGGGAAATTCATCAAACACCATACATCATTTCTTTAGATCCTAAATCAACCAATTTTTACAGGACATATAGTTGCAAAAAATAATGTGATTTCTGGTGTTGCAACTTTCCCAACCCTTAAAAAAAGTGAGTGTGTTAGGCGTCGAGTTCCCGCCACTGCACAGGTGGAATCTTAAGCCATATTGTTAGGGGTCGAGTTCCCGCCTCTGCACAGGGGGAATCTTGGGCCATCTCCGCTGTGGTCTCCCATTCTTTTCCTGCCGCAGTGGAGCCTGCTCAGCGGAGACGTCGGTCCCAGCGTCTCGCTCAGTCTGACTCTGTACAAAGAGTTACTGCTGCTTTTCCTGCTTCTGCCATTGAATCCAGTGCTGGGCAGCGGCGAGCAGACGCTTCTAGGACTAAGTCCTGCTTTTCTCGTTCTGAGCATGCCCAGAGTAAGATCTCTCAGTGGAGATCGAGGGTCACATGTTCAGATACTGCAGCTAAATCCATTGGTCCTCCAGGAAGGTCCTGTAGGTGCTCAGGCTCTGTAGCATCCTCTCATTGGTCCTTCTAGGAAGGTCCTGTACGTGCTGCAACTATTTAAGGCTCGCATGGCCGCACGACCATGCGCTAGTATCTTTCTAAGTTATGGGCTTTGCGCCAGTGTGGTCATGTAAGATTGTGTTCAGGCAACCGGCTGAAATAAGACCCTAGAATGCTGGCACCTCCAGCGAGGAGATTGTGTGTTTGTATGTATTCAGGGACCTGGCTGAAATAAGCCCCTAGAACGCTGGCACCTCCGGCGAGGAGTTTTGTGTGCATGCATAACTACTGACTGCTCTCTGTTGGGCAGTTAGCCTGTGCCTCTGTGAAGTCTAACAGGGCACAGTGCTTTGCTTTCATGGCTACTCTGTGAAATAACAGAGCTAGTTCATACCGCCATATAGTGCCGCCATTGCTAGCAGCAGGTTCTCCTGCACGGTGGACCCCGGGTTGCGAACGCATTAATTACAATAAAACATCTATATTTACTTGGTGCGTTCCGCTAGCCCTAACACATATTCTCTGTGGTCTCCCGTTTTTCTTCAGCTGCAGAGACTCCTGCTCAGCAGAGACGTCGGTCCCAGCGTCTTGCTCAGGCTAATTCTGTGCATCTCGTTGCTGCTGCCGCTCCAGGTCCAGCTATAGCAACAGCAGCATTAGTCAGTGGTGAGCAGACACTCCTGGAACTAAGTCCTGCTTCTCTTCATCTGAGCATGCCCGTGAGATGACCACTCATTGGTGGTCGGAGGTCACATGCTCAGGTCCTCAAGCAACTCAGATTCAGCCATCAGCAAGGTCCCGGAAAGCTGCGACTATAAAAGGATCGCACGGCTGTGTGCTAGTATATCCGAAAATCATTGTGTGTGTGTGTAAGTGTGAATGTCTCTGATGAAAGCTCCTAATAATCCCCTATCGTGTTGTGTTTGTGTCTGGATGATTTGAGTCTGAGACAGCACCTGGTTGTGACATCTTTAGTCCTACACCGTGCACTCACTTTGTACAAACCCAATTGTTAGCATCTGGTAGTGGCATTCGCCAGTGCGATGCCACGCGCACTCGGTGCGCTAAATGTACTAGCTAGCTAACTAGGTTAGTGGCGTTCGCCAGTGTGCGCTAAATATCCTCAGTTCTGTGCCCTGTGATAGTTAACTGTACGGATTCCATATCTTTCTTTACAGCGGTTCTGTGAAGCAACAGACTCCGCTGCAATTCACACCGGGTGTCTGTTAACCTGCGTGTACCCAGGTGTTATACCGCCATATAGTGTCCGCCATTACTGAGCAGCAGTATTCCATCTCTGCACAGTTGACCCCGGTTTGCATAGTATAGTTTGCATAATATTATACTAGCTGAAGAGCCCGGCGTTGCCCGGCATAGTAACTAACTGTGGTTATTTATAACAAATTATAATGATTATCCTCCATCCAATAGTCCCGTGCCCATATACCCATCATAAACATCCTCCATCCCATAGTCCAGTGCCCATATACCCATCATTCACATCCTCCATTCCATAGTATCATGCCCATATACCCATCATACATATCTTCCATCCCATAGTCCCGTGCCCATATATCCATCACACATCCTCCATCCCACAGTCCCGTACCTATGACAGCTTTGCCATGGCAACCATTCTGACATCGTCACCATGGCAACCATTATGACATAACCGTCACCATTACATCCTATTATGAGATCATCGTCACCATAGCAACCATTATGACATCACCGTCACCATTGCAGCCTATTATGACTTTGTTGCCATGACAACCATTATGACATCATCGTTGATACACACACTCGTTTTTATATATATATATAAATTTGGTACGTTCCGCCGCCCCTAACAGGGTGATGCTTTGCCAGAAAGATGCGGCCATACGTGACCTGAGAAATTTTCTAAAATTCATTCTAAAAATCAGTGTAGATTTTATCAGAAGTCTATTTAATCTCTTAACTTGCAAAGATTTCAGTATATGGTGCATTCACAGAAAAAAAAATATGTGGCAAATTTATACAGATGTACCTACACTAGTGGGATCTTGATCAAGGCTGGTGTTTAAAAATGCCTTTTCTTCATGAATTTCCTCCTTGTTTCACAAAGAACCTAAGGAATATCAGTCCTAGGGCTCATACAGACAACAGTGATTATTGTGGTATGCAAAAAAAAAAATAATTCTTTTCTTCCCTGCTTTGGATCAAATTGCAAAAATGAAAATGCGATATGACATGGATAGCATCCAAGTCCTGTCCGATTATTTCGTTAAACTAGAAGAAGAGGGGACGGGAAGAAAAACATTAGACTCGAACAAAGAAGACCCAGGAAAACATACTCAGAAGGGAGGTAGGAACATTTCTAAAACAATCCACAGTGAGGAGATTGGAACAAAACAAAATCCTCTAAACTGCATGCTCGCAAACGCCAGAAGCCTGACAAACAAGATGGAAGAACTAGAAGCAGAAATATCTACAGGTAACTTTGACATAGTGGGAATAACCGAGACATGGTTAGATGAAAGCTATGACTGGGCAGTTAACTTACAGGGTTACAGTCTGTTTAGAAAGGATCGTAAAAATCGGAGAGGAGGAGGGGTTTGTCTCTATGTAAAGTCTTGTCTAAATTCCACTTTAAGGGAGGATATTCGCAAAGGGAATGAGGATGTCGAGTCCATATGGGTCGAAATTCATGGAGGGAAAAATGGTAACAAAATTCTCATTGGGGTCTGTTACAAACCCCCAAATATAACAGAAATCATGGAAAGTCTACTTCTAAAGCAGATAGATGAAGCTGCAACCCTTAATGAGGTCCTGGTTATTGGGGACTTTAACTACACGGATATTAACTGGGAGACAGAAACCTGTGAAACCCATAAAGGCAACAGGTTTCTGCTAATAACCAAGAAAAATTATCTTTCACAATTGGTGCAGAATCCAACCAGAGGAGCAGCACTTTTAGACCTAATACTATCTAATAGACCTGACAGAATAACAAATCTGCAGGTGGTCGGGCATCTAGGAAATAGTGACCACAATATTGTACAGTTTCACCTGTCTTTCACTAGGGGGACTTGTCAGGGAGTCACAAAAACACTGAACTTTAGGAAGGCAAAGTTTGACCATCTTAGAGATGCCCTTAACCCCTTCATGACCCAGCCTATTTTGACCTTAAAGACCTTGCCGTTTTTTGCAATTCTGACCAGTGTCCCTTTATGAGGTAATAACTCAGGAACGCTTCAACGGATCCTAGCGGTTCTGAGATTGTTTTTTCGTGACATATTGGGCTTCATGTTAGTGGTAAATTTAGGTCAATAAATTCTGCGTTTATTTGTGATAAAAACAGGAATTTGGCGAAAATTTCGCAATTTTCACATTTTTAATTTTTATTCTGTTAAACCAGAGAGTTATGTGACACAAAATAGTTAATAAATAACATTTCCCACATGTCTACTTTACATCAGCACAATTTTGGAAACAAAATTTTTTTTTTGCTAGGAAGTTATAAGGGTTAAAATTTGACCAGCGATTTCTCATTTTTACAACGAAATTTACAAAACCATTTTTTTTTAGGGACCACCTCACATTTGAAGTCAGTTTGAGGGGTCTATATGGCTGAAAATACCCAAAAGTGACACCATTCTAAAAACTGCACCAAGTGCTTCATAGAAGTTTATAATGCAGAGCCGTGAAAATAATAAATACGTTTTCTTTCCTCAAAAATAATTATTTAGCCCACAATTTTTTATTTTCCCAAGGGTTACAGGAGAAATTGGACCCCAAAAGTTGTTGTCCACTTTCTCCTGAGTATGCTGATACCCCATGTGTGGGGGTAAACCACTGTTTGGGCACACGTCGGGGCTCAGAAGGGAAGTAGTGACTTTTGAAATGCAGACTTTGATGGAATGGTCTGCGGGCGTCATGTTGAGTTTGCAGAGCCCCTGGTGTGCCTAAACAGTAGAAACCCCCCACAAGTGACCCCATTTTAGAAACTAGACCCCCCAAGGAACTTATCTAGATATGTGGTGAGCACTTTGAGCCCCCAAGTGCTTCACAGACGTTTACAACGCAGAGCCGTGAAAATAAAAAATCATTTTTCTTTCCTCAAAAATGATGTTTTAGCAAGCATTTTTTTATTTTCACAAGGGTAACAGGAGAAATTGGACCCCAGTAATTGTTGCGCAGTTTATCCTGAATATGCTGGTACCCCATATGTGGGGGTAAACCACTGTTTGGGCACACGTCGGGGCTCGGAATTGAGGGAGCACCATTTGACTTTTTGAATACGAGATTGGCTGGAATCAATGGTGGCGCCATGTTGCGTTTGGAGACCCCTGATGTGCCTAAACAGTGGTAACCCCTCAATTCAACCTCCAACACTAACCCCCCACACCCCTAACTCTAATCCCAACTGTAGCCATAACCCTAATCACACCCCTAACCACAACCCTAATTCCAACCCTAACCCTAAGGCTATGTGCCCACGTTGCGGATTCGTGTGAGATTTTTCAGCATCATTTTTTAAAAATCCGCGGGTAAAAGGCACTGCGTTTTACCTGCGGATTTTCCGCGGATTTCCAGTGTTTTTTGTGCGGATTTCACCTGCGGATTCCTATTGAGGAACAGGTGTAAAACGCTGCGGAATCCGCACAAAGAATTGACATGCTGCGGAAAATACAACGCAGCGTTTCCGCGCGGTATTTTCCGCACCATGGGCACAGCGGATTTGGTTTTCCATAGGTTTACATGGTACTGTAAACCTGATGGAACACTGCTGCGGATCCGCAGCCAAATCTGCACCGTGTGCACATAGCCTAATTCTAAAGGTATGTGCACACGCTGCGGATCCGCAGCAGTTTCCCATGAGTTTACAGTTCAATGTAAACCTATGGGAAACAAAAATCGCTGTAAACATGCTGCGGAAAAACTGCACGGAAACGCAGCGGTTTACATTCCGCAGCATGTCACTTCTTTGTGCGGATTCCGCAGCGGTTTTACAACTGCTCAAATAGAAAATCGCAGTTGTAAAACCGCAGTGAAATGCACAGAAAGAACGCGGTAAATCCGCCATAAATCCGCAGCGGTTTAGCACTGCGGATTTATTAAATCCGCAGCGGAAAAATCCGCAGAGGAACAGAATACGTGTGCACATACCCTAACCCTAGCCCTAACCCTAACCCTACTCCTAACCCTACCCCTAACCCTATTCTAACATTAGTGGAAAAAAAAAATTCTTTATTTTTTTATTGTCCCTACCTATGGGGGTGACAAAGGGGGGGGGGTCATTTATTATTTTTTTTTTTATATTGATCACTGAGATATAATCTATCTCAGTGATCAAAATGCACTTTGGAACGAATCTGCCGGCCGGCAGATTCGGCGGGCGCACTGCGAATGCGCCCGCCATTTTGGAAGATGGCGGCGCCCAGGGAGAAGATGGACGGACCCCGGCAGGATCGGTAAGTATGATGGGGTGGGGGGGAGCACAGGGTGTGGATCGGAGCATGGGGGGGTGGATCGGAGCACGGGGTGTGGAACGGAGCACGGGGGGGTGGAACGGAGCACGGGGGGGTGGATCGAAGTGCAGGGGGGTGATTGGAGCACGGGGAGGGTGATTGGAGCACGGGGGGAGCGGAGCACAGTACGGAGGGGAGCCGGAGCAGTGTACCGGACAGATCGGAGGGCTGGGGGGGCGATCGGTGGGGTGGGGGCACATTAGTGTTTCCAGCCATGGCCGATGATATTGCAGCATCGGCCATGGCTGGATTGTAATATTTCACCAGTTATAATAGGTGAAATATTACAAATCGCTCTGATTGGCTGTTGAAAGTGAAACTGCCAATCATTGCGATCGTAGCCACGGGGGGGTGAAGCCACCCCCCCTGGGCTAAACTACCACTCCCCCTGTCCCTGCAGATCGGGTGAAATGGGATTTAACCCTTTCACCCGATCTGCAGGGACGCGATCTTTCCATGACGCCACATAGGCGTCATGGGTCGGATTGGCACCGACTTTCATGACGCCTACGTGGCGTCATGGGTCGGGAAGGGGTTAATCTGGCTGACTGGGACAATATCTTCAGAAATAAGAATACAGATAATAAATGGAAAATGTTTAAGAACATCCTAAATAGGCACTGTAAGCGGTTTATACCTTGTGGGAATAAAAGGACTAGAAATAGGAAAAACCCAATGTGGCTAAACAAAGAAGTAAGACAGGCAATTAACAGTAAAAAGAAAGCATTTGCACTACTAAAGCAGGATGGCACCATTGAAGCTCTAAAAAACTATAGGGAGAAAAATACTTTATCTAAAAAACGAATTAAAGCTGCCAAAAAGGAAACAGAGAAGCACATTGCTAAGAAGATTAAAACTAATCCCAAACTGTTCTTCAACTATATTAATAGTAAAAGAATAAAAACTGAAAATGTAGGCCCCTTAAAAAATAGTGAGGAAAGAATGGTTGTAGATGACGAGGAAAAAGCTAACATATTAAACAACTTCTCCACGGTATTCACGGTGGAAAATGAAATGCTAGGTGAAATCCCAAGAAACAATGAAAACCCTATATTAAGGGTCACCAATCTAACCCAAGAAGAGGTGCGAAACCGGCTAAATAAGATTAAAATAGATAAATCTCCGGGTCCGGATGGCATACACCCACGAGTACTAAGAAAACTAAGTAATGTAATAGATAAACCATTATTTCTTATTTTTAGGGACTCTATAGCGACGGGGTCTGTTCCGCAGGACTGGCGCATAGCAAATGTGGTGCCAATATTCAAAAAGGGCTCTAAAAGTGAACCTGGAAATTATAGGCCAGTAAGTCTAACCTCTATTGATGGTAAAATATTTGAAGGGTTTCTGAAGGATGTTATTCTGGATTATCTCAATGAGAATAACTGTTTAACTCCATATCAGCATGGGTTTATGAGAAATCGCTCCTGTCAAACCAATCTAATCAGTTTTTATGAAGAGGTAAGCTAATAGGCTGGACCACGGTGAGTCATTGGACATGGTATATCTCGATTTTTCCAAAGCGTTTGATACCGTGCCGCACAAGAGGTTGGTACACAAAATGAGAATGCTTGGTCTGGGGGAAAATGTGTGTAAATGGGTTAGTAACTGGCTTAGTGATAGAAAGCAGAGGGTGGTTATAAATGGTATAGTCTCTAACTGGGTCGCTGTGACCAGTGGGGTACCGCAGGGGTCGGAATTGGGACCTGTTCTCTTCAACATATTCATTAATGATCTGGTAGAAGGTTTACACAGTAAAATATCGATATTTGCAGATGATACAAAACTATGTAAAGCAGTTAATACAAGAGAAGATAGTATTCTGCTACAGATGGATCTGGATAAGTTGGAAACTTGGGCTGAAAGGTGGCAGATGAGGTTTAACAATGATAAATGTAAGGTTATACACATGAGAAGAAGGAATCAATATCACCATTACACACTGAATGGGAAACCACTGGGTAAATCTGACAGGAAGAAGGACTTGGGGATCCTAGTTAATGATAAACTTACCTGGAGCAACCAGTGCCAGGCCGCAGCTGCCAAGGCAAACAGGATCATGGGGTGCATTAAAAGAGGTCTGGATACACATGATGAGAGCATTATACTGCCTCTGTACAAATCCCTAGTTAGATGGCACATGGAGTACTGTGTCCAGTTTTGGGCACCGGTGCCCAGGAAGGATATAATGGAAGTAGAGAGAGTACAAAGGAGGGCAACAAAATTAATAAAGGGGATGGGAGAACTACAATACCCAGATAGATTAGTGTTGTGAATTCTGTGGCTGAATTCACTCCTGTGGTCACAAGTGGTACTGCAGCTTCTGAGCTTCCTCCCTCAGGTGTTCTGGTGAGCTCGTTAACTGCTTCATTACTTAACTCCGCCTGATGCTGCTATCCTTGCTCCTTGTCAATGTTTCAGTGTTGGATCTGAGCTTCTCCTGATTGTTCCTGTGACCTGCTGCTCTGTATAGCTAAGTGCTTTTTGCTTTTTTGTTGCTTTTTTTCTGTCCAGCTTGTCTTTTGTTTTGCTGGAAGCTCTGAGACGCAAAGGGTGTACCGCCGTGCCGTTAGTTCGGCACGGTGGGTTTTTTTTGCCCCCTTTGCGTGGTTTTGCTTTAGGGTTTTTTGTAGACTGCAAAGTTCGCTTTACTGTCCTCGCTCTGTCCTAGAATATCGGGCCCCACTTTGCTGAATCTATTTCATCCCTACGTTTTGTCTTTTCATCTTACTCACAGTCATTATATGTGGGGGGCTGCCTTTTCCTTTGGGGAATTTCTCTGGGGCAAGTCAGGCCTATTTTTCTATCTTCAGGCTAGCTAGTTTCTTAGGCTGTGCCGAGTTGCCTAGGTAGTTGTTAGGCGCAATCCACAGCCGCTTTTAGTTGTGTTTAGGATAGGATCAGGTGTGCAGTCTACAGAGTTTCCACGTCTCAGAGCTCGTTCTTGTATTTTTGGGTATTTGTCAGATCACTGTGTGCGCTCTGATCGCTAAGCACACTGTGTTTCTGGATTGCCTTCATAACACCTGTCATTAGCAAACATAACAGTACAAGGAGCCACATCTAATGATTCTCAATAGAGGGAAAGAAAAAGTTCTGACATCATTTTTTTTTTTTTTTTTCTGCTCTGTGTTCACTTTTTTTTTTTTCCCCTAGACATTTGGGTGATTCTGGACACAGGTGTGGACATGGATATTCAGGGTCTGTGCTCTTCAATGGATAATCTCGTTATAAATGTACAAAAAATTCAAGATACTATTGATCAGAAATCTATGTTAGAACCAAGAATTCCTATTCCTGATTTGTTTTTTGGAGATAGAACTAAGTTTCTAAGTTTCAAAAATAATTGTAAGCTATTTCTGGCCTTGAAACCTCATTCTTCTGGTAATCCTATTCAACAGGTTTTGATTATTATTTCTTTTTTGCGCGGCGACCCTCAAGACTGGGCATTTTCTCTTGCGCCAGGAGACCCTGCATTGAGTAGTGTCGATGCGTTTTTCCTGGCGCTCGGATTGCTGTACGATGAGCCTAATTCAGTGGATCAGGCTGAGAAAAATTTGCTGGCTTTGTGCCAGGGTCAGGATGATATAGAAGTATATTGTCAGAAATTTAGGAAATGGTCAGTACTCACTCAGTGGAATGAATCTGCGCTGGCAGCTTTGTTCAGAAAGGGTCTCTCTGAGGCTCTTAAGGATGTCATGGTGGGATTTCCTATGCCTGCTGGTTTGAATGAGTCTTTGTCTTTGGCCATTCAGATCGGTCGACGCTTGCGCGAGCGTAAATCTGTGCACCATTTGGCGGTACTGCCTGAGGTTAAACCTGAGCCTATGCAGTGCGATAGGACTATGACTAGAGTTGAACGGCAGGAATACAGACGTCTGAATGGTCTGTGTTTCTACTGTGGTGATTCCACTCATGCTATTTCTGATTGTCCTAAGCGGTCCGCTAGGTCTGCCGTCATTGGTACTGTACAGTCCAAATTCCTTCTGTCCATTACCTTGATATGCTCTTTGTCATCGCTTTCTGTCATGGCGTTTGTGGATTCGGGCGCTGCCCTGAATCTGATGGATTTGGATTATGCTAAACGTTGTGGGTTTTTCTTGGAGCCTTTGCGGTGTCCTATTCCATTGAGAGGAATTGATGCTACACCTTTGGCCAAGAATAAACCTCAATACTGGGCCCAGCTGACCATGTGCATGGCTCCTGCACATCAGGAAGTTATTCGCTTTCTGGTGTTGCATAATCTGCATGATGTGGTCGTGTTGGGGTTGCCATGGCTACAAACCCATAATCCAGTATTGGATTGGAATTCCATGTCGGTATCCAGCTGGGGTTGTCAGGGGGTACATGGTGATGTTCCATTTTTGTCGATTTCGTCATCCACCCCTTCTGAGGTCCCAGAGTTCTTGTCTGATTATCAGGATGTATTTGAAGAGCCCAAGTCCGATGCTCTACCTCCGCATAGGGATTGTGATTGTGCTATCAATTTGATTCCTGGTAGTAAATTCCCTAAAGGTCGATTATTTAATTTATCCGTGCCCGAACACGCCGCTATGTGCAGTTATGTGAAGGAATCCCTGGAGAAGGGATATATTCGCCCATCGTCATCACCACTGGGAGCAGGGTTCTTCTTTGTAGCCAAGAAGGATGGTTCGCTGAGACCGTGTATTGATTACCGCCTTCTTAATAAGATCACTGTTAAATTTCAGTATCCCTTGCCATTGTTATCGGACTTGTTTGCTCGGATTAAGGGGGCTAGTTGGTTCACTAAGATAGATCTTCGTGGTGCGTATAATCTGGTGAGAATCAGGCAAGGAGATGAATGGAAAACTGCATTCAATACGCCCGAGGGTCATTTTGAGTATCTAGTGATGCCGTTCGGACTTGCCAATGCTCCATCTGTGTTTCAGTCTTTTATGCATGACATCTTCCGTGAGTATCTGGATAAATTCCTGATTGTTTACTTGGATGACATTTTGATCTTCTCAGATGATTGGGAGTCTCATGTGAAGCAGGTCAGAATGGTTTTTCAGGTCCTGCGTGCTAACTCTTTGTTTGTGAAGGGATCAAAGTGTCTCTTCGGTGTGCAGAAAGTTTCATTTTTGGGGTTCATCTTTACCCCTTCTACTATCGAGATGGATCCAGTTAAGGTCCAGGCCATCCAGGATTGGATTCAGCCGACATCTCTGAAAAGTCTGCAAAAGTTCCTGGGCTTTGCTAATTTTTATCGTCGCTTCATCTGTAATTTTTCTAGCATTGCCAAACCATTGACCGATTTGACCAAGAAGGGTGCTGATTTGGTTAATTGGTCTTCTGCTGCTGTGGAAGCTTTTCAGGAGTTGAAGCGTCGTTTTTGTTCTGCCCCTGTGTTGTGTCAGCCAGATGTTTCTCTTCCGTTCCAGGTCGAGGTTGATGCTTCTGAGATTGGAGCAGGGGCGGTTTTGTCACAGAGAGGTTCTGATTGCTCAGTGATGAAACCATGTGCTTTCTTTTCCAGGAAGTTTTCGCCCGCTGAGCGTAATTATGATGTGGGCAATCGAGAGTTGCTGGCCATGAAGTGGGCATTCGAGGAGTGGCGTCATTGGCTTGAAGGAGCTAAGCATCGCGTGGTGGTATTGACTGATCATAAGAACTTGACTTATCTCGAGTCTGCCAAGCGCTTGAATCCTAGACAGGCCCGTTGGTCGTTATTTTTTGCCCGCTTCGACTTTGTGATTTCGTACCTTCCGGGCTCTAAAAATGTGAAGGCGGATGCTCTGTCTAGGAGTTTTGTGCCCGACTCTCCGGGTTTATCTGAGCCAGCGGGTATCCTCAAGGAAGGAGTCATTGTGTCTGCCATCTCCCCTGATTTGCGGCGGGTGCTGCAAAAATTTCAGGCGAATAAACCTGATCGTTGTCCAGCAGAAAAACTGTTCGTCCCTGATAGGTGGACTAATAAACTTATCTCTGAACTTCATTGTTCGGTGTTGGCTGGTCATCCTGGAATCTTTGGTACCAGAGAGTTAGTGGCTAGATCCTTCTGGTGGCCATCTCTGTCACGGGATGTACGTACTTTTGTGCAGTCCTGTGGGATTTGTGCTAGGGCTAAGCCCTGCTGTTCTCGTGCCAGTGGGTTGCTTTTGCCCTTGCCGGTCCCAAAGAGGCCTTGGACACATATTTCGATGGATTTCATTTCTGACCTTCCCGTTTCTCAAAAGATGTCAGTCATTTGGGTGGTCTGTGATCGCTTTTCTAAAATGGTCCATCTGGTGCCCTTGGCTAAATTGCCTTCCTCCTCTGATTTGGTACCTTTGTTCTTTCAGCATGTGGTTCGGTTGCATGGCATTCCTGAGAATATTGTTTCTGACAGAGGTTCCCAGTTTGTTTCAAGGTTTTGGCGAGCCTTTTGTGGTAGGATGGGCATTGACCTATCCTTTTCCTCGGCTTTCCATCCTCAGACTAATGGCCAGACCGAACGAACCAATCAGACCTTGGAAACATATCTGAGATGTTTTGTTTCTGCAGACCAGGATGATTGGGTGTCCTTTTTGCCGTTGGCTGAGTTCGCCCTTAATAATCGGGCCAGCTCGGCTACCTTGGTTTCTCCATTTTTTTGCAATTCTGGGTTCCATCCTCGTTTCTCTTCAGGACAGGTTGAGTCTTCGGACTGTCCTGGTGTGGATTCTGTGGTGGATAGGTTGCAGCAGATCTGGACTCAGGAACACATGGGCTACTAGCACAGTGAACAAGTCTGTAGGAACATGCTCACACACCACCATGTCCACATGGACTTTTCCTCTCTGAACCCTGTTCACACAGGTAATATACAGATGATCAGGTTTTTAAATACATCAGATAGGGATTGCATACATCAGTTAGGACTGCTCTGATATGGGTATACCTTGACGTTTGGTGGAGCAGCTTAGTATACATTTTTTGCAAAAAACGTATCAACCAAATACCCTGTTTTTTACATCTTTATACTAGCACTTGCGGATTACTGTGATTTTTTGAAACTGAGTGTTTTTTGGTTCTACTATGCTCTTTTGTGTCTTCAAGATCTGGACTCAGGTAGTGGACAATTTGATCTTGTCCCAGGAGAAAGCTCAACTTTTCGCTAATCGCAGACGCCGTGTGGGTCCCCGACTTCGTGTTGGGGATCTGGTTTGGTTATCTTCTCGTCATATTCCTATGAAGGTTTCCTCTCCTAAATTTAAACCTCGTTTTATTGGTCCGTATAGGATTTCTGAGGTTCTCAATCCTGTGTCTTTTCGTTTGACCCTCCCAGACTCCTTTTCCATACATAATGTATTCCATAGGTCGTTGTTGCGGAGATACGTGGCACCTATGGTTCCATCTGTTGAGCCTCCTGCCCCGGTTTTGGTGGAGGGGGAATTGGAGTATATTGTGGAGAAGATTTTGGATTCTCGTGTTTCTAGACGGAAACTCCAGTATCTGGTTAAATGGAAGGGTTATGCTCAGGAAGATAATTCCTGGGTTTTTGCCTCTGATGTTCATGCTTCCGATCTTGTTCGTGCCTTTCATGCGGCTCATCCTGGTCGGCCTGGGGGCTCTGGTGAGGGTTCGGTGACCCCTCCTCAAGGGGGGGGTACTGTTGTGAATTCTGTGGCTGAATTCACTCCTGTGGTCACAAGTGGTACTGCAGCTTCTGAGCTTCCTCCCTCAGGTGTTCTGGTGAGCTCGTTAACTGCTTCATTACTTAACTCCGCCTGATGCTGCTATCCTTGCTCCTTGTCAATGTTTCAGTGTTGGATCTGAGCTTCTCCTGATTGTTCCTGTGACCTGCTGCTCTGTATAGCTAAGTGCTTTTTGCTTTTTTGTTGCTTTTTTTCTGTCCAGCTTGTCTTTTGTTTTGCTGGAAGCTCTGAGACGCAAAGGGTGTACCGCCGTGCCGTTAGTTCGGCACGGTGGGTTTTTTTTGCCCCCTTTGCATGGTTTTGCTTTAGGGTTTTTTGTAGACTGCAAAGTTCGCTTTACTGTCCTCGCTCTGTCCTAGAATATCGGGCCCCACTTTGCTGAATCTATTTCATCCCTACGTTTTGTCTTTTCATCTTACTCACAGTCATTATATGTGGGGGGCTGCCTTTTCCTTTGGGGAATTTCTCTGGGGCAAGTCAGGCCTATTTTTCTATCTTCAGGCTAGCTAGTTTCTTAGGCTGTGCCGAGTTGCCTAGGTAGTTGTTAGGCGCAATCCACAGCCGCTTTTAGTTGTGTTTAGGATAGGATCAGGTGTGCAGTCTACAGAGTTTCCACGTCTCAGAGCTCGTTCTTGTATTTTTGGGTATTTGTCAGATCACTGTGTGCGCTCTGATCGCTAAGCACACTGTGTTTCTGGATTGCCTTCATAACACCTGTCATTAGCAAACATAACAGATTAGCGAAATTAGGATTATTTAGTTTAGAAAAAAGATGACTGAGGGGCGATCTAATAACCATGTAATAGTATATAAGGGGACAATACAAATATCTCGCTGAGGATCTGTTTATACCAAGGAAGGTGACGGGCACAAGGGGGCATTCTTTGCGTCTGGAGGATAGAAGGTTTTTCCACCAACATAGAAGAGGATTCTTTACTGTTAGGGCGGTGAGAATCTGGAATTGCTTGCCTGAGGAGGTGGTGATGGCGAACTCAGTCGAGGGGTTCAAGAGAGGCCTGGATGTCTTCCTGGAGCAGAACAATATTGTATCATACAATTATTAGGTTCTGTAGAAGGACGTAGATCTGGGGATTTATTATGATGGAATATAGGCTGAACTGGATGGACAAATGTCTTTTTTCGGCCTTACTATGTTACTATGTTATAAACCCATAGAACCAATAGACTTGCATTGCCGAGATTGATCCATGGCTTAGATCAAAATGAGACGTCTCATTTGCTTTTGTGCAGACCACTTGATCCGTAAAAATACATGGACATATAAATGACCCCATAGACTATAATTGGTACAAGTTCAATATATGCTTTTATAAGTGCAAGTTGGCAACACTACTAATATTGTACAAACACAAAGACAGTGTTTTCTATACAAAGTTCTGAGATCTCAAGGCATTGAGAACCACATCATATGAGTGCAGCATTACATAGTATATAAATAAAATGAAAAAACTGAAACATACTGCTGAAGCAGGCATCCAATATATGGAGTACTGATGCCCTCTACTCCAGAAGCATTCATCCTGTACATGTTCCCCATGTCCATTCCTCTTTTTTAAAAAATCTTTATTATGTCATCTTTTACAATCTGTCAAAACAGTTATTCCACACCACTGGAAATCGACCACACCCTCTTTGGAGGAATGGCACGCTGAAATAGTCGATCCACTGCAAGGAATCCTTTCCCGTTCTGTCTCAGTCTGAAAAGCATATTACAGCTACAAAATGGTTTCATTTGGGTTTTTCTTTCTTCTCTATACAGATATATTCTGAAATAGTCCATTTTATCCGTAGGTACACCATTTTGGTTCGCTTTACTATTCAGATAATGGTTGGTGCTGCATGTTACCCAAGTCCAAAGTCTCCTACTAAAAGTTTTTTCCCCTCCTCTACTTTTCTCTCATTCCATCCCCTCCCTTCCTTTTCTTGCCCCTCCATTTGTTTCTCATGTCATGACCTATTTTTCTTCCCCTTTTTTATGTTATCGGTTTGCTGCCTTTCACCGGGTACATGCCAGATCCTTTTCATTAACCCCTTCACGACATGCGCCATACTAGTACTGCGCATGCCGTGTCACCCCCTTTGATGTGGGCTCCGGCGGTGAGCCCACATCAAAGTCGCGACATGTCAGCTGTTTTGTACAGCTGACATGTGCGCGCAATAGCGGCGGGTGAAATCGCTATTCACCCGCCGCTATTAACCTGTTGAATGCCGCTGTCAAACACAGACAGCGGCATTTAACTACCGCATCCGGCCGGGCGGCCGGAAATGACGTCATCGCCGACCCCCGTCACATGATCGGGGGTCGGCGATGCATCAGGAAGGTAACCATAGAGGTCCTTGAGACCTCTATGGTTACTGATGCAGGCCTGCTGTGAGCGTCCCCCTGTGGTCGGCGCTCACAGCACACCTGCATTTCAGCTACATAGCAGCGATCTGATGATCGCTGCTATGTAGCAGAGCCGATCAAGTGGTGCCAGCTTCTAGCCTCCCATGGAGGCTATTGAAGCATGGCACAAGTAAAAAAAAATGTTTTTAAAAATGTGAAAAAAATATAAAAGTTTAAATCACCCCCCTTTTGCCCCATCCTAAATAAAACAATAAAAAAAAAATCAAACATACACATATTTGGTATCGCCATGTTCAGAATCGCCCGATCTATCAATTAAAAAAAAGCATTAACCTGATCGCTAAGCGGCGTAGCGAGAAAAAAATCCGAAACGCCAGAATTACTTTTTTTGGTCGCCGCGACATTGCATTAAAATGCAATAACGGGCGATCAAAAGAAGGTATCTGCGCAAAAATGGTATCATTAAAAACGTCAGCTCGGCACGCAAAAAATAAGTCCTCACCCGACCCCAGATCACGAAAAATGGAGAAGCTACGGGTATCTGAAAATGGCACTTTTTTTTTTTTTTTTTTTTTTTTAGCAAAGTTTGGAATTTTTTTTCACCACTTAGATAAAAAATAACCTAGTCATGTTAGGTGTCTATGAACTCGTAATGACCTAGAGAATGGCAGGTTAGTTTTAGCATTTAGTGAACCTAGCAAAAAAGCCAAACAAAAAACAAGTGTGGGATTGCACTTTTTTTGCAATTTCACCGCACTTGGAATTTTTTCCCGTTTTCTAGTAAAAGACATGGTAAAACCAATGGTGTCGTTCAAAAGTACAACTTGTCCCGCAAAAAATAAGCCCCCACATGACCATATTGACGGAAAAATAAAAAAGTTATGGCTCAGGGAAGGAGGGAAGTGAAAAACGAAAAGGCAAAAATGAAAAAGGGCCGCGACTTGAGGGGATTAATTGTAATTCTGATGTAATTGTTTATTCTTTTTGTATTCCTTGTTTGTTCATGAAAAAATTTCAATAATACTTAAATAAGAGAAAAAAAGCACCAGAGAGGTGTCACTACTCTGTTGTTTTTGATGAACTTTCGGTGGTAGTTGGCGAAACCCAAAAACCTTTGTAATGCCTTCAAATCCTCAGGATGGTCCCAATCCAGTATCGCCCGGACTTTCGCTAGATCCATACAAAAACAAGTGGATGATAACACATATCGTAGAAAAGGGATCTCCTCAACTGATAACATACATTTCTCTGGTTTCACAAATACCTCATAGTCTCTAAGTATCTGTAAGACCTGCCTGACATGTACCTGATGTGACTCAAGGTAAGGTAAATAAATATATATATATCATCAAGATAGATTAGCACATGTCTACCTACCAGGTGACTAAAGATGTCATTTACAAAGTGATGGAAAAACATGAACCCAACCCAAATGGCATTACAAGGTTCTCATAGTGTCCCTCAGGCATATTGAAAGTTGTTTTCCACTCATCCCCCTCTGTAATAGGAATGAGATTATATGCACCCCTGAGATCCAGTTTAGAAAACCATTTAGCTCCTAAAATGTGATTAGCCCAATGGTATATAAAAAAAAATCAATAAGTGCATGCACAAATCTATATTTAAATTACTATACACACATTCATACATGGATAAATATAACAATAATATATATTATGTGTAAAAAAAAGGGTGATTATACATAGCATACTTGTATAGAAATAATCTCATTCAAAAGTTTATAGTAAATATGAATAATAGGCCAAAATAGAAAAAAAAATGAATAATGATGAGGTAACTATATGGACATAAAAAGTGGGGGATGAAATGGCAAAGGGAAAACAAGGAGAAATCCAATTCAGTCATTTCTTCATCCAAAGGAAAGCACTCCATGTGAAGACAATAAATACAGTGGGGGAAAAAGTATTTAATCAGCCACCAATTGTGCAAGTTCTCCCACTTAAAAAGATGAGAGAGGCCTATAATTGACATCATACATAGACTACAACTATGAGAGTCAAAATGAGAAAACAAATCCAGAAAATCACCTTGTCTGATTTGGCAAGATTTATTAGTATTTGGTCACCTAAAAACAGGGTGGATAAAAATCAATGTTTTTTTTTTAAAAAATCGGATTTTTTTTTATTTAAATCGGATTTTTGTTATTTAAATCTGATTTTTTTATTTAAATCGGATTTTTTTCAATAAACTGCTTTTTGAGGAAAATATTTTACCATCCAAAGGTTCTTCCATCATGAGATAAAGCTGAGTTGTTTAACTCAGTAGAATAAAGGCTGTATATGTGTAACATTCACAATGCCATGCTCTTCCAGAGGTTTCTGTAGGATTAGTGGGCAGTTTCTCTCCTATATTATCACAGACGCTCGCTTTACTTACGCAGTTCTCAAAACTGAATTTGACTCCACAGAGGTCCCAGCCTCTTCTTCACGGCAAAAATGTTACAACATGAACAGAGTTGAGAAAAAGACCTTAATCCTATTGTTCTACAAACCTATGAATACAGAATCAACCCCTTCAGTGCCAAGTCCAAGAAGTTAGACAATATGTTTCTGATTGTTTGGAGTGGAATAGATCTGCACACCACAAGAAGAATGTGAATCTAAGTGTGAGGAGGAGGAAGGGCAAGCAGACAAGAAAATGAAAGTGAAACTTTGAGCACAATACTGCAGCATAGCCACAGACAGACAAGTCTGGATCTGTTTGTGTGTACGATCTGAGGTTTATTACATTCTTTCCTTATAATGGCAGCAGGCCGTAAAAGAGACCCAGTTTGGGAATATTTTAATGAAGCTCCTTCGCCTATCGGTAAGGCAGGCATGCGTGCAAAATGCAAACGATGCAACAAACAGATGCAAGGCCTGGTGGCGCGAATGAGGCAACATCATGAGAAGTGCGGTGATGAAGATGACCAAAGAAACACTTCTGAACAGGCAGGATCTTCAGGTTGGTAAACATTTTTATTGAATCCTATTTCTAAAGACTGAACTGTCATGTGTGAGAAAAATTATATTTCTTATTATTACTGCATGTTACTGTCATTTGGTACAGTTATGAAGAAAAACAAATATTCCTTTTGGGGCAGGGGCAGTGATGTGTTGTGTACAATAAGCAGAAATTGTATAAACAATAAAATAACAGCATTGACTTTTTTTGTTTAGGGGAATTCATGGATTCTGGAAACTATCCACCTCTAAGATCACCATCATCCTGTTCTACAGTTTCAGAGTTATCCATCCAGGATAGTGCTTCATTAGCAGCAGCATCATCATCAGACACCCACAGCCACATATCACCATCACCCAAAAGGAAGAAAAAACCTTTACCTCCTGGAACCACCATAGATAGGTTTGTGATAAGAACTAGCAGATTAGAAAAAGAGTTGATTGATGAAAAAATTGCCCAGTTTATTTATGCAACGAACTCTTCTTTCCGTCTGACTGAGAACCCACATTTCATTAATATGGTTCAGTCACTGAGACCAGGATACAGTCCACCCAGCAGAGCTGATGTTGCAGGGAAACTGTTGGATCAAGTGTATGACAGAGAAATGGAGCAATGTGCAACAGCTCTGGAGGGTAAAATTGTTAACCTAAGTATTGATGGGTGGAGTAATGTCCACAATGATCCTATTGTATGTGCTTGTATAACAACAGAAGAAGGTAAAGTCTTCCTTGCACAAACAACTGATACATCAGGAAATGCACACACAGCAGAATACTTACAAGAAGTGGCAGTAAAAGCTATAACAACATGTGAACAAAAATTCAAATGTCTAGTATGCAGTTTCGTCGCTGACAATGCTGCAAACATATCCAAGATTAGAAGAGATTTAGAAGAGCAGGGAGGGAATACAAAGCTGCTAATAAAATATGGTTGCAGTGCTCATTTGCTGCACCTCTTAGCCAAAGACTTAAGTGTTCCAGAAATAAAGGCTAATGTTGTTGAAATTGCTAAATACTTCCGTAATAATCATTTTGCTGCAGCAGCTCTGAAAAGGATGGGTGGAACCAAGCTAACGCTCCCACAAGATGTTAGATGGAACTCTGGTGAACTGTTTTGAGCAGTATATCAAAAGCTGGCCTATTCTGATGACACTTTGTGAAGAAAATCGAGATAAAATAGATGGCACTGTCACGGCCAAAATCCTCAACATTGGGCTTAAGAGAAATGTTGAACATATGCTGAGCTTCCTGAAACCCATCTCTCAAGCTTTAAACAAAATACAGAAAAATAGCTGTTTTATTGCGGATGCTGTTGAAATTTGGAAGGAACTGAGTGAACACTTAAAAACAGAACTACACATGGACAGAATTAAATTACAAGCAGTAAACAAACGAATGGGACAAGCACTGACTCCAGCTCATTTTTTGGCAAATATTGTCAATATCCAATATCAGGGTCAAAACCTAAGTGCTGAGGAAGAGTAGTTAGCTATGACATGGGTATCCAGCAATCATCCATCTTTAATGCCAACTATAATAAACTTCAGAACTAAGGGGGAAGCATTCAAGAAATATATGTTTGCTGAAGATATTTTAAGGAAGGTCACACCAGTAAACTGGTGGAAGTTACTTAAGCGCTTGGATTTAGAGACTGTTCAAGTAATGATTTCACTTTTAACAGCAGTAGCTTCTTCTGCAGGCGTTGAAAGAATATTCTCTTCCTTTGGACTCATTCATTCTAAATTGAGAAATCGGTTGGGACCCAATAAAGCAGGAAAGCTTGTTTTTCTTTTCCAGATTATGAATAGGAACAAAGAAGAAGATGATGATGACAAGTGAGCTACAGAGGACAATAGGGACAGTAGTATTTAAGTTTTTCATGTGTCGGCTGGGCTGACAGTCTAAGTTTCTTATAATATATATATATTTTGTTTAGCCAAATTAGTTAACAAACATGAATGTTTGTTTAAGCAAATAACTTATGCTGTAATGTTTATAAAGGCACGGATAATTGACCTCGTGGAGACCAAAACATCCAACACCGCGGAGACACCATCACGTGTTTCTCAACGCAGTGATCCAGAACACTGCCCCCAAATATGCAAATGCAAGTAGAGGAGCTGCGGAGACACCATCACGTGTTTCTCAACGCAGGCAGTGAATAGCCAGGCCTTTCACCGGGAAGGAACAACCAAGGGAAGGGCAGCATCCAATAAAGGAAAACATCCAATAAAGGAAAACCACCTATGCCAAGCATGGTATCCATCCACAGACAGCTGTTTCGGGGTTTTTGCCCCTCATCAGTGGGGAGTAGGAAACTGGCTATCAGGAGCAGTGCCTAGTAGAAAGTCTATAAAGGCACGGATGATTGACCTCGTGGAGACCAAAACATCCAACACCGCGGAGACACCATCACGTGTTTCTCAACGCAGTGATCCAGAACACTGCCCCCAAATATGCAAATGCAAGTAGAGGAGCTGCGGAGACACCATCACGTGTTTCTCAACGCAGGCAGTGAATAGCCAGGCCTTTCACCGAGAAGGAACAACCAAGGGAAGGGCAGCATCCAATAAAGGAAAACATCCAATAAAGGAAAACCACCTATGCCAAGCATGGTATCCATCCACAGACAGCTGTTCCGGGTTTTTGCCCCTCATCAGTGTGGAGTAGGAAACTGGCTATCAGGAGCAGTGCCTAGTAGAAAGTCTATAAAGGCACGGATGATTGACCTCGTGGAGACCAAAACATCCAACACCGCGGAGACACCATCACGTGTTTCTCAACGCAGTGATCCAGAACACTGCCCCCAAATATGCAAATGCAAGTAGAGGAGCTGCGGAGACACCATCACGTGTTTCTCAACGCAGGCAGTGAATAGCCAGGCCTTTCACCGGGAAGGAACAACCAAGGGAAGGGCAGCATCCAATAAAGGAAAACATCCAATAAAGGAAAACCACCTATGCCAAGCATGGTATCCATCCACAGACAGCTGTTCCGGGTTTTTGCCCCTCATCAGTGTGGAGTAGGAAACTGGCTATCAGGAGCAGTGCCTAGTAGAAAGTCTATAAAGGCACGGATGATTGACCTCGTGGAGACCAAAACATCCAACACCGCGGAGACACCATCACGTGTTTCTCAACGCAGTGATCCAGAACACTGCCCCCAAATATGCAAATGCAAGTAGAGGAGCTGCGGAGACACCATCACGTGTTTCTCAACGCAGGCAGTGAATAGCCAGGCCTTTCACCGGGAAGGAACAACCAAGGGAAGGGCAGCATCCAATAAAGGAAAACATCCAATAAAGGAAAACCACCTATGCCAAGCATGGTATCCATCCACAGACAGCTGTTTCGGGGTTTTTGCCCCTCATCAGTGTGGAGTAGGAAACTGGCTATCAGGAGCAGTGCCTAGTAGAAAGTCTATAAAGGCACGGATGATTGACCTCGTGGAGACCAAAACATCCAACACCGCGGAGACACCATCACGTGTTTCTCAACGCAGTGATCCAGAACACTGCCCCCAAATTTGCAAATGCAAGTAGAGGAGCTGCGGAGACACCATCACGTGTTTCTCAACGCAGGCAGTGAATAGCCAGGCCTTTCACCGGGAAGGAACAACCAAGGGAAGGGCAGCATCCAATAAAGGAAAACCACCTATGCCAAGCATGGTATCCATCCACAGACAGCTGTTTCGGGGTTTTTGCCCCTCATCAGTGTGGAGTAGGAAACTGGCTATCAGGAGCAGTGCCTAGTAGAAAGTCTATAAAGGCACGGATGATTGACCTCGTGGAGACCAAAACATCCAACACCGCGGAGACACCATCACGTGTTTCTCAACGCAGTGATCCAGAACACTGCCCCCAAATATGCAAATGCAAGTAGAGGAGCTGCGGAGACACCATCACGTGTTTCTCAACGCAGGCAGTGAATAGCCAGGCCTTTCACCGGGAAGGAACAACCAAGGGAAGGGCAGCATCCAATAAAGGAAAACATCCAATAAAGGAAAACCACCTATGCCAAGCATGGTATCCATCCACAGACAGCTGTTTCGGGTTTTTTGCCCCTCATCAGTGTGGAGTAGGAAACTGGCTATCAGGAGCAGTGCCTAGTAGAAAGTCTATAAAGGCACGGATGATTGACCTCGTGGAGACCAAAACATCCAACACCGCGGAGACACCATCACGTGTTTCTCAACGCAGTGATCCAGAACACTGCCCCCAAATATGCAAATGCAAGTAGAGGAGCTGCGGAGACACCATCACGTGTTTCTCAACGCAGGCAGTGAATAGCCAGGCCTTTCACCGGGAAGGAACAACCAAGGGAAGGGCAGCATCCAATAAAGGAAAACATCCAATAAAGGAAAACCACCTATGCCAAGCATGGTATCCATCCACAGACAGCTGTTTCGGGGGTTTTGCCCCTCATCAGTGTGGAGTAGGAAACTGGCTATCAGGAGCAGTGCCTAGTAGAAAGTCTATAAAGGCACGGATGATTGACCTCGTGGAGACCAAAACATCCAACACCGCGGAGACACCATCACGTGTTTCTCAACGCAGTGATCCAGAACACTGCCCCCAAATATGCAAATGCAAGTAGAGGAGCTGCGGAGACACCATCACATGTTTCTCAACGCAGGCAGTGAATAGCCAGGCCTTTCACCGGGAAGGAACAACCAAGGGTAGGGCAGCATCCAATAAAGGAAAACATCCAATAAAGGAAAACCACCTATGCCAAGCATGGTATCCATCCACAGACAGCTGTTTCGGGGTTTTTGCCCCTCATCAGTGTGGAGTAGGAAACTGGCTATCAGGAGCAGTGCCTAGTAGAAAGTCTATAAAGGCACGGATGATTGACCTCGTGGAGACCAAAACATCCAACACCGCGGAGACACCATCACGTGTTTCTCAACGCAGTGATCCAGAAACTGCCCCCAAATATGCAAATGCAAGTAGAGGAGCTGCGGAGACACCATCACGTGTTTCTCAACGCAGGCAGTGAATAGCCAGGCCTTTCACCGGTAAGGAACAACCAAGGGAAGGGCAGCATCCAATAAAGGAAAACATCCAATAAAGGAAAACCACCTATGCCAAGCATGGTATCCATCCACAGACAGCTGTTTCGGGGTTTTTGCCCCTCATCAGTGTGGAGTAGGAAACTGGCTATCAGGAGCAGTGCCTAGTAGAAAGTCTATAAAGGCACGACCATATGCTGTAATGTTGTTATTGTTTCAGTTGAATAAATCTATTTAAATTGTTATTAAGGTCAGGATTATTTTTTTCCTTCCTAAGTACAACAGAACAGTGGTGACCAAATATGAATGATTAACCCATTAAACTGGGGAGAAAAAAGTAATATAAAAAGTGATTCTAAAAATCTTCATCTACTTGCATGTTAAAGTAGCAAGAACTAGTTTAGTTAGAAACTTTGATTTAAATCACTGATTTAAATCAAGCCTTACTGACTAGTGATTTAAATCGTGCTTTAAATCGTGATTTAAATCAGTTAGATTTAAATCAAATCCACCCTGCCTAAAAACATGCAAGATTTCTGTCTCTCACAGACCTGTAACTTGCTCTTTAAGAGGCTCCTCTCTCCTCCACGTATTACCTGTAGTAATGGCACCTGTTTTAACTTATCAGTATAATAGACACCTGTCCACAACCTCAGACAACACTCCAAACTCCACTATAGTGAGACCAAAGAGCTGTCAAAGGACAACAGAAGCAAAATTGTAGCCCTACACCATCCTGGGAAGACTGAATCTTTAATAGGCAAGCAGCTTGGTGTGATGAAATCAATTGTGGGAGCAATAATAAGAAAATGGAAGACATACAAGACCACTGATAATCTCCCTAGATCTGGGGCTCCACACAAGATCTCACCCCGTAGGGTCAAAATGATCACAAGAACGGTGAGCAAAAATCCCAGAACCACACAGGGGGACCTAGTGAATGATCTGCATAGAGCTGGGACTACCGTAACAAAGGCTACCATCAGTAACACACTACGCCACCAGGGACTCAGATCTTGCAGTGCCAGACGTATCCCCCTGCTTAAGCCAGTACAGGTCCGGGCCCATCTGAAGTTTGAGAGAATTTGGATTATCCAGAAGAGTATTGGGAGAATGTCATATGGTCTGATGAAACCAAAGTAGAACTGTTTTGTAGAAACAAAACTTGTGTTTGGAGGAGACAGAATGCTGAATTGCATCCAAAGAACACTATACCTACTGTGAAGCATGGGGATGGCAACATCATTCTTTGGAGCTGTTTCTCTGCAAAGTAATCAGGACAACTGATCCATGTACATGAAAGAATGAATAGGGCCATGTATCATGAGATTTTGAGTGCAAACCTCCTTCCATTACCAGATAGATAAGGAAGGACACATGCCCACGAAGTGACCCTTTCTACCACAGTAAAAACGTACTCCTTTTTGCATCGAACGACAGACTGCTTTCCAGAACGAGAAGCCCCACCCATCTGCATATACTCTTCAAATGATTCAGACCAGAGACATGGCTGCCTCAAGGGAAACTGAAGTCTCATACTGGGTTAAGGCATTCTTCACCCTTACGGATAGCCCTTCACAGAGCATGGGGTCATTCTTCTTAGTGTCAGTGGATCACATCTGAAACTCGGAGCAATACTCCACCGGCCAGTGTCCCTGCTGATGCTGTCATAGTGTGCATGTAGTGTGGCCAGCGAGACGTGGTTGGGGTCATCTACATAACCCAGTGCCAGAAAAAATTCCTCCACTGTCTTGAGTGCCTGGGAGTCAGACGGGAGAGAGAATGCCCATGCTTGGGAGTCATCCTGAAGGAGAGAGATTATTATCCACACATGCTGCTCCTCGGTTCATGAGGAACAAGGACATAACATGAAGTATAGTTTACAGGCCTCCTTGAAAACCACAAACATGTCACCCCCCCCCGCCCCCCCCAGAGAACCTGTCAGGCAAAGTGATCTTAGGCTCCACTAAGGGTAGCCTGTGAATTACGGTTCCCAACCCTGATGAGTTAGGGTGCTGCAAAGTGACAGTGCAGAGATCTGCCTCCTTCAGGATGAGCTGCTCCAGTTGCCCTGTCAGAGTAGTGAAAGGATCCATAATGGATCAAAAAAGGGTTTCAGTCAGAGCTAATGTTACAACTCTGTTGTTGGTTGTCCCAGGAACAGGGGCTCCTTTCCTGTACCTAACTCTAAGGGTGCCCTAGCTTGTTCTGTTCCACACATATCTTCTGAAGGTGAAGATGTCGGGGCCACATACCTTGCCTTAGCTCCTGCATCCGCCCTCAGTGTGTACCCTTCCCCACCCAGGAAAGTTTGAAGTAATGTACCGTAATACACCAACCAGACTTATCAATTAATACGAGCAGGGGTAACGAAAAATACCAAACATACAAATATAATAACACATGTAACAAAGTAAAACACCGAGGAGTGGAGGATGGGTTTAAACCAAGAAGGAGAAGAAAGGGAATTATACACTCAAAACCTAGCAAAAGTCTCAGATAAACCCACCAACCGCCTTCTCCAATAACCACCAACAATAATCTCCAGTCATGCAGCATAAGCTACCTCTGACAATGAGTGATAGCCAGAGCCCAGATTATATAGGTGATGGGAGTGGCTAACACTGAACAGCTGATAGCCTTAGGTCCAGTAGCTCTCAACAGAGCAGATTAACCACTACACTGCCAAAAGAAGTTTACACCGTTTAATAAGAAGGTGAAGTGCTTCTAATGCATGCAGGACTAGGAGAAATCAGGCTCTCTTGGGTTCTCTCTGTTGCGTTAAAACCCATGACACTTGGCCTGGTAACTTGACATGTGAGCGTACTCTGGGAACAGTTGCTCACCTTCACCTTCTGATCACCCCACTGCATCTTCTTGCCTGTTGCAGTGCTCCCCTTCTGCGCTGCTGACCTCACTCTGCATGGCACCTTCCCAGGTTGGGTAAGTGACTTCATCGTCCACTACTTCGTCTTCCACTTCTGCACTCTGGTCCTCCTAACTTGTTGACTTACAGCATCACTTGTTGGCAACTGTGTCTCATCATTATCTACCTCTTGAGACACTAATTGCCATTCCCCACTGTCTTCTACTGACTGTGGCTGCCCAAATATTTTGGCATCACTACATATGAACTCCTCATGTCTCTCTTGAAACG
Organism: Ranitomeya imitator; assembly: GCF_032444005.1. Taxonomy (NCBI): domain Eukaryota; kingdom Metazoa; phylum Chordata; class Amphibia; order Anura; family Dendrobatidae; genus Ranitomeya; species Ranitomeya imitator. Next base: position 82,369,739 of record NC_091285.1, read on the forward strand.
TGCAGGACGAGAGGCCAGAATGAATAAATGGAAATGTAAAGAGCTCCTCATACTGTCCGAGTGTGGGATCACTTGTCTCCTGGGACTCGCCAAGATGAGAGCAAGGAGGATCAGGGTGATAATTATGTGGTCCAGACTCTTGGCTAGTGAGACTGTATTATGTAGATACAGGGTGGTGCAGGTAAACATACTGGAAGCATTATCTGCCATCCAACCACACTGTTGTGGCTTCAAGAGGTGGTGTCCCACACTCCTCTGGAAAGCTGGACAGGAAGCTAGGTCTTGTGGATGAGCGTGTCTGTTTTGCTCCCATAAAAGGCACAGTTTTACCCAGCCCATGGTGTAGGCCTAAGCAGCACATCCACTTTTCTGCCCCTTACCACAGCTTGCACATTTAAAATTTTTTATATATGCCTGAAACTTTTATGGTATTAATATTGAAAAAAATATGATGTTTTAAATGCAACAGCAGTACCAATTGTGCCCTAGCATTGAGTATCCAGCAGTGGCAAATGTTCTCACTCATCACTGTTGACCAACTCTCCAAGTTCCCAGGGGAGCGGCAGTAGAAAGACCAAGAAGATGTTCCTTTGAGGGCCAACAATGTCAATCTCCAAAATAAGACACCCCCTACTGCCAATTATGAAAGACTTTATCCTCTAACCCCGGGGAAAATGCGGATTGCCTAAAATGGGAGACATAGAGGAGGATAGTGGTAAGATATGAGACCAGAACTTTGGATGAGCATATCAGGCAAAGGTAGCCCCAATTGTGGGATAAGATTTCATCGATTTAACAAAAGGATCCGTTAAAGGGATATTTGTAAAGCATCTCGACCCAAGCTACCATAAATGACATCAGTCCAGGATTCCAGAGAGGAGGGCCGCTATGTAATAAGATCTGAAATCGAGCAAGGCTATACCTCCTGAGGACTTAAAACTACATATGGATCTACTGATACCGTGGGTTTACCAGACCAGATGAACTTGGTTTGAACCAAAACCAGACTCCTGAAAAATGACACCGGGACCCCAATCAGAAGGGCTTGAATGACATAGAATCCATGGGAGAATGTTCATTTTAAAAATTGTGCTTCTACCAAACTACTTAGAAGTATTCCTTATCCATCTTGACCAGTTTCTTTCAGGGGCGCTAAGATAGATGGAGTGGGTGTTGATGTTCAGGGTCTCAGATTTGGAGAAGTTGATTTTAAAATTGGAAAGGCCATTGTATGCACGGAATTCTGCCATCAAATTGAGGAAGTGAAGTGGCTAGGGTAAATTAATTAAAAAAAAAACACAGGGCGAGGGTAAAACATTGTGGCAATACTTGATTGAACCACAAAAAAAGGCAAATAAAGCAAAGAACAGTTCCAGCAAAATTACCAAGATGGTGCAAAATTACATCCTTCTGCTGGCTCGAGGGGATAAGAGCAGCTGTGACTTCAGAGCTTTCAGGGCCAACTACCCCCACCTGTGTCACATACAGAGAGGAGGTAATGACAAGCTTAGGAAGCTGACAGTCTATTGAGGTACAAGGCCAGGGGACTGGCTGGTCACATCCTGGCTTCTTTGAACATCTCCATGGAGCCAGGTGACTGGTGGGTCTCAATCCTGGCTTTCCCAAACGTATCCATGGTGCTCAGGTGACTGGTAGGTCCAAATCATGACTACCCCAAACAAATCCATGGATTTAGTGATGGTCAGTGGAGCAGGTCTGTATTCTTTCATCCGGGGCCGTGGTCCCCTAAGCCTCCTGTAAAGTGTCAAATCTGTATCCCTCGTGATGGAGCCATGATCTGACAGCTGTCCTGTATCGTGTTCCTGGCTGTCGTTTTGTAAAGAGTCTCTGGTTCTTTGGATCTCTGGACGTCTTGACTCATCTGTTACTGAGGCATATCCCACTTATATAGCTGATGATGAGATTAACTTGCATTGTTTGACTATTTAATCAATTTGTATAGTTTTTACTCCTCTGATTTGCAGGTCAACAAGCCATAGGACTCACACAATGGTCATCTATAATATAACGCTGGGAGCGTCACTCTGTCCGAAGCCTTTATAGACTGCGCAAGCGCCGGCGCAGTCTGGCCCCCACAGAGTGACGCTCCCAGGAGATCGCGGTATGCGTAAACACTGAACGCACATCGCGATCTCCACCGGAGAGTCAGGGACCGCCAGGAGGGTGAGTATTATATTCACCTGTTCCCCGTTCCAGCGCTGCGTGCGGCTCCGTCTCCCGGGTCCTCTGCTGTGACGTTCCCAGTTCAGAGGGTGCGATGACGCGCTTAATGCGCGCCGGCGCCGCCCTCCGACTGAACAGTCACAGCCAGAGGAGCCAGAAGATGGCGGCGCGCAGCGGTGGAACGGGACAGACAGGTGAGTATAGCAACTGCTGGGGGGCCTGAGCTAGCGGTGACTCCGGCACCTGACCCCCACAGCGCGCCGGTGTCCCCTCCTGCTCAGGCCCCCCAGCACTCGGCGCCCAGCGACGATAGGTGAGTATGGTATTTATTTTTTTTATATATGGCAGCAGCATACGGGGCATATACAATGGAGCATCTTATGGGGGGCATATAATACAATGGTGGCGCACGATGGGAGCAGCACATGACAGAACGGGGGCGCAGGATGGGAGCAGCACATGACAGAACGGGCGCAGGATGGCAGCAGCACATGACAGAACGGGCGCAGGATGGCAGCAGTACATGACAGAACGGGCGCAGGATGGCAGCAGCACATGACAGAACGGGCGCGGGATGGCAGCAGCACATGACAGAACAGGCGCAGGATGGCAGCAGCACATGACAGAACGGGGGCGCAGGATGGGAGCAGCACATGAAAGAACGGGGGCACAGGATGGGAGCAGCACATGACAGAACGGGGGCAGGATGGGAGCAGCACATGAAAGAACGGGGGCACATGATGGGAGCAGCACATGAAAGAACGGGGGCACAGGATGGGAGCAGCACATGACAGGATGGAAGCAGCAAATGTCAGAATGGAGGCGCAGGATGGGTGTAGAACATGTCAGAATGGAGGCGCAGGATCTGAGCAATGGGGGCGCAAGATGGGTGCAACACATGGCAGGATGGGTGCAGCACATGTCAGGATGGGGACGCAGGATGGAGCAGCTCATGACAGGATGGGGACGCAGGATGGAGCAGCACATACCAGGATGGAGACCATATACCAATATAGATGCTAGCCACCCGGGCGTAGAACAGGTTCAATAGCTAGTTCAATATATTAAGAAAACATCCATTGTTCAATGACCCTGCATGACTGTCTTGCAAAGATAGCAGACAATAAGTTGTAGGAGCTGATATAAGAGGCAAACATTAGCCATTCAAAAATCAACATTTAAGACTCATATGACAGCAGTGTATGATTCTTGACCATCTGAAGAACAAGCACATAAATTCAAAAGCCAGCATATAGATAACAGTCTATTCTTCCTGGCTTACTAAAAATAGACATGTGATTAAGATAAAATGCTGTGTCGTCAGAGCACTTGAAGGATTAATAAACATCTTGAATATGGTTTTTAGCACCTTGAGGGGTGCAGTTTTTAGAATGGTGTAAATGTTATTTTTCATATAGGCCCCTCAAAGTCACTTTAATTGTGATGCGGTTCTTAAAAAAATGGTTTTGTAAATTTTGTTGGAAAAATGAGAAATCGCTGGTCAATTTTTAACCCTTTTTTAACAATAAAATTTTATGTTTCAAAAATTGTGCTGATGTAAAGTAGACATGTGGGAAATGTTATTTAGTAACTATTTTGTGTGACATAACTCTGCTTTAAGGGCTTAAAAATTATAAGTTTGAGAATTTCAAAATTTTTGCCAAATTTTTTACTTTTTCACAAATAAAACGCAAGTCATATTGAACAAATTTTATCACTATCATGAAGTACAATATGCCACAAATAACAGTCTCAGAATCAGTGGGATCCATTGAAGCGTACCAGAGTTGAACGCTTCACGTCATGAAGGTGAAAACAGGCTTTGGGGTTAAAGGGGTTAAGGATGGCACCAAGTCTTCTAGACATGGAATAGACAAATTGATGAAATACTGTAGATGTTGCCCTTTTTCCATTTTTCAAGAACAACCTCTTTTAGAACCTGGATGCTGGATGGAGAGTTATGCTCAAATTGCCTCTTCAGAATACCTCATGCGTGTTCGATTGGGTGATTATCAGGAGACACACTTGACCACTGAATCACATCTACCAAGGGCAAGGAGTGAGGGTAGCATCTTTTCTTCGAATGTAAAGCAGAATATCTATTAATTCATGATACTGCCTATTAAATGTATTCCCTGACACCAGCAACACTCATGCAGCCCCACATAAGGACACTGCCACCACCATGTTTTACTTTAGATACCATGAATGTTTCTTTGTACTCGTCACCTTTGTGACAGCATACAGTTTTGAAGCCATCAGTTCTAAAAACATTTATCTTTGCCTCATCATTTAAGAGTATAGAATCCAAGTAGTCTTTATATTTTTCAGCATGTATTTTGGCAAAATGTAGGTGGGCTTATTTATGCATGGGCTTTAGGAGACACTTCCTTCATAGATGACACCCATGTATGCCAATCGTCAGTAGTGTACCCTGTGTTGTGTCATGGGAAACACCCCGATTTGTCTTTTTATTTCTTTAGCTAACTGCAATGAACCTGCATGTCGATTTTCTTCAACCCTTCTAATAAGTAGATGCTACAGTTTAGGTGCTGATTTACACTGCCAGCCTGGACGTCTTTGTGAGATGGTTGTGCAGCGCCCCAGGGTCCTGGTCGTTTGCAGTAATATTCTCCTCTAGGGGGGAGTGATGTTACGTTTGGAGGCAATAAAGGAGGTCTCACTACCAGGTAACACCAACATACAACACATTTCATCCTCCAGTCCACCAGAGGGAGCTATGCTCCTATTTATTAGGGCACTCTTCACAATTAGGTAAACTGGTGGTCTGGATAGGAAGTTAGACAGAAGCTGGCTGGGCTTCTCCCAGTGAGTTGCTGCCTGAGCTCTGCTCAGGTGGTTGGTCCCTGACAGGGGTGGGATCCTGTCACAGGCCTAGACAGAGGGACACGGAGCTGCGCCTGCCCCACGTGCGGCAGTTCCCAAGAAAGAGACACAAACAGCGAACTGTATTGTAGAGAGTGGGAAGAAGTCTTAGCAAAAGGAGAGGAAACCAGAAGGAGTTCTGCCCTGCACAGGCTGCCTCTTTCTGAGGCGCAGGATCCGGTAGCCGGAACACCGATGGAGCAACAGTCCTTTATGCCTTGCTCCAGAGATGGGCAGGAGAGCTAATTGCAAGTTACTGATCCGCCCCACACCCAGGAGACACGGTGGCACCCCTCGGGGGCCGGGGGGTGCTAGAGTCCCTGTAAAAAGCCTCAAACCACCAGTCATACGGGTTTGTCCTATCCATCTGGGGGACAGAGAGAGACATAACATCTAGAACATCTACAACAGTTGTGAGGACCTTACGAGAGGCTCAGCAGTAAGGTACTACAACACCCAGGTGCTAGAGGAAGGCTACTGATTTCCACCTGGATAAGGGGACTCTGAATTTGCCTCCAAACCGGCCGGACTCTGCCTGCCCTGTGATCTGGTGCTCTGGACTGTGGATGCTGAAGCCTTCAGTAAAAGGTAAAGAGACTGCAACCTTGTGTCCTCGTTCTTCACTGCGCCTCTCACCATCCACCATCTTACACACTGGGAAGCCCTGTGGACACGCTTCACCTGTGGGAAGGTATACCATCTAGCTGCCATAACATCACCCCAGTGGACCCCTAAGCAGCGTCGGTCACCCTGACCGAATACCACAGGTGGCGTCACGAACATTATCCCTTTAAAAACTTTTCCCTTTTTACAACGGACCTCCCGAGGGCGAAGGACCGGGTCAGCCACCGTGACATCCCCCTTGAGAACCGAAAGACCCGGTACTGAGTACCCTGTTGTGAATTCTGTGATCAAGCTCCCTCCTGTGGTCACGAGTGGTACTGCGGCTTCTGAGTTTCCTTCCTCAGGTGATGAGGTTAAGTCGTTAGGTGCTGCTCTATTTAACTCCACCTAGTGCTTTGATCCTGGCCTCCAGTCAATGTTCTAGTATTGGTCTTGCTTCCTCCTGGATCGTTCCTGTGGCCTTTCTGCTCAGCATAAGCTAAGTTCTGCTTGTGTTACTTTTGTTGCTATATTTTCTGTCCAGCTTGCTTTTTTGGTTTTGCTTGCTTGCTGGAAGCCCTGAGACGCAGAGGGAGCACCTCCGTACCATTAGTCGGTGCGGAGGGTCTTTTTGCCCCTCTGCGTGGTTGTTTGTAGGTTTTTGTGTTGACCGCAAAGCTATCTTTCCTATCCTCGGTCTATTCAGTAAGTCGGGCCTCACTTTGCTAAATCTATTTCATCTCTGTGTTTGTATTTTCATCTTAACTCACAGTCATTATGTGTGGGGGGCTGCCTTTTCCTTTGGGGAATTTCTCTGAGGCAAGGTAGGCTTATTTTTCTATCTTCAGGTCTAGCTAGTTTCTCAGGCTGTGCCGAGTTGCATAGGGAGCGTTAGGCGCAATCCACGGCTACCTCTAGTGTGGTTTGATAGGTTTAGGGATTGCGGTCAGCAGAGTTCCCACGTCTCAGAGCTCGTCCTATGTTTTGTGGTTTTTGTCAGGTCACTTGTGTGCTCTGAACTTCAAGGTCCATTGTGGTTCTGAATTACCTATTCATAACAGTACTGGAGGCCCAAAGTACTATGCTTCTCAATAGAGGGAAAAAAGAAGTTCTGAGACCATTTTTTTTTTCTTTGCACTGTGTTTTGCCTTTTTTTTCCCCTAGACATTTGGGTGGTTCAGGACACAGGTGTGGTGATGGACATTAAAGGTCTGTCTTCATGTGTGGATCTTCTCACTGCAAGAGTACAAAATATTCAAGACTTTGTGGCTCAGAATTCTATGTTAGAACCAAGAATTCCTATTCATGATTTGTTTTCTGGAGATAGAGCTAAATTTCTGAGTTTCAAAAATAATTGCAAACTGTTTCTGGCGTTGAAACCTCGCTCCTCTGGTGACCCAGTTCAACAAGTTAAGATCATTATTTCTTTATTACGTGGCGACCCTCAAGACTGGGCATTTTCCCTTGCGCCAGGAGATCCTGCATTATGTAATATTGATGCGTTTTTTCTGGCGCTCGGATTACTGTACGATGAACCTAATTCAGTGGATCAGGCAGAGAAAAATTTGCTGGCTCTGTGTCAGGGTCAGGATGAGATAGAGATTTATTGTCAGAAGTTTAGAAAGTGGTCCATGCTCACTCAATGGAATGAATGTGCTTTGGCAGCAATCTTCAGAAAGGGTCTCTCTGAAGCCCTTAAGGATGTCATGGTGGGATTTCCTATGCCTGCTGGTCTGAATGAGTCTATGTCTTTGGCCATTCAGATCGGTCGACGCTTGCGTGAGCGTAAATCTGTGCACCATTTGGCGGTATTATCTGAGCATAAACCTGAGCCTATGCAGTGCGATAGGACTTTGACCAGAGCTGCAAGGCAAGAACACAGACGTCAGAATGGGCTGTGTTTCTACTGTGGTGATTCCACTCATGCTATCTCCGATTGTCCTAAGCGCACTAAGCGGTTCGCTAAGTCTGCCACCATTGGTACGGTACAGTCGAAATTTCTGTTGTCCGTTACTTTGATCTGCTCTTTGTCTTCCTATTCTGTCTTGGCATTTGTGGATTCAGGCGCTGCCCTGAATTTGATGGACTTGGAGTTTGCTAGGCGCTGTGGGTTTGTCTTGGAGCCCTTGCAGTGTCCTATTCCATTGAGAGGAATTGATGCTACGCCTTTGGCCAAGAATAAGCCTCAGTATTGGACCCAGCTGACCATGTGCATGGTTCCTGCGCACCAGGAGGATATTCGCTTTCTGGTGTTGCATAATCTGCATGATGTGGTCGTGTTGGGGTTGCCATGGCTACAAGTCCATAACCCAGTATTAGATTGGAAATCTATGTCTGTGTCCAGCTGGGGTTGTCAGGGGGTACATGGTGATGTTCCATCTCTGTCTATCTCATCATCCACCCCTTCTGAGGTCCCAGAGTTCTTGTCTGATTACCGGGATGTATTCGATGAGCCCAAGTCCAATGCCCTACCTCCGCATAGGGATTGTGATTGTGCTATCGAGTTGATTCCTGGTAGTAAGTTTCCTAAGGGTCGACTGTTTAATTTATCTGTACCTGAGCACGCCGCTATGCGGAGTTACGTAAAAGAATCCTTGGAGAAGGGTCATATTCGGCCGTCGTCATCGCCATTGGGAGCAGGGTTCTTTTTTGTGGCCAAGAAGGATGGTTCGCTGAGACCTTGTATTGATTACCGCCTTCTAAATAAAATCACGGTTAAATTTCAGTACCCCTTGCCGCTGCTATCTGATTTGTTTGCTCGGATTAAGGGGGCTAGTTGGTTCACCAAGATAGATCTTCGTGGTGCATATAATCTTGCGCGTATTAAACGGGGCGATGAATGGAAAACTGCATTTAATACGCCCGAGGGCCATTTTGAGTACCTAGTTATGCCATTCGGACTTGCCAATGCTCCATCAGTATTTCAGTCCTTCATGCATGACATCTTCCGAGAGTACCTGGATAAATTCCTGATTGTATACTTGGATGATATTTTGGTCTTCTCGGATGATTGGGAGTCTCATGTGAAGCAGGTCAGAATGGTGTTCCAGGTCCTGCGTGCTAATTCTTTGTTTGTGAAGGGATCAAAGTGTCTCTTTGGTGTTCAGAAGGTTTCATTTTTGGGGTTCATTTTTTCCCCTTCTACCATCGAGATGGACCCTGTTAAGGTCCAGGCCATTTATGATTGGACTCAGCCGACATCTCTGAAGAGTCTGCAAAAGTTCCTTGGCTTTGCTAATTTTTATCGTCGCTTCATCTGTAATTTTTCTAGTATTACTAAACCATTGACCGATTTGACCAAGAAGGGTGCTGATGTGGTCAATTGGTCTTCTGCTGCTGTGGAAGCTTTTCAAGAGTTAAAGCGTCGTTTTTCTTCTGCCCCTGTGTTGTGTCAACCAGATGTTTCGCTTCCGTTCCAGGTTGAGGTTGATGCTTCTGAAATTGGAGCGGGGGCTGTTTTGTCGGAAAGAGGTGCTGATTGCTCGGTGATGAAGCCATGCGCCTTCTTTTCCAGGAAGTTTTCGCCTGCTGAGCGAAATTATGATGTTGGCAATCGAGAGTTGCTGGCCATGAAGTGGGCATTCGAGGAGTGGCATCATTGGCTTGAAGGAGCTAAGCATCGCGTGGTGGTCTTGACTGATCACAAGAACTTGACTTATCTCGAGTCTGCCAAACGGTTGAATCTTAGACAGGCTCGTTGGTCGCTGTTTTTCTCCCGTTTTGACTTTGTGGTTTCGTACCTTCCGGGCTCTAAAAATGTGAAGGCGGATGCCCTGTCTAGGAGTTTTGTGCCCGACTCTCCGGGTTTGCCTGAGCCGGCGGGTATTCTCAAAGAGGGAGTAATTGTGTCTGCCAACTCCCCTGATTTGCGGCGGGTGCTGCAAAAATTTCAGGCTAATAAACCTGATCGTTGCCCAGCAGAGAAACTGTTTGTCCCTGATAGGTGGACGAATAAAGTTATCTCTGAGGTTCATTGTTCGGTGTTGGCTGGTCATCCTGGAATCTTTGGTACTAGAGATTTGGTGGCTAGATCCTTTTGGTGGCCGTCTCTGTCGCGGGATGTGCGTTCTTTTGTGCAGTCCTGTGGGATTTGTGCTCGGGCTAAGCCCTTGCCGATCCCGAAGAGGCCTTGGACACATATCTCTATGGATTTTATTTCGGATCTCCCCGTCTCTCAAAAAATGTCGGTCATTTGGGTAGTTTGTGATCGCTTCTCTAAGATGATCCATTTGGTACCCTTGTCTAAATTACCTTCCTCCTCTGATTTGGTGCCATTGTTCTTCCAGCATGTGGTTCGTTTACATGGCATTCCAGAGAACATCGTTTCTGACAGAGGTTCCCAGTTTGTTTCGAGGTTTTGGCGAGCCTTTTGTGCTAGGATGGGCATTGATTTGTCTTTTTCCTCGGCTTTCCATCCTCAGACAAATGGCCAGATTGAACGAACCAATCAGACCTTGGAAACATATCTGAGATGTTTTGTTTCTGCTGATCAGGATGATTGGGTGTCCTTTTTGCCGTTGGCTGAGTTCGCTCTTAATAATCGGGCCAGCTCGGCTACCTTGGTTTCACCGTTTTTCTGCAATTCTGGGTTCCATCCTCGTTTCTCTTCAGGGCAGGTTGAGTCTTCGGACTGTCCTGGTGTGGATACTGTGGTGGACAGGTTGCAGCGGATTTGGACTCATGTAGTGGACAATTTGACCTTGTCCCAGGAGAAGGCTCAACGTTTCGCTAATCGCAGACGCTGTGTGGGTCCCCGACTTCGTGTTGGGGATTTGGTTTGGTTGTCATCTCGTTATATTCCTATGAAGGTTTCCTCTCCTAAGTTTAAGCCTCGTTTCATTGGTCCGTATAGGATTTCTGAGGTTCTTAATCCTGTGTCTTTTCGTTTGACCCTTCCAGATTCTTTTTCCATCCATAACGTATTCCATAGGTCATTGTTGCGGAGGCACGTGGCGCCTGTGGTTCCATCTGTTGATCCTCCTGCCCCGGTTTTGGTGGAGGGGGATTTGGAGTATATAGTGGAGAAGATTTTGGATTCTCGTGTTTCGAGACGGAAACTCCAGTATCTGGTTAAGTGGATGGGTTATGGTCAGGAAGATAATTCCTGGGTCTTTGCCTCTGATGTCCATGCTGCCGATCTTGTTTGTGCCTTTCATATGGCTCATCCTGGTCGGCCTGGGGGCTCTGGTGAGGGTTCGGTGACCCCTCCTCAAGGGGGGGGTACTGTTGTGAATTCTGTGATCAAGCTCCCTCCTGTGGTCACGAGTGGTACTGCGGCTTCTGAGTTTCCTTCCTCAGGTGATGAGGTTAAGTCGTTAGGTGCTGCTCTATTTAACTCCACCTAGTGCTTTGATCCTGGCCTCCAGTCAATGTTCTAGTATTGGTCTTGCTTCCTCCTGGATCGTTCCTGTGGCCTGTCTGCTCAGCATAAGCTAAGTTCTGCTTGTGTTACTTTTGTTGCTATATTTTCTGTCCAGCTTGCTTTTTTTGGTTTTGCTTGCTTGCTGGAAGCCCTGAGACGCAGAGGGAGCACCTCCGTACCGTTAGTCGGTGCGGAGGGTCTTTTTGCCCCTCTGCGTGGTTGTTTGTAGGTTTTTGTGTTGACCGCAAAGCTATCTTTCCTATCCTCGGACTATTCAGTAAGTCGGGCCTCACTTTGCTAAATCTATTTCATCTCTGTGTTTGTATTTTCATCTTAACTCAGTCATTATGTGTGGGGGGCTGCCTTTTCCTTTGGGGTATTTCTCTGAGGCAAGGTAGGCTTATTTTTCTATCTTCAGGTCTAGCTAGTTTCTCAGGCTGTGCCGAGTTGCATAGGGAGCGTTAGGCGCAATCCACGGCTACCTCTAGTGTGGTTTGATAGGTTTAGGGATTGCGGTCAGCAGAGTTCCCACGTCTCAGAGCTCGTCCTATGTTTTGTGGTTTTTGTCAGGTCACTTGTGTGCTCTGAACTTCAAGGTCCATTGTGGTTCTGAATTACCTATTCATAACAGTACCCCACTGCCCTACTGGGGCACTCCAGTTGCAGTTCCATCATTGTTAAATTGTTTTGTGACTTTTGCACAGTATTCTGACTGATAAGTAAAGTTTTGCTGATCTTGTAGCCTTTACCTTTCTTGTGTAAAGAAATTTTCTTAAGTCCTTGTGACATTTCGCTTCCATATGGTACAATTGCTGACCACTTGAATTGGACAGGGGACATTGGGTGTACTCAATTTTAATTTTAAACTAATTAGGAAAATTACTTTTTTTAGGTGTACAAAATAACAATTGTTGCTTGCAATGAATGGCCCACATTTGTGGGAGTATTTTGTATTATTGTATCCCATAAAATATGGATTCTGAATGGAAACTAAAGTTTTCTGACACATCTGTTGGGGTGTACTCATTTATGCTGTGGACTATATGTACATATACTCCTCAACTTTGAAATTGTAAAACCAAGAAGGAAAGTTATTGAATTATGAAAATCACAGGGACAATAGAAATGTTAATGATTTGCAAATGATGGAAAAATGTAACCCCTTAATGACCAGGGGTATATCAGTTTTTGAATTTCCATTTTTTGCTCCCCTTCTTCCCAGAGCCATAACATTCTTTATTTTTCTGTCAATTTGGCCATGTGATGGCTTGTTTTTGGTGGGACAAGTTGTACTTTTGAACACCACCATTGGTTTTAACATATCATGTTCTGGAAACATGTATAAGTTCTTTTTTATTGAAGTAGTGAAAAAAATCCAAAATTTGCTTTAACATTTTTTTTAAAAAATGACGCCATTTTCTGAGACCGGTAGCGTCTCCATTTTTTGTATTCTGGGGCTGGGTGAGGGCTTATTTTTTGCACACTGAGGTGAGGTTTTCATTGATAAAATTTTGGTGTAGATATAATTTTTGATCACCCATTATTGCATTTTATTGCAATGTATGCAATGTAGTGGGAACCAAAAAAAATCATAATTCTGGTGTTTTTAATTTTTTTTCTCATTACGCTGTTTAGCGATCGGGTTAATTATTTTTTATATTGATAGATCTTGCGATTCTGAACACGACGATACCAAATACGTGTATTTATGATTTTTTTCATTGTTTTATTTTGAATGTGGCAAAAAGGGACTGATTTGATCTTTTTTTAATATTTGGAAAAATATATTTTTTTTTACTAGTTCAATAGTTTGCACTGCAGTACTTTGTTTGCTTCTGCTATACAAAGGCGATGATCAGATTGCCTGTGTGTAGCAGAAATGCTTACTTGCTATGCAGTCTGGCAATGACAACTGTAGAGGTCTGCTGCAACCTCTGGTTGTCATGCTGACCCATCAGTTACCCGGGATCATGTGATGACGTCAATGATGGGCGGGAGTAGTGACATGCTTCCTGTAAGTGCGAGTTTAACCGCTGTGGGAGGATTGCGATTCCACCCACAGATGTTGTGGGCATATGTCAGCTGTCATGTGCCTGGCAAGGTACAGGCTCAGCGCCAGAGCCCGCACCAAACAGAGGGAGTCCGACTTGGGCATACTAATATGCCACATGTCAGAAAGGGGTTAATATTTTTTTTAAATATCTAGACTTATTCAATATTGACTATATTGAACGCTATCATCAAAAATACACACATTTAGATTCTTTGGCAGGCTATCAATGAAGTTGTTAAAAGGTTATTCCAAAAATCACAATGTGGTCTTTAATAATTTAGATAAATAGTAATGCCGTATATACTCGAGTATAAGCCGACCCGAGTATAAGCCGACCCCCCCCTAATTTTGCCACAAAAAACTGGGAAAACTTAATGACTCGAGTATAAGCCTAGGGTGGAAAATGCAGCAGCTACCGGTAAATTTCAAAAGTAAAAATGGATACCAATAAAAGTAAAATTAATTGAGAATTCAGAAGGTTAAGTGTTTTTGAATATCCATATTGAATCAGGAGCCCCATATAATGCTCCATAAAGTTTGATGGGCCCCTGTTATGAACAGGTAATTCAGAACCACAATGGACATTGAAGTTCAGAGCACACAAAGTGACCTGACAATTACCAAAAACAAAAGACGAGCTCTGAGACGTGGGAACTCTGCTGACCGCAATCCCTAATCCTAACACACCACACTAGAGGCAGCCGTGGATTGCGCCTAACGCTCCCTATTCAACTCGGCACAGCCTGAGAAACTAACTAGCCCTGAAGATAGAAAAATAAGCCTACCTTGCCTCAGAGAAATTCCCCAAAGGAAAAGGCAGCCCCCCACATATAATGACTGTGAGTAAGATGAAAATACAAACACAGAGATGAAATAGATTTAGCAAAGTGAGGCCCGACTTACTGAATAGACCGAGGATAGGAAAGATAGCTTTGCGGTCAACACAAAAACCTACAAACAACCACGCAGAGGGGCGAAAAGACCCTCCGCACCGACTAACGGTACGGAGGTGCTCCCTCTGCGTCTCAGAGCTTCCAGCAAGCAAGAAAAACCAATAAAGCAAGCTGGACAGAAAAAATAGCAAGCAAATATAACACAAGCAAAACTTAGCTTATGCTGAGCAGACAGGCCACAGGAACGATCCAGGAGGAAGCAAGACCAATACTAGAACATTGACTGGAGGCCAGGATCAAAGCACTAGGTGGAGTTAAATAGAGCAGCACCTAACGACTTAATCTCATCACCTGAGGAAGGAAACTCAGAAGCCGCAGTACCACTCGTGACCACAGGAGGGAGCTTGGCCACAGAATTCACAACAGTACCCCCCCTTGAGGAGGGGTCACCGAACCCTCACCAGAGCCCCCAGGCCGACCAGGATGAGCCACATGAAAGGCACGAACCAGATCGGCAGCATGGACATCAGAGGCAAAGACCCAGGAATTATCTTCCTGACCATAACCTTTCCACTTAACCAGATACTGGAGTTTCCGTCTCGAAACACGAGAATCCAAAATCTTCTCCACTATATACTCCAATTCCCCTTCAACCAAAACCGGAGCAGGAGGATCAATAGATGGAACCACAGGTGCCACGTATCTCCGCAACAATGACCTATGGAACACGTTATGGATGGAAAAAGAAGCTGAAAGAGTCAAACGAAAAGACACAGGATTAAGGACCTCAGAAATCCTATATGGACCAATGAAACGAGACTTAAATTTAGGAGAGGAAACCTTCATAGGAATATAACGAGATGACAACCAAACCAAATCCCCAACACGAAGTCGGGAACCCACACAGCGCCTGCGGTTAGCGAAACGTTGAGCCTTCTCCTGGGACAAAGTCAGATTGTCCACTACATGAGTCCAAATCTGCTGCAACCTATCCACCACAGTATCCACACCAGGACAGTCCGAAGACTCAACCTGCCCTGAAGAGAAACGAGGGTGGAACCCAGAATTGCAGAAAAACGGCGAAACCAAAGTAGCCGAGCTGGCCCGATTATTAAGGGCGAACTCAGCCAAAGGCAAAAAGGACACCCAATCATCCTGATCAGCAGAAACAAAACATCTCAGATATGTTTCCAAGGTCTGATTGGTTTGTTCAGTCTGGCCATTTGTCTGAGGATGGAAAGCCGAGGAAAAAGACAAATCAATGCCCATCCTAGCACAAAAGGCTCGCCAAAACCTCGAAACAAACTGGGAACCTCTGTCAGAAACAATGTTCTCTGGAATGCCATGTAAACGAACCACATGCTGGAAAAACAACGGCACCAAATCAGAGGAGGAAGGCAATTTAGACAAGGGTACCAAATGGACCATCTTAGAGAAGCGATCACAAACCACCCAAATGACCGACATTCTTTGAGAGACGGGGAGATCCGAAATAAAATCCATAGAGATATGTGTCCAAGGCCTCTTCGGGACCGGCAAGGGCAAAAGCAACCCACTGGCACGAGAACAGCAGGGCTTAGCCCGAGCACAAATCCCACAGGACTGCACAAAAGAACGCACATCCCGCGACAGAGACGGCCACCAAAAGGATCTAGCCACCAAATCTCTAGTACCAAAGATTCCAGGATGACCAGCCAACACCGAACAATGAACCTCAGAGATAACTTTATTCGTCCACCTATCAGGGACAAACAGTTTCTCTGCTGGGCAACCGTCAGGTCTATTAGCCTGAAATTTTTGCAGCACCCGCCGCAAATCAGGGGAGATGGCAGACAAAATTACCCCCTCTTTGAGAATACCCGCCGGCTCAGACAATCCCAGAGAATCGGGCACAAAACTCCTAGACAGGGCATCCGCCTTCACAATTTTAGAGCCCGGAAGGTACGAAACCACAAAGTCAAAACGGGAGAAAAACAGCGACCAACGAGCCTGTCTAGGATTCAACCGTTTGGCAGACTCGAGATAAGTCAAGTTTTTGTGATCAGTCAAGAGCACCATGCGATGCTTAGCTCCTTCAAGCCAATGACGCCACTCCTCGAATGCCCACTTCATGGCTAGCAACTCTCGATTGCCAACATCATAATTTCGCTCAGCAGGCGAAAATTTCCTGGAAAAGAAGGCGCATGGTTTCATCACCGAGCAATCAGAACTTCTCTGCGACAAAACAGCCCCCGCTCCAATTTCGGAAGCATCAACCTCGACCTGGAACGGAAGCGAAACATCTGGTTGACACAACACAGGGGCAGAAGAAAAATGGCGCTTCAACTCCTGAAAAGCTTCCACAGCAGCAGAAGACCAATTGACCACATCAGCACCCTTCTTGGTTAAATCAGTCAACGGTTTAGCAATGCTAGAAAAAACAGCGATGAAGCGACGATAAAAATTAGCAAAGCCCAGGAACTTCTGCAGACTCTTCAGAGATGTTGGCTGAGTCCAATCATAAATGGCCTGAACTTTAACAGGGTCCATCTCGATAGTAGAAGGAGAAAAAATGAACCCCAAAAATGAAATTTTCTGAACACCAAAGAGACACTTTGACCCCTTCACAAACAAAGAATTAGCACGCAGGACCTGGAATACCATTCTGACCTGCTTCACATGAGACTCCCAATCATCCGAGAAGACCAAAATATCATCCAAGTATACAATCAGGAATTTATCCAGGTACTCTCGGAAGATGTCATGCATAAAGGACTGAAACACTGATGGGGCATTAGAAAGTCCGAATGGCATAACCAGGTACTCAAAATGGCCTTCGGGCGTATTAAATGCTGTTTTCCATTCATCGCCCCGTTTAATACGCACAAGATTATACGCACCACGAAGATCTATCTTGGTGAACCAACTAGCCCCCTTAATCCGAGCAAACAAATCAGACAGCAGCGGCAAGGGGTACTGAAATTTGACCGTAATTTTATTTAGAAGGCGGTAATCAATACAAGGTCTCAGCGAACCATCCTTCTTGGCCACAAAAAAGAACCCTGCTCCCAATGGCGACGATGACGGGTGAATATGACCCTTCTCCAAAGACTCCTTCACGTAACTCCGCATAGCGGCGTGCTCAGGTACAGACAAATTAAACAGTCGACCCTTAGGAAACTTGCTACCAGGAATCAAATCGATAGCACAATCACAATCCCTATGCGGAGGTAGGGCATTGGACTTGGGCTCATCGAATACATCCCGGTAATCAGACAAGAACTCTGGGACCTCAGAAGGGGTGGATGATGAGATAGACAGAGATGGAACATCACCATGTACCCCCTGACAACCCCAGCTGGACACAGACATAGATTTCCAATCTAATACTGGGTTATGGACTTGTAGCCATGGCAACCCCAACACGACCACATCATGCAGATTATGCAACACCAGAAAGCGAATATCCTCCTGGTGCGCAGGAGCCATGCACATGGTCAGCTGGGTCCAATACTGAGGCTTATTCTTGGCCAAAGGCGTAGCATCAATTCCTCTCAATGGAATAGGACACTGCAAGGGCTCCAAGACAAACCCACAGCGCCTAGCAAACTCCAAGTCCATCAAATTCAGGGCAGCGCCTGAATCCACAAATGCCATGACAGAATAGGAAGACAAAGAGCAGATCAAAGTAATGGACAAAAGAAATTTTGACTGTACCGTACCAATGGTGGCAGACCTAGCGAACCGCTTAGTGCGCTTAGGACAATCGGAGATAGCATGAGTGGAATCACCACAGTAGAAACACAGCCCATTCTGACGTCTGTGTTCTTGCCTTTCTGCTCTGGTCAAAGTCCTATCGCACTGCATAGGCTCAGGTTCATGCTCAGATAATACCGCCAAATGGTGCACAGATTTACTCTCGCGCAAGCGTCGACCGATCTGAATGGCCAAAGACATAGACTCATTCAGACCAGCAGGCATAGGAAATCCCACCATGACATCCTTAAGGGCTTCAGAGAGACCCTTTCTGAAAATAGCTGCCAGCGCACATTCATTCCATTGAGTGAGCACGGACCACTTTCTAAACTTCTGACAATAAATCTCTATCTCATCCTGACCCTGACACAGAGCCAGCAAATTTTTCTCTGCCTGATCCACTGAATTAGGTTCGTCGTACAGCAATCCGAGCGCCAGAAAAAACGCATCAACATTACATAATGCAGGATCTCCTGGCGCAAGGGAAAATGCCCAGTCTTGAGGGTCGCCACGTAATAAAGAAATAATGATCTTAACTTGTTGTACTGGGTCACCAGAGGAGCGGGGTTTCAAAGCCAGAAATAGTTTACAATTATTTTTAAAATTCAAAAACTTTGCTCTATCTCCAGAAAATAACTCAGGAATAGGAATCTTAGGTTCTAACATAGGATTCTGAACCACTAAATCTTGAATATTCTGTACATTTATAGCGAGATTATCCATCAAAGAGAACAGACCTTGAATGTCCATGTCCACACCTGTGTTCTGAATCACCCTGATGTAAAGGGGAAAAGAAAGACAGAACACAGTGCACAGAAAAAAAAATTGTCTCAGAACTTCTCTTTTCCCTCTATTGAGAAGCATTAGTACTTTGGGCCTCCAGTACTGTTATGAACAGGTAATTCAGAACCACAATGGACATTGAAGTTCAGAGCACACAAAGTGAGCTGACAATTACCAAAATCAAAGGACAAGCTCTGAGACGTGGGAACTCTGCTGACCGCAATCCCTAATCCTAACACACCACACTAGTGGTAGCCGTGGATTGCGCCTAACGCTCCCTATGCAACTCGGCACAGCCTGAGAAACTAACTAGCCCTGAAGATAGAAAAATAAGCCTACCTTGCCTCAGAGAAATTCCCCAAAGGAAAAGGCAGCCCCCCACATATAATGACTGTGAGTTAAGATGAAAATACAAACACAGAGATGAAATAGATTTAGCAAAGTGAGGCCCGACTTACTGAATAGACCGAGGATAGGAAAGATAGCTTTGCGGTCAACACAAAAACCTACAAACAACCACGCAGAGGGGCGAAAAGACCCTCCGCACCGACTAACGGTACGGAGGTGCTCCCTCTGCGTCTCAGAGCTTCCAGCAAGCAAGAAAAACCAATAAAGCAAGCTGGACAGAAAAAATAGCAAGCAAAAATAACACAAGCAAAACTTAGCTTATGCAGGATAGACAGGATACAGGAACGATCCAGGAGGAAGCAAGACCAATACTAGAACATTGACTGGAGGCCAGGATCAAAGCACCAGGTGGAGTTAAATAGAGCAGCACCTAACGACTTAACCTCATCACCTGAGGAAGGAAACTCAGAAGCCGCAGTACCACTCTCATCCACCAAAGGAAGCTCATAGACAGAACCAGCCGAAGTACCACTCTCGACCACAGGAGGGAGCTTGGCCACAGAATTCACAACAGGCCCCATTAGATGCTCCATATTAAAATATGTCCCATATAATGCTGCATAAAGGGTAATAAGGGCCCCATAAGATGCTCCATAGAGATATTTGCCCTATATAGTGCTGCACAAGTGTTATGGCCCCATAAGATGCTCCCTACAGTCACTTGCCCCATATAGTGCTGCACAAGTGTTATGGCCCCTGTTGTGAATTCTGTGGCTGAGTTCACTTCTGTGGTCACAAGTGGTATTGCAGTCTCTGGGCTTCCTCCCTCAGGTGTTTTGGTGAGCTCGTTGGCTGCCTTGCTATTTAGCTCCACCTGAGTCTGTCTTCCTTGCTCCTTGTCAATGTTCCAGTGTTGGATCTGAGCTACTGCATCTTTCCTTGGGCCTGCTGCTCTGCTAGATAAGTGCTTCTAGTTTGTTTTCTGTTTTTTCTGTCCAGCTTGCTATTAACTTTTGCTGGAAGCTCTGAGAAGCAAAGGGGTGCACCGCCGTGCTGTTAGTTCGGCACGGTGGGTCTTTTTGCCCCTTTGCGTAGTTTTTGTTTTAGGGTTTTTGTAGACTGCATAGTTCTCTTTGCTATCCTCGCTCTGTCTAGAATATCGGGCCTCACTTTGCTGAATCTATTTCATTCCTACGTTTGTCTTTTCATCTTGCTAACAGTCATTATATGTGGGGGGCTGCCTATTCCTTTGGGGTATTTCTCTGAGGTAAGTCAGGCTTGTATTTCTATCTTCAGGCTAGTCAGCTCCTCAGGCAGTGCCGAGTTGCATAGGTAGTGATAGGCGCAATCCACTGCTGCTTATAGTTGTGTGAGGATAGATCAGGTACTGCAGTCTACAGAGATTCCACGTCTCAGAGCTCGTCCTATTGTTTTTGGTTATTGCCAGATCTCTGTATGTGCGCTGATTACTGCACGCTGTATTGCCTGATTGCCAGCCATAACAGTACAAGGAGCCACACCAATGATTCCCAATAGAGGGAAAAAAGAAATCCTGACATCATTTTTTTTTCTTAGCTCTGTCTTCAGTCTTTTTTTTCCCCTAGACATTAGAGTGCTTCAGGACACAGCTGTGGACATGGATATTCAGGCTCTGTGCTCCTCAATGGATAATCTCGTTGTAAATGTACAAAAGATTCAAGATACTATTGATCAGAAATCGATGCTAGAACCAAGAATTCTGATTCCTGATTTGTTTTTTGGTGACAGAACTAAGTTCCTGAGCTTCAGAAATAATTGTAAGCTATTTTTGGCCTTGAAACCTCATTCTTCTGGTAATCCTATTCAACAGGTTTTGATTATTATTTCTTTTTTGCGCGGCGACCCACAGGACTGGGCGTTTTCTCTTGCACCAGGAGATTCTGCATTGAGTAATGTTGATGCATTTTTCCAGGCGCTGGGATTGCTTTACGATGAGCCTAATTCAGTGGATCAGGCTGAGAAAAATCTGCTGGCTTTATGCCAGGGTCAGGATGATGTAGAAGTATATTGTCAGAAATTTAGGAAGTGGTCAGTACTCACTCTGTGGAATGAATCTGCACTAGCGGCTTTGTTCAGAAAGGGTCTCTCTGAAGCTCTTAAGGATGTAATGGTGGGATTTCCTATGCCTGCTGGTTTGAATGAGTCTATGTCCTTGGCCATTCAGATCGGTCGTCGCTTGCGCGAGCGTAAATCTGTGCACCATCTGGCGGTATTGTCTGAGAGTAAACCTGAGCCTATGCAGTGCGACAGGACTATGACTAAAGTAGAACGGCAAGAACACAGACGTCTGAACAGACTGTGTTTCTATTGTGGTGATTCTACTCATGCTATTTCTAATTGTCCTAAACGCACTAGGCGGTTCGATAGCTCTGCCGTTATTGGTACTGTACAGTCCAAATTCCTTTTGTCCATTACCTTAATGTGCTCTTTGTCATCGTATTCTGTCATGGCGTTTGTGGATTCAGGCGCTGCCCTGAATCTGATGGATTTGGATTATGCTAAACGTTGTGGATTTTTCTTGGAGCCTTTGCGGTGTCCTATTCCGTTGAGAGGAATTGATGCTACACCTTTGGCCAAGAAGAAGCCTCAGTACTGGGCCCAGCTGACCATGTGCATGGCTCCTGCACATCAGGAAGTTATTCGCTTTCTGGTACTGCATAATTTGCATGATGTGGTCGTGTTGGGGTTGCCATGGCTACAAACCCATAATCCAGTATTGGATTGGAACTCTATGTCGGTAACCAGCTGGGGTTGTCAGGGAGTACATGGTGATGTTCCATTTTTGTCTATTTCGTCATCCATTCCTTCTGACATCCCAGAGTTCTTGTCTGACTTTCAGGATGTATTTGAAGAGTCCAAGTCTGATGCCCTACCTCCGCATAGGAATTGTGATTGTGCTATCGATTTGATTCCTGGTAGTAAATTCCCTAAGGGTCGTTTATTTAATTTGTCCGTGCCTGAACACACCGCTATGCGCAGTTATGTGAAAGAATCCCTGGAGAAGGGACATATTCGCCCATCGTCATCACCATTGGGAGCAGGGTTCTTTTTTGTAGCCAAGAAGGATGGTTCGCTAAGACCGTGTATTGATTACCGCCTTCTTAATAAGATCACTGTTAAGTTTCAGTATCCCTTGCCATTGATTTCTGACTTGTTTGCTCGGATTAAGGGGGCTAGTTGGTTTACTAAGATTGATCTTCGTGGTGCGTATAATCTGGTGAGAATCAGGCAGGGAGATGAATGGAAAACGGCATTTAATACGCCCGAGGGTCATTTTGAGTATCTGGTGATGCCGTTCGGACTTGCCAATGCTCCATCTGTTTTTCAGTCTTTTATGCATGACATTTTCCGTGAGTATCTGGATAAATTCTTGATTGTTTACTTGGATGACATTTTGATCTTCTCAGATGATTGGGAGTCTCATGTGAAGCAAGTCAGAATGGTTTTCCAGGTACTGCGTGCTAATTCCTTGTTCGTGAAGGGATCAAAGTGTCTCTTCGGTGTGCAGAAAGTTTCATTTTTGGGGTTCATCTTTTCCCCTTCTACTATCGAGATGGATCCGGTTAAGGTTCAGGCCATCCAGGATTGGACTCAGCCGACATCTCTGAAAAGTCTGCAGAAATTCCTGGGCTTTGCTAATTTTTATCGTCGCTTCATCTGTAATTTTTCTAGCATTGCCAGACCATTGACCGATTTGACCAAGAAGGGTGCTGATTTGGTTAATTGGTCTTCTGCTGCCGTGGAAGCTTTTCAGGAGTTGAAGCGTCGTTTTTGCTGTGCCCCTGTGTTGTGTCAACCTGATGTTTCTCTTCCGTTCCAGGTCGAGGTCGATGCTTCTGAGATTGGTGCAGGGGCGGTTTTGTCACAGAGAGGTTCTGGTTGCTCAGTGTTCAAACCATGTGCTTTCTTTTCCAGGAAATTTTCTGCTGCTGAGCGTAATTATGATGTGGGCAACCGAGAGTTGCTGGCCATGAAGTGGGCATTCGAGGAGTGGCGTCATTGGCTTGAGGGTGCTAAGCATCGCGTGGTGGTATTGACTGATCATAAGAACCTTACTTATCTTGAGTCTGCCAAGCGCTTGAATCCTAGACAGGCCCGTTGGTCGTTATTTTTTGCTCGTTTTGATTTTGTGATTTCATACCTTCCGGGCTCTAAAAATGTGAAGGCGGATGCTCTGTCTAGGAGTTTTGTGCCCGACTCTCCGGGGTTATCTGAGCCGGCGAGTATCCTCAAGGAAGGAGTCATTGTGTCTGCCATCTCCCCTGATTTGCGGAGAGTGTTGCAGAAATTTCAGGCTAATAAACCTGATCGTTGTCCGGCCGAGAAACTGTTCGTCCCTGATAGGTGGACTAGTAAAGTTATCTCTGAACTTCATTGTTCGGTGCTGGCCGGTCATCCAGGAATCTTTGGTACCAGGGAGTTGGTTGCTAGATCCTTCTGGTGGCCATCTCTGTCACGGGATGTGCGTGCTTTTGTGCAGTCCTGTGGAATTTGTGCTAGGGCTAAGCCCTGCTGTTCACGTGCCAGTGGGTTGCTTTTGCCCTTGCCGGTCCCGAAGAGGCCTTGGACACATATTTCGATGGATTTCATTTCTGACCTTCCCGTTTCTCAAAAAATGTCGGTCATTTGGGTGGTCTGTGATCGCTTTTCTAAAATGGTCCATCTGGTGCCCTTGGTTAAATTGCCTTCCTCCTCTGATTTGGTGCCTTTGTTCTTCCAGCATGTGGTTCGTTTACATGGCATTCCTGAGAATATTGTTTCTGACAGAGGTTCCCAGTTTGTCTCGAGGTTCTGGCGAGCCTTTTGTGGTAGGATGGGCATTGACCTATCTTTCTCCTCGGCCTTCCATCCTCAGACTAATGGCCAGACCGAACGAACCAATCAGACCTTGGAAACATATCTGAGATGTTTTGTTTCCGCTGACCAGGATGATTGGGTGTCATTTTTGCCATTGGCTGAGTTCGCCCTTAATAATCGGGCCAGCTCGGCTACCTTGGTCTCTCCATTTTTCTGCAATTCTGGGTTCCATCCTCGTTTCTCTTCAGGACAGGTTGAGTCTTCGGACTGTCCTGGTGTGGATTCTGTGGTGGACAGGTTGCAGCAGATCTGGACTCAGGTAGTGGACAATTTGACCTTGTCCCAGGAGAAGGCTCAGCTTTTCGCTAATCGCAGACGCCGTGTGGGACCCCGACTTCGTGTTGGGGATCTGGTTTGGTTATCTTCTCGTCATATTCCTATGAAGGTTTCCTCTCCTAAATTTAAACCTTGTTTTATTGGTCCGTATAGGATTTCTGAGATTCTCAATCCGGTGTCTTTTCGTCTGACCCTCCCAGACTCCTTTTCCATACATAATGTATTCCATAGGTCATTGTTGAGGAGATACGTGGCACCTATGGTTCCATCTGTGGAGCCTCCTGCCCCTGTTTTGGTGGAGGGGGAATTGGAGTATATTGTGGAGAAGATTTTGGATTCTCGTGTCTCTAGACGGAAACTCCAGTATCTGGTCAAATGGAAGGGTTATGCTCAGGAAGATAATTCCTGGGTTTTTGCCTCTGATGTCCATGCCCCAGATCTTGTTCGTGCCTTTCATGTGGCTCATCCTGGTCGGCCTGGGGGTTCTGGTGAGGGTTCGGTGACCCCTCCTCAAGGGGGGGTACTGTTGTGAATTCTGTGGCTGAGTTCACTTCTGTGGTCACAAGTGGTATTGCAGTCTCTGGGCTTCCTCCCTCAGGTGTTTTGGTGAGCTCGTTGGCTGCCTTGCTATTTAGCTCCACCTGAGTCTGTCTTCCTTGCTCCTTGTCAATGTTCCAGTGTTGGATCTGAGCTACTGCATCTTTCCTTGGGCCTGCTGCTCTGCTAGATAAGTGCTTCTAGTTTGTTTTCTGTTTTTTCTGTCCAGCTTGCTATTAACTTTTGCTGGAAGCTCTGAGAAGCAAAGGGGTGCACCGCCGTGCTGTTAGTTCGGCACAGTGGGTCTTTTTGCCCCTTTGCGTGGTTTTCGTTTTAGGGTTTTTTGTAGACTGCATAGTTCTCTTTGCTATCCTCGCTCTGTCTAGAATATCGGGCCTCACTTTGCTGAATCTATTTCATTCCTACGTTTGTCTTTTCATCTTGCTAACAGTCATTATATGTGGGGGGCTGCCTATTCCTTTGGGGTATTTCTCTGAGGTAAGTCAGGCTTGTATTTCTATCTTCAGGCTAGTCAGCTCCTCAGGCAGTGCCGAGTTGCATAGGTAGTGATAGGCGCAATCCACTGCTGCTTATAGTTGTGTGAGGATAGATCAGGTACTGCAGTCTACAGAGATTCCACGTCTCAGAGCTCGTCCTATTGTTTTTGGTTATTGCCAGATCTCTGTATGTGCGCTGATTACTGCACGCTGTATTGCCTGATTGCCAGCCATAACAGGCCCCATACAGATGTTCTGCACAGCTACTTGCCCCATATAATGCTGCACAAGTGTTATGGCCCCATTATAGTGCTCCGTACAGCCACTTGCCCCTTATAATGCTGCACAAGTATGGCCCCATAAGATGCTTTGCACAGCTACTTGCCCCATATAATGCTGCACAAGTGTTATGGCCCCATAAGATGCTCTGCACAGCTACTTGCCCCATATAATGCTGCACAAGTGTTATGGCCCCATTATAGTGCTCCGTACAGCCACTTGCCCCTTATAATGCTGCACAAGTATGGCCCCATAAGATGCTCTGCACAGCTACTTGCCCCTTATAATGCTGCACAAGTATGGCCCCATAAGATGCTCTGCACAGCTACTTGCCCCATATAATGCTGCACAAGTATGGCCCCATAAGATGCTCTGCACAGCCACTTGCCCCATATAGTGCTGCACAATTATGGCCCCATAAGATGCTCTGCACAGCCACTTGCCCCATACAGTGCTGCACAAGTTATGGCCCCATAAGATGCTCTGCACAGTCACGTGCCCTGTTGTGAATTCTGTGGCTGAATTCACTCCTGTGGTCACAAGTGGTACTGCAGCTTCTGAGCTTCCTTCCTCAGGTGTTCTGGTGAGCTCATTAGCTGCTTCGTTACTTAACTCCACCTGATGCTGCTATCCTTGCTCCTAGTCAATGTTCCAGTGTTGGATCTGAGCTTCTCCTGATTGTTCCTGTGACCTGCTGCTCTGTATAGCTAAGTGCTTTTTTGCTATTTTGTTGCCTTTTTTTCTGTCCAGCTTGTCTTTTGTTTTGCTGGAAGCTCTGAGACGCAAAGGGTGTACCGCCGTGCCGTTAGTCCGGCACGGTGGGTCTTTTTTGCCCCTTTGCGTGGGTTTTGCTTTAGGGTTTTTTGTAGACTGCAAAGTTCGCTTTACTGTCCTCGCTCTGTCTAAGAATATCGGGCCCCACTTTGCTGAATCTATTTCATCCCTACGTTTTGTCTTTTCATCTTACTCACAGTCATTATATGTGGGGGGCTGCCTTTTCCTTTGGGGTATTTCTCTGGGGGCAAGTCAGGCCTATTTTTCTATCTTCAGGCTAGCTAGTTTCTTAGGCTGTGCCGAGTTGCATAGGTAGTGGTTAGGCGCAATCCACAGCCACTTTTAGTTGTGTTTAGGATAGGATCAGGTGTGCAGTCTACAGAGTTTCCACGTCTCAGAGCTCGTTCTTTTGTTTTTGGGTATTTGTCAGATCACTGTGTACGCTCTGATCGCTAGGCACACTGTGTCTCTGGATTGCCTTCATTACACCTTTCATTAGCAGACATAACAGTACTAGGAGCCCACTAATGATTCTCAATAGAGGGAAAGAAAAAGTTCTGACATCATTTTTTTTTTTTTTTCTCTGCTCTGTGTTCACTTTTTTTTTTTTTTCCCCTAGACATTTGGGTGTTTCTGGACACAGGTGTGGACATGGATTTTCAGGGTCTGTGCTCTTCAATGGATAATCTCGTTATAAATGTACAAAAGATTCAAGATACTATTGATCAGAATCTATGTTAGAACCAAGAATTCCTATTCCTGATTTGTTTTTTGGAGATAGAACTAAGTTTCCAAGTTTCAAAAATAATTGTAAGCTATTTCTGGCCTTGAAACCTCATTCTTCTGGTAATCCTATTCAACAGGTTTTGATTATTATTTCTTTTTTGCGCGGCGACCCTCAAGACTGGGCATTTTCTCTTGCGCCAGGAGACCCTGCATTGAGTAGTGTTGATGCGTTTTTCCTGGCACTCGGATTACTGTACGATGAGCCTAATTCAGTGGATCAGGCTGAGAAAAATTTGCTGGCTTTGTGCCAGGGTCAGGATGATATAGAAGTATATTGTCAGAAATTTAGGAAATGGTCAGTACTCACTCAGTGGAATGAATCTGCGCTGGCAGCTTTGTTCAGAAAGGGTCTCTCTGAGGCTCTTAAGGATGTCATGGTGGTATTTCCTATGCCTGCTGGTTTGAATGAGTCTTTGTCTTTAGCCATTCAGATCGGTAGACGCTTGCGCGAGCGTAAATCTGTGCACCATTTGGCGGTATTGCCTGAGGTTAAACCTGAGCCTATGCAGTGCGATAGGACTATGACCAGAGTGGAACGGCAGGAATACAGACGTCTGAATGGGCTATGTTTCTACTGTGGTGATTCCACTCATGCTATTTATGATTGTCCTAAGCGCACTAAGCGGTCCGCTAGGTCTGCCGTCATTGGTACTGTACAGTCCAAATTCCTTCTGTCCATTACCTTGATATGCTCTTTGTCGTCGTTTTCTGTCATGGCGTTTGTGGATTCAGGCGCTGCCCTAAATCTGATGGATTTGGATTATGCTAAACGTTGTGGGTTTTTCTTGGAGCCTTTGCGGTGTCCTATTCCATTGAGAGGAATTGATGCTACACCTTTGGCCAAGAATAAACCTCAGTACTGGGCCCAGCTGACCATGTGCATGGCTCCTGCACATCAGGAAGTTATTCGCTTTCTGGTGTTGCATAATCTGCATGATGTGGTCGTGTTGGG
Source organism: Ranitomeya imitator (assembly GCF_032444005.1). Lineage (NCBI taxonomy): Eukaryota > Metazoa > Chordata > Amphibia > Anura > Dendrobatidae > Ranitomeya > Ranitomeya imitator. The sequence goes on from NC_091285.1 coordinate 82,397,583, forward strand.
GTTGCCATGGCTACAAACCCATAATCCAGTATTGGATTGGAATTCCATGTCGGTATCCAGCTGGGGTTGTCAGGGGGTACATGGTGATGTTCCATTTTTGTCGATTTCGTCATCCACCCCTTCTGAGGTCCCAGAGTTCTTGTCTGATTATCAGGATGTATTTGAAGAGCCCAAGTCCGATGCCCTACCTCCGCATAGGGATTGTGATTGTGCTATCAATTTGATTCCTGGTAGTAAATTCCCTAAAGGTCGATTATTTAATTTATCCGTGCCCGAACACGCCGCTATGCGCAGTTATGTGAAGGAATCCCTAGAGAAGGGACATATTCGCCCATCGTCATCACCACTGGGAGCAGGGTTCTTCTTTGTAGCTAAGAAGGATGGTTCGCTGAGACCGTGTATTGATTACCGCCTTCTTAATAAGATCACTGTTAAATTTCAGTATCCCTTGCCATTGTTATCTGACTTGTTTACTCGGATTAAGGGGGCTAGTTGGTTCACTAAGATAGATCTTCGTGGTGCGTATAATCTGGTGAGAATCAGGCAAGGAGATGAATGGAAAACTGCATTCAATACGCCCGAGGGTCATTTTGAGTATCTAGTGATGCTGTTCGGACTTGCCAATGCTCCATCAGTGTTTCAATCCTTTATGCATGACATCTTCCGTGAGTACCTGGATAAATTCCTGATTGTTTACTTGGATGACATTTTGATCTTCTAAGATGATTGGGAGTCTCATGTGAAGCAGGTCAGAATGGTTTTTCAGGTCCTGCGTGCTAACTCTTTGTTTGTGAAGGGATCAAAGTGTCTCTTCGGTGTGCAGAAAGTTTCATTTTTGGGATTCATCTTTTCCCCTTCTACTATCGAGATGGATCCAGTTAAGGTCCAAGCCATCCAGGATTGGATTCAGCCGACATCTCTGAAAAGTCTGCAAAAGTTCCTGGGCTTTGCTAATTTTTATTGTCGCTTCATCTGTAATTTTTCTAGCATTGCCAAACCATTGACCGATTTGACCAAGAAGGGTGCTGATTTGGTCAATTGGTCTTCTGCTGCTGTGGAAGCTTTTCAGGAGTTGAAGCGTCGTTTTTGTTCTGCCCCTGTGTTGTGTCAGCCAGATGTTTCTCTTCCGTTCCAGGTCGAGGTTGATGCTTCTGAGATTGGAGCAGGGGCGGTTTTGTCACAGAGAGGTTCTGATTGCTCAGTGATGAAACCATGTGCTTTCTTTTCCAGGAAGTTTTCGCCCGCTGAGCGTAATTATGATGTGGGCAACCGAGAGTTGCTGGCCATGAAGTGGGCATTCGAGGAGTGGCGTCATTGGCTTGAGGGTGCTAAGCATCGCGTGGTGGTTTTGACTGATCATAAGAACCTTACTTATCTTGAGTCTGCCAAGCGCTTGAATCCTAGACAGGCCCGTTGGTCGTTATTTTTTGCCCGCTTCGACTTTGTGATTTCGTACCTTCCGGGCTCTAAAAATGTGAAGGCGGATGCTCTGTCTAGGAGTTTTGTGCCCGACTCTCCGGGTTTATCTGAGCCAGCGGGTATCCTCAAGGAAGGAGTCATTGTGTCTGCCATCTCCCCTGATTTGCGGCGGGTGCTGCAAAAATTTCAGGCGAATAAACCTGATCGTTGTCCAGCGGAGAAACTGTTCGTCCCTGATAGGTGGACTAATAAACTTATCTCTGAACTTCATTGTTCGGTGTTGGCTGGTCATCCTGGAATCTTTGGTACCAGAGAGTTAGTGGCTAGATCCTTCTGGTGGCCATCTCTGTCACGGGATGTACGTACTTTTGTGCAGTCCTGTGGGATTTGTGCTAGGGCTAAGCCCTCCTGTTCTCGTGCCAGTGGGTTGCTTTTGCCCTTGCCGGTCCCAAAGAGGCCTTGGACACATATTTCGATGGATTTCATTTCTGACCTTCCCGTTTCTCAAAAGATGTCAGTCATTTGGGTGGTCTGTGATCGCTTTTCTAAAATGGTCCATCTGGTGCCCTTGGCTAAATTGCCTTCCTCCTCTGATTTGGTACCTTTGTTCTTTCAGCATGTGGTTCGGTTGCATGGCATTCCTGAGAATATTGTTTCTGACAGAGGTTCCCAGTTTGTTTCAAGGTTCTGGCGAGCCTTTTGTGGTAGGATGGGCATTGACCTATCCTTTTCCTCGGCTTTCCATCCTCAGACTAATGGCCAGACCGAACGAACCAATCAGACCTTGGAAACATATCTGAGATGTTTTGTTTCTGCAGACCAGGATGATTGGGTGTCCTTTTTGCCGTTGGCTGAGTTCGCCCTTAATAATCGGGCCAGCTCGGCTACCTTGGTTTCTCCATTTTTCTGCAATTCTGGGTTCCATCCTCGTTTCTCTTCAGGACAGGTTGAATCTTCGGACTGTCCTGGTGTGGATTCTGTGGTGGACAGGTTGCAGCAGATCTGGACTCAGGTAGTGGACAATTTGACCTTGTCCCAGGAGAAGGCTCAACTTTTCGCTAATCGCAGACGCCGTGTGGGTCCCCGACTTCGTGTTGGGGATCTGGTTTGGTTATCTTCTCGTCATATTCCTATGAAGGTTTCCTCTCCTAAATTTAAACCTCGTTTTATTGGTCCGTATAGGATTTCTGAGGTTCTCAATCCTGTGTCTTTTCGTCTGACACTCCCAGACTCCTTTTCCATACATAATGTATTCCATAGGTCATTGTTGCGGAGATACGTGGCACCTATGGTTCCATCTGTTGAGCCTCCTGCCCCGGTTTTGGTGGAGGGGGAATTGGAGCATATTGTGGAGAAGATTTTGGATTCTCGTGTTTCTAGACGGAAACTCCAGTATCTGGTTAAATGGAAGGGTTATGCTCAGGAAGATAATTCCTGGGTTTTTGCCTCTGATGTTCATGCTCCCGATCTTGTTCGTGCCTTTCATGCGGCTCATCCTGGTAGGCCTGGGGGCTCTGGTGAGGGTTCGGTGACCCCTCCTCAAGGGGGGGGGGTTACTGTTGTGAATTCTGTGGCTGAATTCACTCCTGTGGTCACAAGTGGTACTGCAGCTTCTGAGCTTCCTTCCTCAGGTGTTCTGGTGAGCTCATTAGCTGCTTCGTTACTTAACTCCACCTGATGCTGCTATCCTTGCTCCTAGTCAATGTTCCAGTGTTGGATCTGAGCTTCTCCTGATTGTTCCTGTGACCTGCTGCTCTGTATAGCTAAGTGCTTTTTTGCTATTTTGTTGCCTTTTTTTCTGTCCAGCTTGTCTTTTGTTTTGCTGGAAGCTCTGAGACGCAAAGGGTGTACCGCCGTGCCGTTAGTCCGGCACGGTGGGTCTTTTTTGCCCCTTTGCGTGGGTTTTGCTTTAGGGTTTTTTGTAGACTGCAAAGTTCGCTTTACTGTCCTCGCTCTGTCTAAGAATATCGGGCCCCACTTTGCTGAATCTATTTCATCCCTACGTTTTGTCTTTTCATCTTACTCACAGTCATTATATGTGGGGGGCTGCCTTTTCCTTTGGGGTATTTCTCTGGGGGCAAGTCAGGCCTATTTTTCTATCTTCAGGCTAGCTAGTTTCTTAGGCTGTGCCGAGTTGCATAGGTAGTGGTTAGGCGCAATCCACAGCCACTTTTAGTTGTGTTTAGGATAGGATCAGGTGTGCAGTCTACAGAGTTTCCACGTCTCAGAGCTCGTTCTTTTCTTTTTGGGTATTTGTCAGATCACTGTGTGCGCTCTGATCGCTAGGCACACTGTGTCTCTGGATTGCCTTCATTACACCTTTCATTAGCAGACATAACAGTGCCCCATATGCTGTGGCTGCCATAAAAAAAATCACATACTCACCTCTCTTCGCTCAGGACCCCGACACTGTCACCTGCTCCTCGTGCGGCTCCGTCTTCGGCACTGACGCTCAGTAGAGGGCGCGCACTGACTACGTCACCACGTCCTCTCACCTGAGCGTCACTGCTGAAGACAGAGTGACACCCGGACCGAGGAGCAGGTAACTATCGCGCACTGCAGGGACCGCGCCGGGAGCAGGTAAGTATAATTACACAGCCCCTGCTCCCCCTCCCGTGCCGACCCCCGGGTATGACTCGAGTATAAGCCGAGAGGGGGACTTTCAGCCCAAAAAAATGGGCTGAAAATCTCGGCTTATACTCGAGTATATACGGTAATTACAATTAAAAATGCATAATTAAAAACTTTTAAATAGTCAAATTATTAATTTGTGACCATATATTGTGACAATATCTCATTTTTAGATGTGCTCTGTTTTGCACATCTCACTCTAGTTTCCATTGGATTCATCCTGCTGTAGTTCCAGTGGTCAATCATGTGCAGTGCCGTTTATTTCAGCTGGCTCTCTGCCAGAATGCTGCAGTTCAGCACAGCACTTAAATAGAGTGGATTCTACCTTTGAAATATACTCTACATGGCTGTACACTGCATGCTTTTGTACAGTACTCTGTCAGCCTAATATTATCCTCTACCATCTATATCAGTATAGCTGCTTATCTGGTTTTATATCATTGTTAGTAGTGATGAGTGAGCACTAAAATGCTCAGGTGCTCCTTGCTCGGGTCGAGCAAATTGGAATACTCGGGTACTCGACCCGAGCAACGAGCCCAATGTAAGTCTATGGGAAACCCGAGTATTTTTACAGCGATCCTTCCCTTCCCCCCCGGGGGTCCATTTAAGGTCTAAAAATGTCTGAAAATTATGGAAACTGCTCAAACTTCAACATTGCTTTCAACCAATACAAATGGATTCACTGGGAAATGTCATTGTGACATTTAATAACCCTAGCTGGCCATGTGGTGTGTGACACATAAGGAGACACATCTTCTTTCATTTATGGAAGAGGGACTTAGTCTGAAAGTCTCAAAGCCTATTTTTAGAGGGGCATCAGGCGGCATTAATATTCTTAAAGGGCCATTATTAAATAGTGGGTCTCCTATGCTATTATTGCCTATGAAGTGAGTGGCTGGGCTGCCAACAATTACAACGCACCCCAATACCCCTTTCACGTGAGGCACAGGAGGGCTTCCTGAAAATATGTTGCATTGAATGCACGGCCTGGTATCAAGCTACATGCACCCCAATAAGCATTGAACCCAGGTACTGGATTGCCACAGGAAAACCTACTTTACATTCTTCAGTTGGTCCTGCTATACTTATGTGGCACCCCTAGGGGTATTTGCCACAAAAACAGTTACTGACACTAAATACAAATATTAAATAGCAAGACTGCACTACCACCTCCGGCCAGAAGGGGGAGCTCCAGAGACTCCCCTTGATCTATTCTGGTCTGAGAGAAGAACTGGCAGTTGGGCTAAGGAGCTGAAAGTGAGAGGTCATACAGTTGAATCTCTAACAGCCCTGTGACTGTTACCAGGCCTAAATCACCGGCCTGAGGAGAAGAGGGATAGAGAAAAAGGACATTGTGAGAACCGGGTAGCATTAATCACTACCCAGAACAGGCGCAAAGACGGATACCAGATCCGTGGCTGTATTCATTATATATAATACAGCAACCGGAAAAACGTGAGGTGATATCAGCTTCACTAGGGCCGGACGCAGCAACAGACACAGAGTTCAGCGGTACTCCCAGAGGGGGTAAACCGATAAAAGGACTCGGGTTGCCCGTCGAACCAGGACCCGGAGGGGACAGATTGGGCCGGCAGCCAGTTCACATACAGCAGCAGGGCCACACAGAAATTGCGCACAATAAGAGGCGAAGACCCCGGCAGGGTCAAAGTAACTCAGAGTTCCCATACAGACTCCGGTGACAGGACTGGTTGTAAATCCTTTTATGTTAAAGTAAACTGGTTAAACGTTTCAGTGCCTCAGTCTTTCATTTGGACAATAGCCATCTATCCAGGATCGGGATCGTCACCGCTGGGAGAATCTGCTGCTGATCAAGTAAGTGCCTGTCCCCTCATGATACCCCTTACACTGTGCATTGCCTGAGGCCACAGCACCGGGTCAAGCCACCCGTGACATCCCCCTCAAGAGACAGACTCCATTGGTCCGGTGCTGGGTATCCCGGTCTCCTGGGCGTCACAATTGGCGTCACGAACAGGTTCTAGCCAGCCCGTATACCGGGTATTGTGTGCCGTGATTGGAGCCCAAAACTGTGAAAACTGGGATGAAAAATCTTGAAAATTTACTTTATTAAAGAAAAATCCATTCCCCATTGAAAACTATTGAAAGTGACTTTTCCCCATTGGTTATAATGGAGTAAAGATGGCCGCCATCCCCTGAGGTAATCACTTCATAACCGTTAGGCACGAGACTGTTAATTGAGCTACGCCATCACCTGAGCCCCAGTCTAACTGAAAAACTTCAGAATCCGCCATTACAGAGCGCGGTGGGTGGGAGCAGCAGGGGGCGTGTCATTGTGGGCGGCACCAAGCTGAGCGCTCTGACATCAGAGCAAGGGGAAAATCGATCCTGCTGCACAGCGGAGCGAATCTACACTATCCCGACGGAAGCGGAGGACCGGAAGGGTCCGGATTAACTAAGGGGGCACAGTATGTCGCAGCACGGAGACGCCGCAGCACCCGGCAACGCTAATGCAGCTAAAAGACAGAGTGTCAATAGAGAGTCCGGCAGCGCAGCGGTGCAAGGAGTGGCGCCCATCATGCCGGTGCTGATGCCATATACCCCGTGTGGCCCATGGCTTCCAATGTATGAAGGTGAGCCTAATACCCTTGACGATTTCAGAGAAAAGATGCTGGCCCATTTTGACATGTTCCCTGTGGGTGAAGTTCAGCGTGTTAGTCTCCTGATGATGCAGTTAAGTGGCCATGCTAAGCGAGAAGTCACAGCATGGGCAGCTGATCTAAAAGGCACTGTTGAACGCATATTTGCTGGATTAAAAGCTACATTTGAAACCACGGCCAGCAGCAAAGCTAAAATACGATTCTTTAATTGCAAACAAAAAGCTAATGAGGGCGTGAGAGACTTTGCCTTAAACCTGCAGGAAGCCCTTAAATCACTTACACTGGCTGAACCCATTTTTAACACCGGAGCGGATAAACTGCTAAGAGATCAATTTATTGAGGGACTCTACACCCCTTCTCACCGGGGGCATGTGAGCATGCTTGTTTTTAAGAACCCTGAATTGACATTTGCCCAATTAAAGGAGAGCGCTATACGTCTCCAGCTGGCAGAGGCACCTCGGGATCAGGATCCTGCGCAACCCATGGCAGAGGCACCTCAACAACAGGGAGTGCCAGTGACATCAGCTATGTCTGGGGCCATTGCTAAGCCCCTGGGGCCCAGTACTAATGAGGCTCTTCAACAAAAGCTTGACTCTTTAGCTGATGTTGTTGCTTCAATGGCTAAAACCATGCAGGAGATGAGAGGACACAAGATGGAGTTGGCAAACTGTAGAGAGGATGTTCCATGGATGAGACCCCGGAGATACCCGACATGGAGAGGACGACCCCGCGACCGCTACCAACCGGATGGACAGCCCATTTGCCGCCGTTGCCAGCAGCCGGGCCACTTTGCACGAGATTGTGATTTAAACGGGAATCCCCTGGGAATGCGGGCCGCTTCGCAGGAATGAACTTTCAAGGCCCAACACCCTGGCACGACAGGTACATCGGAGGACGACCCATTATCCCTATCGTGCTGGACGGAATTCCCCTCAACGCTTTGCTGGACACAGGTTCCCAGATTTCATCTATACCGTATATCCTTTATAAGAGGTACGGGGCTGATGCAGATATTGATAAAGGGCCCTCTGATGTTGAACTAGATATATGGGCCAGTAATGGTAAGTTGGTACCGAAACTAGGATTCAGGGAGATGACCATAAAGATTGGTAAAGTAGAACTGAAGAAACAGGGTATAATTGTTGTTGATGTTGACCGGCGGAACTGTGAACCAACTGTATTGATAGGAATGAATGTGTTAGAGAACTGCGGAGAGGAAGAGGTCACTTTGCCAAGGTATGCTACAATGGCAAAGCTATATACTGTTGACAACAATGCCATCACAACCATTGAGCCCTTAGAACCAACCTGTCAGGTGGAAGGCAATGGCTCAGATGGAGAAATGGAGGATTGGTGCCAACAGCTACACGTGGGCATAAATTCAACACCTACCCATCAAAAACAAGGAGTGTATAGGCTAGTGACGGAATATGAACAAGTCTTCAGTAAACACCCATTGGACTTCGGACGGATAGAAGGGGTAGAACACACAATCCCCACAGGTGACCATCCCCCAATAAAAGAAAGATATAGACCCATACCGCCCGCTCACTATCAATGTGCAAAAGATATGCTGAGGGAAATGAAACAGGCCGGGGTAATAAGAGACAGCTGTAGCCCCTGGGCGGCCCCTCTAGTGATTGTCAAAAAAAAGGACGGAACCATGAGAATGTGCGTAGACTACCGGAAGATTAATAACATCACCCATAAAGACGCCTACCCCTTGCCTAGGATAGAAGAGTCCTTAACTGCTTTGAAATCTGCTAATTATTTTTCCACCTTAGACTTAACAAGCGGGTATTGACAAGTCCCTGTGGCTGAGAGAGATAAGGAAAAGACGGCATTCACCACACCAATGGGTCTATGTGAATTTAATCGCATGCCGTTCGGACTCTGCAACGCATCCGGTACCTTCCAGCGGCTGATGGAATGCTGCCTCGGACACAAGAACTTCGAGACCGTCCTCCTGTACCTAGATGATGTGATCGTCTACTCAAAGACTTACGAACAACACTTAATAGACCTGGCAGAAGTGTTCGAAGCCTTATCCAGGTATGGCATGAAAGTCAAGCCATCCAAATGTCACCTTCTCAAGCCAAAGGTACAGCACCTGGGACACATCGTGAGTACGGAGGGAGTAGCACCAGATCCCGAGAAAATAAGCGCCATAAGGGATTGGCCAAGACCTACCAGCGCAAAAGAAGTGAGACAATTCCTGGGATTGGTGGGTTACTATCGCAGATTTATAAAAGGATTTACCAAGTTGGCAGCACCCTTGCAAGACACCTTGGTAGGGCAGACGAAGAAACCTTCAAACCGAAACCCTCCTTTTCAGTGGAACGACGAAAGGGAAGACTCCTTTGAACAACTAAAGAAGGCACTAACTGGAGAAGAGGTTCTGGCATACCCAGATTACCATCAACCTTTCATCCTCTACACCGATGCCAGTAATGTGGGACTAGGAGCGGTGCTGTCACAAAAGCAAGAAGGTCGGGAGAAAGTCATCGCCTTTGCAAGTAGAAAGCTCCGGCCTACTGAAAGAAATTCAGAAAATTACAGCTCCTTCAAATTGGAACTACTGGCAGTAGTTTGGGCTGTGACGGAGCGTTTCAAACACTATCTGGCCGCTGCAGAATTTATTGTCTATACTGACAACAATCCGTTGACCCACCTGGACACAGCCAAATTAGGTGCGTTAGAACAGCGATGGATAGCCCGGTTATCTAATTACAACTTCATAATCAAGTATCGAGCAGGTCGCAAGAATGGAAATGCCGATGCCCTATCCCGGATGCCACACTTGAGAGATGTAGAAGAGGAAACGGGGGAGCTTGAAGAAATTGAACTACCAGCCTTCCATCGTCCCAAGGCAAAACATCATCAGTCAAGTACCTATCAGAAACAACAAGAGGTGAATTTTAATCCGTTAGCACACCATAGATGGGCTGACACCCAAGACAGCAATCCGGCTGTGAAGTTGGTGAAGGAACTGTTGACTGAGCAAAGTGCATATCCCGATGAGGATGCCCCAGAAGAGACGCATCAACTCTGGAAAGAGAGAGGCAAAATGTTCCTGTATCAAGGGAAGCTCTGTAGAAGATACACCAATCCGAAAACACATGAATTGGTTTGGCAGATTATTGTGCCTAAACAAGATGTGAAGATGGTCCTCGAAGCTTACCATAATGGTGCTGGTCACTTCGGTTGGAAAAAGTTAGAAGTACTTCTAAGAGAAAGATTTTATTGGGTCGGGATGAGAAAATCAATCGAACAGTGGTGCAGAAATTGTGGCCCGTGCAACCTCAGAAGGAACGATCAAAAGAACCAAAGAGCACCACTGCAGCCCATAATCACCAAACAACCACTTGAACTTGTAGCCATGGACCACGTGAAGTTGACACCAAGCCGGTCCGGCTATGTCTATGCCTTGACCATCGTGGACCATTATTCACGTTTCTTGGTAGTAGTACCCGTAAAAGATCTGACAGCAAAAACAGCAGCCAAAGCGTTCCAAACGTACTTTTGTAGACCCCATGGATATCCGGAACAGGTTCTCACCGACCAAGGTACAGCCTTTGAATCAGAGATCTTCAGAGAATTCTGTAATATGTATGGTTGCAAAAAGATCCGGACGACGGCCTATCATCCACAAACAAACGGCTTATGCGAGAAGATGAACCATATTGTAATAGACCTACTAAAGACTTTACCTGAGACAGAAAGGAATCAATGGCCAGAGAAATTGCCTGACTTGGTGGATCTGTATAATCATGTCCCGGTGAGCTCCACCAACTGCACCCCAGCTTACCTTATGCGTGCAAGACCCGGCCAATTACCAATCGATCTAGAAATGGGAATTCTGAAACCAGACGCAGAAGTTCAAGACTCCAATTGGGATATCATACGGCAAAAGCAGTATCGCCAAGTGCAAGAGAGTGTGGAAAGAAGCCTTCAGCAAACTAGAGAAAGACAAGAGCGAACTTTCAACCAGAATGCTCTAGCGACCCCATTAAGACCGGGTGACCAAGTGCTCAAGAGAAATCGTCGAACCAATAAACTGGACAATCAGTGGGAAGCCGTACCCTACACAGTTTTACCAACAAGAGTGGATAATCCTAAAATGTGTCTCATTAGCAAAAACGGAGGCTTAACATCTGTACTAGAGTCAAGAGACAATCTTAAATTGTGTCCGGAAGCATTGAAAGAGCCAGACGTTGTCCAGCCAGAACCAGAAGTTATTCAACCCATACAGGTTCAACCAGTAAAGGAAAAAGAAGAGGAAGTGTATCACACCTGTATAGGAGACTTTCCCAAAACCCTACTAACATACCATGGTGCAGTAGTGGTTCCCATGGTGGCCTTTTACCCAACACCGAACCCAATACCAGAAGTCCCAAGACAGGAAGAGGCTGACCCCGTACTACAGGAGGTTCCAGGCCAGGAAGAACAGATTCCTGGTCAGAGTAATCCCATTCACGGTGGACTTGCCAACTCCATAGTCGTGGAATTATCTTTAGCAGAGCAGGCAGATACTACATCCGCAGTAGACAGTAGTACACCACATGAAGAGACACCGCTATTACGTAGATCACAGCGTAGTACCCAGGGTCAATTACCGGCCAGGTATGCAGATTACCAACTATAAAGCTCATAATGTGAATTGTATATATGTTATGCCGTATATAGTTAAACAGAAAATGTAGTATAGTCATTGTTATCATTCTGCAACGTTTAAGCCCAGTACCTACAGAGACTCTTCTGTATGAACTTATTGCATATTCTTGCACTTTTTATCAGCCCGGAGGCACTAAATCAAAGCTCCTCAATCAAAGACTGCTTTTTGAACTTTGCTTTTTGCTCTTTTTGAACTTTCTTTAGACTTTATATTGGTAACTCCGTTGGAAAAATGGAACTAAATTCCTGGACACAAAGTGCAGTGCCTTTCCTAGTACCTTCAAGGATAGAACTGTATTAACGGACGCTATTTGAAGTGACTTTTTACAGAGCTCTATTTTTGTTTCCTTGAGTGGTTTTTGTAACTTTTCATTTTTAAGACTCTGTACATATTAATTGTTATTTCAAAATGTTATCGTCCCACAGTCCCGGAGTACTGTTCTTAACTAAGGGGGAATGTGGCACCCCTAGGGGTATTTGCCACAAAAACAGTTACTGACACTAAATACAAATATTAAATAGCAAGACTGCACTACCACCTCCGGCCAGAAGGGGGAGCTCCAGAGACTCCCCTTGATCTATTCTGGTCTGAGAGAAGAACTGGCAGTTGGGCTAAGGAGCTGAAAGTGAGAGGTCATACAGTTGAATCTCTAACAGCCCTGTGACTGTTACCAGGCCTAAATCACCGGCCTAAGGAGAAGAGGGATAGAGAAAAAGGACATTGTGAGAACCGGGTAGCATTAATCATTACCCAGAACAGGCGCAAAGACGGATACCGGATCCGTGGCTGTATTCATTATATATAATACAGCAACCGGAAAAACGTGAGGTGATATCAGCTTCACTAGGGCCGGACGCAGCAACAGACACAGAGTTCAGCGGTACTCCCAGAGGGGGTAAACCGATAAAAGGACTCGGGTTGCCCGTCGAACCAGGACCCGGAGGGGACAGATTGGGCCGGCAGCCAGTTCACATACAGCAGCAGGGCCACACAGAAATTGCGCACAATAAGAGGCGAAGACCCCGGCAGGGTCAAAGTAACTCAGAGTTCCCATACAGACTCCGGTGACAGGACTGGTTGTAAATCCTTTTATGTTAAAGTATATAAATAAAAATGTAATATAAAAGTCTTTGAATAATTTTCTATTGTAGAGGTATACACTACCTCATTAGAGGACTGTCCACAGATAGGGATAATGGAAAATATAAGAATAAATGGAAAAAATAGACGTACATCTCTTTTTTATACCATTTTCCCCTGTGGGAGTAACATTTGTTTTTGTTTCCAATTATTAACAGGCATCATAAAAACACCCTTGCGCAAAAAAAATTGTGACTTTGGCATCACGGAATCCGTTCACTTTGGTGTTCTACTGGTTGTGGATGATGAGGTTAAGGAGGAGGATAACAACAAACAGACCAAATCTGGAAGCGTATACCTATTTGTGGTTGTGAAGCGGTGCATGATAATACACCTCCCCAAAAAAGAGAATGTATTAGAGGTTATGTTTCGCTGTTTTCATTTGGTGTACAGAAGTCTTTCCCAATCCAGCCCTTGTTCATTCTTATAAGAGTCAGCCTGTCAGCATTTTCAGTTGACAGGCAAATGCGCTTATCTGTTATAATTCCACCAGCGGCAATAAAAACCCGCTCTGACAGAACGCAAGCAGCAGGGCAGGCCGGGACCTCCAAGGCATAGAGAGCAAGTTCATGCCATGTGTCCAGCTTGGATACCCAATAATTAAAAGGCCCAGAGGAATCACGGAGGATGTTTGTACGATCTGCAAGGTTCTCCCTCAGCATCTTCGCAAACATTGCACTTGTGACAGCACCCCTTGCCTCTGTACCGGCACGATGGGAGGGTCTGAGAAAACTGTCCCAGAACTTTGCCATTGTTCCCCTGCCTGAGCTGGATTGTACTTCTGTCTCTCTCACTTGGACTCCTTGGTTGTACAACAAACTCTGACGTCTGCTGCCAGCACTCTCACATGAGAATTTTCTAAGTAATTCCAGTTCAAGTGTTATGGAAATTTGGTTTGGAATGAATCTATCCCTGTGTGTGCTGCGGCCGTTGCCAATCAGATGAAATATATTGAGCGCTCAGCGAAGAATGACGCTGTACACGTAAGTGACAGAATAACGTTCCACCATTTCAGGCGGTTTATTGTTCGTACATGGTTTTATAGGTACATACAGAAAAGAAAAGGGGTATTAACATACAATAAGCTGCTATATTATTGGTTGTATGGATACATGAAATATTCTGGCTAAGGCCTACCTAGCAACAAACTGATTTAGCACTGTTTAAAGTAGCTGTCACCTTTTTCCTGCTATTTCAGCAAAAATCTAGACATCAGCTTAAGACATCTGGTGTTGGTTCTAGAAAGTACCAAGGAACTGTCTGGTTTGAGCTAGTCTGGCTCATGGGGTCAAGTTAAGCAATTGATTATAGAGTAATATATTAGCTGTGGGTATATATGAGTATATTTGAGTATATATGTGTATATATAAGTATATATGCAAGTGAGATCTATATGAAATGTATACATTTCCATCACAATCCCTCCTTAGATATCACTTGCCCTAAGCCTAACCTCCTGTCCCAAAGCGCTGCAACTCTTTTGTGCTGCCGGTGAGCTGATGCATACCTAGCGCATACACCCCACTCCGTACAGTCTTTCACAAATGCTCGGTCAGGAGATCTGTCCCTAACGGCAGTTTGGCGCAAACATAGTCTCATATTCAAGAGCCTGTTCAGTCAATGACACGTATTCTTTATCAGGTAGGTCATCTATCCGGTCAGGCAGGGCATCCACAACATGATTCTGGCTTGGGTGTATCTTCTGGTATGGGAGCTTTCTTGCAGTGCGATGCATGGATCCAAGTGGGTCTTCCCTCCAGTTTCACAGAGGTTGGTGTCATCAGCAGCACTTGGAAACGGCCATCAAATCTGGGATTGAGTGGTGTTCTCCTTACAAACTTTTTCAACAACACCCAGTCTCCTGGCTTCAAGGAGTGCGTACCGGATACTGAATCTGGATCTGGCAATGAAGAACAAACTTGAGAATGGATATTAGCAAGTTTCTTAGTGAGTTCAATTACATAAGCAGACAAAGTATCATATTGCATAGTCAACTGCTGAGGGAAGAATACCCCTAACCTGGGACTAGACCCAAGCAAAATTTCATACGGTGACAGCTTTTCTGAGCCTCTGGGAGTGTGCCTTACACTAAATAGTATGATTGGGAGTGTCTCATGCCATGGTTTGTTTGTCTTTTGGGCAACTTTCAACATCCTGCTCTTAAGTGTCCCATTTAGTCTTTCCACTTTTCCGCTACTCTGAGGGTGGTAGGGAGTGTGTAGGCCTAAGTCTGACTACTGCTGACCAGATCTCCCATGTGAGGTTTGCTGTGAATGCGGGTCCCTGATCACTCTATCACTTCTGGAACCCCATATCTGCACACTATCTCTGAGAGTAGCTTCTTTTCAGTAGTCTATGCCGACTGGTTTCTTGCTGGGAAAGCTTCTGGCCATCCTGAGAACACATCCACGACAACAAGGGCATATTCAAAACCTCCACTCGGCGGCATCTGGATGTGTGGAAACTTTCTCCATTCTTCCAGGGTAGCATTTGCTGCCAGTTAAACAGCTGCTAGTGAATTTGGCTGTTAGGTTGGAGATCCCTGGAGTGAACCAGTAGGCACCTATCAGATCATTAATTTGTGTCTTTGATCTGTGTGTGGGCCCATGTGTCCGTTGACCCACCATAGGGTACATGCTTTGGGGTAAGCAGGGTTTGTAGTCCATTGAGTATACTCTTCCTTCTTGATGTGTTGCAGCTTCCGCATCCAGCTTTCCATCTCCTCCTTTGGAGCTTGCTCCTGCAACTTCTTAAACAGGTCCCAAGACGTCATCTAGTCTGGTGTCTTGTCTTCAGTTGCCATGTAGTAGCCATCCTGCTCTACGACCTCTCCCACGTCTCCATATTGTCTTCCTTTGGCTGCTTCTTTGGCTGCCATATCCGCCATGCTGTTGCCCCGTGCCTCTACTATGTTCAGTTTTCCATGCGCTTTGACTTTAAGTACTGCCACCATTTTTGGAAGTTGGAGTGCGTCCAGCAGGTCCTTGATGGCTCCATAATGCTTTACAGTTGTTCCACTTGCTGTGATGAAGTCGCTTGCAGCCCAGATGGGTCCAAAATCATGTGCTATGCCTTGTGTTATGAACTGGTGATTTAGAACCACAATGGACCTGGTGAATACGAGCACAGAAAATGACCTGATAGTTGCTAATCACATAGGACGAGCTCTGAGACGTGGGAACTCTGCTGACCGCAATTCCTAATCCTATCACACCACACTAGAGGTAGCCGTGGAGCGCTCCTGACCATACCTAGGCGCCTCGGGCACAGCCTGAGAAACTAGCTAGCCCTGAAGATAGAAAAATAAGCCTACCTTGCCTCAGAGAAATTCCCCAAAGGAAAAGGCAGCCCCCCACATATAATGACTGTGAGTAAAGATGAAAATACAAACACAGAGATGAAATAGATTTTAGCAAAGTGAGGCCCGACTTACTGAATAGACCGAGGATAGGAAAGATAGCTTTGCGGTCAGCACAAAAACCTACAAACAACCACGCAGAGGGCGCAAAAAGACCCTCCGCACCGACTAACGGTACGGAGGTGCTTCCTCTGCGTCCCAGAGCTTCCAGCAAGCAAGACAAACCAATATAGCAAGCTGGACAGAAAAAATAGCAAACAAAAGTAACACAAGCAAAACTTAGCTTATGCAGGGCAGACAGGCCACAAGAACGATCCAGGAGAGAGCAAGACCAATACTGGAACATTGACTGTAGGCCAGGAACAAAGAACTAGGTGGAGTTAAATAGAGCAGCACCTAACGACTTAACCTCGTCACCTGAGGAAGGAAACTCAGAAGCCGCAGCCCCACTCACATCCACCAAAGGAAGCTCATGGACAGAACCAGCCGCAGTACCACTCATGACCACAGGAGGGAGCTTGACCACAGAATTCACAACAGCCTTGTGAGTACCTTGAACCGGTATATATATGTTCGCAGTTTCCGCCTAGCCTGTCAGCGCTATCAGTTCTGCTTCCTGGGCTGACAGGCTAGGCGGCAAACTTCTGGACCACAGGATTTCTTGATTGCTGGTCACTGCACATCCCGTGTGGAATCTTCCTTCATCATCTGCAAATCTGGAGCCATCTACGTAGAGGATCAACTCTGGGTTGGTCAGTGGCTCATCTGCCACATTGGGTAATCCTGCTGTTTCCTGTTGCATGATGCTGAAGCAATCATGGTCATCAGTCCAGAGCAAATCCAGATCCTTGTGAAAGGTATCATGCAGATTTTGATCTGAAGGGTCCGTATCCGCATCCCCCTTGGGAGTGGGAGTAGAGTGGCCGGGTTGAGGACTGTGCATCTGGAGATGGTGACATTGTCAGGCAAGAGAAGAGAGCACTGGAGACGAAGATGTCTGGCGGTGGAGAGATGTTTCGGCTGGGTTTGGTTGAGGATTGCTGAGATGTCATGCGGAGCCAGGATTTCCAGTGAATGTCCAAGAATGATATCAGCAGTCTTGTCCAGGAGGGCGTGTGCTGCAAATACTGCTCTCATGCAGGAGGGGTCTCCCCTTGCAACTGGATCCATGCGAGCTGAAAAGTAGCCTAGAGGTCTCTGCTTTCCCCCGTGAATCTGCACCAGCACTCCCATAGCATGACCTTCTTTTTCTATCAGGTAGAGACAAAATGGCTTCTCGTAGTCAGGTAGGCCTAGAGCTGGTGCTGAGACTACTGAATCTTTCAACTTCTTGAACGAGTTGAAGACTGCATCTGACAGGAGGTATGGGGTTGCATTGACGCAATCATACAGAGGCGGGGTATTAGGACTGAGGCATTAGGAATCCAGGTCCTGCAATATGAAACTAGACCAATGAAGGCCTTTGGAGTCGTTGGGGGAGCCATCTTCTCCACTGTGGTCTTCCGGTCATCTGTCAGGTGTTTCGTCTGGTGAGCAATACAGTGTCCCAGGAACATAACTTGCTTCAGACACCACTGGACCTTATTCTTTGAGACCTTGCAGTGCTGCTCTGCCAGGTAGAGTAGTAGAGACATGGAATGGGCTTTACACGTGTCAAAGTCAACTGCACAAAGGAGTAGATCATCCACGTATTGTAGCAGGGTCACTTCTGCATGTTCTGTGATCCAGTTGGCGAGGACTGTGAACATTGCTTTGGTGAATTGTGAGGGGCTGTTCTGAGCCCCCTGGGGCATCACAGTCCATGTGTACTGTGCCCCCTGGTGCATGAAGGCAAACAGGAACTGATCATCTGGGTGAAGGGGGACACTGAAGAAAGCATTAGCCAGGTTGATCACTATGAACACTATTGCAGTGGAAGGCAGATTTGAGAGCAGAGTGTGTGGTTTGGCACAACTGGGGTTTCAAAGACCGTAGCCACGTTCACAGCCCTCAGGTCCTGCATCATACTGAACTTGGCTGGCTCTCCTTTTACAGTCTTCTTCTTGACTGGGAAGCGTGGGGTGTTGCAAGGCGACGTGCAGGGAATAATGACCACTATTTCCAGGAAGACCTTCAGTTGCTCAGAGACAGCTTGACTCTGGGCGATGGACAGGGGATACTTGGCCTTATGAGGGTATGGAGGGCATGGCTTGAGTGATACCCGTACTGGGGCAACTTGAAGTTTTCCCACATCTTGGAGTCCCTTGGACCATAGACTTTTGGATACCATATCCAGTACCTCCTAAGGTAGGCTTGTATCGGTTGTATGAGGTTCCTGAAAGACCGCCAGAATGACTGACTCTTCTTGGGTCAAAGGTGAGGAAAGTGTCACTGTGCCATCTTCCTGGAACACTATGGTCGCCTTCAGCTTCAGTAGTAGTATGCCTGGGGGCCAGCAGGTTGAGTGGGCAGGTCCTTGATACCACAAACTGGGACAGGATAGAATGTCCAGGCTGAGTGCACACTTTCACAGGCTTTGTAAGCTGAGAATGTCTGAATTGACCATCAATGCCCATGCAAGACACAGAGGATTCTGATAGGCAGGTAGGGTCAGGGAGTTCCACATGTCTTATCACACTTCTGGCTGCACCAGTGTCCACAAGAAAAGATCTGACAACGCCATGCACTTTCAGGGTAATTTTGGGTATTGGTCCCGCAGATGAGGTTTTATTTGTCAGGAGCATGGTGTTTTGCGGACTTGACTTGCCTCTGTCCTATGGATGGGGTACTTCACTGCTTTCTGCTCTGTTTCCTTGGCCTGTTCCTCTGGGCAGGGTCTTGGGTTGCGGAGGTGCTCTGCACTGGTTCCGGTAATGGCCCAATCTGCCGCAGTTGAAACTTTTGACACTTCTGTCCCTATATTGTGGTGGCTCATCAGGGTCTGCGGCCACCATGAGAGGGGCCGTCTGTTAGGTGTCGAGTTCCCGCTTCTGCACAAGGGGAATCTCGAGCCATCTCCGCTGCGGTCTCCCATTCTTATCCAGCCGCAGTGAAGTCTGCTCAGCAGAGACGTCGGTCCCAGCGTCTTGCTCAGTCTCACTCTGTACAAAGAGTTACTGCTGCTTTTCCTGCTTCTGCCATTGAAGTCAGTGTTGGGCAGCGGCGAGCAGATGCTTTTGGGGCTAAGTCCTGCTTTTCTCTTTCTGAGCATGCCCAGGGCAAGATCTCCCATTGGAGATCGAGGGTCACATGCTCAGGTACTGCAGCACATCCCATTGGTCCTCCAGGAAGGTCCTGAAAGGGAAAAACTTTGGTAGCAGCTTCCCATTGGTCCTTTATTGGAAGGTCCTGAACGTGCTGCAACTATATAAGCTGCGCATGACCGCACGGCCATGCGCTAGTGTACATTTGTAAATGTGTGTGTGTTGTGAGTGAAAGTCGCTCTTTAAATAACCCTCCCTATTGGATGACTGTTCGCGGAAGGTGTATGTTTGCTATCTAGCGCCCGACTTAGCCATCAGCACGTTAACACACAATACAGCGTCTTATTGCTGTGACCGCCAGTGCGGCGCCTTGTGCATTCACAGCGCTTTCCTGACCCAAGCCTGGGTGGTTAGTGGCGTTCGCCAGTGCGGCACTGCATGCACTCTCGTGCTTCTATTGCTGTCACTCTGACACCTCAGTAGCGGTGTCGAGCGCATGAGGTCTATGTACTCAAATCCTGTGTCTTGGGATTGAGTTCTGAGACTCGTTGCTTGCGCTCTTGGTGCGGTACCACGGCCCTGTGATGTAACAGGGTTCGCTTCCTTCACACAGGGTGAGGTTAGCCCATGTGTGTATTCACTTTGTACCGCCATATAGTCCGTCATTACTTGGCAGCAGGTTCCATCTCTGCACGGTGGACCCCGGGCTGCGAAAGCACCATACTCTATCTGTCTTATTATTTGGTGCGTTCCGCTAGCCCTAACATTACACTAGCGCTAGGGTCTGGCTAGTAATGATGGACAAACAGCAATCCTTGCGGTATATCCAGCAGCTGGAGGGTAGGTTGGCAGCTCTCGAGAGCTCAACCTCAGCTGTGGATGTTACCGCAGTTGCTGTACAGGCTGCAGCAACCTTGTCCATTGCCACCCCTGTTCCGACATTATCTCGCCTCCCGCTGCCAGAAAAATTTTCTGGTGATAGCAAATTTTGTAGGGGATTCGTGAGTCAGTGCTCTATTCACCTCGAGCTCCTGGCTGCACGTTTTCCCACAGAGCGGGCTAAGGTGGGATTTATAGTGTCTCTCTTGTCGGACAGGGCATTGGAATGGGCTACGCCGCTGTGGGAGCGTGGCGATCATGTGGTGCAGAGTGCTCCGCTGTTCCTGAGCACTCTGAAACAGGTCTTTTTAGGACCTCAAATCACCCATGATACTGCGCTCCAACTGCTGGCATTAACTCAGGGTGAGTCCTTGGTCAGTCATTTTGCCGTCCAATTCCGCACTTTAGCTTCTGAGCTGGACTGGTCGGATAAAGCCCTTATCCCCATATTTTAGAGGGGCCTGGCTGATCACGTTAAGGACGCTCTGGCCACTAGGGAGATTCCTGCCACACTGGAGGAGTTAATAACTGTCTCCACTCGAATTGACCTCTGTTTTAACGAGCGGAGGTTAGAGCGAGCCCAGTGTAGGCAGAGGTTTCGGCTGGCTCCTACCTTCGCCAAACCTCTGGAATCTCCGGTCCTGGTTCCTGAGTCACATGAGGCCATGGAAGTGTCACAAGCAGGATCTAAGTCCCGGACCGCTTGTGCACTCAAGGTCTGTCATATTTGCCAGCAGTCAGGACATCTAGCCACCAGATGTCCTCAGCGGTCGAGGAAACGTCAGCGTCTAGTGGTAGTAGGTGGAGGTACACTAGACACGGCGACGTTTGCCTCTAAATTGTCCTTTAAGGGGACAATTATTATAGGCTCATTCTCCCACTCGGTAGAGCTCTGCGTGGATTCTGGGGCGGAGGGCAATTTTATGTCTTCTGCCTTCGCCCAACGTCACGCAATACCCCTGGTTATGCTAGCTCAACCAGTAACGGTACGAGTGGTGAATGGGTCGACACTGCCCTCACAGATAACACACCAGACCATCCCTTTTACTCTGTCCATGTCGCCATCTCATCAGGAGATTATATCTCTGCTCGTCATTCCTGAGGGAATTGATGAGGTCCTGTTGGGAATACCTTTTGCTACGGTACCACTCTCCTCATATCGAGTGGTCCTCAGGCAGAATTCTGGGATGGGGCGAATCTTGTGGGGGTAGGTGTCAGAGGGAGTGCGTTCAGGTTGCTACTACAGAGGTACCCGCAGATCTATCCTCTCTCCCCAAGCAGTATTGGTCTTATGCAGACGTGTTCTCCAAAAAGGCGGCGGAGATCCTTCCGCCCCATCGCCCCTATGACTGTCCTATTGATCTCTTGCCTGGTGCTGAGCCTCCCCGGGGTCGAGTCTATCCGTTATCTCTCCCGGAGATGGAGGCAATGTCACAGTACATCCAGGAAAATCTGGCAAGAGGATTCATTAGGAAGTCAGTGTCACCTGCTGGGGCAGGGTTCTTCTTCGTGCAGAAGAAGAATGGGGAATTGCGTCCATGCATAGACTACAGGGGTCTTAACGCCATCACCGTTAAGAATAAGTATCCTTTGCCCTTGATATCTGAGCTCTTCGATAGGCGTCGGGGAGCAAGGGTATTTACTAAATTAGATCTGCGGGGTGCTTACAACCTGATTCGCATCCGTGAGGGGGATGAATGGAAGACGGCTTTTAACACCAGGGATGGGCACTATGAATATCTGGTGATGCCCTTCGGGCTCTGTAATGCCCCAGCCGTTTTCCAAGACTTTGTGAACGACATCTTCCGGGATATGCTTTCCACCTCGGTCGTAGTCTATCTGGATGATATTCTCATCTACTCTCCAGATATTGACTTCCACCGGAGAAATGTTTGCAAAGTCTTCGACCTCCTACGGGCAAACTCCCTCTATGCCAAGTTGGAGAAGTGTATGTTCGAGCAGGAGTCCTTACCTTTCCTAGGCTACATCATCTCTGCCCAGGGATTGGCTATGGATCCTGCCAAACTACAGGCTGTGATGGACTGGCAGGAACCCCATTCTCTTAAAGCGGTGCAGCGCTTTATGGGGTTCATTAATTATTATCGCCAGTTCATTCCGCACTTCTCAACTTTGGTAGCTCCCTTGGTTGCCCTCACCAAGAAGGGGGCAAATCCCAAATTGTGGTCTGAGGAGGTCTCCAAGGCCTTTAACTCCATAAAGTCACACTTCGCTAGCGCTCCCATCCTACATCGCCCCGATGTTTGTAATCCAATGAATGATTGTGTACATTTCTTCAATGAGCGCTCCAGCTGACTGTGCAGTCTATGTACAGTGAAGACCCTTGCTTTAACAAGTGTCACCAATCCTAGGCTTCATTATAACACTTCAAATGAGAAGCTGTTACAGTGAGGTGCCAAAATTATCTCCTCCATCTGACAGGACCAGCTGGATACCTGTACTTTAGATCTCCTGTGGAGCTCAGCCAGCAGCAGCAATCTCGGCCAGAACAATCACTGTCTTATTTTACTGCACAATCTAAGAGATCCCGAAGAGGACGAAATGGAAAAACAAAGATATAATGTAACATGCAGGACACACAAAACTATAGGTACTGTCACACTAGACGATATCATAACATAACATAGTTAGTAAGGCCGAAAAAAGACATTTGTCCATCCAGTTCAGCCTATATTCCATCATAATAAATCCCCAGATCTACGTCCTTCTACAGAACCTAATAATTGTATGATACAATATTGTTCTGCTCCAGGAAGACATCCAGGCCTCTCTTGAACCCCTCGACTGAGTTCGCCATCACCACCTCCTCAGGCAAGCAATTCCAGATTCTCACTGCCCTAACAGTAAAGAATCCTCTTCTATGTTGGTGGAAAAACCTTCTCTCCTCCAGACGCAAAGAATGCCCCCTTGTGCCCGTCACCTTCCTTGGTATAAACAGATCCTCAGCGAGATATTTGTATTGTCCCCTTATATACTTATACATGGTTATTAGATCGCCCCTCAGTCGTCTTTTTTCTAGACTAAATAATCCTAATTTCGCTAATCTATCTGGGTATTGTAGTTCTCCCATCCCCTTTATTAATTTTGTTGCCCTCCTTTGTACTCTCTCTAGTTCCATTATATCCTTCCTGAGCACCGGTGCCCAAAACTGGACACAGTACTCCATGTGCGGTCTAACTAGGGATTTGTACAGAGGCAGTATAATGCTCTCATCATGTGTATCCAGACCTCTTTTAATGCACCCCATGATCCTGTTTGCCTTGGCAGCTGCTGCCTGGCACTGGCTGCTCCAGGTAAGTTTATCATTAACTAGGATCCCCAAGTCCTTCTCCCTGTCAGATTTACCCAGTGGTTTCCCGTTCAGTGTGTAATGGTGATATTGATTCCCTCTTCCCATGTGTATAACCTTACATTTATCATTGTTAAACCTCATCTGCCACCTTTCAGCCCAAGTTTCCAACTTATCCAGATCCATCTGTAGCAGAATACTATCTTCTCTTGAAGAAGCTTGATGTTGATAAGCCATTTATCATGGAGGTGGATGCCTCTTCTGTTGGTGCTGGAGCAGTCCTCTTCCAAAAGGATGCTCAAGGTCGGAAGCATCCTTGCTTCTTCTTTTCTAAGACCTTCTCACCAGCAGAGAGGAATTATTCCATCGGGGACAGGGAGTTGCTAGCCATGAAGTTGGCTTTCTCGGAGTGGAGACATCTCTTGGAGGGAGCACGTTTTCCCTTCCAAGTCTTCACAGACCATAAAAATTTGGTGTACCTGCAGACAGCCCAGCGGTTGAATTCTCGCCAGGCCAGATGGTCCTTATTCTTCTCCCGGTTTCATTTCACCCTCCATTTTCTTTCTGGGGAGAAGACCATTCAGGCCGACGCTCTCTCTCGCTCCGTTGTGTCATCTGCGGAGGAGGAAGAGGAGCCTCGGCTTATTGTCCCCACCGAGAGCTTGAGAACTGTGGCCCTGGTTTCGCTAGAGTCTGTGCCTCCGGGCAAGACTTTTGTACCATCCAGTTTGCGACCGGAGGTTCTCTCTTGGGCACACTCGTCCAGGGTGGGTGGACATTTTGGTTCCAAAAGGACATCTGAGTTACTGGCGAGGACATACTGGTGGCCGCATATGGCTCGTTATGTCGCAGAATATGTTCGGGCGTGTGTCTCTTGCGCCAAGAACAATTCCCCTCGGCAACGGCCAGCTGGTTTGCTTTACCCTCTGCCGGTGGCGGACAGGCCCTGGGAGATGGTCGGGATGGACTTTGTGGTGGGCTTACCCAAGTCTCGTAACTGCACCATTATCTGGGTGATCACCGACCATTTTTCCAAAATGGTGCACTTGGTGCCTCTTCCACGGCTACCTTCTGCACGGGCGTTGGCTGTCTTGTTCATCAAACATATCTTTCGCCTACACGGTATGCCAGACAAAATTGTTAGTGACCGGGGTCCCCAGTTTGAGTCTCGATTCTGGAGAGAGCTTTGTCGTCTACTCAGTATTGAGTTGAATCTCTCTTCGGCATATCATCCCGAGACGAATGGGTTGGTAGAGAGGGCCAACCAGACCTTGGTCACATATTTACGACATTTTGTTTCTGCCAGGCAGGATGACTGGGCATCCTTGCTACCGTGGGCAGAGTTTGCGCTTAACAACGCTGTAGCCGACTCCACCGGTCAGACTCCATTCCTCCTAAATTATGGCCAGCATCCGCGTGTCCCTGTGCCCATGCCTGTGTCTTCTTATGTAGTTAGAAACACGTGTGCACAACCGTATGAGGTGCACGGGTAGGTTCCCAAACCGTAATCAGCAAATAATACAAAACCCGGCACTCAACTTTGTGGTGTGAAGAAACGAAAGATTTATTATCCCAAATCAGAAAACGTTTCGGTCACACAACTGGACCTTCATCAGTAACGTTTACTGGGACAATATATAGATTCAAGTGGCTATATGGCCTGCCCGGAGGTAGCTACCAATATAGTATTGGATATCCAGAGAGAAAAGTTACAGCCTATATGGGTGCTGTCATCGCGGCGTCCACCGCTGAATAGCAAGGTGACTCACCGCTGTGGCTGTGCTCTGCTTTCACTTTACGGCCAGCAGTCAGTGCAGGAACCAGACGGCAAGGGACAGACAGCTGAATGTAAGTATGTACTGTTTGTTTTTTTACGCTGGTAACCAGGGTAAACATCGGGTTACTAAGCGCGGCCCTGCGCTTAGTTACCCGATGTTTACCCTGGTTACCAGTGAAGACATCGCTGAATCGGTGTCACACACGCCGATTCAGCGATGTCTACGGGGAGTCCAGCGACGAAATAAAGTTCTGGACTTTCTTCCCCGACCAGCGATCTCCCAGCAGGGGCCTGATCGCTGCTGCCTGTCACACTGGACGATATCGCTAGCGAGGACGCTGCAACGTCACGGATCGCTAGCGATATCGTCTAGTGTGACAGTACCTTTAGAAGTTGCCTTTTTGTGTGAGGATGTCCCCTCCCCCTGCTGGAACTGCGGATTAGGCTTATAGTTCCATGATGGTGTAAATGTGGGCAGCTCTGACCGATGCTGAGTTTGTATGTTGTCAGCAGGTGAGGATGTCTGCCCTCCCTCCTGCATTCGGGCTTGAGCTGCCGTCTGCCTGATGTGTCTGGGGCTTGCCTACTGTATTGTGGGCATTGTCATCTTCTTCCCCCGATATCATGATTGGCAAAGGTTGGACTGTGCTTGGGACATAGAAGGTGCCTTGTGCTGTAAGCACAAAGACACCACACTATTTGAATTGGGCGGTTGCCCAGCTGGCAGCAAAGAAGAAGAATGTGAAAAAGGAGTGGATAGGTGTGGCAGAGAAGAAAGAGGGAAGGTGGAGGTGAGAGGTGTGTAGAAGAAAGTGGAGGTGGAGAGAAAAATGGTAGAGAAGAAAGAGGAGTGGGAGAGAGGTAGAGGAGAAAGAGATGAAGAGGGAGGAGGAGATGAAGGGTGCGGAGAAGAAAGAGGAGGTGGAGGAGAGAGGTGTGTTGAAGAAAGAGAAGGAGGAGAGAGAGGTGAAGATTGTGGAGAAAGAGAGAGATGGAGGAGAAAGAGATGAAGAGGGATGAGGAGAGGGGAGTAACAGAGGAGGGGGTGAAGAGAGGTGTGGAGAAGAAAGAGGAGGTGATAGCAATGAAGAAGAAGATGGAGGAGGGGGACAAGAAGAGAATTCCTTATCCTTTGGTGCAACCAGAGATGGCATGGTTGGAACAACGGTGCCCTCTCCCTGCAGGGATGGACAGGGTGCGCCAGATGCTGCGCAAGTCTCCCTATACAATGGATTCTGTTGAGAGCAGACTGCACATGTCCAATATCTGCCATCCCCGTATGGGGGAGGCGCTGATGGCTTAACACCTTTTCCCATCTTGTACACATAATAATCACTTCCTGATTTGTTCACATATCGTTCAATGCTTCCTAAACGATGTAGCTCTGCTGCCACCTTAAACCATGCATTTGCAGCGGGCAGCAAGTTAGCATCTGCTAGTTTCCCTTTCTTTTGTTTTCAAAACATTATGCCATTCTGCAGCTTGGAGTCTGCCTCTCTGATGGATTTCACATACTTTCATGAGCTGCCTATAATTTTTCACATATTTAACACCTTCTTGTTCTGCCACTATCTGGGGGGCTGTTTTCTCATCAGGAAGTAAGAGACCCTCCTGCAGCTTGGCCACCTTATTCCCCATGGCAGAAACAAAAACGAAAAACAAACAAAAAAAGGGAAAAAACAACAGCAAAAACTTCAAAAAGGTTGGTACAAAAAAAAGAAAAACTTAAAAGTTTTAAAAGTTTGGTACAGAAGGAAACACTTCAAAATGTAAAAAGTTAAAACAGCTCCTAACACTTCGGTCGTTGCTCAGATGCAGTCAGACACACACACTACCCCTTTTTTATGCTGGGGTATCCAAAGTCACTAAAATCACATATCTCAGCAATAGTCACAGATACCACTCAGTTTTACTTCCTCAAAATTCCTATGCTACACTACAGCTAGAAATCTCCGAATGCAAAAAAACAATAGGAAACAGCACAAAACAGATGTGACATTGGGATTTACAAGGGATATTTCCCTACTAACAGCAAAAGGAGAAGTGTGAAAAAGAGAAAAAAACCTTTCTATTGCAACTTTATGCATTTAAAGCAACAGTACGTGACATGAACAAGAACAGATAGACAGACGTCCAGGAGAAATCGATGCCCTCTTTATTATTTTGTGACACGTGCAGGCCGTCCTGGTAACAGACAACTGTCAATCGCACTAAGCATGCAAATGCTCAGGCTGCCTGAATGACAGGCGGGGATCCCACCACCCTCCGGTCCGGTCATCCTGACTGGCTCACCGGCTGCAGGAATCTGTGGTAGGCCGCTAAGCTAACACCATCTGAGCCTGGACACCTGGGACTATCTGTCCCTCCTATGCACGGGAATCTGTGATAGCTTATCGAGCGATTTGACTTCCTGTCATCTGTTTACCAGCAACCACAAACAAAACAGTCACTGTTCCAACTATCTACCAGATCTACACAGACATAAAACACATACATGGCACACAGCAGACACCTTGGCTTATATCTCAGGGTTTGGATATGGGTGTGGGATTTTTACACTACCTGGAAATGCGGTGGTGACCACATCTGACCGGCAAGAGGTATAGACCCGGACTGGGCACAGGGGACATTCAGGTAAGATGGCAAGATTTTCTTACCTTACTATAGAGCTGCAGTCTCCGTCCCTTGAGCCAAGGCCGCGGCCGACACTGTTATGATGCGGTGGTCTAGGAGCAAGATGGAACGAGCTCTGAAGGAAGTGGTAACTGTACTGACCGCAGTCCCTAAGCTCAACACAACACTAGAAGTAGCCGTGGAATGCTCCTAACTCTCCCTAGGCATCTCATCACAGCCTAAGAGCTAACTACCCCTAAAGATAGAAGCAGGAAAGCTATCTTGCCTCAGAGAAAATCCCCAAAGGATAGATTAGCCCCCCACAAATAATGACTGTGAGTGGAGAGGGAAAAGACATACACAGAATGAAACCAGCATGAGCACAGGAGGCCAGTCTAACTAAATAGATAGGACAGGATGGAATACTGTGCGGTCAGTATAAAACACTACAAAAATCCACGCAGAGTTTACAAAAAATCTCCACACCTGACTAAAGGTGTGGAGGGCAAATCTGCCTCCCAGAGCTTCCAGCAAGACAGAATTAATTCACACTGATAAGCTAGACAAACATAGAAAGCACAGAATGGATAAGTCCACAATCCATGGACAGAAAAGGGCAAGCAAAAGCTTAGCTTAGCTGAACTGGTCAGGATAACAGGGAACTCCAAAGAGATGTGAATCCAACCAGGAACCATTTACAAGTGGCACTGGCTGAAGATAGAGCCAGACTTAAATAGCCGAGCAGAAGAGACGATAAGTGGAGGCAGCTGAAGACAGCTAAATCCAAGGAGCAGCCATACCACTAGAAACCACAAGAGGGAGCCCAAGAGCAGAACTCACAAAAGTGCCACTTACAACCACCGGAGGGAGCCCAAGAGCGGAATTCACAACAGTACCCCCCCCTTGAGGAGGGGTCACCGAACCCTCCCCAGGCCGATCAGGACGAGCCAAGTGAAAAGCACGAACCAAATCGGTGGCATGGACATCGGAGGACACAACCCAATAATTATCCTCCTGGCCATAACCCTTCCACTTGACAAGATTCTGAAGCCTCCGCCTCGAAAAACGAGAATCCAAAATCTTCTCAACCTCATATTCCAACTCTCCCTCAACCAACACCGGGGCAGGAGGGTCAACCGAGGGAACAACGGGCACCACATATCTCCGCAACAAAGATCTATGGAAAACATTATGAATGGCAAAAGAGGCAGGAAGAGCCAAATGAAAAGACACCGGATTAATAATTTCAGAAATTTTATAAGGACCAATAAACCGAGGCTTAAACTTAGGAGAAGAAACCTTCATAGGAAAATGACGAGAAGACAACCAAACCAAATCCCCCACACGAAGCCGGGGACCAACACACCGACGGCGGTTGGCAAAACGTTGAGCCCTTTCCTGAGACAACGTCAAATTGTCCACCACATGAGTCCAAATCTGCTGCAGCCTGTCCACCACAGAATCAACACCAGGACAATCAGAAGGCTCAACCTGCCCAGAAGAAAAATGAGGATGAAAACCAAAATTACAAAAGAAAGGTGAAACCAAAGTAGCCGAACTAGCCCGATTATTAAGGGCAAACTCGGCCAATGGCAAGAAAGACACCCAATCATCCTGATCAGCAGATACAAAGCATCTCAAATAGGTCTCCAAGGTCTGATTAGTTCGCTCAGTTTGGCCATTAGTCTGAGGATGAAACGCCGAAGAAAAAGACAAATCAATGCCCATCCTAGGACAAAAGGCCCGCCAAAACCTAGAGACAAACTGAGAACCTCTGTCAGACACAATATTCTCCGGAATGCCATGCAAACGAACCACATGCTGAAAAAACAATGGAACCAAATCTGAGGAGGAAGGCAACTTAGGCAAAGGTACCAGATGGACCATTTTAGAGAACCGGTCACAAACAACCCAGATAACAGACATCTTCTGGGAAACAGGAAGATCCGAAATAAAATCCATGGAAATATGCGTCCAGGGTCTCTCAGGGACCGGCAAAAGCAACCCACTAGCGTGGGAACAGCAAGGCTTGGCTCGGGCGCAAGTCCCACAGGACTGCACAAAAGCACGCACATCGCGCGACAAGGAAGGCCACCAAAAGGACCTAGCAACCAAATCTCTGGTACCAAAAATACAAGGATGCCCAGCCAACACTGAACAATGAACCTCAGAAATTACCTTACTTGTCCATCTATCAGGAACAAACAGCTTCCCCACTGGACAGCGGTCAGGCCTATCAGCCTGAAATTCCTGAAGCACCTGCCGCAAATCAAGAGAGATGGCAGAAAGAATCACCCCTTCCTTAAGAATGCCAACCGGCTCAAGGACTCCAGGAGAATCAGGCGAAAAACTCCTAGAGAGGGCATCAGCCTTAACATTCTTAGATCCCGGAAGATACGAGACCACAAAATCAAAACGGGAGAAAAACAGGGACCATTGAGCCTGTCTAGGATTCAGCCGCTTGGCCGACCTGAGGTAAATCAGATTCTTATGATCGGTCAGGACCACAACACGGTGTTTAGCTCCCTCAAGCCAATGTCGCCACTCCTCAAACGCCCACTTCATAGCCAACAACTCCCGATTGCCGACATCATAATTGCGTTCCGCAGGCAAAAACTTTCTGGAAAAAAAAGCACACAGTTTCATCAAAGAACCATCAGACTCCCTCTGAGACAAAACGGCCCCTGCACCAATCTCAGAAGCATCGACCTCAACCTGAAAAGGAAGAGAAATATCCGGTTGACGCAACCCAGGGGCAGAAGTAAATCGGCGTTTAAGCTCCTGAAAGGCCTCAACAGCCTCAGAGGACAAATTCGTCACATCAGCGCCTTTCTTCGTCAAATCAGTAAGGGGCTTAACCACACTGGAAAAGTTGGCAATGAAACAGCGATAGAAATTAGCAAAACCCAAAAATTTTTGAAGACCCTTCACAGATGTGGGTTGGATCCAGTCATGAATAGCTTGGACCTTAACAGGATCCATTTCTATAGACGAGGGAGAAAAAATAAAACCCAAAAAAGAGACCTTCTGAACTCCGAATAGGCACTTAGACCCCTTCACAAATAAAGCATTATCACAAAGGATCTGGAACACCATCCTGACCTGCTTCACATGAGACTCCCAATCATCGGAAAAAATCAAAATATCATCCAAATATACGACCATGAATTTATCAAGATAATTGCGCAAAAATATCATGCATGAAAGACTGGAACACAGATGGAGCATTAGAGAGCCCAAATGGCATCACAAGGTATTCAAAATGGCCTTCGGGCGTATTAAATGCAGTTTTCCATTCGTCACCCTGTTTAATACGAACAAGGTTATATGCCCCTCGGAGGTCAATCTTAGTAAACCAACTAGCCCCCTTAATCTGAGCAAACAAATCAGTAAGCAAAGGCAAGGGGTATTGGAATTTGACCGTGATCTTATTAAGAAGACGATAATCAATACAGGGTCTCAAGGAGCCACCCTTCTTAGCAACAAAAAAGAAATCCGCTCCCAATGGTGACGAAGAGGGCCGAATATGCCCTTTCTCCAAAGATTCCTTAACATAGCTCCGCATGGCGGCATGCTCTGGCACAGACAGATTGAAAAGTCGGCCCTTAGGGAACTTACAACCAGGAATCAAGTTAATTGCACAATCACAGTCCCTGTGCGGAGGAAGGGAACTGGACTTGGGCTCATCAAATACATCCTGGAAATCCGACAAAAACTCAGGGACCTCAGAAGAGGGGGAAGAGGAAATTGATATCAAAGGAACGTCACTATGTACTCCTCGACAACCCCAACTAGTCACTGACATAGTTTTCCAATCCAGCACCGGATTATGTTCCTGTAACCATGGAAATCCCAGTACAACAACATCATTCAGGTTATGCAACACCAGAAAACGGCAATCTTCCTGATGTGCAGGAGCCATGTACATAGTCATCTGTGTCCAGTACTGAGGTTTATCCTTGGCCAAGGGTGTAGCATCAATGCCTCTGCAAAGGCTGCAAGGAAAAACCACAGCGCCTGGCGAATTCTAAGTCCATTAAGTTCAGGGCAGCGCCTGAATCCACAAATGCCATGACAGAAAAGGACGACAATGAGCAAATCAGGGTCACAGATAAAAGAAATTTAGGCTGTATAGTACTAATGGTAACAGACCTGGCAACTCTCTTAGTACGCTTAGTGCAATCAGAGATAACATGAGCCGAATCACCACAGTAAAAACACAGCCTATTCTGATGTCTGAATTCCTGCCGTTCTATTCTAGTCAAAATCCTATCACATTGCATAGGTTCAGGACCTCGCTCAGAGGATACTGCCATATGGTGCACAGCTTTGCGCTCGCGCAGACGCCGATCAATCTGAATGGCTAGAGACATAGATTCGCTCAAACCGGCAAGCGTAGGAAAGCCCACCATAACATCTTTAAGGGTTTCAGAAAGACCTTTTCTGAAAATAGCAGCCAGAGCCTCTTCATTCCATTTAGTGAGCACAGACCATTTTCTAAATTTCTGGCGGTATAACTGCCGCTTCCTGACCTTGACACAAGGCCAACAGGGTTTTTTCCGCATGATCCACAGAATTAGGTTCGTCATACAATAATCCGAGCGCTTGAAAAAATGCATCTACATTCAATAATGCCGGATCCCCTGTTTCAATAGAAAAAGCCCAGTCTTGAGGGTCACCACGCAGCAAGGATATGATGATTTTTACTTGCTGAATGGGATCACCAGAAGAACGGGGTTTCAAAGCAAAAAACAATTTGCAGTTATTTTTAAAGTTCAAAAACTTGGATCTGTCCCCAAAAAAACAAATCAGGAGTAGGAATTCTGGGCTCTAAAGCCGGAGTCTGGACAACATAGTCCTGAATACTCTGTACTCTTGCAGCAAGTTGATCCACACGAGAAAACAAACCCTTAACATCCATGCCAAAGCATATATCCTGAACCACCCATATATCAAGAGGAAAAGAAAAAAAAAGACAAACTAGAGCACAGAAAAAAAAATGGTTCAGAACTTTCTTTTCCTTCTTTTGAGATGCATCTAATTCATTTTTGACCACTTGTACTGTTATGATGCGGTGGTCTAGGAGCAACATGGAACGAGCTCTGAAGGAAGTGGTAACTGTACTGACCGCAGTCCCTAAGCTCAACACAACACTAGAAGTAGCCGTGGAATGCTCCTAACTCTCCCTAGGCATCTCGTCACAGCCTAAGAGCTAACTACCCCTAAAGATAGAAGCAGGAAAGCTATCTTGCCTCAGAGAAAATCCCCAAAGGATAGATTAGCCCCCCACAAATAGTGACTGTGAGTGGAGAGGGAAAAGACATACACAGAATGAAACCAGGATGAGCACAGGAGGCCAGTCTAACTAAATAGATAGGACAGGATGGAATACTGTGCGGTCAGTATAAAACACTACAAAAATCCACGCAGAGTTTACAAAAAATCTCCACACCTGACTAAAGGTGTGGAGGGCAAATCTGCCTCCCAGAGCTTCCAGCAAGACAGAATTAATTCACACTGATAAGCTAGACAAACATAGAAAGCACAGAATGGATAAGTCCACAATCTATGGACAGAAAAGGGCAAGCAAAAACTTAGCTTAGCTGAACTGGTCAGGATAACAGGGAACTCCAAAGAGATGTGAATCCAACCAGGAACCATTTACAAGTGGCACTGGCTGAAGATAGAGCCAGACTTAAATAGCCGAGCAGAAGAGACGATAAGTGGAGGCAGCTGATGACAGCTAACTCCAAGGAGCAGCCATACCACTAGAAACCACAAGAGGGAGCCCAAGAGCAGAACTCACAAAAGTGCCACTTACAACCACCGGAGGGAGCCCAAGAGCGGAATTCACAACACGACACCTCCGTCTCTCCGGTCAGCAGGGTCCCCATGCATTTCAGCCATTGCCCCACGTTGGGCGCCAGATGTTATGGGAATTTGGTTTGGGATGAATCTATCCCTATGTGTGTGCTGCGGCCATTCCCAATCAGATGAAATATATTGAGCGCTCAAGGAAGAATGACGCTGTACACATAAGTGACAGAATAACATTCCACCATTTCAGGCGGTTTATTGTTCGTACATGGTTTTATAGGTGCATACAGAAAAGAAATGGGGTGGTTAGTTAATTAACCCCTTCATGACCCAGCCTATTTTGACCTTAAAGACCTTGCCGTTTTTTGCAATTCTGACCAGTGTCCTTTTATGAGGTAATAACTCAGGAACGCTTCAACGGATCCTAGCGGTTCTGAGATTGTTTTTTCGTGACATATTGGGCTTCATGTTAGTGGTAAATTTAGGTCAATAAATTCTGCGTTTACGGAAATTTGGCGAAAATTTTGAAAATTTCGCAATTTTCACATTTTGAATTTTTATTCTGTTAAACCAGAGAGTTATGTGACACAAAATAGTTAATAAATAACATTTCCCACATGTATACTTTACATCAGCACAATTTTGGAAACAAAATTTTTTTTTGCTAGGAAGTTATAAGGGTTAAAATTTGACCAGCGATTTCTCATTTTTACAACGAAATTTACAAAACCATTTTTTTTAGGGACCACCTCACATTTGAAGTCAGTTTGAGGGGTCTAAATGGCTGAAAATACCCAAAAGTGACACCATTCTAAAAACTGCACCCCTCAAGGTACTCAAAACCACATTCAAGAAGTTTATTAACCCTTCAGGTGCTTCACAGCAGCAGAAGCAACATGGAAGGAAAAAATGAACATTTAACTATTTAGTCAGAAAAATTATCTTTTAGCAACAATTTTTTTATTTTCCCAATGGTAAAATGAGAAACTGAACCACGAAAGTTGTTGTCCAATTTATCCTGAGTACGCTGATACCTCATATGTGGGGGTAAACCACTGTTTTGGCGCACGGCAGGGCTTGGAAGGGAAGGAGCGCCATTTGACTTTTTGAATAAAAAATTGGCTCCACTCTTTAGCGGACACCATGTCACGTTTGGAGAGCCCCCGTGTGCCTAAAAATTGGAGCTCCCCCACAAGTGACCCCATTTTGGAAACTAGACGCCCCAAGGAACTTATCTAGATGCATAGTGAGCACTTTGAACCCCCAGGTGCTTCACAAATTGATCCGTAAATATGAAAAAGTACTTTTTTTTCACAAAAAATTATTTTAGCCTCAATTTTTTCATTTTCACATGGGCAACAGGATAAAATGGATCCTAAAATTTGTTGGGCATTTTCTCCTGAGTACACCAATACCTCACATGTGGGGGTAAACCACTGTTTGGGCACATGGTATGGCTTGGAAGGGAAGGGCCATTTGACTTTTTGAATGAAAAATTATCTCCATCGTTAGCGGACACCATGTCGCGTTTGGAGAGCCCCTGTGTGCCTAAACATTGGCGCTCCCCCACAAGTGACCCCATTTTGGAAACTAGACCCCCCAAGGAACTTATCTAGATGCCTAGTGAGCACTTTAAACCCTTAGGTGCTTCACAAATTGATCTGTAAAAATGAAAAAGTACTTTTTTTTCTCAAAAAAATTATTTTCGCCTCAATTTTTTCATTTTCACATGGGCAATAGGATAAAATGGATCATAAAATTTGTTGGGCAATTTCTGCCGAGTACGCCGATACCTCACATGTGGGGGTAAACCACTGTTTGGGCACTCGGCAGGGCTCGGAAGGGAAGGCGCGCCATTTGACTTTTTGAATGGAAAATTAGCTCCAATTGTTAGCGGACACCATGTCGCGTTTGGAGAGCCCCTGTGTGCCTAAACATTGGAGCTCCCCCACAAGTGACCCCATTTTGGAAACTAGACCCCCCAAGGAACTTATCTAGATGCATATTGAGCACTTTAAACCCCCAGGTGCTTCACAGAAGTTTATAACGCAGAGCCATGAAAATAAAAAATAATTTTTCTTTCCTCAAAAATGATTTTTTAGCCTGGAATTTCCTATTTTGCCAAGGGTAATAGGAGAAATTGGACCCGAAATGTTGTTGTCCAGTTTGTCCTGAGTATGCTGATACCCCATATGTGGGGGTAAACCACTGTTTGGGCGCACGGCAGGGCTCGGAAGGGAAGGCACGCCATTTGGCTTTTTAAATGGAAAATTAGCTCCAATCATGTCACGTTTGGAGAGCCCCTGTGTGCCTAAACATTGGAGATCCCCCAGAAATGACCCCATTTTGGAAACTAGACCCCCAAAGGAACTAATCTAGATGTGTGGTGAGGACTTTGAACCCCCAAGTGCTTCACAGAAGTTTATAACGCAGAGCCATGAAAATAAAAATAAAAAATTATTTTCTCAAAAATGATCTTTTAGCCTGCAATTTTTTATTTTCCCAAGGGTAACAGGAGAAATTTGACCCCAAAAGTTGTTGTCCAGTTTCTCCTGAGTACGCTGATACCCCATATAATGGGGTAAACCACTGTTTGGGCACATGCCGGGGCTCGGAAGTGAAGTAGTGACGTTTTGAAATGCAGACTTTGATGGAATGCTCTGTGGGCGTCACGTTGCGTTTGCAGAGCCCCTGATGTGGCTTAACAGTAGAAACCCCCCACAAGTGACCCCATTTTGGAAACTAGACCCGAAAGGAACTTATCTAGATGTGTAGTGAGCACTTTGAACCCCCAAGTGCTTCACAGAAGTTTATAATGCAGAGCCGTGAAAATAATAAATACGTTTTCTTTCCTCAAAAATAATTATTTAGCCCAGAATTTTTTAATTTTCCCAAGGGTAACAGGAGAAATTTGACCCCAATATTTGTTGTCCAGTTTCTCCTGAGTACGGTGATACCCCATATGTGGGGGTAAACTACTGTTTGGGCACACGTCGGGGCTCAGAAGGAAAGTAGTGACTTTTGAAATGCAGACTTTGATGGAATGGTCTGCGGGCGTCACGTTGCGTTTGCAGAGCCCCTGGTGTGCCTAAACAGTAGAAACCCCCCACAAGTGACCCCATTTTAGAAACTAGACCCCCCAAGGAACTTATCTAGATAGTGGTGAGCACTTTGATCCCCCAAGTGCTTCACAGACGTTTACAACGCAGAGCCGTGAAAATAAAAAATCATTTTTCTTTCCTCAAAAATGATGTTTTAGCAAGCATTTTTTTATTTTCACAAGGGTAACAGGAGAAATTGGACCCCAGTAATTGTTGCGCAGTTTATCCTGAGTATGCTGGTATCCCATATGTGGGGGTAAACCACTGTTTGGGCACACGTCGGGGCTCGGAATTGAGGGAGCACCATTTGACTTTTTGAATACGAGATTGGCTGGAATCAATGGTGGTGCCATGTTGCGTTTGGAGACCCCTGATGTGCCTAAACAGTGGAAACCCCTCAATTCTACCTCCAACACTAACCCCAACACACCCCTAACTCTAATCCCAACTGTAGCCATAACCCTAATCACACCCCTAACCACAGCCCTAATTCCAACCCTAACCCTAAGGCTATGTGCCCACGTTGCGGATTCGTGTGAGATTTTTCAGCATCATTTTTGAAAAATCCGCGGGTAAAAGGCATCCGCAGCCAAATCCGCACCGTGTGCACATAGCCTAATTGTAAAGGTATGTGCACACGCTGCGGAAAACGCTGCGGATCCGCAGCAGTTTCCCATGAGTTTACAGTTCAATGTAAACCTATGGGAAACAAAAATCGCTGTACACATGCTGCGGAAAGACTGCACGGAAACGCAGCGGTTTACATTCCGCAGCATGTCACTTCTTTGTGCTCAAATAGAAAATCGCAGTTGTAAAACCGCAGTGAAATGCGCAGAAAAAACGCGGTAAATCCGCCGTAAATCCGCAGCGGTTTAGCACTGCGGATTTATCAAATCCGCAGCGGAAAAATCCGCAGAGGACCAGAATACGTGTGCACATACCGAAACCCTAACCCTACCCCTAACCCTACCCCTAACCCTAGCCCTAACCCTACCCCTAACCCTAACCCTAGCCCTAACCCTAACCCTATTCTAACATTAGTGGGAAAAAAATTCTTTATTTTTTTATTGTCCCTACCTATGGGGGTGACAAAGGGGGGGGGGGTCATTTATAATTTTTTTTATTTTGATCACTGAGATAGATTATATCTCAGTGATCAAAATGCACTTTGGAACAAATCTGCCGGCCGGCAGATTCGGCAGGCGCACTGCGCATGCGCCCGCCATTTTGGAAGATGGCGGCGCCCAGGGAGAAGACGGACGGACCCCGGCAGGATCGGTAAGTATGATGGGGTGGGGGGGAGCACGGGGGGGGGATCGGAGCATGGGGTGGTGGATCGGAGCGCGGGAGGGGTAGAACGGAGCACGGGGGTGTGGAACGGAGCACGGGGGGTGGAACAGAGCACGGGGGGGGGGTGGAACGGAGCATGGGGGGGTGGATCGGAGTGCAGGGGAGGTGATTGGAGCATGGGGAGGGTGATTGGAGCATGGGGGAGCGGACAAGAGCACAGGGGAGCGGAGCACAGGACGGAGGGGAGCTGGAGCAGTGTACCGGACAGATCGGAGGGCTGGGGGGGGCGATCGGTGGGGTGGGGGCACATTAGTGTTTCCAGCCATGGCCGATGATATTGCAGCATCGGCCATGGCTGGATTGTAATATTTCACCAGTTATAATAGGTGAAATATTACAAATCGCTCTGATTGGCAGTTTCACTTTCAACAGCCAATCAGAATGATCGTAGCCACGGGGGGATGAAGCCACCCCCCCTGGGCTGTACTACCACTCCCCCTGTCCCTGCAGATCGGGTGAAATGGGAGTTAACCCTTTCACCCGATCTGCAGGGACGCGATGTTTCCATGACGCCACATAGGCGTCATGGGTCGGATTGGCACCGACTTTCATGATGCCTACGTGGCGTCATGGGTCAGGAAGGGGTTAACATACAATTAAGCTGCTATATTGTTGGTTGTATGGATACATGAAATATTCTGGCTAAGGCCCACCTAGCAACAAGCTGATTTAGCACTGTTTAAAGTAGCTGTCACCTTTTTCCTGCTATTTCAGCAAAAATCTAGACACCAGCTTAAGACATCTGGTGTTGGTTCTGTTTTTGGTTTCTAGAAAGTACCAAGGAACTGTCTGGTTTGAGCTGGTCTGGCTCATGGGGTCAAGTTAAGCAATTGATTATAGTGTAATATATTAGCTGTGGGTATATATGAGTATATTTGAGTATATATGTTTATATATGAGTATATATGCAAGTGAGATCTGTTATGTTTGCTAATGACAGGTGTTATGAAGGCAATCCAGAAACACAGTGTGCTTAGCGATCAGAGCGCACACAGTGATCTGACAAATACCCAAAAATACAAGAACGAGCTCTGAGACGTGGAAACTCTGTAGACTGCACACCTGATCCTATCCTAAACACAACTAAAAGCGGCTGTGGATTGCGCCTAACAACTACCTAGGCAACTCGGCACAGCCTAAGAAATTAGCTAGCCTGAAGATAGAAAAATAGGCCTGACTTGCCCCAGAGAAATTCCCCAAAGGAAAAGGCAGCCCCCCACATATAATGACTGTGAGTAAGATGAAAAGACAAAACGTAGGGATGAAATAGATTCAGCAAAGTGGGGCCCGATATTCTAGGACAGAGCGAGGACAGTAAAGCGAACTTTGCAGTCTACAAAAAACCCTAAAGCAAAACCACGCAAAGGGGGCAAAAAAACCCCACCGTGCCGAACTAACGGCACGGCGGTACACCCTTTGCGTCTCAGAGCTTCCAGCAAAACAAAAGACAAGCTGGACAGAAAAAAAGCAACAAAAAAGCAAAAAGCACTTAGCTATATAGAGCAGCAGGTCACAGGAACAATCAGGAGAAGCTCAAATCCAACACTGAAACATTGACAAGGAGCAAGGATAGCAGCATCAGGTGGAGTTAAGTAATGAAGCAGTTAACGAGCTCACCAGAACACCTGAGGGAGGAAGCTCAGAAGCTGCAGTACTACCTGTGACCACAGGAGTGAATTCAGCCACAGAATTCACAACAGTACCCCCCCCCTTGAGGAGGGGTCACCGAACCCTCACCAGAGCCCCCAGGCCGACCAGGATGAGCCGCATGAAAGGCACGAACAAGATCGGAAGCATGAACATCAGAGGCAAAAACCCAGGAATTATCTTCCTGAGCATAACCCTTCCATTTAACCAGATACTGGAGTTTCCGTCTAGAAACACGAGAATCCAAAATCTTCTCCACAATATACTCCAATTCCCCCTCCACCAAAACCGGGGCAGGAGGCTCAACAGATGGAACCATAGGTGCCACGTATCTCCGCAACAACGACCTATGGAATACATTATGTATGGAAAAGGAGTCTGGGAGGGTCAAACGAAAAGACACAGGATTGAGAACCTCAGAAATCCTATACGGACCAATAAAACAAGGTTTAAATTTAGGAGAGGAAACCTTCATAGGAATATGACGAGAAGATAACCAAACCAGATCCCCAACACGAAGTCGGGGACCCACACGGCGTCTGCGATTAGCGAAAAGTTGAGCTTTCTCCTGGGACAAGATCAAATTGTCCACTACCTGAGTCCAGATCTGCTGCAACCTATCCACCACAGAATCCACACCAGGACAGTCCGAAGACTCAACCTGTCCTGAAGAGAAACGAGGATGGAACCCAGAATTGCAAAAAAATGGAGAAACCAAGGTAGCCGAGCTGGCCCGATTATTAAGGGCGAACTCAGCCAACGGCAAAAAGGACACCCAATCATCCTGGTCTGCAGAAACAAAACATCTCAGATATGTTTCCAAGGTCTGATTGGTTCGTTCGGTCTGGCCATTAGTCTGAGGATGGAAAGCCGAGGAAAAGGATAGGTCAATGCCCATCCTACCACAAAAGGCTCGCCAAAACCTTGAAACAAACTGGGAACCTCTGTCAGAAACAATATTCTCAGGAATGCCATGCAACCGAACCACATGCTGAAAGAACAAAGGTACCAAATCAGAGGAGGAAGGCAATTTAGCCAAGGGCACCAGATGGACCATTTTAGAAAAGCGATCACAGACCACCCAAATGACTGACATCTTTTGAGAAACGGGAAGGTCAGAAATGAAATCCATCGAAATATGTGTCCAAGGCCTCTTTGGGACCGGCAAGGGCAAAAGCAACCCACTGGCACGAGAACAGCAGGGCTTAGCCCTAGCACAAATCCCACAGGACTGCACAAAAGTACGTACATCCCGTGACAGAGATGGCCACCAGAAGGATCTAGCCACTAACTCTCTGGTACCAAAGATTCCAGGATGACCAGCCAACACCGAACAATGAAGTTCAGAGATAAGTTTATTAGTCCACCTATCAGGGACGAACAGTTTCTCTGCTGGACAACGATCAGGTTTATTCGCCTGAAATTTTTGCAGCACCCGCCGCAAATCAGGGGAGATGGCAGACACAATGACTCCTTCCTTGAGGATACCCGCTGGCTCAGATAAACCCGGAGAGTCGGCCACAAAACTCCTAGACAGAGCATCCGCCTTCACATTTTTAGAGCCCGGAAGGTACGAAATCACAAAGTCGAAGCGGGCAAAAAATAACGACCAACGGGCCTGTCTAGGATTCAAGCGCTTGGCAGACTCGAGATAAGTCAAGTTCTTATGATGAGTCAATACCACCACGCGATGCTTAGCTCCTTCAAGCCAATGACGCCACTCCTCGAATGCCCACTTCATGGCCAGCAACTCTCGATTGCCCACATCATAATTACGCTCAGCGGGCGAAAACTTCCTGGAAAAGAAAGCACATGGTTTCATCACTGAGCAATCAGAACCTCTCTGTGACAAAACCGCCCCTGCTCCAATCTCAGAAGCATCAACCTCGACCTGGAACGGAAGAGAAACATCTGGCTGACACAACACAGGGGCAGAACAAAAACGACGCTTCAACTCCTGAAAAGCTTCCACAGCAGCAGAAGACCAATTGACCAAATCAGCACCCTTCTTGGTCAAATCGGTCAATGGTTTGGCAATGCTAGAAAAATTACAGATGAAGCGACGATAAAAATTAGCAAAGCCCAGGAACTTTTGCAGACTTTTCAGAGATGTCGGCTGAATCCAATCCTGGATGGCTTGGACCTTAACTGGATCCATCTCGATAGTAGAAGGGGTAAAGATGAACCCCAAAAATGAAACTTTCTGCACACCGAAGAGACACTTTGATCCCTTCACAAACAAAGAGTTAGCACGCAGGACCTGAAAAACCATTCTGACCTGCTTCACATGAGACTCCCAATCATCTGAGAAGATCAAAATGTCATCCAAGTAAACAATCAGGAATTTATCCAGATACTCACGGAAGATGTCATGCATAAAAGACTGAAACACAGATGGAGCATTGGCAAGTCCGAACGGCATCACTAGATACTCAAAATGACCCTCGGGCGTATTGAATGCAGTTTTCCATTCATCTCCTTGCCTGATTCTCACCAGATTATACGCACCACGAAGATCTATCTTAGTGAACCAACTAGCCCCCTTAATCCGAGCAAACAAGTCAGATAACAATGGCAAGGGATACTGAAATTTAACAGTGATCTTATTAAGAAGGCGGTAATCAATACACGGTCTCAGCGAACCATCCTTCTTGGCTACAAAGAAGAACCCTGCTCCCAGTGGTGATGACGATGGGCGAATATGTCCCTTCTCCAGGGATTCCTTCACATAACTGCGCATAGCGGCGTGTTCGGGCACGGATAAATTAAATAATCGACCTTTAGGGAATTTACTACCAGGAATCAAATTGATAGCACAATCACAATCCCTATGCGGAGGTAGAGCATCGGACTTGGGCTCTTCAAATACATCCTGATAATCAGACAAGAACTCTGGGACCTCAGAAGGGGTGGATGACGAAATCGACAAAAATGGAACATCACCATGTACCCCCTGACAACCCCAGCTGGATACCGACATGGAATTCCAATCCAATACTGGATTATGGGTTTGTAGCCATGGCAACCCCAACACGACCACATCATGCAGATTATGCAACACCAGAAAGCGAATAACTTCCTGATGTGCAGGAGCCATGCACATGGTCAGCTGGGCCCAGTATTGAGGTTTATTCTTGGCCAAAGGTGTAGCATCAATTCCTCTCAATGGAATAGGACACCGCAAAGGCTCCAATAAAAACCCACAACGTTTAGCATAATCCAAATCCATCAGATTCAGGGCAGCGCTCGAATCCACAAACGCCATGACAGAAAACGATGACAAAGAGCATATCAAGGTAATGGACAGAAGGAATTTGGACTGTACAGTACCAATGACGGCAGACCTAGCGGACCGCTTAGTGCGCTTAGGACAATCAGAAATAGCATGAGTGGAATCACCACAGTAGAAACACAGACCATTCAGACGTCTGTATTCCTGCCGTTCAACTCTAGTCATAGTCCTATCGCACTGCATAGGCTCAGGTTTAACCTCAGGCAGTACCGCCAAATGGTGCACAGATTTACGCTCGCGCAAGCGTCGACCGATCTGAATGGCCAAAGACAAAGACTCATTCAAACCAGCAGGCATAGGAAATCCCACCATGACATCCTTAAGAGCCTCAGAGAGACCCTTTCTGAACAAAGCTGCCAGCGCAGATTCATTCCACTGAGTGAGTACTGACCATTTCCTAAATTTCTGACAATATACTTCTATATCATCCTGACCCTGGCACAAAGCCAGCAAATTTTTCTCAGCCTGATCCACTGAATTAGGCTCATCGTACAGCAATCCGAGCACCAGGAAAAACGCATCGACACTACTCAATGCAGGGTCTCCTGGCGCAAGAGAAAATGCCCAGTCTTGAGGGTCGCCGCACAAAAAAGAAATAATAATCAAAACCTGCTGAATAGGATTACCAGAAGAATGAGGTTTCAAGGCCAGAAATAGCTTACAATTATTTTTGAAACTTAGAAACTTAGTTCTATCTCCAAAAAACAAATCAGGAATAGGAATTCTTGGTTCTAACATAGATTTCTGATCAATAGTATCTTGAATTTTTTGTACATTTATAACGAGATTATCCATTGAAGAGCACAGACCCTGAATATCCATGTCCACACCTGTGTCCAGAATCACCCAAATGAAACTGGGACAGGAAGGTCGAGCGAGAAGATGTGGGTCTTTGTTGTGGCCTACTTTCAGCTTGGCCACGGCCTCGTCCTCTGCATGCACCATCAGCATCACGTCCACTTCCCCATCCTTTGCCCTTTGCCTTGCCCATTTTAAGTGGACTACTGAACTATTTCAAAAGCTCAACACAAATATATTTATTTGGAGCAAAATTATATCTGATCAGTATGCCTTCAAAGCTACAATTTTTCCGCCACAGATACAATCGGGCCTCAGTCTGACATAACAGACGGTATAAAAAAGTTTTGGGGGGGGTGAATTTTTTTTTTTTTTTAAAAGGAGACCAAG
Source organism: Ranitomeya imitator (assembly GCF_032444005.1). NCBI lineage: Eukaryota > Metazoa > Chordata > Amphibia > Anura > Dendrobatidae > Ranitomeya > Ranitomeya imitator. The sequence continues at coordinate 82,441,595 of NC_091285.1, forward strand.
GCTAGCAGACAAAACTATGAAACTTATGCCTGCGAAGCTACGATTTTTCCACCACAGATACAACAGGCCTCAGCCTGACATAACAGACTGGATAATTTTGGGGGGGGTTAGAAAATTTTTAAAATAACAAAAAAAGAGTGGAACAAAGATAGCAGACAGAACTATGAAACTTATGCCCGCGAAGCTACGATTTTTCCACCACCAATACACCAGACCGCAGCCACAGATAACAGACTGTCTAATTTTTTTTATCTTGTATGTGAAATTTGGCAAAAAATTAAAAAATTTTCCACCCACAGATACAACAGGCCTCAGCCTGACATAACAGACTGCATAATTTTTTTTTTTGGGGGGGGGGGGGGTCAGGAGAATTTTCGTGGCTATGATTTTTCCGCCACAGATACAACATGCCTTAGCCTGTATAGACTGTATAATTTTTTTTGGGGGGGTTGGATAATTTAAAAAAAAAAAAATAAATAAGTGGAACAAGGCTAGCAGACAGAACTATGAAACTTATGCCTTCAAAGCTACGATTTTTCCAACCACCGATACACCAGCTGTCAGCCTCAGATAACAAACTGATGATAGACTATGTGCACACGTTGCGGATTAGCCTTAGGAATTTCTGGTGCGGATTCTGCCTCTCCTGGCAGAAAACAGAGCTGCGTTTTGTGTGCGGATCCGCAGCGTTTTTTGTGCGTTTTTGCTGCGTTTTTTATTTTTGCAGATTTGCTGCGTTTTTTTACCCCTGTGGATTTCTATAATGGAATGGGTACAAAAACACTGCAGATTCTCAAAAAAGAAGTGACATGCAGCGGATTTTCCGCAACGTGTGCACAGCTTTTTTTTCCTCATTGATTTACATTGTACTGTAAATCATCTGCAGCATTTCTGCACCCCAAAAAACACTGCGGATCCCCAGAGAATCCGCAACGTGTGCACGTAGCCTAAATGTGGCTTTTACTTTTTTGGGCACAACTAAATTGTGTCAACAAGTTGGCTATGACACACACAAAAAAAGATTTTTTGGCGCACTCACATCTGGTGTCTGGGACAAAAAAAAAGGTAGATTTGCACGTTCTTCGATTTCAATAACCTGGCTGTAGTAGGCAGCGTGAACAAGCGAATAAATTTTAAAATAAGGGGCTATGTATTGCATTAGAATAAAAGGAGAAGGTATCAGGTGAAGAAAAAAAGCCACAGAAAACTGCAGCTAGATATATATTAAATAAGCAGCAGACAGTAATGGAGCTTTTGGAGGTATGCAGTGACATATATGTACTCACATACTGTGCCTGCAGGCCTTGCACTGATGTGGATATGTGCATATAGTTTCCCCTGCCTACCCAGCGCTGCAATCTCGGTACCCCCCGAATTAGTCCTAAAAAGGACCGGTGGTTTCTCAGGAGTTGTGGACTGAACAGTTGCAGACCTACACTAAGTATTAAAAGCACAATTCTGACCCTATCTCAGCAGCAGCTCTCCCTACACTCGCTAAGTCCAGAGCAGAATGCATCAGGTCTCTTATAGACCTGATGACGCTGTGCGGCCAGCCAATCACTGTAATACCACAACAAAGATGGCTGCAGCATTACAGTGCATGGCTGACAAATCCCTGCACTGTCATTGGTGCTCTAATGAGCGCCAGAATTGCAGGACTGAGCTCCCGCCGAATAATCCCGGAAATTCTAGGTGCTCGCCGAGTACAACGAGCATAGTGGTACTTGGGCGAGTAGCAGTAGCGGCGAGCACGTTCGCTCATCACTAATTGTTAGCTAATCTCTCTGACAGCTCAATTTTCCTGCACTCCTCCACAATGGAGAATTGCTAAAACACAAGCTGAGCTGTTTTTTTTTTCACAGCGAAACTGCAAATGCTACTCTGTCGATGGATATACTGTGTATATATATATATATACATATATATATATATATATATACAGTTAAGTCCATATATATTTGGACAGAGACAACATTTTTCTAATTTTGGTTATAGACATTCATTGTGGTCATGTCTATAACCAAAATTAGAAAAATGTTGTCTCTGTCCAAATATATATGGACTTAACTGTATATACCAACTAAGCAGCCTTTGTAGTTTTACATATCTGATCTCTCAGGAGCAGGAAACAACTACAGCTCAGCACTGCACTGCCTACCATTGTGGAGGAGTGCAGGACAGTTGAGCTCTGCTAAAAACTAGTAACATTGATGTAAAATTACATAGGCAAAATTGGTCAGGCTGAGTGCTGTAGTGAAGCATACTGTGCACGACCCATAATGTGAATTCTACTCTTCGATTAGTTTGATGATAAGGCCGGAGTCACACCCAGTGTAGGGAAATACGATCCGTATTTTACATGCGGAACGCAGAAATGATCCCAAAACAGTGATGCGTATGTCATCCGTAGGCAGGGTGTGGCAGCGTATTTTACGCATGTTTACCTCCGTATGTAATCCGTATGCCCTCCGTAATGCTTTTTTTATGCAAACTCACAAATTGGACATGTTAACGGTTTTGAGGCCTGAAAATAATTTAAATCATCAGCCTAATCCTATTTATGGCCTCAACCACAGATGCAACCCTCCCATATGGCCATTTTGTTGCTGTGCTTCTGTAGGTGTTTTGGTGGTACTTGTGCAACATGTCTGACCTCCTGCAATTCACACCAACTCAGCGGGTGTTATTTAACTGGGTCTTGTCACACCGCTTTGGCCAGCCATACCCTGTGATAGTTGATCCGCGAAGGAGGAGAAGAAGAATGTGGGTGCATCCACTTTTGCAACAACGCTCCACTAAAGGGCATTTTCACAAGCTCTATTCAGCTCTGCGGACACATCCTGGAAAATTCTTCAACTACTGTCGAATGACAATATCCACCTTTGATATGTTGTTGGAGATCGTACGTCCAGGAATCACGTATCAGGATACCAGGATGCGGAAATGCATATCCGAAGAGGAGCGTCTTCTCCTTACCTTACGGTATGTAATCACCATCCTCACATACTGTATGTTGATGATATATTTTTTTTAATTTTAACAACCTAGCATATTATTTGAATTAGATTACTAAATGTTTTATCAATCCTATACAAATATGTAGTAAATGTTAAATGTTGTTATCCAGTGTAAATTTATGAAGGTACACTGTTCTCTTGCCTTTTTTTGTACTCATATTACTTTGTTTTACAATGGTTTTGTCTAAGCATTGTAATGTATATATTTATTTTTTGGTTTTGTGCTTTCAGATTCCTGTGAACTGGCTTATCTTATGCAGGATTTCATCTTGAATTTCTATTAGGGCGGTCAACAATTTCAGGCATTGTACGTAACACGTGTTCAAATCTGGGACAAACTGCATGAAGGCGACTGGTGGAGTGTGCCTTTGGCATTATGGCATCAAAATGGCGCGTTCTCCAGTCTGCCATTCAGCTGAGTGAGGCAAATTTTAATGAAGTAATAAAAGCTTGTTTTGTTATAGACAACTTCACAAGAATTCATGAGTGCTCCTCAACTGACAGTGGTGAAGGCATGTCGCCTAATGTGGGTAGGCCTACAACACAAGTCCTTCCTCTGCGGCGTCCCCTTTCTGGCATAAAAGTTAGGGATATATTTACAAATTATTTTGTTTCAACTCATGGAGCTACTCCCTAGCAAGATAATGCTGTTTCTATGTTGTAATGTTTTAATATATCTATATATGTTTTGCAAAGTTTAGAAATTAAAAAAAAAACATTACTTAACTATGTGTGTTTCTTTGACTAATGTACCAGATGTTCAACAACCGAGTAATTGAGTATGATGTTGGAATGATTGGTCAAACAAACTGTAAATGATTTTGGACTCTATTTTTTATTTGGAGCTCAACCCACTTTTTGTGTTTGAACACTATATTATTAGCATGTTTTTTTCCCTTATAAAAAAACCAAAAAAAAAACCAAATATAACCAAGTGCTATCACAGCAGAGTAAAAAATAAAATTGTAAGAAAATTAAATGTAAAAAATTAACAAAATTTAAACAAAAAAGCATTACAGATTTCTGTACTTTGGTGGAGGAGATGGTGGAAGCTCAGGGTTCTGGTCAGGTGCCCTTTGTTGGGGCAATTGTACATCATCCTGTGTGTTGAATGTTTGACCATGCTCAAAATGATGCCCTTGATCATATTGGCCAGTTGGGTATTGGCTAGAATAATACGTGTTTTGAGTATGGCCCTCATGAGGTGGAAAAAAAGGCCTTGGCTCATAACCCCACCCAATATGGCCATGTCGTCCAAAACCAGGTTGGGACCAGCCTCCAGCACTGGGATTGGACAAGTGGCCATATTGGGAAGGTTGATGGAATGTCTGATTATGGTAATGTGATGGCCTTTGTTGGTTTTGGGTGGGAAGGGGTAGAAGTGTAGGAACACGTGGAGGGGGTGCTTCAAATATTTGTTGATCATGCACCTGGTGAGATGATGAAATGCGCAGGAGGTTACGTGATGAGAGCTGCCACCTCTCAATGATCTCAAACAATTGGATCATTTGGGGGGGTGCTTGAATCAATAAGTATTTGAATACACCCTCTCACACGTAGCCTTGCCTCACCGGGTATGGGACGGAGGTACCAAGCCAGGCTCCTTGCAAAGGCCTCCTCACCATCATCCTGTGCAGCCCTGGCCAAATAATTTAGGACCCCAGTGTCCACATTCCTGCGACTTTCTTGCAGCTCTCTCCTCCTGCGGCCATGGCGGGAAATGACAGCAGGCTGTGGGGATGTCTCCAGAGGAACAGTAGGGCTGCTACTGTTTCCTGCTTCCTCCTGGCTTCCTGGATGTGGTGCTGCTGTGGGTGGTGGTGCAGTTTATTGTCCAGTTGTTGCCGGATCTTGAGTTGCAACTGAAGATGTTGCAGGAGGGAGGACACTGGAAGGATGTGAAGATGGGCCAGCCACCTCTTCCCCTTCCCCAACCGGATCTATGATGGCCTCCGAGTCCGAGCCGGTCTCCCTCTCAGTGAGGTTGGACTGTGTTCTGTAAGTAAAGTATGAGAATAAGTAATTTAACCCCTTTCTGACCTCGGACGGGATAGTACGTCTGAGGTCAGAACCCCCACTTTGATGCGGGCTCCGGCAGTGAGCCTGCATCAAAGCTGGGACATGTCAGCTGTTTTGAACAGCTGACATGTGCCCGCAACAGCGGCGGGTGAAATCGCGATTCACCCGCCGCTATTAACTAGTTAAATGCCACTGTCAAACGCTGACAGCGGCATTTAACCGGCGCTTCCGGCCGGCGGCCGGAAATGAGCGCATCGCTGACCCCCTTCACATGATCGGGGGTCAGCGATGCTTCTGTATAGTAACTATAGAGGTCCTTGAGACCTCTATGGTTACTGATCCCCGGTAGCTGTGAGTGCCACCCTGTGGTCAGCGCTCATAGCACACCTGCATTTCTGCTACATAGCAGCGATCTAATTAATGCTGCTATGTAGCAGAGCCGATCAAGTTGTGCCAGCTTCTAGCCTCCTATGGAGGCTATTGAAGCATGGCAAAAGTGAAAAAGAAAAAAAAGTTTAAAAAAATGTGAAAAAAATAGAAAAAATATAAAAGTTTAAATCACCCCCCTTTCACCCCATTCAAAATAAATCAATAAAAAAAAATCAAACCTACACATATTTGGTATCGCCGCGTTCAGAATCGCCCGATCTATCAATGAAAAAAAGCAATAACCTGATCACTAAATAGCGTAGCGAGAAAAAAATTTGAAACGCCAGAATTACGTTTTGCATTAAAATGCAATAACGGGCGATCAAAAAAAACATATCTGCACCGAAATGCTATCATTAAAAACTCCAGCTCGGCATGCAAAAAATAAGCCCTCAAATGACCCCAGATCATAAAAAATGGAGACGCTATGGGTATCGTAAAATTGCGCAATTTTTTTTTTTAGCAAAGTTTGGAATTTTTTTTCACCACTTAGATAAAAAATAACCTAGTCATGTTAGGTGTCTATGAACTCGTAATAAATATGTAAGTGAAAACACCGCGTGCACAGTCACTATATGGTGCATAGACTAGGTTCCCAGACCATCAATTCAAATAAAAAAGAAGTCTAGCACTCATCTTCAGCAAACGTGGAATAGATTTATTTGTAGCACTTGAAACGTTTCAGTCCAAAGGGACTTTCATCAGTCACGTGCTAATGATAGCCAGTAGGGCTGTGTTCATGGGAAAAGAAACAGTACCCAATCAATGTACAAAGACGCCGCAACTCTATAGGGCACAAAGGATAGGAGTAATATAACTTAGGCAGAGTGCTAATATGGTGGGGCGATGACCACCTATAAAGTAAAACACCTGCATTTTGAGGACGATGGTAACAGGAGAAAAAGAGGCACGACCTCCAGACACGGAATCCACCGCAAGTCTCCTATCCTTTGTGCCCTATAGAGTGGCTTGAGGGCTTGGCACATTTCCTTGCACCTGGAGATGTCTGGCGTATTTCTCTCGTGTGTAATTCGTATTTTTCTTGCCCTCATAGACTTTCATTGGCAGAATTTTTGCGCAATACGCTGACAAACGCAGCATGCTGCGATTTTCTACGGCCGTAAAATACAGCTGCGATATTTATGGCAGATAGGAGATGCCCCATAGAAAATCATTGGTCCGTGTGCAATGCGTATTTTTTGCGCATACATACATCCGTAAAACTCGCTAGTGTGACCCTGGCCTTACTCGGAGAGGTGAGGCTAGTCAGGAGCATACAGAAGAGGGTGGTGAGGGGTCTGTAGCACTGGGAAGATGCAAGTGCTCCCCAAAAATGTACTTTTAGCAGATAAGAGTGAATCAGGAAATAATACAGCTATGTGAAGCTGGATACACAGAGGGGCAGAAAGAGATGAAACCAGAAACAGAAAGGTACAAGAAAGAAACTTTACGTTGGGCTTAGTCTCTCTATATTAACAATAAGTGTGATGAAAAATCTTGTGATTCTAGGAGAAAACACTTAACCCTTAGGCCGGCGTCACACTCAGCGTAGGTAAATACGGTGCGTATTTTACGGCCGTAATACGCAGAAAAAATCCAGAAATGGTGATCCGTATGTAATCCGTAGGCAAGGTGTGGTCGCATATTTTGCGCATGTAATGTTGCGTATGTAATCCGTATGACATCCGTAATGCGTGTTTTTAACGCAACCTGCCAAAATGGACATTTAACGGTATTGGAGGCTGTAATTAATTTAAATAAGCCTCATCAACCCTATTTAAGGCCTCTACAACAGGTGGCACCCTCCCAAATGGCCATTTTGTGGTTGTGCATCTGTTGGTGTGTTGTGGTAACATTTGCACCATGTCTGATCTACTGCACTTCACCCCAACTCAGCGAGTTTTGTTTAACTGGGTCTTGTCACGTCGGTTTCGCCAGCCATACCCTGTGATTGTAGATCCGCGAAGGAGGAGAAGAAGGATGTGGGTGCATCCTCTTTTGACTCAACGCCTCACTAAAGGCCATTTTCAGAGGCTCTATACAGCTCTGCGGGCACATCCTGATAAGTTCTACCTATACTGTCGAATGACAAAACCAACATTTGATATGTTGTTGGAGACAGTATGTCCAGGCCTCACGTATCAGGACTCCGCAGAGGAGCGTCTTCTCCTTACCTTACGGTATGTATTCAACATCCTCACATAATGTATGTTGATGATGTTTTATTTTTCATGGTTGTGTGCTATCAGCTATTTCTAAATATATGTTTTCTTTAGGATAAAACCACACTAAAAATATCTATTTTTAATGTTCTACTTATGTACACTAGGTACAGATCAATTTTTTTCATTGATATTCCTGGTTTTTTTATTAACCAACATACTTGCGCTTTATCATGTGTTTTCTAAACTATTGTTACCTAACTAATATGTTTTTTGTGTCCTTTCAGCTTCCTGTCAACTGGCTTGTCTTTTGCGTGACTACACCTGGAGTTTCTCATTGGTCTCTCCACTATTTCTGGCATTGTGCGTTCCACATGTATTGAAATATGGGACAAACTCCATGAACTTGTTATGCCTGAGCCAAAAATGGCTGATTGGCTAAAAATAGCTCGTGGGTTCAATGACACCTGTGACTTCCCACACTGCATTGGAGCCCTGGATGGGAAACATATCAAGGTGCGTAAGCCGCCGAACTCTGGCTCCCAATTCTACAATTATAAGCAGTTTTTCTCTGTAGTTCTGTTAGCTGTAGTTGACAGTAACTACAGGTTTATAATTGTAGACATTGGGGCCTATTGGCGAACAGGAGACTCAAGGGTCTTTAATTCGTCCATTATGGGTCGGCGGCTACGTGAAAACCTGTTAGACCTCCCATCACCACAACAACTCCCAGGCTCCAATGCTGAAGCAGTGCCATATGTTCTTGTGGGAGATGAGGCCTTCCAATTGACAAGGAATGTCAAGAGGCCTTATCCCAGGCGCAACCTGGATCACCGGCGGCATGTTTTTAATTTGAGGCTTTCCAGGGCACGTAGACTGGTGAGTGTGCCTTTGGGATTCTGTGTGCCAAATTGCGTCTCCTCCAGTCTGCCATTCAGCTGAGTGAGGCTACTATTAATGAAGTTATTAAGGCTTGTGTTGTTTTGCACAATTTTACTCGACTTCATGATTGCCCGTCAGCTGTTCTTGGTGAAAAAATGTTGCCCAATGTGAGTAGCCCTACACCACATGGTCCTCCTCCGCGCCGTCCCCTTTCTGGAATCAAAGTGAGAGATATTTTCACAAATTATTTTGTTTCTCCTCAGGGTGCTACTCCCTGGCAAGATTATGCTGTTTCTCAGTTGTGATTTTCTTATTTTCAAAATATATTATCAACATAAAATATTTTTGTCTACAGAAACAGTACTCTGTGTGTTGTATTTCCTTAATTACCAGATGATTATGAACAGAGCATATGTGTGTGATGTAATAATGATTGGTCCACAAACATCAATTGGCTTTTGACAACATTTTTTACTTAGAGCAACAGCCTTTTGTTGTAAACTTTTAAAAAAAATTTTTTCATATGGTTATATTTTTTTTTTTGTTTTGTATTTTTTTTGAAAAACAAAACAGAACAAAGTTCAAATACAGAACAAAATAACCAAAAACATGGTTATGCATATCAAAGAAAAAAAAAACACTTTGGCTCACAGATTCCTGTAAGTTGGCAGTGGTGATGGCGGAAGCTCTGGGTCCTGTTCAGGGAGCCTTTGTTGGGCCAATTGTCCTTCACCCTGTGTGGATGCTGTGGGTTGCTGAGCCAAATACAGGCCTTGTTCATATTGGCCAGTTGGGTATTGGCCATAAGGTATTTGTCTCTGGCCCTCATGCTGACGGACATATTGGCTGGACCCATACCCAGCCCCAAAATGGCCATGTTGTCCAAACCCAGGTTGTGACCAGCCTACAGCACTGGGTCTGGACAAGTGCCCATACTGGGAAGGTGGGTTGTAGGCTGTCATTTGGTACGGTGCTGGCCTTTGTTGATTTGGGGTTGGGAGGGGTTGAGGTGTAGGCATACATGGAGGAGGTGCGTCAAATCCTGATTGACCATGCACCTGTTGAGTTATTTGAAGGTGCAAGAGGTTAGTTTGTGAAAGCTGCCTTCTCTCAAGAAATTCAAAAACATCATTGGGGTTATTTGAAGGGGTGCTTAAATCAATCAGGATTTGAATACACCCTCCCACACGTAGCCTCACCTCACGGGGAAGGGGACGAAGGTACCGGGCTAGGCTTCGAGCAAAGGCCTCCTCTCCATCTTCCGTGGCTGCCCTGGCCAAATAATTGAGGACCCCAGCATCAACATCCCGCCTAGTGGCTTGCAGCTCTCTCCTTCTGCGGCTTCTGCGAAAAGCCCCAGATGTCTGTGGGGAGGACACCAGTGGGAGAGTAGGGCTGCTGCTGTGTCCATGCTCTTCCTGGCTTACAGGATCAGGTGGTGCTGCTGTTGATGATGGTGCTGCATCTTGTAAACTTGGTATCACCACAACTGAAATAACAGAATGGATCAGTGAGCGAACCTAACAAGGATGTAATCCATATACACTAATACCCATTACAACATATAGAGCCCATTTAACCCCTTCCCGACCCATGACGCCACGTAGGCATCATGAAAGTCGGTGCCAATCCGACCCATGACGCCTATGTGGCGTCATGGAAAGATCGCGTCCCTGCAGGCCGGGTGAAAGGGTTAACTCCCATTTCACCCGATCTGCAGGGACAGGGGGAGTGGTAGTTTAGCCCAGGGGGGGTGGCTTCACCCCCTCGTGGCTACGATCGCTCTGATTGGCTGTTGAAAGTGAAACTGCCAATCAGAGCGATTTGTAATATTTCACCCATTATAACGGGTGAAATATTACAATCCAGCCATGGCCGATGCTGCAATATCATCGGCCATGGCTGGAAATACTAGTGTGCCCCCACCCCACCCCACCGATCGCCCCCCCAGCCCCCCGATCTGGCCGGTACACTGCTCCGGCTCCCCTCCGTCCAGTGCTCTGCTCCCCCCGTGCTCTTGTCCGCTCCCCCGTGCTCCAATCACCCCCCCGTGCTCCAATCACCCCCCCTGCACTCCGATCCACCCCCCGTGCTCCGTTCCACCCCCCCGTGCTCCGTTCCAGCCCCCCGTGCTCCGTTCCAGACCCCCCGTGCTCCATTCCACGCCTGCCGCGCTCCGATTCCCCCCCCATGCTCCGATCCCCCCCCCCCGTGGTCCCCCCCCACCCCATCATACTTACCGATCCTGCCGGGGTCCCGTCCGTCTTCTCCCTGGGCGCCGCCATCTTACAAAATGGCGGGCGCATGCGCAGTGCGCCCGCCGAATCTGCCGGCCGGCAGATTCGTTCCAAAGTGCATTTTGATCACTGAGATAGATTATATCTCAGTGATCAAAATAAAAAAAATAATAAATGACCCCCCCCCTTTGTCACCCCCATAGGTAGGGACAATAAAAAAATAAAGAAATTTTTTTTTTCCACTAATGTTAGAATAGGGTTAGGGTTAGGGGTAGGGTTAGGGGTAGGGTTAGGGTTAGGGTTAGGGTTAGGGGTAGGGTTAGCGGTAGGGGTAGGGGTAGGGTTAGGGGTAGGGGTAGGGTTAGGGCTAGGGTTAGGGGTAGGGGTAGGGTTAGGGGTAGGGTTAGGGTTAGAGTTAGGGTTAGGGTTAGGGTTTCGGTATGTGCACACGTATTCTGGTCCTCTGCGGATTTTTCCGCTGCGGATTTGATAAATCCGCAGTGCTAAACCGCTGCGGATTTATGGCGGATTTACCGCGTTTTTTCTGCACATTTCACTGCGGTTTTACAATTGCGATTTTCTATTGGAGCAGTTGTAAAACCGCTGCGGAATCCGCACAAAGAAGTGACATGCTGCGGAATGTAAACCGCTGCGTTTCCGTGCAGTTTTTCCGCAGCATGTGTGCAGCGATTTTTGTTTCCCGTAGGTTTACATTGAACTGTAAGCTCATGGGAAACTGCTGCTTTTCCGCAGCATGTGCACATACCTTTAGAATTAGGCCATGTGCACACGGTGCGGATTTGGCTGCGGATCCGCAGCGGATTGGCCGCTGCGGATTCGCAGCAGTGTTCCATCAGGTGTACAGTACCATGTAAACATATGAAAAACCAAATCCGCTGTGCCCATGGTGCGGAAAATACCGCGCGGAAACGCTGCGTTGTATTTTCCGCAGCATGTCAATTCTTTGTGCGGATTCCGCAGCATTTTACACCTGTTCCTCAATAGGAATCCGCAGTGCCTTTTACCCGCGGATTTTTCAAAAATGGTGCGGAAATATCTCACACGAATCCGCAACGTGGGCACATAGCCTTAGGGTTAGGGTTGGAATTAGGGTTGTGGTTAGGGTTGTGATTAGGGTTATGGCTACAGTTGGGATTAGGGTTAGGGGTGTGGGGGGGTTAGTGTTGGAGGTAGAATTGAGGGGTTACCACTGTTTAGGCACATCAGGGGTCTCCAAACGCAACATGGCGCCACCATTGATTCCAGCCAATCTCGTATTCAAAAAGTCAAATGGTGCTCCCTCACTTCCGAGCCCTGACGTGTGCCCAAACAGTGGTTTACCCCCACATATGGGGTACCAGCATACTCAGGATAAACTGCGCAACAATTACTGGGGTCCAATTTCTCCTGTTACCCTTGTGAATCTAAAAAAATGCTTGCTAAAACAAAATTTTTGAGGAAAGAAAAATGATTTTTTATTTTCACGGCTCTGCGTTGTAAACGTCTGTGAAGCACTTGGGGGTTCAAAGTGCTCAACACATATCTAGATAAGTTCCTTGGGGGGTCTAGTTTCTAAAATGGGGTCACTTGTGGGGGGTTTCTACTGTTTAGGCACACCAGGGGCTCTGCAAACGCAATGTGACGCCCGCAGACCATTCCATCAAAGTCTGCATTTCAAAAGTCACTACTTCCCTTCTGAGCCCCGACGTGTGCCCAAACAGTGGTTTACCCCCACACATGGGGTATCAGCGTACTCAGGAGAAACTGGACAACAACTTTTGGTGTCCAATTTCTCCTGTAACCCTTGGGAAAATAAAAAATTCTGGGCTAAATAATTATTTTTGAGGAAAGAAAACGTATTTATTATTTTCACGGCTCTGCATTATAAACTTCTATGAAGCACTTGGGGGTTCAAAGTGCTCACCACACATCTAGATAAGTTCCTTTCGGGGTCTAGTTTCCAAAATGGGGTCACTTGTGGGGGGTTTCTACTGTTTAGGCACATCAGGGGCTCTGCAAACGCAACGTGACGCCCGCAGAGCATTCCATCAAAGTCTGCATTTCAAAACATCACTACTTCAATTCCGAGCCCCGGCATGTGCCCAAACAGTAGTTTACCCCCACATATGGGGTATCACCGTACTCAGGAGAAACTGGACAACAAATATTGGGGTCAAATTTCTCCTGTTACCCTTGGGAAAATTAAAAAATTCTGGGCTAAATAATTATTTTTGAGGAAAGAAAACGTATTTATTATTTTCACGGCTCTGCATTATAAACTTCTATGAAGCACTTGGGGGTTCAAAGTGCTCACCACACATCTAGATAAGTTCCTTTCGGGGTCTAGTTTCCAAAATGGGGTCACTTGTGGGGGGTTTCTACTGTTAAGCCACATCAGGGGCTCTGCAAACGCAACGTGACGCCCACAGAGCATTCCATCAAAGTCTGCATTTCAAAAAGTCACTACTTCACTTCCGAGCCCCAGCATGTGCCCAAACACTGATTTACCCCCACATATAGGGTATCAGCGTACTCAGGAGAAACTGGACAACAACTTTTGGGGTCAAATTTCTCCTGTTACCCTTGGAAAAATAAAAAATTGCAGGCTAAAAGATCATTTTTGAGAAAATAATTTTTTTATTTTATTTTCATGGCTCTGCGTTATAAACTTCTGTGAAGCACTTGGGGGTTCAAAGTCCTCACCACACATCTAGATTAGTTCCTTTGGGGGTCTAGTTTCCAAAATGGGGTCATTTCTGGGGGATCTCCAATGTTTAGGCACACAGGGGCTCTCCAAACGTGACATGGTGTCCGCTAATGATTGGAGCTAATTTTCCATTTAAAAAGCCAAATGGCGCGCCTTCCCTTCCGAGCCCTGCCGAGTGCCCAAACAGTGGTTTACCCCCACATATGGGGTATCAGCCTACTCAGGACAAACTGAACAACAATATTTGGGGTCCAATTTCTCCTATTATCCTTGGCAAAATAGGAAATTCCAGGCTAAAAAATCATTTTTGAGGAAAGAAAAATTATTTTTTATTTTCATGGCTCTGCGTTATAAACTTCTGTGAAGCACCTGGGGGTTTAAAGTGCTCAATATGCATTTAGATAAGTTCCTTGGGGGGTCTAGTTTCCAAAATGGGGTCACTTGTGGGGGAGCTCCAATGTTTAGGCACACAGGGGCTCTCCAAACGCGACATGGTGTCCGCTAACAATTGGAGCTAATTTTCCATTCAAAAAGTCAAATGGCGCGCCTTCCCTTCCGAGCCCTGCCGAGTGCCCAAACAGTGGTTTACCCCCACATATGAGGTATCAGCGTACTCGGGAGAAATTGCCCAACAAATTTTATGATCCATTTTATCCTACTGCCCATGTGAAAATGAAAAAATTGAGGCGAAAAGAATTTTTTTGTGAAAAAAAAGTACTTTTTCATTTTTACAGATCAATTTGTGAAGCACCTGAGGGTTTAAAGTGCTCACTAGGCATCTAGATAAGTTCCTTGGGGGTCTAGTTTCCAAAATGGGGTCACTTGTGGGGGAGCGCCAATGTTTAGGCACACAGGAGCTATCCAAACGCGACATGGTGTCCGCTAACGATGGAAATAATTTTTCATTCAAAAAGTCAAATGGCGCTCCTTCCGAGCCTTACCATGTGCCCAAACAGTGGTTTACCCCCACATGTGAGGTATTGGTGTACTCAGGAGAAATTGCCCAACACATTTTAGGATCCATTTTATCCTGTTGCCCATGTGAAAATGAAAAAATTGAGGCTAAAAGAATTTTTTTGTGAAAAAAAAGTACTTTTTCATTTTTACGGATCAATTTGTGAAGCACCTGGGGGTTCAAAGTGCTCACTATGCATCTAGATAAGTTCCTTGGGGCGTCTTGTTTCCAAAATGGGGTCACTTGTGGGGGAGCTCCAATTTTTAGGCACACGGGAGCTCTCCAAACGTGACATGGTGTCCGCTAAAGAGTGGAGCCAATTTTTGATTCAAAAAGTCAAATGGCGCTCCTTCCCTTCCAAGCCCTGCCGTGTGCCCAAACAGTGGTTTACCCCCACATATGAGGTATCAGCGTACTCAGGACAAATTGGACAACAACTTTCGTGGTTCAGTTTCTCCTTTTACCATTGGGAAAATAAAAAAATTGTTGCTAAAAGATAATTTTTGTGACTAAAAAGTTAAATGTTCATTTTTTCCTTCCATGTTGCTTCTGCTGCTGTGAAGCACCTGAAGGGTTAATAAACTTCTTGAATGTGGTTTTGAGTACCTTGAGGGGTGCAGTTTTTAGAATGGTGTCACTTTTGGGTATTTTCAGCCATATAGACCCCTCAAACTGACTTCAAATGTGAGGTGGTCCCTAAAAAAAATGGTTTTGTAAATTTCGTTGTAAAAATGAGAAATCGCTGGTCAAATTTTAACCCTTATAACTTCCTAACAAAAAAAAATTTTGTTTCCAAAATTGTGCTGATGTAAAGTAAACATGTGGGAAATGTTATTTATTAACTATTTTGTGTCACATATCTCTCTGGTTTAACAGAATAAAAATTCAAAATGTGAAAATTGCGAAATTTTCAAAATTTTCGCCAAATTTCCGTTTTTATCACAAATAAACGCATAATTTATTGACCTAAATTTACCAATAACATGAAGCCCAATATGTCACGAAAAAACAATCTCAGAACCGCTAGGATCCGTTGAAGCGTTCCTGAGTTATTACCTCATAAAGGGACACTGGTCAGAATTGCAAAAAATGGCAAGGTCTTTAAGGTCAAAATAGGCTGGGTCATGAAGGGGTTAATAGGACCGGATATAGGTGGATGTACCAGAACCTCCATATACATAGGCAAAGGATTACTCCATCTCCACTATTTAATTCAACACGGTACAGGAAGAATAAAGGACCCCTTTAAAGGACGCTCAACTTACCCATAATAATATCTGTTAGTGTGCGCTCCACAGCAGGCCCAACGCACGTTTTGCGTGGGCTTCTTCCGGGGGCCCCCAGAATAGTGGAGATGGAGTAATCCTTTGCCTATGTATATGGAGGTTCTGGTACATCCACCTATATCCGGTCCTATTAAATGGGCTCTATATGTTGTAATGGGTATTAGTGGATATGGATTACACCCTTGTTAGGTTCGCTCACTGATCCATTCTGTTATTTCAGTTGTGGTGCTTCCCCCACATGAGTTGATGTTTGTGCTTTTCATGTCTGTTTTACATTGATCTTTTGATTGCATATTTATTAATAAAATATTGAAACAGTTTAAACTGGTTGGGACATATACTCCTTTGGTTCTGTGTAGGATTTATGGTTTTTAGAGTGTCTTGAGATATTTATATAAGTCTATCAATGTGGCAATTTGCCATCTGGAGATATCTCTTTATGTACCAGTGGATTGGTTTTCTATTATCTTGTAAACTTGGTGCAGTCTCTTGTGATGCAGAAGCCGATGTTACAGGAAGGATGGAGGATGTGGAAGCGAAAGATGGGCGTGCCACCTCTTCGTTAACAGCAACTGGATCTATCACAACCTCCGAGTCCAACCCGGTCTCCCTCTCAGTGAGGTTGGATTGAGTTCTGTTATGAAAAAAAATAAAAGAATACACCAAATAAATATTTGAGCCATTTTCTAACATATGTTTATTATACATGTGTGACCTCGTCTCTCGGTAATTACCTACACGCAACCTCAGATCCTCACAAGATCTCCTTCTGTACTCCCCTCTTATCTTCTATTCCTACAATCGTATACAAGATTTATCTCGTGTATCAACCCTACTGTGTAAACCACTACCACAACACATCAGACTCTCGCCTACCATTGAAAGCTTCAAAAAGAGCATGAAGACCCACCTCTTCCGACAAGCATATAACCTGCAGTAGCCACCGATCGACCAAACCACTGCATGAAAAGCTCTACCCTTGCCTACTGTATTCTCACCCATCCCTTGTTGTAGCTTGTGAGGCTTTGCGGGCAGGGTCCTCTCTCCAACTGTACCAGTTATGTTTTTTTTGTATTTTAAAATAATATTTTTTTAAATATGTTTACCCCTCCTTACATGTAAAGCGCCATGGAATAAATGGCGCTTGAAGAAGAAAAAATAAGATTAATACTAATGTTAAAAAAAAAATGTGTTGTGTTGTTTTTACTTACTGTCTTAGATCCATACTGGCATCCAAAAAGGAAAGTCGATCGTAATATATGTACATCCTTTTTTTGGTTGGTGCTGTTGACCCACTTCTTGCCCGCTGCTGCCTTTCCCGCCGGTACTGGTCCCTGATGCTGCGCCATCGTGTCATAACATCATCCACTGCAATTACATGGTAACAAATATTTTTTAACATCATTCTGCACGTTGCTTAAAACAGTTTGCATTGATAGATCATATTTGAACGATGACAATAAAATGCCTTCTTAAATGATTTGCATAAAGTTACAATTGCTTTAAAAAAAACAAACATTATACACAAGAAAAAGAAACAACACAGGAGACAGGGTCCACACCCCTCTGTACCAGTTTTTTGTAAACAAAAATAGTACCCAACGCAACATCTATATTAGCTATGTACGTAAACTCTTTCTCATGTTAATCATCTTTGTTTTTGCCGAAAAATGGCAAAAAATACCATACTAAGACCAAAAATATTCTTCCTGCAATCATGTAGGTAAAGCATTTTTCAAGGTTAATCAATGTTGAAACATGAGTGTACTTACAAAGTTGTGTCTGCTCCGCACGTGGGCGTGCATAATCTGGGAATAGGATCCCACAGATGGTCCTCCAAGCTGCCTCTTTCCTGGCCCGGTTGGCATAGTTTGGATCACGCTGGTCCCAGATCTCAGGCCTTTCTTGGACCAGGATGAGGAGCAAATGGACGTTGATTATGCTGGCCATGCTGCTTGGAGCTCCGTGGAGGCGAGCACCAGACTTCCGGGATGTCTGTGTGGCTTTTTCAGCTAATTAGCATGTCTGAGCTTCCTGATTGAGGGCATGGCACAATTCCTGGCACCTGGAGATGTCCAGTGTATTTTTCGCAAGTCACACTGCTGGTCCGTGTGTAATCCGTATTTTCTTCGCCCCCATAGACTTTCATTGGCTTTTTTTGCACAATACAGTGACAAACGCAGCATGCTGTGTTTTTCTATGGCCGTACAAGACCTTATAATACGGATCCGTAAAATACGGCAGATAGGGCCATAGAGAATCATTGTACCGTGTGCAATCCGTATTTTCTGCGCCTCTCATACGTCCGTAAAACTCACTAGTGTGACACCGGCCTTACAGAATCGCATAACACTCCAACCATGGGTATACAAAGAGAACATAGTCCCTCGAAAAATAGGGAACTCCCACATAGATATATTTTATTATTATACATTTTTATAGCGCCATTTATTCCATGGCGCTTTACATGTGAATACGGGCAAATATAGACAAATACATTAAACATGAGCAGATAACAAGGCACACGAGTACATAAGGAGGGAGGACCCTGCCCGCGAGGGCTCACAGTCTGCAGGGGGTGGGTGAGGATACACTAGGAGAGGGAAGAGCTGGCTGTGCGGCTGTTCAGTAGGTTGAGGATCACTGCAGGCTGTAGGCTTGTCGGAAGAGATGAGTCTTCAGGTTCTTTTTGAAGGTTTCTATGGTAGGCGCAAGTCTGATGTGTTGGGGTAGAGAGTATATACGACAATATGATGGTGTAATAAACCCCCCCCCCCAAAAACAGAATACACTCAATAATCAGCCGCTGTGAAGATAAAAATATAACAATTTTATTACAAATACCTAAAGGATAAAGAAAGACATTTATAACAATGGACACAGTATATATAGATGCATAATAAAACTGGTAAGTCAGTGGTGAGGACACAAAAAAAAAGACATCACCAAGAACAATGATGTATAAAGTCAATAAGTAAGGGTAGCTAATTATATATCAATGGACATAGTCATTATAAAGATGCAAGACAAATACCTAACTCAGAAAAAATATATATGACAGGCAGTAGCATAGTGTGGCCACCAGATAGGGCTAGGGTAAAAGAACATTGTTCACATGATACGCTCATCAAATTTTTGCATCAGGATAACCACGGTTCAAGTATGCTGACCATTATATTGGAAGGTGATCACCGTCCTAAGGTATTAGGCCATGTTCACACCATCCTTTTTTTCATGCGGAATCGCAGCGATTTTCCCGCTGCGGGTCCGCAGCTGTTTTCCATGCAGGGTACATTACAATGTACCCTATGGAAAACAGGAACTGCTGTGCCCACATTGCGGAAAATCGTGAAAAAAGCCGCGCTGAATAGCCGCGGTAAAAAAGAATTACCATGTCACTTCTTTTTGCGGAACTGCAGCGGTTCTGCACCCATTGACCTCCATTGTGAGGTCAAACCCGCAGTAAAACCCGCAGATGAAAAATATATCTGCGGGTTTTACTGCGGTTTGTGGTGCAGAACCGCTGCAGTGTGGCTGCCCCCCGTGCCCCAATCCCACCCCCCCATGCTCCGATGCCACCCCCCCGTGCTCCGACGCCCCCCCCGTGCCCTCATCTCCCCCCCTTATACTTAACCGGCCTCCCGGTGCCCGTCCGGCCATCTTCTCCCTGGGCGCCGCCATCTTGCAAAATGGCGGGCGCATGCGCAGTGCACCCGCCGAATCTGCCGGCCGGCAGATCTGCCCCCCCCTTTGTCACCCCCATAGGTAGGGACAATAAAAAAATTAAGAATTTTTTTTTCCACTAAGGTTAGAATAGGGTTAGGGTTAGGGGTAGGGTTAGGGGTAGGGTTAGGGGTAGGGTTAGGGTTAGGGGTAGGGTTAGGGGTAAGGTTAGGGTATTTTCAGCCATTTTAACCCTAAAAAACTTCCTAGAAAACACACAGACTCTGCATAGAAAACTGCATAAAAAAACGCATCAAAAAACGCATCAAAAACGCACCAAAAAAGCACCAAAAAAGCACCAAAAAAAGGACCTGCGTTTTCTGCCAAGAGCTGCGGTTTTTAGTCCTGAAAAAAAAGGAGGGAAATCAGGAACGTGTGAACATAGCCTTACAATAAAAGCTTCCTCAGGGGGCTGTGTTGTATAACATTGTGTAGATAATCTGATAATCTGCTTTGTTGCATTGCCGTGCATAATTCATTATACTGTTATTGTTTACTGTTACCCATAACACTGTGCCTACTTACATATATAAATACTCGTGTTAAGGTACCGTGACACATAACGATATCGTTAACGATATCGTTGCTTTTTGTGACGCAGCAACGATATCGTTAAGGAAATCGTTATGTGTGACAGCGACCAACGATCAGGCCCCTGCTGGGAGATCGTTGGTCGCTGAGGAAAGTCCAGCACTTTATTTCGTCGCTGGATCTCCCGCTGACATCGCTGGATCGGCGTGTGTGACGCCGATTCAGCGATGTCTTCACTGGTAACCAGGGTAAAAATCGGGTTACTAAGCGCAGGGCCGCGCTTAGTAACCCGATGTTTACCCTGGTTACCAGCGTAAACGTTAAAAAAACAAACACTACATACTTACCTTCAGCTGTCTGTCCCCGGCGCTGTGGTTCTCTGCACTCCTCCTGCATCCTGTGTCAGCGCCGGCCAGCCGGAAAGCACAGCGGTGACGTCACCGCTCTGCTTTCCGGCTGACCGGCGCTGATAGTGCAGAGGAAAGCAGAGCGCCGGAGGACAGACACGGAAGGTAAGTATGTAGTCTTTGTTTTTTTAACGTTTACGCTGGTAACCAGGGTAAACATCGGGTTACTAAGCGCGGCCCTGCGCTTAGTAACCAGATGTTTACCCTGGTTACCGGGGACTTCGGCATCGTTGGTCGCTGGAGAGCTGTCTGTGTGACAGCTCTCCAGCGGCCAAACAGCGACGCTGCAGCGATCAACATCGTTGTCGGTATCGCTGCAGCGTCGCTGAGTGTGAAGGTACCTTTAGTCGAATAAATAGGTGCTTGTGAAGTACCACTGTCTCCTCATTGTCTGCAATATGGCATTTGCATACTTATTAACCACACTGTTGTAGTAGATAGAGCTCACTTAACAATTTACATGGCACATGTCTTCAGGATCACAAGCTGGGCATAATGAATGGGTACTAATGTTATGGAAATTTGGTTTGGATAAATCTATCCCTGTGTGTGCTGCAGCCATTCCCAATAAGACTGAGTATTTTGAATGCTCATCAAGAATGGACTGTACACCATTGTGACAGAAAAACATTCCATCAATACTGATGATTTATTGTACATACATAGTTTTATAATCGCATATAGAAAGGAGGTGGTTAGGGGTGGTTAGTTAATTACCATATTGTCTAGGTCCTCTGTTATCGGTTATCTAAATATATATGGAATATTGTGATTAATGCACATATGAATGCTGATTAAGCAATTAAAATTGAGCTGTCTGCATCTAGGACAAAGTTGAGACATCTGATCATCACTTAATACATCTGGCGTTGTTCTGCTTTTGCCTGGAAAACCCCATACAGTCTGTCTGGCTTACATCAGTTTATGTCAGCCATTTTAAGCCATTGATTATAATGTATAAATTAGCTGTGAGTATATATGAGTATACATGCAAGTGAGATCTATATGATATATATATTTCCATCACAATCCCCCCTTAGATATCACTTGCCCTAATCCTAGCCTCCTGTTGCAAAGCGCTGCAACTAGGGTTGAGCGAAACGGATCGGTCATTTTCATAAGTCGCCGACTTTTGGCAAAGTCGGGTTTCATGAAACCTGACCTGATCCCTCTGTGGGGTCGGCCACGCGGTCGGCGACCTTCGCGCCAAAGTTGCGTTTCATATGACGCGTTCAGCGCCATTTCTCAGCCAATGAAGGAGGATGCAGAGTGTGGGCAGCGTGATGACATAGTTCTCGGTCCCCACCATCTTAGAGAAGGGCATGGCAGTGATTAGCTTACTTTCTGCGGCGTCACAGGGGCTATAAAGGGGCATGCACGCCGACCGCCATCTTACTGCTGCTGATCTGACCATAGGGAGAGGTTGCTGCCGCTTCGTCAGATGCAGGGATAGCGTTATATAATATAAACCCACAAACCGCTTGTGCTGTAGCGATTTCCACTGTCCAACACCACCTTTTCCTTGCAGGGACAGTGGAGGCTAGATTTCTGTGCATCAGCTCTGTATCTTATTAGGCTGCCTTATAAGGCTCCCTGATAGCTGCATTGCTGTTTGTACGCCGCTGTGCAAACCAACTGCTTTTTTCAAAGCACAAATCCTGTTGCTCGTTCCTTCTTCAAGCCACTTTCTGAACCTGAAACTGTGTAGTGTGAAACAGTGGGCCTGTATTTTTCTGCACTGTCCCACACCTAAAAAGGGAGATTTATATTGCCAATCAGTGCATCTGTGCCAGTCCAGTCTGTTGTATCTGTCAGTCATTTTCTGCCACAGAAACAATACTGTAAAACAGTGGGCCAGATTTATTCACTAGTCTCCCATAAAAAAAAAAGAAGGGAAGATTAATATTGGCAAAGGGGAGATTTTTCCCTGCAGTCTCACACACCTATAAAGGGAGATTTAATTCACAACAAGTTTGCGTCCACCTTGTAACTGGTTTTACAGTACCAAATACCGTTTGTTAGTTTGGTTACATATTTCCAAGAATGAGGAAGTCTGGTGGAAGAGGTCATGGCCGTGGGCGGTCATTGCCAGCTGGTAATGATGGTAGTGGTGGTGGAGCATCAGGTGGTCGTAGGAAAAGCAATATAGCACCTAAGTCTCAAGTTGTTCAGCCACCGTCATCATCTGGCTACACAAGGCCTCGAACGCTCCCTTTTCTGGGAGTAGGAAAACTGCTTTTAAAGCCGGAGCAGCAGGAACAAGTTTTGGCTTTCCTTGCTGACTCTGCCTCTAGCTCTTTTGCCTCCTCTTCGGAAAGTGCAAAATGTAAAAGCAACGCATCATCAGTGGATGTTCCCGGTCAGGGACAAGTCGCTTCCTTGTGTTCTTTACCCAGAACAACAGAAAAGGATGCGTCAGGCGACACAACGGGTTACTCCATGGAGCTCTTTACACATACCGTTCCTGGGTTAGAAAGGGAAATTGTTAACAGGCCATACCCATTACAAGATGAATCGGAGATGGAGTGCACAGATGCACAGCCACACCAGATTATTATGCTGTTCCTTTGACTCAGATCACAACATTGCCCTCGCAGTGTACTGATCCAGAATCTGACCCTGATGAGACTATGGACGCCCGTCACGAACGCTATAGCACCGGCTTACACGGTGACACAGAGGAAGGTGCACAGGACATAGAAAAGGAGGTCATAGATGACCCAGTTGTTGACCTCGATTGGCAGCCATTGGGGGAACAGGGTGCAGCCGGCAGTAGCTCTGAAGCGGAGGAGGGGGAGCCGCAGCAGGCATCAACATCGCAACAGGTTCCATCTGGCAGGCCCGTATCTGGCCAAAAACGTGTGGCAAAACCAAAAACAGTTGTAGGACAGCATGGCCATCCGGTTAAAGTAGCTCAGTGTGCAATGCCTGACAAGGTATCCGATAGTAGGAAGAGTGCAGTCTGACATTTTTTTAACCAAGATCCAAATGATCAGTGCAAAGTCATCTGTAAGAAATGGTCAAGGACCTTCAGCAGAGGTCAGAATGTTAAAAATCTAAATACAAGTTGCATGCATAGACATTTAACCACCATGCACTTGCAAGCCTGGACTAACTACCAAACGTCCCTTAACATTGTTGCACCTTCTCACAATGAAGCTAGTCAGCAACGCTACATCCCTTCCCTCACTGTAAGCCCACCATTTACCACACCACCTGCAGCAAATGTGGAGGTTTCGTCGCAAGGCCAAAGCAGTCAGGGAATCACCAGGTTCTTGGTAGGAAACACTGTATGTAGGCCAATGGCAAGAATACCATCACCAACCCTCTCTCAGTCTGCCATGTCCACCGCCACCCCCGCTAGTTCCACCATATTCAGCTCTCCAGTCCAGCTCACCCTACAAGAGACTCTCGTTAGGAAAAGGAAGTACTCATCCTCTCATCCGCGTACACAGGGTTTGAACGCCCACATTGCTAGACTAATCTCGTTAGAGATGATGCCCTACCAGTTAGTTGAAAGCAAAGCTTTCAAAGCCCTGATGGACTACGCTGTACCACGCTACGAGCTACCCAGTCGACACTTCTTTTCGAGAAAAGCCATCCCAGCCCTCCACCAGCGTGTAAAAGACCGCATTGTCCATGCACTCAGGCAATCTATGAGTAGAAAGGTGCACCTGACAACAGATGCATGGACCAGTAGGCATGGCCAGGGGCGTTACGTGTCCATCACGGCACACTGGGTTAATGTGGTGGATGCAGGGTCCACAGGGGACAGCAATATTGGGACAGTTCTGCCTAGCCCACGGTCTAGGAAACAGTTGGCTGTAGGCATTCGCCCCACCTCCTCCTCCTCCTCATCCTCCAGCAGAAGCGAGAGCTCATCCACAGACCGCAGTCGCACGACCACTCCATCCACAGCTGCCACTGTTGCACACGAGGTGTCCCATTATGGAACAGCTAGTGGCAAGCGTCAGCAGGCTGTATTGGCAATGAAGTGTTTGGGCTACAACAGACACACCACGGAAGTTCTGTCCGAGTTCTTGCAGCAAGAAACTCAGTCATGGCTGGGCAGTGTACATCTTGAGGCAGGCAAGGTAGTGAGTGATAACGGAAGGAATTTTATGGCTGCCATAGCCCTTTCACAACTGAAACACATTCCTTGCCTGGCTCACACCTTAAACCTGCAGTGCTTCCTGAAAAGTTATCCAGGGTTACCTGACCTGCTCCTGAAGGTGCGCAGACTTTGCTCGCACATCCGCCGTTCGCCCTTACACTCCAGCCGTATGCAGAACCATCAGCGATCTTTGAACCTTCTCCAGCATCGCCTAATCATTGACGTTGCAACAAGGTGGAACTCCACACTGCACATGCTTCAGAGACTGTGCGAACAGAGGCGTGCTGTTATGTATTTGTGGGAGGATACACATACACGGGCAGGCAGTTGGATGGCTGACATGGAGTTGTCAGGTGTGCAGTGGTCGAAGCTGCAAGACCTGTGTCAAGTCCTTCATTGTTTTGAGGAATGCACATGGCTGGTTAGTGCAGACAATGCCATAATAAGCATGAGCATCCCCCTAATGCGTCTGCTGATGCAAAGTTTGATGCACATAAAGGAGCAGGCGTCTGCAGCCGAGAACGAGGGAAGACTTGATGACAGTCAGCCATTGTCTGTTCAGGGCAGTCTACAGGACAAGGTGGCGGGCGAAGAGGAGGAGGACGAGGAGGATGATGGGGATGAGTATTTTTTGGATGAGGAAGCTTCTCAGGGGGCAATAGAAACTGGTGGCGTTGCAAGGCCAGGTTCAGGGTTTTTGAGGGAAGCAAGTGACGTTGATTTGCCCGAAAGTGCTCCTCAACCCAGCACAAGCAGTGAATTGACAACTGGAACATTAGCCCACATGGCGGATTATGCCTTGCATATCCTAAAAAGGGACCCCCGCATTATAAAAATGATGACCGATGACGATTACTGGTTGGCCTGCCTCCTGGATCCACGCTATAAGGGGAAACTGCAAAATATCATGCCACATGAGAACCTTGAACAAATATTGGCAACCAAACAAGCAACTCTTGTTGACCGTTTGATTCAGGCATTCCCAGCACACAGCGCCGGTGATGGTTCTCACACGAGCTGCAGGGGGCAACAGGGCAGAGGTGTTAGAGGTGCACAAATCAGAAGTGGCTTTGGACAGAGGGGTTTTCTGACCAGGTTGTGGAGTGATTTCGCAATGACCGCAGACAGGACAGGTACTGCAGCATCAATTCAAAGTGACAGGAGACAACATTTGTCCAGTATGGTTACTAACTATTTTTCCTCCCCTATCGATGTTCTCCCTCAACCGTCATTCCCATTTGATTACTGGGCATCCAAAATAGACACCTGGCCTGAATTTTCCGAATATGCATTGCAGGAGCTCGCTTGCCCAGCAGCTAGTGTGCTATCAGAAAGAGTATTCAGTGCTGCTGGTTCAATACTGACCAAAAAAAGGACTCATCTGGCTACCCAAAATGTTGATGATCTAACCTTCATTAAAATGAACCACTCATGGATTTCTAATTATTTTGCCCCACCTTTCCCGGCTGACACCTAGCTTTCCTGTAAAATGGTCTTGCTTTTGGACTGGTCTTACTGACTGTTCCAATCTCTTAATTTGCAGCTGCTGTATGTCCAGCATACGACATGTTTACACCTCCCTAAATGGGCAGACTCCCCCCACGGGGCTGTGGTTTCGCCACTTTGCGCAAGCACCCGTGAGAGTGCCGTTTGTCTGAAGAGGTGGGTGTGCCCACTTTTGGTCGACAGCACTGGCACTGGGTCCCTCATAGTGCAATGAAGTGTCTCTGGCGGTGGTGGTGCGCACCCAATGTCAGACACATCGTTGTAACATGAGGGGCCCTGGGCCAGTACCGCCGGGCACGAGAGAGTGTCCCTCCCAGCTCAAACTGTGCTCTACCACTTGCAAAATTATCTCTCACAGCTCCACCGCTGTTTAGTCTATGCGGTGAAATCCTTCAATGCCTGGCACTGACAATACCAATTTGTTTACATGTATGATGCTAGTTAAAATATTCAGTGGCCCTGTCCTACATTTACACCAGTAAATACTTTGCGCCAAATAACAATGTCTGAAAGTCAGCAGAGGAGCCCACCCCTGTACCTAAGTATGCCACCCTTTTTTTTTTGTTTTGTTTTTTTGCGAGACATTAACATCTAGGTATTATTTTGGAGTACTAACTGTGTCAGACACTCCTTCCAATTGTCCTCCGTTGACCACACCAATGCTGCCTGTGTACCCCTGCAAGATAATTGAAACTGCATTGAGCCTATTTTTTTTGTTTTAGGCCTACTAAGTCTGTCTGCGGTCCCTCCTTCCAATTGTCCTCCACTGACCACACCAATGCTGCCTGTGTACGCCTGGAACCTATTTAAAAGTGCATAGAGCCTACTTTTTTTATTTAAAGGCCTACTAAGTCTGTCTGCGGTCCCTCCTTCCAATTGTCCTCCACTGACCACACCGATGCTGCCTGTGTACCCCTGGAACCTATTTAAAAGTGCATAGAGCCTACATTTTTTTATTTTAGGCCTACTAAGTCTGTCTGCGGTCCCTCCTTCCAATTGTCCTCCGCTGACCACACCAATACTGCCTGTGTACCACTGCAAGATAATTGAAACTGCATTGAGCCAATTTTTTTCATTTTAGGCCTACTAAGTCTGTCTGCGGTCCCTCCTTCCAATTGTCCTCCACTGACAACACCAATTCTGCCTGTGTACCCCTGGAACCTATTTAAAAGTGCATAGAGCCTACTTTTTATATTTAAAGGCCTACTAAGTCTGTCTGCGGTCCCTCCTTCCAATTGTCCTCCACTGACCACACCAATGCTGCCTGTGTACCCCTGGAACCTATTTAAAAGTGCATAGAGCCTACTTTTTTATTTTAGGCCTACTAAGTCTGTCTGCGGTCCCTCCTTCCAATTGTCCTCTGCTGACCACACCAATGCTGCCTGTGTACCCCTGCAAGATAATTTAAACTGCATTGAGCCTACTTTTTTATTTTAGGCCTACTAAGTCTGTCTGCGGTCCCTCCTTCCAATTGTCCTCCACTGACCACACCAATGCTGCCTGTGTACCCCTGGAACCTAATTAATAGTGCATAGAGCCTCCTTTTTTTATTTTAGGCCTGCTAAGTCTGTCTGCGGTCCCTCCTTCCAATTGTCCTCCACTGACCACACCAATGCTGACCGTGTACCCATGTAACCTTTTTTAAGCCTGCATCGAGCCAACTTTGTGGTGTAAGGCCTACTAGCAGTGTCTGTCTGCGCCACTCAATACAGCTGTCCTCTTAAAAAAAATGACCTGCAATTGTCAGGTTTTCAGCCTATCGGAATTTTAAAACTGCAGTGGGGCTACTAGTTTGGTTGGGGCCTACTAACAGTGTCTGCCGCTCCAAGGTGTTCTCCAGGTTGCCTTTCCTGACCTTCTATCTTCAGACTCTTGTTAAATAGTTGTTAAATGGAACAAATGCAGTGGGGCTACTAGTTTGGTTGGGGACACAAAAGAGAATGGTAAAACCAAAAACACTCAGTTTGAAAAAATGTTTGCAGTAATCCGCAAGTGCTAGTAAAAGATGTAAATAACAGGGTATTTGGTTGATACGTTTTTTGCAAAAAATGTATACTAAGCTGCTCTACCAATCTTCACGGTATACCCATATCAGAGCAGTCCTAACTAATGTATGCAATCCCTATCTGATGTATTTAAAAACCTGATCATCTGTATATTACCTGTGTGAACAGGGTTCAGAGAGGAAAAATCCATGTGTGCATACAGGACAGAACAGCTTTTGTGCAGCTAGCCCAAGAGGAGTGGTGGAACTCCCCAGTCTTGTAGACACAAGAGAACAATCATGGAAACAGGAACACATGGGCTACTTGCACAGTGAACAAGTCTGTAAGAACATGTTCACACACCACCAAGAAACCTGAAGACACAAAAGAGAATGGTAAAACCAAAAACACTCAGTTTGAAAAAATGTTTGCAGTAATCCGCAAGTGCTAGTAAAAGATGTAAATAACAGGGTATTTGGTTGATACGTTTTTTAGTTTGGTTGGGGCCTACTAACAGTGTCTGTCGCTCCAAGGTGTTCTCCTGGTTGCCTTTCCTGAGCTTCTATCTTCAGGTTCTTGTTAAATAGTTGTTAAATGGAACAAATGCAGTGGGGCTACTAGTTTGGTTGGGGCCTACTAACACTGTCTGCCGCTCCAAGGTGTTCTCCTGGTTTCCTGACCTGAGCTTCGATCTTCAGGCTCTCATTAAATAGTTGTTAATATAACACTGGATTTGGCCTACTAGTTGGGTTGGGGCCTACTAACGGTGTCTGCCACTCCTTGCTGTTCTCCTGGTTTCCTGTCCTGAGCTTCGATCTTCAGGTGTTGTGAATTTTGCTCTTGGGCTCCCTCCGGTGGTTATGAGTGGTAGTGCTGCGGTAGTTGGATCGCAGCATTTATCAGGTGTATCTATTTTTTGCAATTTGGGCTGAGCTATTTAGTCCTGCTTTATCCTTTAGTCAGTGCCAGTTGTCCATTGTTTTTGGAGGATTCACATCCATACCTGGTCTCTCCTGTTCTGCTGTTCTTTTCAACAAAGATAAGTTCTGGCTTTGTTTTTGCTGTCCACCTGCTGTGGACCTTATAGTTCTGTGCATTTTCATGTTTTGTCTTGTCCAGCTTTGTCTGTGAAGGATTTTTTGCAGCCAAGCTGTGTCTCTGGAGATACAGATATACCCTCCATGTCTTTAGTCAGATGTGGTGATTTGTATTTTCTGTGGTGGATATTTTCTAGTGTTTTAATACTGACCGCATAGTACTCTGTCCTATTCTTTCTTTTTAGCTAGTATGGCCTCCTATGCTAAATCCTGATTTCATGTCTGCGTATGTTATTTCCCTCTCCTCTCACAGTCAATATTTGTGGGGGGCTGTCTATCCTTTGGGGATTTTCTCTGAGGCAAGATAGTTTTCCCGTTTCTGTCTTTAGGGGAAGTTAGTTCTTAGGCTGTGTCGAGGGGTCTAGGGAGTGTTAGGTACCCCCCACGGCTACTTCTAGTTGCGCTGCTAAGTTCAGGGTTTGCGGTCAGTACAGGTACCACCTTCTCCAGAGTACGTCTCATGCTGCTCCTAGACCACCAGATCATAACATTCAGGCTCTCATTAAGTATTTGTTAATATTACACTGCATTTGGCCTACTTGTTGGGTTGGGGCCTACTAAAGGTGTCTGCCGCTCCTTGCTGTTCTCCTGGTTTCCTGTCCTGAGCTTTGATCTTCAGGCTCTCATTAAGTAGTTGTTAATATTACACTGCATTTGGCCTACTAGTTGGGTTGAGGCCTACTAACGGTGTCTGCCGCTCCTTGCTGTTCTCCTGGTTTCCTGTCCTGAGCTTCAATCTTCAGGCTCTCATTAAATAGTTTTTAATATAACACTGGATTTGGCCTACTAGTTTGGTTGGGGCCTACTAACGGTGTCTGCCGCTCCTTGCTGTTCTCCTGGTTTCCTGTCCTGAGCTTCAGGCTCTCATTAAGTAGTTTTTAATATTCCTTACAGCCAAATGGTTAGATTGCGCAAAATTAATAGCAATAATAAAATATTTAATGAACAAATTAGTGAGCTAAAATCACGCCTCATAAAGAGAGGTTATCCTTTACAAATATTAAAAGAAGCCGAAACTCGGATTGAGAAATTTACACAACAAGATTTCCTAAAAGGAAAAAGAATGAACGAATCTCGTACAGACAAAACAGATAGTTTTTCTTTTTGTTTCAAGCACAGTAATTTAGATAAAGTTATCCATGCCTCTATAAGAAAAAACTGGCACGTATTACAAACCGATAAAGATCTTACATCATTATATACAAGCGCACCGAAATTCGCATATAAACGTGCCCATAATCTATCGGATCTCCTGGTACATAATAGAATAAAAGTACCTAGAAATACTTGGCTAACTTGTAATACACCAGCCGGTAATCACAAATGCGGCAATTAGAGTTGAGCGACCTTGACCTTTTTAGAGTCGAGCCGGGTTTCGCGAAACCCGACTATCTCAAAAGTCGGGTCGAGTGAAATCGCCCGATTATGACGTAAAGTCGGGATCGACCGAAACACGAAACCCAATGCAAGTCAATGGGGCAGCATAGTCGGCAGTGAGTGGGGGCCAGGAAAACACCTAGAGTGCCCATTTTAATGTCAAAACCATCCATTCTTCTTAATGAAGCTTGTCAAGCGTAATTTACCTTATAATAATTGGAAGGCATTTGAAATTGGGGGTCATTTGGCTAAAGTTGTGGTGGGTAGGGCTGGTTCAAGTAATTAGTGGGCCCAGGAAATCTGGACCACGTCACGGCAGTGGAGCAGGGAGAGGTAAGTATTTCAACTTTGCAAGTGCTGTGAACCTGAGCAAGCAGGGGGGGCCCACTCGTTGGCATTGGCACTGGCACAGGGCCCCTCAAAGTACAGCGGTGTGTTTGCACGGCGGGGGCGCCTCCCACCGGCAGCAACACTTTTGCGTACCATGAGAGGCCCTGTGCCAGTGACGTCGCCAACTAGTATTCCTCCCCCCACCTGATGAAGGAACCTGCACTTTCATCTGCACCTTCCTGTTTGTCCCCGTGTAAGGTGGTATGGTATGCGGGAAGGGGGACCTGACTTTCAGCAGGGTCACAATCTTGCAGTGTAGCGTGCACGGGAAATGTTGCGTTATGGGTCAATGTACCAGCAGACTCATCTATCACTGGCTGGGCAATGGGCAGGATGAGGAGGAAACACAGATATAGGCCCAAAGAATAAAGTGGGCTAAATGCAGTTCAAAATTGGTAACACAGGACTAATCAGGGGGCATTGCAGTGGAGGACAACTGGAATGAGAGGCTGACACAGAGAGTAGGCCCAAATCAGTAAGTAGTCGAAATGCAGTTCAAAATTGGCAACAGTAGTAAACAGGCCGCACAGCTTTGTTCAGTGGAGGAGAACAGCAAGGAGTGGCAGACACCGATAGTAGGCCCCAACCCAACTAGTAGGCCAAATGCAGTCTAACATTAACAACTACTTAACGAGCGCCTGAAAACGGAATTTCAGGACAGGAAACCAGGAGAACAGCAAGGAGCGGCAGACACCGATAGTAGGCCCCAAACCAACTAGTACGCCAAATGCAGTTGTTCCGTTTAACCACAATTTAATGAGAGCCTGAAGATAGAAGTTCAGGAAAGGCAACCTGGAGAACACCTTGGAGTGGAACACACCATCTCTCTACACCCCATACCCAATTTGTAGGCCTAATGCAGCGTAGTTTCCAACAACTACTAAACGAGAGCATGATGATCGAAGCATTGGCGAGGAAACCTGGGGAACACCTTGGAGTGGAACACACCATCTCTCTACAGTGGAACACACCATCTCTCTACACCCCATACCCAATTTGTAGGCCTAATGCAGCGTAGTTTCCAACAACTACTAAACGAGAGCCGGAAGATCGAAGCAATGGAGAGGAAACCTGGGGAACACCTTGGAGTGTAACACACCATCTCTCTACACCCCATACCCAATTTGTAGGCCTAATGCAGCGTAGTTTCCAACAACTACTAAACGAGAGCCGGAAGATCGAAGCTCAGGAAAGGCAACCTGGAGAACACCTTGGAGTGGAACACACCATCTCTCTACACCCCATACCCAATTTGTAGGCCCAATGCAGCGTAGTTTCCAACAACTACTAAACGAGAGCCGGAAGATCGAAGCAATGGAGAGGAAACCTGGGGAACACCTTGGAGTGTAACACACCATCTCTCTACACCCCATACCCAATTTGTAGGCCTAATGCAGCGTAGTTTCCAACAACTGCTAAACGAGAGCCGGAAGATCGAAGCAATGGAGAGGAAACCTGGGGAACACCTTGGAGTGTAACACACCATCTCTCTACACCCCATACCCAATTTGTAGGCCTAATGCAGCGTAGTTTCCAACAACTACTAAACGAGAGCCGGAAGATCGAAGCAATGGAGAGGAAACCTGGGGAACACCTTGGAGTGGAACACACCATCTCTCTACAGTGGAACACACCATCTCTCTACACCCCATACCCAATTTGTAGGCCTAATGCAGCGTAGTTTCCAACAACTACTAAACGAGAGCCGGAAGATCGAAGCTCAGGAAAGGCAACCTGGGGAACACCTTGGAGTGTAACAAACCCTCTCTCTACACCACGGAAGGGCTGATTCTTAGGAAGGAAGGCTGTCGGAAAGAAGCAGGGCGCGTCCGAGGGTGATTATATTCTTATTAGGTATATACTCACCCTCGGACGCGCCCTGCTTCTTTATTTGTAATGAATGTTTATTTGCAATGTGGTTTTGACTTACTCTATTTTTTTGGTAAATAATGATTTTATTATTTTCATTGTTTTGCATCTTCTTGGCAATAATATAAAGAAGACGCGACAGGACAACACTCGGTGGATGCCATATCTGTGTTTAAAATTGAAAAAACCTTTCAGTTAACTACTTGCAGGAGAAAGTTATTGTAGCTGGTGGCCATTTTTAGTACTGTACCAGATTTTTGTTGTATGTGTTTGTTTTTAATGTCAAAATGTCTGCATTTGATATCTCTCCAGTATTTTCTTTTTTATAAGCAAAATACTTATTTTTATATTTTCTGATGTTGGTTCCAGGGGTACACGGGCAGCAGTGGTGTGGTCAGTGGAGGCCTAGTGGAAGGAGTGACCGCAGACAGGCATCAAAGGCCTAAAATAATAACACATGGCTGTAGGCAATTTTAAATTGGTTACAGGGGTACACGGGCAGCAGTGGTGTGGTCAGTGGAGGCCTAGTGGAAGGAGTGACCGCAGACAGGCATCGAAGGCCTAAAATAATAACACATGGCTGTAGGCAATTTTAAATTGGTTACAGGGGTACACGGGCAGCAGTGGTGTGGTCAGTGGAGGCCTAGTGGAAGGAGTAACCGCAGACAGGCATCGAAGGCCTAAAATAATAACACATGGCTGTAGGCAATTTTAAATTGGTTCCAGGGGTACACGGGCAGCAGTGGTGTGGTCAGTGGAGGTCTAGTGGAAGGAGTGACCGCAGACAGGCATCGAAGGCCTAAAATAATAACACATGGCTGTAGGCAATTTTAAATTGGTTCCAGGGGTACACGGGCAGCAGTGGTGTGGTCAGTGGAGGCCTAGTGGAAGGAGTCACCGCAGACAGGCATCGAAGGCCTAAAATAATAACACATGGCTGTAGGCAATTTTAAATTGGTTACAGGGGTACACGGGCAGCAGTGGTGTGGTCAGTGGAGGCCTAGTGGAAGGAGTAACCGCAGACAGGCATCGAAGGCCTAAAATAATAACACATGGCTGTAGGCAATTTTAAATTGGTTCCAGGGGTACACGGGCAGCAGTGGTGTGGTCAGTGGAGGCCTAGTGGAAGGAGTCACCGCAGACAGGCATCGAAGGCCTAAAATAATAACACATGGCTGTAGGCAATTTTAAATTGGTTACAGGGGTACACGGGCAGCAGTGGTGTGGTCAGTGGAGGCCTAGTGGAAGGAGTAACCGCAGACAGGCATCGAAGGCCTAAAATAATAACACATGGCTGTAGGCAATTTTAAATTGGTTCCAGGGGTACACGGGCAGCAGTGGTGTGGTCAGTGGAGGCCTAGTGGAAGGAGTCACCGCAGACAGGCATCGAAGGCCTAAAATAATAACACATGGCTGTAGGCAATTTTAAATTGGTTACAGGGGTACACGGGCAGCAGTGGTGTGGTCAGTGGAGGCCTAGTGGAAGGAGTGACCACAGACAGGCATCGAAGGCCTAACATAACAAAAATGTCAATACAATGGTATTGTCAGTGGCAGGCATTGAAGGATGTCAGCGCATAGACTAAACATTGGTGGAGCTGTGAGATAATTTTGCAAGTGGTAGAGCACTGTTTGAGCTGGGGTGGGGGGAAACTGTCTTGTGGCCGGCGGTACAGGCCCAGGGCCCCTCATATTACAACGGTGTGTCTGACGTTGGGTGCGCACCACCACCGCCAGAGACACTTTATTGTACTAGGAGGGACCCAGTGGCAGTGCTGTCGACCAAAAGCGGGCTCACCCACCTCTTCAGACAAACTGCACTCTCACGGGTGCTGTCGCCAAGTGTCGATACCACGGCCCCGTGTGGGGAGTTTGGCCATTTAGTGAGGTGTAAACATGTCGTATGCTGGACAATCAGGTGCAGAAAATTACGAGATTGGAAAAGGCATTCAGAATAGTCCACAGGCAAGACCTTTTCATAGGAAAGCTAGGTGTCAGCCGGGCAAGGTGGGGCAAAAGATTTCGAAATCCAGTTGTGGTTCATTTTAATGAAGGTTAGATCATCTACATTTTGGGTAGCCAGACGAGTCCTTTTTTCTGTTAGTATTGAACCTGCAGCACTGAATACTCTTTCTGATAGGACACTAGCTGCCGGGCAAGCAAGCTCCTGCAATGCATATTCTGCCAATTCTGGCCAGGTGTCAAATTTTGATGCCCAGTAATCAAATGGGAATGACGGTTGAGGGAGAACATCGATAAGGGATGAAAAATAGTTTGTAACCATACTGGACAAATGTTGTCTCCTGTCACTTTGAATTGATGCTGCAGTACCTGTCCTGTCTGCGGTCATAGCAAAATCACTCCACAACCTGGTCAGAAAACCCCTCTGGCCAACGCCACTTCTGATTTCTGCCCCTCTAACTCCTCTGGTCTGCTGGCCCCTGCAGCTCGTGTGAGAACGATCACGGGCGCTGTCTGCAGGGAATGCCAGAAGCAAACGGTCAACAAGAGTTGATTGTTTGGTTGCTAATATTAGTTCCAAGTTCTCATGTGGCATTATATTTTGCAATTTGCCTTTATAGCGAGGATCAAGGAGGCAGGCCAACCAGTAATCGTCATCATTCATCATTTTAGTTATGCGTGTGTCCCTTTTGAGGATACGTAAGGCATAATCCGCCATGTGGGCCAAAGTTCCAGTTCTCAAATCTGCGGTTGTGCTTGGTTGAGGGGCAGTTTCAGGCAAATCCACGTCACTTGTGTCCCTCAAAAAACCAGAACCCGGCCTTGCCGCGCCACCAATTTCCAGTGGCCCCGGAAAAGCTTCCTCATTAAAAATATAATCATCCCCATCATCCTCCTCGTCCTCCTCCTCCTCTTCGCCCGCTACCTCGTCCTGTACACTGCCCTGGCCAGACAATGGCTGACTGTCATCAAGGCTTTCCTCTTCCTCAGCTGCAGACGCCTGATCCTTTATGTGCGTCAAACTTTGCATCAGCAGACACATTAGGGGGATGCTCATGCTTATTATGGCGTTGTCTGCACTAACCAGCCGTGTGCATTCCTCAAAACACTGAAGGACTTGACACATGTCTTGAATCTTCGACCACTGCACACCTGACAACTCCATGTCTGCCATCCTACTGCCTGCCCGTGTATGTGTATCCTCCCACAAAAACATAACAGCCCGCCTCTGTTCACACAGTCTCTGAAGCATGTGCAGTGTTGAGTTCCACCTTGTTGCAACGTCTATGATTAGGCGATGCTGGGGAAGGTTCAAAGAACGCTGATAGGTCTGCATACGGCTGGAGTGTACGGGCGAACGGCGGATATGTGAGCAAAGTCCACACA
Source organism: Ranitomeya imitator (assembly GCF_032444005.1). Lineage (NCBI taxonomy): Eukaryota > Metazoa > Chordata > Amphibia > Anura > Dendrobatidae > Ranitomeya > Ranitomeya imitator. The sequence continues at coordinate 82,477,636 of NC_091285.1, forward strand.
CTTTGAGGAGCAGGTCGGATAACCCCGGATAACTTTTCAGGAAGCACTGCACCACCAGGTTTAAGGTGTGAGCCAGGCAAGGAATGTGTTTCAGTTGGGAAAGGGAGATGGCAGCCATGAAATTCCTTCCGTTATCACTCACTACCTTGCCTGCCTCAAGATCTACAGTGCCCAGCCACGACTGCGTTTCTTTCTGCAAGAACTCGGACAGAACTTCCGCGGTGTGTCTGTTGTCGCCCAAACACTTCATAGCCAATACAGCCTGCTGACGTTTGCCAGTAGCTGCCCCATAATGGGAGACCTGGTGTGCAACAGTGGCAGCTGCGGATGGAGTGGTTGTGCGACTGCGGTCTGTGGACGAGCTCTCGCTTCTGCAGGAGGACGAAGAGGAGGAGGAGGGGGTGCGAACGGCTACAGCCAATTGTTTCCTAGACCGTGGGCTAGGCAGAACTGTCCCAAACTTGCTGTCCCCTGTGGACCCTGCATCCACCACATTTACCCAGTGTGCCGTGATGGACACGTAACGTCCCTGGCCATGCCTACTGGTCCATGCATCTGTTGTCAGGTGCACCTTTGTGCTCACAGATTGCCTGAGTGCATGGACGATGCGCTCTTTAACATGCTGGTGGAGGGCTGGGATGGCTTTTCTGGAAAAAAAGTGTCGACTGGGTAGCTCGTAGCGTGGTACAGCGTAGTCCATCAGGGCTTTGAAAGCTTCGCTTTCAACTAACCGGTAGGGCATCATCTCTAACGAGATTAGTCTAGCTATGTGTGCGTTCAAACCCTGTGTACGCGGATGCGAGGCTAAGTACTTCCTTTTTCTAACCATAGTCTCATGTAGGGTGAGCTGGACTGGAGAGCTGGAGATCGTGGAACTAGCGGGGGTGCCGGTGGACATGGCAGACTGAGAGACGGTGGGAGATGGTATTGTTGCCACCGGTGCCCTAGATGCAGTGTTTCCTACTACGAAACTGGTGATTCCCTGACCCTGACGGCTTTGGCCTGGCAAAGAAACCTGCACAGATACTGCAGGTGGTGCGGAAAATGGTGGCCCTACACTGCCGGAAGGGATGTTGCGTTGCTGACTAGCTTCATTGGCCGAGGGTGCTACAACCTTAAGGGACGTTTGGTAGTTAGTCCAGGCTTGCAAATGCATGGTGGTTAAATGTCTATGCATGCAACTTGTATTGAGACTTTTCAGATTCTGTCCTCTGCTTAAGGTAGTTGAACATTTTTGACAGATGACTTTGCGCTGATCAATTGGATGTTGTTTAAAAAAATGCCAGACTGCACTCTTTCTAGCATCGGATACCTTTTCAGGCATTGCAGACTGAGCTTTAACCGGATGGCCACGCTGTCCTCCAACAGGTTTTAGCTTTGCCACGCGTTTTGGGCAAGATACGGGCCCGGCAGATGGAACCTGTTGCGATGTTGATGCCTGCTGCGGCCCCTCCTCCTCCGCTTCAGAACTGCTGCCGCCTGCACCCTGTTCCCCCAATGGCTGCCAATCGGGGTCAAGAACTGGGTCATCTATTACCTCTTCTTGTAGCTCGTGTGCAACTTCGTCTGTGTCACCGTGTCGGTCGGTGGTATAGCGTTCGTCATGGGGCAACATAGTCTCATCAGGGTCTGATTCTTGATCAGCACCCTGCGAGGGCAATGTTGTGGTCTGAGTCAAAGGACCAGCATAGTAGTCTTGCTGTGGCTGTGCATCAGTGCACTCCATGTCAGATTCAACTTGTAATGGGCATGTTCTGTTAACTGCTTCACTTTCTAAGCCAGGGACGGTATGTGTAAAGAGCTCCATGGAGTAACCCGTTGTGTCGCCTGCTGCATTCTTCTCTGTTGTTGTTTTTGCTGAAGAGGACAAGGAAGCGACTTGTCCCTGACCGTGAACATCCACTAACGACGCGCTGCTTTGACATTTACCAGTTTCACGAGAGGAGGCAAAAGAGCTAGAGGCTGAGTCAGCAAGATAAGCCAAAACTTGCTCTTGCTGCTCCGGCTTTAAAAGCGGTTTTCCTACTCCCAGAAAAGGGAGCGTTCGAGGCCTTGTGTAGCCAGACGACGAACCTGGCTCCACAGCTCCAGACTTAGGTGCAATATTTTTTTTCCCACGACCAGCTGATGCTCCACCACTACCACTACCCTCATTACCAGCTGACAATGAACGCCCCCGGCCACGACCTCTTCCACCATACTTCCTCATTGTTTTAAAAACGTAAACAAACTAACGGTATTTGTTGCTGTCACACAAATTACACGGTGAGCTATAACTTCAGTATGATTTAGCTACCCCTTTACAGGTGAGTGAGACCACAACGAAAATCAGGCACAATGTTACACACTCTGTTGTTGGTGGCAACAAATGAGAGAGATGCCACACACGCAGGACTGTCACTGAAGCACAAATGTAAATATTAATCTCCCACTGATTTGATTTTTTTTTTTTTTTTCAGGGAGACTTTAGGAAAAAAAAAAAATAGAATAAAATGATTTTTTCAGGAAGAATTTAGAAACCAAAGAAAATAAAATGATTTTTTCAGGGAGAATTTAGAAAACAAATAAAACAAAAAAAGGCTTTCTATGGCCCACTGAGTGAGAGATGACGCACACAGGAGTCAGGAGTGGCACACAAGCCCAGAGGCCAATATCTATCTCCCACTGATTGATGTAGTGATTTTTTCAGGTAGATTTTGGAACCCAAATCAAGCTAAAAAAAATAATAGGCTTTCTATGGCCCACAATTGGAGAGAGAGAGAGAGATGACACACCCAGGAGTCAAGACTGGCACACAAGCAGAAAGGGCAATATTAATCTCCCACTGATTTGTTTTTGTTTGTTTTTTTTTCAGGGAGACTTTAGGAAAAAAAAAATAGAATAAAATGATTTTTTCAGGAAGAATTTAGAAACCAAATAAAATAAAATGATTTTTTCAGGGAGAATTTAGAAAACAAATAAAACAAAAAAAGGCTTTCTATGGCCCACTGAGTGAGAGATGACGCACACAGGAGTCAGGAGTGGCACACAAGCCCAGAGGCCAATATTTATCTCCCACTGATTGATGTAGTGATTTTTTCAGGTAGATTTTGGAACCCAAATCAAGCTAAAAAAATAATAGGCTTTCTATGGCCCACAATTGGAGAGACAGAGAGAGATGGCACACCCAGGAGTCAAGACTGGCACACAAGCAGAAAGGGCAATATTAATCTCCCACTGATTTGTTTTTTTTTGTTTTTTTTCAGGGAGACTTTAGGAAAAAAAAAAATAGAATAAAATGATTTTTTCAGGAAGAATTTAGAAACCAAATAAAATAAAATGATTTTTTCAGGGAGAATTTAGAAAACAAATAAAACAAAAAAAGGCTTTCTATGGCCCACTGAGTGAGAGATGACGCACACAGGAGTCAGGAGTGGCACACAAGCCCAGAGGCCAATATTTATCTCCCACTGATTGATGTAGTGATTTTTTCAGGTAGATTTTGGAACCCAAATCAAGCTAAAAAAAATAATAGGCTTTTTATGGCCCACAATTGGAGAGAGAGAGAGAGAGATGGCACACCCAGGAGTCAAGACTGGCACACAAGCAGAAAGGGCAATATTAATCTCCCACTGATTTGTTTTTTTTTTTTTTTTTCAGGGAGACTTTAGGAAAAAAAAAATAGAATAAAATGATTTTTTCAGGAAGAATTTAGAAACCAAATAAAATAAAATGATTTTTTCAGGGAGAATTTAGAAAACAAATAAAACAAAAAAAGGCTTTCTATGGCCCACTGAGTGAGAGATGACGCACACAGGAGTCAGGAGTGGCACACAAGCCCAGAGGCCAATATTTATCTCCCACTGATTGATGTAGTGATTTTTTCAGGTAGATTTTGGAACCCAAATCAAGCTAAAAAAAATAATAGGCTTTCTATGGCCCACAATTGGAGAGAGAGAGAGAGATGGCACACCCAGGAGTCAAGACTGGCACACAAGCAGAAAGGGCAATATTAATCTCCCACTGATTTGTTTTTTTTTTTTTTTTTTTTTCAGGGAGACTTTAGGAAAAAAAAAATAGAATAAAATGATTTTTTCAGGAAGATTTTAGAAACCAAATAAAATAAAATGATTTTTTCAGGGAGAATTTAGAAAACAAATAAAACAAAAAAAGGCTTTCTATGGCCCACTGAGTGAGAGATGACGCACACAGGAGTCAGGAGTGGCACACAAGCCCAGAGGCCAATATTTATCTCCCACTGATTGATGTAGTGATTTTTTCAGGTAGATTTTGGAACCCAAATCAAGCTAAAAAAATATTAGGCTTTCTATGGCCCACAATTGGAGAGAGAGAGAGAGATGGCACACCCAGGAGTCAAGACTGGCACACAAGCAGAAAGGGCAATATTAATCTCCCACTGATTTGTTTTTGTTTGTTTTTTTTTCAGGGAGACTTTAGGAAAGAAAAAATAGAATAAAATGATTTTTTCAGGAAGAATTTAGAAACCAAATAAAATAAAATGATTTTTTCAGGGAGAATTTAGAAAACAAATAAAACAAAAAAAGGCTTTATATGGCCCACTGAGTGAGAGATGACGCACACAGGAGTCAGGAGTGGCACACAAGCCCAGAGGCCAATATTTATCTCCCACTTTTTTTTTTTTGTTCCAGGGAAAATTTATAAACCCAATAAAAAAAATAATAAATAGGCTTTCTATGGCCCACTATCTGAGAGACAGAGAGAGATGGCACACTTAGGACTGGCGCACAAGCCCAAAGGCCAATATTAATCTCCCTTTTTTTTTTAAGGGAGAATTTATAAAACCAAAAAAAAATAAATAAATAGGCTTTCTATGGCCCACTATTTGTGAGAGAGATGGCACGCTCAGGACTGGCACACAAGCCCAGAGGCCAATATTAATCTCCCACTTTTTTTTTTTTTTCCAGGGAAAATTTATAAACCCAATAAAAAATAAAAAATAAATAGGCTTTCTATGGCCCACTATCTGAGAGAGAGAGATGGCACGCTTAGGACTGGCACACAAGCCCAAAGGCCAATATTAATCTCCCACTGATTGATTTATTGATTTTTTCAGGTAGAATTTAGAACCCAAATAAAGCAAAAAAAAAAAAAAAAAGGCCTTTCTATGGCCCACTGAGTGAGTGATGATGCACACAGGAGTCAGGAGTGGCACACAAGCCCTGAGGCCAATATTTTTCTCCCACTGATTGATGTAGTGATTTTTTCAGGTAGATTTTAGAACCAAAACCAAGCAAACAAATAAATAGGCTTTCTATGGCCCACTGAGTGAGTGATGATGCACACAGGAGTCAAGAGTGGCACACAAGCCCTGAGGCCAATATTTTTCTCCCACTGATTGATGTAGTGATTTTTTCAGGTAGATTTTATAACCCAAATCAAGCAAAAAAATAAATAGGCTTTCTATGGCCCACTGAGTGAGAGATGACACAGACAGGGATGGCACTCTAGCAGAAATGTCAATCTTAATCTCCCACAAAAAAAAAAAAAAACAGGGAGTGTCCTTCAATTACTATCTCCCTGCAGTAATCTCAGCCAGGTATGGCAGGCAGCAATAAGGAGTGGACTGATGCACAAATTAAATAAAAAGTGTGTAGAAAAAAGATAGCTGTGCAGAAAGGAAGGAACAAGAGGATTTGTGCTTTGAAAAAAGCAGTTGGTTTGCACAGCGGCGTACACACAGCAATGCAGCTATCAGGGAGCCTTCTAGGGCAGCCCAATGAGCTACAGCGCTGAGGGGGAAAAAAAAAAAAAATGTAGCTTCCACTGTCCCTGCACACCGAAGGTGGTGTTGGGCAGTGGAAATCGCTACAGCACAAGCGGTTTGGTGGTTAATGGACCCTGCCTAACGCTATCCCTGCTTCTGACGAAGCGGCAGCAACCTCTCCCTAAGCTCAGATCAGCAGCAGTAACATGGCGGTCGGCGGGAACTCCCCTTTATAGCCCCTGTGACGCCGCAGACAGCAAGCCAATCACTGCAATGCCCTTCTCTAAGATGGTGGGGACCAGGACCTATGTCATCACGCTGCCCACACTCTGCGTTTACCTTCATTGGCTGAGAAATGGCGCTTTTCGCGTCATTGAAACGCGACTTTGGCGCGAAAGTCGCGTACCGCATGGCCGACCCCGCACAGGGGTCGGATCGGGTTTCATGAAACCCGACTTTGCCAAAAGTCGGCGACTTTTGAAAATGAACGACCCGTTTCGCTCAACCCTAGCGGCAATTGTAGGTTTTGCCATCTCCATATAACAAAAAATCCCATTCAAATAGGCTATATAATCCATACTGTAAAAGATTTTATTTTTTGTAAGAGTAAATTTGTGGTTTGTGTTCTGTTCTGCCCTTGCCGATATTTTTATATCGGAAAAACAATAAGACCTCTAACCACGAGATTCAAAGAACATTATAACTCAATTACCACAGGTAAAGGATGCCTAAGATTAATTCAACACATGAGAGAAAAACATGACGCTAATCCTGATCTGCTTAGCTTTGCCGGCATAGAGATCGTGAAATATCCTCCGCAGGGAGGCGATCAAAACAAAATTCTATTACAAAAAGAAACCAGATGGATTCTTAATGCAAATGCCCAAGGGCCAATCGGCCTAAACGACAGGCTTGACATGTCGGTATTATAATATATTCAAGAGGTTATAGTACTAATTGAATTGATTATTTGCAAAATAATATTATGTAATATATTATATTCATATAGAATGTAAAGATGAAGAAACCTTTAGAATTATATGTTTGTATGTGGATTACTTGATAATATGTCACAGTCACAAATTATTCACAAATTTTGATTTTGTTAAACTCACATTTCTAATTATGTGTATGCACGTCAGAGATCCTTTAAAAGGAAATGACGTGTTGTAATTTATCATCTGGACCCATCGAAGCACTTAGTGTGCGAAACGGCCGTCGTCCGTACTCCAATACCGCACCCTCCTGTATACCTGATGTCCTGACGGATGTATTTTACATATATTTTCTCCAATAAAGCTCACGAACTTCACAGCTATCATTGGGTGAGTGCCGCATATTTTCTTGCTTTTTGACTGTTTTTAATATAACACTGGATTTGGCCTACTAGTTTGGTTGGGGCCTATGTTGTGAATTCTGCTTTTGGGTTCCCTCTAGTGGTAGTAGGTGGTAATGCAGTTGTCCCTGAGTTGCAGTCCTGGTCAAGTGTTTCTGATAATTGCAGTTCGGACTGGGGTATTTAGGTGTGCAGGATTCATTAGTCCTTTCCAGTTGTCCATGGTTCTGGGAGGTTTTGGATCTTTGTCCGGTTCCTCCTGCCTTGCTGCCAATTCAGCAAAGATAAGTGTCTGGTTTTTGTTTCTGTGGCACACATGCTGTGTGCTTAATAGTTCTGTGCTATTCATTTGTTTTCTCTTGTCCAGCTTAGACTGTGTCAGTGTTTTCTCAGTCTTGTTGGATTCTCTGGAGTTGCAGATATACGCTCCACATCTTTAGTTAGATGGTGGAGTTTTTTGTATTTTCTGCTGTGGATATTTTTGGAAGGATTTTAATACTGACCGCTTAGTATTCTGTCCTATCCTTTCCTATTTTAGCTAGAGTGGCCTTTATTGCTAAATCCTTTTTCCTGCATGCGTGTGTCTTTTCCTCTACTACTCACAGTCAATATTTGTGGGGGGCTGCCTATCCTTTGGGGTTCTGCTCTAAGGCAAGGTAGAATTCCTATTTCCATCTATAGGGGTATTTAGTCCTCCGGCTGTGTCGAGGTGTCTAGGATTTGTTAGGCACACCCCACGGCTACTTCTAGTTGCGGTGTTAAGATCAGGATTTGCGGTCTGTATAGTTTACACCAACTCCAGAGAAAGTTCCATGGGGCTCCAAGGTCACCGGATCATAACAGGCCTACTAACGGTGTCTGCCGCTAATTGCTGTTCTCCTCCACTGAACAAAGCAGTGCCACCTGTTTACTACTGTTACCAATTTTGAACTGCATTTAGACTACTTACTGATTTGGGCCTACTCACTGTGTCAGCCTCTCATTACAGTTGTCCTCCACTGAACAAAGCAATGCCGCCTGGTTAGTCCTGTTACCAATTTTGAAATGCATTTTGCCCACTTTATTATTTGGGCCTATATCTGTGTTTCCTCCTCATCCTGCCCATTGCCCAGCCAGTGCTAGATGAGTCTGCTGGTACATTGACCCAGACTGCTACATTCCCCTTGCATGCTACACAGCCAGATTCTGACCATGCTGAAAGTGAGGTTCCCCTTCCCGCATACTATACCACCTTACACAGGGACAAAGAGGAAGGTGCAGATGAAAGTGCAGGTTCCTTCATCAGGTGGGGGGAATACTCATTGGTGACGTCACTGGCACAGGGCCCCTCATAGCACGCAAAAGTGTCGCTGCCGGTGGGAGGCGCCCCCGCCATGCAAACACACCGCTGTACTTTGAGGGGCCCTGTGCCAGTGCCAATGCGAACGAGTGGGTCACCCCTGCTTGCTCAGGATCACAGCACTTGCAAAGTTGAAATACTTACCTCTCCCTGCTCCACTGCCGTGACGTGGTCCACGTTTCCTGGGCCCACTAAATACTTGAACCAGCCATACCTGTTATGACCTGGTGGTCAGGACAATAATGGACCTGGTGGTTAAGAGCACATGGAATGACCTGATAGTTACTGATAATTAAGGACGAGCTCTGGGACGTGGGAACTCTGTTGACCGCAATCCCTAATCCTATCAAACACACTAGAAATAGCCGTGGATTGTGCCTAACGCTCCCTATGCAACTAGGCACAGCCTAAGGAACTAGCTAGCCCTGAAGATAGAAAAATAAAGCCTACCTTGCCTCAGAGAAATTCCCCAAAGGAAAAGGCAGCCCCCCACATATAATGACTGTGAGTAAAGATGAAAATACAAACACAGAGATGAAATAGATTTAGCAAAATGAGGCCCGACTTACTGAACAGACCGAGGATAGGAAAGGTTACTTTGCGGTCAGCACAAAAACCTACAAAAAGACCATGCAGAGGGCGCAAAAAGACCCTCCGCACCGACTCACGGTGCGGAGGCGCTCCCTCTGCGTCCCAGAGCTTCCAGCAAGCAAGACAACAATAAAAATAGCAAGCTGGACAGAAAAATAGCAAACCAAAGAAATACAAGCTGGAACTTAGCTTCTGCTGGGAAGACAGGTCACAAGAACGATCCAGGAGTGAGCTAGACCAATACTGGAACATTGACAGGAGGCATGGAGCAAAGATCTAAGTGGAGTTAAATCGAGCAGCCAGCTAACGAATTAACCTCGTCACCTGTGGAAGGAAACTCAGAAACACCCACCAGAGGAAGTCCATGGACAGAACCAGCCGAAGTACCATTCATGACCACAGGAGGGAGCCCGACAACAGAATTCACAACAGTACCCCCCCCCCTTGAGGAGGGGTCACCGAACCCTCACCAGAGCCCCCAGGCCGACCAGGATGAGCCAAATGAAAGGCACAAACCAGATTGGCAGCATGAACATCAGAGGCAAAAAGCCAGGAATTATCTTTCTGACCATAACCCTTCCACTTGACCAGGTACTGGAGTTTCCGTCTCGAAACACGAGAATCCAAAATCTTCTCCACCACATACTCCAACTCCCCCTCAACCAAGACCGGGGCAGGAGGATCAACGGATGGAACCACAGGCGCCACGTATCTCCGCAATAACGACCTATGGAACACATTATGGATGGCAAAAGAAGCAGGAAGGGCCAAACGAAACGACACAGGATTGATAACCTCAGAAATCTTATACGGGCCAATGAAACGAGGCTTAAACTTAGGAGAGGAAACCTTCATAGGAACATAACGAGACAACAACCAAACCAAATCCCCAACACGAAGTCGGGGACCCACACAGTGCTGGCGGTTAGCGAAACGTTGAGCCTTCTCCTGGGACAATGTCAAATTGTCCACCACATGAGTCCAAATCTGCTGCAACCTATCCACCACAGTATCCACACCAGGACAGTCCGAAGACTCAACCTGCCCTGAAGAGAAACGAGGATGGAAACCAGAATTTCAGAAAAACGGCGAAACCAAAGTAGCCGAGCTGGCCCGATTATTAAGGGCGAACTCAGCCAACGGCAAAAAGGACACCCAATCATCCTGATCAGCAGAAACAAAGCATCTCAGATATGTTTCCAAAGTTTGATTAGTTCGTTCGGTTTGGCCATTTGTCTGAGGATGGAAAGCCGAGGAAAAAGACAAATCAATGCCCATCCTTGCACAAATGGATCGCCAAAACCTCGAAACAAACTGGGAACCTCTGTCAGAAACGATGTTCTCCGGGATACCATGTAAACGAACCACATGCTGGAAAAACAATGGCACCAAATCAGAGGAGGAAGGCAATTTAGACAAAGGTACCAAATGGACCATCTTAGAAAAGCGATCACAAACCACCCAAATGACCGACATCTTTTGAGAGACGGGGAGATCCGAAATAAAATCCATAGAAATATGCGTCCAGGGCCTCTTCGGGACTGGCAAGGGCAAAAGCAACCCACTGGCACGAGAACAGCAGGGCTTAGCCCGAGCACAAGTCCCACAGGACTGCACAAAAGAACGCACATCCCGTGACAAAGACGGCCATCAAAAGGATCTAGCCACCAAATCTCTGGTACCAAAGATTCCAGGATTCCCAGCCAACACTGAACAATGAATCTCAGAGATAACTCAACTAGTCAATCTATCAGGATCAAACAGTTTCTCCGCTGGGTAACGGTCAGGTCTATCAGCCTGAAATTTTTGCAGCACCCGCCGCAAATCAGGGGAGATGGCAGACAAAATTACCCCCTCTTTGAGAATACCCGCCAGCTCAGGAACACCCGGAGAGTCAGGCACAAAACTCCTTGACAGGGCATCAGCCTTCACATTCTTAGAGCCCGGAAGGTACGAAACCACAAAATCAAAGCGGGAGAAAAATAACGACCATCGAGCCTGTCTCGGATTCAACCATTTGGCAGACTCAAGATAAGTCAAATTCTTGTGATCTGTCAAGACCACCACGCGATGCTTGGCTCCTTCAAGCCAATGACGCCACTCCTCGAATGCCCACTTCATGGCCAACAACTCACGATTACCAACATCATAATTACGCTCAGCAGGCGAAAACTTTCTAGAAAAGAAAGCACATGGCTTCATCACCGAGCCATCAGAACTTTTTTGCGACAAAACAGCCCCTGCTCCAATCTCAGAAGCATCAACCTCAACCTGAAACGGGAGCGAAACATCTGGCTGGCACAACACAGGGGCAGAAGAAAAACGACGCTTCAACTCCTGAAAAGCCTCTACAGCTGCAGAAGACCAATTGACCATATCAGCACCCTTCTTGGTCAAATCAGTCAACGGTTTAGCAACAGTAGAAAAATTAGCGATGAAGCGCCGATAAAAATTAGCAAAGCCCAGGAACTTTTGCAGGCTCTTCAAAGATGTTGGCTGAGTCCAATCGTAAATGGCCTGGACTTTAACAGGGTCCATCTCGATAGTAGAAGGGGAAAAAATGAACCCCAAAAATGAAACCTTCTGAACTCCAAAGAGACACTTTGACCCCTTCACAAATAAGGAATTCGCACGAAGGACCTGGAACACCATTCTGACCTGCTTCACATGAGACTCCCAATCATCCGAAAAGACCAAAATATCATCCAAATACACAATCAGGAATTTATCCAGGTACTCTCGGAAGATGTCATGCATAAAGGACTGAAATACTGATGGAGCATTGGAAAGCCCGAATGGCATAACCAGGTACTCAAAATGGCCCTCGGGCGTATTAAATGCTGTTTTCCATTCATCGCCCTGTTTAATACGCACAAGATTATACGCCCCTCGAAGATCTATCTTGGTGAACCAACTAGCCCCTTTAATACGAGCAAACAAATCAGACAGCAATGGCAAAGGATACTGAAATTTGACTGTAATTTTATTAAGAAGGCGGTAATCAATACAAGGTCTCAAAGAACCATCCTTCTTGGCCACAAAAAAGAACCCTGCTCCTAACGGTGATGACGACGGGCGAATATGGCCTTTCTCCAAGGATTCCTTTATATAACTCCGCATAGCGGCGTGTTCTGGCACAGATAAATTGAACAATCGGCCCTTAGGAAACTTACTACCAGGAATCAAATTAATTGCACAATCGCAATCCCTATGAGGAGGTAGGGCACTGGCTTTGGGCTCATCAAATACATCCCGATAATCCGACAAAAACTCTGGAACTTCAGAAGGAGTGGAAGACGAAATAGACAAAAATGGAACATCACCATGCACCCTGTTGTGAATTCTGTGGTCAAGCTCCCTCCTGTGGTCATGAGTGGTACTGCGGCTGGTTCTGTCCATGGGCTTCCTTTGGTGGATGTGAGTGGGGCTGCGGCTTCTGAGTTTCCTTCCTCAGGTGACGAGGTTAAGTCATTAGGTGCTGCTCTATTTAACTCCACCTAGTTCTTTGTTCCTGGCCTCCAGTCTATGTTCCAGTATTGGTCTTGCTCTCTCCTGGATCGTTCTTGTGGCCTGTCTGCCCTGCATAAGCAAAGTTCTGCTTGTGTTACTTTTGTTTGCTATTTTTTCTGTCCAGCTTGCCATATTGGTTTTTCTTGCTTGCTGGAAGCTCTGGGACGCAGAGGGAGCACCTCCGTACCGTTAGTCGGTGCAGAGGGTCTTTTTGCGCCTTCTGTGTGGTTGTTTGTAGGTTTTTGTGCTGACCGCAAAGCTATCTTTCCTATCCTCGGTCTATTCAGTAAGTCGGGCCTCACTTTGCTAAAATCTATTTCATCTCTGTGTTTGTATTTTCATCTTTACTCACAGTCATTATATGTGGGGGCTTTCCTTTGGGGAATTTCTCTGAGGCAAGGAAGGCTTATTTTTCTATCTTCAGGGCTCGCTAGTTTCTCAGGCTGTGCCCGAGGCGCCTAGGTCTGGTCAGGAGCGCTCCACGGCTACCTCTAGTGTGGTATGATAGGATTAGGGATTGCGGTCAGCAGAGATCCCACGTCTCAGAGCTCGTCATATGTGATTAGCAACTATCAGGTCATTTAATGTGCTCGTATTCACCAGGTCCATTGTGGTTCTGAATCACCAGTTCATAACAGTACTGGAGGCCCAAAGTACTAATGCTTCTCAATAGAGGGAAAAGAGAAGTTCTGAGACCATTTTTTTTTCTTTGCACTGTGTTTTCTCTTTCTTTTCCCCTTTACACCAGGGTGGTTCAGAACACAGGTGTAGACATGGACATTCAGGGTCTGTCCTCTTTGATGGATAATCTCGCTATAAGTGTACAGAACATTCAAGATTTGGTGGTTCAGAATCCTATGTTAGAACCTAAAATTTCTATTCCTGCGTTATTTTCTGGAGATAGAGCTAAGTTTCTGAATTTCAAAAATAATTGTAAACTATTTCTGGCTTTGAAACCCCGCTCCTCTGGTGACCCAGTTCAACAAGTAAAGATCATTATTTCTTTATTACGTGGCGACCCTCAAGACTGGGCATTTTCCCTTGCGCCAGGAGATCCTGCATTATGTGATATTGATGCGTTTTTTCTGGCGCTCGGGTTGCTTTATGATGAACCTAATTCAGTGGATCAGACAGAGATAATCTTGCTGGCTCTGTGTCAGGGTCAGGATGAGGTAGAGATATATTGTCAGAAGTTTAGGAAGTGGTCTGTGCTCACTCAATGGAATGAATGTGCTCTGGCAGCAATTTTCAGAAGGGGTCTCTCTGAAGCCCTTAAGGATGTCATGGTGGGATTTCCTATGCCTGCTGGTCTGAATGAGTCTATGTCTTTGGCCATTCAGATCGATTGACGCTTACGGGAGCGTAAAACTGTGCACCATTTGGCAGTATTATCTGAGCATAAACCTGAGCCTATGCAATGTAATAGGACTTTGACCAGAACTGAACGGCTAGAACACAGACGTCGGAATGGGCTATGTTTTTACTGTGGTGATTCCACTCATGCTATCTCCGATTGTCCTAAGCGCACTAAGCGGTTCGCTAGGTCTGCCACCATTGGTACGGTACAGTCGAAATTTCTTTTGTCCGTTACTTTGATCTGCTCTTTGTCATCCTATTCTGTCATGGCATTTGTGGATTCAGGCGCTGCCCTGAATTTGATGGACTTGGAGTTTGCTAGGCGCCGTGGGTTTTTCTTGGAGCCCTTGCAGTACCCTATTCCATTGAGAGGAATTGATGCTACGCCTTTGGCCAAGAATAAGCCTCAGTATTGGACCCAACTGACCATGTGCATGGCTCCTGCGCATCAGGAGGATATTCGCTTTTTGGTGTTGCAGAATCTGCATGATGTGGTCGTGTTGGGGTTGCCATGGCTACAAGTCCATAACCCAGTATTGAATTGGAAATCTATGTCTGTGTCCAGCTGGGGTTGTGAGGGGGTACATGGTGATGTTCCATTTCTGTCTATTTCATCATCCACCCCTTCTGAGGTCCCAGAGTTCTTGTCAGATTACCGGGATGTATTTGATGAGCCCAAGTCCAATGCCCTACCTCCGCATAGGGATTGTGATTGTGCTATCGATTTGATTCCTGGTAGTAAGTTTCCTAAAGGTCGACTGTTTAATTTGTCTGTACCTGAGCACGCCGCTATGCGGAGTTACGTAAAGGAATCCTTGGAGAAGGGTCATATATGCCCGTCGTCGTCGCCATTGGGGGCAGGGTTCTTTTTTGTGGCCAAGAAGGATGGTTCGTTTAGACCTTGTATTGATTACCGTCTTCTAAATAAAATCACAGTCAAATTTCAGTACCCCTTGCCGCTGCTGTCTGATTTGTTTGCTCGGATTAAGGGGGCTAGTTGGTTCACCAAGATAGATCTTCGTGGTGCATATAATCTTGTGCGTATTAAACAGGGCGATGAATGGAAAACAGCATATAATACGCCCGAGGGCCATTTTGAGTACCTGGTTATGCCATTCGGGCTTTCCAATGCTCCATCAGTATTTCAGTCCTTTATACATGACATCTTCCGAGAGTACCTGGATAAATTCCTGATTGTATACTTGGCTGATATTTTGGTCTTCTCGTATGATTGGGAGTCGCACGTGAAGCAGGTTAGAATGGTGTTCCAGGTCCTGCGTGCGAATTCTTTGTTTGTGAAGGGGTCAAAGTGTCTCTTTGGTGTTCAGAAGGTTTCATTTTTGGGTTTCATTTTTTCCCCTTCTACTATCGAGATGGACCCTGTTAAGGTTCGGGCCATTTATGATTGGACTCAGCCGACATCTCTGAAGAGTCTGCAAAAGTTCCTGGGCTTTGCTAATTTTTATCGTCGCTTCATCAATAACTTTTCTAGTATTGCTAAACCGTTGACTGATTTAACCAAGAAGGGTGCTGATGTGGTCAATTGGTCTTCTGCTGCTGTGGAAGCTTTTCAGGAGTTGAAGCGTCGTTTTTCTTCTGCCCCTGTGTTGTGCCAGCCAGATGTTTCGCTCCCGTTCCAGGTCGTTCTGAAATTGGAGCAGGGGCTGTTTTGTCGCAAAGAAGTTCTGATGGCTCGGTGATGAAACCATGTGCCTTCTTTTCCAGGAAGTTTTCGCCTGCTGAGCGTAATTATGATGTTGGCAATCGAGAGTTGCTGGCCATGAAGTGGGCATTCGAGGAGTGGCGTCATTGGCTTGAAGGAGCTAAGCATCGCGTGGTGGTCTTGACTGATCACAAGAACTTGACTTATCTCGAGTCTGCTAAACGGTTGAATCCTAGACAGGCTCGTTGGTCGCTGTTTTTCTCCCGTTTTGACTTTGTGGTTTCGTAACTTCCGGGCTCTAAAAATGTGAAGGCGGATGCCCTGTCTAGGAGTTTTGTGCCCGACTCTCCGGGTTTGCCTGAGCCGGCGGGTATTCTCAAAGAGGGGGTAATTTTGTCTGCCATCTCCCCTGATTTGCGGTAGGTGCTGCAAAAATTTCAGGCTAATAGACCTGACCGTTGCCCAACGGAGAAACTGTTTGTCCCTGATTAATGGACGAGTAGAGTTATCTCTGAGGTTCATTGTTCGGTGTTGGCTGGTCATCCTGGAATCTTTGGTACCAGAGATTTGGTGGTTGGATCCTTTTGGTGGCCGTCTCTGTCGCGGGATGTGCGTTCGTTTGTGCAGTCCTGTGGGATTTGTGCTCGGGCTAAGCCCTTCTGTTCTCGTGCCAGTGGGTTGCTTTTGCCCTTGCCGGTCCCGAAGAGGCCCTGGACACATATCTCTATGGATTTTATTTCGGATCTCCCCATCTCTCAAAAGATGTCGGTCATTTGGGTGGTTTGTGATCGCTTCTCTAAGATGGTCCATTTGGTACCCTTGTCTAAGTTGCCCTCCTCCTCTGATTTGGTGCCATTGTTTTTCCAGCATGTGGTTCGTTTACATGGCATTCCGGAGAACATCGTTTCTGACAGAGGTTCCCAGTTTGTTTCGAGGTTTTGGCGAGCCTTTTGTGTTAGGATGGGCATTGATTTGTCTTTTTCCTCGGCTTTCCATCCTCAGACAAATGGCCAAACTGAACGAACCAATCAGACCTTGGAAACATATCTGAGATGTTTTGTTTCTGCTGATCAGGATGATTGGGTGTCCTTTTAGCCTTTGGCTGAGTTCGCCCTTAATAATCGGGCCAGCTCGGCTACTTTGGTTTCGCCGTTTTTCTGCAATTCTGGTTTCCATCCTCGTTTCTCTTTCAGGCAGGTTGAGTCTTCGGACTGTTCTGGTGTGGATACTGTGGTGGATAGGTTGCAGCAGATTTGGACTCATGTAGTGGACAATTTGACATTGTCCCAGGAGAAGGCTCAACGTTTCGCTAACTGCAGGCGCTGTGTGGGTCCCCGACTTCGTGTTGGGGATTTGGTTTGGTTGTCGTCTCGTTATATTCCTATGAAAGTTTCCTCTCCTAAGTTTAAGCCTCGTTTCATTGGTCCGTATAGGATTTCTGAGGTTCTTAATCCTGTGTCTTTTCGTTTGACCCTTCCAGCTTCTTTTTCCATCCATAATGTATTCCATAGGTCATTGTTGCGGAGATTCGTGGCACCTGTGGTTCCATCCGTTGATCCTCCTGCCCCGGTCTTGGTTGAGGGGGAGTTGGAGTATATAGTGGAGAAGATTTTGGATTCTCGTATTTCGAGACGGAAACTCCAGTACCTGGTTAAGTGGAAGGGTTATGGTCAGGAAGATAATTCCTGGGTCTTTGCCTCTGATGTTCATGCTGCCGATTTGGTTCGTGCCTTTCATTTGGCTCATCCTGGTCGGCCTGGGGGCTCTGGTGAGGGTTCGGTGACCCCTCCTCAAGGGGGGGGGGGTACTGTTGTGAATTCTGTGGTCAAGCTCCCTCCTGTGGTCATGAGTGGTACTGCGGCTGGTTCTGTCCATGGACTTCCTCTGGTGGGTGTTTCTGAGTTTCCTTCCTCAGGTGACGAGGTTAAGTCGTTAGGTGCTGCTCTATTTAACTCCACTTAGATCTTTGTTCCTGGCCTCCAGTCTATGTTCCAGTATTGGTCTTGCTCTCTCCTGGATCGTTCTTGTGGCCTGTCTGCCCTGCATAAGCTAAGTTCTGCTTGTGTTACTTTTGTTTGCTATTTTTTCTGTAAAGCTTGCTATATTGGTTTTTCTTGCTTGCTGGAAGCTCTGGGACGCAGAGGGAGCACCTCCGTACCGTTAGTCGGTGTGGAGGGTCTTTTTGCGCCCTCTGTGTGGTTGTTTGTAGGTTTTTGTGCTGACCGCAAAGCTATCTTTCCTATCCTTGGTCTATTCAGTAAGTCGGGCCTCACTTTGCTAAAATCTATTTAATCTCTGTGTTTGTATTTTCATCTTTACTCACAGTCATTATATGTGGGGGCTGCCTTTTCCTTTGGGGAATTTCTCTGAGGCAAGGTAGGCTTATTTTTCTATCTTCAGGGCTAGCTAGTTTCTCAGGCTGTGCCCGAGGCGCCTAGGTCTAGTCAGGAGCGCTCCACGGCTACCTCTAGTGTGGTATGATAGGATTAGGGATTGCGGTCAGCAGAGTTCCCACGTCTCAGAGCTCGTCCTATGTGATTAGCAACTATCAGGTCATTTTCTGTGCTCGTATTCACCAGGTCCATTGTGGTTCTGAATCACCAGTTCATAACAGTACCCCCTGGCAACCCCAGCTGGACACAGACATAGATTTCCAGTCCAATACTGGATTATGAACCTGTAGCCATGGCAACCCCAAAACGACCACATCATGCAGATTATGCAACACCAGAAAGCGGATATCCTCCTGATGTGCAGGAGCCATGCACATGGTCAATTGGGTCCAGTACTGAGGCTTATTCTTGGCCAAAGGCGTAGCATCAATTCCTCTCAATGGAATAGGATACTGCAAGGGCTCCAAGAAAAAACCACAGCGCCTAGCATACTCCAAGTCCATCAAATTCAGGGCAGCGCCTGAATCCACAAATGCCATAACAGAATAGGATGACAAAGAGCAAATCAGAGTAACGGACAATAGAAATTTAGACTGTACCGTACCAATGGTGGCAGACCTAGCGAACTGCTTAGTGCGCTTAGGACAATCGGAGATAGCATGAGTGGAATCACCACAGTAAAAACATAGCCCATTCCGACGTCTGTGTTCTTGCCGTTCAGCTCTGGTCAAAGTCCTATCACATTGCATAGGCTCAGGCCCATTCTCAGATAGTGCCGCCAAATGGTGCACCGCTTTACGCTCACGCAAGCGTCGATCGATCTGAATGGCCAAGGACATAGACTCATTCAGACCAGCAGGCATGGGAAATCCCACCATGACATCCTTAAGGGCTTCAGAGAGACCCTTTCTGAAGATTGCTGCCAGGGCACATTCATTCCACTGAGTGAGCACAGACCACTTTCTAAACTTCTGACAATATATCTCCGCTTCATCCTGACCCTGACACAGAGCCTGATCCACTGAATTAGGTTCGTCATGAAGCAATCCAAGCGCCAGGAAAAACGCATCAACATCACGCAATGCCGGATCTCCTGGCGCAAGGGAAAATGCCCAGTCTTGAGGGTCACCACGTAACAAAGAAATAATGATCTTTACTTGTTGAACAGGGTCACCTGAGGAGCGAGGTTTCAAGGCAAGAAACAATTTACAATTATTTTTGAAATTCAAGAACTTAGATCTATCACCAAAAAACAAATCAGGAATTGGAATCCTAGGCTCCGACATCGAATTCTGAACCACAAAATCTTGAATGTTTTGTACCCTTGTAGTGAGATTATCCATCCAAGAGGACAGACCTTGAATATCCATGTTTACACCTGTGTCCTGAACCACCCAGAGGTAAAGGGGAAAAGAGAGACAAAACACACTGCAAAGAAAAAAAAATGGTCTCAGAACTTCTCTTATCCCTCTATTGAGATGCATTAGTACTTTGGGCCACCTGTACTGTTATGACCTGGTGGTCAGGATAATAATGGACATGGTGGTTAAGAGCACACGGAATGACCTGATAGTTACTGATAATTAAGGACGAGCTCTGGGACGTGGCAACTCTGCTGACCGCAATCCCTAATCCTATCAAACACACTAGAAATAGCTGTGGATTGCGCCTAACGCTCCCTATGCAACTAGGCACAGCCTAAGGAACTAGCTAGCCCTGAAGATAGAAAAATAAAGCCTACCTTGCCTCAGAGAAATTCCCCAAAGGAAAAGGCAGCCCCCCACATATAATGACTGTGAGTAAAGATGAAAATACAAACACAGAGATGAAATAGATTTTGCAAAGTGAGGCCCGACTTACAGAACAGACCGAGGATAGGAAAGGTTACTTTGCGGTCAGCACAAAAACCTACAAAAAGACCACGCAGAGGGCGCAAAAAGACCCTCCGCACCGACTCATGGTGCGGAGGCGCTCCCTCTGCGTCCCAGAGCTTCCAGCAAGCAAGACAACAATAAAAATAGCAAGCTGGACAGAAAAATAGCAAACCAAAGAAATACAAGCTGGAACTTAGCTTCTGCTGGGAAGACAGGTCACAAGAACGATCCAGGAGTGAACTAATACTGGAACATTGACAGGAGGCATGGAGAAAAGATCTAAGTGGAGTTAAATAGAGCAGCCAGCTAACGAATTAACCTCGTCACTTGTGGAAGGAAACTCAGAAACACCCACCAGAGGAAGTCCATGGACATAACCAGCCGAAGTACCATTCATGACCACAGGAGGGAGCCCGACAACAGAATTTGCAACACATACCCCCCACAACTTTAGCCAAATGACCCCCAATGTCCAATGCCTAACTATTATTATAAGGTAAATTAAGATTGACAAGCTTCAATACAAAGAATGGATGTTTTTGCCATAAAAATGGGCACTGGAGGTGTTTTCCTGGCCTCCACTCACTGCCGACTATGCTTCCCCATTGACTTGCATTGGGTTTCATGTTTCGGTCGAGCCCCGACTTTTCGCGATAATCGGCCGATTTCACTCGACTCGACTTTTGAGATAGTCGGGTTTCGCAAAACCCGACTCGACCCTAAAAAAGTAAAAGTCGCTCAACCCTAGCTGCAACTCTTTTGTGCTGCCGGTGAACTGATGTATGCCTAGCGTACAGACTTTTCGCAAATAGGCGGTCAGGAGATCTGTCCCTAATGGGGGTTCGTTGCAATCAGTCTCTTAGTCAACAGCATGTGTAGTGAGCGGTGGGTAGTCTTTATCAGGTAGGTCATCTATTCGGTCAGGCAGGGCATCCACATCATCATTCTGGCTTGGGTGTTATCCTCTGGTAGGGGAGCTTTCTGGCAATGCGATGAGTGGATCCAAGTGGATCTTCCCTCCAGCTTCACAGAGGTTGGTGTCATCAGCGGCACTTGGAAAGGACCATCAAATCTGGGATTGAGTGGTGTTCTCCTTACAAACTTTTTTCACCAACACCCAATCTCCTGGCTTCAAGGAGTGCGTACCGGACACTGAATCTGGATCTGGCAATGAAGAAAAAAACTCGAGAATGGATATTAGCAAGTTTCTTGGTGAGTTCAATTACATAAGCAGGCAAAGTATCATATTGCATAGTCAGCTGCTGAGGGAAAGAATACCCCTAACCTGGGCTAGACCCAAACAAAATTTCACATGGTGACAGCTTTTCTGGGCCTCTGGGATTGTGCCTAACACTAAGTAGTGTGATTGGGAGTGTCTCCTGCCATGGTTTGTTTGTCTCTTGGGCAACTTTCAACATCCTGTTCTTAAGTGTCCCATTCAGTCTTTCTACTTTCTCGCTACTCTGGGGATTGTAGGGAGTGCATAGGCCTAAATCTGACCCTACTGCTGACCAGACCTCCCGTGTGAGATTTGCTGTGAATGCGGGTCCCTGATCACTCTCTATCACTTCAGGGAACCCACATCTGCATATCTCAACTCTGAGAGTAGCTTCTTTGCAGTAGTCTTTGCTGACTGGTTCCTCACTGGGAAAACTTCTGGCCATCCTGAGAACACGTCCACGACCACAAGGGCATATTCGAATCCTCCATTTGGCAGCATTTGGATGTGTTCTATCTGGATCCTCTCGAAGGGGTACAGTGGTCTGGCAAGATGATGTGTGGGAACTTTCTTCATTCTTCTAGGGTTGCATTTGCCGCAGGTCAAACAGCTGCTAGTGAACTTGGCTGTTAGGGTGGAGATCCCTGGAGCGAACCAGTAAGCACCAATCAGATCATTCATCTGTGTCTTTGATCTGTGTGTGGGCCCATGTGCCCACTGGACCAACATAGGGTACATGCTTCGGGGTAAACAGGGTTTGTAGTCCATTGCGTATACCCTTCCTTCTTCTTGTGTTGCTCCCTTTCGCATCCAGCATTCCTTCTTGTCCTTTTGGGGCTTGCTCTCGCAGCTTTTTTGAGTAGATCCCAGGACGTCATCTGGTTAGGTTTCTTGTCTTCAGTCGTCATGTAGTAGCCGTCCGGCTCTATGACCTCTCCTACTTCTCCATATTGTCTTCCTTTGGCTGCTTCTTTGGCTGCTATATTCGCCATGTTATTACCCCGTGCGTCTACTGTGTTCACTTTTCCATGTGCTTTGACTTTTAGTGCTGCCACCACTTTTGGAAGTTGGAGTGCGTCCAGCAGGTCCTTGATAGCTCCATGATGCTTCACGGTTGTTCCGCTTGCTGTAATGAAGTCTCTTGCAGCCCAGATGGGTCCAAAGTCGTGCGCTATGCCATGCGAGTGCCTTGAATCAGTGTATATGTTCGCAGTTTTGCCTTCTGCCATTTGGTAGGCCTTTGTCAGCGCTATCAGTTCTGCTTCCTGGGCTGACAGACTAGGCAGCAGACATCTGGACCACAGGATCTCTTGATTGCTGGTCACTGCACATCCCGTGTGGAATCTTCCTTCATCATCTGCAAATCTGGAGCCATCCACATAGGGGATCAACTCTGGGTTGGTCAGTGGCTCTTCTGCCACCTTGGGTAGACCTGCTGTTTCCTGTTGCATGATGCTGAAGCAATCATGGTCATCCGTCCGGAGAAAATCCAAATCCCTGCGGAAGGTATCATGCAGATTTTGATTAGACTTTTGATCTGAGGGTCCATCCCCCTTGGGAGTGGGAGTAAAGTGGACCGGTTGAGGACTGTGCATCTGGAGATGGTGACACTGTCGGGCAGGAGTAGAGAGCACTGGAGGCGAAGATGCCTGGCGGTGGAGAGATGTTTTGGCTGGGTTTGGTTGAGGATTTCTGAGATGTCATACGGAGCCAGGATTTCCAATCTGCAATCCAAGAATGATGTCAGCAGTCTTGTCCAAGAGGGCATGTGCTGCAAATGCTGCTCTCATGCAGGAGGAGGCTTCCCTTGCAACTGGATCCAGGTGAGCTGAAAAGTAGTCCACAAGGTCTCTGCTTTCCCCCTTGAAGATGCGTCAGGACTCCAGTAGCAAGGCCTTCTTTTTCCATCAGGTAGAGATGGAATGGCTTCTCGTAGTCAGGTAGGCCTAGTGCTGGGACTGAGACTACAGAGCCTTTTAACTTCTTGAACGAGCGGAAGGCTGCATATGTCAGGAGGAACGGGGTTACATTGATGCAATCATACAGAGGCTGCATTAGGATTGAGGCATCAGGGATCCAGGCTCTGCAATACAAAACTAGACCAAGGAAGGCCTGTAGCGCCTTTGGAGTTGGAGGAACCGTCTTCTCCACTGTGGTCTTCCGGTTATCTATCAGATGTTTTGTCTGGTTAGCAATACAGTGTCTCTGGAACGTAACTCGCTTCAGACACCACTGGACTTTGTTCTTTGAAACCTTGCAGTGCTGCTCCGCCAGGTAGAGTAGGAGAGACAAGAAATGGGCTTTACACGTGTCAAAGTCAACTGCACAAAGGAGTAGATTGTCCACGTATTGTAGCAGGGTTACTTCTGCATGTTCTGTGACCCAGTTGGCGAGGACTGTGGACATTGCTTTGGTGAACTGTGAAGTGCTGTTCTGGACCCGCTGTGGCATCACTGTCCATGTGTGCTGTGCCCCCGTGTTGCGTTAAGGCAAACAGGAACTGGTCTTCCGGATGAAGGGGAATACTGGAGAAAGCATTAGCCAGGTCGGTTACTATGAACACTTCTGTTGTGGAAGGCACATTTGAGCAGAGTGTGCGGATTTGGCACAATTGGAGTTTCAAACACCGTGGCGTCATTCACATCTCTCAGGTTTATGTACCATTCTGAACTTGGCTGGCTCTCCTTTTACAGTCTTTTTCTTGACCGGGAAAAAGCGGGCTATTGCAAGGCGATGTGCAAGGAACAATAACTCCTATTTCCAGGTAGACCTTCAGTTGGTCAGAGGCAGTTTGACTCTGGGCGATAGGCAGGGGATACTGAGCCTTACGAGGATATACAGATACAGACATGTCTCTAAACAGCAAAAGCACAAAAAGAGGATTCAGAGATCCTCCAAAAATTAGAAAAAACAGCAAAACACGGCAGAGGTTCTTACCTGCCTAGGTCTCCAAACAAATGCACTAACAGGATGCAGTGGACCCATGTGGTTAAAATAGAAACAACACATGTGCAGCATAACCGATGACGCAGCCACTCACCAGCTACCAAACTAATGGAGAGGGTGGCTGCTTGGCACATTGTTGCACATAAAAACTTGTATGTGGTGCTGTTCACACAATGGAGATGCACAGCATCCAGGCAGGCCTAGTAGTGACACCTTTCTATTAGATCAGGCGGGCCTGCCCAGCACTATCCAAATGCACCCCTTGTGCACAGACACCACAGTTTACAAGCAGAAAATGGGCCCAACTGCACCCCGAAAAAAAGTGCAAAAAACACATAAAAAAATAATGTGTGAGGTATTAGTTTATATTCTGGCCAAAATACACAAGCTCATAACCCACGTCAAGGGGGTCGTCTTTTTTTACCCTTCAGGGGCTCTGCAAATGTAACATGGCATCTGCAATATGTTCTAGCCACATTTACATTCCACAAATCAAATAGGGCTCCTTCCCTTCTGAGCCTTATATCCCTAAACAGTAGGGATATTGACTTGTTTAAGAGAAATTGTGTAATACATTTTGGGGTCCATTTTCTCATATTTCCACTTGTAAAAATGAAATAACATTAAAAAAAATTGCAGCGAAAACATTACTTTAGTGGAAAAAAAATCATTTTTTTCAGTAGCACCTGAAGAGTTAACAAATGTTAAATAATTTGATGGGTGCAATTTTTAAAATGGTATCATTTCTGGTATTTTTTTATATTCCCCAAATTGAAAGGGTCCATAAAAAATAAGATTTGTAAATTTCAGATATTTTTTATTAACAAATGCAAAAAAATATTGACGAAAATAACTAACTGAAATTACAATGGGTCATGAAAAAACATTCTCAGGATCATTGGGATATGTTGAAGAGTTCCACATTAGTGAGACATCAGATTTAAAAAACAGGACTTGGTCATTTAGTTCAAAATTGGCTCTGTCACTAAGGCCGGGGTCACACTAGCATAGAATATGGGCGAGTGCTATGCGAGAAAACATCGCATAGCACTCGGCCCAGTGTTAATCTATGGGACAGATCTGTGATTATTTTCTCATGCCGAATTGGAATGTGAGAACAATCGTAGCATGCTGTGATTGGCACCAAGACTAGGCCGAGTCTCAGCTCACTCGCACCCATATAAGTCTATGGGTGTGAGTGACACAGTGCACATCACTCGGATATCATCTGAGTGCTGTGTGATACACGCCGACGCCGGAAGTGGAGGAGATAGAGAAATTACTTTCTCCGCCTCCTCCGCAGCTGTGCTCCGATTATCTCTATCCGAGAGGCTCAGAGCACAGACACATAACACTCGGCTCCCTCTCGCAGCAGTGCAGGAGCCGAGGGTCATTAGTATATCGCATCTGATGCCATACGCTAGTGTGACCCCGGCCTTAGAGGTTAAATCAAGAGTTAGTTTTACAAGATTTTCTCTTTTATTTTGAAGCTTTGTAGGTAACACAGGTTGTCTCCTTGTACTTTACGATCTCGATATACAGTATATACTCTCTCTAGGCCTGGGTCATGATTATCTTCCTTTCCTAGAAGTATTTCTTCGTCAGGTATGGTGTTGTTTTTCCTCAACCTATCTTCAAGGTCGTCTATGTGGAGATTTTGGAAGTACACTTCTTTTTGTTTCTGTTACTTTTGTAGAGAGGGTAGTGGTTTGGGTATGGGAGCCTACAATCTTTGGACCATTGGGTAGACCTGTTTGAGATCACGTCTATGATCTGCTTTTTTTCATTCATAGTTTGTGTGAACTAATTGAATAGATCCTTTATACAGTCATTTGTGGAAGCGCCTTGATGTAGTCTCTAAGGTTGGTATCTTCTTATGTGGAGTCTTCTTCTTCATCACAGTCTGACCATTATGTTGTGACCATATTGCGTTTATTTTCATTAAAAGTAATTGCCATTTTATTGCTTTAGGAAGGTTAATGTTTGCTTTTTCATTTGGTTTGTGTTCATTTTTAGTATTTTGGGGGTGTTTTTCTAGTTTTATTAGCTTTTTCATTTGATGTTTTTGATGTTATGTCCATTATGTTGTCTGGTCTTAATGTAATTTCTCTGAGTGTAAAAAAAGATTGGAGTTCTATAATTTAGCAGTAGTGGGTGATTGCTCTCCAAAGTGTAGCGATGCTAGATGTAAGATTGTATGTCTGTTGTTAATAAGGTGCTTAAGTAATAAATATATGATTCCTAGTTATTTTTATTTCAGATTTTCAAAGCCCAGCTTTGAGGTGCTTATAGCACCACTAAAGCGTTTTTTTTTTATCACAACGCTGGGGTGGTCCCATAAATGTAAGGTCCCTGTAGTTAGTCTCATACTCACCAGCAACCGACTTCATTTGCTATCATTACCGCTCCAGTTTGTGATATGTCAGATCGCTCCAGTGTTTGCTGGCTAATGCGGAAGGTTCAACACAGTGTAAGTCTATGAGAGCCAGAAGAGGGCTAGGACGGGGCTCTCGCAGACTTCCATTGAGAGCCCGTGAGCGTTACCTCTGACTTCCGGTCAGTCAAAAGCTGTGGTGACAAAATCGCTGCACAGGACGGACCTTGCATTAGAAACACCACTCCAGAGCTGCAATGAAAAGTAATGCTGGAGTGGTGTTTTAAAATTGTCTTTTTTGGCAGAAGAGTAATTGCAATACCACTTGAGAACAGTAGATGGCAGCAGCATATCATTCATGTAGTCTTCTCCAATTGCTGCTATAATAACAGCTAGTGGTGTACTAGGAAGAAAGAGGATTATTATCATGTATTTGTCTTTTTTATTGAAAAAAAAGTAAGGAGAGATGGCTTATAATAAAGCCTTATTAACTTATGGAAGTATTTTAAGAAAATAGATCATAATAGTTTTTAAAGGTTGAAAATAGATATAGTCTGAGTTAAACCTTTTCCCTAACACAGACCTGGGGATAGTGTGGCCTGTGGGTCACATGCAACCCTCTGGCTGTTCATTCTGCAGTGAGGGTGGAGAAGGATGGTTGACATAATACTGTGTAAGGGGGTTGTGTCTGGACAGGCTCGGACTGGCCCACAGGGTAACAGGGGAATCCCCTGGTGGGCCCATGTGCAGACCTGGGCCCTCAACCTCACTGTATGGGCAGTACTTGGCATTGTTCACTTGATTCACTCTGTGCATAAAAAAGCAGCATCTCATCATTCATTAACCAAACTACCCAGTTTATTAATAAATAGAGATAGAAGTAAATTTGTGACAAGGGTAGTGTAATATTTGTATGCAATTATTATGTCTAAATGTGTCTGGACATCATTCTGAGTAGGGGTGCTGTATGTGGTACGTGTGTAAGGGGGCTGTGTGTGGTGCATAATACAGTGTAAGGGGTGTTATGTTTGCTAATGACAGGTGTTATGAAGGCAATCCAGAAACACAGTGTGCTTAGCGATCAGAGCGCACACAGTGATCTGACAAATACCCAAAAATACAAGAACGAGCTCTGAGACGTGGAAACTCTGTAGACTGCACACCTGATCCTATCCTAAACACACCTAAAAGCGGCTGTGGATTGCGCCTAACAACTACCTAGGCAACTCGGCACAGCCTAAGAAACTAGCTAGCCTGAAGATAGAAAAATAGGCCTGACTTGCCCCAGAGAAATTCCCCAAAGGAAAAGGCAGCCCCCCACATATAATGACTGTGAGTAAGATGAAAAGACAAAACGTAGGGATGAAATAGATTCAGCAAAGTGGGGCCCGATATTCTAGGACAGAGCGAGGACAGTAAAGCGAACTTTGCAGTCTACAAAAAACCCTAAAGCAAAACCACGCAAAGGGGGCAAAAAAAAACCCACCGCGCCGAACTAACGGCACGGCGGTACACCCTTTGCGTCTCAGAGCTTCCAGCAAAACAAAAGACAAGCTGGACAGAAAAAAAGCAACAAAAAAGCAAAAGGCACTTAGCTATACAGAGCAGCAGGTCACAGGAACAATCAGGAGAAGCTCAGATCCAACACTGAAACATTGACAAGGAGCAAGGATAGCAGCATCAGGCGGAGTTAAGTAATGAAGCAGTTAACGAGCTCACCAGAACACCTGAGGGAGGAAGCTCAGAAGCTGCAGTACCACTTGTGACCACAGGAGTGAATTCAGCCACAGAATTCACAACAAAGGGGGCCGTGTGGGGGACATAATTCTGTGTAAGGGGATGTGTGTGGGCGACATAATACTGTATACGAGGGCTGTGTGGGCGACATAATACTGTGTAAGAGGTCTGTGTGGGCGACATAATACTGTGTAAGAGGGCTGTGTGGGCGACATAAAACTGTGTAAGAGGGCTGTGTGGGCGACATAATACTGTGTAAGGCTAGTTTCACATTTGCGTTTAAATCCGCAGCGTTTAATACGCATCCGCAAGGGGTGGAAAAAACGCATATAAACACGTACAAACGTGGCGTTTTTTAGACGCATGCAGTACCGTATGTGGTAAAAAAACGCCGCGTTTATATGCGTTTTTTCCTGCGTTTGCGTTTTTGTGCACATGATGAGAAATTTCACAAGAGAAAAATCTAGATAACCAGACACCGCCAATGGGACTACAGAGGGCGTGTATTATGGGATTTCTTTATATAGACCCTTGAACAGCTGTAATCTTCAGATTTTGCTTCTGTATCCAGTGCCATGACGGATCTTCACATAGAGAGCTTTTATTTCAACCTGGATTTAAGCATCAAGCTGTTTCTTGCCTGTGCTTTTGCTTGGGAGCAAGACAGAAATCGCGAAAGATGGAGAAGGAGACAACGTCGGCGTTTTTGGAGATACCCCATTATCGAACTACGTGAGAGCCATGGAGCCTATCACACGCTGTATGGCGAGCTTAATGCCAACCCTGAGAGATTCCATGAATATACAAGGATGTCGCAAGACTCATTCCGGGATTTGCTTGCTCGTGTCCAAGGAGCGAAACGGCGACAGGACACCCAGCTCCGTAGAGCGATTCCACCAGAGGAACGTCTGCTGGTTACATTAAGGTACGTTCCACATCTAAACCAATGACAGTCCAAATTTTGTGTTTTCTGACATGTATGTTTTGGGTATGTTCCTTTCTTTCTTTAGCGTAACCACACCATAAATAGAATAGTTTGTAATTTTGGGGGGCTTTCTTTTTCTTACAGATTTCTTGCAACCGGTTGAGAGTTTATCATCCCTCCACTTCCAATACTGGCTTGGAATATCTACCCTGTCCGGAATAGTTGCGGACACCTGCCGGGCTTTGTGGAATGTACTCCGGGATGAGTTTATAACCCTACCCACTGTGGACATATGGGACATCGTCCCTTAAATTTGTGTGTAATAGATTATGTACACAGAAGAGAAAATGGAGGTTATACAAGGCAGTTCTCTACTCACCAGGTCAGGTGTCCTAACTAATGAGTTTTTTGACACCTGACCTGTTCAGTCGAGTTCTGCACTGTATTTCCGCCATTTTCTCTTCAGACTGCAACACTAGTCACAGACTAAGCAGAAAGAAGAGATTATGGAGATAATACATCTATTTTTTTTGGGCCACCTCATATCTTTATGCTACAGACACACAAAGCTGCAGTCTTATTTTTATAACTACTGGAGATATGATGTGGCTCAAAAATTAAGTGTGTGACGAAGTTTCTTATTTGGCGCACGGTGTGTGTTGCTGGCGGGGATAGACACAATAAACCAAACATATTTGGGGCAAATCAAATTGTATTTATTTTTTAACAACCAAAAAAATGTATTTAACTGCGCCGGCTTGGGGTAGAGTGATGTAAACGGGGGGTGTTAAGAACTGAGGCCTGGCTAACCGTGGATGACGCCGAGGTGACAGGAGAAGGGGCAATGAAACTAGTGGGGTCTGATAGTTCGGGGATGGGGCTTGACACATGAGAGGCTTGAGACGCACTGGAAGGGTGAGACAAACCTAACATTATAGACACATTGGGAGGTGAAGGGGAGGAATGCTAATAGTCCTCTGTTTTTTTTTTTTGTGTTTTTTTACTTTGCCGGGTTCTGGGAGGTATTGGTGGGCTCATATGGTGTGGCGTGGTGGTGGGTGACCTGTCAGGGTCCGGCTGCACTGTGTCAGAGTCCATAGTGCTTGTAGAGTGAGTAGCCATGCCAGAGTCCATAGTGCTCGTAGAGCGTGCAGCCATGCCAGAGTCCATAGTGCTCGTAGAGCGTGGAGTGAATTCAGCCACAGAATTCACAACAGTACCCCCCCCTTGAGGAGGGGTCACCGAACCCTCACCAGAGCCCCCAGGCCAACCAGGATGAGCCGCATGAAAGGCACGAACAAGATCGGAAGCATGAACATCAGAGGCAAAAACCCAGGAATTATCTTCCTGAGCATAACCCTTCCATTTAACCAGATACTGGAGTTTCCGTCTAGAAACACGAGAATCCAAAATCTTCTCCACAATATACTCCAATTCCCCCTCCACCAAAACCGGGGCAGGAGGCTCAACAGATGGAACCATAGGTGCCACGTATCTCCGCAACAACGACCTATGGAATACATTATGTATGGAAAAGGAGTCTGGGAGGGTCAAACGAAAAGACACAGGATTGAGAACCTCAGAAATCCTATACGGACCAATAAAACGAGGTTTAAATTTAGGAGAGGAAACCTTCATAGGAATATGACGAGAAGATAACCAAACCAGATCCCCAACACGAAGTCGGGGACCCACACGGCGTCTGCGATTAGCGAAACGTTGAGCCTTCTCCTGGGACAAGGTCAAATTGTCCACTACCTGAGTCCAGATCTGCTGCAACCTATCCACCACAGAATCCACACCAGGACAGTCCGAAGACTCAACTGTCCTGAAGAGAAACGAGGATGGAACCCAGAATTGCAAAAAAATGGAGAAACCAAGGTAGCCGAGCTGGCCCGATTATTAAGGGCGAACTCAGCCAACGGCAAAAAGGACACCCAATCATCCTGGTCTGCAGAAACAAAACATCTCAGATATGTTTCCAAGGTCTGATTGGTTCGTTCGGTCTGGCCATTAGTCTGAGGATGGAAAGCCGAGGAAAAGGATAGGTCAATGCCCATCCTACCACAAAAGGCTCGCCAAAACCTTGAAACAAACTGGGAACCTCTGTCAGAAACAATATTCTCAGGAATGCCATGCAACCGAACCACATGCTGAAAGAACAAAGGTACCAAATCAGAGGAGGAAGGCAATTTAGCCAAGGGCACCAGATGGACCATTTTAGAAAAGCGATCACAGACCACCCAAATGACTGACATCTTTTGAGAAACGGGAAGGTCAGAAATGAAATCCATCGAAATATGTGTCCAAGGCCTCTTTGGGACCGGCAAGGGCAAAAGCAACCCACTGGCACGAGAACAGCAGGGCTTAGCCCTAGCACAAATCCCACAGGACTGCACAAAAGTACGTACATCCCGTGACAGAGATGGCCACCAGAAGGATCTAGCCACTAACTCTCTGGTACCAAAGATTCCAGGATGACCAGCCAACACCGAACAATGAAGTTCAGAGATAAGTTTATTAGTCCACCTATCAGGGACGAACAGTTTCTCTGCTGGACAACGATCAGGTTTATTAGCCTGAAATTTTTGCAGCACCCGCCGCAAATCAGGGGAGATGGCAGACACAATGACTCCTTCCTTGAGGATACCCGCTGGCTCAGATAAACCCGGAGAGTCGGGCACAAAACTCCTAGACAGAGCATCCGCCTTCACATTTTTAGAGCCCGGAAGGTACGAAATCACAAAGTCGAAGCGGGCAAAAAATAACGACCAACGGGCCTGTCTAGGATTCAAGCGCTTGGCAGACTCGAGATAAGTCAAGTTCTTATGATCAGTCAATACCACCACGCGATGCTTAGCTCCTTCAAGCCAATGACGCCACTCCTCGAATGCCCACTTCATGGCCAGCAACTCTCGATTGCCCACATCATAATTACGCTCAGCGGGCGAAAACTTCCTGGAAAAGAAAGCACATGGTTTCATCACTGAGCAATCAGAACCTCTCTGTGACAAAACCGCCCCTGCTCCAATCTCAGAAGCATCAACCTCGACCTGGAACGGAAGAGAAACATCTGGCTGACACAACACAGGGGCAGAACAAAAACGACGCTTCAACTCCTGAAAAGCTTCCACAGCAGCAGAAGACCAATTAACCAAATCAGCACCCTTCTTGGTCAAATCGGTCAATGGTTTGGCAATGCTAGAAAAATTACAGATGAAGCGACGATAAAAATTAGCAAAGCCCAGGAACTTTTGCAGACTTTTCAGAGATGTCGGCTGAATCCAATCCTGGATGGCTTGGACCTTAACTGGATCCATCTCGATAGTAGAAGGGGTAAAGATGAACCCTAAAAATGAAACTTTCTGCACACCGAAGAGACACTTTGATCCCTTCACAAACAAGGAGTTAGCACCCTTAATCCGAGCAAACAAGTCAGATAACAATGGCAAGGGATACTGAAATTTAACAGTGATCTTATTAAGAAGGCGGTAATCAATACACGGTCTCAGCGAACCATCCTTCTTGGCTACAAAGAAGAACCCTGCTCCCAGTGGTGATGACGATGGGCGAATATGTCCCTTCTCCAGGGATTCCTTCACATAACTGCGCATAGCGGCGTGTTCGGGCACGGATAAATTAAATAATCGACCTTTAGGGAATTTACTACCAGGAATCAAATTGATAGCACAATCACAATCCCTATGCGGAGGTAGAGCATCGGACTTGGGCTCTTCAAATACATCCTGATAATCAGATAAGAACTCTGGGACCTCAGAAGGGGTGGATGACGAAATCGACAAAAATGGAACATCACCATGTACCCCCTGACAACCCCAGCTGGATACCGACATGGAATTCCAATCCAATACTGGATTATGGGTTTGTAGCCATGGCAACCCCAACACGACCACATCATGCAGATTATGCAACACCAGAAAGCGAATAACTTCCTGATGTGCAGGAGCCATGCACATGGTCAGCTGGGCACAGTATTGAGGTTTATTCTTGGCCAAAGCTGTAGCATCAATTCCTCTCAATGGAATAGGACACCGCAAAGGCTCCAAGAAAAACCCACAACGTTTAGCATAATCCAAATCCATCAGATTCAGGGCAGCGCCCGAATCCACAAACGCCATGACAGAAAATGACGACAAAGAGCATATCAAGGTAATGGACAGAAGGAATTTGGACTGTACAGTACCAATGACGGCAGACCTAGCGGACCGCTTAGTGCACTTAGGACAATCAGAAATAGCATGAGTGGAATCACCACAGTAGAAACACAGACCATTCAGACGTCTGTATTCCTGCCGTTCAACTCTAGTCATAGTCCTATCGCACTGCATAGGCTCAGGTTTAACCTCAGGCAGTACCGCCAAATGGTGCACAGATTTACGCTCGCGCAAGCGTCGACCGATCTGAATGGCCAAAGACAAAGACTCATTCAAACCAGCAGGCATAGGAAATCCCACCATGACATCCTTAAGAGCCTCAGAGAGACCCTTTCTGAACAAAGCTGCCAGCGCAGATTCATTCCACTGAGTGAGTACTGACCATTTCCTAAATTTCTGACAATATACTTCTATATCATCCTGACCCTGGCACAAAGCCAGCAAATTTTTCTCAGCCTGATCCACTGAATTAGGCTCATCGTACAGCAATCCGAGCGCCAGGAAAAACGCATCGACACTACTCAATGCAGGGTCTCCTGGCGCAAGAGAAAATGCCCAGTCTTGAGGGTCGCCGCGCAAAAAAGAAATAATAATCAAAACCTGTTGAATAGGATTACCAGAAGAATGAGGTTTCAAGGCCAGAAATAGCTTACAATTATTTTTGAAACTTAGAAACTTAGTTCTATCTCCAAAAAACAAATCAGGAATAGGAATTCTTGGTTCTAACATAGATTTCTGATCAATAGTATCTTGAATTTTTTGTACATTTATAACGAGATTATCCATTGAAGAGCACAGACCCTGAATATCCATGTCCACACCTGTGTCCAGAATCACCCAAATGTCTAGGGGAAAAAAAAAAGTGAACACAGAGCAGGAAAAAAAAAAAAAAAAATGATGTCAGAACTTTTTCTTTCCCTCTATTGAGAATCATTAGTTTGGCTCCTTGTACTGTTATGTTTGCTAATGACAGGTGTTATGAAGGCAATCCAGAAACACAGTGTGCTTAGCGATCAGAGCGCACACAGTGATCTGACAAATACCCAAAAATACAAGAACGAGCTCTGAGACGTGGAAACTCTGTAGACTGCACACCTGATCCTATCCTAAACACAACTAAAAGCGGCTGTGGATTGCGCCTAACAACTACCTAGGCAACTCGGCACAGCCTAAGAAACTAGCTAGCCTGAAGATAGAAAAATAGGCCTGACTTGCCCCAGAGAAATTCCCCAAAGGAAAAGGCAGCCCCCCACATATAATGACTGTGAGTAAGATGAAAAGACAAAACGTAGGGATGAAATAGATTCAGCAAAGTGGGGCCCGATATTCTAGGACAGAGCGAGGACAGTAAAGCGAACTTTGCAGTCTACAAAAAACCCTAAAGCAAAACCACGCAAAGGGGGCAAAAAAAACCCCACCGTGCCGAACTAACGGCACGGCGGTACACCCTTTGCGTCTCAGAGCTTCCAGCAAAACAAAAGACAAGCTGGACAGAAAAAAAGCAACAAAAAAGCAAAAGGCACTTAGCTATACAGAGCAGCAGGTCACAGGAACAATCAGGAGAAGCTCAGATCCAACACTGAAACATTGACAAGGAGCAAGGATAGCAGCATCAGGCGGAGTTAAGTAATGAAGCAGTTAACGAGCTCACCAGAACACCTGAGGGAGGAAGCTCAGAAGCTGCAGTACCACTTGTGACCACAGGAGTGAATTCAGCCACAGAATTCACAACAAAGGGGGCCGTGTGGGGGACATAATTCTGTGTAAGGGGATGTGTGTGGGCGACATAATACTGTATACGAGGGCTGTGTGGGCGACATAATACTGTGTAAGAGGTCTGTGTGGGCGACATAATACTGTGTAAGAGGGCTGTGTGGGCGACATAAAACTGTGTAAGAGGGCTGTGTGGGCGACATAATACTGTGTAAGGCTAGTTTCACATTTGCGTTTAAATCCGCAGCGTTTAATACGCATCCGCAAGGGGTGGAAAAAACGCATATAAACACGTACAAACGTGGCGTTTTTTAGACGCATGCAGTACCGTATGTGGTAAAAAAACGCCGCGTTTATATGCGTTTTTTCCTGCGTTTGCGTTTTTGTGCACATGATGAGAAATTTCACAAGAGAAAAATCTAGATAACCAGACACCGCCAATGGGACTACAGAGGGCGTGTATTATGGGATTTCTTTATATAGACCCCTGAACAGCTGTAATCTTCAGATTTTGCTTCTGTATCCAGTGCCATGACGGATCTTCACATAGAGAGCTTTTATTTCAACCTGGATTTAAGCATCAAGCTGTTTCTTGCCTGTGCTTTTGCTTGGGAGCAAGACAGAAATCGCGAAAGATGGAGAAGGAGACAACGTCGGCGTTTTTGGAGATACCCCATTATCGAACTACGTGAGAGCCATGGAGCCTATCACACGCTGTATGGCGAGCTTAATGCCAACCCTGAGAGATTCCATG
Organism: Ranitomeya imitator; assembly: GCF_032444005.1. Lineage (NCBI taxonomy): Eukaryota > Metazoa > Chordata > Amphibia > Anura > Dendrobatidae > Ranitomeya > Ranitomeya imitator. The sequence goes on from NC_091285.1 coordinate 82,513,266, forward strand.
AATATACAAGGATGTCGCAAGACTCATTCCGGGATTTGCTTGCTCGTGTCCAAGGAGCGAAACGGCGACAGGACACCCAGCTCCGTAGAGCGATTCCACCAGAGGAACGTCTGCTGGTTACATTAAGGTACGTTCCACATCTAAACCAATGACAGTCCAAATTTTGTGTTTTCTGACATGTATGTTTTGGGTATGTTCCTTTCTTTCTTTAGCGTAACCACACCATAAATAGAATAGTTTGTAATTTTGGGGGGCTTTCTTTTTCTTACAGATTTCTTGCAACCGGTTGAGAGTTTATCATCCCTCCACTTCCAATACTGGCTTGGAATATCTACCCTGTCCGGAATAGTTGCGGACACCTGCCGGGCTTTGTGGAATGTACTCCGGGATGAGTTTATAACCCTACCCACTGTGGACATATGGGACATCGTCCCTTAAATTTGTGTGTAATAGATTATGTACACAGAAGAGAAAATGGAGGTTATACAAGGCAGTTCTCTACTCACCAGGTCAGGTGTCCTAACTAATGAGTTTTTTGACACCTGACCTGTTCAGTCGAGTTCTGCACTGTATTTCCGCCATTTTCTCTTCAGACTGCAACACTAGTCACAGACTAAGCAGAAAGAAGAGATTATGGAGATAATACATCTATTTTTTTTGGGCCACCTCATATCTTTATGCTACAGACACACAAAGCTGCAGTCTTATTTTTATAACTACTGGAGATATGATGTGGCTCAAAAATTAAGTGTGTGACGAAGTTTCTTATTTGGCGCACGGTGTGTGTTGCTGGCGGGGATAGACACAATAAACCAAACATATTTGGGACAAATCAAATTGTATTTATTTTTTAACAACCAAAAAAATGTATTTAACTGCGCCGGCTTGGGGTAGAGTGATGTAAACGGGGGGTGTTAAGAACTGAGGCCTGGCTAACCGTGGATGACGCCGAGGTGACAGGAGAAGGGGCAATGAAACTAGTGGGGTCTGATAGTTCGGGGATGGGGCTTGACACATGAGAGGCTTGAGACGCACTGGAAGGGTGAGACAAACCTAACATTATAGACACATTGGGAGGTGAAGGGGAGGAATGCTAATAGTCCTCTGTTTTTTTTTTTTTGTGTTTTTTTACTTTGCCGGGTTCTGGGAGGTATTGGTGGGCTCATATGGTGTGGCGTGGTGGTGGGTGACCTGTCAGGGTCCGGCTGCACTGTGTCAGAGTCCATAGTGCTTGTAGAGTGAGTAGCCATGCCAGAGTCCATAGTGCTCGTAGAGCGTGCAGCCATGCCAGAGTCCATAGTGCTCGTAGAGCGTGGAGTGAATTCAGCCACAGAATTCACAACAGTACCCCCCCCTTGAGGAGGGGTCACCGAACCCTCACCAGAGCCCCCAGGCCAACCAGGATGAGCCGCATGAAAGGCACGAACAAGATCGGAAGCATGAACATCAGAGGCAAAAACCCAGGAATTATCTTCCTGAGCATAACCCTTCCATTTAACCAGATACTGGAGTTTCCGTCTAGAAACACGAGAATCCAAAATCTTCTCCACAATATACTCCAATTCCCCCTCCACCAAAACCGGGGCAGGAGGCTCAACAGATGGAACCATAGGTGCCACGTATCTCCGCAACAACGACCTATGGAATACATTATGTATGGAAAAGGAGTCTGGGAGGGTCAAACGAAAAGACACAGGATTGAGAACCTCAGAAATCCTATACGGACCAATAAAACGAGGTTTAAATTTAGGAGAGGAAACCTTCATAGGAATATGACGAGAAGATAACCAAACCAGATCCCCAACACGAAGTCGGGGACCCACACGGCGTCTGCGATTAGCGAAACGTTGAGCCTTCTCCTGGGACAAGGTCAAATTGTCCACTACCTGAGTCCAGATCTGCTGCAACCTATCCACCACAGAATCCACACCAGGACAGTCCGAAGACTCAACTGTCCTGAAGAGAAACGAGGATGGAACCCAGAATTGCAAAAAAATGGAGAAACCAAGGTAGCCGAGCTGGCCCGATTATTAAGGGCGAACTCAGCCAACGGCAAAAAGGACACCCAATCATCCTGGTCTGCAGAAACAAAACATCTCAGATATGTTTCCAAGGTCTGATTGGTTCGTTCGGTCTGGCCATTAGTCTGAGGATGGAAAGCCGAGGAAAAGGATAGGTCAATGCCCATCCTACCACAAAAGGCTCGCCAAAACCTTGAAACAAACTGGGAACCTCTGTCAGAAACAATATTCTCAGGAATGCCATGCAACCGAACCACATGCTGAAAGAACAAAGGTACCAAATCAGAGGAGGAAGGCAATTTAGCCAAGGGCACCAGATGGACCATTTTAGAAAAGCGATCACAGACCACCCAAATGACTGACATCTTTTGAGAAACGGGAAGGTCAGAAATGAAATCCATCGAAATATGTGTCCAAGGCCTCTTTGGGACCGGCAAGGGCAAAAGCAACCCACTGGCACGAGAACAGCAGGGCTTAGCCCTAGCACAAATCCCACAGGACTGCACAAAAGTACGTACATCCCGTGACAGAGATGGCCACCAGAAGGATCTAGCCACTAACTCTCTGGTACCAAAGATTCCAGGATGACCAGCCAACACCGAACAATGAAGTTCAGAGATAAGTTTATTAGTCCACCTATCAGGGACGAACAGTTTCTCTGCTGGACAACGATCAGGTTTATTAGCCTGAAATTTTTGCAGCACCCGCCGCAAATCAGGGGAGATGGCAGACACAATGACTCCTTCCTTGAGGATACCCGCTGGCTCAGATAAACCCGGAGAGTCGGGCACAAAACTCCTAGACAGAGCATCCGCCTTCACATTTTTAGAGCCCGGAAGGTACGAAATCACAAAGTCGAAGCGGGCAAAAAATAACGACCAACGGGCCTGTCTAGGATTCAAGCGCTTGGCAGACTCGAGATAAGTCAAGTTCTTATGATCAGTCAATACCACCACGCGATGCTTAGCTCCTTCAAGCCAATGACGCCACTCCTCGAATGCCCACTTCATGGCCAGCAACTCTCGATTGCCCACATCATAATTACGCTCAGCGGGCGAAAACTTCCTGGAAAAGAAAGCACATGGTTTCATCACTGAGCAATCAGAACCTCTCTGTGACAAAACCGCCCCTGCTCCAATCTCAGAAGCATCAACCTCGACCTGGAACGGAAGAGAAACATCTGGCTGACACAACACAGGGGCAGAACAAAAACGACGCTTCAACTCCTGAAAAGCTTCCACAGCAGCAGAAGACCAATTAACCAAATCAGCACCCTTCTTGGTCAAATCGGTCAATGGTTTGGCAATGCTAGAAAAATTACAGCTGAAGCGACGATAAAAATTAGCAAAGCCCAGGAACTTTTGCAGACTTTTCAGAGATGTCGGCTGAATCCAATCCTGGATGGCTTGGACCTTAACTGGATCCATCTCGATAGTAGAAGGGGTAAAGATGAACCCTAAAAATGAAACTTTCTGCACACCGAAGAGACACTTTGATCCCTTCACAAACAAAGAGTTAGCACCCTTAATCCGAGCAAACAAGTCAGATAACAATGGCAAGGGATACTGAAATTTAACAGTGATCTTATTAAGAAGGCGGTAATCAATACACGGTCTCAGCGAACCATCCTTCTTGGCTACAAAGAAGAACCCTGCTCCCAGTGGTGATGACGATGGGCGAATATGTCCCTTCTCCAGGGATTCCTTCACATAACTGCGCATAGCGGCGTGTTCGGGCACGGATAAATTAAATAATCGACCTTTAGGGAATTTACTACCAGGAATCAAATTGATAGCACAATCACAATCCCTATGCGGAGGTAGAGCATCGGACTTGGGCTCTTCAAATACATCCTGATAATCAGATAAGAACTCTGGGACCTCAGAAGGGGTGGATGACGAAATCGACAAAAATGGAACATCACCATGTACCCCCTGACAACCCCAGCTGGATACCGACATGGAATTCCAATCCAATACTGGATTATGGGTTTGTAGCCATGGCAACCCCAACACGACCACATCATGCAGATTATGCAACACCAGAAAGCGAATAACTTCCTGATGTGCAGGAGCCATGCACATGGTCAGCTGGGCACAGTATTGAGGTTTATTCTTGGCCAAAGCTGTAGCATCAATTCCTCTCAATGGAATAGGACACCGCAAAGGCTCCAAGAAAAACCCACAACGTTTAGCATAATCCAAATCCATCAGATTCAGGGCAGCGCCCGAATCCACAAACGCCATGACAGAAAATGACGACAAAGAGCATATCAAGGTAATGGACAGAAGGAATTTGGACTGTACAGTACCAATGACGGCAGACCTAGCGGACCGCTTAGTGCACTTAGGACAATCAGAAATAGCATGAGTGGAATCACCACAGTAGAAACACAGACCATTCAGACGTCTGTATTCCTGCCGTTCAACTCTAGTCATAGTCCTATCGCACTGCATAGGCTCAGGTTTAACCTCAGGCAGTACCGCCAAATGGTGCACAGATTTACGCTCGCGCAAGCGTCGACCGATCTGAATGGCCAAAGACAAAGACTCATTCAAACCAGCAGGCATAGGAAATCCCACCATGACATCCTTAAGAGCCTCAGAGAGACCCTTTCTGAACAAAGCTGCCAGCGCAGATTCATTCCACTGAGTGAGTACTGACCATTTCCTAAATTTCTGACAATATACTTCTATATCATCCTGACCCTGGCACAAAGCCAGCAAATTTTTCTCAGCCTGATCCACTGAATTAGGCTCATCGTACAGCAATCCGAGCGCCAGGAAAAACGCATCGACACTACTCAATGCAGGGTCTCCTGGCGCAAGAGAAAATGCCCAGTCTTGAGGGTCGCCGCGCAAAAAAGAAATAATAATCAAAACCTGTTGAATAGGATTACCAGAAGAATGAGGTTTCAAGGCCAGAAATAGCTTACAATTATTTTTGAAACTTAGAAACTTAGTTCTATCTCCAAAAAACAAATCAGGAATAGGAATTCTTGGTTCTAACATAGATTTCTGATCAATAGTATCTTGAATTTTTTGTACATTTATAACGAGATTATCCATTGAAGAGCACAGACCCTGAATATCCATGTCCACACCTGTGTCCAGAATCACCCAAATGTCTAGGGGAAAAAAAAAAGTGAACACAGAGCAGGAAAAAAAAAAAAAAAAAATGATGTCAGAACTTTTTCTTTCCCTCTATTGAGAATCATTAGTTTGGCTCCTTGTACTGTTATGTTTGCTAATGACAGGTGTTATGAAGGCAATCCAGAAACACAGTGTGCTTAGCGATCAGAGCGCACACAGTGATCTGACAAATACCCAAAAATACAAGAACGAGCTCTGAGACATGGAAACTCTGTAGACTGCACACCTGATCCTATCCTAAACACAACTAAAAGCGGCTGTGGATTGCGCCTAACAACTACCTAGGCAACTCGGCACAGCCTAAGAAACTAGCTAGCCTGAAGATAGAAAAATAGGCCTGACTTGCCCCAGAGAAATTCCCCAAAGGAAAAGGCAGCCCCCCACATATAATGACTGTGAGTAAGATGAAAAGACAAAACGTAGGGATGAAATAGATTCAGCAAAGTGGGGCCCGATATTCTAGGACAGAGCGAGGACAGTAAAGCGAACTTTGCAGTCTACAAAAAACCCTAAAGCAAAACCACGCAAAGGGGGCAAAAAAAAACCCACCGTGCCGAACTAACGGCACGGCGGTACACCCTTTGCGTCTCAGAGCTTCCAGCAAAACAAAAGACAAGCTGGACAGAAAAAAAGCAACAAAAAAGCAAAAGGCACTTAGCTATACAGAGCAGCAGGTCACAGGAACAATCAGGAGAAGCTCAGATCCAACACTGAAACATTGACAAGGAGCAAGGATAGCAGCATCAGGCGGAGTTAAGTAATGAAGCAGTTAACGAGCTCACCAGAACACCTGAGGGAGGAAGCTCAGAAGCTGCAGTACCACTTGTGACCACAGGAGTGAATTCAGCCACAGAATTCACAACAAAGGGGGCCGTGTGGGGGACATAATTCTGTGTAAGGGGATGTGTGTGGGCGACATAATACTGTATACGAGGGCTGTGTGGGCGACATAATACTGTGTAAGAGGTCTGTGTGGGCGACATAATACTGTGTAAGAGGGCTGTGTGGGCGACATAAAACTGTGTAAGAGGGCTGTGTGGGCGACATAATACTGTGTAAGGCTAGTTTCACATTTGCGTTTAAATCCGCAGCGTTTAATACGCATCCGCAAGGGGTGGAAAAAACGCATATAAACACGTACAAACGTGGCGTTTTTTAGACGCATGCAGTACCGTATGTGGTAAAAAAACGCCGCGTTTATATGCGTTTTTTCCTGCGTTTGCGTTTTTGTGCACATGATGAGAAATTTCACAAGAGAAAAATCTAGATAACCAGACACCGCCAATGGGACTACAGAGGGCGTGTATTATGGGATTTCTTTATATAGACCCCTGAACAGCTGTAATCTTCAGATTTTGCTTCTGTATCCAGTGCCATGACGGATCTTCACATAGAGAGCTTTTATTTCAACCTGGATTTAAGCATCAAGCTGTTTCTTGCCTGTGCTTTTGCTTGGGAGCAAGACAGAAATCGCGAAAGATGGAGAAGGAGACAACGTCGGCGTTTTTGGAGATACCCCATTATCGAACTACGTGAGAGCCATGGAGCCTATCACACGCTGTATGGCGAGCTTAATGCCAACCCTGAGAGATTCCATGAATATACAAGGATGTCGCAAGACTCATTCCGGGATTTGCTTGCTCGTGTCCAAGGAGCGAAACGGCGACAGGACACCCAGCTCCGTAGAGCGATTCCACCAGAGGAACGTCTGCTGGTTACATTAAGGTACGTTCCACATCTAAACCAATGACAGTCCAAATTTTGTGTTTTCTGACATGTATGTTTTGGGTATGTTCCTTTCTTTCTTTAGCGTAACCACACCATAAATAGAATAGTTTGTAATTTTGGGGGGCTTTCTTTTTCTTACAGATTTCTTGCAACCGGTTGAGAGTTTATCATCCCTCCACTTCCAATACTGGCTTGGAATATCTACCCTGTCCGGAATAGTTGCGGACACCTGCCGGGCTTTGTGGAATGTACTCCGGGATGAGTTTATAACCCTACCCACTGTGGACATATGGGACATCGTCCCTTAAATTTGTGTGTAATAGATTATGTACACAGAAGAGAAAATGGAGGTTATACAAGGCAGTTCTCTACTCACCAGGTCAGGTGTCCTAACTAATGAGTTTTTTGACACCTGACCTGTTCAGTCGAGTTCTGCACTGTATTTCCGCCATTTTCTCTTCAGACTGCAACACTAGTCACAGACTAAGCAGAAAGAAGAGATTATAGAGATAATACATCTATTTTTTTTGGGCCACCTCATATCTTTATGCTACAGACACAAAGCTGCAGTCTTTTTTTTATAACTACTGGAGATATGATGTGGCTCAAAAATTAAGTGTGTGACGAAGTTTCTTATTTGGCGCACGGTGTGTGTTGCTGGCGGGGATAGACACAATAAACCAAACATATTTGGGGCAAATCAAATTGTATTTATTTTTTAACAACCAAAAAAATGTATTTAACTGCGCCGGCTTGGGGTAGAGTGATGTAAACGGGGGGTGTTAAGAACTGAGGCCTGGCTAACCGTGGATGACGCCGAGGTGACAGGAGAAGGGGCAATGAAACTAGTGGGGTCTGATAGTTCGGGGCTGGGGCTTGACACATGAGAGGCTTGAGACGCACTGGAAGGGTGAGACAAACCTAACATTATAGACACATTGGGAGGTGAAGGGGAGGAATGCTAATAGTCCTCTGTTTTTTTTTTGTGTTTTTTTACTTTGCCGGGTTCTGGGAGGTATTGGTGGGCTCATATGGTGTGGCGTGGTGGTGGGTGACCTGTCAGGGTCCGGCTGCACTGTGTCAGAGTCCATAGTGCTTGTAGAGTGAGTAGCCATGCCAGAGTCCATAGTGCTCGTAGAGCGTGCAGCCATGCCAGAGTCCATAGTGCTCGTAGAGCGTGCAGCCATGCCAGAGTCAATAGCGTTTGTAGAGCGGAAGGCCATGCCAGGGTCCTGCTGCATCTTGGTGGTGGCATTACGGAAGGCCATGCCAGGGTCCTGCTGCATTGTGATGGTGGCGGTACGGAACGCCATGCCAGGGTCCTGCTGCATCGTGATGGTGGCGGTACGGAAGGCCATGCCAGGGTCCTGCTGCATCGTGGTGGTGGCGGTACGGAAGGCCATGCCAGGGTCCTGCTGCATCGTGGTGTCAGTGGAGGAGGTCCAAGCAGGAGCAGCGGTTGTCATGGTGGTGGTGGTGGGACGTCCAACTGCACTCGGCATGGTGCTGGCGCTGTAGTGGTGTCCGGCTGTGGAAGAAATTGAGGTGGCTGTGCAGTGGTATGCAGCAGAGGTCGGCATTGAGGTTAATCATGACAGTGAAGGCACAGTTGGATATGCCGACATTGTCTGCTGGAAATACCGACTTTGCTGCATAGCCTGCACGTAAGCAGCATTGCAGGTCTGCATGACACTCAGCTGGAGATCAGGAGTAAAAGTGTTCCGACATGCCCTGCTCAATTTGGTTAAAAAAATGATGTGCTGGCCTCTGGAGGTTGGCTTTCTCTTGATCAAGGCTTTTGGTGACCTCCTGGATACGTGCATTCAAGAGGCTATGTGAAACATCCATTTGGTCACCCAAAGCCTTGATTGCTTCGTGTAAAACCGAGCTCAAGTGCAAAAACTCGGGCATGAGTGACCTGTCCGAAGCCCTCTGCCGCTGCCGGGAGGAGCCCAAAAAAAAGGGGCAGTGGAAGAGGACTGCAAAAGGGGAAGACCTGATGGACCAGCTCCCTGGTCTCCAGTTAGTGTGGAAGGCCCACTTGCTGTTGCACTGCTGGATGGCTGGGATGGGTCCGTGGCTGTCGGATGAAGGACCGCTCCAGAGCCTGGGCCAACAGTAGTGCTCCATGTGCTGTGAAAAAAAGAAAAACAAAATTAATACCAAAAAATAACCAGACGCAAAATCCTGTGGAATATAAAAATACAGATTATGGCAATACAATACAACCTAATGCTTACGTTCTCTGGGCAAGGACCGGTCTTAAAAATGCCAGAACACAATGGTATTAATATCTTCAGATCCTTGCTCCTGAACCACTGGGAGCACGGCTCTCTTGACGCAGGTCCTTGTTGAAGCGGTCCAACGTGTTTTGACTTTGGACACTTTAAAAAAAACCATTTTGGTCAGAAAAATTACTTTTGGATGTGCTCACACAACTGTGTGTGATGACAGAAACTCCAGAGAGTTTCTTTCATCACACACAGTCGAGTGAGCACGGCCAAGGTCTCTGCTGCTTCACACTGCAGTGCAATACTTACCAAATGCACTTCGGACCCGAGCCGGGGCATTGTCCCAGCCATCCCACATCTATTTGGCCACCTCATTCGATAGGCGCCGCATCGTGACTTTGTTTGAGTGCAGTGGATCCCGGGTGTCCCACAACGGGACTCACTCCTGGACCAGGGAGATGAGGAGGTCATCCTCAATTAGATCATCCTCCCGTTGTGGAACCTAAAAATTAAATAAAGTCATTAAAGTTTGGTCAATTAACATAAGGAAAAGAAAGAAAAAAGATGCTGAGAAATGACATGAATAGGAAAGTCAACATACAAAAGGATTCCAGAAGAAAAAAGTAAAGAAATACGAATGGAAAGAAAGGAAGATTCATGAATATTACATTGAGGATACATAAAACAGTCAGCCTTGTATACGTACCCGCTGCCGTCTTTCAACCCGACCTTGACTCCGCTGCTCCTGCCCAGTCTCTGCCGCAGATGAAGAAGAGCTCTAAAAAAAGAAAAAGAAAAATTGTCCCATGTATGGATGTGACAGTGAATAATTACCAATCGGACGAGGCAAGTACTCACCTCACTGACATGCTCGACTTCCGACGGCCCAGGAAGAAACTCCTCATGAGAAGAAGCCGAAGAAGAAGACATTCTGATGCATGTAGAAACAAAGAAATGGCAGAAATTAGGACATGTAGAGACAGAAAATAGAAAATAAAGGCATTGGCTAGGATATACTCACATTGTTCAGAGTCTGTTTCCTCCAAGGTGCTTGTGTCTGTCTGCTCTGCTTCAGTGCCTGCTGAGTAGTGACCTGCAAATGTCCACTACCTCCCTTTATCACCTACCATGTGGGGGGTGGCTTATCAGTGTCTAGACATGTTTTTCTCTTGTGAAACGCATGCGTTCATGAACGCAACCAAACGCATGTGCTTCTGAACGCATGCGTTCATATTGACAGCAATGAGTTTTTTTGTCGCAAACCTTGTGCAATCGACTGCATGCGTTTCCAGGCGGCAAATTGACACCTCTAAAAATTACTACATGTTGCATTTCCGCGCCAAGCCGCAAACGACGTCCCTAATGTTAAATATAGGAATACACAACGCATGCGGATATACAGTCATGGCCAAAAGTATTGACACCCCTGCAATTCTGTCAGATAATACTCAGTTTCTTCCTGAAAATGATTGCAAACACAAATTATTTGGTATTATTATCTTCATTTAATTTGTCTTAAATGAAAAAACACACAAGAGAATGAAGTAAAAAGCAAAACATTGATCATTTCACACAAAACTCCAAAAATGGGCCAGACAAAAGTATTGGCACCCTCAGCCTAATACTTGGTTGCACAACCTTTAACCAAAATAACTGTGACCAACCGCTTCCGGTAACCATCAATGAGTTTCTTACAATGCTCTGCTGGAATTTTAGACCATTCTTCTTTAGAAGTCTCCAGTGCTTTCTCTCAAACCATTTTCTTTTTGAAGTGTGTTTTGGGTCATTGTCCTGCTGGAAGACCCATGACCTCTGAGGGAGACCCAGCTTTCTCACACTGGGCCCTACATCATGCTGTAAAATTTGTTGGTAGTCTTCAGACTTAATAACGCCTTGCACTCGGTCAAGCAGTCCAGTGCCAGAGGCAGCAAAGCAACCCAAAAACATCAGGGAAACTCCGCCGTGTTTGACCGTAGGGACCGTGTTCTTTTCTTTTGAATGCCTCTTTTTTTCTCCTGTAAACTCTATGTTGATGCCTTTGCCCAAAAAGCTCAACTTTTGTCTCATCTGACCAGAGAACATTCTTCCAAAACGTTTTAGGCTTTTTCAGGTAAGTTTTGGCAAACTCCAGCCTGGCTTTTTTATGTCTCGGGGTAAGAAGTGGGGTCTTCCTGGGTCTCCTACCATATAGTCACTTTTCATTCAGACGCCGACGGATAGTACGGGTTGACACTGTTGTATCCTCGGACTGCAGGGCAGCTTGAACTTGTTTGGATGTTAGTCGAGGTTCTTTATCCAACATCCGCACAATCTTGCATTGAAATCTCTTGTCAATTTTTCTTTTCCGTCCACATCTAGGGAGGTTAGCCACAGTGCCATGGGCTTTAAACTTCTTGATGACACTGCGCATGGTACATTCAGGTCTTTGGAGATGGACTTGTAGCCTTGAGATTGCTCATGCTTCCTCACAATTTGGTTTCTCAAGTCCTCAGACAGTTATTTGGTCTTCTTTCTTTTCTCCATGCTCAATGTGGTGCACACAAGGACACAGGACAGAGGTTGAGTCAACTTTAATCCATGTCAACTGGCTGCAAGTGTGATTTAGTTATTGCCAACACCTGTTAGGTGCCACAGGTAAGGTACAGGTGCTGTTAATTACACAAATTAGAGAAGCATCACATGATTTTTCGAACAGTGCCAATACTTTTGTCCACCCCCTTTTTTATGTTTGGTGTGGAATTATATCCAATTTGGCTTTAGGACAATTATTTTCGTGTTTTTTCATTTAAGACAAATTAAATGAAGATAATACCAAATAATTTGTGTTTGCAATCATTTTCAGGAAGAAAATGAGTATTATCTGACAGAATTGCAGGGGTGTCAATACTTTTGGCCATGACTGTATGCGGTAGAAATGATGCGGACACAAACGCAAATGTGAAACCAGCCTAAGAGGGCTGTGTGGGCGACATAATACTGTGTAAGAGGGCTGTGTGGGCGACATAATACTGTGTAAGAGGGCTGTGTGGGCGACATAATACTGTGTAAGGGGGCTGTGTGGATTTCATAATACTGTGTAAGGGGGTTGTGTCTGAACATCATTCTGAGTTGGGGTGCTGTGTGTGGTGCATAATATTGTGTAATGGGGCCATGTGGGGGACATGATACTGTGCAAGGGCGCCGTGTAAGGGAGCTAAGTGGGCAATATAATACTGTGTAAGGGGGTTGTGTCTGGACATCATTCTGAGTAGGGGTGCTGTGTGTGGTACATAATACTGTGTAAGGGGCTGTGTGGGCAGCATAATACTGTGTAATGGGGCCATGTGGGGGACATGATACTGTGCAAGGGCGCTGTGTAAGGGAGCTAAGTGGGCAATATAATACTGTGTAAGGGGATTGTGTCTGGACATCATTCTGAATAGGGGTGCTGTGAGGGTATATAATAAAGTGTAAGAGAGCTGTGTGAGAGTCATAATACTGTGTAGTGAGGCATTGTGAGTATGTCATACTGTGCAGGGATGCTGAGTAGAGACATCATACTGTTTGAGGGGACCTCATATGTTTGAGAGGCTGTGTTCTGACATCACACCATGTGGGGTACATTTTACTATGTGTGGCGACTGTGGGGGGCATCATATTATGTTGGGAGCTGTTGATCAAAATACAAGACCCGAATAACAGGAGCAGTGTGATTTACTGCTTTATATAAACTTTATAAAAAGCAGTAAATTATGTGGTGTTGATTAGCTGCTGCAAGTCCTATTCTAAAATATTATAGCAGGAGCAGCTAGCCAACATACATAATTATGCATAATGTAAAGGGATACAAATTTATATACAACAATTATAATAAGCAGAATTATGTTTGGCCAGTTGGTTCAGCTCTGCATAATAGTCACAATATCTCATGTGGCCTCATGAGAAAATTAATTGCCCACTCTTGCTCTAACATGTTGATCCAGAGCACAGCAAAACCCTCATGATGTACAGTAGATGTTAATTGCCCCATAATGGGGCAAACATTTCTTCTCCACTCCACAAAAGGCAATCACACTAGTTCTCTGAATCAAGGCCCCATCACAGAATCTAATGCCCATAACCTATAATTAGGGATAGGTAAATGCGACATGAAAAGTTTGGGGTTCATACTGAACACGAGCCAAACCCTGAACACGGACTTTTTACTATATGTCCGGTTTCTTGTTTGAGTCCACCAGTCTAGTAAAGCTTTTTGAAAGGCTGCAGCACAGCCAATCAACAAACTCATAGACTGTGGGCACTTCAGAAGCCATCACAATCATGCCATGGCTGTGCTTGGCCAACGCAGCATGTGACCCGACCTGTATAAAGGCCAGATCATAAGTACTGTCCTTTGAGACGCTGTGTGCTGAGAGTATTACACGGCCTATATACAGAGAGATAATGGCCAGCAGATTATTACACTGCTTGTTTTTAGAGTACCCCCCCAAAAAAGAAAACAAAAAACCCAACCCAAAACCAGTGTTGGCTTCCTCCTCCTCCTATGCCTCTTCCACCTACACCTTCACCTCAACCTCCACCTCCACTTGGACCTCCGCCTCTTGGTTCTAAATAGTTTTTTTTTATTCTATATTCTTTTAAGTCAGTTCCCTAACAAAAACAAAAAAACCACAAACCAATGTTGGATACCTCCTTCCCTGCCTCTTCATTTTTTAATTCTGTGTTATTTTAAATCATTTCCCTATCCACATTTGTTTGCAGGACATTTGTCCTGCTCTTACCCCCATTTAGCTTCCTTTTCCCGCCCCCTTACCTTTACTATGACCATTTTACAGACATTTTAAAGCACCATAGTTCAGGTCCCCATTGTCTTCTATTGGGTTCAAGTTCGGTGTCAAGTTCGAGGTCAACATTCACGAGTTCGCTCATCTCTACCTGTGATATTATAATTATCAAGAAATACATTCAGGCTCTTCTTGTACTTTTAGGCTATGTGCACACGTCAGGTTTTTTTCCTGACAAAATCCGGAGAAATCTGCCAGAAAATCGCGTTTTTTTCCGCGCGTTTTTCTCGCGTTTTTCTCGCGTTTTTTTTGCGTTTTTTGCGCGGATTTTTTGCGGATTTTTTGCGTTTTTTTTTTTTTTTTTCCTGAATGCATGAAATCCGCAGAAAATCCGCAAAAAGAATGAGCATGGCCATTCTTTTTGCGGATTGCGTTTTTTTTGCGGAAAAAAACGCATACATCTGCACAAAAAATGCGGAATGCATTCTAAATGATAGGATGCATAATTTGAGCGTTTTTTATGCGGATTTATAGCGTTTTTATCGGGAAAATCCGCAAAAAAAACGCAAAAAATCCGGACGTGTGCACATACCCTTATAGTGAATCAACAGAAAACTGTAAAGCTCTTGCAGCTTAATAGAATTTTTATAAGGAAGATAGTTCTTAATGGAGAACACTCAAGCTCACTTACAGTAGCCTGTTAGTAGTTTTGTTGAAATAAATAGTAATTTATTCCAAGTAGTCAAGCTCCAATAGCTTATTAGAAATCAGGTGGTGGTGTTAGAGAGATAGTATTTAAAGGGAACCTGTCACCAGAAAAAACGCTATTAACGTGCATGTATGGGTTAATCTGCAGTTTGGTAGGTTCCAGTCATGGGGGCAGCGTCGGTGTGGGTTCAGTCAGTCTATAGTGCACGGCTGTAATTGTGCCTCGGACCCTGGCTGGCAGTCGGCCCCAACGCAGAGCCAGTGTCACTCATTGCTGCGCCCACAGTTACAGCCACTGCTCTCTTTACTCGGAGCGGTGACTGAACCTACGCCGCACCCGTGACTGAAGCCAAATGCTGCCGGAGGGGAATAAAGTTCATTTTCTCGCCACAGTATTCTGAAAAGTGCAGGCTTCATGCAGGTTAATATCGCTAATATTTGCAGTCTTAGGGTAAGTTCACACAGGGCATTTTTGCAGCAAAACCTGATCTTCTTGGCAGGAAAGAAGCTGTGTCAAAAACGCAGGTTTAGGTGCGTTTTTGGCCCATTTTTTTGCTGCGTTTTTTTTCCTCTTTGTCCATGCTAATGTCCTTGTATTTTCAGCAGCAAAAATACAGCAAATAATGATACCTGCGTTTTTGCTGCATTTTTGCTGCATTTTTTCAACACACCTTCAAGTCAATGGGTGAAAAATGCTGAAAAAACGCAGCAAAAAACGCTGAAAGAAGTGACATGCTCTATGTCCAAAAACCACAGCAAAGCACAAAATATTGATCACACAAAAAACCAATATGTGTGCATGAGATTTCTGAAATCTCATAGACTTTGCTGGTACTGTAAAAAGCAGCTGAAAATTAGCACAAAAAAAGCAGCAAAAAAAAAACGCAGCAAAAACGCCCTGTGTGAACTTACCCTAATAGTGGTTTGTTTCTGGTGACAGATTCACTATACGTTACAGGAGTTCCTATAGGTATTAAAATAATTTAGCAAGAGTTATTATACTTTCCAGGGATGATTGGGGTTATGATTGACAATGATCGATGTGATATGCATTCAGTAAAATATATTTCTATTACCTACAATAAAAACATATTGTAATGCGTAGGCACACTGCAATAATCAAATAAAAAGGAACACATGCAAAAAAATAGGATACTTAGTTAACAATTTTGGTCAAAAAAGCATTTTAAAAAAGCATTATCACCTTCCCACTACACTACTTTAACTCTAGTAACCCACCATGTGCCAACAGGCCTCAAAATAGGTGGGTGCAAAGCAGGACCGTCGCCTGACTGTGTTTAGAATCTGCCTGCTGTAAGATGAGTAAGATGAGTTGATAAATGTGCACAGCCCAGGTAGTGAAGGCATGGGGGACCCCCAAAGGCATAGAGTACAAGAAACTAAAACAGAAACAAGTGCCTGCACACTTGCCAGTATGAGTGTAATATGCAGGTGCACATGTACACTGTGACCATTAGCAAACATAACCTGGAATGAATAAAAACATAATGTGTAGGCACACAGCATTAAGAAATAAATATTAACAAATGTAAATAATATGGAACACTTTGTTAACATTTTTTTATCAAAAAGTGTAAAAACCATCTCAGTCTGAGGTCGGTTTCACACGTCAGTGGCTCCGGTACGTGAGGTGACAGTTTCCTCACGTACCGGAGACACTGACTCACGTAGACACATTGAAATCAATGTGTCTCTGAACATGTCAGCGTGTTTTCTCGGACCGTGTGTCCGTGTGCAAAACACGGAGACATGTCAGTGTTCGTGGGAGCGCACGGATTACACGGACCCATTAAAGTCAATGGGTCCGTGTAAAACACGTACCGCACACGGACATCGTGCCGTGCAGGAGACAGCGCTACAGTAAGCGCTGTCCCCCCCACGTGGTGCTGAAGCCGCCATTCATATCTTCTCTCCAGCAGCGTTTGCTGGAGAGAAGATATGAAAAATCCTTTTTTTTTTTCGTGTTTAAAATAAAGATCCCTGTCCCCAACCCCCTCCCACCCACTGTGCGCCCGCCCGCTGTTAATAAAATACTCACCCAGCTCCCTCGCAGCGTCCTGTCCTCGCCGCAGCTTCTCCTGTATGAGCAGTCACGTGGGGCCGCCGATTGCAGTCATGAATATGCGGCTCCACCTCCCATAGGGGTCTTGCGCTGTCCGGATTTACCCATGCTTCTCCAGCATTAGGTCATACTGAAGTACACAGAAGAACCCATTGCCTCGCGTGTGGAGGAAATTGAGGGTCTCCCGCCTCACCACAAATTATCCATTATTTACTTCAAGTATATTTCTTCACAGACCGCGACAAGCTGTGAAATGGAAACAGGACACCAGGTCATAAAATACCCTGACTATATATCTCCTTTTCTACTGTGCCCCAAAAGACTTTGAACTCTCTTATAATTACCTGCAAGTACTGCTTCTAACTAATACATGTTCTTAAAGTTCCAGAACCTCAATTCTGTGTCAGA
Organism: Ranitomeya imitator; assembly: GCF_032444005.1. NCBI lineage: Eukaryota > Metazoa > Chordata > Amphibia > Anura > Dendrobatidae > Ranitomeya > Ranitomeya imitator. Next base: position 82,530,360 of record NC_091285.1, read on the forward strand.
ATTTAATCCTGAATTGTATTGGCCGTGGATTCCCCATGTGAACTGTAGACCATTACTGTGTTGTGGCTGCAGTGCAGTTCAGTGCAACCTCCACCAGGGAGAGCTGGTAAGGGAAGAGAGGTTGCACACTCACAGCGTAGCAGCGCTGAGCAGCCGCACAGGTGTTACAGGTAATGAAAGAGTGGTCAGACGAGCAGAGTCAGAAACTGTCAGAAGCAGAAGTACCAGAGGTCGCTTCAAATTTGCAAAGTCAGAGAAAAGCCAGAAGTCAGAGCCAAACAAGAGCGCAGTATCCAAAACTTGAGACGTAAGACGAAGTCGGGGTACAAGCCAGAAGTCAAAGCTGATCGGGGAATGAGGTATCAGAGATGGAAAGCAAAAGGCGGGGTTCAGAGATCAGGCCGAGTCATACACTGTAAGGAAAACCACCAGACGAACACTGAGTCAGGGATAGGGGACAGGTCTCACACAAATACAGGAAGTCAGAGGCAGAAGGATCAGGGTATACAGGTCAACTGCTCTAGCCTGGAGGCATGAACTATCACTGACGCTGGCCAACAGACTGCAGAGGACTGAAAAAGCCCAGCCAGCTCCAATATGAGGCAGAGGAGGTTAACCCCCACATGACCAGTCCAGAGAGAGGATAGCAGAAAACAAACTCTGGACTGGATCATGGCAATTACTACATGTTATATCTCCCCATTCTGCTGAAGTAAAGCAGCTGTTATCCCCAAGACCTGTTGTCTGTGTTTATTCAATCGGCTGTGGACACTACGTGGGGATGGATAACAGGGAGTGGAATAGCTCCATACCAGAGCTATTGCGCTATCAGTTCTGGTGCAAGAAACACAGCAGTGGAGGTGGCTCTATGCTTTGTAATAGTGGGATCACAAACATCCATGTAAGCACCGTGCGATGCATGTTACACAAGTCAAAAACGGTGTCCTGAAACAAGGTGAAGAATCCTCAACTTCAATATCATGATAAGAAGCGTAATTTCGAGCTTACAAATAAGTACAAAAAGTGGACAGTAGAAGATTGCAATTGGGAGATTTGGAGCGATGAGACATAAGTCAATAGACTGGGCTCTGATAGGTGCAAATGGGTCTGGAAGAAACAAGGGAAAAAGGGGCTAATGGATTGATAAATTAAAGGAACTGTCAAGTTCGGTGGAGTAAGCCTGATGATATGGAGCTGTTTCACAGTCAAAGGCGTTGGATAGGTGGCCAGGATCGATGGTCCTGTCAATGCTGAGGTATATATGAGTACACTACAAGATGAGTTACTGAACACTAGAGTGCTGTAGGTATGAAAAGGATGACATACTGTTCCAGCAGTACAACAACCCAAAGCATATATCAAGATTAGCAAAAAAAATGTTTAAATGACAATGAATTAGAGGTACTGGATTGGCCCCCACAGTCCACAGACCTCAACCCAATCAAACACTTGTGTGTTGACATTTTTTTTTATACCTATCCAAGTGAGCTGACCAGTATGGATCAACTTTGGAAACATGTAGAAGAGACCTGGGATCATATTTTGGTTGAGACATGTTTGGTTCTAGATCGAGAGCATGCCCAGAATGATTCAGGCAATGTTGAAAGCAAAAGATGGATTTACAAAATAATAAAAATAAAATTTTATATTTTTAGGAGCCAAACAGTAACAATGCAGTGACATGGCAAGAATCTACATAACTAATCATGTATGAAATAGCAAAGATGATTATTTATAAAATTATGGTAGTCTCACGTTCAAAGCAGTAGTGGATGGTGAGATATGGAGCCTGAAATTCAAACGTTCAAAACATTGTTACCTTTTTGTTCATTACTTTATATTAACAAGTTTCCTAGCCCCCGTTCAGCATAATGTGCAATGGTATCATGATGTGATATGGAGAGGAATAGGTTTTAACCCATTCACCCGAGCCTGTTTTCACCTTCAAGACCGTGCCAAATTTTACAATTCTGACCAGTGTCACTTAACCCATTTCTGACCTCGGATGGGATAGTACGTCCGAGGTCAGATCCCCTGCTTTGATGCAGGGCTCCGTGGTGAGCCCGCATCAAAGCCGGGACATGTCAGCACTTAGGGTACCGTCACACTAAAACGACGCTGCAGCGATACGACAACGATGTCGATTGCTGCAGCGTCGCTGTGTGGTCACTGGAGAGCTGTCACACAGACAGCTCTCCAGCGACCAACGATCCCGAAGTCCCCTGGTAACCAGGGTAAACATTGGGTTACTAAGCGCAGGCAGCCGGAAAGCAGAGCGGTGACGTCACCGCTGTACTTTACGGCTGGCCGGCGCTCACCAGTCAGTGCGGGAAGCTGAAGGCGAGGGACATGACCAGCCACCGGGAAGGTAAGTATGTAGTGTTTTTTTTTTTTACATTTACACTGGTAAACAGGGTAAATATCGGGTTACTAAGCGCGGCCCTGCGCTTAGTAACCCGATGTTTACCCTGGTTATCAGTGAAGACATCGCTGAATCGGCGTCACACACGCCGATTCAGCGATGTCAGCGGGAGATCCAGCGACGAAATAAAGTTTCAAACGATCTTCTACGACGTACGATTCTCAGCGGGGTCCCTGATCGCAGTAGCGTGTCCGACACAGCAAGATCATAAGGATATCGCTGGAACATCACAGATCGTGCCGTCCTAGCGACCAAAGTGCCACTGTGTGACGGTACCCTTAGAACACCGAGGCGCTTCACAGAAGTTTATAACATTGAGCCGTCAAAATAAAAAAATTACATTTTACCCACAAAAATGATGTTTAGCCGTAAATTTTTCATTTTCGCAAGGGTAAGGAGAAATTGCACCATAAAATTTGTTGTGCAATTTCTCCTGTGTATGCCGATACCCCATATGTGGAGGGAAACTACTGTTTGGGCACACAGTAGAGCTTGAAATGGAAAGAGCACCATTTGACTTTTTGAATGCAAAAATTTGCTGTAATAATTAGCAGACACCATGTTGCGTTAGGAGTAGGGTTGAGCGACTTTTACTTTTCAAAAGTCGGGTCGAGTGAAATCGGCCGATCCTATAAAAAAGTCGGGGTCGGCCGAAACTCGAAACCCAATGCAGTGCATTGGGTTTCCAATGGTTCCCGGGGTCTGAAGGAGAGGAAACTCTCCTTCAGGCCCTGCGATCCATATTTAAGTGTAAAATAAAGAATTAAAATAAAAAATATCGCTATACTCACCCTCGGACGCGCCCTGGTACTAACCGGGAACCTTCCTTCCTTCGAATCAGCGCTTGCAGGACCTTGCTGTGACGTCGCGGCTTGTGATTGGTCGCGCAAGCGGTCACATGGGCGGCCGCGCGACCAATCACAAGCCGCGACGTCACCACGATGTCACCGCAAGGTCCTGCAAGCGCTGATTCGAAGGAAGGAAGGTTCCCGGTTAGTACCAGGGTGCGTCAGAGGGTGAGTATAGCGATATTTTTTATTTTAATTCTTTATTTTACACTTAAATATGGATTCCGATACCGATTTCCGATATTGCAAACATATCGGAACTCGGGATCGGAATTCCGATACCAGATTCAGAAGATCGCCGACTTCATGGCCGACCCCACACAGGGGTCGGGTCGGGTTTCATGAAACCCGACTTTGCCAAAAGTCGGCGACTTCTGAAAATGGCCGACCCGTTTCGCTCAACCCTAGTTAGGAGTCCACTTGATGTGCCTAAACAGTGGAAACGTCCCACAATTGACATCATTTTGTTCTAGACCCCTCAGGGAACTTATCTACATATGTGGTGAGCACCTTGAACCCCCAGGTGCACCTTGAACCCCCAGGTGCTTCACAGAAGTTTATAACATTGAGCCGTGAAAAATAAAAAAAAATCACATTTTCCCTACAAAAATTAATTTTAGCCTCAAAGTTTAGATTTTGACGAAGGTAACAGGAGATATTGCACCATACCATTTTTTGTGCAATTTCTCCTGTGTACACCAATACCCCACATGTGGGGAAATCTACTGTTTGTGCACACAGCAGGGCTTGGCTTTTTGAATGGAAAATTTGCTGGAATAATTAGCGTACACCATGTCGCATTTGGAGAGCCCCTGATGTGCCTAAACAGTGGAAACTGCCCACAATTGGCAACATTTTGGAAACTAGACCCCTCAGGGAACTTATCTAGATGTATGGTGGTGAGCACCTTATACCCTAGGTGCTTCACAGAAGTTTATAACATTGAGCCGTGAAAATAAAAAATTCAAATTTTCCACACAAAAATGTTTTGTAGCCCGAAATTTAGCATTTTCACAAGGGTAACAGGAAAAATTGCACTATACAATTTGTTGTTCAATTTCTCCTGAGTACACAGATTCCCCATATGTGGAGTAAAATACTGTTTAGGCTCACTGAAAGGCTCAGAAAAGGAGTGACGTTTTGGAATGCATACTTTGATGGAATGGTCTGCTGGTGTCATGTCTCATTTCGAGAGCGCCTAATGTACCTAAATAGTGGAAAAACACCTCAAGTGACACCATTTTGGAAACTAGACCACTTAAGGAATGTATTTAGATATGTGGCGAGCACCTTGAACCCTCAAGTGTTCACAAAAGTTTATACCGTTGAGCCGTTAAAAAAAGACGAAAAAAAATATTTTCACAAGGATAGCAGGAGAAAAAGGACCCCAAAACTTGTTGTGCAATTTCTCCTAAGTTCGCCGATAACCCACATGTGGTCGAAAACTACTTTTGAGGCACAGTGCAAAGCTCAGAAGGGAATAAGCACCATATTGCAGTTCACATTTTGCTGGACTGGTTTGAAGGTGCCATGTCACATTGGCAGAGCCTCTGAGGTGGCAGAACAGTAGAACACCCCCATAAGAGTACTCATGTTACAAACTACACCTCTCAATGAATTCATCTAGCGGTGCGCAGATCATTTTGACACCACAGGTGGGTCACAGAATTTAATAGCATTGGGCAATGAAAAAAAAAAATTATATTTTTATCATCAAAATTTAGTTTTAGCCACAGATTTTACATTTCTACACGGGCAAATTGGTAAAAATGGCACTAAAACTTGTCCAACAATTTCTTCTGAAAATAGAAATACCCCAAATGTGGCTGCACAGTACTGCTTAGCCATATGTCGAGTTTTGGAAGGGATAGGGAGCTATTGGCAAATAGTGCTCCATCCCACCTAATAAGGCTAGGTTCCTATTGCATTAATGGGTTAACGCTAACGGACTGCGTTGCACGGGCAAAAATGTCACAAGTAACGCCGTGCAACGGGTCCATTAGCGCACCCATTGACAGCAATGTGATTTGTGCCTGGAGCGCATCGCTAGCGCATGCCATTTTTGGCATGCGCTAGCGATGTGCCGTTCTTTTGTGACGGACCTCGGACACTGCTTGCAGTGTCTGAGGTGCGTCCGAGGTCCGTCCCCGATCTGCGCTAGCGGGGACGGCGAATGCGGCCCCAAAATAAACATTAACGGATTGCCCTAACGCAATAGGAACCTATCCTAAATCTCCCTGTAAAGCTAAGCAGTACTGTTATACAGAAGGCATTCTGGCGTGCAAAATTTCCTAGAAAAGTTTGTGGACTCCATATACAGAGCCCCTAAGTACTAGAAGAGCAGAATCGCCCCTAAAGTGACCCCATTTTGGAATTTATACCCCTTTGGGAATTTATCCATAGGTGTCATGATGATTTTGACTCCATGGGAGTTTTCCAGAAATGAGAAGCAGTGGCTGTTGTAGTTGCAAATTGCTATTGTAGTGAATAGTACATTGTAGTGCCTGTACATTGTGCCCAGCTCATAAACTTGTAAATTAGGCAGGCTGTCTTTGCTATAGAAATGTCAAACATGTGTACGCTAAATGTGGATTAGGCACACTGGAGCTCAGAAGGGAGGGGGCATTTGGATTTGGGTAAACAGAATTTGCTGAATTTGTTTTTGGGGGGTGAGAGCCATTTTGCTTTTCTAGAGCCTTTGTGCTAAAAGTAACGTGGACCCCCCCTATATTTCCGTTAACAGATGACTAATATCAATCACATTTATCCCGCGCTCTACGCTGAGCACTCAAATCGGGGTTTCCCAATAAGTCTTCGAGAGACGTAATTCTGATGAAATGCCAGAGGGAGGCACTCACTATAATGAAGCAGCAGAGTTAAGGTACCTTCACACTCAGCGACGCTGCAGCGATACCGACAACGATGTCAATCGCTGCAGCGTCGCTGTTTGTTCGCTGGAGAGCTGTCACACAGACAGCTCTCCAGAGACCAACGATCCCGAGGTCCCCGGGTAACCAGGGTAAACATCAGGTTACTAAGCGCAGGGCCGCGCTTAGTAACCCGATGTTTACCCTGGTTACCAGCGTAAAAGTAAAAAAAACAAACACTACATACTTACCTTCAGCTGTCTGTTCCCGGCGCTGTGCTTCTCTGCACTCCTCCTGCACTGACTGTGAGCACAGCGGCCGGAAAGCAGAGCGGTGACGTCACCGCTCTGCTTTCCGGCTGACCGACGCTCACAGCCAGTGCAGGAGGAGTGCAGAGAAGCAGAGAGCCGGGGACAGACACCGGAATGTAAGTATGTAGTGTTTGTTTTTTTTACTTTTACGCTGGTAACCAGGTTAAACATCGGGTTACTAAACGCGGCCCTGCGCTTAGTAACCCGATGTTTACCCTGGTTACCAGTGAAGACATCGCTGGATCTGTGTCACACATGCCGATCCAGCGATGTCAGCGGGAAGTCCAGCGACTAAATAAAGTTCTGGACTTTCCTCAGCGACCAACAATCTCCCAGCAGGGGCCTGATCGTTGGTCGCTGTCACACAGAACGATTTCCTTAACGATATCGTTGCTACGTCACAAAAAGCAACGATATCGTTAACGATATCGTTGTGTGAAGGTACCTTTAGAGTTAGGCCGGGTGCCCATGATCCAGAAATAGCAGCGCTTTGGACGCAGCGTATGTTCGCTGCATCTAAAGCGCTGCCTTCTATTGAACACAGGTACATTTTTATTGGCCCTATTTTCAGGCTCATTACATTTTTTGATCGCTTTCTATTCTGATTTTTGGGAGGCAGAATAAATAATAACTAATAATACGATACAATATACTTTATTGATCCTGGGGGGAAATTACGGTATTACAGGAATCATAGTAATGCAGGAATTGTTTTTTGGGCTTTTTTTATGCCTTTCCGCGTGTGATAAAATTTATAAGACAGATTTATTCTTCGGGTCAGTACACTTTCAGTGATACCACATTTATGTACTTTTTATGTTTTGCCGCTTTTACACAATAAAAACTATTTTATAGAAAAAATAATTAGTTTTGCATGACTTTATTCCGAGAGCGATAACCTTTTTATTTTTTGCCTGACAAGATGATTGTTTTGGCGGTACCATGATTATTTACATTCATCTTTTTTATCTCATTTCATTCCACTTTTTGTTCGGCTGTATGATAATTGACAAAGCATGTATTTTTTTTACTTTTTTTAACGGTGTTCGCTAAAGGGATTAACTAGTGGGACAGTTTTATAGGTTGGGTCATTCCGGATGTGGCGATACCAAATATATGTATTGTTTTTTCTCCATAATAAAATTTATTATGGGTACGATATATACACCATGTTCCAAATTAATATGCAAATTATATTTTTCTCGGATGTTCCTAAATGGTCGGTGCAAATGACAGTCAGTGTAATAAAAGTCATCACCCGTTAGAGTATACAGTGGGGCAAAAAAGTATTTAGTCAGTCAGCAATAGTGCAAGTTCTACCACTTAAAAAGATGAGAGGCGTCTGTAATTTACATCATAGGTAGACCTCAACTATGGGAGACAAACTGAGAAAAAAAAATCCAGAAAATCACATTGTCTGTTTTTTTATCATTTTTTTTGCATATTATGGTGGAAAATAAGTATTTGGTCAGAAACAAACAATCATGATTTCTGGCTCTCACAGACCTGTAACTTCTTCTTTAAGAGTCTCCTCTTTCCTCCACTCATTACCTGTAGTAATGGCACCTGTTTAAATTTGTTATCAGTATAAAAAGACACCTGTGCACACCCTCAAACAGTCTGACTCCAAACTCCACTATGCTGAAGACCAAAGAGCTGTCAAAGGACACCAGAAACAAAATTGTAGCCCTGCACCAGGCTGGGAAGACTGAATCTGCAATAGCCAACCAGCTTGGAGTGAAGAAATCAACAGTGGGAGCAATAATTAGAAAATGGAAGACATACAAGACCACTGATAATCTCCCTCGATCTGGAGCTCCACGCAAAATCCCACCCCGTGGGGTCAGAATGATCACAAGAACGGTGAGCAAAAATCCCAGAACCACGCGGGGACCTAGTGAATGAACTGCAGAGAGCTGGGACCAATGTAACAAGGCCTACCATAAGTAACACACTACGCCACCATGGACTCAGATCCTGCAGTGCCAGACGTGTCCCACTGCTTAAGCCAGTACATGTCTGGGCCCGTCTGAAGTTTGCTAGAGAGCATTTGGATGATCCAGAGGAGTTTTGGGAGAATGTCCTATGGTCTGATGAAACCAAACTGGAACTGTTTGGTAGAAACACAACTTGTCGTGTTTGGAGGAAAAAGAATACTGAGTTGCATCCATCAAACACCATACCTACTGAAAAGCATGGTGGTGGAAACATCATGCTTTGGGGCTGTTTCTCTGCAAAGGGGCCAGGACGACTGATCCGGGTACATGAAAGAATGAATGGGGCCATGTATCGTGAGATTTTGAGTGCAAACCTCCTTCCATCAGCAAGGGCATTGAAGATGAAACGTGGCTGGGTCTTTCAACATGACAATGATCCAAAGCACACCGCCAGGGCAACGAAGGAGTGGCTTCGTAAGAAGCATTTCAAGGTCCTGGAGTGGCCTAGCCAGTCTCCAGATCTCAACCCTATAGAAAACCTTTGGAGGGAGTTGAAAGTCCGTGTTGCCAAGCGAAAAGCCAAAAACATCACTGCTCTAGAGGAGATCTGCATGGAGGAATGGGCCAACATACCAACAACAGTGTGTGGCAACCTTGTGAAGACTTACAGAAAACGTTTGACCTCTGTCATTGCCAACAAAGGATATATTACAAAGTATTGAGATGAAATTTTGTTTCTGACCAAATACTTATTTTCCACCATAATATGCAAATAAAATGTTAAAAAAACAGACAATGTGATTTTCTGGATTTTTTTTTCTCAGTTTATCTCCCATAGTTGAGGTCTACCTATGATGTAAATTACAGACGCCTCTCATCTTTTTACGTGGTGGAACTTGCACTATTGCTGACTGACTAAATACTTTTTTGCCCCACTGTACATCAAATTTTATTGAAGAAACCTCCCAATGATAACAGTATAATCTCCAAAATGAATACAAACTTAAAATGCACTTTTCCAAATTATTAGTCACAGTAGAATTTCTAAACATTTGATATGTTTTAAAGAACTGAAAATGCTCATTTGTTGAATTTGCAGCATTAGAAGGTCACGCTGAGCCAAAAAGCCATTTAACTCCAAATCATTCTAACAGGCCAAGTTACATGTTAACATAGGAACCCTTCTTTGATATCACCTTCACAATTCTTGCATCCATTGAACTTGTGAGTTTTTGGAGAGTTTGTACTCGTATTTCTTTGCATGAAGTCAGAATAGCCTCCCAGAGCTGCTGTTTTGATGTGAACTGCCTCCCATCCTCATAGATCTTTTGCTTGACGATACTCCAAAGGTTCTCTATAGGGTTGAGGTCAGGGGAAGATGGTGGCCACACCATGAGTTTATCTGCATTTATGCCCATAGCAGCCAATGACTCAGAGGTATTCTTTGCAGCATGAGATACCCATACCCATTGTCATGCATGAAGATGATTTTGCCCCTGAAGGCACGTTTCTGATTTTTATACCATGGAAAAAAGTAGTCAGTCAGAAACTCTATATACGTTGCAGAGGTCATTTTCACACCTTCATGGACCTTAAAGGGCCCTAGCAGCTGTTTCCCCATGATTCCGGCCCAAAACATGATTCCTCCACCTCCTTGCTGACGTCGCAGTCTGTTATGATATGGTGGCCCAGGAGCAGCATGAGACGGACTCTGGAGTAGGTGGTCCCTGTACTGACCGCAAACCCTGAACCTAGCAGCGCAACTAGAAGTAGCCGTTGGGGGTACCTAACACTCCCTAGACCCCTCGGTACAGCCTAAGATCTAACTACCCCTAAAGACAGAAACAGGAAACCTATCTTGCCTCAGAGAAAATCCCCAAAGGATAGATAGCCCCCCAAAAATATTGACTGTGAGAGGAGAGGGAAATAACATACGCAGATATGAAATCAGATTTTAGCATAGGAGGCCATACTAGCTAAAAAGAAAGAAAAGAACAGAGTACTATGCGGTCAGTATAAAAACATTAGAAAATATCCACCGCAGAAAATACGGATCACCATATCTGACTAAAGACATGGGGGTTATATCTGCATCTCCAGAGAAATAGCTAGGCTGCAATAAAAAATCCTTCACAGACTAAGCTGGACAAGACAAAAACATGAAAATGCACAGAACGATAAAGTCCACAGCAGGTGGACAGCAAAAACAAAGCCAGGACTTATCTTTGTAGAAAAACACAGCAAACTGGAGAGACCAGCAGGGAAGTGAATCCTTCAAGAACAATGGACAACTGGCACTGACTAAAGGATCCTGCAAAGCTATATACCCCAGTCAGTTTTGCAATTAGTAGATGCACCTGTCCACTCCTGCAGTCCAGGCACAACTGCATTACCCTCTACAACCACTGGAGGGAGCCCAAAAGCTGAATTCACAACAGTACCCCCCCCTTGAGGAGGGGTCACCGAACCCTCACCAGAGCCCCCAGGCCGATCAGGATGAGCCCGATGAAAGGCATGAACCAAATCAACGGCATGGACATCAGAGGCAGAAACCCAAGAATTATCCTCCTGGCCATAACCCTTCCACTTGACAAGGTACTGAAGCTTCCGCCTCGAAAAACGGGAATCCAAAATCTTCTCAACAATATATTCCAACTCCTCATCGACCAATACAGGGGCCGGAGGATCAACAGAGGGAACAACGGGCTCCACATATTTCCGCAACAAAGATCTATGGAAGACATTATGAATAGCAAAAGAGGCCGCAAGCGCCAGGCGAAAGGACACCGGATTAATAATCTCAGAAATCCTATAAGGACCAATAAATCGAGGCTTAAACTTAGGGGAAGAAACCTTCATAGGAACATGACGGGAAGATAACCAAACCAGATCACCAACCCGAAGCCGGGAACCAACACACCGACGACGGTTAGCAAAACGCTGAGCCTCCTCCTGAGACAGCACCAAATTGTCCACCACATAAGCCCAAATCTGCTGCAACCTGTCGACCACAGAATCCACACCAGGAAGGTCAGAAGGCTCAACCTGCCCAGAAGAAAAACGAGGATGAAAACCAAAATTACAAAAAAAAGGCGAAACCAAAGTAGCCGAACTAGCCCGATTATTAAGGGCAAACTCGGCCAAAGGCAAAAAAGCCACCCAATCATCCTGATCAGCAGACACAAAGCATCTCAAATAGGTCTCCAAGGTCTGATTAGTTCGCTCAGTCTGGCCATTATTCTGAGGATGGAATGCAGAGGAAAAAGACAAATCAATGCCCAGCTTGGCACAAAAGGCCCGCCAAAACCTAGAAACAAACTGGGAACCTCTGTCGGACACAATATTCTCCGGAATACCATGCAAACGTACCTGTTGTGAATTCTGTTGTCGGGCTCCCTCCTGTGGTCATGAATGGTACTTCGGCTGGTTCTGTCCATGGACTTCCGCTGGTGGGTGTTTCTGAGTTTCCTTCCACAGGTGACGAGGTTAATTCGTTAGCTGGCTGCTCTATTTAGCTCCACTTGGATCTTTGCTCCATGCCACCTGTCAATGTTCCAGTATTGCTCTAGTTCACTCCTGGATCGTTCTTGTGACCTGTCTTCCCAGCAGAAGTTAAGTTCCTGCTTGTTTTTCTTTGGTTTGCTATTTTTCTGTCCAGCTTGCTATTTTTATTGTTGTCTTGCTTGCTGGAAGCTCTGGGACGCAGAGGGAGCGCCTCCGCACCGTGAGTCGGTGCGGAGGGTCTTTTTGCGCCCTCTGCGTGGTCTTTTTGTAGGTTTTTGTGCTGACCGCAAAGCAACCTTTCCTATCCTCAGTCTGTTCAGTTAGTCGGGTCTCACTTTGCTAAATCTATTTCATCTCTGTGTTTGTATTTTCATCTTTACTCACAGTCATTATATGTGGGGGGCTGCATTTTCCTTTGGGGAATTTCTCTGAGGCAAGGAAGGCTTTTTTTTTCTATCTTCAGGGCTAGCTAGTTCCTTAGGCTGTGCCGAGTTGCATAGGGAGCGTTAGGAGCAATCCACGGCTATTTCTAGTGTGCGTGATAGGATTAGGGATTGCGGTCAGCAGAGTTCCCACGTCCCAGAGCTCGTCCTTATTATCAGTAACTATCAGGTCATTCCGTGTGCTCTTAACCACCAGGTCCAATATTGTCCTGACCACCAGGTCATAACAGTACAGGTGGCCCAAAGTACTAATGCATCTCAATAGAGGGATAAGAGAAGTTCTGAGACCATTTTGTTTTTCTTTGCAGTGTGTTTTGTCTCTCTTTTCCCCTTTACCTCTGGGTGGTTCAGGACACAGGTGTAAACATGGACATTCAAGGTCTGTCCTCTTGAATGGATAATCTCACTACAAGGGTACAAAACATTCAAGATTTTGTGGTTCAGAATCCGATGTCAGAGCCTGGGATTCCAATTCCTGATTTGTTTTTTGGTGATAGATCTAAGTTCTTGAATTTCAAAAATAATTGTAAATTGTTTCGTGCCTTGAAACCTCGCTCCTCAGGTGACCCTGTTCAACAAGTAAAGATCATTATTTCTCTGTTACGTGGTGACCCTCAAGACTGGGCATTTTCCCTTGCGCCAGGAGATCCGGCATTGCGTGATGTTGATGCGTTTTTCCTGGCGCTTGGATTGCTTTATGACGAACCTAATTCAGTGGATCGGGCAGAGAAGATCTTGCTGGCTCTGTGTCAGGGTCAGGATGAAGTGGAGATATATTGTCAGAAGTTTAGAAAGTGGTCTGTGCTCACTCAGTGGAATGAATGTGCCCTGGCAGCAATTTTCAGAAAGGGTCTCTCTGAAGCCTTTAAGGATGTCATGGTGGGATTTCCCATGCCTGCTGGTCTGAATGAGTCTATGTCTTTGGCCATTCAGATCGATCGACGCTTGCGTGAGCGTAAAGCTGTGCACCATTTGGCGGTACTATCTGAGCATGGGCCTGAGCCTATGCAATGTGATAGGACTTTGACCAGGGCTGAACGGCAAGAACACAGATGTCGGAATGGGCTATGTTTTTACTGTGGTGATTCCACTCATGCTATCTCCGATTGTCCTAAGTGCACTAAGCGTTTCGCTAGGTCTGCCACCATTGGTACGGTACAGTCTAAATTTCCATTGTCCGTTACTCTGATTTGCTCTTTGTCATCCTATTCTGTTATGGCATTTGTGGATTCAGGCGCTGTCCTGAATTTGATGGACTTGGAGTATGCTAGGCGCTGTGGTTTTTTCTTGGAGCCCTTACAGTATCCTATTCCATTGAGAGGAATTGATGCTACGCCTTTGGCCAAGAATAAGCCTCAGTACTGGACCCAATTGACCATGTGCATGGCTCCTGCACATGAGGAGGATATCCGCTTTCTGGTGTTGCATAATCTGCATGATGTGGTCGTTTTGGGGTTGCCATGGCTACAGGTTCATAATCCAGTATTGGACTGGAAATCTATGTCTGTGTCCAGCTGGGGTTGCCAGGGGGTACATGGTGATGTTCCATTTTTGTCTATTTCGTCTTCCACTCCTTCTGAAGTTCCAGAGTTTTTGTCGGATTACTGGGATGTATTTGATGAGCCCAAAGCCAGTGCCCTACCTCCTCATAGGAATTGCGATTGTGCAATTAATTTGATTCCTGGTAGTAAGTTTCCTAAGGGCCGATTGTTCAATTTATCTGTGCCAGAACACGCCGCTATGCGGAGTTATATAAAGGAATCCTTGGAGAAAGGCCATATTCACCCGTCGTCATCACCGTTAGGAGCAGGGTTCTATTTTGTGGCCAAGAAGGATGGTTCTTTGAGACCTTGTATTGATTACCGCCTTCTTAATAAAATTACAGTCAAATTTCAGTATCCTTTGCCATTGCTGTGTGATTTGTTTGCTCGTATTAAAGGGGCTAGTTGGTTCACCAAGATAGATGTTCGAGGGGCGTATAATCTTATGCGTATTAAACAAGGCGATGAATGGAAAACAGCATTTAATACGCCCGAGGGCCATTTTGAGTACCTGGTTATGCCATTCGGGCTTTCCAATGCTCCATCAGTATTTCAGTCCTTTATGCATGACATCTTCCGAGAGTACCTGGATAAATTCCTGATTGTGTATTTGGATGATATTTTGGTCTTTTCGGATGATTGGGAGTCTCATGTGAAGCAGGTCAGAATGGTGTTCCAGGTCCTTCGTGCGAATTCCTTGTTTGTGAAGGGGTCAAAGTGTCTCTTTGGAGTTCAGAAGGCTTCATTTTTGGGGTTCATTTTTTCCCCTTCTACTATCGAGATGGACCCTGTTAAAGTCCAGGCCATTTACGATTGGACTCAGCCGACATCTGTAAAGAGCCTGCAAAAGTTCCTGGGCTTTGCTAATTTTTAATGGCGCTTCATCGCTAATTTTTCTAGTGTTGCTAAACCGTTGACTGATTTGACCAAGAAGGGTGCTCATGTGGTCAATTGGTCTTCTGCAGCTGTAGAGGCTTTTCTGGAGTTGAAGCGTCGTTTTTCTTCTGCCCCTGTGTTGTGCCAGCCAGATGTTTCGCTCCCGTTTCAGGTTGAGGTTGATGCTTCTGAGATTGGAGCAGGGGCTGTTTTGTCGCAAAGAAGTTCTGATGGCTCGGTGATGAAGCCATGTGCTTTCTTTTCTAGAAAGTTTTCGCCTGCTGAGCGTAATTTTGATGTTGGTAATCGAGAGTTGTTGGCCATGAAGTGGGCATTCGAGGAGTGGCGTCATTGGCTTGAAGGAGCCAAGCATTGCGTGGTGGTCTTGACAGATCACAAGAATTTGACTTATCTTGAGTCTGCCAAACGGTTGAATCCGAGACAGGCTCGATGGTCGTTATTTTTCTCCCGTTTTGATTTTGTGGTTTCGTACCTTCCGGGCTCTAAGAATGTGAAGGCTGATGCCCTGTCAAGGAGTTTTGTGCCTGACTCTCCGGGTGTTCCTGAGCCGGCGGGTATTCTCAAAGAGGGGGTAATTTTGTCTGCCATCTCCCCTGATTTGCGGCGGGTGCTGCAAAAATTTCAGGCTGATAGATCTGACCGTTGCCCAGCGGAGAAACTGTTTGTCCCTGATAGATGGACTAGTAGAGTTATCTCTGAGATTCATTGTTCAGTGTTGGCTGGGCATCCTGGAATCTTTGGTACCAGAGATTTGGTGGCTAGATCCTTTTGGTGGCCGTCTTTGTCACGGGATGTGCGTTCTTTTGTGCAGTCCTGTGGGACTTGTGCTCGGGCTCAGCCCTGCTGTTCTCGTGCCAGTGGGTTGCTTTTGCCCTTGCCGGTCCCGAAAAGGCCCTGGACGCATATTTCTATGGATTTTATTTCGGATCTCCCCGTCTCTCAAAAGATGTCGGTCATTTGGGTGGTTTGTGATCGCTTTTCTAAGATGGTCCATTTGGTACCTTTGTCTAAATTGCCTTCCTCCTCTGATTTGGTGCCATTATTTTTCCAGCATGTGGTTCGTTTACATGGTGTCCCGGAGAACATCGTTTCTGACAGAGGTTCCCAGTTTGTTTCGAGGTTTTGGCGATCCTTTTGTGCAAGGATGGGCATTGATTTGTCTTTTTCCTCGGCTTTCCATCCTCAGACAAATGGCCAAACCGAACGAACTAATCAAACTTTGGAAACATATCTGAGATGCTTTGTTTCTGCTGATCAGGATGATTGGGTGTCCTTTTTGCCATTGGCTGAGTTCGCCCTTAACCCCTTTCTGCCATTAGACGTACTATTGCGTCCATGTGGGGTGGGCTTTACTTCCCAAGGACGCAATAGTACGTCATATGCGATCGGCAGCGCTCACGGGGGGAGCGCCGCCGATCGCGGCCGGGTGTCAGCTGTTTATCGCAGCTGACATCCGGCACTATGTGCCAGGAGCGGTCACGGACCGCCCCCGGCACATTAACCCCCGGCACACCGCGATCAAAGATGATTGCGATGTGCCGGCGGTACAGGGAAGCACCGCGTAGGGAGGGGGCTCCCTGCGGGCTTCCCTGAGTCCCCCGCAGCAACGCGATGTGATCGCGTTGCTGCGAGGGTCTCACCTCCCTCCCTGCTCCCTCCAGCCCCGGATCCAAGATGGCCGCGGATCCGGGTCCTGCAGGGAGGGAGGTGGCTTCACAGAGCCTGCTCAGAGCAGGCACTGTGACGCAGCCTGCACTCCTATCAGATCAGTGATCTGACAGAGTGCTGTGCAAACTGTCAGATCACTGATCTGTGATGTCCCCCCCTGGGACAAAGTAAAAAAGTAAAAAAAAAAAATTTCAAATGTGTAAAAAAAAATAAAAAAAAATATTCCAAAATAATGAAAAAAAAAATAAAAATATTATTCCCATAAATACATTTCTTTATCTAAATTAAAAAAAAAAAACAATAAAAGTACACATATTTAGTATCGCCGCGTCCGTAACGGCCCGACCTATAAAACTGGCCCACTAGTTAACCCCTTCAGTAAACACCGTAAGAAAAAAAAAAAAAAAACGAGGCAAAAAACAACGCTTTATTGTCATACTGCCGAACAAAAAGTGGAATAACACGCGATCAAAAAGACAGATATAACTAACCATGGTACCGCTGAAAACGTCATCTTGTCCCGCAAAAAACGAGCCGCCATACAGCATCATCAGCAAAAAAATAAAAAAGTTATAGTCCTGAGAATAAAGCGATGCAAAAATAATTATTTTTTCTATAAAATAGTTTTTATCGTATAAAAGCGCCAAAACATAAAAAAATGATATAAATGAGGTGTCGCTGTAATCGTACTGACCCGAAGAATAAAACTGCTTCATCAATTTTACCAAACGCGGAACGGTATAAACGCCTCCCCCAAAAGAAATTCATGAATAGCTGGTTTTTGGTCATTCTGCCTCACAAAAATCGGAATAAAAAGCGATCAAAAAATGTCACGTGCCCGAAAATGTTACCAATAAAAACATCAACTCGTCCCGCAAAAAACAAGACCTCACATGACTCTGTGGACCAGAATATAGAAAAATTATAGCTCTCAAAATGTGGTAACGCAAAAAATATTTTTTGCAATAAAAAGCGTCTTTCAGTGTGTGACGGCTGCCAATCATAAAAATCCGCTAAAAAAACAGCTATAAAAGTAAATCAAACCCCCCTTCATCACCCCCTTAGTTAGGGAAAAATTAAAAAAATGTATTTATTTCCATTTTCCCATTAGGGCTAGGGTTAGGGTTAGGGCTAGGGTTAGGGCTAGGGTTAGGGCTAGGGTTAGGGCTAGGGCTAGGGTTAGGGCTAGGGTTAGGGCTAGGGCTAGGGTTAGGGTTAGGGCTAGGGTTAGGGCTAGGGTTATTGCTAGGGTTAGGGCTAGGGCTAGGGCTAGGGTTAGGGCTAGGGTTAGGGCTAGGGTTAGGGCTAGGGTTAGGGTTAGGGCTAGGGTTAGGGTTAGGGCTAGGGTTAGGGCTAGGGTTAGGGCTAGGGTTAGGGCTAGGGTTAGGGCTAGGGTTAGGATTAGGGTTAGGGCTAGGGTTAGGGCTAGGGCTACAGTTTGGGTTGGGGCTAAAGTTACAGTTAGGGTTTAGATTACATTTACGGTTGGGAATAGGGTTGGGATTAGGGTTAGGGGTGTGTCAGGGTTAGAGGTGTGGTTAGGGTTACTGTTGGGATTAGGGTTAGGGATGTGTTTGGATTAGGGTTTCAGTTATAATTGGGGGGTTTCCACTGTTTAGGCACATCAGGGGCTCTCCAAACGCGACATGGCGTCCGATCTCAATTCCAGCCAATTCTGCGTTGAAAAAGTAAAACAGTGCTTCTTCCCTTCCGAGCTCTCCCGTGTGCCCAAACAGGGGTTTACCCCAACATATGGGGTATCAGCGTACTCAGGACAAATAGGACAACAACTTTTGGGGTCCAATTTCTCCTGCTACCCTTGGGAAAATACAAAACTCGGGGCTAAAACATATTTTTTGTTGGAAAAAAAAAAGATTTTTTATTTTCACGGCTCTGCGTTATAAACTGTAGTGAAACACTTGGGGGTTCAAAGTTCTCACAACACATCTAGACTAGTTCCCTGGGGGGTCTAGTTTCCAATATGGGGTCACTTGTGGGGGGTTTCTACTGTTTAGGTACATTAGGGGTTCTGCAAACGCAATGTGACGTCTGCAGACCATTCCATCTAAGTCTGCATTCCAAATGGCGCTCCTTCCCTTCCGAGCTCTGCCATGCGCTCAAACGTTGGTTTCCCCCAACATACGGGGTATCAGCGTACTCAGGACAAATTGGACAACAACTTTTGGGGTCGAATTTCTCCTCTTACCCTCGGGAAAATACAAAACTGGGGGCTAAAAAATAATTTTGGGGGGAAAGATTTTTTTTTTTAATTTTCACGGCTCTGCGTTACAAACTGTAGTGAAACACTTGGGGGTTCAAAGCTATCACAACACATCTAGATGAGTTCCTTAGGGGGTCTAGTTTCCAAAATGGTGTCACTTGTGGGAGGTTTCTACTGTTTAGGTACATTAGGGGCTCTGCAAATGCAATGTGACACCTGCAGACCATTCCATCTAAGTCCTCATTCCAAATGGAGCTCCTTCCCTTCCGAGCCCTCCCATGCGCCCAAACAGTGGTTCCCCCCCACATATGGGGTATCAGCGCACTCAGGACAAATTGGACAACAAATTGTGGGGTCGAATTTCTCCTTTTACCCTCGGGAAAATACAAAACTGGGGGCTAAAAAATAATTTTTGTGGGAAAAAATTTTTGTTTTATTTTTACGGCTCTCCATTATAAACTTCTGTGAAGCCCTTGGTGGGTCAAAGCGCTCAGCACACATCTAGATAAGTTCCTAAGGGGGTCTACTTTCCAAAATGGTGTCACTTGTGGGGGGTTTCTACTGTTTAGGTACATTAGGGGCTCTGCAAACGCAATGTGACACCTGCAGACCATTCCATCTAAGTCTGCATTCAAATGGCACTCCTTCCCTTCTGAGCCCTCCCATGTGCCCAAACAGTGGTTCCCCCACATATGGTGTATCATCGCACTCAGGACAAATTGGGCAACAAATTTTGGGGTCCAATTTCTCCTGTTACCCTCAGGAAAATACAAAACTGGGGGCTAAAAAAATAATTTTTGTGGGAAAAAAATTTTGTTTTATTTTTACGGCTCTGCATTATAAACTTCTGTGAAGCACTTGGTGGGTCAAAGTGCTCACCACACCTCTAGATAAGTTCCTTAGGGGGTCTACTTTCCAAAATGGTGTCACTTGTGGGGGGTTTCAATGTTTAGGCACATCAGTGGCTCTTCAAACGCAACATGACGTCCCATCTCAATTCCTGTCAATTTTGCATTGAAAAGTCAAACGGCGCTCCTTCCCTTCCGAGCTCTCCCATCCGCCCAAACAGTGGTTTACCCCCACATATGGGCTATCAGCGTACTCAGGACAAATTGTACAACAACTTTTGGGGTCCAATTTCTTCTCTTACCCTTGGGAAAATAAAAAATTGTGGGCGAAAAGATAATTTTTGTGAAAAAATATGATTTTTTATTTTTACGGTTCTACATTATAAACTTCTGTGAAGCACTTGTTGGGTCAAAGTGCTCACCACACCTCTAGATAAGTTCCTTAGGGGGTCTACTTTCCAAAATGGTGTCACTTGTGGGGGGTTTCAATGTTTAGCCACATCAGGGGCTCTCCAAACGAAACATGGCGTCCCATCTCAATTCCAGTCAATTTTGCATTGAAAAGTCAAATGGCACTCCTTTGCTTCCGAGCTCTGCCATGCGCCCAAACAGTGGTTTACCCCCACATGTGGGGTATTGGCATACTCAGGACAAATTGTACAACAATGTTTGGGGTCCATTTTCTCCGGTTACCCTTGGTAAAATAAAACAAATTGGAGCTGAATTAAATTTTTTGTGAAAAAAAGTTAAATGTTCATTTTTATTTAAACATTCAAAAAATTCCTGTGAAGCACCAGAAGGGTTAATAAACTTCTTGAATATGGTTTTGAGCACCTTGAGGGGTGTAGTTTTTAGAATGGTGTCACACTTGGGTATTTTCTATCATATAGACCCCTCAAAATGACTTCAAATGAGATGTGGTCCCTAAAATAAAATGGTGTTGTAGAAATGAGAAATTGCTGGTCAACTTTTAACCCTTATAACTCCCTAACAAAAAAAATTTTGGTTCCAAAATTGTGCTGATGTAAAGTAGACATGTGGGAAATGTTACTTATTAAGTATTTTGTGTGACATATCTCTGTGATTTAATTGCATAAAAATTCAAAGTTGGAAAATTGCGAAATTTTCATAATTTTCGCCAAATTTCCGTTTTTTTCACAAATAAACGCAGGTACTATCAAATAATTTTTACCATTGTCATGAAGTACAATATGTCACGAGAAAACAATGTCAGAATCACCAGGATCCATTGAAGCGTTCCAGAGTTATAACCTCATAAAGGGACAGTGGTCAGAATTGTAAAAATTGGCCCGGTCATTAACGTGCAAACCACCCTTGGGGGTAAAGGGGTTAATAATCGGGCCAGCTCGGCTACTTTGGTTTCGCCGTTTTTCTGCAATTCTGGTTTCCATCCTCGTTTCTCTTCAGGGCAGGTTGAGTCTTCGGACTGTCCTGGTGTAGATACTGTGGTGGATAGGTTGCAGCAGATTTGGACTCATGTGGTGGACAATTTGACATTGTCCCAGGAGAAGGCTCAACGTTTCGCTAACCGCCGGCGCTGTGTGGGTCCCCGACTTCGTGTTGGGGATTTGGTTTGGTTGTTGTCTCGTTATGTTCCTATGAAGGTTTCCTCTCCTAAGTTTAAGCCTCCTTTCATTGGTCCGTATAAGATTTCTGAGGTTATCAATCCTGTGTCATTTCGTTTGGCCCTTCCTGCTTCTTTTGCCATCCATAATGTGTTCCATAGGTCGTTGTTGCGGAGATACGTGGCGCCTGTGGTTCCATCCGTTGATCCTCCTGCCCCGGTGTTGGTTGAGGGGGAGTTGGAGTATGTGGTGGAGAAGATTTTGGATTCTCGTATTTCGAGACGGAAACTCCAGTACCTGGTCAAGTGGAAGGGTTATGGTCAGGAAGATAATTCCTGGGTTTTTGCCTCTGATGTTCATGCTGCCGATCTGGTTCGTGCCTTTCATTTGGCTCATCCTGGTCGGCTTGGGGGCTCTGGTGAGGGTTCGGTGACCCCTCCTCAAGGTGGGGGTACTGTTGTGAATTCTGTTGTCGGGCTCCCTCCTGTGGTCATGAATGGTACTTCGGCTGGTTCTGTCCATGGACTTCCGCTGGTGGGTGTTTCTGAGTTTCCTTCCACAGGTGACGAGGTTAATTCGTTAGCTGGCTGCTCTATTTAGCTCCACTTGGATCTTTGCTCCATGCCACCTGTCAATGTTCCAGTATTGCTCTAGTTCACTCCTGGATCGTTCTTGTGACCTGTCTTCCCAGCAGAAGTTAAGTTCCTGCTTGTTTTTCTTTGGTTTGCTATTTTTCTGTCCAGCTTGCTATTTTTATTGTTGTCTTGCTTGCTGGAAGCTCTGGGACGCAGAGGGAGCGCCTCCGCACCGTGAGTCGGTGCGGAGGGTCTTTTTGCGCCCTCTGCGTGGTCTTTTTGTAGGTTTTTGTGCTGACCGCAAAGCAACCTTTCCTATCCTCAGTCTGTTCAGTTAGTCGGGTCTCACTTTGCTAAATCTATTTCATCTCTGTGTTTGTATTTTCATCTTTACTCACAGTCATTATATGTGGGGGGCTGCCTTTTCCTTTGGAGAATTTCTCTGAGGCAAGGTAGGCTTTATTTTTCTATCTTCAGGGCTAGCTAGTTCCTTAGGCTGTGCCGAGTTGCATAGGGAGCGTTAGGAGCAATCCACGGCTATTTCTAGTGTGCGTGATAGGATTAGGGATTGCGGTCAGCAGTAGTGTTGAGGATTCCGATACCGCAAGTATCGGGTATCGGCCGATATTTGCGGTATCAGAATTCCGATACCGAATTCCGATACTTCCCGCATATCGGATACCGGAATCGGAAGTTCCCAGAATTCAAACTGAACGCAGCAGCCAATGAGGAATGAATGGAAGTGTGGGCACATCCTGTTTAGCATGGTGGGCATGTAAGTACTGGCAAGGCTGTGATTGGCTGCTGAAATGATGTCACTCTGCACTATAAAAAACGCTGCCGCCATTTTGCGCTCACTCTGGTGTGATTTCAGTTAGGGACAGGACGCTGTGTTCTAACTGAGGGCCAGTTGAGATAGCTAATTGCTTTATTTTCCTTTCCCAAGGCTAGTTTAGCAAAACGCTGTGTGTTCTTCATTGTTCACCTTGCTCTTGCCTTGCAGCGCTGTTTTAACAGCGTTCTGCAAGGTCTGTATGTGTGTGTGTGTGTGCAGCTCACTCTGTAGTCTGTGTGCAGCCATATACCCGGTTGTATTCAGCTCAGGGGGGGTTCACACTGCCTCACACAGTTGTCCTTTTTTGCTCATAGTGCAGCCTGCTGCACATTTTTTCTCAAGTTTCCTATTAGTGTCTTTCCACCCGTCTCCAGCTAAATTGTGGAAAAACACTACATAGGATAACCTAGAGGGGGGTTTTTGGGCCTTGCAGCGCCGTTTACGGCTGTCTGCACGGTCTCCGTGTGAGCCCAGCTCGCCCTGTAGTCTGTGTGCAGCCATAGCCGGTTGGATTCAGCTCAGGGTTCGTTACTGCCTCATACCTTGAAAAAAATTTCCCTTTTTTTCAAATAGTGCAGCCTGTTTAAAAATTTAAAAAAAAATTTCCTATTAGTGTTTTTCCACCCGTCTACAGCTAAATTGTGGAAAAACACTACATAGGATAACCTAGAGGGGTTTTTTTGGGCCTTGCAGTGCCGTTTACGGCTGTCTGCACGGTCTCTGTGTGAGCGCAGCTCGCCCTGTAGTCTGTGTGCAGCCATAGCCGGTTGGATTCAGCTCAGGGTGCGTTACTGCCTCATACCTTGAAAAAAAATTTCCTTTTTTTCAAATAGTGCAGCCTGTTTAAAATTAAAAAAAAAAATTTCCTATTAGTGTCTTTCCACCCGTCTCCAGCTAAATAGTGGAAAAACACTACATAGGATAACCTAGAGGAGGGTTTTTGGGCCTTGCAGCGCCGTTTACGGCTGTCTGCACGGTCCCCGTGTGAGTTAAACTTGCTCTGTAGTCCGATCTGCAGAAAAAAAAAGGAAAGTTCACCAAACACAACTTAACACTTGTGTAGGCCACATTTGAAAAATAATAAAGTTTAGTCCACACTTTACAACATTAGTGTTTCTTACACCTGTTAGGAGGAGCATTTCAGGAATAAGCACACTAAGGCCTTAGTACTTTTCTGCTTATCTTTATCTGTCAACCAAGATGAAGAGGGCAGGGAGTAAGGCACGTGGGCGTGGGCGCGGAGCAGGGAGAGGAGCAGGGAGAGGACGTGGTGATTCTGTGCCTGCTGCGGGCACCGGTGACTCGTCGTCACTCAGTTTCAGCAGGGAACAGTCCTTCATGCGCAGCTTTGTCGGAGAGCGCCGTGCACCGCTGCTGCATGAAGACCAAATTGAAGCCGTTGTCGGGTGGATGGCAGCTAACGCCTCGGCATCGACTTCAGTTAGTGCCACATCCTCTCAGGCACAGAGCACTGGAGAGCAGCCATCTGTCTCTTCACCACCTGCCAAATTGGCCAGGCAGTCAGAGAGCCCAGGACAGGAGCCGTCTCTACTTCTGTTCTCTGAATCTCTTGGCTTGGAAACAGGGGGCCAGCCAAGCAGCATTGGAGAAATGGAAGAAGAGGCAGTGTGCAGTGATGCCCAACAGCTTTGTCTCTCTGACTCTGAAGAGGCGGGTGGGCCAGTGCCTCCGGAGACCACAGCGCAGTACGCATCTGATGATGAAACTCAGGTGCCGCTTTCTGGTGCGTACTGTGCTGCCGAGACTACCCAGGAGGAGCAGTTGGTGGCAGAGGGTAGTGGAGATGATGAGGTCGTTGACCCATCGTGACGTGAGGAACAGGAAGGTGGTGGGAGCAGCTCTGAGGAAGAGATTCCCCTTACGGGCCAAAGAGGGAGAGGGAGGGGGAAGACTGCGGAGCCTGTAGCCTCCACTTTGGCACCCGTTAGGAGCCTGTCTCTTTCCAAAGCCAAAAAGGGCGCTCCCAAGACTTACAGTGCCTGGTCCTTTTTTGACACAGTTGCAGATGACATTTGTTTTGTCAAATGCAAGCTGTGTCATCAGAAAGTAAAAAGAGGGAAAAATGTCAGCAACCTCAATACCACAAATATGTGGAAACATGTGCGGACCAGGCACGCGGTGGAGTTACAGAAACACACTGAAGATGTAGGCCAACCAACAGCGGCAGCTACCACCTCTTCAGCTCGTGTAGCCTCTTCCTCCAGCTCACGCACAGCTGGTTTGGCTTCCTCCCAGGATCGCCATGGAAGAACCTCTGGCACTGTTGTCCAGAGAACTTGTGTAATTCCACCCACAGCACCACCTTCCCAGTCATCCTCA
Source organism: Ranitomeya imitator (assembly GCF_032444005.1). Taxonomy (NCBI): domain Eukaryota; kingdom Metazoa; phylum Chordata; class Amphibia; order Anura; family Dendrobatidae; genus Ranitomeya; species Ranitomeya imitator. Next base: position 82,555,203 of record NC_091285.1, read on the forward strand.
CACTCCCAGTCTACTCTACAGCCATCGGTAGTACAGGCATGGGAGAAAAGGCGGGCATTCTCGGCCAACCACCCCCGAGCACAGGCTCTGAATGCAGGCATTGCCAAACTGTTGTCCCTGGAAATGCTCTCATTCAGGCTGGTGGAGACTGACAGCTTCCGTGACTTGATGGCATTGGCAGTCCCACAGTACAAGGTGCCCAGCCGCTTTTACTTCAGCAGGCAAGCTGTCCCTGCCCTGCACAGGCATGTTGAGGGAAACATAAAACATGCGCTACTGAACGCCGTCAGTAGCAAGGTCCACCTCACCACCGATGCGTGGACCAGTCAGCATGGACAGGGGCGATACGTTTCCCTCACTGCCCATTGAGTTAATGTTGTTGAGCCAGGTACAGATCGTGCGAGTGGCGCAGGACGTGTCCTGCCCACTCCAAGGATTGCAGGAATCCAGTCTGTACGCATTGACTCCTCCTCTTACACAAGTTACTCAGAATCATCTCTGCAGGATCCGTCACAGTCCACCTCCACATGGACCCGTGAACGTTTACCTATGACCGACATGAGCACAGCCGTGGCCAAACGTCAGCAGGCCGTCTTGAAACTAGTTTCATTGGGGAATCGAAGCCACACAGTGCAGGAGCTCTGGAATGCCATCAAGCAGGAGAGCGATGTGTGGTTACTGCCAGCGAATCTCCAGCCAGGCATGTTAGTGTGTGACAATGGCCGAAATCTGGTGGCAGCTTTGGCCCTTGGCAACCTCACACACATCCCATGTCTGGCACATGTGCTCAATTTGGTTGTGCAGAGTTTTCTGAGGGACTATCCGGATCTTGATGCCCTGCTGCACAAGGTCTGCCTAGAGTGTGCTCACTTGCGGCGTTCCAGCTTGGCATGATCCCGCATTGCTGCTCTGCAGCGCCGATTCCGCCTTCCGGAACACCGCATCATATGTGACCTACCTACCCAGTGGAATTTCACGTTACATATGTTGGAGCGGTTGTGTGAGCAGCAGCAAGCAGTTATGGAGTACCAGCTGCATCAGGCGCAAAGAAGTCGCAGTCAGCGCTGATCAGACTTCACAACCACAGAGTGGGCCACTATGAAGGACGTCTGCCAGGTTTTGCGTCTTTTTGATTATTCCACGCGGATGGCAAGTGCAGATGATGCACTAGTCAGCATGACTGTCCCCCTTATCTGCCTGCTTCAGCAAACTTTGCAAGGGTTAAGGGATGATGTTGTGGAAGAGGTGGAGGATGAGGAGTCACCTTTTCCATCAGCTTCTGGAGAGTCAGCGCCACGTGGTTCCTCACAAAGGGGTACGCAGGGGCCACTTTGTGAGGAGGATGAGGAGGAGTCAATGGAGGAGGAAGAGCTCCGTCCAGAGGAGGGAGCGACACAATTGTCCAGTGGTCAGTGTGTACAGCGAGGGTGGGGTGATGACGAGCGGGCAGAGATCATGTCTCAAGCAGGGGACAGCGTTTCTGGGCCAGTTGGCACTCTGCAGCACATGGTGGATTTCATGCTGCAGTGCCTGAGAAACGACCGCCGCATCGACCACATTCTCAACATGCCTGATTATTGGGTGTTCACCCTCCTCGATCCTCGCTACCGGGACAACGTCCAAAACCTCATCCCAGCGTTGACCCGGGAGCGTAAATTGCGGGAGTACCACGACACACTGGTGAATTCCATCATCTTCTCCAGTCCAACTGAGAGGAGTGCTGCTAGTGCTTTACAAAGCAGCTCAGTGCGTCGAGGCAGTGGGGGAGGCTCTGCCCAAAGAGGGAGCAGAAGCAGTGCCTCTGCCCAAGGCAAGCCCAGTATGGCACAACTCTGGCACACTTTTGTGTGCCCGCCCCAAATGTCTACACCATCACCGGCGGCTCCAGTCAGCAGGAGGCAACGGTTCCGTCAGATGGTGACAGACTACATGGCTTGCCCTCTTACTGTACTCCCAGACGGCTCTTCCCCGTTCAAGTTTTGGGTCTCTAAGCTGGATACATGGCCAGAGCTAAGCCAGTATGCATTGGAGGTGCTGGCTTGCCCTGCGGCTAGTGTCTTATCGGAACGTGTCTTTAGTGCCGCAGGTGGTGTACTAACAGACCGTCGCATGCGACTATCCTCCAATAACGTTGACCGGCTTACTTTCCTGAAAATGAACCAGGCCTGGATCTCGCAGGAATTTGCCACTCCTCTGCCTGATTAAGGAATTGGGTGTCATCCAGGTCTCCTGCTGTGTTCATCTTTCTACCACCTGAACTGCTATTCCTGGGCTCCAACACCGCCAGTTGCGGCTCAGAAGTGCAGGCTGCACAGTAAAAACATACGACCCAGTGTTATTGGGTTTCAGTAACGTCTGCTGATCCCCAGCTGTGTAGCCGGCAATGTGTCCTGCGACCGCCACGCTGGCACAACAACCTGAATGTAAGGGAACCTGTCCCCCCCCCCCCCGTCGTTTGTTACTGAAAGGTAGCTCTTTTATTTTAGCTCCTTGCACACGCAGAACTTAACACTTATGAAATGTGTTCACTGATACCGTTATACCGTCCCGGAGCTGGGACTTTCCTTCGTAATGTGACGCAGCACAGCCGTCATTCCTACCCCCTTGGTGCCATGCGCTGCCTCCTCAGCGTTGTTTTAAGCTGTCACGGAGCCTGCGCTGTTCTGTTATCCCTTGGCCATGCCCTATTTGCGCTGCCTGTCTTCTGACATAATTTGGTGTCATCCTGGCTGCGCCTGTGCGGCCGCGCTGCCCGAGATCCCGCCTCGCAGTGTCTTCTGATTGAATCACACTGCGGGCCTTGGATCCATGGGCATGCGCAGTGTATATCTTCCCCTCGGGCTCTCGCTCATCTCCCTCCGCCTTCTTTAGACTGTGCGCCGTCAGCTGATCCCTAATAGCATGCCACGGCCGTGACACCGCACAGTCTGAAGAAGAGGGAAGGAGGGGAGTGAGAGTCGAGGATATGCACTGTGCATGCCCATGGATCCAAGGCCCGCAGTGGGATTACATTAGACGACACTGCGAGGTGGGATCTGGAGCAGCATGGACGCACAGGCACTGACAGCCTGACACCAAATTATGTCAGAAGACAGGCAGCGCTAATTGGGCATGGCCAAGGGATAACAGAACAGCGCAGGCTCCGTGACAGCTTAAAACAACGCTGAGGAGGCAGCGCACGGCACCAAGGGGATAGGAATGACAGCTGTGTTGTGTCCCATTACGAAGGAAATTCGCACCTCCGGTACGGTTTTATGGTATAAGGGGACACATTTTTAGTGTTTACTTCTGTGTTTGCAAGGAGCATAATTAAAAGAGCAACCTTTTCCTTTTGCATCCTTAGTGCTGCACAAGATGGCTCTTTCAGCTACAAACGTCTTGGGGGGGGGTTAAAGGTACCCTTTCAACTTGCTCCAATCAGGCTTCGGCCTACACTCTGTTCCTCTGCTCCTCCTGCTGTCCCTGGGCTCTAACACCGCCAGTTGGTGCCTGGAAGTGCTGTCTGCACAGTCAACAGTCGCTCCTCTGTTATTGGGGTTCAGTAACGTCAGCTGATCCCCAGCTGTGTGTGCGGCAATACCTCCAATCTGCTCCTCCTGCTGTCCCTGGGCTCTAACACCGCCAGTTGGTGCCTGGAAGTGCTGTCTGCACAGTCAACAGTCGCTCCTCTGTTATTGGGGTTCAGTAACGTCAGCTGATCCCCAGCTGTGTGTGCGGCAATACCTCCAATCTGCTCCTCCTGCTGTCCCTGGGCTCTAACACCGCCAGTTGGTGCCTGGAAGTGCTGTCTGCACAGTCAACAGTCGCTCCTCTGTTATTGGGGTTCAGTAACGTCAGCTGATCCCCAGCTGTGTGTGCGGCAATACCTCCAATCTGCTCCTCCTGCTGTCCCTGGGCTCTAACACCACCAGTTGGTGCCTGGAAGTGCTGTCTGCACAGTCAACAGTCGCTCCTCTGTTATTGGGGTTCAGTAACGTCAGCTGATCCCCAGCTGTGTATCCGGCAACGTGTCATGCGACCACCACGCTGGCACAACTAAAATTTAAGGGGACCTGTCCCCCCCCCCCCCAGGCGTTTGTTACTGAAAAAGCCACCTTGTGCAGCACTAATACTGCACAAGGAAAAGGTTGCTCTTGAAATTATGCTTCGGCCTACACTCTGTTCCTCTGCTCCTCCTGCTGTCCCTGGGCTCTAACACCGCCAGTTGGTGCCTGGAAGTGCTGTCTGCACAGTCAACAGTCGCTCCTCTGTTATTGGGGTTCAGTAACGTCAGCTGATCCCCAGCTGTGTATCCGGCAACGTGTCATGCGACCGCCACGCTGGCACAACTAAAATGTAAGGGGACCTGTCCCCCCCCCCAGGCGTTTGTTACTGAAAGAGCCACCTTGTGCAGCACTAATACTGCACAAGGAAAAGGTCGCTCTTGAAATTATGCTCCTTGCAAACGCTGAACTACACACTCATGTAATGTGTCCCCTCACACCGTCCAACCGTCCCGGAGGTAGGACTTTCCTTTGTAATGTGACGCAGCACAGCCGTCATTGCTACCCCCTTGGCACCGTGCGCAGCCTCCTTAGCGCTGTTTGATTCCGTCATGGACCCTGCGCTGTTATGTTATCCCTTGGCCATGCACAGTTTGCGCTGCCCGTCCTCTGACATCATTTGTTGTCGTCCTGGCTGCGCCTGTGCGTCCACGCTGCCCGAAATCCCACCTCGCAGTGTCGTCTAATGTGATCCCACAGTGGGCCTTGTATCCATGGCCATGCGCAGTGCATATACTAGCCTCTCACTCCCCTTCTTCACGCTTCTTCAGACTAGGCGGCGTCAGCTGATCCCTAATAGCATGCCACGGCCGTGACGCCGCACAGTCTGAAGAAGCAGGAAGGAGGGGAGTGAGAGGCGATGATATGCACTGCGCATGCCCATGGATCCCTGGCCCGCAGTGGGATTACATTAGATGACACTGCAAGGTTGGATCTCGGGCAGCTTGGACGCACAGGCACTGCCAGCCTGACACCTAAATGATGTCAGAAGACGGGCACCGCTAACTGTGCATGGCCAAGGGATAACATTACAGCGCGGGCTCCGTGACAGAACCAAACAACGTTGAGGAGGTGGCGCACGGCACCAAGGGGGTTGGAATGACGGCTGTGCTGTGTCACATTACAAAGGAAAGTCCCACTTCCGGGACGGTTTGACGGTGTGAGGGGATACATTATATGAGTGTGTACTTCAGCGTTTGCAAGGAGCATAATTTTAGGAGCCACCATTTTCCATGTGCAGTATTACTGCTGTACAAGATGGCTCTTTCAGCAACAAATGCCTGGGGGGGGGGGGGTTAAAGGTTCCCTTTCAACTTGCTCCACTGCAGGCTTCGGCCTACACTCTGCTCCTCTTTGATTCCCTGGGTTTCAACACTGTCAGTTGCCACCTGGAAGTGTTGTCTACACAGAAAAAACACTAGCTGATGTGTCAGTGGGGTTCAGCACCGCCAGCTGTTCCCCTGCTGTGTAGTCGGCAACGTGTCCAGCACAAGCCACGCTGGCACAACAGAACAAAAGCTGCCACCAGTGCAGGCTTCGGCCTACACTCTGCTCCTCTCCTCCTGCTGCTGCCCCTGGGCTCAAACACCGCTAGTTTTGGCCCGGAAGTGCTAGCTGCACAGAGAAAAACAACAGCCAATGTGTTAGTGGGGTTCAGCACCGCCAGCTGTTCCCCTGCTGTGTAGCCGGCAACGTGACCTGCAAATGCCACGCGGGCACATGAACTGAAATTAAAGGGACCCTGCCACCCACCCCAAGGTGTTTCTATGTATAACAGCTACCTTGTACAGCAGTAATGCTGCATTTGTACAAGGTGGCTGACTTTTTATCCTTGCCAACGTGGAACTCAACACGTACAAAATGTGTCTCATTGAGACCATTCCACTGTCCCTGAGGTGTGACTTTCCTTTCTAATGACACGCACCACCCCCCTTGGTAGCGCTGCCCGTCTTCTGACATCATTGTTTGGCTGCCTGTGCCTGGGCGTCCGCCCTGCCCGACACAACCCCCCTCGTTGTCTCATATATTTTGGCTGCGAGGGTGTGATTGATGGGCATGTGCAGTGCATATGTTCGCCTGTCTTAACTCATCTCCTTCCGCCTTCTTCAGACTGTGCGGCCTCATGGCCGTGGTAGGCGATAAGGGATCAGCTGAGGCCGCCCAGTCTGAAGCAGGTGTAAGGACATGTGTGAGCGGCAAACATATTTACTGCACAAGGCCACGAATCCCAGCCACGCAGTGTGATTTGTTGAAAACACACTGCGGGTCTGGGATTCATGGCCATTGCTAACCGCACCGGCCACATGAAATGAAATGAGGTCAGAAGACAGGCAGCGCTCACAGCGCATGGCCAAGGGATCACAATAGCGCAGACTCCTGTACAGCAAATAACAACGCTCAGGAGGCTGCGCCCAGCACCAAGGCGTTATTTATGTGCACCTGTGCTGCGTCTCCTTAAAAAGACAAGTCACGCCTCCAATACAGAACTGAACTACTGTTCAATGGGCTAAATTGTGTACGTCTTTCATTCTGCGTGTGCAATGAGCAAAACTTAAAGAGCAACCTTTAACTTGTGGAGCTTTACTGCTGCACAAGGTGTGGCTCTTCAACATTGTAACACCTGAGGGTGGGTTAAAGGTTACCTTTGAAATTGGTTCAAGTAGGCTTCCGCCTACATTCTGCTCCTCCTGCAGACCCTGGGCTCTAACTACGCCAGTTGGGGCCCGGAAGTGCTGGCTGCACAGAGAAAAACACCCACCATTGTGTCAGTGGGGTTCAGCACCGCCAGCTGTTCCCCTGCTGTGTAGCCGGCATCGTGTCCAGCACAAGCCACGTTGGCACAATTGAACAAAAGCTGCCACCAGTGCAGGCTTCGGCCTACACTTTGCTCCTCTCCTCCTCCTGCTGACCCTGGGCTATAACACCGCCAGTTGTAGCCTGGAAGTGCTAGCTGCACAGACAAAAACACCCGCCATTGTGTTAGTTGGGTTCAGCAACTCCAGCTGTTCCCCTGCTGTGTAGCCAGCATCGTGTCCAGCACAAGCCACGCTGGCACAACAGACCTAAAGCTGCCACCAGTGCAGGCCTCGGCCTACACTCTGCTCCTCTCCTCCTCCTGCTGCCCCTGGGCTCAAACACCGCTAGTTTTTGCCCGGAAGTGCTAGCTGCCCAGAGAACAACACCAGTCAATGTGTCAGTGGGGTTCAGCAACGCCAGCTGTTCCCCTGCTGTGTAGCTGGCAACGTGTCCTGCAAACGCCATGCAGGCACCTGAACTGAAATTAAAGGGAACCAGGCCCCACCCCCCCAGGTGTTTCTATGTATAACAGCCACCTTGTACAGCAGTACTGCTGCATTTGTACAAGGTGGCTGACTTTTTCTCCTTGCCCACGTTTAATTAAACACGTACTAAATGTGTCTCATTGAGACCATTCCACTGTCCCTGAGGTGTGACTTTCCTTTCTAATGATACGCAGCACCACCCTTGGTAGCGCTTCCCGTCTTTTGACATCATTGGTTAGCTGGCTGCGCCTGTGCGTCTGCCCTGCTCGAAACAACGCCCCTCGGTGTCTTATTTTTTTGGACAGCGAGGGTGTGATTGATGGGCATGTGCAGTGCATATGTTTGCCTGTGTTCACACATCTCCTTCCGCCTTCTTCAGACTGGGTGGCCTCATGGCCGCGGCATGCGATAAGGGATCAGATGAGGCCGCCCAGTCTGAAGCAGGTGTAAGGACATGTGTGAGCGGCAAACATATTTACTGCACAAGGCCACGAATCCCAGCCACGCAGTGTGATTTTTTGAAAACACACTGTGGGTATGGGATTCATGTCAATCGCTAACCGCAACGGCCGACATGAAATGAGGTCAGAAGACAGGAAGCGCTCACAGCGCATGGGCAAGGGATAACAATAGCGCAGTCTCCTGTACAGCAAATAACAACGCTCAGGAAGCTGCGCCCATGCACCAAGGTGTTATTTTGGACACCTGTGCTGCGTCTCCTTAAAAAGACAAGTCACGCCTCCACTACTGTTTGACAGTATAATGGGCTAAATAGTGTACGTGTTTTATTCAGCGTGTGCAAGGAGCAAAATTAATAGAGCAACCTTTTACTTGTGCAGCATTAATGCTGCGCAAGGTGTGGCTCTTGTACCTTGCTACACCTGAGGGGGGGTTAAAGGTTACCTTTAAAATTGGTTCAACTAGGCTTCGGCCTACACTCTGCTCCTCTCCTCCTCCTGCTGACCCTGGGCTCTAACACCGCTAGTTTTTGCCCGGAAGTGCTAGCTGCACAGAGAAAAACACCCTCCATTGTGTTAGTGGGGTTCAGCACCGCCAGCTGTTCCCCTGCTGTGTAGCCGGCATCGTGTCCAGCACAAGCCACGTTGGCACAACAGACCAAAAGCTGCCACCAGTGCATGCTTCAGCCTACACTCTGCTCCTCTCCTCCTCCTGCTGACCCTGGGCTATAACACCGCCAGTTGTAGCCTGGAAGTGCTAGCTGCACAGAGAAAAACACCCGCCATTGTGTTAGTTGGGTTCAGCAACTCCAGCTGTTCCCCTGCTGTGTAGCCGGCATCGTGTCCAGCACAAGCCACGCTGGCACAACAGACCTAAAGCTGCCACCAGTGCAGGCCTCGGCCTACACTCTGCTCCTCTCCTCCTCCTGCTGCCCCTGGGCTCAAACACCGCTAGTTTTTGCCCGGAAGTGCTAGCTGCACAGAGAGCAACACCAGTCAATGTGTCAGTGGGGTTCAGCAACGCCAGCTGTTCCCCTGCTGTGTAGCTGGCAACGTGTCCTGCAAACGCCATGCAGGCACCTGAACTGAAATTAAAGGGAACCAGGCCCCACCCCCCCAGGTGTTTCTATGTATAACAGCCACCTTGTACAGCAGTACTGCTGCATTTGTACAAGGTGGCTGACTTTTTCTCCTTGCCCACGATTAATTAAACACGTACAAAATGTGTCTCATTGAGACCATTCCACTGTCCCAGAGGTGTGACTTTCCTTTCTAATGATATGCAGCACCATCCTTGGTAGCGCTTCCCGTCTTCTGACATTGGTTGGCTGGCTGCGCCTGTGCGTCCGCCCTGCCTTAAACAATGCTCCTCGTTGTCTTACTTATTTTGACTGCGAGGGTGTGATTGATGGGTACGAGCAGTTCATATCTTCGCCTGTCTTAACTCATCTCCTTCCGCCTTCTTCAGACTGTGCGGCCTCATGGCCGCAGCATGCGAGAAGGGATCAGCTGTGGCCGCCCAGTCTGATGCAGGTGTAAGGACATGAGTGACAGGCGAAAAAATTTACTGCGCAAGGTAACGAATCCCAGCCCCGTAGTGTGACTTAAACAAAAGACACTGCGGGTCTGGGTTTCATGGCCATCGCTAACCGCACCGGCCAACATGAAATGAGGTCAGAAGACAGGCAGCGCTCACAGTGCTTGGCCAAGGGATAACAAGAGCGCAGACTCCTGTACAGCAAATAACAACGCTCAGGAATCTGCGCCCAACACCTAGGTGTAAATTTTGACACCTGTGCTGCGTCTCCTTAAAAAGACAAGTCACGCCTCCACTACTGTTTGACAGTATAATGGGCTAAATAGTGTACGTGTTTTATTCAGCGTGTGCAAGGAGCAAAATTAATAGAGCAACCTTTGACTTGTGCAGCATTAATGCTGTTCAAGGTGTGGCTCTTGTACCTTGCAACACCTGAGGGGGGGTTAAAGGTAACTTTTGAAATTGGTTCAACTAGGCTTCGGCCTACACTCTGCTCCTCTCCTCCTCCTGCTGCCCCTGGGCTCAAACACCGCTAGTTTTTGCCCGGAAGTGCTAGCTGCACAGAGAAAAACACCAGCCAATGTGTTTGTGGGGTTCAGCAACGCCAGCTGTTCCCCTGCTGTGTAGCCGGCATCGTGTCCAGCACAAGCCACGCTGGCACAACAGACCAAAAGCTGCCACCAGTTCAGGCCTCGGCCTACACTCTGCTCCTCTCCTCCTCCTGCTGCCCCTGGGCTCAAACACCGCTAGTTTTTGCCCGGAAGTGCTAGCTGCACAGAGAAAAACACCAGCCAATGTGTTAGTGGGGTTCAGCAACGCCAGCTGTTCCCCTGCTGTGTAGCCGGCATCGTGTCCAGCACAAGCCACGCTGGCACAACAGACCAAAAGCTGCCACCAGTGCAGGCCTCGGCCTACACTCTGCTCCTCTCCTCCTCCTGCTGCCCCTGGGCTCAAACACCGCTAGTTTTTGCCCGGAAGTGCTAGCTGCACAGAGAACAACACCAGTCAATGTGTCAGTGGGGTTCAGCAACGCCAGCTGTTCCCCTGCTGTGTAGCTGGCAACGTGTCCTGCAAACGCCATGCAGGCACCTGAACTGAAATTAAAGGGAACCAGGCCCCACCCCCCCAGGTGTTTCTATGTATAACAGCCACCTTGTACAGCAGTACTGCTGCATTTGTACAAGGTGGCTGACTTTTTCTACTTGCCCATGTGGAACTCAACACGTACAAAATGTGTCTCATTGAGACCATTCCACTGTCCCTGAGGTGTGACTTTCCTTTTTAATGACACGCATCACCCCCATTGTTAGCGCTGCCCGTCTTCTGACATCATTGGTTGGCTGGCTGTGCCTGTGCGTCCGCCCTGCCCGACACAACGCCCCTCGTTGTCTCATATATTATGACTGCGAGGGTGTGATTGATGGGCACGAGCAGTGCATATCTTCGCCTGTCTTCACTCCCCTCCTTCCGCCTTCTTCAGACTGTGCGGCCTCATGGCCGTGGCAGGCGATAAGGGATCAGCTGAGGCCGACCAGTCTGAAGCAGGTGTAAGGACATGTCTGAGCGGCGAACATATTTACTGCACAAGGCCATGAATCCCAGCACAGCAGTGTAACTTTATGAAAAGGCACTGTGGGTCTGGGATTAATGGCCATCGTTAACCGCACCGGCCAACATGAAATAAGGTCATAAGACGGGCAGCGCTAACAGGGCATTGCCAAGGGATAACACAAGAGCGCAGACTCCTGTACAGCAAATAACAACGCTCAGGAAGCTGCGCCAAGCACCAAGGCGTTATTTGGGACACCTGTGCTGCGTCTCCTTAAAAAGCCAAGTCACGCATCCACTACAGTTTGACTGTACAATGGGCTAAATTGTGTACGTCTTTCATTCAGTGTGTGCAACTAGACTAATTAATAGAGCAACCTTTCACTTGTGCAGCATTAACCCCATCCCGACCCATGACGCCACGTAGGCGTCATGAAAGTCGGTGCCATGCAGGCCGGGTGAAAGGGTTAACTCCCATTTCACCCGATCTGCAGGGACAGGGGGAGTGGTAGTTTAGCCCAGGGGGGGTGGCTTCACCCCCTCGTGGCTACGATCGCTCTGATTGGCTGTTGAAAGTGAAACTGCCAATCAGAGCGATTTGTAATATTTCACCTATTATAACGGGTGAAATATTACAATCCAGCCATGGCCGATGCTGAAATATCATCGGCCATGGCTGGAAATACTAATGTGCCCCCACCCCACCCCACCGATCGCCCCCCCAGCCCTCCGATCTGGCCGGTACACTGCTCCGGCTCCCCTCCGTCCAGTGCTCCGCTCCCCCCCGTGCTTTTGTCCGCTCCCCCCGTGCTCCAATCACCCCCCCGTGCTCCAATCACCCCCCCTGCACTCCGTTCCACCCCCCCGTGCTCCATTCCAGCCCCCCCGTGCTCTGTTCCACGCCCCCCGTGCTCCGTTCCACCCCTCCCGCGCTCCGATTCCCCCCCCGTGCTCCGATCCCCCCCCCCGTGGTCCCCGCCCACCCCATCATACTTACCAATCCAGCCGGGGTCCCGTCCGTCTTCTCCCTGGGCGCCGCCATCTTCCAAAATGGCGGGCGCATGCGCAGTGCGCCCGCCGAATCTGCCGGCCGGCAGATTCGTTCCAAAGTGCATTTTGATCACTGAGATAGATTATATCTCAGTGATCAAAATAAAAAAAATAATAAATGACCCCCCCCTTTGTCACCCCCATAGGTAGGGACAATAAAAAAATAAAGAAATTTTTTTTTTCCACTAATGTTAGAATAGGGTTAGGGTTAGGGGTAGGGTTAGGGTTAGGGGTAGGGTTAGGGGTAGGGTTAGGGGTAGGGGTAGGGTTAGGGTTAGGGGTAGGGTTAGGGGTAGGGTTAGGGTTAGGGGTAGGGGTAGGGTTAGGGGTAGGGTTAGGGCTAGGGGTAGGGTTAGGGATAGGGTTTCGGTATGTGCACACGTATTCTGGTCCTCTGCGGATTTTTCCGCTGCTGATTTGATAAATCCGCAGTGCTAAACCGCTGCGGATTTATGGCGGATTTACCGCGGTTTTTCTGCGCATTTCACTGCGGTTTTACAACTGTGATTTTCTATTTGAGCAGTTGTAAAACCGCTGCGGAATCCGCACAAAGAAGTGACATGCTGCGGAATGTAAACCGCTGCGTTTCCGTGCAGTTTTTCCGCAGCATGGGCACAGCGATTTTTGTTTCCCGTAGGTTTACATTGAACTGTAAACTCATGGGAAACTGCTGCGGATCCGCAGCGTCTTCCGCAGCGTGTGCACATACCTTTAGAATTAGGCTATGTGCACACTGTGCGGATTTGGCTGCGGATTGGCCGCTGCGGATTCGCAGCAGAGTTCCATCAGGTTTACAGTACCAAGTAAACATATGAAAAACCAAATCCGCTGTGCCCATGGTGCGGAAAATACCGCGCGGAAACGCTGCGTTGTATTTTCCGCAGCATGTCAATTCTTTGTGCGGATTCCGCAGCGTTTTACACCTGTTCCTCAATAGGAATCCGCAGGTGAAATCCGCACAAAAAACACTGGAAATCCGCGGAAAATCCGCAGGTAAAACGCAGTGCCTTTTACCCGCCGATTTTTCAAAAATGGTGCGGAAATATCTCACACGAATCCGCAACGTGGGCACATAGCCTTAGGGTTAGGGTTGGAATTAGGGTTGTGGTTAGGGTTGTGATTAGGGTTATGGCTACAGTTGGGATTAGGGTTAGGGGTGTGTTGGGGTTAGTGTTGGAGTTAGAATTGAGGGGTTACCACTGATTAGGCACATCAGGGGTCTCCAAACGCAACATGGCGCCACCATTGATTCCAGCCAATCTCGTATTCAAAAAGTCAAATGGTGCTCCCTCACTTCCGTGCCCTGACGTGTGCCCAAACAGTGGTTTACCCCCACATATGGGGTACCAGCATACTCAGGACAAACTGCGCAACAATTACTGGGGTCCAATTTCTCCTGTTACCCTTGTGAAAATAAAAAAAATGCTTGCTAAAACATAATTTTTGAGGAAAGAAAAATGATTTTTTATTTTCACGGCTCTGCGTTGTAAACGTCTGTGAAGCACTTGGGGGTTCAAAGTGCTCACCACATATCTAGATAAGTTCCTTGGGGGGTCTAGTTTCTAAAATGGGGTCACTTGTGGGGGTTTCTACTGTTTAGGCACACCAGGGGCTCTGCAAAGACAATGTGACACTCGCAGACCATTCCATCAAAGTCTGCATTTCAAAAGTCACTACTTCCCTTCTGAGCCCCGGCGTGTGCCCAAACAGTGGTTTACCCCCACTCATGGGGTATCAGCGTACTCAGGAGAAACTGGACAACAACTTTTGGTGTCCAATTTCTCCTGTAATCCTTGGGAAAATAAAAAATTCTGGGCTAAATAATTATTTTTGAGGAAAGAAAACGAATTTATTATTTTCACGGCTCTGCATTATAAACTTCTATGAAGCACTTGGGGGTTCAAAGTGCTCACCACACATCTAGATAAGTTCCTTTCGGGGTCTAGTTTCCAAAATGGGGTCACATGTGGGGGGTTTCTACTGTTTAGGCACATCAGGGGCTCTGCAAACGCAACGTGACGCCCACAGAGCATTCCATCAAAGTCTGCATTTCAAAACGTCACTACTTCACTTCCGAGCCTCGGCATGTGCCCAAACAGTGGTTTACCCCCACATATGGGGTATCAGCTTACTCAGGAGAAACTGGACAACAACTTTTGGAGTCCAATTTCTTCTGTAACCCTTGGGAAAATAAAAAATTCTGGGCTAAATAATTATTTTTGAAGAAAGAAAATGTATTTATTATTTTCATGGCTCTGCATTATAAACTTCTATGAAGCACTTGGGGGTTCAAAGTGCTCCCCACACATCTAGATAAGTTCCTTTGGGGGTCTAGTTTCCAAAATGGGGTCACTTGTGGGGGGTTTCTACTGTTAAGCCACATCAGGGGCTCTGCAAACGCAACGTGACGCCCACAGAGCATTCCATCAAAGTCTGCATTTCAAAACGTCACTACTTCACTTCCGAGCCCCGGCATGTACCCAAACAGTGATTTACCCCCACATATGGGGTATCAGCGTACTCAGGAGAAACTGGACAACAACTTTTGGGGTCAAATTTCTCCTGTTACCCTTGGGAAAATAAAAAATTGCAGGCTAAAAGATCATTTTTGAGAAAATAATTTTTTTTTTTTATTTTCATGGCTCTGCGTTATAAACTTTTGTGAAGCACTTGGGGGTTCAAAGTCCTCACCACACATCTAGATTAGTTCCTTTGGGGGTCTAGTTTCCAAAATGGTGTCATTTCTGGGGGATCTCCAATGTTTAGGCACACAGGGGCTCTCCAAACGTGACATGGTGTCCGCTAATGATTGGAGCTAATTTTCCATTTAAAAAGCCAAATGGCGTGCCATCCCTTCCGAGCCCTGCCGTGCGCCCAAACAGTGGTTTACCCCCACATATGGGGTATCAGCGTACTCAGGACAAACTTGACAACAATATTTGGGGTCCAATTTCTCCTATTATCCTTGGCAAAATAGGAAATTCCAGGCTAAAAAATCATTTTTGAGGAAAGAAAAATTATTTTTTATTTTCATGGCTCTGCGTTATAAACTTCTGTGAAGCAGCTGGGGGTTTAAAGTGCTCAATATGCATCTAGATAAGTTCCTTGGGGGGTCTAGTTTCCAAAATGGGGTCACTTGTGGGGGAGCTCCAATGTTTAGGCACACAGGGGCTCTCCAAACGCGACATGGTGTCCGCTAACAATTGGAGCTAATTTTCCATTCAAAAAGTCAAATGGCGCGCCTTCCCTTCCGAGCCCTGCCGAGTGCCCAAACAGTGGTTTACCCCCACATATGAGGTATCGACGTACTCGGGAGAAATTGCCCAACAAATTTTATGATCCATTTTATCCTACTGCCCATGTGAAAATGAAAAAATTGAGGCGAAAAGAATTTTTTTGTGAAAAAAAAGTACTTTTTCATTTTTACAGATCAATTTGTGAAGCACCTGAGGGTTTAAAGTGCTCACTAGGCATCTAAATAAGTTCCTTGGGGGGTCTAGTTTCCAAAATGGGGTCACTTGTGGGGGAGCGCCAATGTTTAGGCACACAGGAGCTATCCAAACGCGACATGGTGTCCGCTAACGATGGAAATAATTTTTCATTCAAAAAGTCAAATGGCGCTCCTTCCCTTCCGAGCCTTACCATGTGCCCAAACAGTGGTTTACCCCCACATGTGAGGTATTGGTGTACTCAGGAGAAATTGCCCAACACATTTTAGGATCCATTTTATCCTGTTGCCTATGTGAAAATGAAAAAATTGAGGCTAAAAGAATTTTTTTGTGAAAAAAAAGTACTTTTTCATTTTTACGGATCAATTTGTGAAGCACCTGGGGGTTCAAAGTGCTCACTATGCATCTAGATAAGTTCCTTGGGGCGTCTAGTTTCCAAAATGGGGTCACTTGTGGGGGAGCTCCAATTTTTAGGCACACGGGGGCTCTCCAAACGTGACATGGTGTCCGCTAAAGAGTGGAGCCAATTTTTGATTCAAAAAGTCAAATGGTGCTCCTTCCCTTCCAAGCCCTGCCGTGCGCCCAAACAGTGGTTTACCCCCACATATGAGGTATCAGCATACTCAGGACAAATTGGACAATAACTTTCATGGTTCAGTTTCTCCTTTTACCATTGGGAAAATAAAAAAATTGTTGCTAAAAGATAATTTTTGTGACTAAAAAGTTAAATGTTCATTTTTTCCTTCCATGTTGCTTCTGCTGCTGTGAAGCACCTGAAGGGTTAATAAACTTCTTGAATGTGGTTTTGAGTACCTTGAGGGGTGCAGTTTTTAGAATGGTGTCACTTTTGGGTATTTTCAGCCATATAGACCCCTCAAACTGACTTCAAATGTGAGGTGGTCCCTAAAAAAAATGGTTTTGTAAATTTCGTTGTAAAAATGACAAATCGCTGGTCAAATTTTAACCCTTATAACTTCCTAACAAAAAAAAATTTTGTTTCCAAAATTGTGCTGATGTAAAGTAAACATGTGGGAAATGTTATTTATTAACTATTTTGTGTCACATATCTCTCTAGTTTAACAGAATAAAAATTCAAAATGTGAAAATTGCGAAATTTTCAAAATTTTCGCCAAATTTCCGTTTTTATCACAAATAAATGCAGAATTTATTGACCTAAATTTACCACTAACATGAAGCTCAATATGTCATGAAAAAACAGTCTCAGAACCGCTAGGATCCGTTGAAGCGTTCCTGAGTTATTACCTCATAAAGGGACACTGGTCAGAATTGCAAAAAACGGGAAGGTCTTTAAGGTCAAAATAGGCTGGGTCATGAAGGGGTTAATACTGCACAAGGTGTGTCTCATGTACTTTGTAACATCTGAGGGGGGGTTAAAGGTTTCCTTTGAAATAGGTTTAACTAGGCTTCGGCCTACACTCTGCTCCTCTCCTCCTCCTCCTGCTTCACCACGGGCTCTAACATCGCTAGTTTTTGCCCGCAAGTGCTAGCTGCACAGAGAAAAACACCCGCCATTGTGTTAGCGGGGTTCAGCAACGCCAGCTGTTCCCCCACTGTGTAGCCGGCAAAGTGTCCTGCAAACGCAACACAGACACAAAGATGCCTCCAGTGCAGGCTTCGGCCTACACTCTGCTCCCCCTGCTTACCCTTTGCTCCAACACCGCTAGTTGGGGCTCTAGGAAGACAATCTTTAATAGGCAACGCATCCGGGTTCCAGCACCGCCAGCTGGTTCTCGCCAGTGTTTTTGTCACGGGTACTCCCTCGTGCCCAGCCTGGTTCCAGCACCGTCAGCTGTTTCCGGGGACTGTCAAACTCACTGAGACGCCTATGCTTGCCCCGTCGTGTTGTGGTCGGGTTAGTCAACTCCAGGGTGCCTCCAGTTTAGGAGCTTCCTATGTGGGCTGCATGAATTGGTAGTCAAGGCTGGTTCTGTAGTGCCAGTAGGCCCAGCTCCCCCTGTAGGACTGTTGGGGTTCGGTAACTGCGGCTGCCTCACGGCCTAGCTGTTCTCTCCTCTCCTGTGGGCCTTCGGGTCCACCACCTGGTTCCAGCACCGTCAGCTGGTTCCGGGCCGAGCCTTTGGCTTAGGTGCCTCCTCCTGGGTATCCGAGTTCCGCCAACGCCAGGCGGTCCTCGGTAGTGCTTTTAAGCGCGGGCACCTACAGCTTAGTAACCGGGTTCCAGCACCGTCAGCTGGTCCTCGGTCGTGCCATTGGCTCTTGCACACTGGGGCAACGCATCCGGGTTCCAGCACCGCCAGCTGGTTCTCGGCAGTGTTTTTGTCACAGGTACTCACTCGTGCCAAACCTGGTTTCAGCACCGTCAGCTGTTTCCGGGTTGTGTCAAACTCGCTGAGACGCCTATGCTTGCCCCGTCGTGTTGCGGTCGGGTTAGCCAACTCCAGGGTGCCTCCAGTTTAGGAGCTTCCTATGTGGGCTGCATGAATTGGTAGTCAAGGCTGGTTCTGTAGTGCCAGTAGGCCCAGCTCCCCCTGTAGGACTGTTGGGGTTCGGTAACTGCGGCTGCCTCGCGGCCTAGCTGTTCTCTCCTCTCCTGTGGGCCTTCGGGTCCACCACCTGGTTCCAGCACCGTCAGCTGGTTCCGGGCCGAGCCTTTGGCTTAGGTGCCTCCTCCTGGGTATCCGAGTTCCGCCAACGCCTGGCGGTCCTCGGTAGTGCTTTTAAGCGCGGGCACCTACAGCTTAGTAACCGGATTCCAGCACCGTCAGCTGGTCCTCGGTCGTGCCATTGGCTCTTGCACACTGGGGCAACGCATCCGGGTTCCAGCACCGCCAGCTGGTTCTCGGCAGTGTTTTTGTCACAGGTACTCCCTCGTGCCAAACCTGGTTTCAGCACCGTCAGCTGTTTCCGGGTTGTGTCAAACTCGCTGAGACGCCTATGCTTGCCCCGTCGTGTTGCGGTCGGGTTAGCCAACTCCAGGGTGCCTCCAGTTTAGGAGCTTCCTATGTGGGCTGCATGAATTGGTAGTCAAGGCTGGTTCTGTAGTGCCAGTAGGCCCAGCTCCCCCTGTAGGACTGTTGGGGTTCGGTAACTGCGGCTGCCTCGCGGCCTAGCTGTTCTCTCCTCTCCTGTGGGCCTTCGGGTCCACCACCTGGTTCCAGCACCGTCAGCTGGTTCCGGGCCGAGCCTTTGGCTTAGGTGCCTCCTTCTGGGTATCCGAGTTCCGCCAACGCCTGGCGGTCCTCGGTAGTGCTTTTAAGCGCGGGCACCTACAGCTTAGTAACCGGGTTCCAGCACCGTCAGCTGGTCCTCGGTCGTGCCATTGGCTCTTGCACACTGGGGCAACGCATCCGGGTTCCAGCACCGCCAGCTGGTTCTCGGCAGTGTTTTTGTCACAGGTACTCCCTCGTGCCAAACCTGGTTTCAGCACCGTCAGCTGTTTCCGGGTTGTGTCAAACTCGCTGAGACGCCTATGCTTGCCCCGTCGTGTTGCGGTCGGGTTAGCCAACTCCAGGGTGCCTTCAGTTTAGGAGCTTCCTATGTGGGCTGCAGGAATTGGTAGTCAAGGCTGGTTCTGTAGTGCCAGTAGGCTCAGCTCCCCCTGTAGGACTGTTGGGGTTCGGTAACTGCGGCTGCCTCACGGCCTAGCTGTTCTCTCCTCTCCTGTGGGCCTTCGGGTCCACCACCTGGTTCCAGCACAGTCAGCTGGTTCTCGGCAGTGTCTTTTGCTCTTGTACCTTCTGCTCCCCATCCTGGTTCCAGTACCGTCAGCTGGTTCCGGGCAGAGCCTTTGGCTTAGGTGCCTCCTTCTGGGTATCCAAGTTCCACCAACGTCAGGTGGTCCTTGGTAGTGCTTTTAGGCACGGGTACCTCCTGCTTAGTAACCGGGTTCCAGTAACGTCAGCTGATCCTCGGTAGTTCCATTGGCTCTTGGACCTTCGGCTACCCATCCGGGTTCCAGTACCGTCAGCTGGTTCTCGGCAGTGTCTTTTGCTCTTGTACCTTCTGCTCCCCATCCTGGTTCCAGTACCGTCAGCTGGTTCCGGGCAGAGCCTTTGGCTTAGGTGCCTCCTTCTGGGTATCCGAGTTCCGCCAACGTCAGGCGGTCCTTGGTAGTGCTTTTTAGCACGGGTACCTCCTGCTTAGTAACCGGGTTCCAGTAACGTCAGCTGGTCCTCGGTAGTTCCATAGGCTCTTGAACCTTCGGGTAGCCATCCGAGTTCCAGTTCCATCAGCTGGTTCTTGGCATTTTCTCAGCCTTCTTGTACCTTCTGCTACATTTCCAAGTTGAAGACCCTAACGTCGACGACCAGAAAGACCACCCCGATGACGACGACGACGGCGGAGACGACGACAGCGGAGACGACGACACTGGAGACGACGACCCTGGAGACGATGACATGGAAGACCGAGAAGCAGAAGAACAAGAGGCTGCAGAACAAAGAGCAGAAGAACATTAAGCATAACACTTAATATCAGAGCAAAAGATATTATCTAAATTATATGCAGAAGAAGACTAAGCAGTGTATGGGGGTGAGTCCGTTCCTCCTCGTGGTGCCCCTGGATAAAGCCTGATGCTGCAGGCCAAACTGAACGCGGACAAATGTAACTTTTGTGACTGGCAGAACGGAAGGTGTAATCTTCCAACTTTTATAGATAACAACTACGGGAATGCCTGTCACAACTGAGAATATGATAAAGAAGTAGAATAGGAAGAATAATAACAGTTGAATAAAATGAATATGTAGAATAGGAAGAATAATAATAGTTGAATAAAATGAATATGAAGAATGTAATAAAAAAAAAAAAGGTAAAGGATGAAGAAGAAGATGAATAAAGTGAAGAAGAAGTTGATGTCAAAGATGCTGATGATGATGAAGATGAAAGTGTGGGAAAAGTAAAAAAAAAAAGAAGGGGAAGGGCGTGGAATAGTGAAACATCAATATCTGACAAAATAAAAAAAAAATTACATAGTCAATATCTTTGTCACTCCGAACGTCTTTAAAAAAAACAAAAAACATGCTATTCTATTTGATTGGGCTAAACCTCTATGACTTTAATGTCTCCGCCACCTCCCCAAATACATCCTGCATTATTCTTAGTTGTTTTCCTTCAAGTAGAATGAACCTACAAGGAAAGAAAGGGTTTATTTTAATTCCGATATTTTGGTCCCATTGACTTGCATTGGGATCGGGTATCGGTATCGGCGATATCCGATATTTTTTGAATATCGGCCGATCCTATCCGATACCGATACTTTCCGATATCGGAAGGTATCGCTCAACACTAGTCAGCAGAGTTCCCACCTCCCAGAGCTCGTCCTTATTATCAGTAACTATCAGGTCATTCCGTGTGCTCTTAACCACCAGGTCCATTATTGTCCTGACCACCAGGTCATAACACGTACCACATGCTGAAAAAACAACTGAACCAAATCAGAAGAAGAAGGCAATTTAGGCAAAGGCACCAAATGAACCATCTTAGAAAATCGGTCACAGACAACCCAGATAACCGACATTCTTTGGGAAACAGGAAGATCGGAAATAAAATCCATAGAAATATGCGTCCAAGGTCTCTCAGGGACCGTCAATGGCAAAAGCAACCCACTAGCGCGGGAACAGCAAGGCTTAGCCCGCACACAAATCCCACAGGACTGCACAAAAGAACGCACATCCCGTGACAAAGAAGGCCACCAAAAGGACCTACTAACCAAATCTCTGGTACCAAAAATCCCAGGATGGACAGCCAACACAGAACAATGAACCTCAGAAATCACTTTACTAGTCCATCTATCATGAACAAACAGTTTCCCCACTGGACAGCGGTCAGGCTTATCAGCCTGAAATTCCTGAAGAACCCGTCGCAAATCAGGGGAGATGGCAGAAAGAATCACCCCTTCCTTCAAAATACCGACCGGCTCAAGAACCCCAGGGGAATCAGGAAAAAAACTCCTAGAGAGGGCATCCGCCTTAACATTCTTAGTACCAGGAATGTACGAGACCACAAAATCAAAACGGGAGAAAAACAGGGACCATCGAGCCTGTCTAGGATTCAGCCATTTGGCAGACTCGAGGTACATCAGATTCTTATGATCGGTCAGGACCACAATACGGTGCTTGGCCCCCTCAAGCCAATGTCGCCACTCCTCAAATGCCCACTTCCTAGCCAACAACTCCCAATTGCCGACATCATAATTGCGTTCCGCAGGCGAAAACTTCCGAGAAAAGAAGGCACACGGTTTCATCAAGGAACCATCAGAATTCCTCTGAGACAAAACGGCCCCTGCCCCAATCTCAGACGCGTCAACCTCAACCTGAAATGGAAGAGAAACATCTGGCTGACGCAACACAGGGGCAGAAGTAAATCGGCGTTTAAGCTCCTGAAAGGCAGAAACAGCCGCAGAGGACCAATTCGTCACATAAGCGCCTTTCTTGGTCAAATCGGTTAGAGGTTTAACCACACTGGAGAAGTTGGCAATGAAACGACGATAAAAATTAGCAAAGCCCAAGAATTTCTGAAGGCTCTTCACAGATGTGGGCTGAATCCAATCATGAATGGCCTGAACCTTAACCGGATCCATTTCTATAGATGAGGGAGAAAAAATGAAACCCAAAAAATAAACCTTCTGCACTCCAAAGAGGCACTTTGACCCCTTCACAAATAAAGCATTATTACAGAGGATCTGAAATACCATCCTGACCTGTTTCACATGAGACTCCCAATCATTGGAAAAAATCAAAATATCATCCAAATATACAACCATGAATTTATCAAGATAACTCCGAAAGATATCATGCAGGAAGGATTGGAACACAGATGGGGCATTAGAGAGTCCGAATGGCATCACAAGGTATTCAAAATGGCCTTCGGGCATATTAAATGCAGTTTTCCATTCGTCACCCTGCTTGATACGAATAAGATTACATGCCCCTCGAAGGTCAATCTTAGTAAACCAGCTAGACCCCCTAATCCTAGCAAACAAATCAGTAAGCAAAGGCAAGGGGTATTGAAATTTAACCGTGATCTTATTCAAGAGGCGATAATCAATACAGGGTCTCAAGGAGCCATCCTTCTTTGCAACAAAAAAGAACCCTGCTCCCAACGGTGAAGAAGATGGCCAAATATGCCCTTTCTCCAAAGACTCCTTAATATAGCTCCGCATGGCGGTATGTTCAGGCACAGACAGATTGAAAAGTCAGCCCTTAGGGAACTTACAACCTGGAATCAAGTCAATAGCACAATCACAGTCCCTATGCGGTGGAAGGGAACTGGATTTGGGCTCATCGAATACATCCTGGAAGTCAGACAAGAACTCAGGAACTTCAGAAGAGGGGGAAGAGGAAATTGACATCAAAGGAACCTGATCATGAACCCCCTGACAACCCCAACTAGTCACAGACATGGATTTCCAATCTAACACCGGATTATGTAGCTGCAACCATTGAAAACCCAGCACAATATCATCATGCAAATTATGCAACACCAGAAAACGACAATCTTCCTGATGGGCTGGCGCCATGCGCATGGTCAGCTGTGTCCAAAACTGAGGTTTATTTTTAGCCAACGGTGTAGCATCAATGCCCCTCAAAGGAATAGGGTTCTGCAAAGGCTGCAAAGGAAAACCACAACGTCTGGCAAATTCTAAGTCCATTAAGTTCAGAGCGGCGCCTGAATCCACAAATGCCAAGACAGAAAATGATGATAATGAGCAGATCAAGGTCACAGATAACAGAAATTTAGGTTGTATAGTACTGATGGCAACAGAACTAGCGATTCTCTTAGTACGCTTAGGGCAATCAGAAATAACATGAGCAGAATCGCCGCAGTAAAAACACAACCTATTCTGACGCCTGAATATTTGACGTTCAGCTCTAGACAAAATCCTATCACACTGCATAGGCTCAGGGCTCCGCTCAGAGGACAACGCCACAGTGTGCACAACTCTGCGCTCGCGCAAGCGCCGATCAATCTGAATGGCCAGAGACATAGAATCACTCAGACCAGCAGGCGTGGGGAACCCTACCATAACATCTTTAACGGATTCAGAAAGACCCTTTCTGAAAATTGCCGCCAAGGCATCCTCATTCCATTTAGTCAGTACAGACCATTTTCTAAATTTCTGGCAATACAATTCTGCCGCTTCTTGACCTTGACACAGGGCTAATAAGATTTTCTCAGCCTGATCCACAGAATTAGGCTCATCATACAACAACCCCAATGCCTGAAAGAACGAATCAACATTAAGCAAAGCAGGATTGCCAGATTCCAGGGAAAATGCCCAATCCTGTGGGTCACCACGCAGCAGAGATATGATGATTTTAACCTGCTGAATAGGATCTCCAGAAGACCGGGGTCTTAATGCAAATAACAGTTTACAGTTATTTTTGAAACTCAAAAATTTGGATCTGTCACCAAAGAATAAATCAGGAGTGGGAATCTTAAGTTCTAAGGCAGGAGTCTGGACAATGAAATCTGAAATACCCTGTACCCTAGCAGCAAGCTGATCCACCCGAGAAACTAACTCCTGAACATTCATGTTAATACTAGACTCCGTAGCCACCCAGAGGTAAAGAGGAAAGGAAAGACACAACAGACTACAGAAAAAAAAATGGCTCAGCACTTTCCTTCCCTTCTTCTGAGATGCATTTAACTCATTGTTGGCCAGTTGTACTGTTATGATATGGTGGCCCAGGAGCAGCATGAGACGGACTCTGGAGAAGGTGGTCCCTGTACTGACTGCAAACCCTGAACCTAGCAGCGCAACTAGAAGTAGCCATGGGGGGTACCTAACACTCCCTAGACCCCTCACTTGTGCAGCATTAACCCCTTCCCGACCCATGACGCCACGTAGGCGTCATGAAAGTCGGTGCCATGCAGGCCGGGTGAAAGGGTTAACTCCCATTTCACCCGATCTGCAGGGACAGGGGGAGTGGTAGTTTAGCCCAGGGGGGGTGGCTTCACCCCCTCGTGGCTACGATCGCTCTGATTGGCTGTTGAAAGTGAAACTGCCAATCAGAGCGATTTGTAATATTTCACCTATTATAACGGGTGAAATATTACAATCCAGCCATGGCTGGAAATACTAATGTGCCCCCACCCCACCCCACCGATCGCCCCCCCAGCCCTCCGATCTGGCCGGTACACTGCTCCGGCTCCCCTCCGTCCAGTGCTCCGCTCCCCCCCGTGCTTTTGTCCGCTCCCCCCGTGCTCCAATCACCCCCCCGTGCTCCAATCACCCCCCCTTGCACTCCGTTCCACCCCCCCGTGCTCCATTCCAGCCCCCCGTGCTCCGTTCCACGCCCCCCGTGCTCCGTTCCACCCCTCCCGCGCTCCGATTCCCCCCCCCCGTGCTCCGATCCCCCCCCGTGGTCCCCGCCCACCCCATCATACTTACCGATCCAGCCGGGGTCCCGTCCGTCTTCTCCCTGGGCGCCGCCATCTTCCAAAATGGCGGGCGCATGCGCAGTGCGCCCGCCGAATCTGCCGGCCGGCAGATTCGTTCCAAAGTGCATTTTGATCACTGAGATAGATTATATCTCAGTGATCAAAATAAAAAAAATAATAAATGACCCCCCCCTTTGTCACCCCCATAGGTAGGGACAATAAAAAAATAAAGAAATTTTTTTTTTCCACTAATGTTAGAATAGGGTTAGGGTTAGGGGTAGGGTTAGGGTTAGGGGTAGGGTTAGGGGTAGGGTTAGGGGTAGGGGTAGGGTTAGGGTTAGGGGTAGGGTTAGGGGTAGGGTTAGGGTTAGGGGTAGGGGTAGGGGTAGGGTTAGGGGTAGGGTTAGGGCTAGGGGTAGGGTTAGGGATAGGGTTTCGGTATGTGCACACGTATTCTGGTCCTCTGCGGATTTTTCCGCTGCTGATTTGATAAATCCGCAGTGCTAAACCGCTGCGGATTTATGGCGGATTTACCGCGGTTTTTCTGCGCATTTCACTGCGGTTTTACAACTGTGATTTTCTATTTGAGCAGTTGTAAAACCGCTGCGGAATCCGCACAAAGAAGTGACATGCTGCGGAATGTAAACCGCTGCGTTTCCGTGCAGTTTTTCCGCAGCATGGGCACAGCGATTTTTGTTTCCCGTAGGTTTACATTGAACTGTAAACTCATGGGAAACTGCTGCGGATCCGCAGCGTCTTCCGCAGCGTGTGCACATACCTTTAGAATTAGGCTATGTGCACACTGTGCGGATTTGGCTGCGGATTGGCCGCTGCGGATTCGCAGCAGAGTTCCATCAGGTTTACAGTACCAAGTAAACATATGAAAAACCAAATCCGCTGTGCCCATGGTGCGGAAAATACCGCGCGGAAACGCTGCGTTGTATTTTCCGCAGCATGTCAATTCTTTGTGCGGATTCCGCAGCGTTTTACACCTGTTCCTCAATAGGAATCCGCAGGTGAAATCCACACAAAAAACACTGGAAATCCGCGGAAAATCCGCAGGTAAAACGCAGTGCCTTTTACCCGCCGATTTTTCAAAAATGGTGCGGAAATATCTCACACGAATCCGCAACGTGGGCACATAGCCTTAGGGTTAGGGTTGGAATTAGGGTTGTGGTTAGGGTTGTGATTAGGGTTATGGCTACAGTTGGGATTAGGGTTAGGGGTGTGTTGGGGTTAGTGTTGGAGTTAGAATTGAGGGGTTACCACTGATTAGGCACATCAGGGGTCTCCAAACGCAACATGGCGCCACCATTGATTCCAGCCAATCTCGTATTCAAAAAGTCAAATGGTGCTCCCTCACTTCCGAGCCCTGACGTGTGCCCAAACAGTGGTTTACCCCCACATATGGGGTACCAGCATACTCAGGACAAACTGCGCAACAATTACTGGGGTCCAATTTCTACTGTTACCCTTGTGAATCAAAAAAAATGCTTGCTAAAACATAATTTTTGAGGAAAGAAAAATGATTTTTTATTTTCACGGCTCTGCGTTGTAAACGTCTGTGAAGCACTTGGGGGTTCAAAGTGCTCACCACATATCTAGATAAGTTCCTTGGGGGGTCTAGTTTCTAAAATGGGGTCACTTGTGGGGGTTTCTACTGTTTAGGCACACCAGGGGCTCTGCAAAGACAATGTGACACCCGCAGACCATTCCATCAAAGTCTGCATTTCAAAAGTCACTACTTCCCTTCTGAGCCCCGGCGTGTGCCCAAACAGTGGTTTACCCCCACTCATGGGGTATCAGCGTACTCAGGAGAAACTGGACAACAACTTTTGGGGTCCAATTTCTCCTGTAATCCTTGGGAAAATAAAAAATTCTGGGCTAAATAATTATTTTTGAGGAAAGAAAACGAATTTATTATTTTCACGGCTCTGCATTATAAACTTCTATGAAGCACTTGGGGGTTCAAAGTGCTCACCACACATCTAGATAAGTTCCTTTCGGGGTCTAGTTTCCAAAATGGGGTCACTTGTGGGGGGTTTCTACTGTTTAGGCACATCAGGGGCTCTGCAAACGCAACGTGACGCCCACAGAGCATTCCATCAAAGTCTGCATTTCAAAACGTCACTACTTCACTTCCGAGCCTCGGCATGTGCCAAACAGTGGTTTACCCCCACATATGGGGTATCAGCGTACTCAGGAGAAACTGGACAACAACTTTTGGAGTCCAATTTCTTCTGTAACCCTTGGGAAAATAAAAAATTCTGGGCTAAATAATTATTTTTGAAGAAAGAAAATGTATTTATTATTTTCATGGCTCTGCATTATAAACTTCTATGAAGCACTTGGGGGTTCAAAGTGCTCCCCACACATCTAGATAAGTTCCTTTGGGGGTCTAGTTTCCAAAATGGGGTCACTTGTGGGGGGTTTCTACTGTTAAGCCACATCAGGGGCTCTGCAAACGCAACGTGACGCCCACAGAGCATTCCATCAAAGTCTGCATTTCAAAACGTCACTACTTCACTTCCGAGCCCCGGCATGTGCCCAAACAGTGATTTACCCCCACATATGGGGTATCAGCGTACTCAGGAGAAACTGGACAACAACTTTTGGGGTCAAATTTCTCCTGTTACCCTTGGGAAAATAAAAAATTGCAGGCTAATAGATCATTTTTGAGAAAATAATTTTTTTTTTTTTATTTTCATGGCTCTGCGTTATAAACTTTTGTGAAGCACTTGGGGGTTCAAAGTCCTCACCACACATCTAGATTAGTTCCTTTGGGGGTCTAGTTTCCAAAATGGTGTCATTTCTGGGGGATCTCCAATGTTTAGGCACACAGGGGCTCTCCAAACGTGACATGGTGTCCGCTAATGATTGGAGCTAATTTTCCATTTAAAAAGCCAAATGGCGTGCCATCCCTTCCGAGCCCTGCCGTGTGCCCAAACAGTGGTTTACCCCCACATATGGGGTATCAGCGTACTCAGGACAAACTGGACAACAATATTTGGGGTCCAATTTCTCCTATTATCCTTGGCAAAATAGGAAATTCCAGGCTAAAAAATCATTTTTGAGGAAAGAAAAATTATTTTTTATTTTCATGGCTCTGCGTTATAAACTTCTGTGAAGCACCTGGGAGTTTAAAGTGCTCAATATGCATCTAGATAAGTTCCTTGGGGGGTCTAGTTTCCAAAATGGGGTCACTTGTGGGGGAGCTCCAATGTTTAGGCACACAGGGGCTCTCCAAACGCGACATGGTGTCCGCTAACAATTGGAGCTAATTTTCCATTCAAAAAGTCAAATGGCGCGCCTTCCCTTCCGAGCCCTGCCGAGTGCCCAAACAGTGGTTTACCCCCACATATGAGGTATCGACGTACTCGGGAGAAATTGCCCAACAAATTTTATGATCCATTTTATCCTACTGCCCATGTGAAAATGAAAAAATTGAGGCGAAAAGAATTTTTTTGTGAAAAAAAAGTACTTTTTCATTTTTACAGATCAATTTGTGAAGCACCTGAGGGTTTAAAGTGCTCACTAGGCATCTAAATAAGTTCCTTGGGGGGTCTAGTTTCCAAAATGGGGTCACTTGTGGGGGAGCGCCAATGTTTAGGCACACAGGAGCTATCCAAACGCGACATGGTGTCCGCTAACGATGGAAATAATTTTTCATTCAAAAAGTCAAATGGCGCTCCTTCCCTTCCGAGCCTTACCATGTGCCCAAACAGTGGTTTACCCCCACATGTGAGGTATTGGTGTACTCAGGAGAAATTGCCCAACACATTTTAGGATCCATTTTATCCTGTTGCCTATGCAAAAATGAAAAAATTGAGGCTAAAAGAATTTTTTTGTGAAAAAAAAGTACTTTTTCATTTTTACGGATCAATTTGTGAAGCACCTGGGGGTTCAAAGTGCTCACTATGCATCTAGATAAGTTCCTTGGGGCGTCTAGTTTCCAAAATGGGGTCACTTGTGGGGGAGCTCCAATTTTTAGGCACACGGGGGCTCTCCAAACGTGACATGGTGTCCGCTAAAGAGTGGAGCCAATTTTTGATTCAAAAAGTCAAATGGTGCTCCTTCCCTTCCAAGCCCTGCCGTGCGCCCAAACAGTGGTTTACCCCCACATATGAGGTATCAGCATACTCAGGACAAATTGGACAACAACTTTCGTGGTTCAGTTTCTCCTTTTACCATTGGGAAAATAAAAAAATTGTTGCTAAAAGATAATTTTTGTGACTAAAAAGTTAAATGTTCATTTTTTCCTTCCATGTTGCTTCTGCTGCTGTGAAGCACCTGAAGGGTTAATAAACTTCTTGAATGTGGTTTTGAGTACCTTGAGGGGTGCAGTTTTTAGAATGGTGTCACTTTTGGGTATTTTCAGCCATATAGACCCCTCAAACTGACTTCAAATGTGAGGTGGTCCCTAAAAAAAATGGTTTTGTAAATTTCGTTGTAAAAATGACAAATCGCTGGTCAAATTTTAACCCTTATAACTTCCTAACAAAAAAAAATTTTGTTTCCAAAATTGTGCTGATGTAAAGTAAACATGTGGGAAATGTTATTTATTAACTATTTTGTGTCACATAACTCTCTAGTTTAACAGAATAAAAATTCAAAATGTGAAAATTGCGAATTTTTCAAAATTTTCGCCAAATTTCCGTTTTTATCACAAATAAACGCAGAATTTATTGACCTAAATTTACCACTAACATGAAGCCCAATATGTCACGAAAAAACAATCTCAGAACCGCTAGGATCCGTTGAAGCGTTCCTGAGTTATTACCTCATAAAGGGACACTGGTCAGAATTGCAAAAAACGGGAAGGTCTTTAAGGTCAAAATAGGCTGGGTCATGAAGGGGTTAATACTGCACAAGGTGTGTCTCATGTACTTTGTAACATCTGAGGGGGGGTTAAAGGTTTCCTTTGAAATTGGTTCAACTAGGCTTCGGCCTACACTCTGCAACTCTCCTCCTCCTCCTGCTTCACCACGGGCTCTAACATCGCTAGTTTTTGCCCGCAAGTGCTAGCTGCACAGAGAAAAACACCCGCCATTGTGTTAGTGGGGTTCAGCAACGCCAGCTGTTCCCCCACTGTGTAGCCGGCAAAGTGTCCTGCAAACGCAACACAGACACAAAGATGCCTCCAGTGCAGGCTTCGGCCTACACTCTGCTCCCCCTGCTTACCCTTTGCTCCAACACCGCTAGTTGGGGCTCTAGGAAGACAATCTTTAATAGGCAACGCATCCGGGTTCCAGCACCGCCAGCTGGTTCTCGCCAGTGTTTTTGTCACGGGTACTCCCTCGTGCCCAGCCTGGTTCCAGCACCGTCAGCTGTTTCCGGGGACTGTCAAACTCACTGAGACGCCTATGCTTGCCCCGTCGTGTTGTGGTCGGGTTAGTCAACTCCAGGGTGCCTCCAGTTTAGGAGCTTCCTATGTGGGCTGCATGAATTGGTAGTCAAGGCTGGTTCTGTAGTGCCAGTAGGCCCAGCTCCCCCTGTAGGACTGTTGGGGTTCGGTAACTGCGGCTGCCTCGCGGC
Source organism: Ranitomeya imitator (assembly GCF_032444005.1). Classification (NCBI taxonomy): domain Eukaryota; kingdom Metazoa; phylum Chordata; class Amphibia; order Anura; family Dendrobatidae; genus Ranitomeya; species Ranitomeya imitator. The sequence continues at coordinate 82,585,467 of NC_091285.1, forward strand.
CTAGCTGTTCTCTCCTCTCCTGTGGGCCTTCGGGTCCACCACCTGGTTCCAGCACCGTCAGCTGGTTCCGGGCCGAGCCTTTGGCTTAGGTGCCTCCTCCTGGGTATCCGAGTTCCGCCAACGCCAGGCGGTCCTCGGTAGTGCTTTTAAGCGCGGGCACCTACAGCTTAGTAACCGGGTTCCAGCACCGTCAGCTGGTCCTCGGTCGTGCCATTGGCTCTTGCACACTGGGGCAACGCATCCGGGTTCCAGCACCGCCAGCTGGTTCTCGGCAGTGTTTTTGTCACAGGTACTCACTCGTGCCAAACCTGGTTTCAGCACCGTCAGCTGTTTCCGGGTTGTGTCAAACTCGCTGAGACGCCTATGCTTGCCCGTCGTGTTGCGGTCGGGTTAGCCAACTCCAGGGTGCCTCCAGTTTAGGAGCTTCCTATGTGGACTGCAGGAATTGGTAGTCAAGGCTGGTTCTGTAGTGCCAGTAGGCCCAGCTCCCCCTGTAGGACTGTTGGGGTTCGGTAACTGCGGCTGCCTCGCGGCCTAGCTGTTCTCTCCTCTCCTGTGGGCCTTCGGGTCCACCACCTGGTTCCAGCACCGTCAGCTGGTTCCGGGCCGAGCCTTTGGCTTAGGTGCCTCCTCCTGGGTATCCGAGTTCCGCCAACGCCTGGCGGTCCTCGGTAGTGCTTTTAAGCGCGGGCACCTACAGCTTAGTAACCGGATTCCAGCACCGTCAGCTGGTCCTCGGTCGTGCCATTGGCTCTTGCACACTGGGGCAACGCATCCGGGTTCCAGCACCGCCAGCTGGTTCTCGGCAGTGTTTTTGTCACAGGTACTCCCTCGTGCCAAACCTGGTTTCAGCACCGTCAGCTGTTTCCGGGTTGTGTCAAACTCGCTGAGACGCCTATGCTTGCCCCGTCGTGTTGCGGTCGGGTTAGCCAACTCCAGGGTGCCTTCAGTTTAGGAGCTTCCTATGTGGGCTGCAGGAATTGGTAGTCAAGGCTGGTTCTGTAGTGCCAGTAGGCCCAGCTCCCCCTGTAGGACTGTTGGGGTTCGGTAACTGCGGCTGCCTCGCGGCCTAGCTGTTCTCTCCTCTCCTGTGGGCCTTCGGGTCCACCACCTGGTTCCAGAACAGTCAGCTGGTTCTCGGCAGTGTCTTTTGCTCTTGTACCTTCTGCTCCCCATCCTGGTTCCAGTACCGTCAGCTGGTTCCGGGCAGAGCCTTTGGCTTAGGTGCCTCCTTCTGGGTATCCAAGTTCCACCAACGTCAGGTGGTCCTTGGTAGTGCTTTTAGGCACGGGTACCTCCTGCTTAGTAACCGGGTTCCAGTAACGTCAGCTGATCCTCGGTAGTTCCATTGGCTCTTGGACCTTCGGCTACCCATCCGGGTTCCAGTACCGTCAGCTGGTTCTCGGCAGTGTCTTTTGCTCTTGTACCTTCTGCTCCCCATCCTGGTTCCAGTACCGTCAGCTGGTTCCGGGCAGAGCCTTTGGCTTAGGTGCCTCCTTCTGGGTATCCGAGTTCCGCCAACGTCAGGCGGTCCTTGGTAGTGCTTTTTAGCACGGGTACCTCCTGCTTAGTAACCGGGTTCCAGTAACGTCAGCTGGTCCTCGGTAGTTCCATAGGCTCTTGAACCTTCGGGTAGCCATCCGAGTTCCAGTTCCATCAGCTGGTTCTTGGCATTTTCTCAGCCTTCTTGTACCTTCTGCTACATTTCCAAGTTGAAGACCCTAACGTCGACGACCAGAAAGACCACCCCGATGACGACGACGACGGCGGAGACGACGACAGCGGAGACGACGACACTGGAGACGACGACCCTGGAGACGATGACATGGAAGACCGAGAAGCAGAAGAACAAGAGGCTGCAGAACAAAGAGCAGAAGAACATAAAGCATAACACTTAATATCAGAGCAAAAGATATTATCTAAATTATATGCAGAAGAAGACTAAGCAGTGTATGGGGGTGAGTCCGTTCCTCCTCGTGGTGCCCCTGGATAAAGCCTGATGCTGCAGGCCAAACTGAACGCGGACAAATGTAACTTTTGTGACTGGCAGAACGGAAGGTGTAATCTTCCAACTTTTATAGATAACAACTACGGGAATGCCTGTCACAACTGAGAATATGATAAAGAAGTAGAATAGGAAGAATAATAACAGTTGAATAAAATGAATATGTAGAATAGGAAGAATAATAATAGTTGAATAAAATGAATATGAAGAATGTAATAAAAAAAAAAAAGGTAAAGGATGAAGAAGAAGATGAATAAAGTGAAGAAGAAGTTGATGTCAAAGATGCTGATGATGATGAAGATGAAAGTGTGGGAAAAGTAAAAAAAAAAAGAAGGGGAAGGGCGTGGAATAGTGAAACATCAATATCTGACAAAATAAAAAAAAAATTACATAGTCAATATCTTTGTCACTCCGAACGTCTTTAAAAAAAACAAAAAACATGCTATTCTATTTGATTGGGCTAAACCTCTATGACTTTAATGTCTCCGCCACCTCCCCAAATACATCCTGCATTATTCTTAGTTGTTTTCCTTCAAGTAGAATGAGCCTACAAGGAAAGAAAGGGTTTATTTTAATTCCGATATTTTGGTCCCATTGACTTGCATTGGGATCGGGTATCGGTATCGGCGATATCCGATATTTTTTGAATATCGGCCGATCCTATCCGATACCGATACTTTCCGATATCGGAAGGTATCGCTCAACACTAGTCAGCAGAGTTCCCACGTCCCAGAGCTCGTCCTTATTATCAGTAACTATCAGGTCATTCCGTGTGCTCTTAACCACCAGGTCCATTATTGTCCTGACCACCAGGTCATAACACGTACCACATGCTGAAAAAACAACTGAACCAAATCAGAAGAAGAAGGCAATTTAGGCAAAGGCACCAAATAAACCATCTTAGAAAATCGGTCACAGACAACCCAGATAACCGACATTCTTTGGGAAACAGGAAGATCGGAAATAAAATCCATAGAAATATGCGTCCAAGGTCTCTCAGGGACCGTCAATGGCAAAAGCAACCCACTAGCGCAGGAACAGCAAGGCTTAGCCCGCACACAAATCCCACAGGACTGCACAAAAGAACGCACATCCCGTGACAAAGAAGGCCACCAAAAGGACCTACTAACCAAATCTCTGGTACCAAAAATCCCAGGATGGACAGCCAACACAGAACAATGAACCTCAGAAATCACTTTACTAGTCCATCTATCATGAACAAACAGTTTCCCCACTGGACAGCGGTCAGGCTTATCAGCCTGAAATTCCTGAAGAACCCGTCGCAAATCAGGGGAGATGGCAGAAAGAATCACCCCTTCCTTCAAAATACCGACCGGCTCAAGAACCCCAGGGGAATCAGGAAAAAAACTCCTAGAGAGGGCATCCGCCTTAACATTCTTAGTACCAGGAATGTACGAGACCACAAAATCAAAACGGGAGAAAAACAGGGACCATCGAGCCTGTCTAGGATTCAGCCATTTGGCAGACTCGAGGTAAATCAGATTCTTATGATCGGTCAGGACCACAATACGGTGCTTGGCCCCCTCAAGCCAATGTCGCCACTCCTCAAATGCCCACTTCCTAGCCAACAACTCCCAATTGCCGACATCATAATTGCGTTCCGCAGGCGAAAACTTCCGAGAAAAGAAGGCACACGGTTTCATCAAGGAACCATCAGAATTCCTCTGAGACAAAACGGCCCCTGCCCCAATCTCAGACGCGTCAACCTCAACCTGAAATGGAAGAGAAACATCTGGCTGACGCAACACAGGGGCAGAAGTAAATCGGCGTTTAAGCTCCTGAAAGGCAGAAACAGCCGCAGAGGACCAATTCGTCACATAAGCGCCTTTCTTGGTCAAATCGGTTAGAGGTTTAACCACACTGGAGAAGTTGGCAATGAAACGACGATAAAAATTAGCAAAGCCCAAGAATTTCTGAAGGCTCTTCACAGATGTGGGCTGAATCCAATCATGAATGGCCTGAACCTTAACCGGATCCATTTCTATAGATGAGGGAGAAAAAATGAAACCCAAAAAATAAACCTTCTGCACTCCAAAGAGGCACTTTGACCCCTTCACAAATAAAGCATTATTACAGAGGATCTGAAATACCATCCTGACCTGTTTCACATGAGACTCCCAATCATTGGAAAAAATCAAAATATCATCCAAATATACAACCATGAATTTATCAAGATAACTCCGAAAGATATCATGCATGAAGGATTGGAACACAGATGGGGCATTAGAGAGTCCGAATGGCATCACAAGGTATTCAAAATGGCCTTCGGGCGTATTAAATGCAGTTTTCCATTCGTCACCCTGCTTGATACGAATAAGATTACATGCCCCTCGAAGGTCAATCTTAGTAAACCAGCTAGACCCCCTAATCCTAGCAAACAAATCAGTAAGCAAAGGCAAGGGGTATTGAAATTTAACCGTGATCTTATTCAAGAGGCGATAATCAATACAGGGTCTCAAGGAGCCATCCTTCTTTGCAACAAAAAAGAACCCTGCTCCCAACGGTGAAGAAGATGGCCGAATATGCCCTTTCTCCAAAGACTCCTTAATATAGCTCCGCATGGCGGTATGTTCAGGCACAGACAGATTGAAAAGTCAGCCCTTAGGGAACTTACAACCTGGAATCAAGTCAATAGCACAATCACAGTCCCTATGCGGTGGAAGGGAACTGGATTTGGGCTCATCGAATACATCCTGGAAGTCAGACAAGAACTCAGGAACTTCAGAAGAGGGGGAAGAGGAAATTGACATCAAAGGAACCTGATCATGAACCCCCTGACAACCCCAACTAGTCACAGACATGGATTTCCAATCTAACACCGGATTATGTAGCTGCAACCATTGAAAACCCAGCACAATATCATCATGCAAATTATGCAACACCAGAAAACGACAATCTTCCTGATGGGCTGGCGCCATGCGCATGGTCAGCTGTGTCCAAAACTGAGGTTTATTTTTAGCCAACGATGTAGCATCAATGCCCCTCAAAGGAATAGGGTTCTGCAAAGGCTGCAAAGGAAAACCACAACGTCTGGCAAATTCTAAGTCCATTAAGTTCAGAGCGGCGCCTGAATCCACAAATGCCATGACAGAAAATGATGATAATGAGCAGATCAAGGTCACAGATAACAGAAATTTAGGTTGTATAGTACTGATGGCAACAGAACTAGCGATTCTCTTAGTACGCTTAGGGCAATCAGAAATAACATGAGCAGAATCGCCGCAGTAAAAACACAACCTATTCTGACGCCTGAATATTTGACGTTCAGCTCTAGACAAAATCCTATCACACTGCATAGGCTCAGGGCTCCGCTCAGAGGACAACGCCACAGTGTGCACAACTCTGCGCTCGCGCAAGCGCCGATCAATCTGAATGGCCAGAGACATAGAATCACTCAGACCAGCAGGCGTGGGGAACCCTACCATAACATCTTTAACGGATTTAGAAAGACCCTTTCTGAAAATTGCCGCCAAGGCATCCTCATTCCATTTAGTCAGTACAGACCATTTTCTAAATTTCTGGCAATACAATTCTGCCGCTTCTTGACCTTGACACAGGGCTAATAAGATTTTCTCAGCCTGATCCACAGAATTAGGCTCATCATACAACAACCCCAATGCCTGAAAGAACGAATCAACATTAAGCAAAGCAGGATTGCCAGATTCCAGGGAAAATGCCCAATCCTGTGGGTCACCACGCAGCAGAGATATGATGATTTTAACCTGCTGAATAGGATCTCCAGAAGACCGGGGTCTTAATGCAAATAACAGTTTACAGTTATTTTTGAAACTCAAAAATTTGGATCTGTCACCAAAGAATAAATCAGGAGTGGGAATCTTAAGTTCTAAGGCAGGAGTCTGGACAATGAAATCTGAAATACCCTGTACCCTAGCAGCAAGCTGATCCACCCGAGAAACTAACTCCTGAACATTCATGTTAATACTAGACTCCGTAGCCACCCAGAGGTAAAGAGGAAAGGAAAGACACAACAGACTACAGAAAAAAAAATGGCTCAGCACTTTCCTTCCCTTCTTCTGAGATGCATTTAACTCATTGTTGGCCAGTTGTACTGTTATGATATGGTGGCCCAGGAGCAGCATGAGACGGACTCTGGAGAAGGTGGTCCCTGTACTGACTGCAAACCCTGAACCTAGCAGCGCAACTAGAATTAGCCATGGGGGGTACCTAACACTCCCTAGACCCCTCGGCACAGCCTAAGATCTAACTACCCCTAAAGACAGAAACAGGAAACCTATCTTGCCTCAGAGAAAATCCCCAAAGGATAGATAGCCCCCACAAATATTGACTGTGAGAGGAGAGAGAAATAACATACACAGATATGAAATCAGATTTTAGCATAGGAGGCCATACTAGCTAAAAAGAAAGAAAAGAACAGAGTACTATGCGGTCAGTATAAAAACACTAGAAAATATCCACCGCAGAAAATACGAATCACCATATCTGACTAAAGACATGGGGGGTATATCTGCATCTCCAGAGAAATAGCTAGGCTGCAAAAAAATCCTTCACAGACTAAGCTGGACAAGACAAAAACATCAAAATGCACAGAACGATAAAGTCCACAGCAGGTGGACAGCAAAAACAAAGCCAGGACTTATCTTTGTAGAAAAACACAGCAAACTGGAGAGACCAGCAGGGAAGTGAATCCTTCAAGAACAATGGACAACTGGCACTGACTAAAGGATCCTGCAAAGCTATATACCCCAGTCAGTTTTGCAGTTAGTAGATACACCTGTCCACTCCTGCAGTCCAGGCACAACTGCATTACCCTCTACAACCACCGGAGGGAGCCCAAAAGCTGAATTCACAACAGCAGCCTTGTTGGGACGTGGTGGCCATCCACTAACCATCCACTACTCTATCCATCTGGACCATCCAGGGTTGCTCGACACTCATCAGTAAACAAGACTGTTTGAAAATTAGTCTTCATGTATGACTGGGCCCACTGCAACCGTTTCTGCTTGTGAGCACTGTTTAGGGGTGGCCGAATAGTAAGTTTATGAACCAAAGCAATCCTTTGAAGGATCCTACACCTTGAGGTTCGAGGAACTCCAAAGGCACCAGCAGCTTCAAATATCTGTTTGCTGGTTTGTAATACCTTTTTAGCAGCTACTCTCTTAATCCGATGAACTTGCCTGGCAGAAACCTTCCTCATTATGCCTTTATCAGCACGAACACGTGTGTGCTCATACTCAGACAAAAATCTCTTACCAGTATGATGATCACTCTTAAGTTTTCGGAAATGTCTAATGTTTTCATCCCTTGACCAATGCACTGCACTATTTGATGCTTTTTGGCAGCAGAGAGATCCTTTTTCTTTCCCATCTTACTTGAAACTGTGGCCTGCTTAATAATGTGGAACATCATTTTTAAGTAGTTTTCCTTAAATTAGAATCACCTGGACAACTAATTATCACATGTGTTTAAGATTGATTGATTTCAGTGACCCATTGAGCCCCGAGACACAATACCATCCACGAGTTTATTTGAAACACAAAACAATTAAATCTTTATGACACTTATATCGAATTTGCATAATAATTTGGAACACAGTGTATATATATATATATATATATATATACATTTATATATTTATTATTTTATTACAAATATTTTTACTGAAGACACAAGTTAGTTAGTTCATGACGACATCGGGACACCATGTCAACCATCAGGACCCCGCTATGACTTTGTGGGGTCTTCAATCCAAGGGCAGAGGGGCTTTCTGCTCCCCTTTGCCTGCTCGCAGTATGCTCCGATTAAGTTCAATCGCAGCATTTAGGGGGTTAAAGTGCCGTTAGCGATGTGGGGCTGCTCCTTGCTCTGAGAGCCAGGTGTCAGCTGGCACGCGGCGGCGATCATCGGCGCACAGCCCTCTGTGCGAAGATGATTTGTCATGACATACAGTACGTATACTGCATCAGTCGGGAAGTCCTTCCCGATCATGACGTACATGTACAACAAATGTCGAAAAGGGATTAAGATGGCCTCCATGTTAACAAAGCGCTTACTCTAACCCAAGATTGGCTGTTTCTGATTTGAGTCTCCACTGCGGAAGTGTACAAGGCTCAACCACTTCACCCATGCCGCAATCTAGGCAAAGCTCCTGATTCTTTTTTTTATTTTGCCATGGGTGATTGGCTGGAATCTTGGAGCCGATAGTCTGATGACTTGAGGTATGAAATGTGAATGTGAGTGTGAAAAGTTTTTTTAATGATTTAATTAGTTAATCTGTGTCGGTGCACATCTTGTCACTTGATCTTACAGGTCACACCCGATGATGTGTTACCATGATGGTTGCATTTTGCTTAAGACCCTGTGCCTGTCATCAGGTTCCTCCAATGGCTGGCATTTATATGAGATTTCGATTTTTGCTATACACAACAATACTGCAGGTTTGAGTCACCTCAAGGTCCTACAAAATACAGTAAAAAGTAAAGCAAAAGTTTTTAAAAATATAAAAAAATAACAGTTTGAATCACCCAGCTTTTCACCCATTAAAAATAAAGAAATAAAAAATACACATGACATTTCCACGTCCTCAAAGTGCGATCTATCAAAACATAAAATTTATAAACCTAATCAGTAAATGGCGTAACAAGAACAAAGGTCAATCGGCTGTAAGTCAGACACTGTGCATCACACGGACCTGTGTGACTGGCGCCCTATTCAAGCCTTATCTGTGTGCATTTTTAATACTAGGCAACCATCCTTTCTGTGATGTTTTTTAATACGTGTCCTTCTGTGAGCAGATCTGATTTTGTGTAACTAATTGTGAAGTGACCCTCTCTTGGCAATCATCTCTTAAAATAAAATTAAAAATGTTTATTTAAAGTTATGTAATTAATTTTATGCCAGAAAGAACAAAGTATTCTTGGGGTGATATCTTTATTGGCTAACCATAAAAATTATATTTATAAGCTTTTGAATAAGAGAAGCCCCTTCATCAGGTAGGTTTACAAATTTATAAAATAAAAAATGTCCAGGAGGCGCTGCTCTAAAACTGAATCAATTTGCAGCAAATATAATGATGAAAACCACCCTATTCATCCAAAAATAAACACTATAAAAAATATAAAATATATATTTGCGCTAAGATATCAGTATAAAAATATAAATAGGAACATAACACCTTATTGAGTAGGCCAAATATTAATTAGGTGCAATTTCATGTGACATACCTCAGTCCTTATATGCTGTACACAGACGTTTTTCCCCTTTGACATAAAAGGTCCTTTTAGTGATGTCCGTTTGATGCCAATATATGAATAATGGCAGGTGCCAATAGGGATAGATAGTGAAAAAGCTGGGCGGCGGATGCCGATGCTTTGGGGATCGCCGTCCCAGCCGGTGACAGGCGTACCTCCCCGCAAAAAAACTAGACAAAGTGTGCCGTACACAGGCACAGAAAGCTCTATCCAAAAACACCCTGGTGGGTGACTAAACTTTGGCGTCATGAACAGGATGGACCGACCCAGAGAACTGGATCATGTGCGTCTTAGAGACTGTGATTTTCTGAGAGACTGTGTACTATAAATTGCGCCAAAACCGCTGCCATTATAGCACCATGTGGCGTGGAGGAGGGAATGGGCGTGTTGTCGTGGGTGACACCTGGAGGAAAGGCGCGAAAACCATGGCCGCCCCTCATGAGTATTACTATGTCCGAGAAATATGCCCATCAACTAGAGAGGTCTGCCTCCTGATATGGGATGGCGGGGAGAAAAGAAGGAACCGCCCACAAAGATGGTCGTCGTACAGTAAAATGCGGGAAACAACACCGAGGATGCAGAATCGGGAATCAACATGGCGGAGGGAGATGAGCGGACACCGGAGAGTGTGATGTAAGCGGCATGACCCTGACAGTCCCAACGGCGGAAGGCCCAAGAGACGTTCCCGACTCACCTCCCCCACTGTATACACCCAACCAGGGTTACAAGGCCCTCGATGACACCAACCTCTGGGCCCGACGACACCTTGCTAGGCCTCTTCCCGATCCCGCCAGCACCACCACCCAGACAGACATGTCACCGGCTACCGTGGAGCACCAGCAGCCTGAGGCAGATGACAGCTCCGCTAATGCCCGTTAGTGGGCCCCAGGCTAACTCCCCAGAACCCATGATATTTGCAGAGGGACCTGCGGAGGAGGACATTATCGCGCTCCAGGGTGAGATCCCTATGATTATCTGGCGGGAGCACTGCAGGCGCAGAGAGGAGAGGGAGTGACAGGAATCCTTGGCCCATGAAATTGCGTTCGAAGAGAAAAATCTGGCAGGGAAGGCCCGTATGCGTAAGATCCCACGGGCAGAAAGAGGACCACTGCGGCTGGGGGAAGTAGTGGTATTCAACAAGCAGCAAGGATGGAGATTTATTAAGTAAGCCGGGATGATTAATGAGATTTTCATCAACCGGAGGGATGTGGAGTCTCATCTACTGGAAGGACATCCTGACAGGGACCTAAATGCTGATGACCGTGTGACCTATACCCGTCACATTGGGGAAAAGGGGTGGTATGCATTAGATTGCAAACAACGTGTGTCAATCTCAGTGGAGCGCCCCCAGACACAGGGCCACGAGTTCTCGGTACCGGGCCTCTCTGATTCGGTTCTGAGGCTGTCACGGTGGCTAGACCCGGTCCGTGACCCTGCTAAAGGGCGTCCAATAAAAGGTGATGAGAGTCTGTCAAGTTTTCGTGACACCACCTGTGGTGTTTGGTCAGGGTGACCGACGCTGCTGTGGGGTCCGCTGGGATGATGGAATGGCGGCTGGATGGTATACCTTCCCACAGGTGAAGTATGTCCCCAGGGCTTCCCAGTAAGGTAGATGGTGATGGTGTGAGGTGCAGGCAATAACGAGGACACAAGGTTGCCTTCTCTTTACCTCTTTACTGAAGACTTCAGGATCCTCAATCCAGAGCACGCTTAACAGGGCTTTCTGAGACCGGCCGGTCCGATGGGCACTTCCAGAGTTCCCTTTGCAGGTGGAAATCAGTGCCTACCACTAGCGCCTGTGTGTTGTAGTGCTACCCTGCTGAGCATGCGGAATAGTCCTCACAACTGCTGTTCTCGTTCATTCATTCTTTCTAATTCTCTCTCGCTTGTTCCAGATGTTACTAGTTTCTCGTCCCCCAGTATGTTATGGCTAGGACGCACCCGTATGACGGGAAGGCTCTGAGCTCTTCCGGGACACTAGAGACGCCTCTCTCCATGCGTTGCCCCCTATGTCTTCGTAGGAAATTTAAGGTAGACAGCCAACCTATAATTAACTGTCCTGCGGAGTTCGAAGTAAGGCCTAGAGTCAGTTACTCCCGCGGTGTTCCAGCCACCGGCTACGCGCCTCAGTAGGATGTTGCCTCGGTCTCACGGCACGACTCCTGCTGGTTCTCCTTTGTGCTTGATCTCGTTTCTCACTGTTCCACAATATCCTTCCCTTCGTGTCTCTCTTAGGATATTGCCGCGGGGTGTGCAGGCGCGGTTCCGTTACGTTCTGCTCTGTTCGCTAGGCACCTGCCAGGTTCCCATGCCTGACAGGGACCCCCCTGTGTCTTCTCCCTGCAACACCCCCTGCCACGGGATGTTGCCTGAATCCAACCCAGTCAGCTTCTGACTAACTTCCTATCCAGCCCCTAGTTTTACCAGTGTGAGGAGTGGCCCAATAAATAAAGCCTTTTTCTCCCCCTAGTGGCCGGAGTGTGAAGTGTAATGTGTGCTGGTGATACCTGGTCAGTAGAATTCCTTCAGTGCCATCAGACGTACCATCACTCCCCTTAGTGGCAGAGTGTCATACTGCAACGACCAGATCTCTGGGGCGCTGCATCAGTCCTTGCAAACGCAGCAGGCCAGGCCAGGCCAATGCCCAAATGTGACCAATCCACTCAGACACCAGTGGTGGAACTAGCCAGCAGGCCCTGGTGTGCAGTAACCATGGAAATATACGATCCAGAATATTCCCGGGCCAGGGAGTAGCAATCCTTCCCAGTTACCCTGGAAAAGGAAGTAGACAGTTTTCAAAGCTTGAATATGACTGCAAAAAGTTCCAGTTTATTGTTCTAGTTGGAACGTTTGGTTAAACTCGATCAGGTTTTTGTTTAGAAAATTTAGATGATCATTAAAAGACAATAGAATCATGGACAGTGAATGAGTCACAGACTGTGTTGTAAATAGTTGGCACCTCCTTAGGTGCTTCCTACTGGTTTTACTTGGAACCCTTAGGCTACTTTCACACATCCGTCTTTTGGTGCCATGCCGATTCCGGCGTCATGCCGCAGAGTCGGACATGTGAAAACCGGAAGGAACGGATCTGGTTTTCTGCCTGATCCGATGCCCGGATCCGGCGGTAAACCGGATCCGTTCCTTCCGGTTTACATCCGTTTCGTCCGTTTTTACATCCGTTTTTTGACAGATCCGGTTTTTAAAAATGTGATTCGCCCCCTGAAAACTATATATACAGTGTTCCCACAGCCCATCAGTGACAGGTATGAGAGGAGCAAGATACAGAGCAAGATGGACGGCATTATTGCGAAGATTCTACAGAACAACGTGGATTTCATCGTGGAGGCGAATTGATTGAAAACAATTGTTCTTGAAAAAGAGCAAGAGAGACAGTGCATCATGCTTCTGCGTCGACGCCGTTTCTGGATCCACCCCATCACGGCACAGAGAATGACACGGGGAGTCTTTTCTACTTTATACATGGAGCTACGAGGAGACCCAGAGAAGTTTTTCAGCTATATGCGGATGAAAGAACTTTGATGTATTGGTGGAGCTGATTGAACATCTAATAAGAAGGAGTGATACATATTGCAGATTCTCCATTACACCAGCTGAGCGTCTGATGGTCACTAGGGTTGAGAATTATCAAAAAGACCGGTATGCAATATTGAAAAATGGACAGTAGGGTTGAGCGAAACGGATCGGACAAATTCAAAAATTGAGAACTTTCGGCAAAGTCGGGTTTCATGAAACCCGACCCGATCGTAGTGTGGGATCGGCCATGAGGTCGGCGATCTGCGCACAAAAGTCTCATTTCGTATAACGCTTTCAGCGCCAATTTTCAGCCAATGATGGAGGACGCAGAGTATGGGCAGCCTGATGACATAGGTCTCGGTCCCCACCATCTTAGAGAAGGGCATGTGTTATGATACGGTGGTCTAGGAGCAACATGAAACGAGCTCTGAAGGAAGTGGTAACTGTACTGACCGCAGTCCCTAAGCTCAACAACACACTAGAAGTAGCCGTGGAATGTTCCTAAGTCTCCCTAGGCATCTCGTCACAGCCTAAGAGCTAACTACCCCTAAAGAAAGAAGCAGCAAAGCTATCTTGCCTCAGAGAAAATCCCCAAAGGATAGATTAGCCCCCCACAAATAATGACTGTGAGTGGAGAGGGAAAAGACATACACAGAATGAAACCAGGATGAGCACAGGAAGCCAGTCTAGCTAAATAGATAGGACAGGATGGAATACTGTGCGGTCAGTATAAAACACTACAAAAATCCACGCAGAGTTTACAAAAAATCTCCACACCTGACTAAAGGTGTGGAGGGCAAATCTGCCTCCAGAGCTTCAAGCAAGACAGAATTAATTCACACTGATAAGCTGGACAAACATAGAAAGCACAGAATGGATAAGTCCACAATCTATGGACCAACCAGAAACCTTTTACAGGTGGCACAAGCTGAAGGAACAGCCAGACTAAAATAGCCGAGCAGAAGAGACGATAAGTGGAGGCAGCTGATGACAGCTAACTCCAAGGAGCAGCCATACCACTAGAAACCACAAGAGGGAGCCCAAGAGCAGAACTCACAAAAGTGCCACTTACAACCACCGGAGGGAGCCCAAGAGCGGAATTCACAACAGTACCCCCCTATGAGGAGGGGTCACCGAACCCTCACCAGAGCCCCCAGGCCGATCAGGACGAGCCAAGTGAAAAGCACGAACCAAATCGGTGGCATGGACATCGGAGGCAACAACCCAAGAATTATCCTCCTGGTCATAACCCTTCCACTTGACAAGATACTGAAGCCTCCGCCTCGAAAAACGAGAATCCAAAATCTTCTCAACCTCATATTCCAACTCTCCCTCAACCAACACCGGGGTAGGAGGGTCAACCGAGGGAACAACGGGCACCACATATCTCCGCAACAAAGATCTATGGAAAACATTATGAATGGCAAAAGAGGCAGGAAGAGCCAAACGAAAAGACACTGGATTAATAATTTCAGAAATTTTATAAGGACCAATAAACCGAGGCTTAAACTTAGGAGAAGAAACCTTCATAGGAACATGACAAGAAGACAACCAAACCAAATCCCCCACACGAAGCTGGGGACCAACACACCGACGGCGGTTAGCAAAACGTCGAGCCCTTTCCTGAGACAACGTCAAATTGTCCACCACATGAGTCCAAATCTGCTGCAGCCTGTCCACCACAGAATCAACACCAGGACAATCAGAAGGCTCAACCTGCCCAGAAGAAAAACGAGGATGAAAACCAAAATTACAAAAGAAAGGTGAAACCAAAGTAGCCGAACTAGCCCGATTATTAAGGGCAAACTCGGCCAACGGCAAGAAAGACACCCAATCATCCTGATCAGCAGACACAAAGCATCTCAAATAGGTGTCCAAGGTCTGATTAGTTCGCTCAGTTTGGCCATTAGTCTGAGAATGAAACGCCGAAGAAAAAGACAAATCAATGCCCATCCTAGCACAAAAGGCCCGCCAAAATCTAGAGACAAACTGAGAACCTCTGTCAGACACAATATTCTCCGGAATGCCATGCAAATGAACCACATGCTGAAAAAATAATGGAACCAGATCTGAGGAGGAAGGCAACTTAGGCAAAGGTACCAGATGGACCATTTTAGAGAACCGGTCACAAACAACCCAGATAACAGACATCTTCTGGGAAACAGGAAGATCCGAAATAAAATCCATGGAAATATGCGTCCAGGGCCTCTCAGGGACCGGCAAAGGCAAAAGCAACCCACTAGCGCGGGAACAGCAAGGCTTGGCCCGGGCGCAAGTCCCACAGGACTGCACAAAAGCACGCACATCGCGCGACAAGGAAGGCCACCAAAGGGACCTAGCAACCAAATCTCTGGTACCAAAAATCCCAGGATGCCCAGCCAACACTGAACAATGAACCTCAGAAATTACCTTACTTGTCCATCTATCAGGAACAAACAGCTTCCCCACTGGACAGCGGTCAGGCCTATCAGCCTGAAATTCCTGAAGCACCTGCCGCAAATCAAGAGAGATGGCAGAAAGAATCACCCCTTCCTTAAGAATGCCAACCGGCTCAAGGACTCCAGGAGAATCAGGCGAAAAACTCCTAGAGAGGGCATCAGCCTTAACATTCTTAGATCCCGGAAGATACGAGACCACAAAATCAAAACGGGAAAAAAACAGGGACCATCGAGCCTGTCTAGGATTCAGCCGCTTGGCCGACTCGAGGTAAATCAGATTCTTATGATCGGTCAGGACCACAACACGGTGTTTAGTTCCCTCAAGCCAATGTCACCACTCCTCAAACACCCACTTCATAGCCAACAACTCCCGATTGCTGACATCATAATTGCGTTCCGCAGGCGAAAACTTTCTGGAAAAAAAAGCACACGGTTTCATCAAAGAACCATTAGACTCCCTCTGAGACAAAACGGCCCCTGCCCCAATCTCAGAAGCGTCGACCTCAACCTGAAAAGGAAGAGAAACATCCGGTTGACGCAACGCAGGGGCAGAAGTAAATCGGCGTTTAAGCTCCTGAAAGGCCTCAACAGCCTCAGAGGACCAATTCGTCACATCAGCGCCTTTCTTCGTCAAATCAGTAAGGGGTTTAACCACACTGGAAAAGTTGGCAATGAAACGGCGATAGAAATTAGCAAAACTCAAAAATTTTTGAAGACCCTTCACAGATGTGGGTTGGATCCAGTCATGAATAGCTTGGACCTTAACAGGATCCATTTCTATAGACGAGGGAGAAAAAATAAAACCCAAAAAAGAGACCTTCTGAACTCCGAATAGGCACTTAGACCCCTTCACAAATAAAGCATTATCACGAAGGATCTGGAACACCATCCTGACCTGCTTCACATGAGACTCCCAATCATCGGAAAAAATCAAAATATCATCCAAATATACGACCATGAATTTATCAAGATAATTGCGGAAAATATCATGCATGAAAGACTGGAACACAGATGGAGCATTAGAGAGCCCAAATGGCATCACAAGGTATTCAAAATGGCCTTCAGGCATATTAAATGCAGTTTTCCATTCGTCACCCTGTTTAATACGAACAAGATTATATGCCCCTCGGAGGTCAATCTTAGTAAACCAACTAGCCCCCTTAATCTGAGCAAACAAATCAGTAAGCAAAGGCAAGGGGTATTGGAATTTGACTGTGATCTTATTAAGAAGATGATAATCAATACAGGGTCTCAAGGAGCCATCCTTCTTAGCAACAAAAAAGAAACCCGCTCCCAATGGTGACGAAGAGGGCCGAATATGCCCTTTCTCCAAAGATTCCTTAACATAGCTCCGCATGGCGGCATGCTCTGGCACAGACAGATTGAAAAGTCGGCCCTTAAGGAACTTACAAACAGGAATCAAGTTAATAGCACAATCACGGTCCCTATGTGGAGGAAGGGAACTGGACTTGGGCTCATCAAATACATCCTGGAAATCCGACAAAAACTCAGGGACCTCAGAAGAGGGGGAAGAGGAAATTGACATCAAAGGAACGTCACTATGTACTCCTCGACAACCCCAACTAGTCACCGACATAGTTTTCCAATCCAGCACCGGATTATGTTCCTGTAACCATGGAAATCCCAGTACAACAACATCATGCAGGTTATGCAACACCAGAAAACGGCAATCTTCCTGATGTGCAGGGGCCATGTACATAGTCATCTGTGTCCAGTACTGAGGTTTATCCTTGGCCAAGGGTGTAGCATCAATGCCCCTCAAAGGAATAGGGCTCTGCAAAGGCTGCAAGGAAAAACCACAGCGCCTGGCGAATTCTAAGTCCATTAAGTTCAGGGCAGCGCCTGAATCCACAAATGCCATGACAGAAAAGGACGACAATGAGCAAATCAGGGTCACAGATAAGAGAAATTTAGGCTGTATAGTACTAATGGTAACAGACCTAGCGACTCTCTTAGTACGCTTAGGGCAATCAGAGATAACATGAGCCGAATCACCACAGTAAAAACACAGCCTATTCTGACGTCTGAATTCCTGCCGTTCTATTCTAGTCAAATTCCTATCACATTGCATAGGTTCAGGACTTTGCTCAGAGGATACTGCCATATGGTGCACAGTTTTCCGCTCGCGCAGACGCCGATCAATCTGAATGGCTATAGACATAGATTCTCTCAATCCGGCAGGCGTAGGAAAGCCCACCATAACATCTTTAAGGGTTTCAGAAAGACCTTTTCTGAAAATAGCAGCCAGAGCCTCTTCATTCCATTTAGTGAGCACAGACCATTTTCTAAATTTCTCGCAGTATAACTCTGCCGCTTCCTGACCTTGACACAAGGCCAACAGGGTTTTTTCTGCATGATCCACAGAATTAGGTTCGTCATACAATAATCCGAGCGCTTGAAAAAATGCATCTACATTCAATAATGCCGGATCCCCTGTTTCAAGAGAAAAAGCCCAGTCTTGAGGGTCACCACGCAGCAAGGATATGATGATTTTTACTTGCTGAATGGGATCACCAGAAGAACGGGGTTTCAAAGCAAAAAACAATTTGCAGTTATTTTTAAAATTCAAAAACTTGGATCTGTCCCCAAAAAACAAATCAGGAGTAGGAATTCTGGGCTCTAAAGCCGGAGTCTGGACAACATAGTCCTGGATACTCTGTACTCTTGCAGCAAATTTATCCACACGAGAAAACAAACCCTGAACATCCATGCCAAAGCACATATCCTGAACCAACCAGATATCAAGAGGAAAAAAAAGACAAACCAGAGCACAGAAAAAAAAATGGTTCAGAACTTTCTCTTCCTTCTTTTGAGATGCATTTAATTCATTTTTGGGCACTTGTACTGTTATGATACGGTGGTCTAGGAGCAACATGGAACGAGCTCTGAAGGAAGTGGTAACTGTGCTGACCGCAGTCCCTAAGCTCAACAACACACTAGAAGTAGCCGTGGAATGCTCCTAGCTCTCCCTAGGCATCTCGTCACAGCCTAAGATCTAATTACCCCTAAAGAAAGAAGCAGGAAAGCTATCTTGCCTCAGAGAAAATCCCCAAAGGATAGATTAGCCCCCACAAATAATGACTGTGAGTGGAGAGGGTATAGACATACACAGAATGAAACCAGTATGAGCACAGGAGGCCAGTCTAGCTAAATAGATAGGACAGGATGGAATACTGTGCGGTCAGTATAAAACACTACAAAAATCCGCGCAGAGTTTACAAAAAATCTCCACACCTGACTAAAGGTGTGGAGGGCAAATCTGTTGTGAATTCTGCTCTTGGGCTCCCTCCGGTGGTTGTTAGTGGCATTTTTGTGAGTTCTGCTCTTTGGCTCCCTCCTGTGGTTTTGAGTGGTATGGCTGCTTCTTGGATTTAGCTTCAGCAGCTATTTTCACTGATCATCTTTCTGGCTCGGCTATATTAGTCTGGCCTTATCCCTCATTCAATGCCAGTTGTCAATTGTTCCTGCCTGGAGTCATTGCTCTTAGGACTTTCCTGACACTCTGACCAGTTCATCAAAGCTAAGTCCTTGCTTGTCCTTTTGCGGTTCACTTGTTGTGGACTTGTTGTTCAGCACTTTCTTTGTTTTTGTTCATTTGTCCAGCTTTTCAGTATGGATCTATTTAGCTAAGGTGGAAGCTCTGGGCAGCAGAGTTTGCCCTCCACACCTTTAGTCAGGTGTGGAGATTTTTGCATTTCTCTGCTGTGGACTTTTTCTAGTTTTTATTACTGACCGCACAGCATTCTGTCCTGTACTATTTTCTATCTAGCTAGAAGTGGCCTCCTGTGCTAAATCTTGTTTCATACTATGTATGTCATTTCCTTCTCCTCTCATAGTCATTATTTGTGGGGGGGCTAATCTATCCTTTGTGGATTTTCTCTGAGGCAAGATAGTTTTCCTGCTTCTATCTTTAGGGGTAGTTAGCTCTTAGGCTGTGACGAGATGCCTAGGTAGAGTTAGGAGCATTCCACGGCTGCTTCTAGTGTTGTGTTGAGCTTAGGAACTGCGGTCAGTATAGTTGCCACCTGCTCAGAGCTAGACGCATGTCACTCCTTAATCACCAGATGACAACACAAATCTGCCTCCCAGAGCTTCCAGCAAGAGAGAATTAATTCACACTGATAAGCTGGACAAACATAGAAAGCACAGAATGGATAAGTCCACAATCTGTGGACAGAAAAGAGCAAGCAAAAACTTAGCTTAGCTGAACTGGTCATGATAACAGGGAACTCCAAAGAGATGTGAATCCAACCAGAAACCATGTACAAGTGGCACTGGCTGAAGGAAGAGCCAGACTAAAATAGCCGAGCAGAAGATACGATAAGTGGAGGCAGCTGATGACCGCTAACTCCAAGGAGCAGCCATACCACTAGAAACCACAAGAGGGAGCCCAAGAGCAGAACTCACAAAAGTGCCACTTACAACCACCGGAGGGAGCCCTAGAGCGGAATTCACAACAGGCATGACAGTGATTGGCTTGCTTTCTGCGTCGTCACAGGGGCTATAAAGGGGCGTGCACGCCGGCCGCCATCTTACTTCTGCCGATCTTAGCATAGGGAGAGGTTGCTGCAGCTTAATAATAAATAAATAATCTTTATTTTTATATAGCGCTAACAAATTCCGCAGCGCTTTACAGTTCTGCACACATTATCATCACTGTCCCCGATGGGGCTCACAATCTAGATTCCCTATCAGTATGTCTTTGGAATGTGGGAGGAAACCGGAGTACCCGGAGGAAACCCACGCAAACACGGAGAGAACATACAAACTCTTTGCATATGTTGTCCTGGGTGGGATTAGAACCCAGGACCCCAGCACTGCAAGGCTGCAGTGCTAACCACTTCATCAGTGCTAACTGCAGCTTCATCAGAAGAAGGGATATAGTTAGGGAGGGAAGATTAACCCCCAAACTGCTTGTGCTGTAGCGATTTCCACTGTCCAACACCACCATTTTTTTGCAGGGACAGTGGAGGCTATATTTTTGTGCATCAGCTCTGTAGCTTATTAGGCTACCTTATAAGGCTCCCTGATAGCTGCATTGCTGTTTGCATGCTGCTGTGCAAATCAACTGCTTTTTTAAAAGCAAAAATCCTGTTGCTCCTTTCTGCACAGTTATCTTGTTTATTTGTCCACACTTTTGTGTGCAGCAGTCCTTTTTATTGCTGCCATACTTTTCCTGAGATCATTGTTGGGAGATTGAAATTGTACGACAGTCCTTGTATTTTTTCATATATCTTCCAGCCACTTTCTGCCATTTACATTGTGTTGTTTTATGCACAGGGGCTGAGGTTTGGTTCAGTCTCCCCCCGAAAAAAGTGAGATTCAAATTCTCACAAAGTGGATATACTTCAGTCCGGTTAGTTTGTCGTATATCAGCCAGCCACTTTCTGCCACTTATATTTTGTTGTTTTATACACTGGGCCTGAGTTTTGGTTCAGTCTCCCCCCAAAAAAGTGAGATTCAAATTCTCACAAAGTGGATATACTTCAGTTCTGTTAGTTTGGTGTATGTCAGCCAGCCACTTTCTGCCACTTAGATTGCGTTGTTATATACAATGGGCCTGAGTTTTGGTTCAGTCTCCCCAAAAAAGTGAGATTCAAATTCTCACAAAGTGGATATACTTCAGTCCTGTTAGTTTGTCGTATATCATCCAGCCACTTTCTGCCATTTACATTGTGTTGTTTTATACACTGGGTCTGAGTTTTGGTTCAGTCTCCCCAAAAAAGTGAGATTCAAATTCTCACAAAGTGGATATACTTCAGTCCTGTTAGTTTGTCGTATATCAGCCAGCGACTTTCTGCCACTTACATTGTGTTGTTTTATGCACAGGGCCTGAGTTTTCGTTCAGTCTCCCCCCAAAAAAAGTGAGATTCAAATTCTCACAAAGTGGATACACTTCAGTCCTGTTAGTTTGTCGTATGTCAGCCAACCACTTTCTGCCACTTAGATTGCGTTGTTATATACACTGGGCCTGAGTTTTGGTTCAGTCTCCCCAAAAAAAGGGAGATTCTAATTCTCAGAAAGTGGATATATTTCAGTCCTGTTAGTTTGGTGTATGTCAGCCAGCCACTTTCTGCCACTTACATTGTGTTGTTTTATGCACAGGGCCTGAGTTTTGGGTCAGTCTCCTCCCAAAAAAGCGAGATTCAAATTCTCACAAAGTGGATATACTTCAGTCCTGTTAGTTTGTCGTATGTCAGCCAGCCACTTTCTGCCACTTAGATTGCGTTGTTATATACACTGGGCCTGAGTTTTGGTTCAGTCTCCCCCCCAAAAAAGGGAGATTTAAATTCTCAACAAGTTTATATACACCTTCTACATTGTTTAACAGTACCATATAACGGTTGTTATTTTGGTTAGATTTTCCAAAAAATGAGGAAGTCTGGTGGAAGAGCCCGTGGGCGGTGGTTGCCAGCTGGTACTGATGGTGGTGGTGGTGGTGGTGCATCTGGTGGTAGTGGCAAAAGCACAATAGCACCTAAGGCTGGAGGTGTTGAGCCAGCGTCATCGTCTGGCTACACAAGGCCTCGAAGGCTCCCTTATCTGGGAGTAGGAAAACAGCTTTTAAAGCTGGATGATCTAACCTTCATTAAAATGAACCAATCAAGGATTTCAAATTATTTTGCCTCACCTTCCTGACAAGTAGCTCGCCTGAAAAATGTCTTGCTTTTGGCCTCCTCTTACTGACTTCTCCAATTCCTCCATTTGCAGCTGCTGAATGTCCACCATAGGCCATTTTTATACCTCCCTAAATGGGCTGACTCCCCCCACAGGAACGTGGTCACCACCTGGTGCAAGCACCCGTGCGAGTGCCGTTTGCCTGGACAGGTGGTTGGGCCCACTCTTGGGCGACGGCACTGGCACAGGGTCCCTCATAGTACAATGAAGTGTCTCTGACGGTGGTGGTGCACAACCAATGTCAGACACACCGTCGTAATATGAGGGGCCCTGTGCCAGTACCGCCGCCCACGAGAGAGTGTTCTCCCCCAGCTCGAACAGTGCTCTACCACTTGCAATACTTACCTCTCCCTGCTGCACAACAGTGTAGTCTGTGGTGTTAAATCCTTCAATGGCACTGCCAATAAATATTTGTTGAAATGATAGATGATAGTTAAAATATACAGGGGCCCTGGCCTCCATTTAGACCAGTTAATACTTTGCGCCTACTACCACTGTCTGCTACTCAGCAGAGGAGCCCACCCCAGTACATTTAGCCTACTTTATTATTTGGGCCTACTAACTGTGTCTGCCAGTCATTACAGTTGTCCTCCATTGAACAAAGCAATGCCGCCTGTTTAGTCCTCTTACCAATTTTGAACTGCATTTAGCCTACTTTATTATTTGGGCCTACTAACTTTGTCTGCCACTCATTACAGTTGTCCTCCACTGAACAAAGCAATGCCGCCTGTTTAGTCCTGTTACCAATTTTGAACTGCATTTAGCCTACTTTATTATTTGGGCCCACTCACTGTGTTTCCTCCTCATCCTGCCCATTGCCCAGCCACTGCTAGATGAGTCTGCTGATACATTGACCCAGACCACTACATTCCCCTTACACTCTACACAGCTAGAATCTGACCCTGCTGAAAGCCAGGTTCCCCTTCCCGCATACTATACCACCTTACACGGGTACAAAGAGGAAGGTGCAGATGAAAGTGCATGTTCCTTTATCAGGTGGGGGGCATGCTCGTTGGCGACGTCACTGGCACAGGGCCCCTCATAGTACCCAAAATGTCTCTGCTTGTGGGAGGCGCCACCCGCCGTCAAACACACCACCGTACTATGAGGGGCCCTGTGCCAGTGCCAACGAGTGGGCCCCCCTGCTTGCTCAGGAGCACAGCACTTGCAAAGTTGAAATACTTACCTCTCCCTGCTCCACCACCGTGATGATTTCTGCATTTCCTGGGCCCACGAAAATCTTGAGCCAGCCCTACCCCCACACAACTTTAGCCAAATGACCCCCAGTTTTCAATGCCTAACTATTATTATAAAGTAAATTAAGATTGACAAGCTTAAGTAATAAGAATTGATGTTTTTGGCATTAAAATGGGCACTGTAGGTGTTTTCCTGTCCTCCACTCACTGCCGACTTTGATTCCCCATTGACTTGCATTGGGTTTCGTGTTTCAGTCGGCCCCCGACTTTTCGCAATAATCGGCCGATTTCACCCGACTCGACTTTTGACAAAGTCGGGTTTCGCGAAACCCGACTCGATCCGAAAAAAGTAAAAGTCGCTCAACTCTAATGGTCACTCTTCAGTAAGCATTCTTTTTTTATGTACTCTTGTAGCGAAATTTCATTGATTGATATTTTGAATTTGTCATAATTTCTGCCTTACTTTTGTTCACAGATTCCTAGCTACTGGAGAATCCCTGTCTTCACTACATTTCCAGTTCAGACTGGGAATTTCAACCATCTCTGGAGTGAGGCACACTTGCCGTGCACTGTGGGACTCTCTGCACAATGAT
The DNA here is from genome assembly GCF_032444005.1 of Ranitomeya imitator. NCBI lineage: Eukaryota > Metazoa > Chordata > Amphibia > Anura > Dendrobatidae > Ranitomeya > Ranitomeya imitator. The sequence goes on from NC_091285.1 coordinate 82,609,182, forward strand.
TTTATTCCACATCCCACAATGCAGACTTGGTTGGAAGTGTGTCAGTTTCCTAATTGCTTGGGCGCGGTGGACGGGAAACATATCTGTATCGTGAAACCGGCTGGTTCTGGATCAGAATATTTTAATTATAAAAAGTACTTTTCCATCATGCTGATGGCCATCGCCGATGCAGATTACAAATTTGTAGCGGTGGATATTGGGGTGTATGGCCGCTCTAATGATTCGCAAGTTTTCACACTGTCTTCAATGGGGCGCCATTTGTATTGAAAAGCCTTTCAATTCCCTCCCCAAGACCACTGTTTCAAACCTCTGAGCCACCAATGCCTTTTGTTTGTGTTGGGGATGAAGCCTTTCAGCTTTCAGAAAATCTTTTGAAACCCTACTCCAGCCATGGTTTAAACAATGCTAAAAGAATTTTCAACTACTAACTCACACGTGCACGGAGAATGGTGGAGTGTGCGTTTGGGATATTAACCGCCAAATGGAGAGTTCTACTGACATCTATTAACTTGAAGACAGACACTGTGGATGAGGTAATGAAAGCTTGTGTTGTCCTGCACAATTATGTGCTATCCAAGGAACAGATTTCCATTGAGGACCACTCTGAAGAAACCAACTTGGCTGATAATAGCAACCAAACGTATAGAAGTTCTGCGACTATTTCCCGAATTCAGGATCGATTTGCAGAATATTTTATTTCACCCGAAGGAAGAATAGACTGGCAGGATGAGAGAGCTTGAACAATTTGTCTTTTTCCTTGTAATAAGTATTCTACCTTTTACCCAAGTTATGTACCTGTTTGGTTTTACCTTTTACACAAATTGTGCACCTGGTTGATTTTACCTTTTACCCAAGTTGTGTACCTGTTTGGGTTGTACCTAAAGTATTTTACCTCTGACCAATACACCTTGTTTAACCAAAGTATTATCTATACCTTATAAAGAAAATACAAAATAGCTGTAAACAACACAGTTTTATTGCAATTTTTTTTAAACAAAAATAAACTGTTATTTTGCAACACAAAAATAATCTTGATTTTGCTGAACACAAAACTCTATAGATTTAAATAAGTCGAGGTGGAGATAGTGCTAGAGGGGCTGTCGGATAGGGACACTTCGGCAGTGGGAGTGTGGAGAGAGGAATGTGTTGGTGGTGGGGAAGGATCAATAGATAGTGGTGAAGGAGTGGAGAAGGCAATTGAGCGGGTGGACAGGAAAGTGGGATTGGGGTTAGGAATTTGGTAGGATGGAGGGGTGTAGGTGATATTTTGGGAGGATTGGGAGGCAGAAGCAGTAATGTGTGGAGAAGAGGATTGGGAAGGAGGTGAAAGAGGCTGGTGGTAGTGGGCAGGGAGAGGAGGCGTGGATGAATTAGATGGGAAGTGGTATGGGTCGGGATCATCATATTGGTGGGAAGGGGCACGGGCGGGACGCTGGTAGTGTGGCTGGTGGGAAGGGGCACGGGAATGCTGGAAGTGTTGTGGCTGGTGGGACGGGGCACGGGCACGATGTGGATGATGGTGAAGTTGGTGGGATGGGGCATGGGCAGGTTGGTGGTAGTGACTGTAGTGAGGGACAGTGGAGGAAGGGGGGGCAGTTGCAGCATGAGTGGCTAGAGTCTCTGCTCTTGAGGCAATGAGTGCTAAAGTAGACTGGCAGGATTCCATTACTTGCATCTGCTGAGAAGCCGATAGCGTCTTCATTTGCTCAAGTACCGACTGGAAAAAAGTGTTGTTCGGTGACTGTCTTGCCTCTGAACGCATCGTTAACAGAAGTGTATGCATCTCGAGTATACTTTTATTCACTAAATTAAAACCTGCATTAAAACCATTTGCTCGGACAAAACTTTCAGACATTTCTGGAAGGATGCGTTCAGGTGTAAGAACTCGGGTGCATAACTCTGTACCTGACCCCTCTGCAGATGGCACCCCGATGCTACAGGTGTACTAGAAGTGGCAGCAGCAGAGGGGAGGGGTACAGGAAACGCTATATCCTCACCAGCAGATACATGCAATGGAACCGGCCAGGATGCTCCAGCGCTCGCGGATGGGGCAGAGGGATCCGATGTGTGGGAAGGTGCAGAGTCGGGGGAAGGTGCAAAGTGGGAAGGTGCAGAGGGGCCGGCACTGTCAAAGTGTCCCTCAGTGGCAGCCTCCTGAGGGATCGCCCCAGAAGGATTCAACTGTGCTGCAGGCTCTCGAGTGCTCCCGACGGTGCTCTGGAACAAAAGAGAAAAACAAACAATTAATATACTGTAATTGCTAGTGTTGAGCGATACCGTCCGATATTTGAAAGTATCGGTATCAGATGGTATCGGCCGATATCCGAAAAATATCGGATATCGCCGATATCGATATCCGATACCAATACAAGTCAATGGGACACAAATATCGGAAGGTATCCTGTAATGGATCCCAGGGTCTGAAGGAGAGGAAACTCTCCTTCAGGCCCTGGGATCCATATTCATGTGTAAAATAAAGAATAAAAATAAAAAATATTGATTTACTTACCCTCTGACGCGCCCTGGTCGTCACCTCTGCAACCGCCTTGCTTTCTTAATAATTCTTAAGGATGAGCGCGTTAATGACCTTCGATGACGTCGCGGCTTGTGATTGGTCGCGTGAGCGGTCACATGACCGCTCAGCGACCAATCACAAGGCGCGACGTCATCGAAGGCCCTTTACGCGCTCATTCTTCGGAATGAAAGCAAGTCGGTTGCAGCGGTGACGACCAGGGCGCGTCAGAGGGTAAGTATATGAATATTTTTTATTTTTATTCTTTATTTTACACATTAATCTTAATCCCGATACCGATTCCCGATATCACAAAAATATCGGAACTCGGTATCGGAATTCCGATACCACAAATATCGTCCGATACCCGATACTTGCGGTATCGGAATGCTCAACAACACTAGTAATTGCATGGCCCTGGCTGAAATAGCAAAAGAGGTTTGGACATGTTAAACATTGGTTATTACATGTGGTGGGTAATATTTACCTTCGTGTCACCATCGTTGACCTGAGGAACGACAGGGCTTGGGCATACTTGTATTTGCTCCTGCGTCCTCCAGATCCACTTGGGGCCAACATCTCTTTGTTGAATTCCTTCTTAAAGCGATCCTTGATCGACCGCCACCTTTTCACAATCCTCTCACCTGTTAAAAAAGGAGAAACACAAATTGGTTAGAAACAATACTTAGAATGCATCAACAAAACTGAACTGTGTATACTTACATTCTTGATTCTGTGTTGTGAATTCTGTTGTCGAACTCCCTCCTGTGGTCGTGAATGGTACTTCGGCGAGTTCTGTCTATGGGCTCCCTCTGGTGGCTATGAGTGAAGCTGCTGCATCTGAGGTTCCTTACACAGGTGACGTGGTTTATCCTTTGGTTGGCTGCTCTATTTAACTCCTCTCAGATCATTACTCCATGCCAGCTGTCAATGTTTTTGCATTGGTTCAGTTCGCTCCTGGATCTCTCTGGTGACCTGCCTTTTCCTGCAGAAGCTAAGTTCCTGATAGTCATTATTTGTTCACTGTTTTCTTGTCCAGCTGGTTTTCATGATTTTGTCTTGCTATCTGGAAGCTCTGGGATGCAGAGTGGCCCCTCCTCACCGTGAGTCGGTGCGGAGGTCCTTTTTGCACACTCTGCGTGGTCTTTTGTAGGTTTTTGTGCTGATCGCAAAGTTACCTTTCCTATCCTCTGTCTATTTAGTAAGTCTGGCCTCCCTTTGCTGAAACCTGTTTCATTTCTGCGTTTGTGACTTTCATCTTTACTCACAGTCAATATTTGTGGGGGGCTTCCTTTACCTTTGGGGAATTTCTCTGAGGCAAGGTAGGCTTTATTTTCTATCTCTAGGGCTAGATAGTTCTTAGGCTGTGACGAGGCGCCTAGGTCTGGTCAGGAGCGCTCCACGGCTATTTCTAGTGTGTGTGATAGGATTAGGGCTTGCGGTCAGCAGAGCTCCCACATCCCAGAGCTCGTCCTGTATGAGGTTTAACTATCAGGTCATTCCAGGTGCTCCTAACCACCAGGTCATAACAATTCTGGGCCCGAACATCGAGGTCCTCCCACTTCGCTATAAGCTCTTGGCTGACTTGCTCCCAGAGTCGCTGGGTCACTGTGATATCAGCATGGTGGCAGTCACCCATGTTCCACAGCGGCTCCATGTCTCGGATAAGATCGATGAGGAGGTCAATATCGAGGCCGACCTCCTCACCGTCAGAATCAGGAGCACTGTGAAGCCTGTTATAAAAAAGGGGAAAAAAATTAAACAAAATTGGTAACAACATAAAGAATAAACCTAAAAAAAAACAACATATATGTTAACACGATGACGGCCGCCATGACTGTTACCTCGGCTTCCGTTGCTCCACCTCCTGCCGCCTGCTCGCTCACTCTCCCCGCTGCGTCCTCTTCTTCCCAGGGCTCGGTCCTGACATCCCGGTGTGCGTCCTCTTCTCCCCGGGGCTCGGTCCTGGCATCCCGGCGTGCATCCTCTCTTCACCTGGGTGCGCGCTCCTGTGGGTTGCGCAGGCGCAGTCGGGTCTGACCGCGCGCGCTCCCTCTGCCTCTTCTCTTCCTGCATGACCTGACCCGGTAGTACTCCCTGGCCTATCGGCGTCTGGCGTCAGGTACTTCAGGCCCTCCTTCCTTATTGGAGGCGCCTGGTTATTGAGTTGCTTTTCCATAGTTAGGTCGCATTATTTGTCCTTTGCTCCTCTGGTCGTTTGCGCTTTAACCCCTGGTTTCTCTCTTGTCTTCCCTCAGCTCCCGTGTTCCTCCGTTCCAGTGTCTCTCCTCAGTTCCTGTTCCAGTGTTCCTCCGTTCCAGTATCTCTCCTCAGTTCCTGCTCCCGTGTTCCTCCGTTCCAGTGTCTCTCCTCAGTTCCTGCTCCCGTGTTCCTCTGTTCCTGATTCCTCCATTCCCCAGTCCAGTTTTCATCTCTACTTCTGTGTCTTCCATTAGGTTTCAGACTCTTCTGGTCCTCAGCTCCCATTCCTCTCTCCCTAGTTTTTCCTCTGTTCCTTCCTCCTGTTATTTCCCCTCGGTTCTCCCTTTTGTCTCTCTCATTGAGTCGATCCCTGGTCCTGGCCTCCGTGGTTCTTGAGGTCCCTGCGCTTGCCTCCTAACAGTCCCTGTATAGGGGTTGGTCCCACTCTGGAGTACTCGCTCGGGGGAGGTTCGGTTCCATGGTCCAGTGGGTCCACTCCTTGTACCCTTTACCTTCGGCGTAACAATAACTCTCAGGCCGACGACCTTGGGAACCACTAGGAGGACCTCTGGATCGAGCACCAGAATCTGAACTCTAGAAGAAAAAAAAAACGTAACAATTATGTGCTTGTATGTAGCCTTTTTATGTGTTGTGTGCCATGTGATATCTACAGTAGAATGATCATTTTTTATGTGTTGTGTGATGTCTGAATTTATCAGTTTGTATGTGTTGTGTTCTATCTGTAAGTATCTTGTATTGTTATGTGTTGTGTGTAGTGTGAGGTTGTGGTTCTGCGATACATGAAAGAAACATACCAATTGTGATTCCGCTCCAGGTCTTTCTTCACCCCTTCCCTCTTCTTCTGGGAGCACATCTTGGACTGCGGCAGCAGCTTCAGCAGCTTCCTACAAAGAAGAAAAAAGGCAAAACACATTAATATATACACATACATACACAAATACACACACACACAAAAGAGAGAGAGGGAGAGAGAGCGAGAGAGAGCAAAATTATGTAAAAAAATATTTACCTCAGTGCGCTGCCAACGGGAGGGAGGGCTCCCAGAAGACATGGCTGCTCTGGTACTGCTTGGCTGGCTGGGCTATGTAGCAGGTTAGAGCTGGCTGGGCTCTGTAGCAGGTTAGAGCTGTCTGGGCTCTGTGGCAGGTTTATAGCTGGCTGGGCTCTGTGGCAGGCTCCGCTCTCTCAGGCTTGGCTGGCTGGGCTTTGTAGCAGGTTAGAGCTGGCTGGGCTCTGTGGCAGGTTAATAGCTGGCTAGGCTCTGTGGCAGGCTCCGCTCTCTCAGGCTTCGCTGGCTGGGCTCTGTGGCAGGCTATAGCTGGCTCCACTCTCTGGCTCTTTTGTCAGGTTCTTCAATCCTGGCAGGGTGTGGGTTCTCTGGCTGGCAGTATGGCTGGAAATGAGTGAGGGCCTCAATGACATTGCTTTATATATGTGTCCTGGGGGCAGGCCAATAGTTTCTGAGCATGCTCAGTGTAAAAAGCCGGATCAGGCCGCCGGATCCGCCTTTTTCCAGATCCGGCGCAATCCGGCGTCCATAGACATGCACTGTAGCGAAAAGCTGGATGGGCTGGATCCAGCCCTTCCGGCTATTTTGCCGCAGACAAAAACGTTACAGTAGATGTTTTTTCCAGACGCCGGAATCAGAATTTTAGCCGGATCCGGAAAAAAATGGAAGAAACGCGGGGCCATGCGGCGCGATCCGGCGCTAATACAAGTCAATGGGGGAAAAACCGGTTCCGTTTTTTATTTTTTACGGTTCTGGTTTTTCTCTAAAGAGCCAGATTTAGCCTGAAACAAAAAACCTGATGTGTGAAAGTAGCCTAAAAGAAACTGTTCCAACCTTGCCTTTAATTGTTGATATGTTTACATAGAGACTTGAAGAAAAACCCGTTGGCGCTGTAGAACACCGGGTCTGGATACGCCTTGTAGCCCGCCCAAGCCTACGTTGGGGGTTGATAACGGGTCCCTCACATCGTTGCTGCTGTTCAAGAATGTGATTGATGGACTTGAATACTGATTTGAATGATACAATTGCACTACCTCAGTATTGAGTAAAGTTAGAAAGTTAGAATCAATTTTGATATGCTAGAGAGTTTAATAGATTACATTTTGAGCTTTTAGTCAGTAAAAATGTTGCACTTTCAGATTAAATATATATGATGTAGTATACCTGAAAAGGTTATCGATGGTAATGAGAAGTGGAGCACTGTAAATTGTGAAGATAGTATACACTTAGAGGGTAATTGCACTGCATAGTCTGTAATAGTACGGTTATATATTTTTGAAAGTTAATATATTGGTTAAATATGTTTGCAATGTTTAAATATTAATTCCTTCCGATAAGGGAAGTCAAAGTTTATATTAATTTGTTATACCTGTTCTTAAGCACTCCAAAAATCTTTTTTGCATGTCTTATTATAACCTAATAAAATAATACAATATGGTGGCGCAAAGTGTCAGTAATGCTCTATTTATTTGTGGCGAAACCAACAATTTTCCACAAAAAAATGTCCCAAAAAAACTTCTTTATGAATAGATAGTATATACGTCTGTATATACAGGTTCGCGCTGAATAGTGGCTAATAAGAGTGTCCTGGGCAATGACCGCAATAAAAAACAATATCCCAATAATGTTAAATTAAAAACATAGAAAATTCTAAAAGAATCCTGGGTTAATGGAGGCAAATAACGCTTTTCTTACCCCCACTGATGAAGTTCTTGAGGACTTGAAGACGACAATAGTCCTGTCTTTGTAGTAGGATGAATCCAGAAAGAAGTATTTATCTGAGCAGGTGGCTGCCCTGGCCAGCAGCAGCCACCGTAAACTAACCTCTGGGTGAAAGCGGGATCCTGCAGAGCCGGCGCCACGTGTAGTGTCAACGGTGATAGCGGCTGGTGCGCAGGACCTGCCGTGACGCGGTGAATCACGTGACTGCTACTGAAGCCGGGAGGAGTATACGGAATGTGGTAAGGACCAAACAACCAACGCGTTTCGGAGACACCTGTCTCCTTCCTCAGGGATAACCTGTTGTTTATGTTTTCCTTTCCCAGTCCGGGAGTACTGGAGTTAACGGGGAGGGAGTGTAATACCCCAGGTAACCGGTTGTTACAGAGATGTTGCTTTCCTTTCAGGGAGGGCGATGTCACGTTTGGAATCAAGGGAGATTCCTTCTATCAGGTACATGGACGCTACCATGTAGATATTCGTCAGGAAAGGAGAACCTGACCCCCTCTCCCGCCCGGCTAATTCCTTCTAAGAGCCCTCATAAATATGAAAACTTGGAAGTTGTAACATCACTTTATAGTGCTTATTGTATGTCTGTTTTTTTGCTACCTGATGAAGGCTACACTGTAAAAATAGCAGCTGAAACACGTACTGTATTTTAAAAATATTTTGAAAATATAATTTTTTTTTCCTTTTTTTGTTTTGAGAAAATAAATGAATTTTTATTAACATTTTTCACTGGAAGTGGATACATTAAAAAAATCCTAAGGTGCTTAGCGCCACATTTGCTTGGAGTTTATTTTCCCTTTGAATTCGTGTTAAATATGCTTATTTCGCACGTTTATTTAATTAGGACTTTACCAGGTGCGCTACTCTTAAAGAAAAAATGTCATGATATTTTCATAAAAAATGTTGTGGTTTGTTGAATTGTCCACAGAAAAACCACATTGCAGCAAAACATAAAAATAGATGAAATAGTTATGAAAGATTGTCCATTTGGCTATCAGCTGTTCCTTCCTTGTGTGTCTTGTCTGATGTCCATGGAGAATGATGGTGAAGGCAGGAGGTGACAGCCCCCACGTGACAACCCCCACACCCTCTTAAGGGACGTTATTTATATGTCCCACAGACCACGTGTTCCCTCTATATGGTGTTGACTTATACTCTGAGCTACATATACAGAAATAGCTTTTTGTAATGTCTGCAAGAAGCAATGTGCTCAGTACAGAATTGAGAATAAGAATAATTCAATTCATAATTAATATTTAACAATTCCCCCTTTTGAGGGTGACAGACGTTGATTGGAACCCTCAAAATAAACATATTAATAAGATCTTCTTTCTTCTTTGGCAAAATAATTTAATGTTCATGATATAAATAATAATATTGTTATACGTACTCAATAACATAATGATACTTAAATTCATGTTATGGTATGCCGTGACTAATATTCATATAAAATATATATATATATATATATATATATATATATATATATATATATATATATATATATAATTATACTTCCCTATACATAATTGAAGCATCTCAGGTCCGATGTCATCTGGTCTTCATCTTGATGTCTTCTTGATTTTTTTAAAACAATCTTTATTATAATTCTTTTGAAATAGATGATAGCATGTAGATATTGTAGAGACTGTCATGTGTGTCATGTGTCAATCAAAGTGCATAAATTCAAATGTTGATAAGGAAACAAATTTCATAGATGAAATGTAGCTTTAATATCTGTGCAGTGTCACCTTTAAAGACCTGGACTTACATTGGCTCGCCTTGGATCTGGAATACTTCCATATCATCTGCATTGGTCTTGGAACAGGTGTGACATCTTTGGTCAGCACAGCAAGGGTTAAATTGACTCTTCCTTGCTAAACATAGCACCATAACCAGTCCTTAGTGCACAGGACACATGTAAGGCTACATTCAGACTAGCGTTGCGCGCCGCTGCGTCGGCGACGCAACGCACGACGCACGCAAAAACGCGGCAAAACGCACGCAAAAACGCTGCGTTTTGCGACGCGTGCGTCGTTTTTTGCCAAAAATCGGACGCAAGAAAAATGCAACTTGCTGCGTTTTCTTGGTCCGACGCTAGCGGCAAAAAAGACGCAAGTGTTGCAAAACGCAACACACAAAAACGCATGCGTCCCCCATGTTAAACATAGGGGCGCATGACGCGTGCGTCGCCGCTGCGTCGCCCGACGCTAAGGCGACGCACACTAGCAGAACGCTAGTGTGAACGTAGCCTTAGGGTTGTAGCGTCCTCCTGACAGTAACCTGATTGTTCACCAGCTTTCATGGAAGTCTTATAGGTGATAGAAAACCACTGGAACATGATAAAAAACATAATAACACAGTTCATCTTAGCAACATAGGATCATCGTCCTCTCCAATTGTGGTTGTCAGTTTAGATACAGTACTCAGTTGTCAGTGATGGATGCTGCCGTCGTGGTTGTCAGTGATGGATGCTGCAATTGACACAGTCTATTATTACTCAGAAATCATAGCATTGTTACCTTGTGGAACTTCTGGATAACAGCTTTTTCTTCTTGAAACTTTTAAGAATCAATTGAATTTAGAAATCTGAAAAGTCTTTATTAACATAACTTCAGTATCTTGATTGAAGTCTTCAATCCCTATTCTATACCAAATCTGGTAATTTTCCAAACCTATCATATCACAGCATACCATAGCAATCGATAATATCCATATAATTATTATCAGAATATCAATATGGAATTCATATTTGGGAAAAATAAAATAATAATAGTCAATGATAATACATTATTAACCATATTCTTCATGTGATAGGACATTTTTATGTCATAGGTGTAATTTCTTTTTGAACCCATAGATGTCAGTGTGTCTTTTTATGTAACAAGTGTTTCCATCTTTATTACTAAAACTTTATTAATAAACTATATTTAGTAGACCAATAATATGTAAGAATGTATAGACATGAACCAAAATAAGAATATATATGAATAATGAATGAATGAGTAAAAGAATTATTGTATTTAACTCAGAATTGAAACACTTCTTATATAATGAAACCATATGATCACTATGTTTAATGAAGCAATATTCTTGTAATAAACATTACTTTATTAAATATTGATTTTTTTCTTCTTGAGATAAAAAATAAAAATGAAAAATTAAGAATAAAAATGAAGTATGAAAAAATAAAAAATTCAAAATAAAAATGAGAATAAAAAATAAAAATAAGGCCTTTATATGTTGATGACAAATGCTGAGGTTATGTCTCAGTAACACATTCCCTTTAATATTTTCATCATTTAAATGTTTTCATACTTGTCATAACCTTGTTGTACCAAAATATTGAAATTATGCAGCTTTGCATATAATACCCTTCATTAGAGAAAAAAATTACTTTTATAATACTTAATGTTATTATACCCAATAATACTTTATTAATATTTCTTCTTTATTAAAATGTGTGAAGAGGTATTGATGAAATGTGATGATGTAATCAGGATCAAAAACACATTTACCTCTTATTGCCAAAAATTATTATTTTATAAAAAAAAATAATTTGTAAAATCCAAAATTAAAAATAATTACTCTAATAACTGTCATATCAGATTGTGCTATATATTTGTTTGAAGATGTGTACCCATCTATGTAGCTAAAATAAAAACACTAGATACCATAAAATTATAAATTGGAAAAATGTTCTAAATGTAGATTTTCTTGATTAAACCATATTGATGTGTGATTGCACTTATTCACTATTAACTAAATCAAATAGTAATAATTACTAAAGAAATATAGAAATAATATTTCATAGAACACCATGAGGCCTCTGTCATACTGTGCATACATTCCACATTAGTCTTACGTTAACTTCACTCTTAGCAGCTGATCATACACTCATCTGTCATCTGTCATCTGTCACTCAGACTGTGACACACATAGAAGTTGAAACTACATATTTCACATTCAAAGAATAAGAATACACGTATATTAACCCAAATTACTGTATCCTAATTATCAATGCGCATTGTAAACTATTAAATTTAATATTTTAATATTTCTTTGAATATTCCCCACATATACATTATCTTACACTTTGTAAAATATCTATAGATAGGACTCATCCATAAGAAACTTGAGCATTTGTTCTACAGATAAATTTGGTACAGGGCCTGCAACTGAATCTATTTGACTTTCAAAGGCTGAGGGGCTTCTAAAGCTTCTTCTTAAACTAAAACAAGGGTATATGGTATCCTTATTTTTAACCCACAGTTGTCACATGTCATGCACCATGCAGTGGAGAAAAAACAAGTTTTAGATTGTTACAGGAAAAAATTACAGTACACAAATTTTAGATTGTTAGTTATGTCTATTTCTCTTAAGTGTTAAATATATAAACTCATGCAGTTATTATATATTCCTGTGTAAATAAAGACATAAATCCATGTAAGAGGTTTTTTTTCAATTCCTGTTTTAAAATGAAAACTCTAAGGAAAACTAAAAGATAAAGGTTAATTTCATATTTATTTTAAAACAAAATAATTTAAATATCTTATACATATGTATATATTTAATAAATGTATTTAATGTAATTCTAAGTATTATTACTGGAGAAAATTTTAATTATTTCACTATAGATATAAAAATACAGTTAATATAATCTCTACTTATACAAATATGCTACAGTATACTATATGAATATATAACTGCAGAATTATATTGTATAAAATAATTACATATTAATTAATAATACATTGTATAACTCATTTACACATCATATAATATAATTACATTTTTTGCAAATTCCTAAATCAAAATTTACCTTTCTGTCGATAATTTGCTGAAAACCTCTATTTAAAATTGCCATTTTTAGACTTATGGAGTTTTTTAAAGAGCTGTGATAATGAAGTGTTCAGCTCACCCCCCATGCTCACCTGTTTCTGTCTGTCAATTTCCACCATCTTTACAGACGGATCTTGCCCATCAGCTTTTAACTCTTTCAGAGCAACTTCAGTGGAGGACCCCTGAATCATTTTATAAGGCTTATAACAAATATGTAATTTTCTTCGTACTTCATAGATGTCATTTTGGGTCAGTTTTGGAGATTTTGATTTTGGCTTCTGATAAGATTTAATTATGTCTGTTTTAGTATAATTTGATATTCTTTCAAGATTCTCATGTTTTCTAGAAAAATCAAGGGATTGCGCACATTCAAATAAAGAATATTTTTGTGATGCAATAACACGAGATGCAGGATTTAGGAATCCAAATTTGTTTACAAAACAATTTATCATTGATTGTTTATTGAAATTTGTAATGACTGTTTTGTACAACCTTTCAAATATGGACATGAATTTAAAAGTATATTCTTTCCGGCCAATCTTCAATTTTAGAAGAATATCAATATCTGGATAATTTTCTTTTAATCCACAGAATATCAAAATTTTTAATCTTTCTATATCAGTCATTTCTTCATGGAACTCATCATTCTGCATTTTTAATGAGAACCTTCTGGAAAAAGTTACTGAAGCCACATTTTAAACAACTGATTTTTCTCCTCATTAGTCAAATCAAACTTATCAGCAAAACTCTCAAATATCTCTGAATTTCTGCACACATGGATTTTCTCATCATATGCAGGATTGATTTTGCATAATTTTAACAAGATTTTCCTAGATTTAGTTTGAAGGAGTTGTTGGGACTTCGAGTCGTCTTCTATTTTTAGTGACCCTTGTACATTTGTTTCTTGTACATCATCTTTGTCAGTTGTCAAGTCTCCTACGTTTCCTCCATCTTGTTTTTCATCATGAGACACAAGGTCACCTTGAGTGGCCATTAAAGACATGTGTGTCACATCTTGTTCACTCTCCACATCACAGTCAATCTTGGGAACATCAGTAATTTCATTAGAAATTCTTTCTACACAGTCTTTTTTGGACTTCTTTGTAACAAACTTGTGAAATACATAAACCATATGTAAAACGTTTTTAATTTGCTCTTTTTTTTCTCTAGATATTAGCTTAGAATCTATCTTTAGATTTAAGCCAAAATATTTCTACGTTTTTAGACTTTTCACCTAGACTTTAAAAACTCCAGTGAACTTGACTTAGAATACGTATTAATTAAATCCATTTTTCTTACCTTGAAATATCTCAGCTTGTAGCTCCTTTGTTAGACAACGCTGGGCTCTGGTCATCAGCATGTCTGTTTTCAGCACTTCTAATGCTAGTGCTTGTCAATCAGTCTGGCACCTGTTAGGCTCTGTGAATCTTGTGACTTGAAGTTTTGTAGTGGAATTCCTGAAAATTTGCACAATTGACATTTAGTGAAGCTCTTCTTTTCCCCCGTGTGCAAGGTGAAGGAAATTCACGCAAAAATAGCACAAAAAATCAAATCTGGCTGGCTTGGCCAATGTTAAATATGCTTATTTCGCACATTTATTTAATTAGGACTTTACCAGGTGCATTAATGTTAAAGAAAAAATGTCATGATATTTTCATAAAAAATGTTGTGGTTTATTGAATTATCCACAGAAAAACCACATTGCAGCAAAACATAAAAATAGATGAAATAGTTACGAAAGATTGTCCATTTGGCCATCAGCTGTTCCTTCCTTGTGTGTCTTGTCTGATGTCCATGGAGAATGATGGTGAAGGCAGGAGGTGACAGCCCACACGTGACAACCCCCACACCCTCCTAAGAGACGTTATTTATATGTCCCACAGACCATGTGTTCCTTCTTTATGGTGTTGACTTATACTCTGAGCTACTTATACAGAAATAGCTTTTTGTAATGTCAGCAAGAAGCAATGTGTTCAGTACAGAATTGAGAATAAGAATAATTCAATTCATAATTAATATTTAACAATTTGCCACCTATGTGGATCCGAAGCAGGATCAACACATAGTTCTCCAAAGTGAGCTGCACACCTTATTGGATTATACAACATACAGAGAAGAGTTGCCTAAAGAATTGATTCCTTGACAATCTCAACGTGCATTTCTTACCGACAGAAGGCGAGCATAACCACAACCAAAAGAATTTTTTTTACTGTTGGTGAAAACGTATTACGCTCAGAGTAAGCGCCGCACTTGTCTCTCTTTTTTCCCTCTTTCCCTAAACCAGGGTATTTCTATAGGTACAGTATATAGCACCATTAATTCCACATTGCTTCACAGACATCATTATCACTGTCCCTAGTGGGGTTCACAATCCTATCACTATGTCTTAGGAGTATTTGAGGAAACTGCAGAACATTGTAGGAAGTACATAAGAAGACATCCAGGAGTCCTGTTTTGTTGTTAGTAATATGTGGATTTAGGTCCTGCATTTTTTACTTTTACAGGTGAATGTCCCTGTCTCTGATAGTGATGAGAGGACACCTGTGGGATTCCTTAAGTTTGGTGCTTAAAGGAGAAAATTGGTAGATATAGGAATATTTATTTCAACCTGTGGTGCCTGTGGACTATGGGCTGAAGATAAGCACCAATTTTACTTAGGATGTAAATATGGTTATCCTCCCTCTGTTTGTAATCCAGGAAGCTGCTTCTTAGGATCTTGTGACTCTGTCAATGTGTTCATCAATTAGTAGTAGATGGTATCCAGGGGTGGGATGGGACGAGTGGCAGTGAGGCAAATGCCTCCCGGGCCGCTCTCCCAGCAGCTGTGCAGGGTCAGCCGCTTGATGGCCGTGCATGGCAAACTGCATGTGGCCGTGTCTGCTGTACTGTCCTGTGATGCGGCCGACAGCAGACACGGCCGCAGCGCGCACATCACAGTCTGTCTTATAAGCCACAGACTATGGCTGAGACATCAGTGTGCGCCACCAGGCGGTGCGATGACGTAATTGTCTCGCACTGCTATACAGGCCGGAAGAGAAGACGGAGGCTGCGGTGTCGGGCATCAGGATGAGGTGAGTATAAATTTCATTATTTTTTATATGAACGGGCTGTGGGGCCATCATACTATATATATGGGGGAACTAAGCCCATCATACTATATATATGGGGGAACTGGGCCCATCATACTATATATATGGGGTGAACTGGGACCATCCAACTATATATATGGTAAATGGAGTACAAGAAAATCACCAAAGGAAATAAAATTCCAGAAAATTTTATTAAGCAAAAATATTTAATGAATAAAATGTAAGCCATACATAGTGGCACAAAGAGGTGAAAAGGATAAGGAGACATGCTGATGCAGCAAGAAAAAGGCAGACAAAATGGTAACCAGCGGTAAGCAAGATCATAAACCATGTACAAGACTAAATGCAAAGATTAACAATAATAAGCACAGAAAGGCTGGTGAATAATCAGAGATAAGTAAATGTATATGACACCAGACCCATATGCCCACCAAGGTTAGACCCGCTTACCCATTGTACCTGGTGGTGTCCTGCTGGCCCCCTTGACGCACCTTTCGCGTGGCAGCTTTTTCAAAGTGTGTCAAGGGGGCCAGCAGGGAGATGTGCGGACACTGCCAGGTACAGTGGGTAAGCGCATGGGCGGACATACCGCTGGTTCAACCGATGCGACTGCACTGGGGCCCGGAGGCTCCGGGGGGCCCCTGCAAGGTGGATATTAATGAGGGCAATCTGGCCAATTTATCTGACCCAGAGGATCCGGGGGGCCCCTGGCCAGATTGCCCTCATGTGCGGCGGACAGGGAGCAATCCCTGCAGCTCCGCTACCTGCAAGAGAAAATGGCAGCAGAGCGGAGCTGCAGGGAATTGATCAGTCCTGCTTCTTGTCTCACACAGCAGCGGCTGAATGACATCATCATGATGATGATAGTGCGGCTTCAGGATACCGTGTGGTGAGGTGTGTGTGTATGCAGAGAGGTGAATGGTACTGTGTGTGTGTGTATGCAGAGAGGTGAATGGTGCTGTGTCTGTGTGTGTGTGTATGTGTATGCAGAGAGGTAAATGGTGCTGTGTGTGTCTGTGTGTGTATGCAGAGAGGTGAATGGTGCTGTGTGTGTCTCTGTGTGTAGGTGGAGGAGAGGGCAATGATGGGGTGATGGGGCAGAAGGCAATGATTGGGTTGTGAGAGGGCGGTGATGGGGGAGAAAGCAATGATGGGGTGGTAGAAAGGGGAATAATGGGGGAGTGGGGGAGGAGGAAATGATGGAGGAGGTGAATGGGCAATAATGGGGGTGGTGAGGAGGAGGATATGATGGAGGCAGTGTAATGGGCAATGATGGGGGTGGTGGTGCAGAAGGTAATGATTGGGTTGACAGAGAGGGCAATGATGGGGAGAAAGCAATGATGGGGTGGTGGAAAGGGCAATAATGGGAGTGGTGGGGGAGGAGGAAATGATGGAGGTGGTGAATGGGCAATAATGTGGGTGGTGGAGAGGAGGAAATGATGGTGGCAGTGCAATGGGCAATGATGGGGGTGGTGGGGCAGAAGGCAATGATTGGGTTGACAGAGAGGGCAATGATGGGGAAGAAAGCAATGATGGGGTGGTGGAAAGGGCAATAATGGGGGTGATGGGGAGGTGGAATTGATGGAGGCAGTGTAATGGGCAATGATGGGGTGGTGGGGGAAAAGACAATGATGGTGGTGGTGGAAAGGGCAAAGATCAGGATGGTGGGGGAGGAGGAAATGATGGAGGTCATGGAATGAGTAATGATGGGGTGGTGGGGGGAGAACAATGATGATGATGCTGGTGGAAACAACAATGATGGGGTGCTGGGGGAGGAGGAAATGATGGAGGTGGTGGAATGGGTAATGATGGGGTAGTGGGGGAGAAGGCAATGATGGTGGAAGTGGAAAGGACAATTATGGGAGTGGTGGGGGGGAAGCAATGATGGAGGTGGTGGAATGGGCAATAATGGGCTGGTGGGGAGAAAGAAATGTTGGAGGTGGTGAAGAGGGCAATCATGGAGGTGGGGGAGAGAGCAATAATGAGATGCGGGGGAGGAGGACAATGAGGGGTGTGGGGAATTGGGATGGGAGGAAGGGGGATTTATAATGGATTTAGGAATGGGGGAGGTGGAGGAAGATGTTATTATCGATTATTAGATCTAACATAGTCCCTTAGTATAAGGTGTACTCACTTATTATGTATAGCACAGTCCCTTAGTATATAGTGTACTCACTTATGTATAGCACAGTCCCTTATTGTATAGTGTGCTCATTTATTATGTATAACACCATCCTTAGTTACATAGTTTCCTCTTTTGTTATGCATAACACCGTCCGTTATTACATACCATCCTCTCTAGTTATATATGGTGCCATCCCATATTATATAGCTTTCTCTGCTGTTATGTACAGTGCTGTCTTTTACATAGTGTATTCTTGTTATTTTTTTTATTTTTGTTATTCACAGCGCCCTTTTTTATTACTTAGTCCCCTCTCTTGTTAGATGTAAAATGACTACTGATAAAGGAGCCAGTGACCAGACGACCAGTCAGTCAGCTCCTCCTTTAGAAAAGAAGCTTTCCCATGTTCCATCAGCCGTCATTGCATTATACAGCTAACAAGACAGGACGGTATGTAATAAAAAACAGGGCTCTATAAAATCCAATATGTAAGGGATGGTACTGTACATAACAAGAGAGGGCACTGTATAATAAGGAACGGCAATATACATAATAAAGGAAACTATGTAATATATACATGAATGTGGCTATATATATTTATATATATAGATAGATAGATAGATAGATAGATAGATAGATTTGTTGCCTTAAAAAGAGGGAGTCCCAGACACTTTTCCTGCACAGGAACCCCAAGCTGTCTGTATCCACCCCTGGGTAAGCGGGACTAACCTTGGTGGGCATATGAGTCTGGTGTCATATATATTAACTTACCTTTGATTATTCACCAGCCTTTCTGTGCTTATTATTGTTAGTTATCGGCAGAAAGAAATGCGGCAGCACTCACCAATCTTCTTGCAGGCTGTTTTATTATTAAAGTGACATCTTCACGGCTCGGGGGTGTGTGTGAACAAGGACATGTGGAGACTGAACGACGGCCATTTCGCACCACCCAGGTGCTTCAACGGGTTCAATAAGTGAGCGGACATGATGCCTTAAGAAGAGTGCACGAAGTGTGCACCTTCCCGCAGCCTCACACCGCCCACTCATGGCACAAAACACATAAATGGTTAAAACAAGTGCTATGACACAAATGATTAAAAACAACAATGGCAACAATGCGTGAGTATTTACATACATAATGATTTGAAATATTTAACCCTTCTGCACAATAATCTATAAATGAGAGCAATATGATAACGCTATCCTAATGCTTTTGTCTATATGGGTCAAATACTACGATTAACCAAAACCACTTAAATAGTACCTAAAATATGCAAGGTAATATATACCGAAAATATGGCATGTTATTATATTAAACTTATACAAACGATCTTGTGGATTCATCGTGACCTAAAGATTACATATATCTCAATAAAGTTATTAATAAATACCGACTCCGATGGAACATATGACTGCCTCTACAACAAAAGAGGGGACATTATCTACTATTCATAGAAATATAGACATATCAGTCTTCTCATTTAGCCCTGCTGGGCCCATGGCTCCTGCCTGCATAATCCATATCGCTTCTCTCTTAAGCAGCAAATTATGATGATCACCTCCTCTCTTTGGTGTTTGGACCTGCTCTATGCCTGCAAAAGTCAATGTCCCCGGGTTGCTGTCATGCATATCACGTATGTGGTCAATTAGTCTTGGTACCCCTTTTCCTGTTATAATTGATCTACAATGTTCCCTAAAACGTGTGTTTAGAGATCTTATCGTTTTACCTATATAATACCTCCCACAAGGGCACCAAATGACATAGACGACATGTTGGGTACGACAAGTGATAAAGTGCATAACTTTGTGTGTGATTGGTCCTATATGTAAAATTCTATCGATTATATATCTGCAATATTTACAGTGTCCGCAACGATAGTTCCCTTGAGGGGTGGTACGTTCTAACCAATTATTGGTTCTGTTATTAGTAATGCAATTCTGCACCAATATATCTCTAACCCGAGTACTTCTTCTATTCGAGATCAGAGGACCCCTAGCAATCACTTCAGTTAACTCCCTATCTCTGTCCAGTAAATGCCAGTTATTTCTTATCGCTGCCCTAATTTGTTGGTCCATAGGGCCATATTGAAAACAGAACGTAAATCATTTACCTCCAGGATTATTGACATTTCCTACTTTGCTGGTCTGAGTTTCCAATTTATTCCATGCTCCCAACCAGGTATAGTTGGGGTACCCTCCATATTTCAAACGTTGTTCCAATTCACTAGATTGTCTAAGGAATCCTTCTGAGGTATTGTTAGCCCTTTTGGTTCTTACTAATTGTCCATATGGTAATGCCCGTTTAGTATGACCAGGATGGTAACTATTAAAATGCATGAGTGCGTTAGTGGCAACTGACTTCCAATATAGTGAGGTTGTAATTTCTCCATCAACTATATCTATAGCTATATCTAGAAAGTCTAAGTGCAATCCTCCAAAAACTGAGGTAAAGGCCATCCCCATATTATTGTCATTCAAAAGGGTAACGAAGTCTCTGAAGCTCTCTTCCGTCCCGTCCCACGCTATGAACATATCATTGACGTAACGCAAGTACATCTTGATATGTTTGAAAAAAATATTCTTAGTGGAGTATACATATAGTTCTTCGAAATGACCTAGATAGTGCATGCTACCGGAGTCCCCATAGCAGTGCCAACTATCTGCAGGTACCAGAGGTCCATAAAGGTGAAAGCATTATGTGTCAAAATGAAATTAAGGCTATTGCAAATAAAATTAATCACGTTATGTTCCTTATGTGTGGTATGTAGAATCTGGCGAATAGAATCGACTTCTTGTTCTTGTGGTATACGGGTGTACAGATTTATTACATCAATTGACGCCAGTTGGAAGCTAGGCTGCCAACTGAACTGTTGAATCTGTGCTAAAAACGCACTGGAATCTTGAATGTACGACGGAATATGTACTAGTAATGGACAAAGCAGCCAGTCTATATATTTGGAAAGTGGTTCCGTGAGAGAACCCACCCCCAACACAATCGGTCGACCAGGTGGGTTGTCAATAGCCTTGTGAATTTTAGGGACATGGTACCAATGTGGCTGAATGGGGAACTCCGGTAGCAGCTTCTCGGCATAATTACCTGAAAGGACCCCAGTCTCCACTGCTTGTCTCAATAACAATATTAATTCACCTCTATATTTGTTCGTGGGATCTCCTGTCAACTTCATGTAGGTTTTGTCGTCCTCCAATTGTCTATAAGCCTCTTCGATATACATAACTCTCGGGATGAGAACGGTCTTTCCCTCCTTATCTGCAGGTCGGACTATAGTATCTTTCCATCCCGCAATCTCTTTTAGAGCCTTACTCTCCTCAGATGTGAGGTTGGGTGGAGCTTTGGGGTAAATTTGGGCTTTCACATCTCTCAATACTTGTGTCTCAAACAAATCAATGGAATTCCCAGGAGATATAGGGGCATATACCTCGATGTTATTCCTCCACTAAATGGTGTAATATTTTGTGTATGATGTACTGGGGCATGTGATGTCTCCTCGGTGAGGCCAAGCAAAAGTTCTGCGTCACTGTAGGTGTCAGCTAATACCTCTAACCCCGCCCCCGCCATAAAGCCTAGAGGACCTATGTTACATGGTTGTTCCACCTCCAACCTGTTCTGAGCTGCCAGATTATGGAGAAAATGTTTAACTAAATGGATCTTACGGATTGATTTAAATAAATCAATTCTAAATTCTGTAAAGTCAAATTCGGTAGGGATACAATAATTCAGGCCTTTCGCAAGCAGGGATAAATGTGCAGCATTCAATGTGTGGTTAGTCAGATTCACCACATGCTGCTCGTGGAGTGTTCTTAGCGCTTCTGTCTCCATAACACGTATTTCCTTTTGCGCTCTTGTGTGAATCTGCCTCCTCTTGCCTCCTTGGCGCGTCTTTCTCCTCCTAAAGGGAGATCTCCGTCAACAGCTCCTGCTGCACCCAGACCTTCTACTGAACTTGCTGAAGCGGCCACTCCCTCGCTCTGGCTAGAATCAGACTCGGTGGTAACATAATCCCTTCTATAGAAGGTGTTGCGTTTCCTAAATCTCTTTCTATAACGGCCAGATTTTTCCATATCGCTACTGCGTTTACCGTCCGTTGTCTGCTGTTTATGCCAGGTAAACACCTGTCCCAGGTCAAAGTCTTTTTTATCGCATATAAACTTGTCACGCTTCCTCTGCTTAATATCAGCTTGAATAGGAATAAGTTTCATCTCCATTTTTTTATTCAATTGTGTCCATTGGTTTTCGGTGAGTCTTGTTTGTAATTCAGCTTTAGTTTTTTGTATATCGACTCAATTACCTTGTAATTTTGAATATTAGATGTTAGTACTAGCTGTAATAATTCTTGTGAGCATTTGAGCATTATTTGCTCCCATTGTATTCTAAAACCGGGGTCACTGGAAAAGTGAGAAATTTCCTTCCAGACCCTTAATCCTCGTGGGACTCGCCCACTCTCAACATACGAGGTTAACGAGTTGTTAGTCCAGAAGAGTTTAACCTCCCGTTCTGACAGGTTAAGTAATTTATACTCTAACACCTTTGTGCTTAAAGTCTGTACCTCATCAGCCTCCTCACATGCCTTGAAATAATTAATTACATCCACCCGGCCGGCTTGTAAGCCTGTTCTTATGGATCCAGTGTCTGCTTCCATGCTGGTAGCAATTCCTCTCCAGCAGAGTCTCTGGGTATAGTATACCACCTGTGTATCCACGAACTGTGAGGTGTGCTGGGTCAAAAAAGTGCCTGGAGTAACTCGTAGAAGAAGATAGCAACCCGCACTACCAAACACACACGCTGTGGCTATTCCTGGTTAATACACCTTCGCTGGTTCGCAGATCTCGGGTGCCATAAGCCAGAAAAACATGCTATGTAGAATATTGGCAGAAAGAAATGCAGCAGCACTCACCAATCTTCTTGCAGGCTGTGTTATTATTAAAGTGACATCTTCACGGCTCGGGGGGGTGTGTGAACAAGGACATGTGGAGACTGAACGACAGCCGTTTCGCACCACCCAGGTGCTTCAACGGGTTCAATAAGTGAGCGGACATGACGCCTTAAGAAGAGTGCACGAAGTGTGCACCTCCCCGCAGCCTCACACCGCCCACTCATGGCACAAAACACATAAATGGTTAAAACAAGTGCTATGACACAAATGATTAAAAACAACAATGGCAACAATGCGTGAGTATTTACATACATAATGATTTGAAATATTTAACCCTTCTGCACAATATTCTATAAATGAGAGCAATATGATAACGCTATCCTAATGCTTTTGTCTATATGGGTCAATACTACGATTAATCAAAACCACTTAAATAGTACCTAAAATATGCAAGGTAATATATACCGAAAATATAGCATGTTATTATATTAAACTTATACAAACGAGTTTGTTTTTGTGGTATACGGGTGTATAGATTTCTTACATCAATTGACGCCAGTTGGAAGCTAGGCTGCCAACTGAACTGTTGAATCTGTGCTAAAAACGCACTGGAATGATAAGATCTCTAAACACACTAATTGACCACATACGTGATATGCACGACAGCAACCCGGGGACATTGACTTTTGCAGGCATAGAGCAGGTCCAAACACCAAAGAGAGGAGGTGATCATCATAATTTGCTGCTTAAGAGAGAAGCGATATGGATTATGCAGGCAGGAGCCATGGGCCCAGCAGGGCTAAATGAGAAGACTGATATGTCTATATTTCTATGAATAGTAGATAATGTCCCCTCTTTTGTTTTAGAGGCAGTCATATGTTCCATCAGAGTCGGTATTTATTAATAACTTTATTGAGATATATGTAATCTTTAGGTCACGATGAATCCACAAGATCGTTTGTATAAGTTTAATATAATAACATGCTATATTTTTGGTATATATTACCTTGCATATTTTAGGTACTATTTAAGTGGTTTTGGTTAATTGTAGTATTGACCCATATAGACAAAAGCATTAGGATAGCGTTATCATATTGCTCTCATTTATAGATTATTGTACAGAAGGGTTAAATATTTCAAATCATTATGTATGTAAATACTCACGCATTGTTGCCATTGTTGTTTTTAATCATTTGTGTCACAGCACTTGTTTTAACCATTTATGTGTTTTGTGCCATGAGTGGGCGGTGTGAGGCTGCGGGGAGGTGCACACTTTGTGCACTCTTCTTAAGGCGTCATGTCCGCTCACTTATTGAACCCGTTGAAGCACCTGGGTGGTGCGAAACGGCCGTCGTTCAGTCTCCACATGTCCTTGTTCACACACACCCCCGAGCCGTGAAGATGTCACTTTAATAATGAAACAGCCTGCAAGAAGATTGGTGAGTGCTGCTGCATTTCTTTCTGCCGATATTCTACATAGCATGTTTTTCTGGCTTATGGCACCCGAGATCTGCGAACCAGCGAAGGTGTATTAACCAGGAATAGCCACAGCGTGTGTGTTTGGTAGTGCGGGTTGCTATCTTCTTCTACGAGTTAATATTGTTAGTGTTTGCATTTACCCTTGTAGATGGTTTATGATCTTGCTTAGGATAGAAAAAAATGTGACGTTCCAGCTCCTTAAAATTAATGGTTCTCTATTTATCCATTTAAAAATTTCTACATTTCAATAAATCCTTGCACAAACAGGAATGCATGCCGGTGAAAAAAAGAGTTAATGCGATGCGTTTCAATCTAAAACGATCTTAGTCATTGCATAGCTGTGTGTGGCCAGGATTGTTCTTTTGTAATGTTCACTGGCCACTCACAAACGTTATACTGGTCACCTGACTTTCCCAAAAGGTCCTGATCAGGATTTCTCCCCAAGACTATTCAGGTGACATATAATTTGATTATTTAAGAAGACAATGATATACATTTATACAACAATGTTAAAAAAAGAACAGAAACAAAAGAGCTTTAGCAATAATAATGCATTAGCAATAGTGATACATTATTTTGTTCTTCCTATTAAGGCCACATGGATGTCTAGTTTGTAGATTATAAATCTAGAACGCTTCTCTGGTAAGGAGGCGTCTTTTTATATCACTTCCCTGCTGAGGGGTTTTTACCTGCTCTATACCTTGAACTAGCAGCGAGGATATATCACCTTCATGATGCGTATGGAAATGTTTAGCTACCGCTGAGACATTACGACTGGTAGAATTACTAATGCCTATGTCTCTTAGATGTTCCGATACTCTGGTTTTTAATTTTCCTGTTGTACATTCTACATACGAGAGATGACATATTGTACAGTCAATTTTATACACTACATTTTTAGTATGGCAATTAATAAACTCTTTGATATAATACGTTTTTGATTCATCCGTATTTTTAAATGCTAATGAGTATGGTATTAGATTCACTTATAAACAGGATAATTATTGGTGAAGAATCAACAACAAGTGGAACACAATTGTGAAGTTGAATGAAATTTATTTGTTATTTTAAATTTTTGTGGAAATTAAAAAACAGAAAAGTGGGGCGTGCAATATTATTTGGCCCCTTTACTTTCAGTGCATCAAACTCACTCCAGAAGTTCATTGCGGATCTCTGAATGATCCAATGTTGTCCTAAATGCCTAATGATGATGATAAATATGATCCACCTGTGTGTAATCAAGTCTCTGTATAAATGCGCCTGCTCTGTGATAGATTTCCAAAACTTTAAACATCCCAAGGAGCACTGTGCAAGCGATCATATTGAAATCGAAGGGGTATCATACCACTGCAAATCTACCAAGACCCAGCCATCCCTCTAAACTTTCATCTCAAATAAGGAGAAGACTGATCAAAAATGCAGCCAAGAGGCCCATGATCACTCTGGATGTACTGCAGAGATCTACAGCTGAGGTAGGACAGTCTGTCCATAGGACAACAATTAGTCGTAGACAGCACAAATCTGGCCTTTATGGAAGAGTGGAAAGAAGAAAGCCATTTCTCAAAGATATCCAATAAAAAGTGTTGTTTAAAGTTTGCAACAAGCCACCTGGGAGGCACACCAAACATGTGGAAGAAGGTGCTCTGGTCAGATGAAACCAAAATTGAACTTTTTGGCAACAATGCCAAACGATATGTTTGGCGTAAAGGCAACACAGCTCATCACTCTGAACACATCATCCCCACTGTCAAACATTGTGGTGGCAGCATCATGATTTGGACCTGCTTTTCTTCAGCAGGGACAGGGAAGATGGTTAAAATTGATGGGAAGTTGGGAAGATGGATGGAGCCAAATACAGGCCCATTCTTGAAGAAAACCTGTTGGAGTCTGCAAAAGACCTGAGACTGGGACGGAGATTTGTCTTCCAACAAGACAATGATCCCAAACATAAAGCAAAATCTACAATGGAATGGTTCACAAATCGACGTATCCAGGTGTTAGAATGGCCAAGTCAGAGTCCAGACCTCAATCCAATTGAGAATCTGTGGAAAGAGCTGAAAACTGCTGTTCACAACGATCTCCATCAAACCTCCCTGAGCTCGAGCTGTTTGCCAGGGAAGAATGGGCAAGAATTTCCATCACTCGATGTACAAAACTGACAGAGACATTCCAGGGGGCCCGAATACTTTCGCAAGGCACTGTATATTGTATAATGGCCCCCACAGTAATCCCTATATTGTATGAGGTCCCCCCACTGATTCAAGGTCCCCGATTGTTTATGATGCCTGCCACAAGTTTTAATTAAAATCCAAAAACATCGTATGCTCACCTAATCCAGGATCCTGAGGAGTCCTCTGGGACCAACGTGCTGTCATAGCAGTGGTGCATGCACAGAACCTGGGAGTCTCAGTGTGAGGACTCTGAAGTAGTACGCATGCATCAGTGCCTTGGCTGTTCTGTAGACCGCAGGCTTAAAGTGACCTGCGGTACACAGAATGTAGAACGTTTCCCTGCATTACCACAGGCCTAACTACATCTGTGTGTGCTGGGCATGCCGATAAAGTTATGGGTAGTATAGCACCGGGTGGGCCCCTCTGAGTGAGGCACCCAGGGTGACCGTACCCTCTGCCTCCTGATAGCTACGCGACTGCTCCTGTTCGAGTCACTGGTTTCTTACATTCCTATAATTATTGGGTTGATTTAATTCAAAAACAAATTATGATTCTCTTGAAAAAAATGCAAGAATGGTCCTCATCCGATCACAAAAACACTTCTATATTTGAATCCAACATGTAAAAATAGCAAATGGATAGCAGGGTCTTGGGTGATGGTGGAAATTTCACGCAAAGATACGCTTTGCAATCTTGTTGCCATACTGATTGGATAAGTATATTCTTCGGAAATTGATGTGTTGAAAGCAAGAAAAATGGGCAAGTGTGCAAATCTAAGCATTTAATAATATAATGTTTTTGGGATGTTCTGAATATACATTGGTTAGTTCAAAGAAGGACAACTGGAAAACAAGCAAGGGCATGGGTCTAGATATACATGGGGAGCAAAAGCTAGTCCGTCTGATCGAAAACCACAAAAAAGCTACTGTAATTGTTGAACAAGTCACTGCTGGCTGTGAGAGAAAAGTGTCATTGGTTAGTGATAGTACATGTGCTGCTGACCAATAATAGACAGTACAAATACAGGTGTTAGTTTTATTTAAACTTTTATAACTTAATAATGGATAGATTATATAAAGGAAGACATTTTAGACTTCTGATGTGTCTGCACTAGCCATTATCTACTTGAAGTACCACTTCCACACTAAAATCAACTTAAGTTACAAAATCTGAGCAACCAAATAAAATAGAGAATTAAATGAAGAGAACTTGTCAGTCGTCAGTCAATGTATTGTGATAGCCAGCGGAATCCTTCCCCGAAGCCTTGTTGCTTCAGTATGCTGCACATAAATGCTTCAAGAGGTCTTGTATTTAGCTGCTTTAAAGGTACCTTACCCTAGAAATAGAAATGATTTTGGTAAGATCCTTAATAATTTCATATCATAGACAATTTAAGTCAATTACAGTAAATTATTATGACATAATATCTAATAATGAAAACAAGGACTAGAAATGCTGTTATTTCCCAGAGTCCACAATATTATGCATGCTCTAGAAACATATAGTCCCAATTCAATATTGTCGTAAAAACTACATTGCTGAGCACATGTTTCAGCTTATGTTACCTCTTCATGGTTCTGAAAGTTTGGAGTACTTAAAAGAAGTATCATGATCATTCTTCAGGCAGCTTAATTTTACTCTTTTTTTTTTATAGAAGATAGCGGTAAAGGATGCCGGCTGCAAAGAAGCCATGAAAACACCTGCAACAATGCTGGTGGGGCTGCTTTAGGAAAAAAAGATCACTTTTTCCTTTATTGTCTTTGCGATACAAAGCACTGACTTCAGATTGAAAACCATTGTGTGTACTTACCATTAATTTGTCTTTCTGTATTGTATTTTTTACCATTTTTCCCTCCACAATGGAATCTTGGAAAGATTCATGAAATGTGACTTAACAAATGTCACATTTTGTGGTGAATCTCTCTCAAGTCCCCCCTAGAGTAAGGTATCTAAAGGAATTCTAAATTTGGTGCATTTTTGCTTTTTTTTAAAGGATTTGTGGCTTTTAGTATTAAAAAGTCACAAAAACCCCATAAAAATGAGAAATAGCATTTTTGAAAGAGAACATTTTTTGATTTTGCCCCAAATCCATGGACTAAATCTGCAATTTTAAACAACTTCTTACCAAAAATTCATCATTGAATACCTGAACAATTAAAAACAAAAAAAGAAAAGTGACTTCAATAAATCGCAAATTATGAATCAGGCTTGTCTTTTTCTGGTTGCCAAGGACACTGACCACTTCTGCTATCTAGCCTGTATGCACTGTGGGAAGTTGCCTAAGTTTAGGACGTAAAAAAAGTGCACTCCAGTGATCCTGGACAGTTTTAAGACAGTGCTTACAAGCTCAGTAGAAAAGCGCATTCAATAACTGCTCATATTCTACTGTCTAGTAGTGGTGTTAAGTCTCCAAGTAACAACAACAATTAAAAAAAAGTTAATATTTCAAAAATAGCAAAAATTTTTAATGCGCATTACACTTCAAAATTGCTTTTATTTACAATACTGACTTATGAATATAGTAATAATCCTTCAAGTTTTAGCTAGACAACCTCAGATTGACAGGCACATTTACAGATATGAAATTTGTAACAGTTTGGTTTTTGCAAGCTGAAGTTAATGTCTAGCCCTGACATTAATACATTCTAAATTACAAGCCTAACACAATTTACTTGTAACCGTCAATTCATTACCTTTCCTGTTGTATGACCATAAATTCCAAATGTATGCAAAAGTCTCTCCTCACTTATGGCCTCAGGTCTATCAATCTTATTGCCAAGAAGAAGTATAGGTACACTGCTGATTGTCTCATCAGCTAGCAATTCCTAAAATGCAAGAATGAGGGTAAAGTTTGATTAATTTCTAATATTGCTTAATAAAATCTCACATACATGTAAAAGTTTGAGCACCCCTGGTTACTGTTGTTATGAACAATTAAGCAAGTGAAAGATTAAATGATCTCTAAAAGGGCTATAGTTAAAGATGACACATTTCCATTGTATTTTAGGCAAAAAATACATATTTTCATCTTTCATATTTTAAAAATTACAAAAAGGAAAATGCACAGATGCAAAAGTTTGGGCACTCTGCATGGTTGGTACTTAGCATCACAGCTTCTAAATGCTTTTTGTAGCCAACCAAGAGTTTTTCAATTCTTGTTTGAAGGATTTTAATCTAATCTTCCTTGGGTCATCTTGCATTCACTGCTATTTTGATATCTAGCCACAGATTTTCAATGATGTTCATATCATGGGACTGTGAGGAGCATTGTAAAACCTTCAGCTTGTGGCTTTTGAAGTAGTCTATTGTGGATTTTGACGTGTGTTTTGATCATTATCCATTTGTAAAAGCCATTCTCTTTTCAACTTCAGCTTTTTTACAGATGGTGTTATGTTTGCTTCAAGAATTTATTGAAATTTCATTTAATATAATTCTTCCCTCTACTCATGAAATGTTCCCTAAGCCGTTGGCTGCAACACAACCCCAAAGCATGACTGATCCACCCCCAAGATTAATGGTTGGCAAGATGTTCTTTTCCTGAAATTCTGTGCCCTTTTTTTCCCACACAAACCTTTGATAATTGTGGCCAGAGAGTTCTATTTTAATTTCATCGGTCCACAGGACTTGTTTCCAAAATACATCAGCCTTGTTTAAATGTTCCTTTGCATACTTCTGATGCTGAATTTTATGCTGAGGACATAGGAGAGGTTTTCTTCTGATGACTCTTCCATGAAGGCCATATTTGTGCAGGTGTCTCTGAACAGTACAACAATGTACAACAATTTGAGTCTGCTTAATCTTTCTGAAGGTCTTTTGAAGTAAAGCGGGGGTTCTGATTTGCCTCTCTAGCAATCCTATGAGCAGCTCTCATTGAAATGTTGCTTTGTTTTCCAGACTTTATCTTGACCGCCACTGTTCTTGTTAACTGCTATTTCTTAATTAAATTTTGAACTGAGGGAAGGGCAACTTGAAAAGGCTTTACTATCTTTTAATAGCCTTTCTCCTGCTTTGTGGGCCTCCAACATTTTCATATTCAGAGTGCTAAGCAGCTGCTTAGAAGAACACAAGCCTACTGTTTTTTTTATTTGCCAGCTTCACAAAATATTTCAAAAAAATAAATTTGCCACAAATTTCAATAATGTAATACTTCAAAGCATATAATTGCATGGAAAACATGTGTATAACACTCGTAGATCTCATTAGAGTTTATTGAACTTTTTTAGCTCTTTAGTGCAAACACAGTTTTATTAATGTCAAAGTTTCCTCAACCTAACTGGCTGAGGTAAAAGGGTTGATAATGATAGGTAAGTAACTTCAAACATTTTGCAGTATCAGACTTTTTAGGCAAATGCTGGAATTTTACATAAGTGGTGCATAAAGAAATGTATGTATACAAACGCAGCCCAGCAGCAATACAGTATAATTATAATACACAGTGGACAGTCAGGAGATGTGTGGCTGGCATGGCTGTGCTGTGACAGTGCCAGCAGCAGAAGCCACGTGATATAAAGATACAACAGTGCAGACAAGGAGATGTCTGGCTGTGTAAGGCTAGTTTCACACTAGCGTTTTGAGGAGCTGCGAAGGGCTGCGGACTTCCTCCGTGAAGCCCCACCCTCGGCCGCTAGCTCTGCCTACTTCTGCATGCGGCCGGCATGCGGCCTGCGTACCTATCTTTAACAATGGGTACGCAGGTCATGCCGCTGTATGCAGGTGCTTCCGCATGCGTCTTTTTTACGATGCGGAGAGAAAAAAAATTGCTACAAGCTGCGTTCTATGCTGGTCGCCGCATCGTCAAAACGACGCATGCGGTAGCATCCGCATACAGCGGCACGACCTGCGTACCTAATGTTAAAGATAGGTACGCAGGCCGCATGCAGGCCGCATGCAGAAGTAGGCTGAGCTAGTGGCGGAGGTGCGGCCAAGGGAGGGGCTTCACGTAGGAAGTCCGCAGCTGTCCGCAACGCTAATGTGAAACCAGCCTAAGGCCAGCAACAGCAGCCCTGGCAGCAGCAGTATTACAGTATAGATGGCATGATAGACACAGAGTAGATACCAATCTAAACATCTAAACATTGGCCATCAGCACTAGAAGCAGCAGAACTACAGTTAGGTCCATATATAATTGGACAGAGACAACATTTTTTTAATTTTGGTTATACACATAACCACAACGAATTTTAAACAAAATAATTCAGATGCAGTTGAAGTTCAATCTTTCAGCTTTCATTTGAGGGTATCCACATTAAAATTGGATGAAGGGTTTAGGAGTTTCAGCTCCTTAACATGTGCCACCCTGTTTTTAAAGGGACCTAAAGTAATTGGACAGATTCAATAATTTTAAATAAAATGTTCATTTCTAGTACTTGGTTGAAAACCCTTTGTTGGCAATGACTGCCTGAAGTCTTGAACTCATGGATATCACCAGACGCTGTGGTTCCTCCTTTTTGATGCTCTGCCAGGCCTTCACTGCGGTGGTTTTCAGTTGCTGTTTGTTTGTGGGCCTTTCTGTCTGAAGTTTAGTCTTTAACAAGTGAAATGCATGCTCAATTGGGTTAAGATCAGGTGACTGACTTGGTCATTCAAGAATATTCCACTTCTTTGCTTTAATAAACTCCTGGGTTGCTTTGGCTTCATGTTTTGGGTCATTGTCCATCTGTAGTATGAAATGACGATGAATCAGTTTGGCTGCATTTGGCTGGATCTGAGCACACAGTATGGCTCTGAATACCTCAGAATTCATTCGGCTGCTTCTGTCCTGTGTCACATCATCAATAAACACTAGTGACCCAGTGCCACTGGCAGCCATGCATGCCCAAGCCATTTCACTGCCTCCGCCGTGTTTTACAGATGATGTGGTATGCTTTGGATCATGAGTTGTACCACGCCTTCGCCATACTTTTCTCTTTCCATCATTCTGGTAGAGGTTGATCTTGGTTTCATCTGTCCAAAGAATGTTGTTCCAGAACTGTGCTGGCTTATTTAGATGGTTTTTAGCAAAGTCCAGTCTAGCCTTTTTATTCTTGATGCTTATGAGTGGCTTGCACCGTGCAGTGAACCCTCTGTATTTACTTTCATGCAGTCTTCTCTTTATGGTAGATTTGGATATTGATACGCCGACCTCCTGGAGAGTGTTGTTCACTTGGTTGGCTGTTGTGAAGGGGTTTCTCTTCACCATGGAGATTATTTTGCGATCATCAACCACTGTTGTCTTCTGTGGGCGCCCAGGTCTTTGTGCATTGATGAGTTCACCAGTGCTTTCTTTCTTTCTCAGGATGTACCAAACTGTAGATTTTGCCACTCTTAATATTGTAGCAATTTCTCGGATGGGTATTTTCTGTTTTCGCAGCCTAAGGATGGCTTGTTTCACCTGCATCGAGAGTTCCTTTGACCGCATGTTTACTTCACAGCAAAACCTTCCAAATGCAAGCACCACACCTCAAATCAACTCCAGGCCTTTTATCTGCTTAATTGAGAATGACATAACGAAGGGATTGCCCAGACCTGTCCATGAAATAGCCTTGGAGTCAATTGTCCAATTACTTTTGATTCCTTTAAAAACAGGGTGGCACATGTTAAGGAGCTGAAACTCCTAAACCCTTCATCCAATTTTAATGTGGATACCCTCAAATGAAAGCTGAAAGTCTGAACTTCAACTGCATCTGAATTGTTTTGTTTAAAATTCATTGTGGTAATGTCTATAACCAAAATCAGAAAAATGTTGTCTCTGTCCAAATATATATGGACCTAACTGTATGTAGAAGACAAGCAACAAACAGGCAGACAGATGGTATGGTTGATTTAGTCATGTGAATATTTCTTTATCCGATTCTGAAGTGAAGTCCATTCTATCTAACTAGAGCAGTTTTCCAAATGCATACTTTTGCAAGAAAACTCTTACAAAGTCCTGTCTAAAGTCTTACAAAACTGTTTTCTCCCTTTCTCATATTGATAATTGTGGGTCACATCACTTGTCTTATTTACTGCACTATTCTGTGTCTTGTTGTGGATAAATATGTGACTTCAGATTTTGTATTAGTCTATGCCTGATGAAGAGACCTGAGTAGTCTTGAAAGTTTGCAATTTGTTACCATGTTTTCAGTTAACTATTAAAAGGTATCAACCACTGAGGACTCTCAAATTTTAATATTTTTCAATCTACTGGCTAACACGGTACATAGATATACTGTATCTTTCCTGTATAGAAAACTCGGTATCGCTGTTACCCTTTTCAATAGGTTGTGTAAAAATAACCCCAAATGGTAACACCCAGTTTTCAATTTATTGATATACATTCTTCAACATTGAAATTGCAACACTAAGAAAGCCACGAGATTATGCAACTTGAGGAATTAGTACATGAAAAAAAATCATATCAAGTCTTGTGTGGTGATTATCGATGTACGTGTTATCGCCACTTTTCACAAACTGAGAGGGACAGAGTTCCTGAACTAAGACATCTTGGTTTATCTCTTTTGCAGATCCCTACACACATAGGCCAAGATGTTAACACTGTTCAACGTTGCATGTCCCAGTAGTTGAGAGAACAACTAACTGTAATAACAGTAAGAGGTGCACACAGGTGAACCTCTCCACTGTTCATCAGTTTAGATAAATAGTATTCAGTGATCCATTCTGTAAAGCAAGTGAAATTGGATATCACATGCCAAGATTAAAACGTCAATCAGAAGTTGTTTTCAAGACATTGGGTCTGAGCCAAGAGTTCAGCTACAGGTTTTCGATTGACCTCATGTAACCAATTCAAAGGCTATCATTGTGCAGAGCAAGACAGTAATGGAGTCGGGAATTCAGGTATATACTCTTTATTGACATGTCCCACATTTACCTGAGACACAATGATAGACTGGAGATTGGTTTGGACACCAAGTGAGAAACACCATGAAGAAGCTGTCACAAGGGAACATCACAATGATTCCACTACAGGGAAACAGGTGTGGTGTGGCATAATGTATAGAAGCAGGACCACTGTAATTTTCATTCCAGGTAAACTAACAGCTGTGCAATATATGGATTTGATCATGGAATAAACAGAACATCCATTTGTCCAATGTGTCCCTGGAGCCATTTTTTATCACAACAAGGCCAGGCAGCATATTGCTCTTGGTACTCTAAGCAGGCTGCGTGGTCTAAACGTGCGCCCATGGCCTGCACCCTCTGTGGACTTGTTTCTCATCGAGTACATCTGGGAGATCATTAATCAACAACTGCAAATAAGAGCTGCCAGTAGTTGATCTTCATGATCTGCATGCCTAATTGCATTATGCATTGCAGAACATTCCTCAGACAACCATTAGTAACTTCACTGATAACATGCCTAGGTGTGTAAGAACATGTGATTATTGGTGTGACTCTTATCCTGGTTAATGAATATTTTATGTCCATGTTTTATCTTTTGCATATCATGTATATCAATCCTCTGATTTCCATAATTCCACATTCTTGTTGTTGCAATTTCAATGATGAAGAGTATCTGGTATTTCTAGTAGGAATAACAGAGCGTCTGCATACAAAGGTTGTCTGTTAACTGGATGCTTAAAGGCAGCCTCTAAGTCAAATTTTTGACATTATTTGCAACATCATGAGTTATTCTGTGACTAATTATTAATTTTAACATCAGCTTGTGGCATTCAGTTAATATAGACCATCAATAACCATAATAAAAATAGATAAATCAAAAGTGTAATTTAAAAACTAATAGTATGCTTCTATTGTAAGCAAAATGACATTTACTATGAATCTTTCTACCTATGTATCAGCATACTGTAGAGCAGTAACTGCTGCTCCTTCACGCATAAATATTGTCACAGCCAAATATTATGTTTACTCTGCACATGATGAATGGCCTATGAGAATATGCTGAGCAAATATACATTTCATATGAAAGGTCAACAGGAACCTGCTAATGTAGATTATTACTTTTAGGGCTCATACTCACATGCGAGAAACTCAGATGAGTCCCGCACGTCAATACCCGGCACTGCACCCGGCTGTTATGAACTGGTGATTCAGAACCACAATGGACCTAGTGGTTAAGAGCACACAAGTGACCTGATAGTTACTAATAACATAGGACGAGCTCTGAGACGTGGGAACTCTGCTGACCGCAATCCCTAATCCTATCATACCACACTAGATGTAGCCGTGGAGCGCTCCTGACCAGACCTAGGCGCCTCGGGCACAGCCTGAGAAACTAGCTAGCCCTGAAGATAAAAAAATTAGCCTACCTTGCCTCAGAGAAATTCCCCAAAGGAAAAGGTAGCCCCCCACATATAATGACTGTGAGTAAAGATTAAAATACAAACACAGAGATGAAATAGACTTTAGCAAAGTGAGGCCCGACTTACTGAATAGACCGAGGATAGGAAAGATAGCTTTGCGGTCAGCACAAAAACCTACAAACAACCACGCAGAGGGTGCAAAAAGACCCTCCGCACGACTAACGGTACGGAGGTGCTCCCTCTGCGTCTCAGAGCTTCCAGCAAGCAAGAAAAACCAATATAGCAAGCTGGACAGAAAATATAGCAAACAAAAGTAACACAAGCAAAACTTAGCTTATGCAGGGCAGACAGGCCACAAGAACGATCCAGGAGAGAGCAAGACCAATACTGGAACATTGACTGGAGGCCAGGAACAAAGAACTAGGTGGAGTTAAATAGAGCAGCACCTAACGACTTAACCTCGTCACCTGAGGAAGGAAACTCAGAAGCCGCAGCCCCACTCACATCCACCAGAGGAAGCTCATAGACAGAACCAACCGAAGTACCACTCATGACCACAGGAGGGAGCTTGACCACAGAATTCACAACAGTACTTCACCTTGAGGAGGGGTCACCGAACCCTCACCAGAGCCCCCAGGCCGACCAGGATGAGCCAAATGAAAGGCACTCACCAGATCGGCAGCATGAACATCAGAGGCAAAGACCCAGGAATTATCTTCCTGACCATAACTCTTCCACTTGACCAGGTATTGGAGTTTCCGTCTCGAAATACAAGAATCCAAAATCTTCTCCACTATATACTCCAACTCCCCCTCAACCAAAACCGGGGCAGGAGGATCAACGGATGGAACCTGTTGTGAATTCTGTGGTCAAGCCCCCTCCTGTGGTCATGAGTGGTACTTCGGCTGGTTCTGTCTATGAGCTTCCTCTGGTGGATGTGAGTGGGGCTGCGGCTTCTGAGTTTCCTTCCTCAGGTGACGAGGTTAAGTCGTTAGGTGCTGCTCTATTTAACTCCACCTAGTTCTTTGTTCCTGGCCTCCAGTCAATGTTCCAGTATTGGTCTTGCTTTCTCCTGGATCGTTCTTGTGGCCTGTCTGCCCTGCATAAGCTAAGTTTTGCTTGTGTTTCTTTTGTTTGCTATATTTTCTGTCCAGCTTGCTATGTTGGTTTTTCTTGCTTGCTGGAAGCTCTGAGACGCAGAGGGAGCACCTCCGTACCGTTAGTCGGTGCGGAGGGTCTTTTTGCCCCTCTGCGTGGTTGTTTGTAGGTTTTTGTGTTGACCGCAAAGCTATCTTTCCTATCCTCGGTCTATTCAGTAAGTCGGGCCTCACTTTGCTATAATTTATTTCATCTCTGTGTTTGTATTTTCATCTTTACTCACAGTCATTATATGTGGGGGGCTGCCTTTTCCTTTGGGGAATTTCTCTGAGGCAAGGTAGGCTTATTTTTCTATCTTCAGGGCTAGCTAGTTTCTCAGGCTGTGCCGAGTTGCATAGGGAGCGTTAGGCGCAATCCACGGCTACCTCTAGTGTGGTATGATAGGATTAGGGATTGCGGTCAGCAAAGTTCCCACGTCTCAGAGCTCGTCCTATGTTAGTAACTATCAGGTCACTTTGTGTGCTCTTAACCACTAGGTCCATTGTGGTTCTGAATCACCTGTTCATAACAGTACTGGAGGCCCAAAATACTAATGCTTCTCAATAGAGGTAAAAGAGAAGTTCTGAGACCATTTTTTTTTCTCTGTACTGTGTTTTGCCTTTCTTTTCCCCTAGACATTTGGGTGGTTCAGGACACAGGTGTAGTGATGGACATTAAAGATCTGTCTTCTTGTGTGGATCATCTCACTGCAAGAGTACAAAATATTCAAGACTTTGTGGTTCAGAATTCTATGTTAGAGCCAAGAATTCCTATTCCTGATTTGTTTTCTGGAGATAGAGCTAAGTTTCTGAGTTTTAAAAATAATTGTAAACTGTTTCTGGCTTTGAAACCCCGCTTGTCATGATCTGGTAATTCAGTACCACAATGGACATAGGAGTCAGAGCACATACAGTGACCTGACAATAACCCAAAAACATAGAACGAGCTCTGAGATGTGGAAACTCTGCTGACCGCAATCCCTAATCCTCTCCAACACAACTAGAGGCAGCCGTGGATTGCGCCTAACGCTCCCTATGCAACTCGGCACAGCCTGAGAAACTAGCTAGCCTGAAGATAGTAACATAGTAACATAGTAACATAGTTAGTAAGGCCGAAAAAAGACATTTGTCCATCCAGTTCAGCCTATATTCTATCATAATAAATCCCCAGATCTACGTCCTTCTACAGAACCTAATTGTATGATACAATATTGTTCTGCTCCAGGAAGACATCCAGGCCTCTCTTGAACCCCTCGACTGAGTTCGCCATCACCACCTCCTCAGGCAAGCAATTCCAGATTCTCACTGCCCTAACAGTAAAGAATCCTCTTCTATGTTGGTGGAAAAACCTTCTCTCCTCCAGACGCAAAGAATGCCCCCTTGTGCCCTTCACCTTCCTTGGTATAAACAGATCCTCAGCGAGATATTTGTATTGTCCCCTTATATACTTATACATGGTTATTAGATCGCCCCTCAGTCGTCTTTTTTCTAGACTAAATAATCCTAATTTTGCTAATCTATCTGGGTATTGTAGTTCTCCCATCCCCTTTATTAATTTTGTTGCCCTCCTTTGTACTCTCTCTAGTTCCATTATATCCTTCCTGAGCACCGGTGACCAAAACTGGACACAGTACTCCATGTGCGGTCTAACTAGGGATTTGTACAGAGGCAGTATAATGCTCTCATCATGTGTATCCAGACCTCTTTTAATGCACCCCATGATCCTGTTTGCCTTGGCAGCTGCTGCCTGGCACTGGCTGCTCCAGGTAAGTTTATCATTAACTAGGATCCCCAAGTCCTTCTCCCTGTCAGATTTACCCAGTGGTTTCCCATTCAGTGTGTAATGGTGATAATGATTCCTTCTTCCCATGTGTATAACCTTACATTTATCATTGTTAAACCTCATCTGCCACCTTTCAGCCCAAGTTTCCAACTTATCCAGATCCATCTGTAGCAGAATACTATCTTCTCTTGTATTAACTGCTTTACATAGTTTTGTATCATCTGCAAATATCGATATTTTACTGTGTAAACCTTCTACCAGATCATTAATGAATATGTTGAAGAGAACAGGTCCCAATACTGACCCCTGCGGTACCCCACTGGTCACAGCGACCCAGTTAGAGACTATACCATTTATAACCACCCTCTGCTTTCTATCACTAAGCCAGTTACTAACCCATTTACACACATTTTCCCCCAGACCAAGCATTCTCATTTTGTGTACCAACCTCTTGTGCGGCACGGTATCAAACGCTTTGGAAAAATCGAGATATACCACGTCCAATGACTCACCGTGGTCCAGCCTATAGCTTACCTCTTCATAAAAACTGATTAGATTGGTTTGACAGGAGCGATTTCTCATAAACCCATGCTAATATGGAGTTAAACAGTTATTCTCATTGAGATAATCCAGAATAACATCCCTCAGAAACCCTTCAAATATTTTACCAACAATAGAGGTAAGACTTACTGGCCTATAATTTCCAGGTTCACTTTTAGAGCCCTTTTTGAATATTGGCACCACATTTGCTATGCACCAATCCTGCGGAACAGACCGCAGGATTGAAAATAAGCCTACCTTGCCTCAGAGAAATACCCCAAAGGAAAAGGCAGCCCCCACATATAATGACTGTGAGTTAAGATGAAAAGACAAACGTAGAGATGAAATAGATTTAGCAAAGTGAGGCCCGACTTTCTGAACAGAGCGAGGATAGGAAAGGTAACTTTGCGGTCAACACAAAACCCTACAAACAACCACGCAAAGGGGGCAAAAAGACCCTCCGTACCGAACTAACGGCACGGAGGTACACCCTCTGCGTCCCAGAGCTTCCAGCAAGCACGAGAAAACAAATAAGCAAGCTGGACAGAAAAAAACAGAAAACAAAAAGCAAAAGCGGAACTTAGCTATGCAGAGCAGCAGGCCACAGGAACGATCCAGGAGGAAACAGGTCCAATACTAGAACATTGACTGGAAGCCAGGATCAAAGCACCAGGTGGAGTCAAATAGAGCAGCACCTAACGACTTCACCACATCACCTGAGGAAGGAAACTCAGAAGCCGCAGTACCACTTTCCTCCACCAACGGAAGCTCACAGAGAGAATCAGCCAAAGTACCACTTGTGACCACAGGAGGGAGCTCTGCCACAGAATTCACAACAGTACCCCCCCCTTGAGAAGGGGTCACCGAACCCTCACCAGAGCCCCCAGGACGACCAGGATGAGCCATATGAAAGGCACGAACAAGATCGGGAGCATGGACATCAGAGGCAAAGACCCAGGAATTATCTTCCTGAGCATAAACCTTCCACTTAATCAGATACTGGAGTTTCCGTCTTGATACACGAGAATCCAAAATCTTCTCCACAATATACTCCAACTCCCCCTCCACCAAAATCGGGGCAGGAGGATCAACAGATGGAACCATAGGTGCCACGTATCTCCACAACAATGACCTATGGAATACGTTATGTATGGAAAAAGAATCTGGAAGGGTCAGACGAAAAGACACAGGATTAAGAACCTCAGAAATCCTATACGGACCAATGAAACGAGGTTTAAACTTAGGAGAGGAAACCTTCATAGGAATATGACGAGAAGACAACCAAACCAAATCCCCAACACGAAGTCGGGGACCCACACAGCTGTCATGATTCCAATGGCAGGGAATCACAAAAGGACAAGCACCAATGAGCTCTAGGGTGATGGAACCTGAGCTGACCGCGACCCTAAACCTGAACACACAAATAACAATAGCCGGGGAACGTGCCTACGTTGATCCTAGACGTCTCGCACCAGCCGAAGATCTAACTTCCCCTATTAGAAGAAACACAGACCTCTCTTGCCTCCAGAGAAATACCCCACAGAAATAGCAGCCCCCCACATATAATGACGGTGAAATGAGAGGAAGGCACATACACAGTATGAAATCAGATTCAGCAAAATGAGGCCCGCTAAAACTAGATAGCAGAGGATACAAAAGTAAACTGCGCGGTCAGCAAAAAACCCTTCAAAAAACCATCCTGTAATTACTTGAACTCATGTTCCAACTCATGGAACATGAGGAGCAATTACAGCCCGCTAGAGCAACCAGCAGCAAAGAAACAATTATATGCAAGCTGGACAAGACAAAAATAAATCAAAACGTGGAACAAGAAAAATCAGAAACTTAGCTTGTCCAGAAGATTACTGAAGCCAGAAGCTGAGGTAACAAAACACTCTGATAACCTTGATAGCCGGCGGGGAAATGACAAGAAAGCCCGGTTAAATAGGAAACTCCCAAATCCTAATAGAACAGGTGGACACCAGAGACAGCAGAACACAAAACTGTTATGAAGGCAATCCAGTAACACAGTGTGCCAGCAATCAGAGCACATACAGTGATCTGACAATAACCCAAAAACAATAGAACGAGCTCTGAGACGTGGAATCTCTGTAGACCGCAATACCTGAACCTATCCTAAACACAACTAAAGGCAGCTGTGGATTGCGCCTGACACTACCTATGCAACTCGGCACAGCCTGAGGAACTGACTAGCCTGAAGATAGAAATACAAGCCTGACTTGCCTCAGAGAAATACCCCAAAGGAAAAGGCAGCCCCCCACATATAATGACTGTTAGCAAGATGAAAAGA
Source organism: Ranitomeya imitator (assembly GCF_032444005.1). Classification (NCBI taxonomy): domain Eukaryota; kingdom Metazoa; phylum Chordata; class Amphibia; order Anura; family Dendrobatidae; genus Ranitomeya; species Ranitomeya imitator. The sequence goes on from NC_091285.1 coordinate 82,650,258, forward strand.
CAAAATGTAGGGATGAAATAGATTCAGCAAAGTGAGGCCCGATATTCTAGATAGAGCGAGGATAGCAAAGAGAACTTTGCAGTCTACAAAAAACCCTAAAGCAAAAAACCACGCAAAGGGGGCAAAAGACCCACCGTGCCGAACTAACGGCACGGCGGTACACCCTTTGCGTCTCAGAGCTTCCAGCAAAAACGAATAGACAAGCTGGACAGAAAAAACAGCAACAAAAGCAAAGAAGCACTTATCTAAGCAGAGCAGCAGGCCACAGGAAAGATCCAGAAGCTCAGATCCAACACTGGAATATTGACAAGGAGCAAGGAAGACAGAATCAGGTGGAGTTAAATAACAAGGCAGCCAACGAGCTCACCAGAACACCTGAGGGAGGAAGCCCAGAAGCTGCAGTACCACTCGTGACCACAGGAGTGAATTCAGCCACAGAATTCACAACAGTACCCCCCCCTTGAGGAGGGGTCACTGAACCCTCACCAGAGCCCCCAGGCCGACCAGGATGAGCCACATGAAAGGCACGAACAAGATCTGGAGCATGGACATCAGAGGCAAAAACCCAGGAATTATCTTCCTGAGCATAACCCTTCCATTTAACCAGATACTGGAGTTTCCGTCTAGAGACACGAGAATCCAAAATTTTCTCCACAATATACTCCAATTCCCCCTCCACCAAAACAGGGGCAGGAGGCTCAACAGATGGAACCATAGGTGCCACGTATCTCCGCAACAACGACCTATGGAATACATTATGTATGGAAAAGGAGTCCGGGAGGGTCAGACGAAAGGACACAGGATTGAGAATCTCAGAAATCCTATACGGAACCAATAAAACAAGGTTTAAATTTAGGAGAGGAAACCTTCATAGGAATATGACGAGAAGATAACCAAACCAGATCCCCAACACAAAGTCGGGGACCCACACGGCGTCTGCGATTAGCGAAAAGTTGAGCCTTCTCCTGGGACAAGGTCAAATTGTCCACTACCTGAGTCCAGATCTGCTGCAACCTGTCCACCACAGAATCCACACCAGGACAGTCCGAAGACTCAACCTGTCCTGAAGAGAAACGAGGATGGAACCCAGAATTGCAGAAAAATGGAGAGACCAAGGTAGCCGAGCTGGCCCGATTATTAAGGGCGAACTCAGCCAACGGCAAAAAGGACATCCAATCATCCTGGTCTGCAGAAACAAAACATCTCAGATATGTTTCCAAGGTCTGATTGGTTCATTCGGTCTGGCCATTAGTCTGAGGATGGAAAGCCAAGGAAAAAGATAGGTCAATGCCCATCCTACTACAAAAGGCTCGCCAAAACCTTGAAACAAACTGGGAACCTCTGTCAGAAACAATATTCTCAGGAATGCCATGCAAACGAACCACATGCTGGAAGAACAAAGGCACCAAATCAGAGGAGGAAGGCAATTTAACCAAGGGCACCAGATGGACCATTTTAGAAAAGCGATCACAGACCACCCAAATGACTGACATCTTTTGAGAAACGGGAAGGTCAGAAATGAAATCCATCGAAATATGTGTCCAAGGCTTCTTCGGGACCGGCAAGGGCAAAAGCAACCCACTGGCACGTGAACAGCAGGGCTTAGCCCTAGCACAAATCCCACAGGACTGCACAAAAGTACGTACATCCCGTGACAGAGATGGTCACCAGAAGGATCTAGCCACTAACTCTCTGGTACCAAAGATTCCAGGATGACCAGCCAACACCGAACAATGAAGTTCAGCGATAACTTTACTAGTCCACCTATCAGGGACGAACAGTTTCTCAGCCGGACAACGATCAGGTTTATTAGCCTGAAATTTTTGCAACACTCGCCGCAAATCAGGGGAGGTGGCAGACACAATGACTCCTTCCTTGAGGATACTCGCCGGCTCAGATAAACCCGGAGAGTCGGGCACAAAACTCCTAGACAGAGCATCCGCCTTCACATTTTTAGAGCCCGGAAGGTACGAAATCACAAAATCGAAGCGAGCAAAAAATAACGACCAACGGGCCTGTCTAGGATTCAAGCGCTTGGCAGACTCGAGATAAGTAAGGTTCTTATGATCAGTCAATATCACCACGCGATGCTTAGCTCCTTCAAGCCAATGATGCCACTCCTCGAATGCCCACTTCATGGCCAGCAACTCTCGGTTGCCCACATCATAATTACGCTCAGCAGCAGAAAAATTCCTGGAAAAGAAAGCACATGGTTTCAACACTGAGCAACCAGAACCTCTCTGTGACAAAACCGCCCCTGCTCCAATCTCAGAAGCATCAACCTCGACCTGGAACGGAAGAGAAACATCTGGTTGACACAACACAGGGGCAGAACAAAAACGACGCTTCAACTCCTGAAAAGCTTCCACGGCAGCAGAAGACCAATTAACCAAATCAGCACCCTTCTTGGTCAAATCGGTCAATGGTTTGGCAATGCTAGAAAAATTACAGATGAAGCGACGATAAAAATTAGCAAAGCCCAGGAACTTTTGCAGACTTTTCAGAGATGTCGGCTGAGTCCAATCCTGGATGGCTTGGACCTTAACCGGATCCATCTCGATAGTAGAAGGGGAAAAGATGAACCCCAAAAATGAAACTTTCTGCACACTGAAGAGACACTTTGATCCCTTCACGAACAAAGAATTAGCACGCAGGACCTGGAAAACCATTCTGACCTGCTTCACATGAGACTCCCAATCATCTGAGAAGATCAAAATGTCATCCAAGTAAACAATCAGGAATTTATCCAGATACTCACGGAAGATGTCATGCATAAAAGACTGAAAAACAGATGGAGCATTGGCAAGTCCGAACGGCATCACTAGATACTCAAAATGACCCTCGGGCGTATTAAATGCCGTTTTCCATTCATCTCCTTGCCTGATTCTCACCAGATTATACGCACCACGAAGATCTATCTTAGTGAACCAACTAGCCCCCTTAATCCGGTAATCAATACACGGTCTCAGTGAACCATCCTTCTTGGCTACAAAAAAGAACCCTGCTCCCAGTGGTGATGACGATGGGCGAATATGTCCCTTCTCCAGGGATTCCTTCACATAACTGCGCATAGCGGTGTGTTCAGGCACGGATAAATTAAATAAACGACCCTTAGGGAATTTACTACCAGGAATCAAATTGATAGCACAATCACAATCCCTATGCGGAGGTAGGGCATCGGACTTTGGCTCTTCAAATACATCCTGATAATCAGACAAGAACTCTGGGACCTCAGAAGGAGTGGATGACGAAATAGACAAAAACGGAACATCACCATGTACCCCCTGACAACCCCAGCTGGATACCGACATAGAGTTCCAATCCAATACTGGATTATGGGTTTGTAGCCATGGCAACCCCAACACGACCACATCATGCAGATTATGTAGCACCAGAAAGCGAATAACTTCCTGATGTGCAGGAGCCATGCACATGGATGCACATGGTCAGCTGGGCCCAGTACTGAGGTTTATTCTTGGCCAAAGGTGTAGCATCAATTCCTCTCAACGGAATAGGACACCGCAAAGGCTCCAAGAAAAACCCACAACGTTTAGCATAATCCAAATCCATCAGATTCAGGGCAGCGCCTGAATCCACAAACGCCATGACAGAATACGATGACAAAGAGCATATCAAGGTAATGGACAGAAGGAATTTGGACTGTACAGTACCAATGACGGCAGACCTATCGAACCACTTAGTGCGCTTAGGACAATCAGAAATAGCATGAGTGGAATCACCACAGTAGAAACACAGCCCATTCAGACGTCTGTGTTCTTGCCGTTCAACTCTGGTCAAGGTCCTATCGCACTGCATAGGCTCAGGTTTAATCTCAGACAATACCGCCAGATGGTGCACAGATTTACGCTCGCGCAAGCGACGACCGATCTGAATGGCCAAAACCATAGACTCATTCAAACCAACAGTAATAGGAAAACCCACCATGACATCCAGGGGCGTAGCTAGAGCTTTTGCCGCCCGGGGCTGCTCCCGAGTTTGGCGCCCCCCCCCCCCCCCCTCGGCTCAATACACACAAAGGTTACCAAAAATAGGGCAACACACATGATAGGGTCTGCAAAAAAAAAAAGTTCTGCTTACCTGACCGCGCTCCTGCTCTCTCCACGCAGCTGAAGCGTGCACTCGCCGGCGACTGACAATGACGTCAGAAGCCGTCGACGTGTGCGCTGCGGCCGACTTCAGCTGCCAGCCTCCAAATGGCTGGTGGCTGTTGTTAACTATTGACGTACGGGCGCGGGCCCACACGTCAATAGCGTTAAACAGCTGCAGCGCCGGCCGCGGTTTTAGAGGGCCCCGGGCGAAAGAGTCTCAGTGGGCCCCCCCTTTAACACATAGCATGATTCATGATGCAGATACAGCAGAGAAATATAGCATAGCCACATAGCATATAACACAGCCCACGTAGCATATAGCACAGCCACGTAGTGTATAACACAGCCCACGCAGTATATAGCACAGCCCACATAGCGTATAGCACAGCCACGTAGTATATAACACAGCCACGTAGTATATAACACAGCCATGTAGTATATTGCACAGCCCACGTAGCATATTGCCCAGCCACGTAGTATATAACACAGCCATGTAGTATATTGCACAGCCCACGTAGCATATTGCCCAGCCACGTAGTATATTGCCCAGTGATGGAGTATACAGCACAGAGCCACGTAGTATACAGACTTAAAATAAAAAATAAACATATACTCACCCTCCGATGAATTCTGGCCCTGTATCGCACGAGGCAGCTTCCAGTCCCAGGGTTGGTATGAGCGCAGGACCTGTGATGACGTTGCGGTCACATGACCGTGATGTCATGGCAGGTCCTTCTCACATACCATCCTTGGCACCGGAAGCTGCCGCTTGCATGGAGCGGGCACTGGAGCGTTGCGAGGAGCGGGAAAGGCGATGGAGGGTGAGTATTGCAGGTTTTTTCATTTTTTTATTATTTTTAACATGACATATTTTTACTATTGATGCTGCATAGGCAGCATCAATAGTAAATAGTTGGGGACACACAGGGTTAATAGCAGCGGTAACGGAGTGCGTTACACCGCGGCCCGTTACCGCTGCTATTAACCCTGTGTGAGTGGTGACTGGAGGGGATTATGGAGCGGGCGCTGATTGTGGGGAGTATAGAGCAGGCGCCGGGCACTGACTGCAGCGGAGGGACTAATCGGACTGTGCCCGTCGCTGATTGGTCGCGGCAGCCATGACAGGCAGCTGCCGAGACCAATCAGCGACGACAGACAGAGGCCGCGACCAATGAATATCCGTGAAAGAAAGAAAGACAGAAGGACAGACAGAAAGACGGAAGTGTGACCCTTAGACAATGATGTAATATATATATATATATACATATATACTTCTCACCTGTGTCTTGCCTCTCTGTTGTTTTCTGTCTCTGTTCTCACATCTTTTCTGTCTCCCGCTCTGATTTTCATATTTCCTTCTGCCTCGACTTCCTGCTTGTCCGTGGCTCCGCCCCCGACATTTAGCCCCGCCCCTCCATGGCTCTTCACATTGTGAGAGCTGTGACGCTGCTGGAGGGGCGGGATCGGAGCTTCTGCTGCTGACTGCAGGTGCGGGGGTGAGTCACAGCGTGTGTGACTGTGTGCCCCTGCTACACTGCAGCCAGCAACTCTGCACGGCCGCGCGCACTGCCAGCGCTCTGCTCCAGTCCTCATAATGCTGGGAGGAAGGAGCAGAGAATGAGTGCGCGCAGCCGTGCTGATAGCCGCCCCCACATTGTGCCGCCCGGGGCGGCCCGCACCCCCCGCACCCCCTTTCCTACGCCACTGATGACATCCTTAAGAGCCTCAGAGAGACCCTTTCTGAACAAAGGTCCCCGCTCAGATTCATTCCACAGAGTGAGTACTGACCACTTCCTAAATTTCTGACAATATACTTCTATATCATTCTGACCCTGGCACAAAGCCAGCAAATTTTTCTCAGCCTGATCCACTGAATTAGGCTCATCGTACAGCAGTCCGAGCGCCAGGAAAAACGCATCGACACCACTCAATGCAGGGTCTCCTGGCGCAAGAGAAAATGCCCAGTCCTGAGGGTCGCCGCGCAAAAAAGAAATAATAATCAAAACCTGTTGAACTGAATTACCAGAAGAATGAGGTTTCAAGGCCAGAAATAGCTTACAATTATTTTTGAAGCTCAGAAACTTAGTTCTATCACCAAAAAACAAATCAGGAATAGGAATTCTTGGTTCTAGCATAGATTTCTGATCAATAGTATCTTGAATCTTTTGTACATTTATAACGAGATTATCCATTGAAGAGCACAGAGCCTGAATATCCATGTCCACAGCTGTGTCCTGAAGCATCCAAATGTCTAGGGGGAAAAAAAGACTGAACACAGAGCTGAGAAAAAAAAATGATGTCAGAACTTTTTTCCCCTCTATTGAGAATCATTAGTTTGGCTCCTTGTACTGTTATGAAGGCAATCCAGTAACACAGTGTGCCAGCAATCAGAGCACATACAGTGATCTGACAATAACCCAAAAACAATAGAACGAGCTCTGAGACGTGGAATCTCTGTAGACCGCAATACCTGAACCTATCCTAAACACAACTAAAGGCAGCTGTGGATTGCGCCTGACACTACCTATGCAACTCGGCACAGCCTGAGGAACTGACTAGCCTGAAGATAGAAATACAAGCCTGACTTGCCTCAGAGAAATACCCCAAAGGAAAAGGCAGCCCCCCACATATAATGACTGTTAACAAGATGAAAAGACAAAACGTAGGGATGAAATAGATTCAGCAAAGTGAGGCCCGATATTCTAGATAGAGCGAGGATAGCAAAGAGAACTTTGCAGTCTACAAAAAACCCTAAAGCAAAAAACCACGCAAAGGGGGCAAAAGACCCACCGTGCCGAACTAACGGCACGGCGGTACACCCTTTGCGTCTCAGAGCTTCCAGCAAAAACGAATAGACAAGCTGGACAGAAAAAACAGCAACAAAAGCAAAGAAGCACTTATCTAAGCAGAGCAGCAGGCCACAGGAAAGATCCAGAAGCTCAGATCGAACACTGGAACATTGACAAGGAGCAAGGAAGACAGAATCAGGTGGAGTTAAATAACAAGGCAGCCAACGAGCTCACCAGAACACCTGAAGGAGGAAGCCCAGAAGCTGCAGTACCACTCGTTACCACAGGAGTGAATTCAGCCACAGAATTCACAACACAAATCACCCAGCACCATCAGTAACCACCAGAGGGAGCCCAAAAACAGAACTCACAATAGTACCCCCCCCTTGAGGAGGGGTCACCGAACCCTCACGAGAACCACCAGGGCGACCAGGATGAGCCCTATGAAAAGCGCGGACCAAATCATCAGCATGAACATCAGAGGCAACCACCCAAGAATTATCCTCCTGACCATAACCCTTCCACTTGACCAAATATTGGAGTTTCCGTCTGGAAACACGAGAATCCAAGATCTTCTCCACAACATACTCCAATTCTCCCTCCACCAGCACCGGAGCAGGAGGCTCAGGCGAAGGAACAACAGGTACCTCATACCTCCGCAACAACGACCGATGGAACACATTATGAATAGCAAACGATGCCGGGAGATCCAAACGAAACGACACAGGGTTAAGAATTTCCAAGATCCTATAAGGACCGATGAACCGAGGCTTGAACTTAGGAGAAGAGACCTTCATAGGAACAAAACGTGAAGACAACCACACCAAGTCCCCAACACGAAGTCGAGGACCCACGCGGCGACGGCGATTAGCAAACTGCTGAGCCTTCTCCTGGGACAACTTCAAATTGTCCACGACATGACTCCAAATCTGATGCAACCTATCCACCACCATGTCCACTCCAGGACAATCAGAAGGCTCCACCTGACCAGAGGAAAAACGAGGATGAAACCCTGAATTACAAAAGAAAGGAGAAACCAAGGTAGCAGAACTAGCCCGATTATTAAGGGCAAACTCGGCCAGCGGCAAAAAGGTAACCCAGTCATCCTGATCAGCAGAAACAAAACACCTCAAATAAGTTTCCAAGGTCTGATTAGTTCGCTCCGTCTGGCCATTCGTCTGAGGGTGGAATGCAGACGAAAAGGACAAATCAATGCCCATCTTAGCACAGAACGTCCGCCAAAATCTAGACACAAACTGGGATCCCCTGTCAGAAACGATGTTCTCCGGAATCCCATGCAAACGAACCACGTTCTGGAAAAACAGAGGGACCAACTCAGAGGAGGAAGGCAACTTAGGCAAGGGTACAAGATGAACCATTTTAGAAAAGCGGTCACACACAACCCAGATGACGGACATTTTTTGAGAGACAGGGAGATCCGAAATAAAGTCCATGGAAATGTGCGTCCAAGGCCTCTTCGGGATAGGCAAAGGTGACAACAATCCACTGGCTCGAGAACAGCAAGGCTTAGCCCGAGCACAAACCTCACAAGACTGCACAAAAGAACGCACATCCCTAGACAAGGAAGGCCACCAAAAAGACCTGGCCACCAAGTCTCTAGTACCAAATATTCCAGGATGACCTGCCAACGCAGAAGAATGGACCTCAGAGATGACTCTACTGGTCCAGCTATCCGGAACAAACAGTCTCTCAGGCGGACAACGATCAGGTTTACCCGCCTGAAACTCCTGCAAAGCACGTCGCAAGTCTGGGAATACGGCTGACAAAATCACCCCATCCCTAAGGATACCAGTGGGCTCAGAATTTCCAGGGGAGTCAGGCACAAAACTCCTAGAAAGAGCATCCGCCTTCACATTCTTTGAACCTGGCAGGTATGAAACCACAAAATTGAAACGAGAGAAAAACAGTGACCAACGAGCCTGTCTAGGATTCAGACGCCTGGCAGACTCAAGGTAAATCAGATTTTTGTGATCAGTCAAGACCACCACACGATGTCTAGCACCCTCCAGCCAATGATGCCACTCCTCAAATGCCCACTTCATGGCCAAAAGTTCCCGATTACCCACATCATAATTCCGCTCAGCGGGCGAAAATTTTCTAGAAAAGAACGCACATGGCTTCATCACCGAGCAATCGGAGCTTCTCTGTGACAAAACCGCCCCCGCTCCAATCTCGGAAGCATCAACCTCAACTTGGAAAGGAAGCGAAACATCAGGCTGACGCAACACAGGAGCAGAAGAAAACCGGCGTTTAAGTTCCTGAAAGGCCTCCACTGCCGCAGGAGACCAATCAGCAACATCAGCACCCTTCTTAGTCAAATCCGTCAAAGGCTTAACAACACTAGAAAAATTAGTTATAAAACGACGATAGAAATTAGCAAAGCCCAAGAACTTCTGCAAACTCTTAAGAGATGCAGGCTGCGTCCAGTCACAAATAGCCCGAACCTTGACGGGATCCATCTCAATAGTAGAAGGGGAAAAAATATACCCCAAGAAAGAAATCTCCTGGACTCCAAAGAGACACTTTGAGCCCTTTACAAACAAGGAATTAGCCCGCAGGACCTGAAACACCTTCCTGACCTGCTGAACATGAGACTCCCAGTCATCAGAAAAAACCAAAATATCATCCAAATACACAATCATAAATTTATCCAGATATTCACGGAAAATATCGTGCATAAAGGACTGGAAGACTGAAGGAGCATTAGAAAGTCCGAAAGGCATTACCAAATACTCAAAATGGCCCTCAGGCGTATTAAATGCGGTTTTCCACTCATCACCTTGCTTTATTCGTATAAGATTATACGCACCCCGGAGATCAATCTTAGTGAACCATTTAGCCCCCTTAATGCGAGCAAACAAATCAGTCAACAAAGGCAAAGGATACTGATATTTTACGGTAATCTTATTCAAAAGACGGTAATCTATACAAGGTCTCAAGGACCCATCTTTCTTGGCCACGAAAAAAAAACCTGCTCCCAAAGGGGACGAAGATGGACGGATATGTCCCTTTTCCAAGGACTCCTTAACATAATCCCGCATAGCAGTATGCTCTGGCACTGACAGATTGAACAAACGACCTTTAGGAAATTTACTACCAGGAATTAAATCTATAGCACAATCGCAATCCCTGTGAGGAGGAAGCGAACTGAGCTTAGGCTCTTCAAAAACATCCCGATAATCCGACAAAAATACAGGAACCTCAGAAGGAGTAGATGAAGCGATAGAAATTGGAGGTGCATCATCATGAACCCCCTGACATCCCCAGCTTAACACAGACATTGTTTTCCAGTCAAGGACTGGATTATGAGTTTGTAACCATGGCAGACCAAGTACTAGAACATCATGAAAATTATACAACACCAGGAAGCGAATCACCTCCTGATGAACGGGAGTCATACGCATGGTCACTTGTGTCCAGTACTGAGGTTTATTCATAGCTAAAGGTGTAGAGTCAATTCCCTTCAAAGGAATAGGGACTTCCAGAGGCTCAAGACTAAACCCACATCGCTTGGCAAATGACCAATCCATAAGACTCAGGGCAGCGCCTGAATCTACATAGGCATCGACGGAAATGGATGATAATGAGCAAATCAGAGTCACAGACAGAATGAACTTAGACTGTAACGTACTAATGGCAACAGACTTATCAACCTTTTTTGTGCGTTTAGAGCATGCTGATATAACATGAGCTGAATCACCACAATAAAAGCACAACCCATTTTTCCGCCTATAGTTTTGCCGTTCACTTCTAGACTGAACTCTATCACATTGCATTGTCTCAAGTGCCTGTTCAGAAGACACTGCCAAATGGTGCACAGGTTTGCGCTCCCGTAAACGCCGATCAATCTGAATAGCCATAGTCATAGACTCATTCAGACCCGTAGGCGCAGGGAACCCCACCATAACATCTTTAATGGCCTCAGAAAGGCCATCTCTGAACTTTGCAGCCAGGGCGCACTCATTCCACTGAGTAAGCACTGACCATTTCCAAAATTTTTGACAATATATTTCTGCTTCATCTTGCCCCTGAGAGAGAGCTAATAAAGCTTTTTCAGCCTGAATCTCTTGGTTAGGTTCCTCATAGAGCAAACCCAATGCCAGAAAAAACGCATCCACATTAAGCAACGCAGGATCCCCTGGTGCCAATGCAAATGCCCAATTTTGAGGGTCACCCCGCAGGAAAGATATAATAATCTTAACCTGCTGAGCAGGGTCTCCAGAAGAGCGAGATTTCAAAGAAAGGAACAGCTTGCAATTGTTCCTAAAATTCAGAAAACTAGATCTATCTCCAGCAAAGAACTCTGGAATAGGATTTCTAGGTTCAGACATAGGAGCATGTACAACAAAATCTTGTATATTTTGAACCTTAGCAGCAAGATTATTCAAGCTGGAAGCTAAACTCTGGACGTCCATGATAAACAGCTAAGGTCAGAGCCATTCAAGGATTAAGAGGAGGAAAAAAAAAAAAAAAATCAGCCAGGCTGCAATTAGGGCTAAGCAGCAACCTCAGAGGAGAAAAAAAAAAAAACTTCCTCAGACTACTTTTCCTCCTACTTCAGCCCAAACATATTTTGGCCGGCTATACTGTCATGATTCCAATGGCAGGGAATCACAAAAGGACAAGCACCAACGAGCTCTAGGGTGATGGAACCTGAGCTGACCGCGACCCTAAACCTGAACACACAAATAACAATAGCCGGGGAACGTGCCTACGTTGATCCTAGACGTCTCGCACCAGCCGAAGATCTAACTTCCCCTATTAGAAGAAACACAGACCTCTCTTGCCTCCAGAGAAATACCCCACAGAAATAGCAGCCCCCCACATATAATGATGGTGAAATGAGAGGAAGGCACATACACAGTATGAAATCAGATTCAGCAAAATGAGGCCCGCTAAAACTAGATAGCAGAGGATACAAAAGTAAACTGCGCCGTCAGCAAAAAACCCTTCAAAAAACCATCCTGTAATTACTTGAACTCATGTTCCAACTCATGGAACATGAGGAGCAATTACAGCCCGCTAGAGCAACCAGCAGCAAAGAAACAATTATGTGCAAGCTGGACAAGACAAAAATAAATCAAAACGTGGAACAAGAAAAATCAAAAACGTAGCTTGTCCAGAAGATTACTGATGCCAGAAGCTGAGGTAACAAAACACTCTGATAACCTTGATAGCCGGCGGGGAAATGACAAGAAAGCCCGGTTAAATAGGAAACTCCCAAATCCTAATAGAACAGGTGGACACCAGAGACAGCAGAACACAAATCACCCAGTACCATCAGTAACCACCAGAGGGAGCCCAAAAACAGAACTCACAACACACAGCGTCTGCGATTAGCGAAACGTTGAGCCTTCTCCTGGGACAAGGTCAAATTGTCCACTACATGAGTCCAAATCTGCTGCAACCTGTCCACCACAGTATCCACACCAGGACAGTCCGAAGACTCAACCTGCCCTGAAGAGAAACGAGGATGGACCCCAGAGTTGCAGAAAAACGGCGAAACCAAGGTAGCCGAGCTGGCCCGATTATTAAGGGCGAACTCAGCCAAAGGCAAAAAGGACACCCAGTCATCCTGATCAGCAGAAACAAAGCATCTCAGATATGTTTCAAAGGTCTGATTGGTTCGTTCGGTCTGGCCATTAGTCTGAGGATGGAAAGCCGAGGAAAAAGACAAGTCAATACCCATCCTACCACAAAAGGCTCGCCAAAACCTCGAAACAAACTGGGAACCTCTGTCAGAAACGATATTCTCTGGAATGCCATGCAAACGAACCACATGCTGGAAGAACAATGGCACCAAATCAGAGGAGGAAGGTAATTTAGATAAGGGTACCAAATGGACCATCTTAGAGAAGCGATCACAGACCACCCAAATGACTGACATCTTTTGAGAGACAGGAAGATCTGAAATAAAATCCATAGAGATATGTGTCCAAGGCCTCTTCGGGACCGGCAAGGGCAAAAGCAACCCACTGGCACGAGAACAGCAGGGCTTAGCCCGAGCACAAATCCCACAGGACTGCACAAAAGTACGCACATCCCGCGACAGAGATGGCCACCAAAAGGATCTAGCCACTAACTCTCTGGTACCAAAGATTCCAGGATGACCAGCCAACACCGAACAATGAACCTCAGAGATAACTTTATTCGTCCACCTATCAGGGACAAACAGTTTCTCCACTGGGCAACGATCAGGTTTATTAGCCTGAAATTTTTGCAGCACCCGCCGCAAATCAGGGGAGATGGCAGACACAATTACTCCCTCTTTGAGGATACCCGCCGGCTCAGATAAACCCAGCGAGTCGGGCACAAAACTCCTAGACAGAGCATCCGCCTTCACATTTTTAGAGCCCGGAAGGTACGAAATCACAAAGTCAAAACGGGCAAAAAACAGTGACCAACGAGCCTGTCTAGGATTCAACTGCTTGGCAGACTCGAGATAAGTCAAGTTCTTATGATCAGTCAAGACCACCACACGATGCTTAGCTCCTTCAAGCCAATGACGCCACTCCTCGAATGCCCACTTCATGGCCAGCAACTCTCGATTACCCACATCATAATTTCGCTCAGCAGGCGAAAACTTCCTGGAAAAGAAGGCGCATGGTTTCATCACCGAGCAATCAGAACTTCTCTGCGACAAAACAGCCCCTGCTCCAATCTCAGAAGCATCAACCTCGACCTGGAACGGAAGCGAAACATCTGGTTGACACAACACAGGGGCAGAAGAAAAACGACGCTTCAACTCTTGAAAAGCTTCCACAGCAGCAGAAGACCAATTGACCACATCAGCACCCTTCTTAGTTATATCGGTCAATGGTTTAGCAATACTAGAAAAATTGCAGATGAAGCGATGATAAAAATTAGCAAAGCCCAGAAACTTTTGCAGACTTTTCAGAGATGTCGGCTGAGTCCAATCATGGATGGCTTGGACCTTAACAGGGTCCATCTCGATAGTAGAAGGGGAAAAGATGAACCCCAAAAATGAAACCTTCTGAACACCAAAGAGACACTTTGATCCCTTCACAAACAAAGAATTAGCACGCAGGACCTGGAACACCGTTCTGACCTGCTTCACATGAGACTCCCAATCATCCGAAAAGATCAAAATGTCATCCAAGTACACAATCAGGAATTTATCCAGGTACTCTCGGAAGATGTCATGCATAAAGGACTGAAACACTGATGGAGCATTGGCAAGTCCGAATGGCATTACTAGATACTCAAAATGGCCCTCGGGCGTATTAAATGCAGTTTTCCATTCATCGCCTCGCTTAATACGCACAAGATTATACGCACCACGAAGATCTATCTTGGTGAACCAACTAGCCCCCTTAATCCGAGCAAACAAATCAGATAACAACGGCAAGGGGTACTGAAATTTAACCGTGATCTTATTTAGAAGGCGGTAATCTATACAAGGTCTCAGTGAACCATCCTTCTTGGCTACAAAAAAGAACCCTGCTCCTAATGGCGACGATGACGGGCGAATATGCCCCTTCTCCAAGGACTCCTTCACATAACTCCGCATAGCGGTGTGCTCAGGCACAGATAAATTAAACAGTCGACCTTTTGGGAATTTACTACCAGGAATCAAATCGATAGCACAATCACAATCCCTATGCGGAGGTAGGGTATCGGACTTGGGCTCATCAAATACATCCCGGTAATCAGACAAGAACTCTGGAAACTCAGAAGGGGTGGATGACGAAATAGTCAGAAAAGGGACATCACCGTGTACCCCCTGACAACCCCAGCTGGACACAGACATGGATTTCCAATCTAATACTGGATTATGGACTTGTAGCCATGGCAACCCCAACACGACCACATCATGCAGATTATGCAACACCAGAAAGCGAATAACCTCCTGATGTGCAGGAGCCATGCACATGGTCAGCTGGGTCCAGTACTGAGGCTTATTCTTGGCCAAAGGCGTAGCATCAATTCCTCTCAATGGAATAGGACACTGCAAGGGCTCCAAGAAAAACCCACAACGCCTAGCATACTCCAAGTCCATCAAATTCAGGGCAGCGCCTGAATCAACAAATGCCATGACAGAATACGATGACAAGGAGCAGATCAAGGTAACGGACAGAAGAAATTTTGACTGTACCGTACCAATGGTGGCAGATCTAGCGAACCGCTTAGTGCGCTTAGGACAATAGGAGATAGCATGAGTGGAATCACCACAGTAGAAACACAGCCCATTCAGACGTCTGTGTTCTTGCCGTTCAACTCTGGTCAAAGTCCTATCGCACTGCATAGGCTCAGGTTTAAGCTCAGGTAATACCGCCAAATGGTGCACAGATTTACGCTCACGCAAGCGTCGACCGATCTGAATGGCCAAAGACATAGACTCATTCAGACCAGCAGGCATAGGAAATCCCACCATGATATCCTTAAGGGCTTCAGAGAGACCTTTTCTGAAAATAGCTGCGAGCGCACCTTCACTCCATTGAGTGAGCACGGACCACTTTCTAAATTTCTGACAATATACCTCTATCTCATCCTGACCCTGACACAGAGCCAGCAAATTTTTCTCTGCCTGATCCACTGAATTAGGCTCATCGTACAGCAATCCGAGCGCCAGGAAAAACGCATCAACATTACTCAATGCAGGATCTCCTGGCGCAAGGGAAAATGCCCAGTCTTGAGGGTCGCCACGCAAAAAAGAAATAATAATTCTCACTTGTTGAACTGGGTCACCAGAGGAGCGAGGTTTCAAGGCCAGAAACAGTTTGCAATTATTTTTGAAATTCACAAACTTGGCTCTATCACCATAAAACAAATCAGGAATAGGAATTCTTGGTTCTAACATAGGCTTCTGAACCACCAAATTTTGAATCTTTTGTACATTTATAACGAGATTATCCATTGAAGAGCACAGACCCTGAATGTCCACGTCCACACCTGTGTCCTGAACCACCCAAATGTCTAGGGGAAAAAAAAGGCAAAACACAGTGCAGAGAAAAAAAAATGGTCTCAGAACTTCTTTTTTCCCTCTATTGAGAATCATTAGTACTTTTGGCTTCCAGTACTGTCATGATCTGGTAATTCAGTACCACAATGGACATAGGAGTCAGAGCACATACAGTGACCTGACAATAACCCAAAAACATAGAACGAGCTCTGAGACGTGGAAACTCTGCTGACCGCAATCCCTAATCCTCTCCAACACAACTAGAGGCAGCCGTGGATTGCGCCTAACGCTCCCTATGCAACTCGGCACAGCCTGAGAAACTAGCTAGCCTGAAGATAGAAAATAAGCCTACCTTGCCTCAGAGAAATACCCCAAAGGAAAAGGCAGCCCCCACATATAATGACTGTGAGTTAAGATGAAAAGACAAACGTAGAGATGAAATAGATTTAGCAAAGTGAGGCCTGAATTTCTGAACAGAGCAAGGATAGGAAATGTAACTTTGCGGTCAACACAAAACCCTACAAACAACCACGCAAAGGGGGCAAAAAGACCCTCCGTACCGAACTAACGGCACGGAGGTACACCCTCTGCGTCCCAGAGCTTCCAGCAAGCACGAGAAAACAAATAAGCAAGCTGGACAGAAAAAAACAGAAAACAAAAAGCAAAAGCGGAACTTAGCTATGCAGAGCAGCAGGCTACAGGAACGATCCAGGAGGAAACAGGTCCAATACTAGAACATTGACTGGAAGCCAGGATCAAAGCACCAGGTGGAGTCAAATAGGGCAGCACCTAACGACTTCACCACATCACCTGAGGAAGGAAACTCAGAAGCCGCAGTACCACTTTCCTCCACCAACGGAAGCTCACAGAGAGAATCAGCCAAAGTACCACTTGTGACCACAGGAGGGAGCTCTGCCACAGAATTCACAACACCCGCTCCTCTGGTGACCCAGTTCAACAAGTTAAGATCATTATTTCTTTATTACGTGGCGACCCTCAAGACTGGGCATTTTCCCTTGCGCCAGGAGATCCTGCATTATGTAATATTGATGCGTTTTTTCTGGCGCTCGGATTGCTATATGATGAACCTAATTCAGTGGATCAGGCAGAGAAAAATTTGCTGGCTCTGTCTCAGGGTCAGGATGAGGTAGAGATATATTGTCAAAGTTTAGGAAGTGGTCTGTGCTCACTCAATGGAATGAATGTGCGCTGGCAGCAATTTTCAGAAAAGGTCTCTCTGAGGCCCTTAAGGATGTCATGGTGGGATTTCCTATGCCTGCTGGTCTGAATGAGTCTATGTCTTTGGCCATTCAGATCGGTCGACGCTTGCGTGAGCGTAAAACTGTGCACCATTTGGCGGTATTATCTGAGCATGGACCTGAGCCTATACAGTGCGATAGGACTTTGACCAGAGCTGAACGGCAAGAACACAGACGTCAGAATGGGCTGTGTTTTTACTGTGGTGATTCCACTCATGCTATCTCCGATTGTCCTAAGCGCACTAAGCGGTTCGCTAGGTCTGCCACCATTGGTACGGTACAGTCGAAATTTCTTTTGTCCGTTACTTTGATCTGCTCTTTGTCATCCTATTCTGTCATGGCATTTGTGGATTCAGGCGCTGCCCTGAATTTGATGGACTTGGAGTATGCTAGGCGCTGTGGGTTTTTCTTGGAGCCCTTGCAGTATCCTATTCCATTGAGAGGAATTGATGCTACGCCTTTGGCCAAGAATAAGCCTCAGTACTGGACCCAGCTGACCATGTGCATGGCTCCTGCGCATCAGGAGGATATTCGCTTTTTGGTGTTGCATAATCTGCATGATGTGGTCGTGTTGGGGTTGCCATGGCTACAAGTCCATAACCCAGTATTGGATTGGAAATCAATGTCTGTGTCCAGCTGGGGTTGTCAGGGGGTACATGGTGATGTTCCTTTTCTGTCTATTTCATCAGCCACACCTTCTGAGGTCCCAGAGTTCTTGTCGGATTACCGGGATGTATTTGATGAGCCCAAGTCCAGTGCCCTACCTCCGCATAGGGATTGTGATTGTGCTATCGATTTGATTCCTGGTAGTAAATTTCCTAAAGGTCGACTGTTTAATTTGTCTGTGCCTGAACACGCCGCTATGCGGAGTTACGTAAAGGAATCCTTGGAGAAGGGTCATATTCGCCCATCGTCGTCGTCATTGGGAGCAGGGTTCTTTTTTGTGGCCAAGAAGGATGGTTCGCTGAGACCTTGTATTGATTACCGCCTTCTAAATAAAATCACGGTCAAATTTCAGTACCCCTTGCCGCTGCTGTCTGATTTGCTTGCTCGGATTAAGGGGGCTAGTTGGTTCACCAAGATAGATCTTCGTGGTGCGTATAATATTGTGCGTATTAAACAGGGCGATGAATGGAAACAGCATTTAATACGCCCGAGGGCCATTTTGAGTACCTGGTTATGCCATTCGGGCTTTCTAATGCTCCATCAGTGTTTCAGTCCTTTATGCATGACATCTTCCGAGAGTACCTGGATAAATTCCTGATTGTATACTTGGATGATATTTTGGTCTTCTCGGATGATTGGGAGTCTCACGTGAAGCAGATCAGAATGGTGTTCCAGGTTCTGCGTGCTAATTCTTTGTTTGTGAAGGGGTCAAAGTGTCTCTTTGGTGTTCAGACGGTTTCATTTTTGGGGTTCATTTTTTCCCCTTCTACTATCGAGATGGACCCTGTTAAAGTTCAGGCCATTTATGATTGGACTCAGCCGACATCTCTGAAGAGTCTGCAAAAGTTCCTGGGCTTTGCTAATTTTTATCGTCGCTTCATCAATAATTTTTCTAGTATTGCTAGCTTTTCTAGTGTTGACTGAGTTAACCAAGAAGGGTGCTGATGTGGTCAATTGGTCTTCTGCTGCTGTGGAAGCTTTTCAGGAGTTGAAGCGTCGTTTTTCTTCTGCCCCTGTGTTGTGCCAACCAGATGTTTCGCTCCCGTTCCAGGTCGAGGTTGATGCTTCTGAGATTGGAGCAGGGGCTGTTTTGTCGCAAAGAAGTTCTGATGGCTCGGTGATGAAACCATGCGCCTTCTTTTCCAGGAAGTTTTCGCCTGCTGAGCGTAATTATGATGTTGGCAATCGAGAGTTGCTGGCCATGAAGTGGGCATTCGAGGAGTGGCGTAATTGGCTTGAAGGAGCTAAGCATAGCGTGGTTGTCTCGACTGATCACAAGAACTTGACTTATCTCGAGTCTGCCAAACGGTTGAATCCTAGACAGGCTCGTTGGTCGCTGTTTTTCTCCCGTTTTGACTTTGTGGTTTCGTACCTTCCGGGCTCTAAAAATGTGAAGGCAGATGCCCTGTCTAGGAGTTTTGTGCCCGACTCTCCGGGTTTGTCTGAGCCGGCGGGTATTCTCAAAGAGGGGGTAATTTTGTCTGCCATCTCCCCTGATTTGCGGCGGGTGCTGCATAAATTTCAGGCTAATAGACCTGACCGTTGCCCAGCGGAGAAACTGTTTGTCCCTGATAAATGGACGAGTAGAGTTATCTCTGAGGTTCATTGTTCGGTGTTGGCTGGTCATCCTGGAATCTTTGGTACCAGAGATTTGGTGGCTAGATCCTTTTGGTGGCCGTCTCTGTCGCGGGATTTGCGTTCGTTTGTGCAGTCCTGTGGGATTTGTGCTCGGGCTAAGCCCTGCTGTTCTCGTGCCAGTGGGTTGCTTTTGCCCTTGCCGGTCCCGAAGAGGCCCTGGACACATATCTCTATGGATTTTATTTCGGATCTCCCCGTCTCTCAAAAAATGTCCGTCATTTGGGTTGTTTGTGATCGCTTCTCTAAGATGGTCCATTTGGTACCCTTGTCTAAATTGCCTTCCTCCTTGATTTGGTGCCATTGTTCTTCCAGCATGTGGTCCGTTTACATGGCATTCCGGAGAACATCGTTTCTGACAGAGGTTCCCAGTTTGTTTCGAGGTTTTGGCGAGCCTTTTGTGCTAGGATGGGCATTGATTTGTCTTTTTCTTCGGCTTTCCATCCTCAGACAAATGGCCAGACTGAACGAACCAATCAGACCTTGGAAACATATCCGAGATTTTTTGTTTCTGCCAATCAGGATGATTGGGTGTCCTTTTTGCCTTTGGCTGAGTTCGCCCTTAATAATCGGGCCAGCTCGGCTACTTTGGTTTTGCCGTTTTTCTGCAATTCTGGTTTCCATCCTCGTTTCTCTTCAGGGCAGGTTGAGTCTTCTGACTGTCCTGGTGTGGATACTGTGATGGATAGGTTGCAGCAGATTTGGACTCATGTGGTGGACAATTTGACATTGTCTCAGGAGAAGGCTCAACGTTTCGCTAACCGCAGGCGCTGTGTGGGTCCCCGACTTCGTGTTGCGGATTTGGTTTGGTTGTCATCTCGTTATATTCCTATGAAAGTTTCCTCTCCTAAGTTTAAGCCTCGTTTCATTGGTCCGTATAGGATTTCTGAGGTTCTTAATCCTGTGTCTTTTCGTTTGACCCTTCCAGCTTCTTTTTCCATCCATAACGTATTCCATAGGTCATTGTTGCGGAGATACGTGGCACCTGTGGTTCCATCCGTTGATCCTCCTGCCCCGGTTTTGGTTGAGGGGGAGTTGGAGTATATAGTGGAGAAGATTTTGGATTCTCGTATTTCGAGACGGAAACTCCAGTACCTGGTTAAGTGGAAGGGTTATGGTCAGGAAGATAATTTCTGGGTCTTTGCCTCTGATGTTCATGCTGCCGATCTGGTTCGTGCCTTTCATTTGGCTCATCCTGGTCGGCCTGGGGGCTCTGGTGAGGGTTCGGTGACCCCTCCTCAAGGGGGGGTACTGTTGTGAATTCTGTGGTCAAGCTCCCTCCTGTGGTCATGAGTGGTACTTCGGCTGGTTCTGTCTATGAGCTTCCTCTGGTGGATGTGAGTGGGGCTGCGGCTTCTGAGTTTCCTTCCTCAGGTGACGAGGTTAAGTCGTTAGGTGCTGCTCTATTTAACTCCACCTAGTTCTTTGTTCCTGGCCTCCAGTCAATGTTCCAGTATTGGTCTTGCTTTCTCCTGGATCGTTCTTGTGGCCTGTCTGCCCTGCATAAGCTAAGTTTTGCTTGTGTTACTTTTGTTTGCTATATTTTCTGTCTAGCTTGCTATGTTGGTTTTTCTTGCTTGCTGGAAGCTCTGAGACGCAGAGGGAGCACCTCCGTACCGTTAGTCGGTGCGGAGGGTCTTTTTGCCCCTCTGCGTGGTTGTTTGTAGGTTTTTGTGTTGACCGCAAAGCTATCTTTCCTATCCTCGGTCTATTCAGTAAGTCGGGCCTCACTTTGCTATAATCTATTTCATCTCTGTGTTTGTATTTTCATATTTACTCACAGTCATTATATGTGGGGGGCTGCCTTTTCCTTTGGGGAATTTCTCTGAGGCAAGGTAGGTTTATTTTTCTATCTTCAGGGCTAGCTAGTTTCTCAGGCTGTGCCGAGTTGCATAGGGAGCGTTAGGCGCAATCCACGGCTACCTCTAGTGTGGTATGATAGGATTAGGGATTGCGGTCAGCAGAGTTCCCACGTCTCAGAGCTCGTCCTATGTTAGTAACTATCAGGTCACTTTGTGTGCTCTTAACCACTAGGTCCATTGTGGTTCTGAATCACCTGTTCATAACAGGAACCACAGGTTCCACGTATCTCCGCAACAATGACCTATGGAATACATTATGGATGGAAAAAGAAGCTGGAAGGGTCAAACGAAAAGACACAGGATTAAGAACCTCAGAAATCCAATACGGACCAATGAAACGAGGCTTAAACTTAGGAGAGGAAACTTTCATAGGAATATAACGAGATGACAACCAAACCAAATCCCCAACACGAAGTCGGGGACCCACACAGCGCCTGCGGTTAGCGAAACGTTGAGCCTTCTCCTGGGACAATGTCAAATTGTCCACTACATGAGTCCAAATCTGCTGCAACCTATCCACCACAGTATCCACACCAGGACAGTCTGAAGACTCAACCTGCCCTGAAGAGAAACGAGGATGGAAACCAGAATTGCAGAAAAACAGCAAAACCAAAGTAGCCGAGCTGACCCGATTATTAAGGGCGAACTCAGCCAAAGGCAAAAAGGACACCCAATCATCCTGATCAGCAGAAACAAAACATCTCAGATATGCTTCCAAGGTCTGATTGGTTCGTTCAGTCTGGCCATTTGTCTGAGGATGGAAAGCCGAGGAAAAAGACAAATCAATGCCCATCCTAGCACAAAAGGCTCGCCAAAACCTCGAAACAAACTGGGAACCTCTGTCAGAAACGATGTTCTCCGGAATGCCATGTAAACGAACCACATGCTGGAAACACAATGGCACCAAATCAGAGGAGGAAGGCAACTTAGACAAGGGTACCAAATGGACCATCTTAGAGAAGCGATCACAAACCACCCAAATGACCGACATTTTTTGAGAGACGGGGAGATCCGAAATAAAATCCATAGAGATATGTGTCCAGGGCCTCTTCGGGACCGGCAAGGGCAAAAGCAACCCACTGGCATGAGAACAGCAGGGCTTAGCCCGAGCACAAATCCCACAGGACTGCACAAACGAACGCACATCCCGCGACAGAGACGGCCACCAAAAGGATCTAGCCACCAAATCTCTGGTACCAAAGATTCCAGGATGACCAGCCAACACCGAACAATGAACCTCAGAGATAACTCTACTCGTCCATTTATCAGGGACAAACAGTTTCTCCGCTGGGCAACGGTCAGGTCTATTAGCCTGAAATTTTTGCAGCACCCGCCGCAAATCAGGGGAGATGGCAGACAAAATTACCCCCTCTTTGAGAATACCCGCCGGCTCAGGCAAACCCGGAGAGTCGGGCACAAAACTCCTAGACAGGGCATCCGCCTTCACATTCTTAGAGCCCGGAAGGTACGAAACCACAAAGTCAAAACGGGAGAAAAACAGCGACCAACGAGCCTGTCTAGGATTCAACCGTTTGGCAGACTCGAGATAAGTCAAGTTCTTGTGATCAGTCAAGACCACCACGCGATGCTTAGCTCCTTCAAGCCAATGACGCCACTCCTCGAATGACCACTTCATGGCCAGCAACTCTCGATTGCCAACATCATAATTACGCTCAGCAGGCGAAAACTTCCTGGAAAAGAAGGCGCATGGTTTCATCACCGAGCCATCAGAACTTCTTTGCGACAAAACAGCCCCTGCTCCAATCTCAGAAGCATCAACCTCGACCTGGAACGGGAGCGAAACATCTGGTTGGCACAACACAGGGGCAGAAGAAAAACGACGCTTCAACTCCTGAAAAGCCTCCACAGCCGCAGAAGACCAATTGACCACATCAGCACCCTTCTTGGTTAAATCAGTCAACGGTTTAGCAATACTAGAAAAATTATTGATGAAGCGACGATAAAAATTAGCAAAGCCCAGGGACTTTTGCAGACTCTTCAGAGATGTCGGCTGAGTCCAATCATAAATGGCCTGAACTTTAACATGGTCCATCTCGATAGTAGAAGGGGAAAAAAATGAAACCCAAAAATGAAACCTTCTGAACACCAAAGAGACACTTTGACCCCTTCACAAACAAAGAATTCGCACGCAGGACCTGGAACACCATTCTGACCTGCTTCACGTGAGACTCCCAATCATCCGAGAAGACCAAAATATCATCCAAGTATACAATCAGGAACTTATCCAGGTACTCTCGGAAGATGTCATGCATAAAGGACTGAAACACTGATGGAGCATTAGAAAGCCCGAATGGCATAACCAGATACTCAAAATGGCCCCCGGGCGTATTAAATGCTGTTTTCCATTCATCGCCCTGTTTAATACGCACAATATTATACGCACCACGAAGATCTATCTTGGTGAACCAACTAGCCCCTTTAATCCGAGCAAACAAATCAGACAGCAGCGGCAAGGGGTACTGAAATTTGACTGTGATTTTATTTAGAATGCGGTAATCAATACAAGGTCTCAGCGAACCATCCTTCTTGGCCACAAAAAAGAATTCTGCTCCCAATGGCGACGACGACGGGCGAATATGACCCTTCTCCAAGGATTCCTTTACGTAACTCCGCATAACGGCGTGCTCAGGCACAGACAAACTAAACATAGTCTTATCTGTAGATAAAAAAGTAAATGGGGCGGCACAGCCTTCAAAACAAGGACACAAAGCCAAGTTATGTATTAACACTTCAGTGCTTCATGGGTTAACCAACGCTGCCACATCACACACAGTCGACCTTTAGGAAACTTACTACCAGGAATCAAATCGATAGCACAATCGCAATCCCTATGCGGAGGTAGGGCACTGGACTTGGGCTCATCAAATACATCCCGGTAATCCGACAAGAACTCTGGGACCTCATAAGGGGTGGATGATGAAATAGACAGAAATGGAACATCACCATGTACCCCCTGACAACCCCAGCTGGACACAGACATTGATTTCCAATCCAATACTGGGTTATGGACTTGTAGCCATGGCAACCCCAACACGACCACATCATGCAGATTATGCAACACCAAAAAGCGAATATCCTCCTGATGCGCAGGAGCCATGCACATGGTCAGCTGGGTCCAGTACTGAGGCTTATTCTTGGCCAAAGGCGTAGCATCAATTCCTCTCAATGGAATAGGATACTGCAAGGGCTCCAAGAAAAACCCACAGCGCCTAGCAAACTCCAAGTCCATCAAATTCAGGGCAGCGCCTGAATCCACAAATGCCATGACAGAATAGGATGACAAAGAGCAGATCAAAGTAACGGACAAAAGAAATTTCGACTGTACCGTACCAATGGTGGCAGACCTAGCGAAACGCTTAGTGCACTTAGGACAATCGGAGATAGCATGAGTGGAATCACCACAGTAAAAACACAGCCCATTCTGACGTCTGTGTTCTTGCCGTTCAGCTCTGGTCAAAGTCCTATCGCACTGCATAGGCTCAGGTTTATGCTCAGATAATACCGCCAAATGGTGCACAGTTTTACGCTCACGCAAGCGTCGACCGATCTGAATGGCCAAAGACATAGACTCATTCAGACCAGCAGGCATAGGAAATCCCACCATGACATCCTTAAGGGCTTCAGAGAGACCCTTTCTGACAATTGCTGCCAGCGCACATTCATTCCATTGAGTGAGCACAGACCACTTCCTAAACTTCTGACAATATATCTCTACCTCATCCTGACCCTGACACAGAGCCAGCAAATTTTTCTCTGCCTGATCCACTGAATTAGGTTCATCATAAAGCAATCCGAGCGCCAGAAAAAACGCATCAATATTACATAATGCAGGATCTCCTGGAGCAAGGGAAAATGCCCAGTCTTGAGGGTCGCCACGTAATAAAGAAATAATGATCTTAACTTGTTGAACTGGGTCACCAGAGGAGCGGGGTTTCAAAGCCAGAAACAGTTTACAATTATTTTTAAAACTCAGAAACTTAGCTCTATCTCCAGAAAACAAATCAGGAATAGGAATTCTTGGTTCTAACATAGAATTCTGAACCACAAAGTCTTGAATATTTTGTACTCTTGCAGTGAGATGATCCACACAAGAAGACAGACCTTTAATGTCCATCACTACACCTGTGTCCTGAACCACCCAAATGTCTAGGGGAAAAGAAAGACAAAACACAGTGCAGAGGAAAAAAAATGGTCTCAGAACTTCTCTTTTCCCTCTATTGAGAAGCATTAGTACTTTGGGCCTCCAGTACTGTTATGAACTGGTGATTCAGAACCACAATGGTGGTTAAGAGCACACAAGTGACCTGATAGTTACTAATAACATAGGACGAGCTCTGAGACGTGGGAACTCTGCTGACCGCAATCCCTAATCCTAACATACCACACTAGAGGTAGCCGTGGAGCGCTCCTGACCAGACCTAGGCGCCTCGGGCACAGCCTGAGAAACTAGCTAGCCCTGAAGATAGAAAAATAAGCCTACCTTGCCACAGAGAAATTCCCCAAAGGAAAAGGCAGCCCCCCACATATAATGACTGTGAGTAAAGATGAAAGTACAAACACAGAGATGAAATAGACTTTAGCAAAGTGAGGCCCGACTTACTGAATTGACCGAGGATAGGAAAGATAGCTTTGCGGTCAGCACAAAAACCTACAAACAACCACGCAGAGGGCGCAAAAAGACCCTCCGCACCGACTAACGGTACGGAGGTGCTCCCTCTGCGTCTCAGAGCTTCCAGCAAGCAAGAAAAACCAATATAGCAAGCTGGACAGAAAATGTAGCAAACAAAAGTAACACAAGCAAAACTTAGCTTATGCAGGGCAGACAGGCCACAAGAACGATCCAGGAGAGAGCAAGACCAATACTGGAACATTGACTGGAGGCAAGGAACAAAGAACTAGGTGGAGTTAAATAGAGCAGCACCTAACGACTTAACCTCGTCACCTGAGGAAGGAAACTCAGAAGCCGCAGCCCCACTCACATCCACCAGAGGAAGCTCATAGACAGAACCAGCTGAAGTACCACTCATGACCAGAGGAGGGAGCTTGACCACAGAATTCACAACACCCGGCACTCCGTAGCGTGCAGCTGCATGTATTCCTATGTGGCCGCATGCTCCAATCCGAGTGCCGGGTGCAGTGCCGTATTGACGTGCGAGACTCATCCGAGTTTCTCGCATGTGAGAATGAGCCCTCAGGGAGGTTTCCCTGTACATTCTGTGGCACATTTACAAAAAGTGGCATATTGTAGACATTTTTTAAGATGAGTGAAAATCGTGCTATTTGTATGTGACACACATCATATTCATATTCACATTAATGGGACACGAGAATGTAGAAAAAAATTATAATACTGGTAAATAACAAATTGTCAAATGTTAGCACATATTATAAGCAGGTCATAGGAAGCAAGGAAGAGTCCAGAGCCAAAGCAAAAATCTACTAGCATCAAATTGTGTTAACTAAGAAATTCATTTTGGAGGGGTTTGGAGCACATTCTAACTCTATGTGGTTGGATTATCAAGACTGGCATAGTGCCAGTTGTAGTGTGCCAGAGATTCAAGCCACTTAATGAATTTAGAGCCTCTTCTAATTGGCGTGCGCCTCCATGCGCTGTCCTAGAAGTACCACTCTGGTCAGTGACGGGAGTAGCATTTCTGAACTAAAAAGCTCTGGCATTTTTTATGCATCTTATGTGTAGGCATGGCCATGCCACATCATGCCTTGTCTCCTTCCCAGCTGAACCCATATTAGTGGCGCTGAAACAAGCTCTTGAAAAACTCCAAAAGTCACAACATTTTTGCACAAACTATGCAAAGATTCTGTGACTTTTCAAAGCTTTTACAACAGTTTTCTGGCATTACTATTAGGGCTGTTGAGTAGGTAAGCCAAACCACCGATTCTGACTCCGACTCCTCAATTTCTCAGACTACCGACTCCGACTCCACAGCACTGATCACTACTATTCATGTACATTAACTACAGTACAGATTCACAGATTCATCTCAACTAGTGCTGAGCGATACCTTCCGATATCAAGATGTATCAGTATCGGATTGGATTGGCCGATATCCAAAAAATATCGGATATCGCCGATACCGATACCCGATACCAATGCAAGTCAATGGGACACAAATATCGGAATGTAAATAAGCCCTTTCTTTCCTTGTACATCCTGTTCCAGAGGGGAAAAGCGTGAGGGCGGTGCGTGGGCGGACACTGTACGTGTCTGTGTGTGCGGGCGGGGTCTGTGCGGGCCTGCCGGGGCTCTGTGCAGGCCTGCCGGGGCTCTTTGCGTGCCTGCGGGGGCTCTGTGCGGGCTGCCAGGGCTCTGTGCAGGCTGCCGAGCCTTTGTGCGGGCTGCCGGGGCTCTGTGCGGGCTGCCAGGGCTCTGTGCGTTGCTGCCGGGGGCTCTGTGCGAGCTGCTGGGGGTCTGTGCATCTGCAGGGGGTCTGTGCGTGACTGCCTGGGCTCTGTGCGGGCTGCGGGGGCTCTGTGAGGGCTGCCAGGGCTTTGTGCGGGCTGCCGGGGCTCTGTGCGTGCCTGCCGGAGGCTCTGTGCGTGCCTGCCGGGGGCTCTGTGTGGGCTGCCGGGGCTCTGTGCAGGCTGCCGGGGGCTCTGTGCGGGCGGCCGGGGCTCTGTGCGGGCCTGCCAGGGCTTTGTGCGGGCTGCCGAGGGTCTGTGCGTGGCTGCCGGGGGCTCTGTGTGGGCTGCTCGGGCTCTGTGCAGGCTGCTGGGGGCTCTGTGCAGGCGGCCGGGGCTCTATGCGGGCCTGCCAGGGCTTTGTGCGGGCTGTTGGGGATCTCTGCGGGCCTGCTGGGGTCTGTGTGGGCTGCCGGGGATCTGTGTGTGACTGCCGGGGGCTCTGTGTGGGCTGCGGGGGCTCTGTGCGGGCTGCCGGGGCTCTGTGCGGGCTACCGGGGGTCTGTGCGTGCCTGCCGAGGGCTCTGAGCGGGCGGCCGGGGCTCTCTGCGGGCCTGCTGGGGTCTGTGCGGGCTGCAGGGGATCTGTGCGTGACTGCCGGGGGCTCTGTGTGGGCTGCAGGGGCTCTGTGCGGGCTGCCAGGGCTCTGTGCGGGCTGCCGGGGCTCTGTGTGGGCTGCCGGGGGCTCTGTGCGGGTGGCTGGGGCTCTGTGCGGGCCTGCCAGGGCTTTGTGCGGGCTGCCGGGAGTCTGTTCAGGCTGCCGAGGGTCTGTGCGTGGCTGCCGGGGGCTCTGTGTGGGCTGCCGGGGCTCTGTGCAGGCTGCCGGGGCTCTGTGCGGGCTGCCGGGGGTCTGTGCGTGCCTGCCAGTGGCTCTGTGCGGGCTGCCGGGGCTCTCTGTGGGCCTGCTGGGGTCTGTGCAGGCTGTCGGGGTCTGTGCGTGACTGCTGGGGGCTCTGTGTGGGCTGCTGGGGCTCTGTGCGTGACTGCTGGGGCTCTGTGCGGGCTGCGGGGGCTCTGTGAGGGCTGCCGGGGCTCTGTGCGGGCTGCCGGGGCTGTGTGCGTGCCTGCCGGGGGCTGTGTGCGGGCTGCCAGGGCTCTGTGCAGGCTGCCGGGGCTCTGTGTGGGCTGCCGGGGGTCTGTGTGGGCTGCCGGGGCTCTGTGCGGGCTGCTGGGGGCTCTGTGCGGGTGGCTGGGGCTCTGTGCGGGCCTGCCAGGGCTTTGTGTGGGCTGCTGGAGTCTGTGCAGTCTGCCGAGGGTCTGTGCGTGGCTGCCGGGGGCTCTGTGTGGGCTGCTGTTGTGAATTCTGCTTTTGGGCTATGAGTGGTAGTGCTGCGGTAGTTGGATCACAGCTTTTATCAGGTGTATCTATTTTTTGCAATTTGGGCTGGGCTATATAGCCTTGCTTGTTCCTTTAGTCAGTGCCAGTTGTCCATTGTTTTTGGAGGATTCACATCCCTTCTGGTCTCTCCTGTTCGCTGTGCTTTTCTTCAAAGATAAGTCCTGGCTTTGTTTTTGCTGTCCACCAGCTGTGGACCTTATTGTTCTGTGCATTTTTCATGTTTTGTCTTGTCCAGCTTTGTTGTGAAGGATTTTTTGCAGCCTAGCTGTGTCTCTGGAGATGCAGATATACTCTCCATGTCTTTAGTCAGATGTGGTGTTTTGTATTTTCTGTGGTGGATATTTTCTAGTGTTTTAATACTGACCGCATAGTACTCTGTTCTATCCTTTCTTTTTAGCTAGTATGGCCTCCTATGCTAAATCCTGATTTCATGTCTGTGTATGTATTTTCCCTCTCCTCTCACAGTCAATATTTGTGGGGGGCTGTCTATCCTTTGGGGATTTACTCTGAGGCAAGATAGGTTTCCTGTTTCTGTCTTTAGGGGTAGTTAATTCTTAGGCTGTGTCGAGGGGTCTAAGGAGCGTTAGGTACCCCCCACGGCTACTTCTAGTTGTGCTGCTAAGTTCAGGGTTTGCGGTCAGTACAGGTGCCACCTTCTCCAGAGTACGTCTCATGCTGCTCCAAGGCCACCAGATCATAACAGGCTGCCGGGGCTCTGTGCAGGCTGCCGGGGCTCTGTGCGGGCTGCCGGGGGCTCTCTGCGGGCCTGCTGGGGTCTGTGCAGGCTGTCCGGGTTCTGTGCGTGACTGCTGGGGGCTCTGTGTGGGCTGCTGGGGTTCTGTGCGGGCTGCCGGGGCTCTGTGCGAGCTGCCGGGGGTCTGTGTGTGCCTGCCAGGGGCTCTGTGCGGGCTGCCGGGGCTCTGTGCAGGCTGCCGGGGGTCTGTGCGGACCTGCCGGGGGCTCTGTGCGGGCTGCTGGGGGTCTGTGCGTGCCTGTCGGGGGCTCTGTGCGGGCTGCCGGGGCTCTGTGTGGGCCTGCCGGGGATCTGTACAAGCTGCCAGGACTCTCTGCGGGCTGCCGAGGGTCTGTGCGTGACTGCCGGGGCTCTGTGTGGGCTGCCGGGGCTCTGTATGGGCTGTCGGGGGTCTGTGCGTGACTGCCGGGGTGCTGCGAGTTCCGTTCTGGAGCTCCCTCCTGTGGTTGCTAATGGTATTTTTGCGAGTTCTGCCCTTGGGCTCCCTCTGGTGGTTTCAAGTGGAACTGCTGCTCAGTTAGGTAGCTGTGGCAGCTGCCTTCACTAATCGCCTTGCCTGGGTTTGTTATTTAAACCTGCTCTGGGCTTTAGTCCATGCCTGCTGTCAATGTTCTTGGTTGGATTTGATTCTTCCCTTGGATTTCTCATATGGCCAGTCCTTGTCTGCAAAAGATAAAAGATTTTGTTTGTCCATTTGCTTGGACTCTATTGCTTTGCATTTTGTCTCTTTTGTCCAGCTTGTCACTATGTCTTATTCAGGCTAGCTGGAAGCTCTGGGAAAGCAGATTTGCCCCTCCACACCGTGAGTCGGTGTGGAGTTCATTTTTGTAAACTCTGCGTGGATTTTGTAGTTTTTATACTGACCGCACAGTATCCTTGCTCTCTGTCTATCTAGTTTAGTTTTGGCCTCCCTTTGCTGAAATCTAATTTCATTTCTGAGTTCGTCATTTCCCTCTCCTTTCACAGTCAATATTTGTGGGGGGCTGTCTTTCCTTTTGGGGGTTTCTCTGAGGCAAGATAGCTTTCTATTTCCTTCTTTAGGGGTAGTTATATCTGAGGCTGTGACGAGGTGTCTAGGGAGTGTCAGGAACATCCCACGGCTATTTCTAGTTGTGTTGTTAGGATTAGGGACTGTGGTCAGTAGAGATACCACTTTCTCAGAGCTCGTTCCATGATGCGTTTTAGCCACCACGTCATTTCAGTGTGGCCTCTTAACCACCAGGTCATAACAGTACAGCAGGCCAAGAATGAATTGAATGCATCTCAAAAGAAGGAAAAAAGAAGAGTTCTGAACCATTTTTTTTTCTGTGCTCTCTTCTGTCTTCTTTTTCCTCTTGATATCTGGGTGGTGCTGGATATATGCTCTGGTATGGAGGTTCAGGGTTTGTTTTCTCATGTGGATCAACTTGCTGCAAGAGTCCAGAGTATCCAAGATTATATTGTTCAGACTCCGGCTCTAGAGCCAAGAATTCCTACTCCTAATGTTTTTTGGGGACAGATCCAAGTTTTTGAACTTTAAAAATAGCTGCAAATTGTTTTTTTGCTTTGAAACCCCGTTCTTCTGGTGATCCCATTCAGCAAGTGAAAATCATCATATCCTTACTGCGTGGTGATCCTCAAGACTGGGCATTTGCTCTTGAAACAGGGAATCCGGCATTATTGAATGTAGATGCATTCTTTCAGGCGCTCCGATTGTTGTATGATGAATCTAACTCTGTAGAGCATGCTGAGAAAACACTGTTGGCCCTGTTTCAGGGTCAGGAAGCGGCAGAGTTATATTGCCAGAAATTTAGAAAATGGTCTGTGCTCACTAAATGGAATGAAGAGGCGCTGGCTGCTATTTTCAGAAAAGGTCTTTCTGAAACCCTTAAAGATGTTATGGTGGGCTTTCCTACGCCTACCGGTTTGAGCGAATCTATGTTTCTAGCTATTCAGATTGATCGGCGCTTGCGTGAGCGCAGGGCGGTGCACCATATGGCAGTGTCCTCTGAACAAAGTCCTGAGCCTATGCAATGTGATAGGATTTTGACTAGAATAGAAAGGCAGAAATTCAGACGTCAGAATGGCCTGTGTTTTTACTGTGGTGATTCAGCTCATGCTATATCTGACTGCCTTAAGCGTACTAGGAGGGTCCCTAGGTCTGTTACCATTAGTACTGTGCAGCCTAAATTTCTCTTGTCTGTTACCCTGATTTGCTCATTGTCGTCCTTTTCTGTTATGGCATTTGTGGATTCTGGCGCTGCCCTGAACTTAATGGACTTAGAATTTGCCAAGCGCTGTGGTTTTTCCTTGGAACCTTTGCAGAGTCCTATTCCCTTAAGGGGGATTGATGCTACGCCATTGGCCAAGAATAAACCTCAGTACTGGACACAGTTAACCATGTGCATGGCTTCAGCACATCAGGAAAATATTCGTTTTTTGGTGTTGCATAATTTGCATGATGTTGTTGTGCTGGGTTTTCCATGGTTACAGGTACATAATCCAGTGCTGGATTGGAGATCTATGTCTGTGACTGGTTGGGGTTGTCAGGGGATACATAGTGATATTCCTTTGATGTCCATTTCCTCGTCCCCTTCTTCTGAAGTTCCTGAGTTTTTGTCGGATTTCCAGGATGTATTTGATGAGCCCAAGTCCAGTTCCCTGCCTCCTCATAGGGACTGCGATTGTGCCATTAATTTGATTCCTGGCTGTAAGTTCCCTAAGGGCCGACTTTTCAATCTGTCTGTGCCAGAGCATGCCGCTATGCGGAGTTATGTAAAGGAGTCCTTGGAGAAAGGGCATATTCGCCCGTCTTCGTCACCGTTGGGAGCGGGATTTTTTTTTGTTGCCAAGAAGGATGGCTCCTTGAGACCCTGTATAGATTATCGCCTTCTCAATAAGATCACTGTCAAATTCCAGTATCCGTTACCTTTGCTTTCTGATTTGTTTGCTCGGATTAAGGGTGCTAGTTGGTTTACTAAAATCGACCTCCGAGGTTCGTATAATCTTGTGCGTATTAAACAAGGTGATGAATGGAAAACAGCATTTAATACGCCTGAAAGCCATTTTGAATATCTTGTAATGCCATTCGGGCTCTCTAATGCTCCATCGGTATTTCAGTCCTTTATGCATGATATCTTCCGGAATTATCTGGATAAATTTATGATTGTGTATTTGGATGATATTTTGGTTTTCTCCGATGATTGGGAGTCTCATGTGAAGCAGGTTAGGATGGTGTTTCAGGTCCTTCGTACTAATGCGTTGTTTGTGAAGGGGTCTAAGTGCCTCTTTGGAGTTCAGAGGGTTTCTTTTTTGGGGTTCATTTTTTCTCCCTCGGCTATTGAAATGGACCTTGTTAAAGTCCAGGCCATTCATGATTGGACTCAACCTATATCTGTAAAGAGCCTTCAGAAATTTTTGTGCTTTGCCAATTTTTATTGTCGCTTTATTGCTAATTTTTCTAGTGTGCTGAAGCCTCTGACCGATTTGACGAGGAAGGGCGCTGATGTGGTGAATTGGTCCTCTGCGGCTGTTGAGGCCTTTCAGGAGCTTAAACGTCGTTTTACTTCTGCCCCTGTGTTGCGTCAGCCAGATGTTTCTCTCCCTTTTCAGGTTGAGGTTGATGCTTCTGAGATTGGGGCAGGGGCCATTTTGTCTCAGAGAAATTCTGATGGCTCTTTGATGAAACCTTGTGCCTTCTTCTCCAGAAAATTTTCGTCTTCTGAGCGTAATTATGATGTCGGCAATCGGGAGTTGTTGGCTATGAAGTGGGCATTTGAGGAGTGGCGACATTGGCTTGAGGGAGCCAAGCATCGCGTGGTGGTCATGACTGATCACAAGAATCTGATTTACCTCGAGTCTGCTAAGCGGTTGAATCCTAGACAGGCTCGGTGGTCTTTGTTTTTCTCACGATTTGATTTTGTGGTCTCGTATATTCCTGGATCTAAGAATGTGAAGGCTGATGCCCTTTCTAGGAGTTTTTTGCCTGATTCTCCGGGAGTTCTTGAGCCGGCTGGGATCCTCAAGGAGGGGGTGATTCTTTCTGCCATCTCCCCTGATTTACGGCGGGTACTTCAGGAGTTTCAGGCTGATAAACCTGACCGCTGTCCTGTGGGGAAATTGTTTATTCCTGATAGATGGACTAGTAGGGAAATTTCTGAGGTTCATTGTTCGGTGTTGGCTGGTCACCCTGGGATTTTCGGTACCAGAGATTTGGTGGCTAGGTCCTTTTGGTGGCCTTCCTTGTCGTGGGATGTGCGTTTGTTTGTGCAGTCCTGTGGGACCTGTGCTCGGGCTAAGCCTTGCTGTTCCCGTGCCAGCGGGTTGCTTTTGCCTTTGCCTATTCCTGAGAGACCCTGGACGCATATTTCCATGGATTTTATTTCTGATCTTCCTGTTTCTCAGAAGATGTCTGTCATCTGGGTGGTTTGTGACCGGTTTTCTAAGATGGTCCATTTGGTGCCGTTGCCTAAGTTGCCTTCCTCTTCTGATTTGGTTCCATTATTTTTTCAGCATGTGGTTCGTTTGCATGGTATTCCGGAGAATATTGTGTCTGACAGAGGTTCCCAGTTCGTTTCTAGGTTTTGGCGGTCCTTTTGTGCTAGAATGGGCATTGATTTGTCTTTTTCTTCTGCATTCCATCCTCAGACAAATGGCCAAACGGAGCGAACCAATCAGACCTTGGAAACCTATTTGAGATGCTTCGTGTCTGCTGATCAGGATGATTGGGTGACCTTTTTGCCGTTGGCTGAGTTTGCCCTTAATAATCGGGCTAGTTCGGTTACCTTGGTTTCGCCTTTTTTTTGTAATTTGGTTTTCATCCTCGTTTTTCTTCAGGGCAGCTTGAGCCTTCTGACTGTTTTGGTGTGGATTCTGTGGTGGACAGGTTGCAGCAAATTTGGACTCATGTGGTGGACAATTTGACGTTGTCTCAGGAGAAGGCTCAGCGTTTTGCTAACCGTCGTCGGTGTGTTGGTCCCCGGCTTCGTGTTGGGGATTTGGTCTGGTTATCTTCTCGTCATGTTCCTATGAAGGCTTCTTCCCCTAAGTTCAAGCCTCGCTTTATTGGGCCTTATAAGATTTCTGAAATTCTAAATCCAGTGTCTTTTCGTTTGGCCCTTCCAGCTTCCTTTTCCATTCATAATGTGTTCCATAGATCCTTGTTGCGGAGATATGTGGTACCTATGGTTCCCTCCGTTGATCCTCCTGCTCCGGTGTTGGTTGAGGGGGAATTGGAATATGTGGTAGAGAAGATTTTGGATTCTCATTTTTCGAGGCGGAAGCTTCAGTATCTGGTCAAGTGGAAGGGTTATGGCCAGGAGGATAATTCTTGGGTTGTTGCCTCCGATGTTCATGCTCCCGATTTGGTTCATGCTTTCCATTTGGCTCGTCCTGATCGGCCTGGGAGCTCTGGTGAGGGTTCGGTGACCCCTCCTCAAGGGGGGGTACTGTTGTGAGTTCCGTTCTGGAGCTCCCTCTTGTGGTTGCTAATGGTATTTTTGCGAGTTCTGCCCTTGGGCTCCCTCTGGTGGTTTCAAGTGGAACTGCTGCTCAGTTAGGTAGCTGTGGCAGCTGGCTTCACTAATCGCCTTGCCTGGGTTTGTTATTTAAACCTGCTCTGGGCTTTAGTCCATGCCTGCTGTCAATGTTCTTGGTTGGATTTGATTCTTCCCTTGGATTTCTCATATGGCCAGTCCTTGTCTGCAAAAGATAAGTTTTGCTAGTTTTGTTTGTCATTTGCTTGGACTCTATTGCTTTGCATTTTGTCTCTTTTGTCCAGCTTGTCACTATGTCTTATTCAGGCTAGCTGGAAGCTCTGGGAAAGCAGATTTGCCCCTCCACACCGTGAGTCGGTGTGGAGTTCATTTTTGTAAACTCTGCGTGGATTTTGTAGTTTTTATACTGACCGCACAGTATCCTTGCTCTCTGTCTATCTAGTTTAGTTTTGGCCTCCCTTTGCTGAAATCTAATTTCATTTCTGAGTTCATCATTTCCCTCTCCTTTCACAGTCAATATTTGTGGGGGGCTGTCTTTCCTTTTGGGGGTTTCTTTGAGGCAAGATAGCTTTCTATTTCCTTCTTTAGGGGTAGTTATATCTGAGGCTGTGACGAGGTGTCTAGGGAGTGTCAGGAACATCCCACGGCTATTTCTAGTTGTGTTGTTAGGATTAGGGACTGCGGTCAGTAGAGATACCACCTTCTCAGAGCTCGTTCCATGTTGCTTTTTAGCCACCAGGTCAGTTCAGTGTGGCCTCTTAACCACCAGGTCATAACACCGGGGGCTCTATGCGGGCTGCAGGGGCTCTGTGCGGGCTGCCGGTGCTCTGTGCGGGCTGCTGTGGGATCTGTGCGTACCTTCCAGGGGCTCTGTGCGGGCTGCTGGGGCTCTTTGCGGGCTGCCGGGGCTCTGAGTGGGCTGCTGGGGCTCTGAGTGGGCTGCCGGGGCTCTGTGCAGGCTGCCGGGGGTCTGTGCGTGCCTGCTGGGGGCTCTGTGCGGGCTGCCGGGGCTCTGTGTGAGCCTGCCGGGGCTCTGTATGAGCTGCCGGGGCTGTCTGCGGGCTGCCGAGGGTCTGTGCGTGACTGCCGGGGTTCTGTGCGGGCTGCCGGATCTCTGTGTGGGCTGCCGGGGGTCTGTGCGGGCTGCCGGGGGTCTGTGCGGGCTGCTGGGGGATCTGTGCGTAGCCTCTGGGGGCTCTGTGCGGGCTGCTGGGGCTCTGTGCGGGCTGCCGGGGCTCTGTGCAGGCTGCCGGGGGTCTGTGTGTGCCTGCTGGGGGCTCTGTGCGGGCTGCCGGGGCTCTGTGCGGGCTGCAGGGGGTCTGTGCGTGCCTGCCGGGGGCTCTGTGAAGACTGCCGGGGCTTTGTGCGGGCCTGCCGGGGCTCTGTGCGAGCTCCCTTGGGTCTGTGTGGGCTGCCGCTGGTCTGTGCGTGACTGCCAGGGGCTTTGTGAGGGCTGCCGGGGCTCTGTGTGGGCTGCCGGGGCTCTGTGCGTGACTGCCGGGGACTCTGTGCGGGCTGCGGGGGCTCTGTACGGGCTGCCGAGGCTCTGTGCGGGCTGCCGGGGGTCTGTGCGTGCCTGCCGAGGGCTCTGTGCGGGCCTGCCGGGGCTCTGTGTGAGCTGCCGGGGGTCTGTGCGGGCTGCCGTGGGTCTGTGTGTGACTGCCGGGGGCTCTGTGTGGGCTGCGGGGGCTCTGTGCGGGCTGCCGAGGCTCTGTGCGCGCTGCCGGGGGTTTGTGCGTGCCTGCTGGGGGCTCTGTTGTGAATTCTGTTGTCAAGCTCCCTCCTGCGGTCATGAATGGTACTTCGGCTGGTTCTGTCCATGGGCTTCCTCTGGTGGTTGTGAGTGGGGCTGCGGCTTCTGAGTTTCCTTCCACAGGTGACGAGGTTAATTCGTTAGCTGGCTTCTCTATTTAACTCCACTTAGATCATTGCTCCATGCCACCTGTCAATGTTCCAGTATTGGTCTAGTTCGCTCCTGGATCGTTCTTGTGACCTGTCTTCCCAGCAGAAGCTAAGTTCCTGCTTGTTTTTCTCTTGTTTGCTATTTTTCTGTCCAGCTTGCTATTTTGATTTTTGTCTTGCTTGCTGGAAGCTCCGTGAGTCGGTGCGGAGGGTCTTTTTGCGCCCTCTGCGTGGTCTTTTTGTAGTTTTTGTGCTGACCGCAAAGTTACCTTTCCTATTCTCTGTCTGTTCAGTAAGTCGGGCCTCTCTTTGCTATATCTATTTCATCTCTGTGTTTGTAATTTTCATCTTAACTCACAGTCATTATATGTGGGGGGCTGCCTTTTCCTTTGGGGAATTTCTCTGAGGCAAGGTAGGCTTTATTTTTCTATCTTTAGGGCTAGCTAGTTCCTTAGGCTGTGACGAGTTGCATAGGGAGCGTTAGGAGCAATCCACGGCTATTTCTAGTGTGTGTGATAGGATTAAGGATTGCGGTCAGCAGAGTTCCCACATCCCAGAGCTTGTCCTGTATTATTAGTAACTATCAGGTCATTCCGTGTGCTCTTAACCACCAGGTCCATTACTGTCCTAACCACCAGGTCATAAAAGTACAGGTGGCCAAAAGTATTAATGCATCTCAATAGAGGGATAAGAGAACTTCTGAGACCATTTTTGTTTCTTTGCAGTGTGTTTTGTCTCTCTTTTCCCCTTTACCTCTGGGTGGTTCAGGATACAGGTGTAGATATGGACATTCAAGGTCTGTCCTCTTGGATGGATAATCTCACTGCAAGGGTACAAAACATTCAAGATTTTGTGGTTCAGAATCCGATGTCAGAGCCTAGGATTCCAATTCCTGATTTGTTTTTTGGGGATAGATCTAAGTTTCTGAATTTCAAAAATAATTGTAAATTGTTTCTTCCTTTGAAACCTCGCTCCTCAGGTGACCCTGTTCAACAAGTGAAAATCATTATTTCTTTGTTACGTGGCGACCCTCAAGACTGGGCATTTTCCCTTGCGCCAGGTGATCCGG
The DNA here is from genome assembly GCF_032444005.1 of Ranitomeya imitator. Classification (NCBI taxonomy): domain Eukaryota; kingdom Metazoa; phylum Chordata; class Amphibia; order Anura; family Dendrobatidae; genus Ranitomeya; species Ranitomeya imitator. The sequence goes on from NC_091285.1 coordinate 82,688,501, forward strand.
CATTGCGTGATGTTGATGCGTTTTTTCTGGCGCTTGGATTGCTTTATGATGAACCAAATTCAGTGGATCAGGAAGAGAAAATCTTGCTGGCTCTGTGTCAGGGTCAGGATGAGGTAGAGATATATTGTCAGAAGTTTAGGAAGTGGTCTGTACTCACTCAGTGGAATGAATGTACCCTGGCAGCAATTTTCAGAAAGGGTCTCTCTGAAGCCCTTAAGGATGTAATGGTGGGATTTCCCATGCCTGCCGGTCTGAATGAGTCTATGTCTTTGGCCATTCAGATCGATCGACGCTTGCGTGAGCGTAAGGCTGTGCACCATTTGGCGGTATTATCTGAGCATAGACCTGAGCCTATGCAATGTGATAGGATTTTGACCAGAGCTGAACGGCAAGAACACAGACGTCGGAATGGCCTGTGTTTTTACTGTGGTGATTCCACTTATGCTATCTCCGATTGTCCTAAGCGCACTAAGCGTTTCGCTAGGTCTGCCACCATTGGTACGGTACAGTCGAAATTTCTTTTGTCCGTTACTCTGATTTGCTCTTTGTCATCCTATTCTGTTATGGCATTTGTGGATTCAGGTGCTGCCCTGAATTTGATGGACTTGGAGTTTGCTAGGCGCTGTGGTTTTTTCTTGGAGCCCTTGCGGTATCCTATTCCATTGAGAGGAATTGATGCTACGCCTTTGGCCAAGAATAAGCCTCAGTACTGGACCCAATTGACCATGTGCATGGCTCCTGCACATCAGGAGGATATTCGCTTTTTGGTGTTGCATAATCTGCATGATGTGGTCGTTTTGGGGTTGCCATGGCTACAGGTCCATAATCCAGTATTGGATTGGAAATCTTTGTCTGTGTCCAGCTGGGTTTGTCAGGGGGTACATGGTGATGTTCCATTTTTGTCTATTTCATCATCCACCCCTTCTGAAGTCCCGGAGTTTTTGTCGGATTACCGGGATGTGTTTGATGAGCCCAAATCCAGTGCCCTACCTCCTCATAGGGATTGCGATTGTGCTATTAATTTGATTCCTGGTAGTAAGTTTCCTAAGGGCCGACTGTTCAATTTATCTGTGCCAGAACATGCCGCTATGCGGAGTTATATAAAGGAATCCTTGGAGAAGGGTCATATTCGCCCGTCGTCGTCACCATTGGGAGCAGGGTTCTTTTTTGTGGCCAAGAAGGATGGTTCTTTGAGACCTTGTATTGATTACCGCCTTCTTAATAAGATCACAGTCACATTTCAGTACCCTTTGCCGCTGCTGTCTGATTTATTTGCTCAGATTAAAGGGGCTAGTTGGTTCACCAAGATAGATCTTCGTGGTGCGTATAATCTTGTGCGTATTAAACAGGGCGATGAATGGAAAACAGCATTTAATACGCCCGAGGGCCATTTTGAGTACCTGGTTATGCCATTCGGGCTTTCCAATGCTCCATCAGTATTTCAGTCCTTTATGCATGACATCTTCCGAGAGTACCTGGATAAATTCCTGATTGTATATTTGGATGATATTTTGGTCTTCTCGGATGATTGGGAGTCTCACGTGAAGCAGGTCAGAATGGTGTTCCAGGTCCTTCGTGCGAATTCTTTGTTTGTGAAGGGGTCAAAGTGTCTCTTTGGAGTTCAGAAGGTTTCATTTTTGGGTTTCATTTTTTCCCCTTCTACTATCGAGATGGACCCTGTTAAAGTCCAGGCCATTTATGATTGGACTCAGCCGACATCTGTGAAGAGTCTGCAAAAGTTCCTGGGCTTTGCTAATTTTTATCGTCGCTTCATCAGTAATTTTTCTAGTGTTGCTAAACCGTTGACTGATTTGACCAAGAAGGGTGCTGATGTGGTCAATTGGTCTTCTGCGGCTGTGGAAGCTTTTCAGGAGTTGAAGCATCGTTTTTCTTCTGCCCCTGTGTTGTGCCAGCCAGATGTTTTGCTCCCGTTTCAGGTCGAGGTTGATGCTTCTGAGATTGGAGCAGGGGCTGTTTTGTCGCAAAGAAGTTCTGATGGCTCGGTGATGAAACCATGTGCCTTCTTTTCTAGAAAATTCTCGCCTGCTGAGCGCAATTATGATGTTGGCAATCGAGAGTTGTTGGCCATGAAGTGGGCATTCGAGGAGTGGCGTCATTGGCTTGAAGGAGCCAAGCATCGCGTGGTGGTCTTGACGGATCACAAGAATTTGACTTATCTCGAGTCTGCCAAACGGTTAAATCCTAGACAGGCTCGATGGTCGCTATTTTTCTCCCGTTTTGATTTTGTGGTTTCGTACCTTCCGGGCTCTAAGAATGTGAAGGCTGATGCCCTGTCAAGGAGTTTTGTGCCCGACTCTCCGGGTGTTCCTGAGCCGGCGGGTATTCTCAAAGAGGGGGTAATTTTGTCTGCCATCTCCCCTGATTTGCGGCGGGTGCTGCAAAAATTTCAGGCTGATAGACCTGACCATTGCCCAGCGGAATAACTGTTTGTCCCTGATAAATGGACTAGTAGAGTTATCTCTGAGGTTCATTGTTCGGTGTTGGCTGGTCATCCTGGAATCTTTGGTACCAGAGATTTGGTGGCTAGATCCTTTTGGTGGCCGTCTTTGTCACGGAATGTGCGTTCTTTTGTGCAGTCCTGTGGGACTTGTGCTCGGGCTAAGCCCTGCTGTTCTCGTGCCAGTGGGTTGCTTTTGCCCTTGCCAGTCCCGAAGAGGCCCTGGACGTATATTTGTATGGATTTTATTTCGGATCTCCCTGTCTCTCAAAAGATGTTGGTCATTTGGGTGGTTTGTGATCGCTTTTCTAAGATGGTCCATTTGGTACCCTTGTCTAAATTGCCTTCCTCCTCTGATTTGGTGCCATTGTTTTTCCAGCATGTGGTTCGTTTACATGGCATTTCGGAGAACATCGTTTCGGACAGAGGTTCCCAGTTTGTTTCGAGGTTTTGGCGATCCTTTTGTGCTAGGATGGGCATTGACTTGTCTTTTTCCTCGGCTTTCCATCCTCAGACAAATGGCCAAACCGAACAAACTAATCAGACTTTGGAAACATATCTGAGATGCTTTGTTTCTGCTGATCAGGATGATTGGGTGTCCTTTTTGCCTTTGGCTGAGTTCGCCCTTAATAATCGGGCCAGCTCGGCTACTTTGGTTTCGCCGTTTTTCTGCAATTCTGGTTTCCATCCTCGTTTCTCTTCAGGGCAGGTTGAGTCTTCGGACTGTCCTGGTGTAGGTATTGTGGTGGATAGGTTGCAGCAGATTTGGACTCACGTGGTGGACAATTTGACATTGTCCCAAGAGAAGGCTCAACGTTTCGCTAACCACCGGCGCTGTGTGGGTCCCCGACTTCGTGTTGGGGATTTGGTTTGGTTGTCGTCTCGTTATGTTCCTATGATGGTTTCCTCTCCTAAGTTTAAGCCTCGTTTCATTGGTCCGTATAAGATTTCTGAGGTTCTCAATCCTGTGTCATTTCGTTTGACCCTTCCAGCTTCTTTTGCCATCCATAATGTATTCCATAGGTCGTTGTTGCGGAGATACGTGGCGCCTGTGGTTCCATCCGTTGATCCTCCTGCCCCGGTGTTGGTTGAGGGGGAGTTGGAGTATGTGGTGGAGAAGATTTTGGATTCTCGTATTTCGAGACGGAAACTCCAGTACCTGGTCAAGTGGAAGGGTTATGGTCAGGAAGATAATTCCTGGGTCTTTGCCTCTGATGTTCATGCTGCCGATCTGGTTCGTGCCTTTCATTTGGCTCGTCCTGGTCAGCCTGGGGGCTCTGGTGAGGGTTCGGTGACCCCTCCTCAAGGGGGGGTACTGTTGTGAATTCTGTTGTCAAGCTCCCTCCTGCGGTCATGAATGGTACTTCGGCTGGTTCTGTCCATGGGCTTCCTCTGGTGGTTGTGAGTGGGGCTGCGGCTTCTGAGTTTCCTTCCACAGGTGACAAGGTTAATTCGTTAGCTGGCTGCTCTATTTAACTCCACTTAGATCATTGCTCCATGCCACCTGTCAATGTTTCAGTATTGGTCTAGTTCGCTCCTGGATCGTTCTTGTGACCTGTCTTCCCAGCAGAAGCTAAGTTCCTGCTTGTTTTTCTCTTGTTTGCTATTTTTCTGTCCAGCTTGCTATTTTGATTTTTGTCTTGCTTGCTGGAAGCTCTGGGACGCAGAGGGAGCGTCTCCGCACCGTGAGTCGGTGCGGAGGGTCTTTTTTCGCCCTCTGCGTGGTCTTTTTGTAGTTTTTGTGCTGACCGCAAAGTTACCTTTCCTATCCTCTGTCTGTTCAGTAAGTCGGGCCTCTCTTTGCTATATCTATTTCATCTCTGTGTTTGTAATTTTCATCTTAACTCACAGTCATTATATGTGGGGGGCTGCCTTTTCCTTTGGGGAATTTCTCTGAGGCAAGGTAGGCTTTATTTTTCTATCTTTAGGGCTAGCTAGTTCCTTAGGCTGTGACGAGTTGCATAGGGAGCGTTAGGAGCAATCCACGGCTATTTCTAGTGTGTGTGATAGGATTAGGGATTGCGGTCAGCAGAGTTCCCACTTCCCAGAGCTTGTCCTGTATTATTAGTAACTATCAGGTCATTCCGTGTGCTCTTAACCACCAGGTCCATTATTGTCCTAACCACCAGGTCATAACAGGGCTCTGCGTGGGCTGCCGGGGCTCTGTGTGGGCTGCTGGGGGTCTGTGCTTGGCTGCCTGGGGCTATGTGCGGGCTGCCAGGGCTCAGTGCGGGCTGCCGGGGGTCTGTGCATGCCTGCTGTGGGCTCTGTGTGGGCTGCCGGGGGTCTGTGCGTGCCTGCCGGGGGCTCTGTGCGGGCTGCCGGGGCTCTGTGCAGGCCTGCCGGGGCTCTGTGCAAGCTGCCTGGGGTCTGTGCGGGCTGCCGGGGGTCTGTGTGTGACTGCCGGGGCTCTGTGCGGGCTGCAGGGGCTCTGTGTGGGCTGCCGGGGCTGTGTGGGCTGCCGGGGCTCTTTGCGTGACTACCGGGGGCTCTGTGTGGGCTGCGGGGGCTCTGTGCGGGCTGCCGGGGCTCTGTGCGGGCTGCCGGGGGTCTGTGCGTGCCTGCCGAGGGCTCTGTGCAGGCTGCCAGGGCTCTTTGCGGGCCTGCCAAGGCTCTGTGCGAGCTGCCAGGGGTCTGTGCGGGCTGCCGTGGGTCTGTGCGTGGCTGCCGGGGGCTCTGTGCGGGCTGCCGGGCTCTATGCGGGCTGCCGGGGGTCTGTGCGAGCTATACATACATACAGACATGCAGAACATTAAACATAGAGTACATACTCACCATTACTTGTCATTTTGTTCCCCGAAGCCACAAACAACCAATATCCTCCCTGTCTGCAGAAATCCACGAGTGTCCCACGACGATCTCCCATGGAGAACGGCAGCATCAGCTGATGCGACCACTCTCCAGGGGCTCCAGGAACACAATCACTGGAGGAAGGTATCCTTCTGCCCTGTATCCCTCCGCCACTTTAAAAAAATAGTCCCTAGTCTTACAGATGCGCCATTTCTGGGGTGGCTGCAGACTGGTATTTGTAGCCGGGGGGGGGGGGGGGCAATATCCATGGCCCCTCTCTAGGCTATGAATATCAGCCCGCAGCTGTCTGCGTAGCCTTTCTGGCTATAAAATATAGGGGCACCTCACGTCATTTTTTGGGAGGGTCCCCCTATTTTAATAGCCAGTAAAGGCTACGCAGACAGCTGCGGGCTGATATTCATAGCAGGCTACAAATATTGGCCCCCGGCCGACGGCTTTCCCCCTCCGGCGCAGAAAATTGCACGGGATCCCATGCCGTTTTTTTCTTTTAAATTAAATGCTCATTACGGCTTCTTTCACACTTGCGTCAGTACGGGTCCGTCGCTATGCATCGGGCTGACGTACCGACTCACGTTGTGAAATTTGTGCCCCGACGTGGGCAGCGGATGCAGTTTTTCAACCCATCCGCTGCCCATTCTGAAGTCTGGGGAAGATGGGGCGGAGTTTTGGCCGCACATGCGCGGTAGAATATAGCAGATGCGACAGACAAAAAAACGTTCACTTAAACGTTTTTTCGTGCCGACGGTCTGCCAAAACACGACGGTTCCGTTGCACGACGGACGCGACGTGTGACCATCCGTCGGGATCCGTCGCTAATACAAGTCTATGGGTAAAAAACACTTTCATGCGGGCACATTTGCAGGATCCGTTTTTTTCCAAAAATGACGGATTGCTAAAAATGCAAGTGTGAAAGTAGCCTTAGAAACATCGGCCTTTCTATTATCTATTATATATCTATGGATATATCTATCTATATATTTATAGATAGAAAAAGAAAACAAAAAGCAGCACCAAAAGAAGACAAAGGGTGCAAAAAATCCTTCCAGGTATGTACTAAACCTCATGCTATTGTCCAGAAAAATGAAGGCAGCACTGCAATAGGAAAAAATAGGTGATTTATTAGCCCAAATCACCTATTTTTTCCAATTGGAGTGCTGCCTTCATTTTTCAGGACTAAATTTATAGATAGATATATCTATAGATACATAGATGTATCTATCCATATAACTGGCTGCTTTCACACATCAGGTTTTTGCCGTCAGGCACTGTAACGGGGTCTACCAAGCTGGGGTACCTCTTGCAGTACCACCCCGTGTGTCAGGAGGTCCACTCTGCTTTTGCTGGAATCTGAATGAAGGACGCTGGCTGGAATTCCTTGGTTACATGAGAGCATATAAAAGCTGACTGCTACCTCACGTATTTCCAATCTAAGAACAACCTTTATTTACAGCACACAGAATATATAACACAGATACAGAGGGCAGGCCAATAGGAAAACAGCAGGCCAGACATGCATTACAATAGCCGCAGGGGGCCGGAGCCTGCCAATATTTACTGTGGGAATTACAAAGGTGGGGGGAGGTCAGAAAGAGAATATCTTGTCCAGGGGCGCAGCCTGTGGACTGATGCATTTCACATGGAAACTATTATACATACATATACTGCATAACATTCTTGGTGCTGGGGGGTTCTGTAACAGGTACAATCCGGCGAGTTTTAAAAAAAACGGATCCGGTGGAAAAAACGGATCCGGGGGAAAAGAACGGATCCGACAGAAAAGAATGGATCCGGTGGAAAAAAACGGGACCGGCGGGAAAAAATGGATCAGGCGGAAAAAAACGGATCTGGTGGAAAAAAACAGATCCTGCAAATGTGCTCGCAGCATGCATTTTTTACCCATAGACTTGTATTAGCGTTGGATCGCGACGGATGGCCACACGCCACACATCATGTTTTGGCGAACCGTCGGCATGAAAAAACGTTCAAGTGAACGTTTTTTTGTCCGTCGTGTCTGACATTTTCTACCGTGCATGCGTGGCCAAAACTCCGCCCCATCCTCCCCGGACTTCAGAATGGGCAGCGGATGCGTTGAAAAACTGCATCCACTGCCCACGTCGTGCACAAATTTCAAAACGTGCGTCGGTACGTCGGCCCAATGCATAGTGACGGACCCGTACCGATGCAAGAGTGAAAGAGGCCTTAATGAGCGTTTAATTAAAAAAACGGAAAAAAACGGCGTGGGCTCCCGTGCAATTTTCTGCGCCAGAGGGGGAAAGCTGATGGTTGAGGGCCAATATTTTTAGCCTGCTATGAATATCAGCCCGCAGCTGTCTGCTTAGCCTTTACTGGCTATTAAAATAGGGGGATCTCCCCAAAAAATGACGTGGGGTCCCACTATATTTCATAGCCAGAAAGGCTACGCAGACAGCTGCGGGCTGATATTCATAGCCTAGAGAGGGGCCATTGATATTGGCCACCACCGGCTACAAATATCAGTCCGCAGCCGCCCCAGAAATGGCGCATTTGTAAGATGCGCCAATTCCGGCACTTAGCCCCTCTCTTCCCACTCCCGTGTAGCAGTGGGATATGGGGTAATAAGGGGTTAATGTCACCTTGCTATTGTAAAGTGACATTAAGGCTAGTTTCAGATTGCGTTAATGGGACCGCGCTAACGAACAGCGATGCTGTTAATAAAACACACACACATTAGGAAAAAAGTATTTTAATATTCTTCATTTAACCATACTTACCATGCTTCAGCGCCTGCAAAAAACGTAAAATAATAAACCGTATACTACCTGTCCGCCGTAGTCCAATTAATAACAAGTGTCTCATGACGATCTCCCCTATAGAACAATGACATCGGGTGATGTCACTGCTCTATAGGACCCTCAGTGACACACTGACAGGAGACAATGGCTCCTGCAGTGCATCACTGAGGTTACTAAAGTTCAAAGTCTCACTTTATGGCAATTGCTGCGTGGGAAAATTTCTCACACAGCAATGCCAAAAGTGAGACTAGGGACTATTTTTTTTTACAGAGGCGGAGGAATACAGTGCAGAAGGATACCTTCCTCCCGTCATTGTGTTCCTGGAGAGCGGTCGCATCAGCTGATGCTGCCGTTCTCCACGGGAGATCGTCGTGGGACACTCGTAGATTTCTACGGACAGGGAGTATATTGGTTGTTTGTTATTTTCTTTTTTTACAGATGACACTGGCTTCGGGGAACAAAATAACAAGTAATGGTGAGTATGTACTCACATGACATGTTTAATGTACTGTATGTCTGTATGTATAGCCCGCACAGAGTCCCGGCAGTCCACACAGAGCCCCCGGCAGGCACGCACAGAGCCCCGGCATGCACACACAGACCCCCGGCAGCCCGCACAGAGCCCCGGCAAGTATGCACAGAGCCCTGGCAGGCCCGCTAAGACCCCCGGAAGGCACGCACAGAGCCCCAGCAGGCACAGACAGAGCCCCGGAAGCCCGCACAGAGCCCGGCAGGCATGCACAGAGCCCTGGCAGCCCGCACAGAGCCCCAGCAGGCATGCACAGAGCCCCGGCAGGCAAGCACAGAGCCCCGGCAGGCCCGCTAAGACCCCCGGCACACACACACAGAGCCCCGGCAGGCACAGACAGATCCCTTGCAGCCCGCACAGAGCCCCGGCAGGCATGCACAGAGCCCTTGCAGCCCGCACAGAGCCCCGGCAGGCATGCACAGAGCCCCAGCAGGCACGCACAGAGCCCCGGCAGGCAAGCACAGAGCCCCAGCAGGCACACACAGACCCCCGGCAGGCCCGCTAAGACCCCCAGCAGGCACGCATAGACCCCGCCCGCACACACACACACATGCAGTTTCCACCCACGCAACGCCCACACTCCATTATAGTGCATCATTGCACTATGGAAACTTCCGATTCCGGTATCCGATATCGCAAAAGTATCGGAACTCGGTATCGGAATTCCGATACAGTGAATATCGGCCGATACCCGATATTTGCAGTATCGGAATGCTCAACACTAATTTCAACTAAAAGCCCAGATCCTTAGATCAGGAATATATCAGACATTTATAGGACATTTCATAATTTTCCTAAATTATTATGAAAACCTTTATAGCACATTCTACATTGTACTACTGTAACCAGTTTGTTATATATTCTGTACTCCTAATCCATCAAAATGAACACAGATAGTAGTCTGACTCTACAACTCCGTCTCCACAGCCCTGGTAACTTACTATTCACTATAGGTTACAGTCACAGCTTACCTTCTCTTGCTGCCATCAAAACAACATTTGCCAAAATAAAAGCATGCCCAAAAGAGCATTTCTGTTCAAGTAAGAGTCGCTCTATTATTGCATATGCAAAGAGCAGGAAGCATGAGTCTGGTATATCACTTTGTGCCACGGAAAATGTAAATAAAATTAATTTAAAATAAAATCATATTTAAACAAAGTAACATTTTTCGATAGCACATTCTGTTGACCCAGCCAGTAGTATAGCGTCACCTCAAAAATCAAATCATGGAGTCCTGGGGGATGTTTTGTATAGCAGGAATTATTTCTAAAACCTAAAGGGAATATGTCAGTAAGATTAACTCACCCTATCATATATTGGCATTAGGGATGAATGGACCCATGGATGTTTGGGTTCATCGGGTTCGGTTCGGGTTGAACTTGACCCCGTTCCTGAACCCAATAGAAGTCAATGGGGAACTGAACTTTGGTGTTTTAAAATGGCTGTAAAATGGTCATAGTAAGGGCTAGGGGGCTGCAAAAGGAAGCTAAATGGGGCTAAAAGCAGCAAACAAATGTGGATGGAGATATGACTTCAAGGGGTTCTGTAACCACAGTAATCATGGCAAAATAGGAAGTAAATGAATAACATAACAATTTTCACAGCGCCCCCAAAGAAACTGAGGCTTGCTAACACCAGTGGAGTTCAAAATTTCACCCACAGACCAGGGGACAGAGTACCCCCACAGAAGCAGCTAATAAATTTGAACCACAGAGCATGGGGTACAGAAACCTTACAAAAGCTGATAACAAAAATTCATCCATAGAGCATGTTTTCACATTTCCCTCAGAACAGAAATAAAAAATAATAATTTTGAACCGGGAGGAAGAGGTGGAAGAGATGGAAGAGGTGCAGGAGGATGTGGTGGGGTAGGTGGAAAAGGCAAGGGAGGAGTTATCCAATACTGTTATTTATTTCCTTTTTTTTTTAAACTTTAAACATTTTTTTGTGTTTTTTTTTTATTGAAGCAACCTAGAATTAACAAAACCAAAACTAGCAATCTAGAACACGGAGTCGTATGTCCAAGTGAAGGAAGCGGTGAACATGGCGATATGGATGGAAGAGACAAGGGAGGAATAATCCAACAATTTTTTTTGGGGGGGGGGATATTTTTTGTATTTTATTTAACTTTTTTTCATTTTTTTTATTTAAACTGACTGAAAACAACCTAAAATTAAGAAAATTAAAACTAGCGATCAAGAACCAGGAGTCCTATGTCCAAATGAAGGAAGACGTGGACGTGACGGTGAAGGTGGAAGAGGAAATGTTTTTTTTTTTTTAGAGAAATTACTTCAAAGAACATAGCGTGAACCCAAAATCTAATAACAAGCTACAACCAGGGGGAGGGTGTCCAACTGGAGAAGGAGGTGAAGGAGGAAGAGGTGGCAGTATATGTGGAAGAGGCAGAGGAGGAAGAAGCCAACACAGTTTTTCTTTTTTTTATTCGGGGAGGTGGCATACAAATGACTCGAATGGCAAAAATAGTTGAAGACTGACTGGTTTTCTAGTCATCCAAAGATATGGACAAATCCTTTGGCTCCACGCCTGGTTAATTTTCAGGAATGTTAGTGTAACACCCCAGGTAACCGGTTGTTACAGTGATGTTGCCTTCCTTTCGGGGAGGGCGATATCATGCATGAAGGCAAGGAGGATTTTGGTCTGGGTACTGTTCTGGTACATGAACCCAAACGTTTTGTAACTCTTCAGCCGGACCCAAACACCCAGGTGTTCGCCCATCTCTAGTCATCAGCTCTGGCCATATTGATGGAGTCCCACACAACATGGCACACAAGTCCCACATGGAGGCCCACTCATTGGTGGTGAAGTGGTGTTGTTCTGTGGAGCGACTCACCCATGGAGTTCTACCTTGTTGGTATGTTGCGTATGAAGTGGTGAGCGTGAAGGCAGAAGCGCAGACATGCAAACAGCAGCAGGGTGAGAATGCCGAAAGTGAGCATTTTCAGCAGCAGCTCTAGTATGTGTGGGTAGTTTTTTGAGGAAGCTCTGCACCAACAAGTTCAGCACATGCGCTAGGCAAGGGATGTGCGTCAAGCCGGCTAGGCCCAGAGCTGCTATGAGATTTTGCCCGTTATCGCACATCACCAGACTGAACTTCAGGTTCACCAGCACCAACCACTCATCTGTCTACTGTTTGATCCCAGTTCACAGCTCCTGTGTGTTGTGAGATTTGTCCCCCAAATAGGGGAGTTTAAGAATAGCCTGCTGTCATTTCATCCTGGCTGTGCTGAAGTTGAGCGTATAGGTCTTACTGTAACCGGATGAGGAGGCAATGGAGGAAGCGGAGTAAGAGGAGGCAACATGCCCAGATAAATAATCAGCAATCCTAGGTGCTGGTAGGGCACGAGCTAGAACGACTTACACCTCTGTCCCAGCCGCTACTTCATTTACCCAGTGGGCAGTTAGGGCGATGTAACATCCCTGCCCATGCTTAATGGTCCAAGTATTGGTGGTTATGTGGACCTTGCCACTAAAGGTGTTGCAAACTGCACACCTGATTTGGTCTACAACATGTGTGTGCAGGACATAGATGGCCCAATGAAAAAGTAGTGGCGGCTGGGAACCATGTACTACAGGACAGCCACCACTATTTGTTTTAAATTGTCCATCTCCACCAGCCAGAATGTTAGCATTTCAAAGGCCAGTTATTTGAAAATGCTGCCATTGGAGACCATGGCTTATGGGTAGCTTGAGGGGTATCTCCTTTTTTTCTAGAGAGTGTGAGAAATGGAAAGCTTAACACTTCTGTGAGAAGGTGTGGAGATGCTAGGTGATACTGGTGGTGGTGAGCTGTCAAATCCTCTCTTTGCAGGGAGGCAGGTGGCCTTGTTGATTATGAGCAGGAAGAAGACGCCAACACTGTAGCAGTAGAGGGAGCAAGGGGAGGCACATATCTGCCATTCTTTTTAAGGTGTGAACTCTACTGCACCATGTGCTTGGAATTCAGATGCCTCATCATGCACGTTTTGCATAGGTTCAGAAGATTTATACCTCACTTCAGGGTCTGACGGCACAGCGTGCAAACCACCAGTCGCTTGTTGTCAACACATTCACTGAAGACATGCCACAACAGGTAGTTCTTGCATGTTTTTGCATGCAGACTTCAGCAACGCAGTGGGCAGTAGCAGCCGACGTACTGGCTAGGGGCTGCCCGCTGAGCCCTTACACCCTGCCCCCTGTTTTGCTGCGCTTCTGGGGCAGCATGGCCACCTCCTCTTCCTCCGAACTACGCACGTCACTGGGATGCCTTCCACTCCATGTGGGGTCTAGGACCTCATCATCCCCTGCATCAACTTCCATGAACTCCTCAACCCTGCCCTCTTTGCTGTTCTGAACACTACATAAAGACGCTGCAGTTGGCAAATGAATTTCGTCATCATCTGTCTTTTGCTGCCATGGTCTATTGACCGTGTACACTAGCCTTCCTACATACTCATCCTCCAAGATAATAAGTGGCTGTGCATCAGGGAACTCAGTCTTTTCTACTTCTGGGGCAGAGTCAGGTGGATGGGCCACGGAACCATAGCCAGCAGAGTCATCAATAAGCAGAAGAGACTGCTGCATGACTTGGGGCTCAGACTGATTGGCTGAATTGCAAGAGGGTGAGGTGGAAGCCGGATGGCCATTGTCCTCAGGTGCTAATTGTGCACTTTCTGCAGTGGGTTAGGTGGAATGTAATGCAAAGGAACTGGTGCCACTCTCAGCCATCCAATATAACACCTTTTTAACATCTTTTGGCCTCACCATTCATGCAGTGGTATTCTGGCCTACCAAAGGATGCATAACGTCATGTCGCCTGCGTGCACCAGAGGAAGTTGTTGAACTTGTGCATGTAGCAGGTACAGAACTACTACGTGCTCTCCACACAATGCTCACAAAGAGATGGCAGAATAGTAGATTTATTTTTTTGCAACGCTACAAGAAAACATACAGAAGTCCTGAAAAATTATTTCTTTGGCCTACAAATGGCAAAAAGATTCCTGATGCCAATTATTAATTTCTTAGGGTATGTTTCCACGGTCAGGAATGGCTCAGTATTAGCTCAGGATATGACACAGGTAAAATTGCATCTGAGGCCACTGGCAGGTCACCTACGTTTTTTATGTGTTTTTCATGCGGATTTGTGTGTGTTTTTGTAAGCTAAATAAAATATACAAAAAAAAGAATTGTGATGTCATTTCTTGTCCAAACTCATCTTTTACGTACTCCATTAAAGAATAATGTTTACACACACCACAGATAGATAGATAGATAGATAGATAGATAGATAGATAGAGCTATTGACAGATATATAGATAGATATAGCTATAGATATATCTATAATTAGATAATAGATATATAGATCTATAGATAGATAGATAGATAGATAGATAGATATGTAATAGATAGATAATAGATAGATAGATAGATAGATAGATAGATAGATAGATAGATAGATAGATAGATAGATATGGATAGATAGATAGATATAGATAGATAATAGATAGATAGATATGTAATAGATAGATAATAGATAATCTATCTATCGATATATCTATCTTTCGTATTTATATATTATCTATCTATAGATCTATCTATCTATCTATAGATCTATATATCTATTATATATTATATATATATATTAGATCTATAGATAGCTAGATAGATATATCGATAGATAGATAATAGATATATCGATAGATATATCGATAAATAGATATATCGATAGATAATACCAAGCCCGATGTTTAGTAATAAACATAATAAAATGGTACATAAAGAGATAGGCCGGGATCACACATGCGAGAAACTCGGACGAGTCTCTCGCATCTTAATACCCAGCACTGCCGCCGGCACTCGGGAGTGGAGCACGCCACTGCATGTATTTCTGTGCAGCCGCACACTCCGCTTCCGAGTGACGGCAGCAGTGCCGGGTATTGAGGTGCGAGACTCAAGTAAGTTTCTCACAAGTGTGACCCCAGCCTTAAATGCATTATCTGTTTAATTAAAAAAAAATTGAAAAAAAAAATGGCGTGGGCTCCTGCGCAATTTTCTGCACCAGAGAGGGGAAGCCAGCGACTGGGGGCCGACGTTTATAGCCTGGGAAGGGATTAATACCCAAGGAGCTTCCCAGGCTATGAATCTCAGCCCGCAGCTGTATACTTAGTCTTTACTGGCTATTAAAATAGGGGGACACCCCAAAATAATGATGTGGGGTCCCCCTATAATTTATAGCCAGAAAGGCTATGCAGACAGCTGCAGGCTGATAGTCATAGCCTAGGAAGGGGCCATGGATATTGCCCCCCCCCCCCGGCTACAAACACCAGGTCACAGCCGCCCCAGAAATGGCACATCTGTAAAATGCGCCAATTCTGGCACTTAGGCTCTCTCTGCTCACTGCCCTGTAGTGGTGGCATGTGGGGTAATAAGGGGATAATGTCACCTTTGTAAGGTGACATTAAGCCGGCTTAGCAATGGAGAGGCATCAATAAGACACCTATCCATTACTAATCCTTTAGTTGTTAATGGGTTAAATAAACAAAGACACAGCCAGAATAAAGTCTTTTAATGAAATAAAACACCACAGTTTTGCCATCTTTATTATACTGGTAATCCATGTGAAGCCATCAATCTCCTGAAAAAAAAATAAAATAAACCAACAGTATACTCCCTGTTCCGACGCAGTCCCTCACGACGAGTCCAGCTCTGCTCCATCTGGATGCCTGACATCCAGACATAGCAGAGCTTGTAGATGTCCACTGGAGATAACTCTGGACAATCACACCCATGTGGTCAGCTGACCGTGAGAACTAGCCAAGGGTGACCTCAGATAACCCCCGATCACGTGCACGCACGGCAGTTCTCGTGGTAAGCTAAGTTATCGTGAGAACTGCAGTGGACGCGGACTTCCGGCAGTGTGGCAGGTAAGAGATTATTTAAATTAGTAGACATGCGTAGTAAGCTGTGTCTACGCAGTTATTACGCATGTGACTAATCTATGGGAAATTTACGCTGCATCGTAAATAGACATGCTGGGGTCTATAAAGACGAGCCGCATGTCAGGATACGCAGGTCTGCCACCTGCGTCTGCGAACTCATAGTGGAGATGGAAATAAAATGAACGTACAGTTGTAAAGTGATTGAGAAAGAGGGACGGACAGGGACTGAAATTCAGCCCTGGCATTTGAAATCACACATGTCCATGATGTCCCCGCCCCCGAACATCAGATAGGGATATATTACTAATATTACTCTGCCTTGAGGAAATCAAAATTTACTACAAGACCAATATTTCTAATAATACCAATAATATTGCTATATAAATAATTGTAATATCAAAATAATAATATTGCAATATTACAGACAAATACCAACAAACCATAACCAATTATTACCAGCATATACAATATTGATAGTAGCACCATAAAGTCAATGTAACTTCAGACTTCTGAATCCTCATAACGCACACTGTGAGGATTCTCCAGTGCCGGCATTGGAAGCAGCCTTCATGTGACCGCAAGTATATGATTATCACACCACCAGCCACAATCCGACTAATTGAACTCGGTTTTGCTAATTTCACATACTTAACGGTAACACGAGCAGGGGCATACATAGAAATAATAGGCGCCTCATAGAAAAAGTCTTATCACATCACAGTCAAAGAAGAGCATATCGCCCAACATTTTAAGAAACGGAGAAGGAAATGTATTTCAGCACTTCAACAGTTATTTTGCCCCTACTGAAGTACCTAAGTGGAATCACTCTCTATGATAACCCTTTCATGACCCCCGTAGAGTATTATGCCCCCATAAACTGTGATTGCCTCACAAACCTTACACAAAGTACGATGCCTCTTAGCACCCCACATAATAAGATTGCCACCACAGCCTCCCATGCAGTATGATATCCACCACAGTCCCCAATATACAGTATGAGAGGCACTACAGATCCCCCTCTGCAATATGATATCCACCACAGGCCCCTATAAAAAGTGTGATGTCCACCAAAGCCCCCCGTACAGTGTGATGGTCACTACAACCCCCACATAGTATAATGTTTCCCATAGACCTCCAGACAGTATAATGTCCACCACAGCCACCCCACACAGTATGATGTCCACCACAACCACCCTACACAGTAAGATGGTCCCTCCACAAACACCCCACACAGTATGATTGATCCTCCATGCACTATGAAGATCCCCCATAGCCACAATACAGTATGATGGTCCCCCCACAGTCCCCTATATAGTATGATGGTCCACATCACAGCCCCCTATATAGTATAATGGTCCACCTCACAGCCCCCATATAGTATGATGGTCCCTCCAACAGCCCCCTATACAATATGATGGTCCCAACAACCACCCATATAGTATGATATTTCACCTCCTAGCCCCCTATATTGTTTGATGGTCCTCATCACAGCCCCTGTTGTATAAAGTATGATGGTCCCTTCAACAGCCCCCTATATAATATGATGGTTCCCCAACACCTCGCCATATAGCATGATGATACACCCACAGCTCCTTATATATTGTGTTGGTACACCTCACAGCTCCTATGTAGTATGATGGTACCCCCAACAACCCCAATATGGTATGATTGTCCACCTCACAGTCCCCCATTTAGTATGATGGCCCTCCCAACAGCCCCCTATGTAGTATTGAAGTGACCGAGGGCAAGGTCGCCCATGTATATCCATGATCTGGCCCAGCAAAACTTCCACACTCAGATTCTATTTTAACAACCGTATCTTTACTGTTATACATTTTCTTTAACACAGCGGAACACAATAATATACAGTACAAAATAGGCCTATTCAAAGAAATAACGTGTAATAACAAACTGTCCCTCACTTTCCCTATCCACACGTTACCAGTTCCTTTGTTCCAAGAGGTTAACTTCCCACGTCGCAGGCCTGTCTGTCACTGCAGGGGACGCTCCAGCCGAAGAGAAAAACAACAGGGATTGAACAAAACTCCGTCTCTCAGGTCCAGACTGTAGTCCTTGGGGTTCAACAGGTAAGGGTGGAATGTTCGGCCTCTCAACAGAGGACCCGCTTACAGTTCATGGGCTCCAGGATCTGTGAAGATGTCACCGTTGGGTGCTCCGCAGTGTGGGAGCTGGGAACAATCTGGATGTCAGCTTCCAAGAGATAGCGGTCATCCAGGCAATCTTCTATATCGCATCTACAGGAGGACGCCAGCAGACACAGACCTCTCTCTGCACACACCAGTTTCCCGGGCTTTCTCTTTTCCTCCCCTTCCTGTTCACATGACATCACAGGGGGAAGTTTTGCCAATACAGTTTGTCCCTCTGTAATCACATTTGGCATAGGTATAACTTCTGGCCACACGGGGGCAGTGTCTGTCACAGATTCTATGTCAATGATAACAGAACAGTCACAGCCGGCCAGCTCACTACACGCCCCCCCCGCTTAAAGGTTGGCAGGCCCTGTCAACGACTGTCTCCAGGGCGGCGATGGCTGTGGAGGTTGTAGGACCCGGCTGCGAAAAGGGCCACACATATTGGTCTCTGTAGGACTGTCCCGGGGGCACTCCTGCGGTGGTCCTCGTTGTCCGCCTAACGGGTGCTAACCTCTCTTCCCGATCAGTCACCCCACTCTCTGCCCCAGTCGGTAAGTCAGTCGAGGAGGGAAGGGGTTCAGACGCTTCAGTCAGGCGAGCAGGGGTAGGGATGTCTTCCACCTCTACATCCCCGGTATCGGTGTCTCCCACAGTATTAGTGATATCCATCTCTCTAGGTATCACAGGAGGGGAGTCAGGCTGAGAACGACAGGGGCGCAACATGTTGCGGTGCAGGGTGCGGAGGCTGCCGCTGTCTTCGCCTTGTACTTGGTAGACGGGGCCACCAGGGTACGGGTGTCCAATTATTCGATAGACTTCGGTCTCCCACTTGGGCCGGAGTTTTCCTTGCGGTTTCTTTATACGAACTAGGACAAGTTGACCCACACTCAGTAGGTCTTCTTGTACTGGAAGTGGATCAGCGTGGACCTGGTCCTGGATCTGCTGTTCCACCAGCTGGTAGACAGTTTCCATCCTTTGACGGTGTGCTTATAGCCAGGAAGGATAGGTACCACAGGTGTCTTCATCAGAGTTAGACAGGTGTAGTTCATGGATGCCTTTGCCTGGGCGGCCAAAAAGGAGGGTGTAAGGCGTGTATCTGGTGACAGAATGAACTTGATTGTTATAGGCCCACAGCAGTTCTGGGAGGAATCGAGGCCAGTCGGGCTTTTTGTCTTCTGCTAAGGTTCGGATCAGTTGTAAGAGGGTCCGGTTGAAACGTTCACACGCGCCATTCCCTTGCGGATGATACGGGGTGGTCCTGGACTTCTTGATTCCATACATCTGCTGGAGTTCTTCAATGACTCGCCCTTCGAAATACGCCCCCTGATCAGAGTGTAGCCGCTCCGGACACCCGTAGACCCGAACGAAGTGCTGACAGATGGCCTGTGCAGCTGATTCGGCAGTCTGATCTTTGGTAGCAACAGCGACGGCGAATTTCGTGAAGTGGTCTACCATCACCAGACAGTACTGGTAGCCACTATTCGCCGTTCCAATCAACAGATAGTCCACCATCAACAATTCGAGGGGCCTGGATGTGCTAATAGTCTGGACGGGTGCACGCTGCTCAGTAGACTTGTGGAGTTCACATGTACGACATCCTAGGCAGACGTTTTCAACCAGCTTACGGAGTCCTGGGCAAAAAATGAATTGCTGGGTCCACCGGAGGGTCTTGTCTATGCCGAAGTGGCCGTTCCTTCTGTGGGCTTCAGCCACCATCTCATGGGCCAGCTGCACCGGGACGACAATCTGCAAACATTCTTCCAGCATATGGGATAAAAGGGCCCTGCGATACAAGACTCCATCCTTCACGATCAGCCGATCCCATTGGGCAAGTAGGGCAGAGGTCCTGGTTGAGAGTCGGGCTCTTACTTCGGAGGGTGGTTTCTCTTGTGTCTTCACGTACTGTTTCAGTAAGACGTGTTCAGGGTCTCGATCTTGAAGCTTGGCCCATTCTTGTTGGGACAGGGGTGACCCCACTATGGCTTCGATCCCGCCTACAGCATACTGGCGGCTATCTTCTATTTGTTTAGCTAGCCGGGCAAAGTCGGGCAGTTCATCTTCCTCCAACTCTTCATCCCGGTCCCCCACTGGCGAGGATGATGTCACTCTGGAAAGGCTGTCAGCATTCTGATTCTCCGTCCCCGCTCTGTATTTAATTTTGTATTGGAATCTAGAGAGCCTTGCCATCCAGCGCTGTTCCATTGCCCCTAGTTTGGCATTTTCTAGGTGGGCAAGAGGATTGTTGTCTGTCACGACCAGCACCTCCGCCCCTGTCAGGTAGCCAGCAAATTTCTCTGTCATAGCCCAGGTCAGGGCCAGGAGTTCCAGGCGGAAAGAGCTGTAGTTGACGGGGTTCTTTTCGGTGTCACGGAGGGATCTACTGGCATAGGCTATTACGCGTTCCTTGTTATCTTGGACTTGGGAGAGGACCGCCCCGAGACCTTGAAGGCTGGCGTCTGTGTATAACTGGAACGGCAGGGTGTAATCTGCAAATGCCAGAATAGGGGGCGATGTCAAAGCAGCTTGAAGCGCCCGGAAGGATTTTTCTTGGTCGGGCCCCCAGCTGATGCGTCGTCCTCTGGGACTGTTCGCGGTCCCTCGGAGAGTCTCATGCAGTGGTTCCGCAAGCCGGGCAAAGTCCTTGACAAATCGGCGGTAATAGCCCGCTAGTCCCAGGAAAGCCTGGACTTCTTTGATGGTAGTTGGTTGTGGTCACTCTCGGACAGCTGCTATCTTCTCTGGAGAGGGTTGGACACCTTCGGCTGAGATCCGGTGTCCCAGGTAATCGATCTCCTGCTGGAATAGACGGCACTTGCTGGGCTTCAACTTCAAGCCGTGTCTCTTCAAGCGCTGGAGCACTTTGCCAAGCTTGTGAAGATGATCCTCAAAGGTGGCGGAGTATACCACGATGTCATCAAGGTATATCAGCGTGAATTCGAAGTTGAAATCTCCCAGACAGCGTTCCATCAGTCTCTGAAAGGTCCCTGGTGCGTTACTCAAGCCGAATGGCATCCGGTCAAACTCGTACAGGCCCATGGGAAGGATGAAGGCGGTCTTTTCTCTGTCCTTCTCACTCATGGGGACCTGCCAATATCCACTGGCCAAGTCTAGAGACGAAAAATATTTGGCCTTCTTCAGGGCGGTCAGTGACTCTTCGATCCGGGGGAGTGGATAGGAGTCCCGGATCGTGCACGCGTTCAGCCGACGGTAGTCTACGCAAAATCTCAGGGACCCATCTTTCTTTTTGACTATCACCACGGGTGCAGCCCATGGGCTCTGGCTCTCCCGCACCACTCCAGCGTGTAGCATAGATTCTAAGAGGCTTTTCACCTCCTGGTATTGTTGAGGTGGTATTTGTCGGTACCTCTCGCGAATAGGGGCAGTATCGCCCGTGGGAATCTCGTGTTGGATACTGGTGGTGTACCCGAAGTCGGTGTCATGCTTTGCAAAGGAGTCTTGGTGTTCTCGCAATAGTCCCTCCACTTGAGACACTTCCTGTTTGGTGTACTGGGACGGGTTCAGTTGCACTTTTTCCAGTAATTTTCGCCCAATATCTTCATCATCTGCTTGAGCATTTATGGCTGAGACAGTTACCGTCCAGCCATCTTCTGTAGACGGGGTGAATTGTAAGGGCCCCATGGGGTTCACTTCTGTGGGTAGAGCATATACTCTGGCAAGTTGCGTGCCAGCTTCGAGGGCTACATCTACGTCTGCGGTGTTGTTCAGCCGGACAGGGACTCTTCCGTTCCTCACGACGGCTAGGGTGCGGGCGACCAGTGGGTTTAGCTTACCCCCACTTGGAGCCCTCGGCTCGATTAACACTTCAACTCCTTCAATCTGTCGGTTGGTGTTAAGAGGCAGGGAAATGACTGTCTCTTTTTCAGCGGGCAAAGTAATCCGGGTACAGCGGGGCACTTTAATGGCTGCTAGGGGTAGTTGTTCCTTTGCCATCTGTTGGAGTCCAACGGTCCGGATTACGCGCTGGAACGCCAGACGAGTCGGTTTATGTTTCGTAACTTTCTGCCAGTACTTGGGCCCTTTTCTTGTCAACAGCATAAGATCCAGGTCTTTCAAGATATTCATTCCGATTATTACTGGGGTCTCGGAGCCGAAGCCTTCCTTGACAATGACGATTCCTCATTTCCCTAGGTCTTGTCCGCAGGCCTTCGTATCCATCCAGGCGACTCCGGTTACTGGAATGGGTAGGTTATTAGCCGCAATTATCTTAATGGCGGTATCTGGATCACAAGCAGTCCTTGGTTTGAGGTACTTTTCATAAAACTGTTCAGAGATCGTGGTCACTTGCGACCCAGTGTCCATCAATCCTTGTACTGCAACTCCCTCCAGAATAACTTCAAGTGTGGGACTACTCGAGGCAAGAGTACTCCGTTGCTGGCTCTGTTTTTCTACACCCCATTCTCTGTCCCCCCCTGCTGCTCGAATCTCAGCTGCAGGGGTGTCTAGTTTAACGGCGGCCATTGTGGTGAGACCTGGCGTGGCTGCTCTGCTCGTGGATGTAGCTGATATTCTGTTCGTCGTGGTAACTGATGGTTTGTTCGTTGAGGACAACGATTCGCCCTATGACGAGGATCACCACATGACCAACACGGTCCTGCGGGACGGCTAGGTTGCATCCGCTGGTCTCTCTGTCGTTCTAGTGTTAACTGTGACACCTGTTGCTGTAAATCTGCTACCATCTGTTTCAGCTCCTCGGTGTCACTGTTGGGCTGTTTAACGTCTAATATGGATCTGCACGCAGCGCTTTGAGTCCCCACATCCATGACGGGTCCCCTAGAACGTTCTATGGCCTCCTGCTTGACTTCAGCGAAGGTGAGAGTCGGCGTCATCCGAATCAAGTCCTGTAGCGTACGGTTAAGATACTGGTCTCTCAGCCCTATAACGAATTGGTCTCTCAGTACCAGGTCACGAGGAGCTATAGTAGTCAGTTGTTCCCCTTTTGCACAGACTTGTTCAAGGAGTACCTGAAGGGCATTTGCATATTGAGGGATGTCTTCCCATTCAAGCTGTGTCCGTCTAAAGAACAGGTATCGCAGTGTTCCCTGGTACGTAGTAGGTCCATAGGTCTTTTCCAGCACCCGCACCAAGTCCTCCAACGTACGCTGCCCCCTGACCGTCTCCAGTCTGACTGTCGTCCATGCCTCCCCCTCTAGCGTCAGTACCGCCATTTCTGCCAAGGTCTTAGGGTCAATATTATACATTTCTCCCAGTATCCGCACTTGTTCCGCCCATTCTGGTACGGGGTAGTTTCGCCCGCCAAACTTCCTGACCTGGTTTACAATGGACACCGGCGGCGGTTTCTGACTGTACACTGGGTGGGAATCCTGCTGGGCACAGATCCTGCCGACTACGCCAGATGAAGTGACCGAGGGCAAGGTCGCCCATGTATATCCATGATCTGGCCCAGCAAAACTTCCACACTCAGATTCTATTTTAACAACCGTATCTTTACTGTTATACATTTTCTTTAACACAGCGGAACACAATAATATACAGTACAAAATAGGCCTATTCAAAGAAATAACGTGTAATAACAAACTGTCCCTCACTTTCCCTATCCACACGTTACCAGTTCCTTTGTTCCAAGAGGTTATCTTCCCACGTCGCAGGCCTGTCTGTCACTGCAGGGGACGCTCCAGCCGAAGAGAAAAACAACAGGGATTGAACAAAACTCCGTCTCTCAAGTCCAGACTGTAGTCCTTGGGGTTCAACAGGTAAGGGTGGAATGTTCGGCCTCTCAACAGAGGACCCGCTTACAGTTCATGGGCTCCAGGATCTGTGAAGATGTCACCGTTGGGTGCTCCGCAGTGTGGGAGCTGGGAACAATCTGGATGTCAGCTTCCAAGAGATAGCGGTCATCCAGGCAATCTTCTATATCGCATCTACAGGAGGACGCCAGCAGACACAGACCTCTCTCTGCACACACCAGTTTCCCGGGCTTTCTCTTTTCCTCTCCTTCCTGTTCACATGACATCACAGCGGGAAGTTTTGCCAATACAGTTTGTCCCTCTGTAATCACATTTGGCATAGGTATAACTTCTGGCCACACGGGGGCAGTGTCTGTCACAGATTCTATGTCAATGATAACAGAACAGTCACAGCCGGCCAGCTCACTACAGTATGATGGTACCACAACAGTACACTAGATAGTATGGTGGTTCACCCCACAGCCTCTTATAGGATATGATGGTCCAACCCTCAATGTTCAATATAGTGTGATGGTCCCCCACAACACTCCAAAAATAAAAAAAAATCCCTTTACTCACCTAATCCAGACACTTCATTCTCCGCAGCATCTGACTCCTCTTCTATCCATTATCACAGTGGATGCTGGCGGTGCAATGCAGTGACGTCATTTCACCACCGACATCCACTGTTGGTGCTGGCCTCCAGCAAGTCGCAGACAGAAAGGACGCTGGGATAAGTGACTGAGTCAGTGACTTTGTGCTTCGTCACAACTGTTGACAATATGGGCATCTTGGAGATGCAGATTCTAATTACAAAATAGCAGACAAGGCAGCCCACGACCAGACAGGACCTTCTGGCATTTGCCAGAATTGCCAGATGGCCAGTCCAGCTCTGTTGAGGACGGTAGCTGTGAATGAGCTGCTACCCATCACGCCCTGGCACTTTACAAGAAAAATGTGTCCCAATCCCTATGTGGGGACAGGTGTGGGGTGCATCACACTCACTTGTAGGTCGCAGGCTTCCGCTGCCTCCAGGCCTCCTTCTTCAGAAGTCGCCACACATAGCTTAGATCAAATTGTAACATGCAGAATTGGGCAAAACACTTCCAATTCCTTGTTTCCTTAATACAGTACATTTCCAGCATTACTGTCCATTCTTCCTGGACTATCACTGCGCATAATAGCTCTGTCAGCCCCAGGGATTCCCTGTCCAGGTCTGCAGTGCACCCGGGATCAGTTACCTCCCCTTCTCGTGATTCTAAGTCCACTGTCTTGTGTACATCAGAGGATAAGGTATTCTTCGTAGTGCCTATATTGAGGCTTGAGCTCCGAGCATTGCAAGGGATCCCAGTAAGGCCTCCCACTGCCCAAAAAAATAGATACTTTCTTACTGTAACTTTAACTTTGCTACTGTATTTCCCTATCTGTATATATATCTATCTTTCTATCTATCCGCAACCAGCTCCTTTTTACTCCCACTAAGGGCTCTTCCCTACTATATGTAACTGGGAAGATATACTTTTATCAACACTATGCATTGCATTTGCATGTACTAAACATATTACATTTATATACTGCTTACCAAAGTATATTGTATCCTATGGTTTCTACCGTATGTCCTAAAATCTAACCTATGTATTATATTACTTATCTTATACTTTACACTTCCTGTCTTCTTACTGCACCGTATGCCTACTATACCAAAAATACTTGTTCCCCATGATACATTAAGGCTAGTTTCACACTAGTGTTTCCCTGATCTGCGGCGGGCTGCGGACATCCTCCGTGAAGCCCTGCCCTCAGCCGCACCACCGCTGCTAGCTCCGCCTACATCTGCATGTGGCCCGCATGCGGCCTGCGTACCTATATTTAACATTAGGTACGCAGGTCGTGCGGCTGTATGCGGATTGTGCCGCATGCATTGTTTTGACGATGCGGAAAAAAAAAATACTACATGGCTGCGTCTCTGCTGGTCGCCGCATCGTCAAAATGACCTAATGTTAAATATAGGTACGCAGGCCGCATGCGGGCCGCATGCAGATGTAGGCGGAGCTAGCGGTGGAGGTGCGGCCGAGGGCTGGGCTTCACGGAGGAAGTCCGCAGCCCGCCGCAGATCAGGGAAACGCTAGTGTGAAACTAGCCTAACAAGGAGGATAAACCTATAATGCTTATTATCACACACTATACATTATGCTGTGGCTTATAAAACTTTGGGCACCACTGGTCAAAATTACTGTTACTGTATTGTGAACAGTTAAATAAGTTGAAGATGAAATAATCTGTAATAGGCCTAAATTTAAAGATGACACATTTAGGCAAAAAAATATATATTTTCATCTTTTACATTTTAAAAATTACAAAAAGGACAATAGGTTGATGCAAAAGTTTGGGCACCCTTAGGTAATTGTGTGCTCAGATAACTTTGACCAAGGTTTCAGACCTTAATTTGCCTGTTAGGGTTATTGCTTGTTCATTATCATCATTAGGAAAGGCCAGGTAATGCAAATTTCCAAGCTTTATTAAAACCCAGCCTCCTCTAACCTTTTGCCAAAAAAAAGCAGCCATGGGTTTTTCTAAGTAGGTACCTGGCACTCAGAAAATGAAAATGGTGAAGACCCACAAAGCAGGAGAGGGCTATAAGAAGATAGCAAATCCTTTTCAAGTTGCCCTTTTCTCAGTTTGAAATGTAATTTAGAAATGAAGGTCAAGATAAGCTCTGAAAGACCAAGCAAAATTTCAATGAGAGCTGCTTATAGGATTGCCTATAGGATAGGACCTTTGGAAAGATTTGCCAAACTGTGGAGTTGTGGTACATTGTTTTACTGTTCAGAGACACCTGCACAAATATGTCCTTCATGGAAGAGTCGTCAAAAGAAAACCTCTCCTAAGTCCGAGTCCTCACCATAAAATTCAGCTTCAGAAGTATGCAAAAGAATATCTAAACAAGCCTGATGCATTTTGGAAACAAGTCCTGTGGATTGATGAGGTTAAACTAGAACTCTTTACCACAATGATCATAGGTATGTGTGGAGAAAAAAGGGCACAGAATTTCAGGAAAAGAACATCTTGCCAACCATTAAGCATGGAGGTGGATCAATTATGCTTTGTGTTGTAGTCAATGGCACAAGGAACATTTCATGGATAGAGGGAAGAGTGGATTCAATGAAATTGCAACAAATGCTTGATGCAAACATATCTGTGAGGATCAACTGTGGAGACTATAGAGTGGACCCACTGGACTGTGACAACGAACCTCCTACGGGCGAGCTGACCAAGTGCACCACCCCCTATACAGGGAGCGTTAGGGGCAGACCCGAGGGAGACTATCGCCACGGCAGCTGGTAAGGAAGGACGGACAAGAAGGCAACTAATAGGGATCAGTAAGGACTAACAAGGAGACAGAAACAGGGAGAGCGTGGGAATACGGACTGGACGGAGAGGACGAGCAGGAAGGCAAGACGCAGGAGCAGGGACCGGAGGGAGGACACAGGCAGACAGGCTGGAGACTGGAACACGGACTAGGTGAAGGACGGAGGCAGGCAGGCAGGCAAGGACACTGGAACACGGACAGGATGGAGGACACCGGAAGGCAGGCACTAGGAGGAAGCAAAGAAGAAGACCAGGATTAGCAAAAGGATACAGCAACGGGAAGTGAGCGGTGAACAAGAAGGCAGGAAGGAATCCAGGAGAGACGTGGAGCCAGATACACTTGTAGATCACAAATGACAATCAAGCACCGCCGAGGGGAAGAGGTGGCCTGATAAAGAGAGCGAAGGCATACCTTCTGGGTCAGAGTGCACAGAGCGGCGCAAAAGGCACAGCCAGGATCAATGAGAGATGTGTGCGCGCGCGCCATAGAACCCAGAGCGCGCGCGCACCCGAGGAGGAGCAGGAGCCGAGCGCACAGGAAGAGCAGAAGACCAGAAGCAAACAGGGACACGCCGGGATGCCGCAGCGTGGTAAGCATGAGACACATGCGGCGAGGCAGGCAGGAGCATAACAGTACCCCCCCCTTATGCCCCTCCCTCCTAAGACCCGAAAGAAATTTTGCCAGGATTCGAGGAGCTTGGATGTTCTCCCGAGGCTCCCAAGATCTCTCCTCGGGACCAAAACCCCTCCAATCAACCAGGAAAAAGGTCCTCCCTCTAATCTTTTTCATAGCAAGAATGTCTTTAACTTCAAAGACATCATTACAAAAATTAGGCTGAGGAGAACGATTGAAAGTGTAATGGAACTGTTGTGAATTCTGTGGCAGAGCTCCCTCCTGTGGTCACAAGTGGTACTTTGGCTGATTCTCTCTGGGAGCTTCCGTTTGTGGAGGAAACTGGTACTGCTGCTTCTGAGTTTCCTTCCTCAGGTATCTGGTGAGGTCGTTAGGTGCTTCTCTACTTAACCCCACCTAATGCTTTGATTCTTGGTTCCTGTCAATGTTCCAGTGTTGGACTTGTGTTTCTCTGGATCATTCCTGTGGCCTGCTGCTCTGCATAGCTAAGTGCTTCTTTGCTATTTGTTGCTATTTTTTCTGTCCAGCTTGTCTATTTGTTTTGCTGGAAGCTCTGGGACGCAAAGGGTGTACCTCCGTGCCGTTAGTTCGGTACGGAGGGTCTTTTTGCCCCTTTGCGTGGTTTTCTTTAGGGTTTTGTGTAGACCGCAAAGTTATCTTTCCTATCCTCGTTCTGTCTAGAATATCGGGCCTCACTTTGCTGAATCTATTTCATCCCTACGTTTGTCTTTTCATCTTACTCACAGTCATTATATGTGGGTGGCTGCCTTTTCCTTTGGGGTATTTCTCTGAGGCAAGGTAGGCTTATTTTTTCTATCTTCAGGCTAGTTAGTTTCTCAGGCTGTGCCGAGTTGCATAGGTAGCATTAGGCGCAATCCACGGCTGCCTCTAGTTGTGTTTGGAGAGGATCAGGGATTGCGGTCTGCAGAGTTCCCACGTCTCAGAGCTCGTTCTATTATTTTGGGTTATTGTCAGATCACTGTATGTGCTCTGACCTCCATGTCCATTGTGATACTGAATTGCCTTTCATAACATGGAACCAATTGAGGACCACAGGCTTCAGGAGGGAAACATGAAAAGAATTGGGGATGCGGAGTGAAGCAGGAAGTTTCAACTTATAAGAGACATTATTGATACGGGACAAGACCTCGAAGGGCCCAATAAAGCGGGGACCCAGTTTGTGCGAAGGCACTTTTAAGCGGACAAACTTGGAAGATAACCACACCTTATCACCGGGCTGAAAAAGAGGAGAGTTCAAGCGCCTCTTGTCCGCATGTCTCTTCATTCTGGCGCAGGCCAGTTCAAGAGCGGTCCTGGTCTCCTGCCAAATCCTAGAGAACTCCCCGGGCAAAAGATCGGCCACTGGGACACCTGAGACAGGAGGAACCGGAAGTGGTACACCAGGATGTTGCCCGTAGACGATGAAGAAAGGAGACTTGGAAGTAGATTCGCTGGTATGATTGTTATAAGCAAATTCGGCCCACGGAAGCAAATCTACCCAGTCGTTCTGATGAGAGTTAGAGAAGTGACGAAGATAAGTCACCAAAGTTTGATTGGTACGGTACATTCCACTTGACCATTGGTTTGTGGGTGGTAGGCAGATGAGAAATCAAGGGTGATGTCCATAAACTTGCAGAGAGACTTCCAAAAGCGAGAGATGAACTGCACCCCTCTATCCAAAACAATATGTTGAGGAAGACCGTGAATGCGAAAAATATGATGGATAAAAGCTCTCGCCAACTCAGGTGCAGAAGGTAAACCCGGAAGAGGTATAAAGTGAGTCATCTTGGAGAACCTATCAACAACAACCAGAATGACAGTGCAACCGTAAGATCGAGGCAGATCGGTGATAAAGTCCATTGCAATGTGCTGCCAAGGAGCTGATGGAATAGGGAGCGGATGAAGCAAACCGGAGGGTAAATGCCTAGGAGTCTTGTTCTTGGCACAAGACGGACATGAGACAATGAAGCTTCGGATATCCTAAAGAAGAGTCAGCCACCAATAAAAGCGGGACACAAACGAGAGTGTTTTCTTGAAGCCGACATGACCTGCCAATTTGGAAGTATTTCCCCAGCGAAGGACTTGTCTTCTGTTGCACACAGGAATTAAAGTTTTACCAGGAGGTAGAGAAGACAAACTAACAGGTGCCACCATGATGACCTTAGACGGATCCAAGATATGCGAGGGCTCCTCCTCTGTGTCAGAAGATAAGAAGGACCTGGACAAAGCGTCAGCCCTGAGTTTTTTGTTACCCGGACAAAAATGCAACTCAAAATTAAAACGGGCAAAAAACAAAGACCATCTAGCTTGTCGAGGATTAAGTCTCTGAGCAGAACGGATATATGCCAAGTTCTTGTGATTCATGAAGACTTTAAATGGGTGAACAGCTCCCTCCAAAAGGTATCTCCACTCCTCAAATGCCAACTTGATGGCCAAGAGCTCCCTGTCGCCGATGGTGTAGTTCTGTTCAGAGGAAGAGAATGTCTTGGAGAAGAAACCGCAGGGAACCAGCTTTCCAGAAGATGACCTTTGATAAAGTACAGCTCCAGCACCAGCGGCAGATGCATCAACCTCCAGAACAAAAGGTTTATTCACCTCCGGACGATGTAGTACTGGAGCAGAAGCAAAGGCTTGTTTCAGAGACGAGAAAGCATCTAAAGGTACTGTCACACTTAGCGACGCTGCAGCGATACCGACAACGATCCGGATCGCTGCAGCGTCGCTGTTTGGTCGCTGGAGAGCTGTCACACAGACCGCTCTCCAGCGACCAACGATCCCGAGGTCCCCGGTAACCAGGGTAAACATCGGGTAACTAAGCGCAGGGCCGCGCTTAGTAACCCGATGTTTACCCTGGTTACCATTGTAAAAAAACAAACAGTACATACTTACATTCAGCTGTCTGTCCCTTGCCGTCTGTTTGCTGGCCGCAAAGTGAAAGCAGAGCACAGCCACAGCGGTGAGTCACCGCTGTGTGACTCACCGCTGTGCTTTCACTTTCACTTTGCGGCCAGCAGTCAGTGCAGGAAATAGACGGCAAGGGACAGACAGCTGAATGTAAGTATGTACTGTTTGTTTTTTTACGATGGTAACCAGGGTAAACATCGGGTTACTAAGCGCGGCCCTGCGCTTAGTTACCCGATGTTTACCCTGGTTACCAGTGAAGACATCGCTGAATCGGTGTCACACACACCGATTCAGCGATGTCTGCGGGGAGTCCAGCGACGAAATAAAGTTCTGGACTTTCTTCCCCGACCAGCGACAGCACAGCAGGGGCCTGATCGCTGCTGCCTGTCACACTGGACGATATCGCTAGCGAGGACGCTGCAACGTCACGGATCGCTAGCGATATCGTCTAGTGTGACGGTACCTTAAGGCTTCAGACGACCAGATGTGGGGATTGGACCCCTTACGTATCAGAGCGGTGATAGGTCCGGGCAAAGAGGAGAAATGAGGGATGAACTGACGATAGTAATATGTGAAACCAAGGAATCGCTGGATAGCTTTGACACCATTAGGACGTGGCCAGTTGAGCACAGCAGACACCTTCTCCAGATCCATGCGTAGACCTGAGTCAGAGATAATGTAACCCAAGAAGGGAAGAGACGGCTGTTCAAAGGCGCATTTTTCAAGCTTGGCATAAAGGTGATTCTCTCTCAGGTGCAGTAGAACAAGACGAACATGCTTTCTGTGGGTGACCAGATCCGGAGAGAAAATAAGGATATCATCCAAGTAAACCACCACACAGGTGTACAGAAGATCTCGAAAAATTTAATTAACGAATTCCCGGAATGCAGCAGGAGCATTGCATAAACCAAAGGACATGACTAAATACTCGTAGTGCCCATCCCTGGTGTTAAAGGCAGTCTTCCACTCGTCTCCAGAACGAATACAGACTAAATTGTAGGCCCCACGGAGATCTAGTTTCGTAAAAATGTGTGCTCCTTGTAGTCGGTCGAATAGTTCCGGAATAAGAGGAAGTGGGTACTTGTTCTTAATTGTGATATTATTGAGGCCCCGGTAATCGATGCAGGGACAAAGAGACCCATCCTTCTTCTTGACAAAAAAGAAACCAGCGCCAGTGGGTGAAGATGACTTCCGGGTAAAACCTCTGGCTAGATTCTCCTGGACACACTCAGTCATAGCTTGAGACTCAAGAGGATTCAGTCGGTAAATTCACCCCCTGGGTGGTGTTGTGCCTGGTAAAAGGTCGATCGGGCAATCATACGGACGATGTGGGGGCAAGTTCTCCGCCTCTTTTTTGTCAAAGACGTCCAAGAAGGACCAGTAGGCCGAAGGCAAACCTGCAGGTGCCAGGTTAAACTGAAGAGTCTTTACAGGTTGCACGGAAAGAAGACACCTGGTCTGACAGGTGTGACCCCAGCGTAGGACATCACCAGATCGCCAATCCAGGACAGGTTCATGAGTTCTTAACCACGGAAGACCCAAAAGGAACGTATGAGACAACGAAGGCAATCTTCTCCCGATGCAGGGCTCCGATGTGTAACTCCACCTCTTCTGTGACAAGGGTAACAGTCTCCCGCAAGGGCCTACCATCGACCGAAGCTAACTGCCGTGGAGTCTCCAAGGATTTGACAAGAATATGGAGTCTCTTGACTGCCTCTAGCTGAATAAAGTTCCCTGCAGCACCAGAATCAACATAAGCCAACTCAGAAAAGCGACTAGTACCAAGATTAACTAAAACAAAAAGAGTTAAAGGTAGAGAGGATTCACAGATGCCTAGGGAGGCCTCTCTTACCTGGCCTAGGCGGAAGCGTTTCCTGGCCTCACCGGACAATACTGCAGAAGATGAGATGTGCTGCCACAGTAGAAGCAGGGATCTTGAGCGATTCTTTCTTTGCAGCGTAGTTCTGCTGAGCGAAGACGATCCACCTGCATGGGTTCAGGAGCTGGAACCAGAGGCGTAGAGACCAATCGCAAAGAGGAAGAACTGGAAGAAGCCGAAGATAGGTGAGAAGGTCTTTCCTCTCTAGCTGTTTCACGAAGCCGTTGCTGGAAATGAAGATTGATGCGAGTAGCTAAGGATATGAGATCCTCCAAAGACGTTGGTGTGTCTCGAACCGCCAGCTCGTTCTTGATTCGAGAAGACAGACCTCGCCAAAAAGTTCCCACCAAGGCATCATTGCATTGTTCCATCCTAGCTCAGATGACAAAGTACAAAATTGAATGGCGTACTGGCTGACAGAAAGAGAACCTTGGTGGAGATTAAAAAGGGACTCAGTAGTAGAGGCCAAGCGTCCGGGTTCATCGAACACCTTACAGAAAGTTTCCAAAAAATTGGCGAGTTGGGAAACTAGAGGGTCGTCCCGCTCCCAAAGTGGATTCACCCAGGCCAAAGCCTCCCCTTCCAAGTGAGACACAACAAAAGCCACCTTGGCCCGATCAGTGGGGTATTGTTGTGGCAATAGCTCAAAGTGTAGTTGGCACTGGTTTAAAAAACCTCGACATAAGGATCTCCACTATAGCATGGAGGTTTGGCCAGGTGAGGTGGTGGATGCAAAGTGGGGACGGGAACGGGAGCCGAAGCGGCTGACTGCATGGAAAGCAGACGATTATCTACCGAAGCAATATAATTTAGGATGTGGCCCTGGGTGTCACGTTGCTGGACGAGCTCTTGCTGGAGACTTGCCATCTGGGACGTGTTCCCAGGATCAGAGGGCTGTAACGCCGATAAGCGTGATTCCATGGCTTTTAAAAAGGCCATGATCCTGGTCTGATTCTCACGAAGAACCCCAAGCTCTTTCTGAGTGGAAAAAGGAGTACCAGCGGGGTCCATGGCCTGATTGTACTATGAGGATTAACTGTGGAGACTATAGGGTGGACCCACTGGACCGTGACAACGAACCTCCTACGGGCGAGCTGACCAAGTGCACCACCCCCTATACAAGGAACGTTATGGGCAGACCCGAGGGAGACTATCGCCACGGCAGCTGGTAAGGAAGAACGGACAAGAAGGCAACTAATAGGGATTAGTAAGGACTAACGAGGAGACAGAAACAGGGTGTGGCACCCCTAGGGGTATTTGCCACAAAAATAGTTACTGACACTAAATGCGAATACTAAAATAGCAAGACTGCACTACCACCTCCGGCCAGAAGGGGGAGCTCCAGAGACTCCCCTTGATCCATTCTGGTCTGAGAGAAGAAATGGCAGTTGGGCTAAGGAGCTGATGGTGAGAGGTCATACAGCTGAATTTCTAACAGCCCTATGACGGTTTCCAGGCCCAAATCACCGGCCTGAGGAGAAGAGGGACAGAGAAAAGGGACATTGTGAGAACCGGGTAGCATTAATCACTACCCAGAACAGGCGCAAAGACGGATACCGGATCCGTGGCTGTATTCATTATATATAATACAGCAACCGGAAAAACGTGAGGTGATATCAGCTTCACTAGGGCCGGACGCAGCAACAGACACAGAGTTCAGCGGTACTCCTGGAGGGGGTAAGCCGATAAAAGGACTCGGGTTGCCCGTCGAACCAGGACCCGGAGGGGACAGATTGGGCCGGCAGCCAGTTCACATACAGCAGCAGGGCCACACAGAAATTGTGCACAATAAGAGGCGAAGACCCCGGCAGGGTCAAAGTAACTCAGAGTTCCCATACAGACTCCGGTGACAGGACTGGTTGTAAATCCTTTTATGTTAAAGTAAACTGGTTAAACGTTTCAGTGCCTCAGTCTTTCATTTGGACAATAGCCATCTATCCAGGATCGAGATCGTCACCGCTGGGAGAACCTGCTGCTGATCAAGTAAGTGCCTGTCCCCTCATGATACCCCTTACACTGTGCATTGCCTGAGGCCACAGCACCGGGTCAAGCCACCCATGACATCCCCCTCAAGAGACAGACTCCATTGGTCCGGTGCTGGGTATCCCGGTCTCCTGGGCGTCACAAGGGAGAGCGTGGGAATACGGACTGGACGGAGAGGACGAGCAGGAAGGCAAGAAGCGGGAGCAGGGACCAGAGGGAGGACACGGGCAGACAGGCTGGAGACTGGAACA
Source organism: Ranitomeya imitator (assembly GCF_032444005.1). Taxonomy (NCBI): domain Eukaryota; kingdom Metazoa; phylum Chordata; class Amphibia; order Anura; family Dendrobatidae; genus Ranitomeya; species Ranitomeya imitator. The sequence continues at coordinate 82,722,883 of NC_091285.1, forward strand.
CGGACTAGGTGGAGGACGGAGGCAGGCAGGCAGGCAAGGACACTGGAACATGGATAGGATGCAGGACACCGGAAGGCAGGCACTCGGAGGGAGCAAAGAAGAAGACCAGGATTAGCAAAAGGATACAGCAATGGGAAGTGAGCGGCGAACAAGAAGGCAGGAATGAACCCAGGAGAGACATGGAGCCAGATACACTTGTAGATCACAAATGACAATCAGGCACCACCTAGGGGAAGAGGTGGCCTGATAAAGAGAGCAAAGGCATACCTTCCGGGTCAGAGTGCACAGAGCGGCACAGAAGGCACAGCCAGGATCAATGAAAGATGTGTGCGCATGCGCCGTAGAACCCAGAGCACGCGCACCCGAGGAGGAGCAGAAGCCGAGCACGCAGGAAGAGCAGAAGACCGGAAGCGAGCAGGGACGCACCGGGACGCCGCAGCGTGGTAAGTATGAGACACATGCGGCAAGGCAGGCAGGAGCATAACAATATCATTTGTAAAAAAAAGCTGAAGTTGAAAAGAGGATGGCTTCAACAAAGAGATAATGATCTTAAACACATGCCAAAATCCATAATAGACTACCACACAAGGCGCAAACTTAAGGTTTTACAATGGCCCTAACAGTGCAAAGATCTGAACATCATTGAAAATCTGTGAAGGATTAAAGATCCGAAACGCGCATCGGGGTGCGCTATTACGGGACGTGGCAGACCCTGACAATAAGATAGTTATAGTGTATCTCCCCATTTTTTGCACTTTGCACCTTTATTTGGTGTGTTTTTCTAATGGTTCTTACTGCACCTTCAATTGTAGGTTGCACTCGGCACTAATTGCACTTTCACGTTGCCACATGTGTGGACATGTGGATATGGTGTGCTGATACACATGGTAGAATATGTGATTTTTTTGCACTTGCCGTTTTGCACATTATAGTTTGCAGTTTGCAATTTGCACCACATGCACTTTAGATTTACGTGAAGGATTTTGTTTATTTCTTGCGATATAGCACTAATATATAAAAATCATCATATTTATATATATATATATATATACATATATATATATTTTATACACAAAAAAAATTTTTTTTGTCTGTATCCTCCCCCTTTTTGTTACACGCCATAATAGGGAAGCACTACTCCTATATCGATATATATATAAACTGCGTCAGCCATTAACTTTAATTTTTAAATTTTTACTTTATAATTATGTGTAATTATTAGTCCTGTTGTGCGCACAAATTTTTATACAATATTGCCAATCATATACAATAAAGGCATTTTTATATCAACTCTTTGCTTGGTGGTCTTTTTTTCCCTTTAGATTTTTGTAGACAGCTATTTTGTCTCCTCTTAGCCTTCTTTTTTGCAAGTTAAACTTTCCCAGATCCTACAAGCGTTCATCGTAGGAAATACTTTGCAGGTTGCTCTTCTCTGAACTTGCTCCAGTTTTTCAATGTCTTTTTTAAAATGTGGTGCTCAGAACTGGACACAGTATTCCAAATGAGGCCTGACAAAGGAGTAGTAGAGGCGGATAATTACTTCAAGAGAGCTAGACTCTATGCTTCTCTTATTAGATCCTAGAACTGTGACTTTTTGGTGCTGCATCACACTGTTGACTCATGTATAGTCTTTGATCTATTAGTATACCCAAGTGTTTTTCACACGTCCTGTTGCTTAGTTCTACTCCTCCTATCCTTTAGATGTATTTTTTGTTTTTCTTGCCCAGATGTAGAATCTCCCCTGAAAGAGGGCCCCAGTCACTAAATTATTAGCTATAGCTACAAAATGGGGCAAGGATTTAAATGAATACAGCAACCAATATTTCCCATATATGAAAAACAGATGTGTAAAAATGAATATATAAAAAAATGAATATCAATATAATACAAATATATATATGTATCTATCTATCTGTCTTCTGGCTAATGATTCATGCCGCCTTTCATTATGTCATATTACACCCACAGCGCATATATAGAATGCACATAGAAGATGAGATAGGAAACTAGAGCGTCATCTGTATATAGCAGTCAGCCAGAGAGAAGTAAAATGCATAAATTTGTGACCCCTTTTTTTTAATAAATAAACTAATATAAGAAATCATAAGTTGCTTGGTGAAATAGCAGACCGGGCCCAATACGTATTAGTTGTGTGTCCCCTCACCCTCGATGTTTTGCCTCACTTCTTCCTGGATACTTGGAATCCAAGTGGAAGCGTTTCAAGTGAAAGCTATAATTAAATAATAGATAAGGAACAGAGACCAAAGTTTTTTTGAAGAAACTAACACAAAAGGCGTGATCTTGGTGGTCCATATTGTATTCCATTTATTCTGGTAAATTTACCTAACCCGTTGTCTTCTATTTTGCAATGAGATCATCACTATTACTTATTCATGATATAACTACTAGATGGTGGCCCGATTCTAACGCATCGGGTATTCTAGAATATGTACAGTATGTATGTATGTATGTACGTCGCGCTGTGAGTGGGGGTTAAATTCCACGCCAATATCGCTGATTGGTCGCGCCCGGCTGGCCGGTCAGCGAAGCGTGGTTCAAATCCCGCACCAATTCGCGGCCGGACTGCGCCTGTCACTGATTGGTCGTGCCCGGCAGACTGCGACCAATCACCGAAGCGGTGTTTAAATCCCGCGCCAATATCGCTGATTGGTCGCGGCCAGCCGGGCGCGACCAATCAGCGAAACGTGGTTCAAATCTTGCACCAATTGGTCGCACCCGGCTGGCCGATCAGCGAAGCGTGGTTCAAATCTCGCGCCAATTCATGGTTGGACTGCGCCTGTCGCTGATTGGTCGCAGGATGTCAGGGGTTCGGGGCGCAGGATGTCGGGGGTTCGGGGCGCAGGATATAGTACAGCCACATAGTGTATATAACACAGCTACGTAGTATATAGCACAGCCATAGGCATAGGCAGCATCAATAGTAAAAAGTTGGTCCGGGATGGGGCGATACACTGGCACTGACTGGAGGGGAGTAGGGAGGGGGCACTGACTGGAGGGGGGTAGGGAAGGGCGAATTCGTGGCCGGACTAAGCCCGACGCTGATTGGTCGTGGCTGGCCGGCCGCAACCAATCAGTGACGCGGGATTTCCGTGACAGACAAACAGACGGAAGTACCCCTTAGACAATTATATAGATAGATAGCCTTGAAATTAACATTGCTATGCTTATTACGCAGGGGTGTCAAACTGCATTCCTCGAGGGCCGCAAACCATGCGTGTTTTCAAGATTTCCTTAGCATTGCACAAGGTGCTGCAATCATTATGTGTGTAGGTGATTAAATTATCACCTATGCAGTACAAGGAAATCCTGAAAACATGACCTGTTTGCAGCCCTGGAGGAATGCAGTTTGACACCCCTGCTTATTAGTATATACAGTATGTTAGGCCAGTCTCACACGTCCAGATAATTCTGGTACCGGAAAAAATCGGTACCGGAATTATCCGTGTCCGTGTGCCCCTACGTTTCTGTGGCACATCAGTGTGGCACACGAGCGGCACACGTGTGCCGCCCGTGTGCCCACTGGGTACCACACGCACCGTGCTGGGTACCACACATACCAGCATCTGGTGCTGAAGCCCCATTCATATCTTCCCTGCAGCAGCATTTGCTGTAGAGAAGATATGAATAATTGTGTTTAAAATAAAGATCTATATTCCCCCCTGCCCTCCCACCCCCTGTGCGCCCCCCCCCCCCCCCCGCTGTTCTGAAAATACTCACCCGGCTCGCTCCCTCGCCGGCGCTGCTTCCAGTTCTGGCCGCATCTTCTACTGTATGCGGTCACATGGGGCCGCTCATTTACAGTAATGAATATGCGGCTCCACCCCTATGGGAGGTGGAGCCGCATATTCATGACTGTAATTGGCGGCACCACGTGACCGCTGATACAGTAGAAGATGCGGCCAGAACATTGAGAAAGGCAATCACTGTATGTCCTGTTGTGAATTTTGTTGTCGGGCTCCCTCCTGTGGTCATGAATGGTACTTCGGCTGGTTCTGTCCATGGACTTCCTCTAGTGGGTGTTTCTGAGTTTCCTTCCACAGGTGACGAGGTTAATTCGTTAGCTGCTGCTCTATTTAACTCCACTTAGATCTTTGCTCCATGCCACCTGTTCCAGTATTGGTCTAGTTCACTCCTGGATCGTTCTTGTGACCTGTCTTCCCATCAGAAGCTAAGCTCCAGCTTGTATTTCTTGGGTTTGCTATTTTTCTGTCCAGCTTGCTATTTAATTTGTTGTCTTGCTTGCTGGAAGCTCTGGGACGCAGAGGGAGCGCCTCCGCACCGTGAGTCGGTGCGGAGGGTCTTTTTGCGCCCTCTGCGTGGTCTTTTTGTAGGTTTTTGTGCTGACCGCAAAGTAACCTTTCCTATCCTCGGTCTGTTCAGTAAGTCGGGCCTCACTTTGCTAAATCTATTTAATCTCTGTGTTTGTATTTTCATCTTTACTCACAGTCATTATATGTGGGGGGCTGCCTTTTCCTTTGGGGAATTTCTCTGAGGCAAGGTAGGCTTTATTTTTCTATCTTCAGGGCTAGCTAGTTTCTTAGGCTGTGCCGAGTTGCATAGGGAGCGTTAGGCGCAATCCACGACTATTTCTAGTGTGTTTGATAGGTTTAGGGATTGCGGTCAGCAGAGTTCCCACGTCCCAGAGCTCGTCCTTATTATCAGTAATTATCAGGTCATTCCGTGTGCTCTTAACCACCAGGTCCATTATTGTCCTGACCACCAGGTCATAACAATGTCCCTTTTGCCTAATGCTAGTCTCAAATAGTCTCCCCACAATGTCTAAAGCCCCCTAATTTATGTATGGAGCTACCGTAGACAGTTTGTGTAAAGGTAAATATTGAGGTTTTCCCAGAAGCGGACAAATCACCAATGCAGCTGCATCAGGCCCAAAGATGAAGGGGACCGACACCAACAAATATTTCAGCTGGATTACACCCACGGACGCACATTCAGCTGAAATATATTGCAGCGCAGGGGATCTGCTGGCTCCCTGTGCTGCAATACACGCTGCTGGCCAAACAGCGGTCAGCAGCTGACCTTGGCATGCCCGTGACTGGGCACACTTGGCAGTTTCTATAGCTGTGATCCGAGAGCTGCTATTGCGCAGGTGCAGGTAGCGCCATCTTGGAGGAAGATTTTTTTCTTCTCCAGTAAGATGGCGCCGCCGATGCATGCGCAGTAGCAGCTATCAGATCACAGCTAGACACTGATAGGTGGTACTGCGCGGGCGCCATTTTCAATTTTTTTTTCCCTAGCTGGATAACATCAAGAAAATGTATAAGGGTATGTTTCCACGTTCAGGAAACTCTGCGTTTTTGACGCTGCGTTGAGCCGCAGCAACATAAACGCAGCGTCCAGATGTTACAGCATAGTGGAGGGGATTTCATGAAATCCCATCTCCACTATGCATTAAAAGACGCATGCGGCAGAGCCACGGAAACGGACAAGTGGACATGTCCTTACATTGCTGAAACAACACAAGGACATCGCAGGTGACCTGCCAGTGACCTCAGGTGCAGATTTGGTCAGGATTTTACCTGCATAAAATCCTGACCAAATCCTGATGCAATCCTGAACGTGGACACATACCCTTACTGCCACACTAAACATGCGATTATGCTGCTGAGCAGGTGCCACGGCTGGCACCTGCCTGCAGAAGGGTTTTTGTCTCTTTCGTCAGTATGTTAGGTATTCATTATGCAAACAAGGGGCAGGTCAGTGAGGGATCAGTGACCTGTCTGCAGTCTGCATGATGAATATCTAATCAGAGCACCACATACACCAGCCCCGCCCCGGAGCACGAGAATCTCAGTAACTACAAACTGAAAATAAAGATTAAAGAACAACCACAAGATGGATTTAATCAACCAAGGTATCATTGAAATCATCCCAGCCTGCGGCCTGCAGCATCACCCCACTCCTGCCTCCAGCAGCGACCCCGCTTCACCGCAGCCACCACCCCCAGTAAGCAATAAGACGCATGGATTATAAGACGCACCACCATTTTATTAAGAAAAAAAATGTTTTCCTATTTTTCCCCTCAAAATTTGGGGTGCGTCTTATAATCCGGAGCATCTTATAATCCGAAAAATACGATAGGTATCTGTACATTGGTATGAAAGGAGGGGGGCCCAAACACATTTCTTGCACAGGGGCCCCAAATCGTCTGTGTCCACCCCTGACTTGCTGTGTGATTTATCTAATAATAACTACTATATTCTTACTGAATATTGTTGGAAAATCACATTTTAAAATGTTGTACTTACATCAAGTTCGGCCTTAGATTCCTCTAACCGTTCATGATCAGCACAGTCAATAACATAGACAATGCCATTTATTGCCGGGAGGTAGTTTTTCCACACTCTTCGTGCTAAATTGAAATAAAAAGCATGATTCATTTGATATGAGGAACTCTACGTTTTCTGCTGGTACCTGAAAATAATCTGAAATTCCCTAATAGTTCTGGGCAATAGTAGCCAGTAAATGGATCCCCAAACCTCTGATTTGGAGCTGTATGAGAAGCTGATTTGCTAAGAAAAATTGTCTACTGTATAGTACAGTATCATTCATTTAAAAGGATAATCATCTTAAGAACTTGCTCATACCATCGTATTTAATGGACAATTTTTTTATTGGATAACACTCTGAAAAAAAATCCCAACATCTTAGATTTCACCCCAAAATCGTAAGATATCCATTCAAGGGGTGTGTGGAAAACATTGGACTGCACTTGGATGACTTCTGAGTGCAGTCCAATTTCTCGGACCTACACAATGGAGAAAATGGAGAAATGTTATTTTAAAGGGAACCTGTCACCCGAAAATCGTGGGTGAGGTAAGCCCACCGGCATCAGGGGCTTATCTACAGCATTCTGTAATGCTGTAGATAAGCCCCCGATGTTACTTGAAATAGGAGAAAAAGACGTTAGATTATACTCACCCAGGGGCAGTCCTGCTGCTGTTCCGGTCGGATGGGTGTCTCTGGTCCGCTGCGGCGCCTCCCATCTTCATTCCAAGACGTCCTCTTCTGATCTTCAGCCACGGCTCCGGCGCAGGCGTACTTTGCCCTGTTGAGGGCAGAACAAAGTACTGCAGTGCGCAGGCGCCGGGCCTCTCTGACCTTTCCGGCGCCTGCGCACTGCAGTACTTTGTTCTGCCCTCAACAGGCAGGCTGAAGATCAGAAGAGGACGTCTTGGAATGAAGATGGGAGGCGCCGCAGTGGACCAGACCAGAGACACCCATCCGACGGGACCAGCAGCGAGACCGCCCTTGGGTGAGTATAATCTAACGTCTTTTTCTCCTCTTTCAGGTAACATCGGGGGCTTATCTACAGCATTACAGAATGCTGTAGATAAGCCCCTGATGCCGGTGGGCTTACCTCACCCGCGATTTTCGGGGTGACAGGTTCCCTTTAACAGTGTGCTACTGTTCTCTCGTTCAAGAAAATCGGATCACACTATGCTGACAGTGTTATCAAACTCAGAGATCAGAGTTTGAGTGGATTGTCATTAACATAATCAAACCGATTCTCTCAGAGGAAAGAGTATACACTCATGTGACCCTGGCCTAATGGTGAATTCCCACACTATCGTCATATAATGGATTGTATGGCAATTTTTATGATATTGGGCAGAACCGCTGCAGTTTCAAGTGTCTATTCACGCTGAGGCTATTCTGCCCAAGAGGCAGGATCAAGGTCACTAGTCATTAAAATGGTTATCCACACAGTAGGTGATAACTTGCTGATTTGTGGGGTCTGACTGTTGGAACCCACACGATCTGTAGAACAAGGAACTTTTATCTCCATTAGATTGAGCATGCGCACAGCCCCTCCAACCACCACTCCATTAATTCCCTTTAGCTGTGTTGAGTGTTGCAATCAACTCTTCGTGGCAGCCCCTTAGGGAATGAATGTACCCGCCCCTCTATTTTGTAATGTGGGATAAATGTTCACTGTTAGAGATAACAATTCCCTAATCTACTGATTGATGCTGGTCCTAGAGGTGTAAAGGCCCCGTCACACATAGCGACGCTTAAGCGATCCCGACAACGATACGACCTGTCAGGGATCGTTGCTGCGTCGCTATGTGGTCGCTGGTGAGATGTCAAACAGTGAGATCTCCCCAACGACACAGCAGCGATGCGGCGACCTGTAGCGACCTGTACAACGATGCTATTTCATGACGATTCAATGGGACGTCCTGTCAACGAGGTCGTTGGTAAGGTGTCAAACACAGCAATGTGTGCTACCCAGCGGGACCTCAACGATCAAAAAACGGTCCAGGCCATTCCGACACGACCAGCGATCTCACAGCAGGGGCCTGGTCGCTGCTACGTGTCACACATAGCGAGATCGCTACTGAGGTCGCTGTTGCGTCACAAAACTTGTGACTCAGCAGCGATCTCGCTAGCGATCTCGCTATGTGTGACGGGGGCTTTACACACACTGATCAGCAAGTTATCACTTACCATTGGGATAAGGGATAACTTTCCTTCACTGGACAACCCCATAAAAATGATCATGAGGACAAGTTTCCATTAAAGTTTAACACATCCATTGTAAAGCTGGCAGTGTGACATCCTCACCATTGATAAGATTGATGTGATAAAGATTTCCCGTGACATAATTTGAATCTCGTGGGCAGATTACCACAGGTTTTTAATGGTATTGGTCATCTTTTTTTGGCCAGAGGGACTTTTTGGATCCCTTTAGACTCCAGCTTCTAAGTAAAGTAGGAATGACACCTCTGCACCCACTATGGTTACACCCCTTGATGCAGCGCCTCCATTTCCTCGTTAAATTTGACCTTTGCAGAAATCATGCTCCCATCAATCTCATATTTACTTCTTAATTCAGGGTCCTGCTGTAAAATGACTACATTGAACTGTTTTCCACAATCTCATACAGAATATTGAATGAGAATGAAATGCAGACAAATCCCTTATAGTTCATTATTGTAGATGAAGCGTTACATTTTCTCTGTATCAATGACTATACATTGCTGAGAACAGATGGCACAATTCAGACAGCAAATCAGTCTATGTTCTGTACAAACACTGTACAAAATAGGGATGTTGCAACATTTCAGCTCTAAACCCAACGCAACTGTGAATGCCTCTCTGAGCTATAAAATAGTCTGCACGTTAGCAGTGCAAAATGTTGTATATGATGTAACAAGGTGGCACGGGGTGGTAGTCATGGGTGAGTTCACTAAGCAACAGTCATTGAGCACCCCAGCACCTTGTACATGAAAAGATAAATAAAGACCTGATACTGCTATACAGTTGGTTACCTCTGTTCCACATTCACTTCTGCTTCTCAGGGTGGCAAAGAGACAGACAATGACACGTACAGTGCTTTTTGTAACGAAAACATTTACTTGCAGAATAAATGTCTTCAGGCACAGGTTACAAGAAGGTTTAGCAGTATCAATATCTTCAGGCACAGGTAATAATCATCAGGCAGTCGTTTACATTCAGCACACACTCTGTCCCAGTTGCTGACCCTCTAGTATTGTCCTAGGAAGCTGTGCTACTCGGGTATGAATTCTATCCCTTCTCCACAGCCTCTATTCAGAACTCAGCCTCAGCTGCTGACTCTCTTCTTGTGCACCAGTCCGCGCACCATCTTGACCCTGTCTAGGTCTCAGACTGCCAGACTCTCTTCTTGTACCCTAGCCCGCGCACCGTCTTGACTCTGTCTTGGTCTCAGGCTGCCGGACTCTCTTCTAGTACCCTAGCCCACGCACTGTCTTGACCCTGTCTTGGTCTCAGGCTACCGTACTCTTGCACTCACGTGGACCCTTGATTCAACGTGTACTGGCCTCTTGTCTGAGGGCACTTACACCATCACTGGTCCACACTGCTTCTGTAGTGTTTCTTTGCCTCTATGGGGCTTCCTCAGGATGATACTCTCAACCACTAACTCAAGTCCCAGAGGTCTGTAATCTTCCTACTCTTGTCCTGTCTCTGCAACACAGCTTCTATTTACTCCTGCACTCTGTTCACTTCTTGCCCTGGGCATGGCTGCCCGGGCTCTGCTGCCTGATTTCCTGCTGCTGTTCCCTTATCTCCTTGCTCCTCCCTCTGAGTTAACCCATGCCTGATTGTAGTCTGCCACTGCTCCTAGTGCTTTCTGCTGCACAATACATTTGCAGTATATTAGAACACACATGTGGGGACGAGTAGCAAGAGAAGAAGCGGTACCATACCACCCCCCTACAATGACATATCAAATAGTGTGTGGTTTGTGCACCTACATATGTAATAACTCACCTTGAACATGTCCACCTAGATCAAATGTAGTGAATGTCATTCCAGCAATTGTTAATTCTTCTGATGCTAAAAACAAGCCAAGACAAGTGTACAATGTATCAAATCTGATAACATCATTCAAAATAATAACTGCACATTGGTCACACTTGCGAGTTCAATGCAAGAAACTCGAGCGAGACTCTCGAATCAAGTCCCGGCACTGCCGCTGGCACTCAGGAACTGCGTGTAAGGGACTTGATGCGAAAGACTCGCACGAGTTTCTTGCATTGAACTCACAAGTGTAACCCTGGCCTAATACTGAACATCTGCACATACCCTTAAAATTCCTCACAATGACTATATGTGTGATAAGCATATTAGCCACACTAGTACACCTATGGTCTTTCCTTCATCCTACCTGGTAATAGCCATGAGAGTTAAAAAACTAAACAATTTACAGAGTATTTGAGAAAGTGAGGAGGAACAAAAATCCAATGGGATAAGACACATCAAAAACAGAATTGTTCAACCAAATTGTTTGCATTTTTCCCCTTTAAACATTTAAAGTCCAGTGACTTGCAGTGTCCGTCATTGGACGCCTCCCCCTGTTCATCGCGGGAGCCCACATCTTTTCTGGCACATGACAGCTGATCTGATCAGATCATCTGTGGTAAACTCACCGCTGCACTGTGGGACTTTTTCTCACAGTGCTAGCGGTGATCTCACTGATGTCACCGCACTTCAGGGGCCGTAGCTCATTCTTCCCTGCTTCTCAGCATGAACAGTTGCATTATGCCACCGTTCATGCTGAAGAGCACATATCGCACAGATGGATTATGGCATGGGACACTATCTATGGATTCTGGCCATCCCTGCAGTCCTCATCCATCCATCCCTCATCCATCGATCCATCCCTCCATCCATCTATCCCTCCATCCATCCCTCATCCATCTGCCCATCCATCCCTCATCCATTCATCTCTGATCCATCCATCCACCCATCGATCCATCCAGCCATCCATCGCTCCATCAATCTCTCATTCGTCCAGCCATCCTCCATCCATCTCTTCATCATCCCTCATACATACATCCCTCTATCCATACATTTATACAGCCATCTGTCAAGCTATCCCTCCATCCATTTTATAATTATTTATTTAAAGTGTGACGGTAACAGAAATTTCTCACAGTAAACTGCTGTGAACTCAATGAGCTCAGCACTGCAATGTGAGACTTTTTTCTCACTGTGCTAGCTGTGATCTCACTGAGGTCACCGCAGGTCATTGGCCCAGCTGGGAATGCAGCCTTGGTGACCTGTGGTAACCTCGATGATGTCAACATTAGTCACTGACACTGTGCTCACAGTAGCTCATTCTTCAGTGTTTCTCAGCCTGGACGGTACAGCATCTTGGTACTGTCCAGGTGGCAAACTGTGTATTTCCTGACATGGATTATGGTGTGGGACAGAACAACGGACAGGTAGGGGATATGGTTGTTTTCTATTTTTGTTTTTTTACAGGAGACGTTGGTTTCAGTGGAATTGGGCATTAGGTGAGTATTTTTGTGGTTTATTACTTTATGTTTTTTACAGGAGACTAGGGTTCAGTGGAATGGGAATTAAGTGAGTATAACTGTGTTTGTTATTTTTAACCTTCGTCCGGCTGAGTAGGTACAATTGTAACTATTCCATTTTAAAATTGCAATAACTTTTTTTTTCGAAAAACCGTAGAGGGCTGAAATTTTGTGACATCTCTGCAGTTTTGGTCCAGAATATATTGGCCAAATTTCAATGAAATATATATGAAGGTACAATTGTACCTCTGCAGCCTGTTAACGTTGTAAAATTATGCAGCCTGACGAAGGTTAAATAAAAATATAAAAGTAAAAAGGAGTAAAAAAAAAAGTGTTTTTTTTTAAATTATTATTATTTATTTACAAAACAGGCTCCGGCTGATGAATACCCTCATTGCCTGCTCTCACTGTTATAAGTGGCAGCAGGTGTCACTGACACCAGTGACCAGAGGTAAACTTTCCACCTCCGGTCACAGCTGTGGGCTCACGCCGTCATCTGACAGTGTGTGGGCCGTGGATCTCTGACCGCCGCCGGTGCTGTCATGCAGAACAGTAGGTGTTCGGTACGGACCCTGAAATTTATTGTTCGGGTTCACCCATCTCTATCCATGATGTGGCCAGTTTAACATGCTCAAAACTGGAGAAAGGTCCTCTTTAAGGCTGCTGTCACACTATCAGTATTTGGTCAGTATTTTACATCAGTATTTGTAAGCCAAAACCAGGAGTGGGTGATAAATGCAGAAGTAGAGCATATGTTTCTATTATACTTTTCCTCTAATTGTTCCACTCCTGGTTTTGGCTTACAAATACTGATGTAAAATACTGACCAAATACTGATAGTGTGACGGCAGCCTAAAGGTGTTTTTTTTCACTCAATGCCCTTGCTTAGCTTTTTTTTCCCACTGGAAAAACACAATTACAAGGAAAATGCAGTGGAATTTTTGCATTAAAATATGCTATTTTGTTGTTTTTTTTATGCATTGTTCTGTGTGCTTTTTGATGTTCTTTTTGCTGCTCCACCTAACTGATTTCACGAGGAAAAAAATGCAGTAAAATCACTGAAAGAATTGATATGCTGCTTTAAAAAAAACAGACTCCAAGTTAATAAGAAAAGAAAAATAATGCAAATGTGAATGACATTTTTAGAGATCTCATTAATTTTGCTACACTTTTTCCACCATAAAAACAGATGGAAAACCTCAGCAAACATGCAGAGATTTACAGTAAATTCAGATTACATGTTATAGATCTCAATGACCCCAAGAGAGGTTATGGAATTTTTTAAATACTCACTTGGATGAAGAGTAGGAACATACTGGCCCATTTTTCCAGCTTTAAGCATCTGTAGTAATGTGGTTTTGCCAGCATTATCCAAACCTAAAAAAACTAATTTCCCATTTTTCTTGTAGAGACCTAAAGAATTTAAAACATATTTATATCAAATAACATATGCTGCATTTTACAGTCCACTTTTAGATGATGGGGAGAAATAACTAGAAACTCACATTTAGTAATAATTTTATGATCTCACAATCTATCACAAAGCAATGTATTAGATAAGAATATATGGCCCAATATGCCATTTCACTTGCTATTTCACTTTTAGTTCTGTAAATGCAATTGTTGTTAGCATGTTATCCCTTAAAAGTTTATTGACATGGAAATAATAAGTAAATGTATGGCAACAATTACATCAGTGGGAACAAAAGGAAATACTGTATATGTGGAGCATCACAGGTCAAGTCTAAGCAGAAAGCAGAATTCTGTCAATCCAGGAGTTGTGGACAGTTGACGGGGAAAATAACATCAGTGACATGACCATCAGATCAAGAATATTTAAAAGAATTGGTTGAAAATTGGATTCAAAAGACAGAAAAAAATTACAAAGGTTATGACAGGGTAGAGTTATACAGTTTTACAATGTTATACAACATAGCAGAACAGAGAATATGAGTAAATTAACGGGAAGAAAAACATTAGACTTGAACAAAGAAGATCCAGGAAAACATACTCAGAAGGGAGGTAAGAACATTTCTAAAACAATCCACAGCGAGGAGATTGGAACAAAACAAAATCCTCTAAACTGCATGCTCGCAAACGCCAGAAGCCTGACAAACAAGATGGAAGAACTAGAAGCAGAAATATCTACAGGTAACTTTGACATAGTGGGAATAACCGAGACATGGTTAGATGAAAGCTATGACTGGGCAGTTAACTTACAGGGTTACAGTCTGTTTAGAAAGGATCGTAAAAATCGGAGAGGAGGAGGGGTTTGTCTCTATGTAAAGTCTTGTCTAAAGTCCACTTTAAGGGAGGATATTAGCGAAGGAAATGAGGATGTCGAGTCCATATGGGTCGAAATTCATGGAGGGAAAAATGGTAACAAAATTCTCATTGGGGTCTGTTACAAACCCCCAAATATAACAGAAACCATGGAAAGTCTACTTCTAAAGCAGATAGATGAAGCTGCAACCCATAATGAGGTCCTGGTTATGGGGGACTTTAACTACCCGGATATTAACTGGGAAACAGAAACCTGTGAAACCCATAAAGGCAACAGGTTTCTGCTAATAACCAAGAAAAATTATCTTTCACAATTGGTGCAGAATCCAACCAGAGGAGCAGCACTTTTAGACCTAATACTATCTAATAGACCTGACAGAATAACAAATCTGCAGGTGGTCGGGCATCTAGGAAATAGCGACCACAATATTGTACAGTTTCACCTGTCTTTCACTAGGGGGACTTGTCAGGGAGTCACAAAAACACTGAACTTTAGGAAGGCAAAGTTTGACCAGCTTAGAGATGCCCTTAATCTGGTAGACTGGGACAATATCCTCAGAAATAAGAATACAGATAATAAATGGGAAATGTTTAAGAACATCCTAAATAGGCAGTGTAAGCGGTTTATACCTTGTGGGAATAAAAGGACTAGAAATAGGAAAAACCCAATGTGGCTAAACAAAGAAGTAAGACAGGCAATTAACAGTAAAAAGAAAGCATTTGCACTACTAAAGCAGGATGGCACCATTGAAGTCTAAAAAACTATAGGGAGAAAAATACTTTATCTAAAAAACTAATTAAAGCTGCCAAAAAGGAAACAGAGAAGCACATTGCTAAGGAGAGTAAAACTAATCCCAAACTGTTCTTCAACTATATCAATAGTAAAAGAATAAAAACTGAAAATGTAGGCCCCTTAAAAAATAGTGAGGAAAGAATGGTTGTAGATGACGAGGAAAAAGCTAACATATTAAACACCTTCTTCTCCACGGTATTCACGGTGGAAAATGAAATGCTAGGTGAAATCCCAAGAAACAATGAAAACCCTATATTAAGGGTCACCAATCTAACCCAAGAAGAGGTGCGAAACCGGCTAAATAAGATTAAAATAGATAAATCTCCGGGTCCGGATGGCATACACCCACGAGTACTAAGAGAACTAAGTAATGTAATAGATAAACCATTATTTCTTATTTTTAGGGACTCTATAGCGACAGGGTCTGTTCCGCAGGACTGGCGCATAGAAAATGTGGTGCCAATATTCAAAAAGGGCTCTAAAAGTGAACCTGGAAATTATAGGCCAGTAAGTCTAACCTCTATTGTTGGTAAAATATTTGAAGGGTTTCTGAGGGATGTTATTCTGGATTATCTCAATGAAAATAACTGTTTAACTCCATATCAGCATGGGTTTATGAGAAATCGCTCCTGTCAAACCAATCTAATCAGTTTTTATGAAGAGGTAAGCTATAGGCTGGACCACGGTGAGTCATTGGACGTGGTATATCTCGATTTTTCCAAAGCGTTTGATACCGTGCCGCACAAGAGGTTGGTACACAAAATGAGAATGCTTGGTCTGGGGAAAATTGTGTGTAAATGGGTTAGTAACTGGCTTAGTGATAGAAAGCAGAGGGTGGTTATAAATGGTATAGTCTCTAACTGGGTCGCTGTGACCAGTGGGGTACTGCAGGGGTCAGTATTGGGACCTGTTCTCTTCAACATATTCATTAATGATCTGGTAGAAGGTTTACACAGTAAAATATCGATATTTGCAGATGATACAAAACTATGTAAAGCAGTTAATACAAGAGAAGATAGTATTCTGCTACAGACGGATCTGGATAAGTTGGAAACTTGGGCTGAAAGGTGGCAGATGAGGTTTAACAATGATAAATGTAAGGTTATACACATGGGAAGAAGGAATCAATGTCACCATTACACACTGAATGGGAAACCACTGGGTAAATCTGACAGGGAGAAGGACTTGGGGATCCTAGTTAATGATAAACTTACCTGGAGCAGCCAGTGCCAGGCAGCAGCTGCCAAGGCAAACAGGATCATGGGGTGCATTAAAAGAGGTCTGGATACACATGATGAGAGCATTATACTGCCTCTGTACAAATCCCTAGTTAGACCGCACATGGAGTACTGTGTCCAGTTTTGGGCACCGGTGCTCAGGAAGGATATAATGGAACTAGAGAGAGTACAAAGGAGGGCAACAAAATTAATAAAGGGGATGGGAGAACTACAATACCCAGATAGATTAGCGAAATTAGGATTATTTAGTCTAGAAAAAAGACGACTGAGGGGCGATCTAATAACCATGTATAAGTATATAAGGGGACAATACAAATATCTCGCTGAGGATCTGTTTATACCAAGGAAGGTGACGGGCACAAGGGGGCATTCTTTGCGTCTGGAGGAGAGAAGGTTTTTCCACCAACATAGAAGAGGATTCTTTACTGTTAGGGCAGTGAGAATCTGGAATTGCTTGCCTGAGGAGGTGGTGATGGCGAACTCAGTCGAGGGGTTCAAGAGAGGCCTGGATGTCTTCCTGGAGCAGAACAATATTGTATCATACAATTAGGTTCTGTAGAAGGACGTAGATCTGGGGATTTATTATGATGGAATATAGGCTGAACTGGATGGACAAATGTCTTTTTTCGGCCTTACTAACTATGTTACTATGTTACTATTTATTTACACAAAAAAGGTCAAAATAAAGATTAAAAAAATCATTATAATAATGAAACATGTTACATGGAGGATATAGATGACATGCACAAGCGAGAATACAACAAAGTTTCTATAAAGCATACAAAGGTTTGATGCATATCAAATAGATAACAGATGCATAGAAATATATCTAAAATATTAAAACTTTTATGTATCTTCCCAGGGGCGTAATGATCGCAGTTTCAGGAGTAGCGATCATGACTGGTTGCTTGCGGAAACAAGCTTGCAGTAATGCAGACGACAGTGCATACTTCAGCTGGATGTGAATCCGAGAACGCACTTTCGACAGAAGTGTATTGTGGTGCAGATACTCGCTGGGTCCCTGCTTGACAGTCAGAAGCCAGCAGCTGATGTTGCAGAGCCATTTACAGACTGCGCATAGCAGTGATGTCATGCCTGTCACTTGCATGCAGAAGTCACCTGCTGGCTTCAGAAGAGGACGAAGTATGGCAGAGGAGTGGAGGGAAGGTGAGTAGAATCATTTTTTTTTTAATGCGTTAAAGAACAGCAGCAGAACAGCAACAAATATACCAGGATGGTGGGACATATATACCAGAATGGTGACATATGTACCATGATGGGCCCAGATGGGAAACATATATACCAAGATGGGTCCAGATGATGGACATATATACCTGGATGGGCCCAGATGGGGGACATATATACCAGGATGAGAGACATATATATATCAGGATGGGCCCAGATGGGGGACAAATATACCAAGATGGACTCAAATGGGGGGGGCATATATACTAGGATGGACCCAGATTGGGGACATAAATACCAGGATGAGTCCGGATGGGGGACAAATATAACAGGATGGGCTCAGATGAGGGAAATATATACCTGGATGGGGGACAAATACAACAGGATGGACCAAAATGGTGGACAGAGGCACCCCCTGACAAATGCAGCATGCTGACACGCGCGTTGGGTGGGAAATGACGTCATCCAGGAGCCTGAGATCTGCACTGCTACTGTAAGTTACACTCCACTTTGGACCATCTTCCTTACATCCTCACATGATCTCTTTTCTCCTCCACAATATATTTGTTCAATGTTGTTATTTGGTTCCCTGACATTTCAGATGGTATATACAGTACATGTTTAATAACCATGGATTTACGGTACCACTCATCAGTGTTATAATGCACAAGCACTTTATTCACCTATAAACATTTTGCACATTTTTGCTTTATACTATTACATATACTATATTTTCTGTCCTTTGCATACTCTATTGGCACTTTAACATCCAGCCCTGTAATTATTGTTCTGGGGGTGTGTCCTTCTTTTTAAGTATTTTTATCATACTATATTTATTGTTGTTTTTTTCTGTTATTTAACCTGATTATATTTAACTAGATGGTGGCCCGATTCTAACGCATCAGGTATTCTAGAATATGTATGTATATAGCAGCCACATACTATATAGCATACAAATAGTACGTGGCCTGTGCTATATAGTATGTGGCTGCTATATACATACTGTACACACATATTGTAGAATACCCGATGCGTTGTATATAATGCAGCCCACGCAGTATCTAACACAGGCCATGTAGTATACAGCAGCCATGTAGTATATAACACTGCCCACATAGTATATAGCAGCCATGTAGTATATAGTACTGCCCATGTAGTATATAGCAGCCATGTAGTATATACTGTAGTACTGCCCACGAGTATATAGCAGCCATGTAGTATATACTGTAGTACTGCCCACGTAGTATATAGCAGCCATGTAGTATATAGTACTGTCCACGTAGTATATAGCAGCCATGTAGTATACAGTACTGTCCACTAGTATATAGCAGCCATGTAGTATATAGCACTGCCCACGTAGTATATAGCAGCCATGTAGTATATAGTACTACCCACGTAGTATATAGCAGCCATGTAGTATATAGTACTGCCCACGTAGTATATAGCAGCCATGTAGTATATAGTACTGCCCACGTAGTATATAGCAGCCATGTAGTATATAGTACTGCCCACGTAGTATATAGCAGCCATGTAGTATATAGTACTGTCCACGTAGTATATAGCAGCCATGTAGTATACAGTACTGTCCACGTAGTATATAGCAGCAATGTAGTATATAGTACTGTCCACGTAGTATATAGCAGCCATGTAGTATATAGTACTGCCCACGTAGTATATAGCAGCCATGTGGTATATAGTACTGCCCACGTAGCATATAGCAGCCATGTAGTATATAGTACTGTCCACGTAGTATATAGCAGCCATGTAGTATATAGTACTGTCCACGTAGTATATAGCAGCCATGTAGTATATAGTACTGCCCACGTAGTATATAGCAGCCATGTAGTATATAGTACTGCCTACGTAGTATATAGCAGCCATGTAGCCCACGCAGTATTTGGCAGTGTGGGCACATATCCCTGTTAAAAAAAAAAGAATTAAAATAAAAAATAGTTACATACTCACCCCCTGGGATCCAACGGCGCTGTGGCGATGGGCGCACGGCTGCCGCCATCTTCCGTTCCCAGGATGCATTGCGAAATTACCCAGAAGATTTAGCAGTCTCGCTAAGTCTTCTAGGTAATTTCGCAATGCATCGCTGGGAACAGAAGATGGCGGCAGGCGCGAGCGGCTCGGCGGACTACGGAGGGTGAGTACAGCAGTTTTTTTTTATTATTATTATTTTTAAGATTACATTTTTTTTTACTATTGATGCCGCATAGGCAGTATCAATAGTAAAAAGTTGGGGACACACAGGGTCAATAGCAGCGGTAACGGAGGGCGTTACCCGCGGCATAACGCGGTCCGTTACCGCCGGCATTAACCCTATGTGTGCGGTGACTGGAGGGGAGTATGCGGGCGCCGGGCAGTGACTGCGGGGAGGAAGGAGAGGCCATTGTCTTCCGGACTGTGCCCGTCGCTGATTGGTCGTGGCTGTTTTGCCGCGACCAATCAGCGACTTGGATTCCATGACAGACAGAGGCCGCGACTAATGAATATCCGTGACAGACAGACAGACAGAAGGAAAGACAGAAAGATGGAAGTGACCCTTACAATTATATAGTAGATTGAATAAACTGACTTAGACTTTTCACCACAATACCTTGGACAACATGGTCGGCTTTTTTGCTCTTTAGTTTTCCTTGTATATTTTCTGACTGTCCCCATATTATCACTCAGCTCTGGCTCCTTGGTCGTAGGGATATCACTCTTATCTTATCCTATATCGCAATTTCATTTAACCCCTTAATGACAGCCAATACATCTTTTAACTGACCTGAGATATAAGAGAATATCCTCCCCATACAGGTGACAATCCAGCAGCTGTTGGCTGTACACTATAGCTGACAACTTGCTGCATCAGTCATGATCAGTGTTTGCACCGTCCAAATCTGTTTAACTCCTTAGATGCTGCTGTCAATAGTGACTACATCATTATAAATGGTTAACAGAGTGTGGGGGCTTTCTCTTTATCCCAATTGGTGCCCTCAGATCATGATTTTGTGGTCCTGATGTTTGCCATGGCACTTCACAACCAAATAGTGGCCTTAGAGTCTGTCGGCTGTTGTAACCTGGTCAGAAGTTAGCGGCATTTAGGTGGTAAAAATACACTTTTTCATTTCTGTCATGCCACTTTGCATTAATTCCTGAAAAGCACCTGAAGGGTTAATAAATTACCTGACTGCCATTTTCAATATGTCAGGGGGTGCTGTTTTTATAATGGTATAACTTTAGGGGTTTCCCAATATATGGGACCCCTAAAAGCACTTCAAATATGGATAAGTCCTAAAAAAATAAATTTTGTAAATTTCCTTGAAAAAAATGAAAAATTACTGCTACATTTTTAAACCTCATTGTTCCGGTGTTCTGGAAGGAGTCCCCTGATCCAAAATGGCCACGGGGCTCCTTCCGGGTCCTGAAGTGAGGTGGCTTGCCGGCGCAGAGCAGGTGCCGGAAAGCCTCCTGCACTGCCTGTCTGGTCGCTGATCTGACACACTGCTATGCAAAGTGTCAGATCAGCGATCTGATCTAATATAGTGATATCCCACCCTGGGACAATGTTAGAAAGTAAAAAATTATAGAATGTGTAAAAAAAAATCCCCAAATAAAGGAAAAAATGGTACCAATAAAAACGTCAACTCGTCCCGCAAAAAAACAAGACCTCACATGACTGTGGGCCAAAATATGGATAAATTATAGCTCTCAAAATGTGGTGATGCAAAAACTATTTTTTACAATAAAAAGTGTCTTTTAGTGTGTGACGGCTGCCAATCATAAAAATCCGATAAAAAAACGCTATAAAAGTAAATCAAACCCCAAATCATCACCCCCTTAGTTAGGGAAAAATAATAAAATGTAAAAAAAATGTATTTATTTCCATTTTCCCATTAGGGTTAGGGTTAGGGTTGGGGCTAAAGTTAGGGTTGGGGTTAGGGTTAGGGTTGGGGTTAGGGTTGGGGTTGGGGTTAGGGTTAGGGTTGGGGCTAAAGTTAGGGTTGGGGCTAAAGTTAGGGTTTGGATTACATTTACGGTTATGGTTGGGATTAGGGTTAGGGGTGTGTTTGGGTTAGGGTTTCAGTTAGAATTGGGGGGTTTCCACTGTTTAGGCACATCAAGGGCTCTCCAAACGCAACATGGCGTCCGATCTCAATTCCTGCCAATTTTGCGTTGAAAAACTAAAACAGTGCTCCTTCCCTTCCAAGCTCTCCCGTGCGCCCAAACAGGGGTTTACCCCAACATATGGAGTATCAGCCTACTCAGGACAAATTGGACAACAAATTTTGGGGTCCAGTTTCTCCTGTTACCCTTGGGAAAATTAAAAACCGGGGGCTAAAATAATTTTTGTGGGAAAAAAAAGGATTTTTTATTTTCACGGCTCTGCGTTATAAGCTCTATTGAAACACTTGGGCGTTCAAAGTTCTCACAACACATCTAGATAAGTTCCTTGGGGGGGTCTAGTTTCCAATATGGGGTCACTTGTGGGGGTTTCTACTGTTTAGGTACATCAGGGGCTCTGCAAATGCAAGGTGACGCCTGCAGACCAATTAATAAAAGTCTGAATTCCAAACGGCGCTCCTCTTCTGAGCTCTGCCATGTGCCCAAACGGTGGTTCCCCCCACATACGGGGTATCAGCGTACTCAGGATAAATTGGACAACAACTTTTGGGGTCCAATTTGTCCTGTTACCCTTGGGAAAATAAAAATTTGGGGGCTAAAATATCATTTTCGTGGAAAAAAATATATTTTTTTATTATCACGGCTCTGCGTTATAAACTTTAGCGAAACACTTGGAGGTTCAAAGTTCTCACAACACATCTAGATAAGTTCCTTGGGGGGTCTAGTTTCCAATATGGGGTCACTTGTGGGGGTTTCTACTGTTTAGGTACATCAGGGGCTTTGCAAATGCAACGTGATGCCTGCAGAGCAATCCATATAAGTCTACATTCCAAACGGCGCTCCTTCCCTTCCGAGCTCTGCCGTGCGCCCAAACAGTGGTTCCCCCCACATATGGGGTATCAGCGTGCTCAGTACAAATTGGACAACAAGTTTTGGGGTCCAATTTCTCCTGTTACCCTTGGGAAAAAAATTGCGGGCTAAAAGATCATTTTGTGGAAAGAAAAAATGAGTTTTTTTAATTTTCACGGCTCTACATTCTAAAATTAGTGAAACAATTGGGGGTTAAGAGTGCTCACCACACATCTAGATAAGTTCCTAAGAGGTCTTCTTTCCAAAATAGGGTCACTTGTGGGGGGTTTTCACTGATTAGGCACATCAGGAGCTCTCCAAACACAACATGGGTTCTGATCTCAATTCCAGCCAATTTTGCAATAAGTCAAACGGCGCTCCTTCCCTTCCGAGCTCTGCCATGCGCTCAAACAGTGGTTTACCCCATATATGGGGTATCAGCGTACTCAGGACAAATTGCACAACAACTTTTGGTGTCCAATTTGTCCTGTTACACTTGGAAAAATAGAAAATTTTTGTCAAAAACATCATTTTTTTGTGAAAAAAATATGATTTTTTTTTTTACGGCTCTACATTATAAACTTCTGTGAAGCACTTGGAGGTTCAAAGTGCTCACCACACATCTAGATTAGTTCCTTTTGGGGTCTACTTTCCAAAATGGTGTCACTTGTGGGGAGTTTCCACTGTTTAGGCACATCAGAGGCTCTCCAAACGTGACATGGTGTCCGATCTGAATTCCAGCAAATTTTACATTGAAAAGTCAAATGGCGCTTCTTCCCTTCTGAGCTCTGCCATGCGCCCAAACAGTGGTTTACTCCCATATATGGGGTATCAGCGTACTCAGGACAAATTGTACAATGACTTTTGTGGTCCAATTTCTCCTGTTACCCTTGGTAAAATAAAACAAATTGGATCTGAAGTAAAAATTTTGTGAAAAAAAAGTTAAATGTTCAATTTGTTTTAAACATTCCAAAAATTCCTGTGAAGCACCTGAAGGGTTAATAAACTTTTTGAATGTGGTTTTGAGTACCTTGAGGGGTGCAGTTTTTAGAATGGTGTCACTTTTGGGCATTTTCTGTCATATAGACCCCTCAAAGTCACTTCAACTGTGAGGTGGTCCCTAAAAAAATGGTTTTGCAAATTTTGCTGTAAAAATGAGAAATCGCTGGTCAGATTTTAACCCTTATAACTTCCTAACAAAAAAACAATGTTTCCAAAATTGTGCTAATGTAAAGCAGACATGTGGGTAATGTTATTTATTAACTATTTTGTATGATATGACTCTCTACTTTAAGGACATAAAAACTAAAATTTAAAAATTGCAAAATTTTCAAAATTTTCGCCAAATTTGCATTTTTTTCACAAATAAGCGCATGTCAAACTGAAGAAATTTTACCACTATCATAAAGTACAATATGTAATGAGAAAACCGACTCAGAATCACCAAGATCCGTTGAAGCATTTCAGAGTTATGACCTCATAAAGTGACAGTGGTCAGAATTGAAAAAAATGGCCTGGTCAGAAAGTTGAAAACAGGCTTCGTGGTGAAGGGGTTAAGCATCCCTTTGTTTTTGTTTTGATTTTACATGATCCAGAGGAGGCATGGGAGTAGGCCATGTGGTCAGATGAGACCAAAATAGAACTTTTTTGCATCAACTCTACTCGCCGTGTTTGGAGAAAAGAAGATGGATGAGTACAACCCCAAGAATACTGTCCCAATCATGAAGCATGGTGGGGGAAACATCATACTTTGGGGGTGCTATTCTGCAAAGGGAACAGTACAACTGTACTGAATTGAAGAGATGATAGATGGGGTGATGTATTGCAAGATTTTGGCCAATAACTTCCTACCCTCAGTAGGAGCATTGAAGATGGGTTGTGGATGGGTCTTCAGGAATAACAATGGCTTAACCCCTTCATGACCCAGCCAATTTTGACCTTAAAGACCTTGCCGCTTTTTGCAATTCTGACCAGTGTCCCTTTATGAGGTAATAACTCAGGAACGCTTCAACGGATCCTAGCGGTTCTGAGATTGTTTTTTCGTGACATATTGGGCTTCATGTTAGTGGTAAATTTAGGTCAATAAATTCTGCGTTTATTTGTGATAAAAATGGAAATTTGGCGAAAATTTTGAAAATTTCGCAATTTTCACATTTTGAATTTTTATTCTGTTAAACCAGAGAGATATGTGACACAAAATAGTTAATAAATAACATTTCCCACATGTTTACTTTACATCAGCACAATTTTGGAAACAAAATTTTTTTTTGTTAGGAAGTTATAAGGTTTAAAATTTGACCAGCGATTTGTTATTTTTACAACAAAATTTACAAAACCATTTTTTTTAGGGACCACCTCACATTTGAAGACAGTTTGAGGGGTCTATATGGCTGAAAATACCCAAAAGTGACACCATTCTAAAAACTGCACCCCTCAAGGTACTCAAAACCACATTCAAGAAGTTTATTAACCCTTCAGGTGCTTCACAGCAGCAGAAGCAACATGGAAGGAAAAAATGAACATTTAACTTTTTAGTCACAAAAATTATCTTTTAGCAACAATTTTTTTATTTTCCCAATGGTAAAAGGAGAAACTGAACCACGAAAGTTGTTGTCCAATTTGTCCTGAGTACGCTGATACCTCATATGTGGGGGTAAACCACTGTTTGGGCGCACGGCAGGGCTTGGAAGGGAAGGAGCGCCATTTGACTTCTTGAATCAAAAATTGGCTCCACTCTTTAGCGGACACCATGTCACGTTTGGAGAGCACCCGTGTGCATAAAAATTGGAGCTCCCCCACAAGTGACCCCATTTTGGAAACTAGACGCCCCAAGGAACTTATCTAGATGCATAGTGAGCACTTTGAACCCCCAGGTGCTTCACAAATTGATCCGTAAAAATGAAAAAGTACTTTTTTTTTCACAAAAAAATTCTTTTAGCCTCAATTTTTTCATTTTCACATGGGCAACAGGATAAAATGGATCCTAAAATGTGTTGGGCAATTTCTCCTGAGTACACCAATACCTCACATGTGGGGGTAAACCACTGTTTGGGCACATGGTAAGGCTCGGAAGGGAAGGAGCGCCATTTGACTTTTTGAATGAAAAATTATTTCCATCGTTAGCGGACACCATGTCGCGTTTGGATAGCTCCTGTGTGCCTAAACATTGGCACTCCCCCACAAGTGACCCCATTTTGGAAACTAGACCCCCCAAGGAACTTATTTAGATGCCTAGTGAGCACTTTAAACCCTCAGGTGCTTCACAAATTGATCTGTAAAAATGAAAAAGTACTTTTTTTTCACAAAAAAATTCTTTTCGCCTCAATTTTTTCATTTTCACATGGGCAGTAGGATAAAATGGATCATAAAATTTGTTGGGCAATTTCTCCCGAGTACGCCGATACCTCATATGTGGGGGTAAACCACTGTTTGGGCACTCGGCAGGGCTCGGAAGGGAAGGCGCGCCATTTGACTTTTTGAATGGAAAATTAGCTCCAATTGTTAGCGGACACCATGTCGCGTTTGGAGAGCCCCTGTGTGCCTAAACATTGGAGCTCCCCCACAAGTGACCCCATTTTGGAAACTAGACCCCCCAAGGAACTTATCTAGATGCATACTGAGCACTTTAAACCCCCAGGTGCTTCACAGAAGTTTATAGCGCAGAGCCATGAAAATAAAAAATAATTTTTCTTTCCTCAAAAATGATTTTTTAGCCTGGAATTTCCTATTTTGCCAAGGATAATAGGAGAAATTGGACCCCAAATATTGTTGTCCAGTTTGTCCTGAGTACGCTGATACCCCATATGTGGGGGTAAACCACTGTTTGGGCGCACGGCAGGGCTCGGAAGGGATGGCACGCCATTTGGCTTTTTAAATGGAAAATTAGCTCCAATCATTAGCGGACACCATGTCACGTTTGGAGAGCCCCTGTGTGCCTAAACATTGGAGATCCCCCAGAAATGACCCCATTTTGGAAACTAGACCCCCAAAGGAACTAATCTAGATGTGTGGTGAGGACTTTGAACCCCCAAGTGCTTCACAGAAGTTTATAACGCAGAGCCATGAAAATAAAAAAAAAAAATTATTTTCTCAAAAATGATCTTTTAGCCTGCAATTTTTTATTTTCCCAAGGGTAACAGGAGAAATTTGACCCCAAAAGTTGTTGTCCAGTTTCTCCAGAGTACGCTGATACCCCATATGTGGTTGTAAATCACTGTTTGGGCACATGCCGGGGCTCGGAAGTGAAGTAGTGACGTTTTGAAATGCAGACTTTGATGGAATGCTCTGTGGGCGTCACGTTGCGTTTGCAGAGCCCCTGATGTGGCTTAACAGTAGAAACCCCCCACAAGTGACCCCATTTTGGAAACTAGACCCCCAAAGGAACTTATCTAGATGTGTGGTGAGCACTTTGAACCCCCAAGTGCTTCATAGAAGTTTATAATGCAGAGCCGTGAAAATAATAAATACGTTTTCTTTCCTCAAAAATAATTATTTAGCCCAGAATTTTTTATTTTCCCAAGGGTAACAGGAGAAATTGGACCCAATAAGTTGTTGTCCAGTTTCTCCTGAGTACGCTGATACCCCATATGTGGGGGTAAACCACTGTTTGGGCACATGCCGAGGCTCGGAAGTGAAGTAGTGACGTTTTGAAATGCAGACTTTGATGGAATGCTCTGTGGGCGTCACGTTGCGTTTGCAGAGCCCCTGATGTGGCTTAACAGTAGTAACCCCCCACAAGTGACCCCATTTTGGAAACTAGACCCCAAAAGGAACTTATCTAGATGTGTGGTGAGCACTTTGAACCCCCAAGTGCTTCATAGAAGTTTATAATGCAGAGCCGTGAAAATAATAAATACGTTTTCTTTCCTCAAAAATAATTATTTAGCCCAGAATTTTTTAATTTTCCCAAGGGTAACAGGAGAAATTTGAACCCAATATTTGTTGTCCAGTTTCTCCGGAGTACGGTGATACCCCATATGTGGGGGTAAACCACTGTTTGGGCGCACGCTGGGGCTCGGAAGTGAAGTAGTGACGTTTTGAAATGCAGACTTTGATGGAATGCTCTGCGGGCGTCACGTTGCGTTTGCAGAGCCCCTGATGTGCCTAAACAGTAGAAACCCCCCACAAGTGACCCCATTTTGGAAACTAGACCCCGAAAGGAACTTATCTAGATGTGTGGTGAGCACTTTGAACCCCCAAGTGCTTCATAGAAGTTTATAATGCAGAGCCGTGAAAATAATAAATACGTTTTCTTTCCTCAAAAATAATTATTTAGCCCAGAATTTTTATTTTCCCAAGGGTAACAGGAGAAATTGGACTGCAATAGTTGTTGTCCAGTTTCTCCTGAGTACGCTGATACCCCATGTGTGGGGGTAAACCACTGTTTGGGCACACGTCGGGGCTCAGAAGGGAAGTAGTGACTTTTGAAATGCAGACTTTGATGGAATGGTCTGCGGGCGTCACATTGCGTTTGCAGAGCCCCTGGTGTGCCTAAACAGTAGAAACCCCCCACAAGTGACCACATTTTAGAAACTAGACCCCCCAAGGAACTTATCTAGATATGTGGTGAGCACTTTGAACCCCCAAGTGCTTCACAGACGTTTACAACGCAGAGCCGTGAAAATAAAAAATCATTTTTCTTTCCTCAAAAATGATGTTTTAGCAAGCATTTTTTTAGATTCACAAGGGTAACAGGAGAAATTGGACCCCAAATTGTTGCGCAGTTTATCCTGATTACACTGATACCCCATATGTGGGGGTAAACCACTGTTTGGGCACACGTCAGGGCTCGGAAGTGAGGGAGCACCATTTGACTTTTTGAATACGAGATTGGCTGGAATCAATGGTGGCGCCATGTTGCGTTTGGAGACCCCTGATGTGCCTAAACAGTGGTAACCCCTCAATTCTACCTCCAACACTAACCCCAACACACCCCTAACCCTAATCCCAACTGTAGCCATAACCCTAATCACAACCCTAACCACAACCCTAATTCCAACCCTAACCCTAAGGCTATGTGCCCACGTTGCGGATTCGTGTGAGATATTTCCGCACCATTTTTGAAAAATCCGCGGGTAAAAGGCACTGCGTTTTACCTGCGGATTTTCCGCGGATTTCCAGTGTTTTTTGTGCGGATTTCACCTGCGGATTCCTATTGAGGAACAGGTGTAAAACGCTGCGGAATCCGCACAAAGAATTGACATGCTGCGGAATATACAACGCAGCGTTTCCGCGCGGTATTTTCTGCACCATGGGCACAGCGGATTTGGTTTTTCATATGTTTACATGGTACTGTAAACCTGATGGAATACTGCTGCGAATCCGCAGCGGCCAATCCGCAGTGTGGGCACATGGCCTAATTCTAAAGGTATGTGCACACGCTGCGGAAAACACTGCGGATCCGCAGCAGTTTCCCATGAGTTTACAGTTCAATGTAGACCTATGGAAAACAAAAATCGCTGTACACATGCTGCGGAAAAACTGCACGGAAACGCAGCGGTTTACATTCCGCAGCATGTCACTTCTTTGTGCGGATTCCGCAGCGGTTTTACAACTGCTCAAATAGAAAATCGCAATTGTAAAACCGCAGTGAAATGCGCAGAAAAACCGCGGTAAATCCGCCATAAATCCGCAGCGGTTTAGCACTGCGGATTTATCAAATCCGCAGCGGAAAAATCCGCAGAGGACCAGAATACGTGTGCACATACCGAAACCCTAACTGTTGTGAATTCTGTGGCTGAATTCACTCCTGTGGTCACAAGTGGTACTGCAGCTTCTGACCTTCCTCCCTCAGGTGTTCTGGTGAGCTCGTTAACTGCTTCATTACTTAACTCCGCCTGATGCTGCTATCCTTGCTCCTTGTCAATGTTTCAGTGTTGGATCTGAGCTTCTCCTGATTGTTCCTGTGACCTGCTGCTCTGTATAGCTAAGTGCCTTTTGCGTTTTTGTTGCTTTTTTTCTGTCCAGCTTGTCTTTTGTTTTGCTGGAAGCTCTGAGACGCAAAGGGTGTACCGCCGTGCCGTTAGTTCGGCACGGTGGGTTTTTTTTGCCCCCTTTGCGTGGTTTTGCTTTAGGGTTTTTTGTAGACTGCAAAGTTCGCTTTACTGTCCTCGCTCTGTCCTAGAATATCGGGCCCCACTTTGCTGAATCTATTTCATCCCTACGTTTTGTCTTTTCATCTTACTCACAGTCATTATATGTGGGGGGCTGCCTTTTCCTTTGGGGAATTTCTCTGGGGCAAGTCAGGCCTATTTTTCTATCTTCAGGCTAGCTAGTTTCTTAGGCTGTGCCGAGTTGCCTAGGTAGTTGTTAGGCGCTATCCACAGCCGCTTTTAGTTGTGTTTAGGATAGGATCAGGTGTGCAGTCTACAGAGTTTCCACGTCTCAGAGCTCGTTCTTGTATTTTTGGGTATTTGTCAGATCACTGTGTGCGCTCTGATCGCTAAGCACACTGTGTTTCTGGATTGCCTTCATAACACCTGTCATTAGCAAACATAACAGTACAAGGAGCCGAACTAATGATTCTCAATAGAGGGAAAGAAAAAGTTCTGACATCATTTTTTTTTTTTTTCCTGCTCTGTGTTCACTTTTTTTTTTCCCCTAGACATTTGGGTGATTCTGGACACAGGTGTGGACATGGATATTCAGGGTCTGTGCTCTTCAATGGATAATCTCGTTATAAATGTACAAAAAATTCAAGATACTATTGATCAGAAATCTATGTTAGAACCAAGAATTCCTATTCCTGATTTGTTTTTTGGAGATAGAACTAAGTTTCTAAGTTTCAAAAATAATTGTAAGCTATTTCTGGCCTTGAAACCTCATTCTTCTGGTAATCCTATTCAACAGGTTTTGATTATTATTTCTTTTTTGCGCGGCGACCCTCAAGACTGGGCATTTTCTCTTGCGCCAGGAGACCCTGCATTGAGTAGTGTCGATGCGTTTTTCCTGGCGCTCGGATTGCTGTACGATGAGCCTAATTCAGTGGATCAGGCTGAGAAAAATTTGCTGGCTTTGTGCCAGGGTCAGGATGATATAGAAGTATATTGTCAGAAATTTAGGAAATGGTCAGTACTCACTCAGTGGAATGAATCTGCGCTGGCAGCTTTGTTCAGAAAGGGTCTCTCTGAGGCTCTTAAGGATGTCATGGTGGGATTTCCTATGCCTGCTGGTTTGAATGAGTCTTTGTCTTTGGCCATTCAGATCGGTCGACGCTTGCGCGAGCGTAAATCTGTGCACCATTTGGCGGTACTGCCTGAGGTTAAACCTGAGCCTATGCAGTGCGATAGGACTATGACTAGAGTTGAACGGCAGGAATACAGACATCTGAATGGTCTGTGTTTCTACTGTGGTGATTCCACTCATGCTATTTCTGATTGTCCTAAGCGCACTAAGCGGTCCGCTAGGTCTGCCGTCATTGGTACTGTACAGTCCAAATTCCTTCTGTCCATTACCTTGATATGCTCTTTGTCGTCGTTTTCTGTCATGGCGTTTGTGGATTCGGGCGCTGCCCTGAATCTGATGGATTTGGATTATGCTAAACGTTGTGGGTTTTTATTGGAGCCTTTGCGGTGTCCTATTCCATTGAGAGGAATTGATGCTACACCTTTGGCCAAGAATAAACCTCAATACTGGGCCCAGCTGACCATGTGCATGGCTCCTGCACATCAGGAAGTTATTCGCTTTCTGGTGTTGCATAATCTGCATGATGTGGTCGTGTTGGGGTTGCCATGGCTACAAACCCATAATCCAGTATTGGATTGGAATTCCATGTCGGTATCCAGCTGGGGTTGTCAGGGGGTACATGGTGATGTTCCATTTTTGTCGATTTCGTCATCCACCCCTTCTGAGGTCCCAGAGTTCTTGTCTGATTATCAGGATGTATTTGAAGAGCCCAAGTCCAATGCTCTACCTCCGCATAGGGATTGTGATTGTGCTATCAATTTGATTCCTGGTAGTAAATTCCCTAAAGGTCGATTATTTAATTTATCCGTGCCCGAACACGCCGCTATGCGCAGTTATGTGAAGGAATCCCTGGAGAAGGGACATATTCGCCCATCGTCATCACCACTGGGAGCAGGGTTCTTCTTTGTAGCCAAGAAGGATGGTTCGCTGAGACCGTGTATTGATTACCGCCTTCTTAATAAGATCACTGTTAAATTTCAGTATCCCTTGCCATTGTTATCTGACTTGTTTGCTCGGATTAAGGGGGCTAGTTGGTTCACTAAGATAGATCTTCGTGGTGCGTATAATCTGGTGAGAATCAGGCAAGGAGATGAATGGAAAACTGCATTCAATACGCCCGAGGGTCATTTTGAGTATCTAGTGATGCCGTTCGGACTTGCCAATGCTCCATCTGTGTTTCAGTCTTTTATGCATGACATCTTCCGTGAGTATCTGGATAAATTCCTGATTGTTTACTTGGATGACATTTTGATCTTCTCAGATAATTGGGAGTCTCATGTGAAGCAGGTCAGAATGGTTTTTCAGGTCCTGCGTGCTAACTCTTTGTTTGTGAAGGGATCAAAGTGTCTCTTCGGTGTGCAGAAAGTTTCATTTTTGGGGTTCATCTTTACCCCTTCTACTATCGAGATGGATCCAGTTAAGGTCCAAGCCATCCAGGATTGGATTCAGCCGACATCTCTGAAAAGTCTGCAAAAGTTCCTGGGCTTTGCTAATTTTTATCGTCGCTTCATCTGTAATTTTTCTAGCATTGCCAAACCATTGACCGATTTGACCAAGAAGGGTGCTGATTTGGTTAATTGGTCTTCTGCTGCTGTGGAAGCTTTTCAGGAGTTGAAGCGTCGTTTTTGTTCTGCCCCTGTGTTGTGTCAGCCAGATGTTTCTCTTCCGTTCCAGGTCGAGGTTGATGCTTCTGAGATTGGAGCAGGGGCGGTTTTGTCACAGAGAGGTTCTGATTGCTCAGTGATGAAACCATGTGCTTTCTTTTCCAGGAAGTTTTCGCCCGCTGAGCGTAATTATGATGTGGGCAATCGAGAGTTGCTGGCCATGAAGTGGGCATTCGAGGAGTGGCGTCATTGGCTTGAAGGAGCTAAGCATCGCGTGGTGGTATTGACTGATCATAAGAACTTGACTTATCTCGAGTCTGCCAAGCGCTTGAATCCTAGACAGGCCCGTTGGTCGTTATTTTTTGCCCGCTTCGACTTTGTGATTTCGTACCTTCCGGGCTCTAAAAATGTGAAGGCGGATGCTCTGTCTAGGAGTTTTGTGCCCGACTCTCCGGGTTTATCTGAGCCAGCGGGTATCCTCAAGGAAGGAGTCATTGTGTCTGCCATCTCCCCTGATTTGCGGCGGGTGCTGCAAAAATTTCAGGCGAATAAACCTGATCGTTGTCCAGCAGAGAAACTGTTCGTCCCTGATAGGTGGACTAATAAACTTATCTCTGAACTTCATTGTTCGGTGTTGGCTGGTCATCCTGGAATCTTTGGTACCAGAGAGTTAGTGGCTAGATCCTTCTGGTGGCCATCTCTGTCACGGGATGTACGTACTTTTGTGCAGTCCTGTGGGATTTGTGCTAGGGCTAAGCCCTGCTGTTCTCGTGCCAGTGGGTTGCTTTTGCCCTTGCCGGTCCCAAAGAGGCCTTGGACACATATTTCGATGGATTTCATTTCTGACCTTCCCGTTTCTCAAAAAATGTCAGTCATTTGGGTGGTCTGTGATCGCTTTTCTAAAATGGTCCATCTGGTGCCCTTGGCTAAATTGCCTTCCTCCTCTGATTTGGTACCTTTGTTCTTTCAGCATGTGGTTCGGTTGCATGGCATTCCTGAGAATATTGTTTCTGACAGAGGTTCCCAGTTTGTTTCAAGGTTCTGGCGAGCCTTTTGTGGTAGGATGGGCATTGACCTATCCTTTTCCTCGGCTTTCCATCCTCAGACTAATGGCCAGACCGAACGAACCAATCAGACCTTGGAAACATATCTGAGATGTTTTGTTTCTGCAGACCAGGATGATTGGGTGTCCTTTTTGCCGTTGGCTGAGTTCGCCCTTAATAATCGGGCCAGCTCGGCTACCTTGGTTTCTCCATTTTTTTGCAATTCTGGGTTCCATCCTCGTTTCTCTTCAGGACAGGTTGAGTCTTCGGACTGTCCTGGTGTGGATTCTGTGGTGGATAGGTTGCAGCAGATCTGGACTCAGGTAGTGGACAATTTGATCTTGTCCCAGGAGAAAGCTCAACTTTTCGCTAATCGCAGACGCCGTGTGGGTCCCCGACTTCGTGTTGGGGATCTGGTTTGGTTATCTTCTCGTCATATTCCTATGAAGGTTTCCTCTCCTAAATTTAAACCTCGTTTTATTAGTCCGTATAGGATTTCTGAGGTTCTCAATCCTGTGTCTTTTCGTTTTACCCTCCCAGACTCCTTTTCCATACATAATGTATTCCATAGGTCGTTGTTGCGGAGATACGTGGCACCTATGGTTCCATCTGTTGAGCCTCCTGCCCCGGTTTTGGTGGAGGGGGAATTGGAGTATATTGTGGAGAAGATTTTGGATTCTCGTGTTTCTAGACGGAAACTCCAGTATCTGGTTAAATGGAAGGGTTATGCTCAGGAAGATAATTCCTGGGTTTTTGCCTCTGATGTTCATGCTTCCGATCTTGTTCGTGCCTTTCATGCGGCTCATCCTGGTCGGCCTGGGGGCTCTGGTGAGGGTTCGGTGACCCCTCCTCAAGGGGGGGGTACTGTTGTGAATTCTGTGGCTGAATTCACTCCTGTGGTCACAAGTGGTACTGCAGCTTCTGACCTTCCTCCCTCAGGTGTTCTGGTGAGCTCGTTAACTGCTTCATTACTTAACTCCGCCTGATGCTGCTATCCTTGCTCCTTGTCAATGTTTCAGTGTTGGATCTGAGCTTCTTCTGATTGTTCCTGTGACCTGCTGCTCTGTATAGCTAAGTGCCTTTTGCTTTTTTGTTGCTTTTTTTCTGTCCAGCTTGTCTTTTGTTTTGCTGGAAGCTCTGAGACGCAAAGGGTGTACCGCCGTGCCGTTAGTTCGGCACGGTGGGTTTTTTTTGCCCACTTTGCGTGGTTTTGCTTTAGGGTTGTTTGTAGACTGCAAAGTTCGCTTTACTGTCCTCGCTCTGTCCTAGAATATCGGGCCCCACTTTGCTGAATCTATTTCATCCCTACGTTTTGTCTTTTCATCTTACTCACAGTCATTATATGTGGGGGGCTGCCTTTTCCTTTGGGGAATTTCTCTGGGGCAAGTCAGGCCTATTTTTCTATCTTCAGGCTAGCTAGTTTCTTAGGCTGTGCCGAGTTGCCTAGGTAGTTGTTAGGCGCTATCCACAGCCGCTTTTAGTTGTGTTTAGGATAGGATCAGGTGTGCAGTCTACAGAGTTTCCACGTCTCAGAGCTCGTTCTTGTATTTTTGGGTATTTGTCAGATCACTGTGTGCGCTCTGATCGCTAAGCACACTGTGTTTCTGGATTGCCTTCATAACACCTGTCATTAGCAAACATAACACCTAACCCTAGCCCTAACCCTAGCCCTAACCCTACCCCTAACCCTACCCCTAGCCCTACCCCTACCCCTAACCCTACCCCTAACCCTAACCCTACCCCTAACCCTAACCCTAGCCCTAACCCTAGCCCTACCCCTAACCCTACCCCTAACCCTAACCCTACCTCTAACCCTAACCCTACCCCTAACCCTAACCCTATTCTAACATTAGTGGAAAAAAAAAATTCTTTATTTTTTTATTGTCCCTACCTATGGGGGTGACAAAGGGGGGGGGTCATTTATTATTTTTTTTATTTTGATCACTGAGATATAATCTATCTCAGTGATCAAAATGCACTTTGGAACGAATCTGCCGACCGGCAGATTCGGCGGGCGCACTGCGTATGCGCCCGCCATTTTGGAAGATGGCGGCGCCCAGGGAGAAGACGGACGGGACCCCGGCAGGATCGGTAAGTATGACCCCCCCTGGGCTAAACTACCACTCCCCCTGTCGCTGCAGATCGGGTGAAATGGGAGTTAACCCTTTCACCGGATCTGCAGGGACGCGATCTTTCCATGACGTCACATAGGCGTCATGGGTCGGATTGGCACCGACTTTCATGATGCTTACGTAGCGTCATGGGTCGGGAAGGGGTTAAAACACTCAGCCAGGGCAACTAAGGAGTGGCTCCATAAGAAGCATTTCAAGATCCTCGAGTGGCCTAGCCAATTTCCAGACCTGAACCCAATAGAAAATCTTTGGAGGGAGCTTA
This sequence comes from Ranitomeya imitator, assembly GCF_032444005.1. Lineage (NCBI taxonomy): Eukaryota > Metazoa > Chordata > Amphibia > Anura > Dendrobatidae > Ranitomeya > Ranitomeya imitator. Next base: position 82,758,418 of record NC_091285.1, read on the forward strand.
AACTCAATATTGCCCTGTGATAGCCCTGAAACCTGAAAGATCTGTCAAAGATCTCTTAGGAGGAGTCAGCCAAAATACCTGGTGCAGTGTGTGAAAACTTTGTCAAGTACTACAGGAAACATCTGACCTCTGTAATTGCAAACAAAGGTTTCTGTGCCAAATATTAAGCTCTGTTTTTCTATTTTGCCAAATACTTATTTCATGCAATAAAATGCAATTTAATTATGTAAAAATCATATAATGTGATTTTTTTTTTTTTTTTTTTAGATTGTCTCTCACCGCTGAAGTGTACCTACAATAAAAGTCCTGATCTTAATCGATTTGAGATGCTGTGGCATGATCTTAAAAAGTGGCTCATGCTTGGAACCCTTCCAATATGACTGAATTACAACAATTCTGCAAAGATCAGTTGGCCAAGATTCCTCTAGATGATTGTAAAAGACTCATTGCCAGTTATACTTGATTGCAGTTATTGTTACTAAGGGTGGCCCAACAGTTATTAGGTTTAGGTGCAATCCCTTTTTTGACGTAGGTTTCTTTTGTCTGTAGGATAAGACAAATAAGCTCCTGCTCTAAAGCTGAGCAGAATTGAAACTAGCATAGTATCATAGTCCATATGTGCAGGATAATTCCACATGCTAAACACATACACTCCTGTTGTGAATTCTGTGGGCAAGCTCCCTCTTGTGGTCATGAGTGGTACTTCGGCTGGTTCTGTCCATGAGCTTCCTCTGGTGGATGTGAGTGGGGCTGCGGCTTCTGAGTTTCCTTTCTCAGGTGACGAGGTTAAGTCATTAGGTGCTGCTCTATTTAACTCCACCTAGTTCTTTGTTCCTGGCCTCCAGTCAAAGTTCCAGTATTGGTCTTGCTCTCTCCTGGATCGTTCTTGTGGCCTGTCTGCCCTGCATAAGCTAATTTCTGCTTGTGTTACTTTTGTTTGCTATTTTTTCTGTCCAGCTTGCTATATTGGTTTGTCTTGCTTGCTGGAAGCTCTGGGACGCAGAGGGAGCACCTCCGTACCGTTAGTTGGTGCGGAGGGTCTATTTGCGCCCTCTGCGTGGTTGTTTGTAGGTTTTTGTGCTGACCGCAAAGCTATCTTTACTATCCTCGGTCTATTCAGTAAGTCGGGCCTCACTTTGCTAAAATCTATTTCATCTCTGTGTTTGTATTTTCATCTTTACTCACAGTCATTATATGTGGGGGGGCTGCCTTTTCCTTCGGGGAATTTCTCTGAGGCAAGGTAGGCTTATTTTTCTATCTTCAGGGCTAGCTAGTTTCTCAGGCTGTGCCCGAGGCGCCTAGGTCTGGTCAGGAGCGCTCCACGGCTACCTCTAGTGTGGTGTGATAGGATTAGGGATTGCGGTCAGCAGAGTTCCCACGTCTCAGAGCTCGTCCTATGTTATTAGTAACTATCAGGTCATTTTCAGTGCTCTTAACCACCAGGTCCATTGTGTTTCTGAATCACCAGTTCATAACAGTACTGGAGGCCAAAAGTACTAATGCTTCTCAATAGAGGGAAAGGAGAAGTTCTGAGACCATTTTTTTTTCTCTGCACTGTGTTTTGTCTTTCCTTTCCCCTAGACATTTGGGTGGTTCAGGACACAGGTGTAATGATGGACATTAAAGGTCTGTCTTCTTGTGTGGATCATCTCACTGCAAGAGTGCAAAAAATTCAAGACATTGTGGTTCAGAAATCTATGTTAGAACCTAGAATTCCTATTCCTGATTTATTTTCTGGAGATAGAGCTAAGTTTCTGAATTTCAAAAATAATTGCAAACTGTTTCTGGCTTTGAAACCCCGCTCCTCTGGTGACCCAGTTCAACAAGTTAAGATCATTATTTCTTTATTACGTGGCGACCCTCAAGACTGGGCATTTTCCCTTGTGCCAGGAGATCCTGCATTATGTGATATTGATGCGTTTTTTCTGGTGCTCGGATTGCTTTATGATGAACCTAATTCAGTGGATCAGGCAGAGAAAAATTTGTTGGCTCTGTGTCAGGGTCAGGATGAGGTAGAGATATATTGTCAGAAGTTTAGGAAGTGGTCTGTGCTCACTCAATGGAATGAATGTGCGCTGGCAGCAATTTTCAGAAAGGGTCTCTCTGAAGCCCTTAAGGATGTCATGGTTGGATTTCCTATGCCTGCTGGTCTGAATGAGTCTATGTCTTTGGCCATTCAGATCGATCGACGCTTACGTGAGCGTAAAACTGTGCACCATTTGGCGGTATTATCTGAGCATAAACCTGAACCTATGCAATGTGATAGGACTTTGACCAGAGCTGAACGGCAAGAACACAGACGTCGGAATGGGCTGTGTTTTTACTGTGGTGATTCCACTCATGCTATCTCCGATTGTCCTAAGCGCACTAAGCGGTTCGCTAGAATTGCCACCATTGGTACGGTACAGTCGAAATTTCTTTTGTCCGTTACTTTTATCTGCTCTTTGTCATCCTATTCTGTCATGGCATTTGTGGATTCACGCGCTGCCCTGAATTTGATGGACTTGGAGTTTGCTAGGCGCTGTGGGTTTTTCTTGGAGCCCTTGCAGTATCCTATTCCATTGAGAGGAATTGATGCTACGCCTTTGGCCAAGAATAAGCCCAATTGACCATGTGCATGGCTCCTGCGCATCAGGAGGATATTCGCTTTTTGGTGTTGCATAATCTGCATGATGTGGTCGTGTTGGGGTTGCCATGGCTACAAGTCCATAACCCAGTATTGGATTGGAAATCTATGTCTGTGTCCAGCTGGGGTTGTCAGGGGGTACATGGTGATGTTCCATTTCTGTCTATTTCGTCATCCACCCCTTCTGAGGTCCCAGAGTTCTTGTCGGATTACCGGGATGTATTTGATGAGCCCAAGTCCAATGCCCTACCTCCGCATAGGGATTGCGATTGTGCTATCGATTTGATTCCTGGTAGTAAGTTTCCTAAGGGTCGACTGTTTAATTTGTCTGTGCCTGAGCACGCCGCTATGCGGAGTTACGTAAAGGAATCCTTGGAGAAGGGTCATATTCGCCCGTCGTCTTCGCCATTGGGAGCAGGGTTCTTTTTTGTGGCCAAGAAGGATGGTTCGTTGAGACCTTGTATTGATTTCCGCCTTCTTAATAAAATCACGGTCAAATTTCAGTACCCCTTGCCGCCGCTGCTGTCTGATTTGTTTGCTCGGATTAAGGGGGCTAGTTGGTTCACCAAGATAGATCTTCATGGTGCGTATAATCTTGTGCGTATTAAACAGGGTGATGAATGGAAAACAGCATTTAATACGCCCGAGGGCCATTTTGAGTACCTGGTTATGCCATTCGGGCTTTCCAATGCTCCATCAGTATTTCAGTCCTTTATGCATGACATCTTCCGAGAGTACCTGGATAAATTCCTGATTGTATACTTGGATGATATTTTGGTCTTCTCGGATGATTGGGAGTCTCACGTGAAGCAGGTCAGAATGGTGTTCCAGGTCCTGCGTGCAAATTCTTTGTTTGTGAAGGGGTCAAAGTGTCTCTTTGGTGTTCAGAAGGTTTCATTTTAGGGGTTCATTTTTTCCCCTTCTACTATCGAGATGGATCCTGTTAAAGTTCAGGCCATTTATGATTGGACTCAGCCAACATCTCTGAAGAGTCTACAAAAGTTCCTGGGCTTTGCTAATTTTTATCGTCGCTTCATCAATAACTTTTCTAGTATTGCTAAACCGTTGACTGATTTAACCAAGAAGGGTGCTGATGTGGTCAATTGGTCTTCTGCTGCTGTGGAAGCTTTTCAGGAGTTGAAGCGTCGTTTTTCTTCTGCCCCTGTATTGTGCCAGCCAGATGTTTCGCTCCCGTTCCAGGTCGAGGTTGATGCTTCTGAGATTGGAGCAGGGGCTGTTTTGTCGCAAAGAAGTTCTGATGGCTCAGTGATGAAACCGTGTGCCTTCTTTTCCAGGAAGTTTTCGCCTGCTGAGCGTAATTATGATGTTGGCAATCGAGAGTTGCTGGCCATGAAGTGGGCATTCGAGGAGTGGCGTCATTGGCTTGAAGGAGCTAAGCATCGCGTGGTGGTCTTGACTGATCACAAGAACTTGACTTATCTCGAGTCTGCCAAACGGTTGAATCCTAGACAGGCTCGTTGGTCGCTGTTTTTCTCCCGTTTTGACTTTGTGGTTTCGTACCTTCCGGGCTCTAAGAATGTGAAGGCGGATGCCCTGTCTAGGAGTTTTGTGCCCGACTCTCCGGGTTTGCCTGAGCCGGCGGGTATTCTCAAAGAGGGGGTAATTTTGTCTGCCATCTCCCCTGATTTGCGGCGGGTGCTGCAAAAATTTCAGGCTAATAGACCTGACCGTTGCCCAGCGGAGAAACTGTTTGTCCCTGATAAATGGTCAAGTAGAGTTATCTCTGAGGTTCATTGTTCGGTGTTGGCTGGTCATCCTGGAATCTTTGGTACCAGAGATTTGGTGGCTAGATCCTTTTGGTGGCCATCTCTGTCGCGGGATGTGCGTTCGTTTGTGCAGTGTGGGACTTGTGCTCGGGCTAAGCCCTGCTGTTCTAGTGCCAGTGGGTTGCTTTTGCCCTTGCCGGTCCCGAAGAGGCCCTGGACACATATCTCTATGGATTTTATTTCGGATCTCCCTGTCTCGCAAAAGATGTCGGTCATTTGGGTAGTTTGTGATCGCTTCTCTAAGATGGTCCATTTGGTACCCTTGTCTAAATTGCCTTCCTCCTCTGATTTGGTGCCATTGTTTTTCCAGCATGTGGTTCGTTTACATGGCATTCCGGAGAACATCGTTTCGGACAGAGGTTCCCAGTTTGTTTCGAGGTTTTGGGGAGCCTTTTGTGCTAGGATGGGCATTGATTTGTCTTTTTCCTCGGCTTTCCATCCTCAGACAAATGGCCAAACTGAACGAACCAATCAGACCTTGGAAACATATCTGAGATGTTTTGTTTCTGCTGATCAGGATGATTGGGTGTCCTTTTTGCCTTTGGCTGAGTTCGCCCTTAATAATCGGGCCAGCTCGGCTACTTTGGTTTCTCCGTTTTTCTGCAATTCTGGTTTCCATCCTCGTTTCTCTTCAGGGCAGGTTGAGTCTTCGGACTGTCCTGGTGTGGATACTGTGGTGGATAGGTTGCAGCAGATTTGGACTCATGTAGTGGACAATTTGACATTGTCCCAGGAGAAGGCTCAACGTTTCGCTAACCGCAGGCGCTGTGTGGGTCCCCGACTTCGTGTTGGGGATTTGGTTTGGTTGTCATCTCGTTATATTCCTATGAAAGTTTCCTCTCCTAAGTTTAAGCCTCGTTTTATTGGTCCGTATAGGATTTCTGAGGTTCTTAATCCTGTGTCTTTTCGTTTGACCCTTCCAGCTTCTTTTTCCATCCATAATGTATTCCATAGGTCATTGTTGCGGAGATACGTGGAACCTGTGGTTCCATCCGTTGATCCTCCTGCCCCGGGTTTGGTTGAGGGGGAGTTGGAGTATATAGTGGAGAAGATTTTGGATTCTCGTATTTCGAGACGGAAACTCCAGTACCTGGTTAAGTGGAAGGGTTATGGTCAGGAAGATAATTCCTGGGTCTTTGCCTCTGATGTTCATGCTGCCGATCTGGTTCGTGCCTTTCATTTGGCTCATCCTGGTCGGCCTGGGGGCTCTGGTGAGGGTTCGGTGACCCCTCCACAAGGGGGGGGTACTGTTGTGAATTCTGTGGGCAAGTTCCCTCTTGTGGTCATGAGTGGTACTTCGGCTGGTTCTGTCCATGAGCTTCCTCTGGTGGATGTGAGTGGGGCTGCGGCTTCTGAGTTTCCTTTCTCAGGTGACGAGGTTAAGTCGTTAGGTGCTGCTCTATTTAACTCCACCTAGTTCTTTGTTCCTGGCCTCCAGTCAAAGTTCCAGTATTGGTCTTGCTCTCTCCTGGATCGTTCTTGTGGCCTGTCTGCCCTGCATAAGCTAAGTTCTGCTTGTGTTACTTTTGTTTGCTATTTTTTCTGTCCAGCTTGCTATATTGGTTTGTCTTGCTTGCTGGAAGCTCTGGGACGCAGAGGGAGCACCTCTGTACCGTTAGTCGGTGCGGAGGGTCTTTTTGCGCCCTCTGCGTGGTTGTTTGTAGGTTTTTGTGCTGACCGCAAAGCTATCTTTACTATCCTCGGCCTATTCAGTAAGTCGGGCCTCACTTTGCTAAAATCTATTTCATCTCTGTGTTTGTATTTTCATCTTTACTCACAGTCATTATATGTGGGGGGCTGCCTTTTCCTTTGGGGAATTTCTCTGAGGCAAGGTAGGCTTATTTTTCTATCTTCAGGGCTAGCTAGTTTCTCAGGCTGTGCCCGAGGCGCCTAGGTCTGGTCAGGAGCGCTCCACGGCTACCTCTAGTGTGGTGTGATAGGATTAGGGATTGCGGTCAGCAGAGTTCCCACGTCTCAGAGCTCGTCCTATGTTATTAGTAACTATCAGGTCATTTTCAGTGCTCTTAACCACCAGGCCCATTGTGGTTCTGAATCACCAGTTCATAACACACTACTGTTCAAAAGTTTAGAGTCGCTTAGAAATTTCCTTATTTTTGAAAGAAAAGCACAGTTTTTTCCAATGAAGCTAACATTAAATGATTCAGAAATACACTTTATACATTGTTAATGTGGTAAATGACTATTCTAGCTGCAAATGTCTGGTTTGTAATGCAATATCTTCATAGGCGTATAGAGGCCCATTTCCAACAACCATCACTCCAGTGTTCTTATGGTATTTTGTGTTTGCTAACTGTGTAAGATGGCTAATGGATGGTTAGAATACCCTTGAAAACCCTTGTGTAAGTATGTTAGCACAGCTGAAAACAGTTTGGCTGATTAAAGAACCTACACACCTGACCTTCCTTTGAGCTAGTTGAGAATCTTGAGCAGTACATTTGTTGGTTCCATTAAACTCTCAAAATGTCCAGAAAAAAAGAACTTTCGTGTGAAACTCGACAGTTTATTCTTGCTCTGAGAAATGAAAGCTATTCCATGTGAGAAATTGCCAAGAAACTGAAGATTTCCTACAATGGTGTGTACTACTCCCTTCAGAGGAGAGCACAAACAGGTTATAACCAGAGTAGAAAGAGAAGTGGGAGGCCCCGCGGCACAACTGAGCAACAAGACAAGTACATTAGAGTCTGTAGTTTCAGAAATCGACGCCTCACAGGTCCTCAACTGGCAGTTTCATTAGATAGTACATGCAAAACCCCAGTGTCAACGTCTACAGTGAAGAGACAACTCCGGGATGCTGGTTTTCAGAGTGGCAAAGAAAAAGCCATATCTGAGACTGAGTAATAAAAGGAAAAGATTAATATGGGCAAAAGAACACAAACATTGGACAGAAGAAGATAGGAAAAAAAGTGTTATGGACAGTCAAATCCAAGTTTGAGGTGTTTGGATCACACAGAACATTTGTGAGATGCAGAACAACTGAAAAGATGCTGGAAGAGTGTCTGATGTCATCTGTCAAGCATGGTGGAGGTAATGTGATTGTCTGGGGTTGCTTTGGTGCTGGTAAAGTGTGCGATTTGTACAAGGTAAAAGGGATATTGAATAATGAAGGCTATCACTCAATTTTGCAACGCCATGCCATACCCTGTGGACAACACTTGATTGGAGCCAGTTTCATCCTATAACAGGACAATGGCTCAATGCACATCTCCAAATTATGCAATAACTATTTAGAGAAGAAGCAGGCAGCTGGTATTCTATCTGTAATGGAGTGGCCAGCACAGTCACCAGATCTCCACCCCACTAAGCTGTTGTGATGCAAAAAGTGCCCATCAAGCCAAACCAACTTGTGGCTGTGGCTTCTGGAAGCATGGGGGGAAATTTCTCCAGATTACCTCAGCAAATTATCTGCTAGAATGCCAAAGGTCTGCAATGCTGTAATTGCTGCAAAGGAAACATTCTTTGATTAAAGCAAAGTATGAAGGAGAAAATTATTATTTCAAATAAAAATCTTTTTTTTTTCAAAACTTGTCAATGTCTGGACTAGATTTTAAATTCATTTGGCAACTCATTTGATTAATAAAAGTATGAGTTTCCATGGAAAACACAAAATTGTCTGGGTGACCTTAAACTTTTGAACGGTAGTGTAGCATCAGCATAGTACCTACTAAAGACATCATGCATGTGTCAAAGGTTCTGCGAGTACAACACTGAGCGTGATAACAAGATATAACTTTATGTGTATCTTGGCAATCAACCCCACTAAGACTTTGAATGACTGAAGTTAGTTATGTTAGCTTAGGTCTCCACTTATGTGAGCTATGAAGTTCTAGCCTGATATATGATTGGGAAGATGAGGGAGGAAAAAGTTTCAAAAAACCTCAAGAGCTGTCAGCGTGCATATGTCATTGAGCTGAGCTAAGGGTCTTGTCCCTAACCCTGATTCATCTAAGAGCGAAAAAAAAAACAAGATGGGAGATTTCCTAAGTTGTAGACATCTGGAAATGGGAGAATGGTCTTTAACCCCTTTCCGACGTTGGGCATAATATTATGCCCACAAAGGACTCCCCCTGTTTGGTGTGGGCTACGGCACTGAGCCTGCACCTTTCCGGGCACAGGTCAGCTGATCTATACAGGTGACATATGCCAGCAACTCAACTGCGTTGAGAAACACGTGATGGTGTCTCCGCGGTGTTGCATGTTTTGGTCTCCACGAGGTCAATCATCCGTGCCTTTATAGACTTTCTACTAGGCACTGCTCCTGATAGCCAGTTTCCTACTCCACACTGATGAGGGGCAAAACCCCCGAAACAGCTGTCTGTGGATGGATACCATGCTTGGCATAGGTGGTTTTCCTTTATTGGATGTTTTCCTTTATTGGATGCTGCCCTTCCCTTGGTTGTTCCTTCCCGGGGAAAGGCCTGGCTATTCACTGCCTGCGTTGAGAAACACGTGATGGTGTCTCCGCAGCTCCTCTACTTGCATTTGCATATTTGGGGGCAGTGTTCTGGATCACTGCGTTGAGAAACACGTGATGGTGTCTCCGCGGTGTTGGATGTTTTGGTCTCCACGAGGTCAATCATCCGTGCCTTTATATGCCAGCAACAGCCAGGGGATAGAATCACGATCCATCAGTGGCTGTTAAATAGTTAAAGCAGCTTTCAATCTGTAACATCGGCATTTAACTTGCGCAGAAGCGCATCCTTTATCTCACCCATCGGTAACCGGTCACATGATCGCGGGTCATCGATAGGTAGGCATGACAACCAGGGGTCTGAAGCAGACCTCTATGGTTGTCATTACCAGATTTCTATGAGCACCGCCTGGTGGTCGGCACTCATTAAAAGTGAGCATTTCTCCTACACACAGGCATCTGATCATCGCCTGTCTGTAGCAGAGGCGATCAAAGTAGTGCATCTTCTAGTCTCCCATGGAGACTATTGAAGCATGCAGAAAGCAAAAAAAAATTTAAAAAAAAAATATTAGAAAAATAAAAAATATAATATCTGTTTGTCTTACAAAATATCTTAAAGAAGAAATGCAGTATAATATATATATAGCTCCCTACTAGACAAAAAGAGGTTGGTTCAGCCTGTTGAGAAAATTAGCTTCAAGGCCTCGCTGATCACCAGTGGATAAAAAGATTTTTATAAAGCTGTGGCAAGGCCGTGGCTGAAGATTAAAAATCTCCCCCTATCTTGAAACCTAATCTGGGCTTTTTCAAGTTCAACCATGAATCCTTTTGAACCAATATAAGAGTCTTCTAACAGGATGATGCCTTTTTGGTGGCAATCACTACAGCTCAAAGAACTTTTGAGCTCCAGGCATTATCAAGAGCCAGATGTGATAGTGTTGAAGTATAGAAGTACCCTTAGATTAGATTCATCCTTTTTGACTACCTAAGGTGGTGTCAGATTTCTTAGGTCTCAAGACATCATTCTTCCAAACTTTTTTGCTAATCCAAGGACAAATTTGGAAGCTAAATTTCACAATTTAGATGTAAAAAGGACAGCTTTGACTTTTTGGTGATCCTCCTACCTTTTGGTGACCAAATCCTGGAGAAGGTCAAATTTACCTCTTCATTTAATTCCAATCACCTAAATATACAATCTTTTAAGGCCTCTGCATCCAGATGGCATAGGTCTGCGATCTGTGAAGCCTATCTGCTGATTAATCAAAGCACGGTCTACCAGAGCCATGGCTTCTGGGCTGAAAGATAGTGAGGTTTCAATTGAGCAAATTTGCAGAGCAGTAACTTGATCAAATCTTTCCTATGACATTATAAATTTGCATGTTTACTAGGGATGAGCAAAGCCAAATGGTAAAGTTCAAAGTCCCTACCGAATCCCAAACACGGACTTTTTAATGTACATCTGTTTTCCTATTCAGGTTCGCCAAACTAATAAAGCTTGTTGAAAGGCTGCAGCGCAGTCAATCAACAAGCTTTTAGACTGTGGGCATGTCCAGAGCCATCACAACTGTGATTGACTGCTGCGGCATGTGACCCGGTCTGTATAAAGGCCGGATCATGAGTGCTGCCGTCATTCTGCTCTTATTAGTTTAGACAGGTTGCAGCTGGTGTGAGGGACAGAATTTGACTTCATACTCTGCAGATAAGTTACTGTGTCAAAAGCCGCTATGTGTACTCTGCAACCCATATCTGTGGGAGAACTGTGCCAAAAGCCACTGTGTGTACTCTGCAACCTCGCACGTGGGAGTTCTGTTCTTTTAAGCCACTGGGTGTTTTCTAATAGTGTTGGCAATAAACAATTGGCATCAGTCATCTCATTGCCATTTGTAGGCAAAATAAATAATTTTTCAGAATCTCTTTTTTTTTCTATGTGTTACAAATAAATAATGTATTGCCATTTGTAGGTCAAAGAAATATTTTTCAGGACCGCTGTGTGTTTTCTAGCAGTCTGATAAATACATTTTTTTTGGACCGCTATGTGTTTGATAGCAGTCTGTGGATTAAATAATTTGCATTAGTAGTCTTTGTTGCTATTTGTAGGCCAAATAAATACATTTTCTGGACTGCTGTGTGTTTTTTAGTGGTGTTGCAAATAAATATTGGCATCAGCAATCTCTTTGCCAATTGTAGGCAAAAAAATAATTTTTCAAGACCTGTGAAATAAATAATTGGTATCAGCCATCTCATTGCCATTTGAAGACCAAAGAAATATTCTTTATATAATACTGCTTATTTTCTAGTTGTCTTAAAATAAATAATTGGCATCAGACATCTCATTGCCATTTGTAGGCCAAATAAATAATTTTTCAGAATCTCTTTTTTTTCTATTAGTGTTGTAAATAAATAATTTATTGCCAGTTGTAGGTCAAATAAATATTTTTCAGGACCGCTGTGTGTTTGCTAGCAGTCTGTGAATTAAATTAAATTTGCATTAGTAGTCTTGTTGCCATTTGTAGGCCAAATAAATAAGTTTTCTAGACTGCTGTGTGTTTTCCAGTAGTGTTGCAAATAAATATTGGCATCAGCAATCTCTTTGCCAATTGTAGGCCAAAAAATAATTTTTCACGACCGCTGTGTTTTTTAGCAGTCTGTGAAATCAATAATTGGCATCAGCCATCTCATTGCCATTTGAAGGCAAAAGAAATATTCTTTATGTAATGCTGTATGTTTTCTAGTTGTCTTAAAAACAAATAATTGGCATCAGTCATCTCATTGCCATTTGTAGGCCAAATAAATAATTTTTCAGGATCTTTTTTTCTGCTTGTGTTGCAAATAAATAATTTATCACTATCCATCTCGTTGTCAATCATAGGCCAAATAAATATTTTTTTCTGGATTGCTATGTTTTTTTCTAGCAGTCTATGAAATAAATAATTGGCATTAACAGTCTCATTGCCATTTGTAGGACAAATAAATCATTTTTCTGGACTGCTGTGTGTTTTCTAGCAATGTTACTAACAAATTTTTGGCATCAGCCATCCGTCTCGTTTGCAGTCAAAACCAATAACGTTTTTGGACCGCTGTTTTCTCGTAGGGTTGCAAATAAATAATTTGCATTTGCCATCTCGCTGCCACTTGTAGTGGAAACATATAATTATTTTGGACCACAGTGTGTTTTCTAGTAGTTTGGCAAATAAATAAATCTACTCTTCTGCCATCTCTTTGAGAGTAGTGTGCAGAGAAACCACTTCCAAAAATGAGGAGAGCATCAAATAGGGAATGTGGACATGGCCATGGTGTTGCTGGTGTAGCTACTGATGGTGGCTGTGGTGTAGCTGCTGCAAGGAGAGTATGTGGCAGTTCTGTACCTACTACATGCCCAAATCCAACACCTTCCTCTGATGCAAGTGTGGCACCCCTGAGGGTCCAGTCGCCACAGAGGTACTGCACCTCATCCAGAGGTGTGGTGTCACACTCTCAGGTAAGAAGGAGGGCACTAACCAGGACTCTAACACACACACAACACACACCATTTCAGTCGGGGCACCTGGGAATACCCGTAGGGAGGATAGCCTCATCCCAGGCTGTATAGGACTGGGTGGTGGGAGTGGGTGGGGAGGTAGGAAATAGGGGAGGAGCTTAGAAGGCGGGAAGACAGTGTATGCTAGAGCAGTTGGTCCTAGGAGACCAAGGGACAGGACTGAAGAACAAAGCTGAAAAGTGTGAGGGAGAGATGGAAGAAAGCTCCCAGGAGGACAGAAGGGGTTCTAGGGGCACGGGAAGTGCAGAAGCCACTAGTGGGGACCGCATCTACGCCGACCATAGTTGGGTGGAGGGACCAGTGTTGTGAATTCCGCTCTTGGGCTCTCTCCGGTGGTTGTAAGTGGCACTTTTGTGAGTTCTGCTCTTGGGCTCCCTCTTGTGGTTTCAAGTGGTATGGCTGCTCCTTTGAGTTAGCTGTCAGCAGCTGCCTCCACTGATCGTCTTTTCTGCTCGGCTATTTATGCCTGGCTCTTTCCTTCAGCCAGTGCCACTTGTAAATGGTTCCTGGTTGGATTCACATCTCTTTGGATTTCCCTGTTATCCTGACCAGTTCAGCAAAGCTAAGTTCTTGCTTGCTCTTTTCTGTTCACAGATTGTGGACTTATCCGTTCTGTGCTTTCTATGTTTGTCCAGCTTATCAGTATGAATTAATTCTGTCTTGCTGGAAGCTCTGGGAAGCAGATTTACCCTCCACACCTTTAGTCAGGTGTGGAGATTTTTTGTAAACTCTGTGTGGATTTTTGTAGTGTTTAATACTGACCGCACAGTATTCCATCCTGTCCTATCTATCAAGCTAGACTGGCCTCCTGTGCTCATCCTGGTTTCATTCTGTGTATGTCTTTTCCCTCTCCACTCACAGTCAATATTTGTGGGGGGCTAATCTATCCTTTGGGGATTTTCTCTGAGGCAAGATAGTTTTCCTGCTTCTATCTTTAGGGGTAGTTAGCTCTTAGGCTGTGACGAGGTGCCTAGGGAGAGTTAGGAGCATCCCACGGCTACTTCTAGTGTTGTGTTGAGCTTAGGGACTGCAGTCAGTACAGTTACCACTTCCTTCCGAGCTCGTTCCATGTTGCTCCTAAACCACCGCATCATAACAGTACAAGTGGCCAAAAATGAATTAAATGCATCTCAAAAGAAGGAAAAGAAAGTTCTGAACCATTTTTTTTTCTGTGCTCTGGTTTGTCTCTTTTTTTCCTCTTGATATCTGGGTGGTTCAGGATATATGCTCTGGCATGGATGTTCAGGGTTTGTTTTCTCGTGTGGATCAACTTGCTGCAAGAGTACAGAGTATCCAAGATTATGTTGTCCTGACTCCGGCTTTAGAGCCTAGAATTCCTACTCCTGATTTGTTTTTTGGGGACAGATCCAAGATTTTGAACTTTAAAAATAACTGCAAATTGTTTTTTGCTTTGAAACCCCGTTCTTCTGGTGATCCCATTCAGCAAGTAAAAATCATCATATCCTTGCTGCGTGGTGACCCTCAAGACTGGGCTTTTTCTCTTGAAACAGGGGATCCGGCATTATTGAATGTAGACGTATTTTTTCAATCGCTGACGAACCTAATTCTGTGGATCATGCAGAAAAAACCCTGTTGGCCTTGTGTCAAGGTCAGGATGCGTCAGAATTATACTGCCAGAAATTTAGAAAATGGTCTGTGCTCACTAAATGGAATGAGAAGGCTCTGGCTGCTATTTTCAGAAAAGGTCTTTCTGAAGCCCTTAAAGATGTTATGGTGGGCTTTCCTACGCCTGCCGGTTTGAGGAAATCTATGTCTCTAGCCATTCAGATTGATCGGCATCTGCGCGAGCGCAAAGCTGTGCACCATATGGCAGTGTCCTCTGAGCAAAGTCCTGAACCTATGCAATGTGATAGGATTTTGACTAGAACAGAACGGCAGGAATTCAGATGTCAGAATAGGCTGTGTTTTTACTGTGGTGATTCTGCTCATGTTATCTCTGATTGCCCTAAGCATACTAAGAGAGTCGCTAGGTCTGTTATCATTAGTACTATACAGCCTAAATTTTTCTTATCTGTGACCCTGATTTGCTCATTGTCGTCCTTTTCTGTCATGGCATTTGTGGATTCAGGCGCTGCCCTGAACTTAATGGACTTAGAATTCGCCAGGCGCTGTGGTTTTTCCTTGCAGCCTTTGCAGAGCCCTATTCCTTTGAGGGGTATTGATGGTACACCCTTGGCCAAGGATAAACCTCAGTACTGGACGCAGATGACTATGTACATGGCTCCAGCACATCCGGAAGATTGCCGTTTTCTGGTGTTGCATAACCTGCATGATGTTGTTGTACTGGGTTTTCCATGGTTACAGGAACTGTTATGAACAGGTGATTCAGAACCACAAGGGAACTTGAAGTTCAGAGCACACAAAGTGACCTGACATTTACCAAAAACATAGGACGAGCTCTGAGACGTGGAAACTCTGCTGACCGCAATCCCTAATCCTATCACACCACACTAGAGGTAGCCGTGGATTGCGCCTAACGCTCCCTATGCAACTCGGCACAGCCTGAGAAACTAACTAGCCCTGAAGATAGAAAAATAAGCCTACCTTGCCTCAGAGAAATTCCCCAAAGGAAAAGGCAGCCCCCCACATATAATGACTGTGAGTAAAGATGAAATACAAACACAGAGATGAAATAGATTTAGCAAAGTGAGGCCCGACTTACTGAATAGACCGAGGACAGGAAAGATAGCTTTGCGGTCAACACAAAAACCTACAAACAACCACGCAGAGGGGCAAAAAGACCCTCCGCACCGACTAACGGTACGGAGGTGCTCCCTCTGCGTCTCAGAGCTTCCAGCAAGCAAGAAAAACCAATAAAGCAAGCTGGACAGAAAATATAGCAAACAAAAATAACACAAGCTGAACTTAGCTTATGCAGGATAGACAGGCCACAGGAACGATCCAGGAGGAAGCAAGACCAATACTAGAACATTGACTGGAGGCCAGGATCAAAGCACCAGGTGGAGTTAAATAGAGCAGCACCTAACGACTTAACCTCATCACCTGAGGAAGGAAACTCAGAAGCCGCAGTACCACTCTCATCCACCAAAGGAAGCTCATAGACAGAACCAGCCGAAGTACCACTCACGACCACAGGAGGGAGCTTGGCCACAGAATTCACAACAGTACCCCCCCCTTGAGGAGGGGTCACCGAACCCTCACCAGAGCCCCCAGGCCGACCAGGATGAGCCACATGAAAGGCACGAACCAGATCGGCAGCATGGACATCAGAGGCAAAGACCCAGGAATTATCTTCCTGACCATAACCTTTCCACTTAACCAGATACTGGAGTTTCCGTCTCGAAACACGAGAATCCAAAATCTTCTCCACAATATACTCCAATTCCCCTTCAACCAAAACCGGAGCAGGAGGATCAATAGATGGAACCACAGTTGCCATGTATCTCCGCAACAATGACCTATGGAACACGTTATGGATGGAAAAAGAAGCTGGAAGAGTCAAACGAAAAGACACAGGATTAAGAACCTCAGAAATCCTATATGGACCAATGAAACGAGGCTTAAATTTAGGAGAGGAAACCTTCATAGGAATATAATGAGATGACAACCAAACCAAATCCCCAACACGAAGTCGGTGACCCACACAGCGCCTGCGGTTAGCGAAACGTTGAGCCTTCTCCTGGGACAAAGTCAAATTGTCCACTACATGAGTCCAAATCTGCTGCAACCTATCCACCACAGTATCCACACCAGGACAGTCCGAAGACTCGACCTGCCCTGAAGAGAAACGAGGGTGGAACCCAGAATTGCAGAAAAACGGCGAAACCAAAGTAGCCGAGCTGGCCCGATTATTAAGGGCGAACTCAGCCAAAGGCAAAAAGGACACCCAATCATCCTGATCAGCAGAAACAAAACATCTCAGATATGTTTCCAAGGTCTGATTGGTTCGTTCAGTTTGGCCATTTGTCTGAGGATGGAAAGCCGAGGAAAAAGACAAATCAATGCCCATCCTAACACAAAAGGCTCGCCAAAACCTCGAAACAAACTGGGAACCTCTGTCAGAAACGATGTTCTCTGGAATGCCATGTAAACGAACCACATGCTGAAAAAACAATGGCACCAAATCAGAGGAGGAAGGCAATTTAGACAAGGGCACCAAATGGACCATCTTAGAGAAGCGATCACAAACCACCCAAATGACCGACATTCTTTGAGAGACGGGGAGATCCGAAATAAAATCCATAGAGATATGTGTCCAAGGCCTCTTCGGGACCGGCAAGGGCAAAAGCAACCCACTGGCACGAGAACAGCAGGGCTTAGCCCGAGCACAAATCCCACAGGACTGCACAAAAGAACGCACATCCCGCGACAGAGACGGCCACCAAAAGGATCTAGCCACCAAATCTCTGGTACCAAAGATTCCAGGATGACCAGCCAACACCGAACAATGAACCTCAGAGATAACTTTATTCGTCCACCTATCAGGGACAAACAGTTTCTCCGCTGGGCAACGGTCAGGTCTATTAGCCTGAAATTTTTGCAGCACCCGCCGCAAATCAGGGGAGATGGCAGACAAAATTACCCCCTCTTTGAGAATACCCGCCGGCTCAGACAAACCCGGAGAATCGGGCACAAAACTCCTAGACAGGGCATCCGCCTTCACATTTTTAGAGCCCGGAAGGTACGAAACCACAAAGTCAAAACGGGAGAAAAACAGCGACCAACTAGCCTGTCTAGGATTCAACCGTTTGGCAGACTCGAGATAAGTCAAGTTTTTGTGATCAGTCAAGACCACCACGCGATGCTTAGCTCCTTCAAGCCAATGACGCCACTCCTCGAATGCCCACTTCATGGCTAGCAACTCTCGATTGCCAACATCATAATTTCGCTCAGCAGGCGAAAAATTCCTGGAAAAGAAGGCGCATGGTTTCATCACCGAGCAACCAGAACTTCTCTGCGACAAAACAGCCCCTGCTCCAATTTCAGAAGCATCAACCTCGACCTGGAACGGAAGCGAAACATCTGGTTGGCACAACACAGGGGCAGAAGAAAAACGACGCTTCAACTCCTGAAAAGCTTCCACAGCAGCAGAAGACCAATTGACCACATCAGCACCCTTCTTGGTTAAATCAGTCAACGGTTTAGCAATACTAGAAAAATTATTGATGAAGCGACGATAAAAATTAGCAAAGCCCAGAAACTTCTGCAGACTCTTCAGGGATGTTGGCTGAGTCCAATCAAAAATGGCCTGAACTTTAACAGGGTCCATCTCGATAGTAGAAGGAGAAAAAATGAACCCCAAAAATGAAACCTTCTGAACACCAAAGAGACACTTTGACCCCTTCACAAACAAAGAATTAGCACGCAGGACCTGGAACACCATTCTGACCTGCTTCACATGAGACTCCCAATCATCCGAGAAGACCAAAATATCATCCAAGTATACAATCAGGAATTTATCCAGGTACTCTCGGAAGATGTCATGCATAAAGGACTGAAACACTGATGGAGCATTAGAAAGCCCGAATGGCATAACCAGGTACTCAAAATGGCCTTCGGGCGTATTAAATGCTGTTTTCCATTCATCGCCCCGTTTAATACGCACAAGATTATACGCACCACGAAGATCTATCTTGGTGAACCAACTAGCCCCCTTAATCCGAGCAAACAAATCATACAGCAGCGGCAAGGGGTACTGAAATTTGACCGTGATTTTATTTAGAAGGCGGTAATCAATACAAGGTCTCAGCGAACCATCCTTCTTGGCCACAAAAAAGAACCCCGCTCCCAATGGCGACGATGACGGGCGAATATGACCCTTCTCCAAAGACTCCTTCACGTAACTCCGCATAGCGGCGTGCTCAGGTACAGATAAATTAAACAGTCGACCCTTAGGAAACTTACTACCAGGAATCAAATCGATAGCACAATCACAATCCCTATGCGGAGGTAGGGCATTGGACTTGGGCTCATCGAATACATCCCGGTAATCAGACAAGAACTCTGGGACCTCAGAAGGGGTGGATGATGAAATAGACAGAAATGGAACATCACCATGTACCCCCTGACAACCCCAGCTGGACACAGACATTGATTTCCAATCTAATACTGGGTTATGAACTTGTAGCCATGGCAACCCCAACACGACCACATCATGCAGATTATGCAACACCAGAAAGCGAATATCATCCTGGTGCGCAGGAGCCATGCACATGGTCAGCTGGGTCCAATACTGAGGCTTATTCTTGGCCAAAGGCGTAGCATCAATTCCTCTCAATGGAATAGGATACTGCAAGGGCTCCAAGACAAACCCACAGCGCCTAGCAAACTCCAAGTCCATCAAATTCAGGGCAGCGCCTGAATCCACAAATGCCATGACAGAATAGGAAGACAAAGAGCAGATCAAAGTAACGGACAAAAGAAATTTCGACTGTACCATACTAATGGTGGCGGACCTAGCGAACCGCTTAGTGCGCTTAGGACAATCGGAGATAGCATGAGTGGAATCACCACAGTAGAAACACAGCCCATTCTGACGTCTGTGTTCCTGCCTTTCAGCTCTGGTCAAAGTCCTATCGCACTGCATAGGCTCAGGTTTATGCTCAGATAATACCGCCAAATGGTGCACAGATTTACGCTCACGCAAGTGTCGATCGATCTGAATGGCCAAAGACATAGACTCATTCAGACCAGCAGGCATAGGAAATCCCACCATGACATCTTTAAGGGCTTCAGAGAGACCCTTTCTGAAAATAGCTGCCAGCGCACATTCATTCCATTGAGTGAGCACGGACCACTTTCTAAACTTCTGACAATAAATCTCTATCTCATCCTGACCCTGACACAGAGCCAGCAAATTTTTCTCTGCCTGATCCACTGAATTAGGTTCGTCGTACAGCAATCCGAGCGCCAGAAAAAAACGCATCAATATTACATAATGCAGGATCTCCTGGCGCAAGGGAAAATGCCCAGTCTTGAGGGTCGTCACGTAATAAAGAAATAATGATTTTAACTTGTTGAACTGGGTCACCAGAGGAGCGGGGTTTCAAAGCCAGAAATAGTTTACAATTATTTTTAAAATTCAAAAACTTAGCTCTATCTCCAGAAAATAACTCAGGAATAGGAATTTTAGGTTCTAACATAGGATTCTGAACCACTAAATCTTGAATGTTCTGTACTCTTATAGTGAGATTATCCATCAAAGAGGACAGACCCTGAATGTCCATGTCCACACCTGTGTTCTAAACCACCCTGATGTAAAGGGGAAAAGAAAGACAGAACACAGTGCAAAGAAAAAAAAATGGTCTCAGAACTTCTCTTTTCCCTCTATTGAGAAGCATTAGTACTTTGGGCCTCCAGTACTGTTATGAACAGGTGATTCAGAACCACAATGGAACTTGAAGTTCAGAGCACACAAAGTGACCTGACATTTACCAAAAACATAGGACGAGCTCTGAGACGTGGAAACTCTGCTGACCGCAATCCCTAATCCTATCACACCACACTAGAGGTAGCCGTGGATTGCGCCTAACGCTCCCTATCCAACTCGGCACAGCCTGAGAAACTAACTAGCCCTGAAGATAGAAAAATAAGCCTACCTTGCCTCAGAGAAATTCCCCAAAGGAAAAGGCAGCCCCCCACATATAATGACTGTGAGTAAAGATGAAATACAAACACAGAGATGAAATAGATTTAGCAAAGTGAGGCCCGACTTACTGAATAGACCGAGGATAGGAAAGATAGCTTTGCGGTCAACACAAAAACCTACAAACAACCACGCAGAGGGGCAAAAAGACCCTCCGCACCGACTAACGGTACGGAGGTGCTCCCTCTGCGTCTCAGAGCATCCAGCAAGCAAGAAAAACCAATTTAGCAAGCTGGACAGAAAATATAGCAAACAAAAATAACACAAGCTGAACTTAGCTTATGCAGGATAGACAGGCCACAGGAACGATCCAGGAGGAAGCAAGACCAATACTAGAACATTGACTGGAAGCCAGGATCAAAGCACCAGGTGGAGTTAAATAGAGCAGCACCTAACGACTTAACCTCATCACCTGAGGAAGGAAACTCAGAAGCCGCAGTACCACTCTCATCCACCAAAGGAAGCTCATAGACAGAACCAGCCGAAGTACCACTCACGACCACAGGAGGGAGCTTGGCCACAGAATTCACAACAAGGAACATAATCTGGTGCTGGATTGGAAAACTATGTCTGTGACTAGTTGGGGTTTTCAAGGGGTACTGTTGTGAATTCTGTGGCCAAGCTCCCTCCTGTGGTCGTGAGTGGTACTTCGGCTGGTTCTGTCTATGAGCTTCCTTTGGTGGATGAGAGTGGTACTGCGGCTTCTGAGTTTCCTTCCTCAGGTGATGAGGTTAAGTCGTTAGGTGCTGCTCTATTTAACTTCACCTGGTGCTTTGATCCTGGCCTCCAGTCAATGTTCTAGTATTGGTCTTGCTTCCTCCTGGATCGTTCCTGTGGCCTGTTTATCCTGCATAAGCTAAGTTCTGCTTGTGGTACTTTTGTTTGCTATATTTTCTGTCCAGCTTGCTAAATTGGTTTTTCTTGCTTGCTGGAAGCTCTGAGACGCAGAGGGAGCACCTCCGTACCGTTAGTCGGTGCGGAGGGTCTTTTTGCCCCTGTGCGTGGTTGTTTGTAGGTTTTTGTGTTGACCGCAAAGCTATCTTTCCTATCCTCGGTCTATTCAGTAAGTCGAGCCTCAGTTTGCTAAATCTATTTCATCTCTGTGTTTGTATTTCATCTTTACTCACAGTCATTATATGTGGGGGGCTACCTTTTCCTTTGGGGAATTTCTCTGAGGCAAGGTAGGCTTATTTTTCTATCTTCAGGGTTAGTTTCTCAGGCTGTGCCGAGTTGCATAGGGAGCGTTAGGCGCAATCCACGGCTACCTCTAGTGTGGTGTGATAGGATTAGGGATTGCGGTCAGCAGAGTTTCCACGTCTCAGAGCTCGTCCTATGTTTTTTGTAAATGTCAGGTCACTTTGTGAGCTCTGAACTTCAAGGTCCATTGTGGTTCTGAATTACCTGTTCATAACAGTACTGGAGGCCCAAAGCACTAATGCTTCTCAATAGAGGGAAAAGAGAAGTTCTGAGACCATTTTTTTTCCTTTGCACTGTGTTCTGTCTTTCTTTTCCCCTTTACATCAGGGTGGTTCAGAACACAGGTGTGGACATGGACATTCAGGGTCTGTCCTCTTTGATGGATAATCTCACTATAAGAGTACAGAACATTCAAGATTTAGTGGTTCAGAATCCTATGTTAGAACCTAAAATTCCTATTCCTGAGTTATTTTCTGGAGATAGAGCTAAGTTTTTGAATTTTAAAAATAATTGTCAACTATTTCTGGCTTTGAAACCCCGCTCCTCTGGTGACCCAGTTCAACAAGTTAAGATCATTATTTCTTTATTACGTGGCGACCCTCAAGACTGGGCATTTTCCCTTGCGCCAGGAGATCCTGCATTATGTAATATTGATGCGTTTTTTCTGGCGCTCGGATTGCTGTACGACGAACCTAATTCAGTGGATCAGGCAGAGAAAAATTTGCTGGCTCTGTGTCAGGGTCAGGATGAGATAGAGATTTATTGTCAGAAGTTTAGAAAGTGGTCCGTGCTCACTCAATGGAATGAATGTGCGCTGGCAGCTATTTTCAGAAAGGGTCTCTCTGAAGCCCTTAAGGATGTCATGGTGGGATTTCCTATGCCTGCTGGTCTAAATGAGTCTATATCTTTGGCCATTCAGATCAGTCGACGCTTGCGTGAGCGTAAATCTGTGCACCATTTGGCGGTATTATCTGAGCATAAACCTGAGCCTATGCAGTGCGATAGGACTTTGACCAGAGCTGAACGGCAAGAACACAGACGTCAGAATGGGCTGTGTTTTTACTGTGGTGATTCCACTCATACTATCTCCGATTGTCCTAAGCGCACTAAGCGGTTCGCTAGGTCTGCCACCATTGGTACGGTACAGTCGAAATTTCTTTTGTCCGTTACTTTGATCTGCTCTTTGTCTTCCTATTCTGTCATGGCATTTGTGGATTCAGGCGCTGCCCTGAATTTGATGGACTTGGAGTTTGCTAGGCGCTGTGGGTTTGTCTTGGAGCCCTTGCAGTGTCTTATTCCATTGAGAGGAATTGATGCTACGCCTTTGGCCAAGAATAAGCCTCAGTCCTGGACCCAGCTGACCATGTGCATGGCTCCTGCGCACCAGGAGGATATTCGCTTTCTGGTGTTGCATAATCTGCATGATGTGGTCGTGTTGGGGTTGCCATGGCTACAAGTCCTTAACCCAGTATTAGATTGGAAATCAATGTCTGTGTCCAGCTGGGGTTGTCAGGGGGTACATGGTGATGTTCCATTTCTGTCAATCTCATCATCCACCCCTTCTGAGGTCCCAGAGTTCTTGTCTGATTACCGGGATGTATTCGATGAGCCCAAGTCCAATGCCCTACCTCCACATAGGGATTGTGATATCGATTAATTCCTGGTAGTAAGTTTCCTAAGGGTCGACTGTTTAATTTATCTGTACCTGAGCACGCCGCTATGCGGAGTTACGTGAAGGAGTCTTTGGAGAAGGGTCATATTCGCCCGTCATCGTCGCCATTGGGAGCGGGGTTCTTTTTTGTGGCCAAGAAGGATGGTTCGCTGAGACCTTGTATTGATTACCGCCTTCTAAATAAAATTACGGTCAAATTTCAGTACCCCTTGCCGCTGCTGTCTGATTTGTTTGCTCGGATTAAGGGGGCTAGTTGGTTCACCAAGATAGATCTTCGTGGTGCGTATAATCTTGTGCGTATTAAACGGGGCGATGAATGGAAAACAGCATTTAATACGCCCAAAGGCCATTTTGAGTACCTGGTTATGCCATTCGGGCTTTCTAATGTTCCATCAGTGTTTCAGTCCTTTATGCATGACATCTTCCGAGAGTACCTGGATAAATTCCTGATTGTATACTTGGATGATATTTTGGTCTTCTCGGATGATTGGGAGTCTCATGTGAAGCAGGTCAGAATGGTGTTCCAGGTCCTGCGTGCTAATTCTTTGTTTGTGAAGGGGTCAAAGTGTCTCTTTGGTGTTCAGAAGGTTTCATTTTTGGGGTTCATTTTTTCTCCTTCTACTATCGAGATGGACTCTGTTAAAGTTCAGGCCATTTATGATTGGACTCAGCCAACATCCCTGAAGAGTCTGCAGAAGTTCCTGGGCTTTGCTAATTTTTATCGTCGCTTCATCAATAATTTTTCTAGTATTGCTAAACCGTTGACTGATTTAACCAAGAAGGGTGCTGATGTGGTCAATTGGTCTTCTGCTGCTGTGGAAGCTATTCAGGAGTTGAAGCGTCGTTTTTCTTCTGCCCCTGTGTTGTGCCAACCAGATGTTTCTCTTCCGTTCCAGGTCGAGGTTGATGCTTCTGAAATTGGAGCAGGGGCTCTTTTGTCGCAGAGAAGTTCTGATTGCTCGGTGATGAAACCATGCGCCTTCTTTTCCAGGAAATTTTCGCCTGCTGAGCGAAATTATGATGTTGGCAATCGAGAGTTGCTAGCCATGAAGTGGGCATTCGAGGAGTGGCGTCATTGGCTTGAAGGAGCTAAGCATCGCGTGGTGGTCTTGACTGATCACAAAAACTTGACTTATCTCGAGTCTGCCAAACGGTTGAATCCTAGACAGGCTCGTTGGTCGCTGTTTTTGTCCCGTTTTGACTTTGTGGTTTCGTACCTTCCGGGCTCTAAAAATGTGAAGGCGGATGCCCTGTCTAGGAGTTTTGTGCCCGATTCTCCGGGTTTGCCTGAGCCAGCGGGTATTCTCAAAGAGGGGGTAATTTTGTCTGCCATCTCCCCTGATTTGCGGCGGGTGCTGCAAAAATTTCAGGCTAATAGACCTGACCATTGCCCAGCGGAGAAACTGTTTGTCCCTGATAGGTGGACAAATAAAGTTATCTCTGAGGTTCATTGTTCGGTGTTGGCTGGTCATCCTGGAATCTTTGGTACCAGAGATTTGGTGGCTAGATCCTTTTGGTGGCCGTCTCTGTCGTGGGATGTGCGTTCTTTTGTGCAGTCCTGTGGGATTTGTGCTCGGGCTAAGCCCTGCTGTTCTCGTGCCAGTGGGTTGCTTTTGCCCTTGCCGGTCCCGAAGAGGCCTTGGACACATGTCTCTATGGATTTTATTTCCGTCTCTCAAAGAATGTTGGTCATTTGGGTGGTTTGTGATCGCTTCTCTAAGATGGTCCATTTGGTGCCCTTGTCTAAATTGCCTTCCTCCTCTGATTTGGTGCCATTGTTTTTCCAGCATATGGTTCGTTTACATGGCATTCCAGAGAACATCGTTTCTGACAGAGGTTCCCAGTTTGTTTCGAGGTTTTGGCGAGCCTTTTGTGCTAGGATGGGCATTGATTTGTCTTTTTCCTCGGCTTTCCATCCTCAGACAAATGGCCAGACTGAACGAACCAATCAGACCTTGGAAACATATCTGAGATGTTTTGTTTCTGCTGATCAGGATGATTGGGTGTCCTTTTTGCCTTTGGCCGAGTTCGCCCTTAATAATCGGGCCAGCTCGGCTACTTTGGTTTCGCCGTTTTTCTGCAATTCTGGGTTCCACCCTCGTTTCTCTTCAGGGCAGGTTGAGTCTTCGGACTGTCCTGGTGTGGATACTGTGGTGGATAGGTTGCAGCAGATTTGGACTCATGTAGTGGACAATTTGACTTTGTCCCAGGAGAAGGCTCAACGTTTCGCTAACCGCAGGCGCTGTGTGGGTCCCCGACTTCATGTTGGGGATTTGGTTTGGTTGTCATCTCGTTATATTCCTATGAAGGTTTCCTCTCCTAAATTTAAGCCTCGTTTCATTGGTCCATATAGGATTTCTGAGGTTCTTAATCCTGTGTCTTTTCTTTTGACTCTTCCGGCTTCTTTTTCCATCCATAACGTGTTCCATAGGTCATTGTTGCGGAGATACGTGGCACCTGTGGTTCCATCTATTGATCCTCCTGCTCCGGTTTTGGTTGAAGGGGAATTGGAGTATATAGTGGAGAAGATTTTGGATTCTCGTGTTTCGAGACGGAAACTCCAGTATCTGGTTAAGTGGAAAGGTTATGGTCAGGAAGATAATTCCTGGGTCTTTGCCTCTGATGTCCATGCTGCCGATCTGGTTCGTGCCTTTCATGTGGCTCATCCTGGTCGGCCTGGGGGCTCTGGTGAGGGTTCGGTGACCCCTCCTCAAGGGGGGGTACTGTTGTGAATTCTGTGGCCAAGCTCCCTCCTGTGGTCGTGAGTGGTACTTCGGCTGGTTCTGTCAATGAGCTTCCTTTGGTGGATGAGAGTGGTACTGCGGCTTCTGAGTTTCCTTCCTCAGGTGATGAGGTTAAGTCGTTAGGTGCTGCTCTATTTAACTCCACCTGGTGCTTTGATCCTGGCCTCCAGTCAATGTTCTAGTATTGGTCTTGCTTCCTCCTGGATCGTTCCTGTGGCCTGTTTATCCTGCATAAGCTAAGTTCTGCTTGTGTTACCTTTGTTTGCTATATTTTCTGTCCAGCTTGCTAAATTGGTTTTTCTTGCTTGCTGGAAGCTCTGAGACGCAGAGGGAGCACCTCCGTACTGTTAGTCAGTGCGGAGGGTCTTTTTGCCCCTCTGCGTGGTTGTTTGTAGGTTTTTGTGTTGACCGCAAAGCTATCTTTCCTATCCTCGGTCTATTCAGTAAGTCGGGCCTCACTTTGCTAAATCTATTTCATCTCTGTGTTTGTATTTCATCTTTACTCACAGTCATTATATGTGGGGGGCTGCCTTTTCCTTTGGGGAATTTCTCTGAGGCAAGGTAGGCTTATTTTTCTATCTTCAGGGCTAGTTAGTTTCTCAGGCTGTGCCGAGTTGCATAGGGAGCGTTAGGCGCAATCCACGGCTACCTCTAGTGTGGTGTGATAGGATTAGGGTTTGCGGTCAGCAGAGTTTCCACGTCTCAGAGCTCGTCCTATGTTTTTTGTAAATGTCAGGTCACTTTGTGTGCTCTGAACTTCAAGGTCCATTGTGGTTCTGAATTACCTGTTCATAACAGGGTACATAGTGAAATTCCTTTGATGTCAATTTCCTCTTCCCCCTCTTCTGAGGTCCCTGAGTTTTTGTCGGAATTCCAGGATGTATTTGATGAGCCCAAGTCCAGTTCCCTTCCACCGCACCGGGACTGTGATTGTGCTATTAACTTGATTCCTGGTTGCAAGTTCCCTAAGGGCCGACTTTTCAATCTGTCTGTGCCAGAGCATGCCGCCATGCGGAGTTATGTTAAGGAGTCTTTGGAGAAGGGGCATATTCGGCCCTCTTCGTCACCATTGGGAGCGGGTTTCTTTTTTGTTGCTAAGAAGGATGGCTCCTTGAGACCCTTTATTGATTATCGTCTTCTTAATAAGATCACGGTCAAATTCCAATACCCTTTGCCTTTGCTTACTGATTTGTTTGCTCAGATTAAAGGGGCTAGTTGGTTTACTAAGATTGACCTCCGAGGGGCATATAATCTTGTTCGTATTAAACAGGGTGACGAATGGAAAACTGCATTTAATACGCCCGAAGGCCATTTTGAATACCTTGTGATGCCATTTGGGCTCTCTAATGCTCCATCTGTGTTCCAGTCTTTCATGCATGATATTTTCCGCAATTATCTTGATAAATTCATGGTGGTATATTTGGATGATATTTTGATTTTTTCCGATCATTGGGAGTCTCATGTGAAGCAGGTCAGGATGGTGTTCCAGATCCTTCGTGATAATGCTTTGTTTGTGAAGGGGTCTAAGTGCCTATTCGGAGTTCAGAAGGTCTCTTTTTTAGGTTTTATTTTTTCTCCCTCGTCTATAGAAATGGATCCTGTTAAGGTCCAATCTATTCATGACTGGATTCAACCCACATCTGTGAAGGGCCTTCAAAAAATTTTGGGCTTTGCTAATTTCTATCGCCGTTTCATTGCCAACTTTTCCAGTGTGGTTAAGCCCCTTACTGATTTGACGAAGAAAGGCGCTGATGTGACGAATTGGTACTCTGCGGCTGTTGAGGCCTTTCAGGAGCTTAAACGCCAATTTACTTCTGCCCCTGTGTTGCGTCAGCCGGATGTTTCTCTTCCTTTTCAGGTTGAGGTCGACGCTTCTGAGATTGGGGCAGGGGCCGTTTTGTCTCAGAGGGAGTCTGATGGTTCTTTGATGAAACCGTGTGCTTTTTTTTCCAGAAAGTTTTCGCCTGCGGAACGCAATTATGATGCCGGCAATCGGGAGTTGTTGGCTATGAAGTGGGCGTTTGAGGAGTGGCGACATTGGCTTGAGGGAGCTAAGCACCGCGTTGTGGTCCTGACCGATCATAAGAATCTGATTAACCTCGAGTCGGCCAAGCGGCTGAATCCTAGACAGGCTCGATGGTCCTTGTTTTTCTCCCGTTTTGATTTTGTGGTCTCGTATCTTCTGGGATCTAAGAATGTTAAGGCTGATGCCCTCTCTAGGAGTTTTTCGCCTGATTCTCCTGGAGTCCTTGAGCCGGTTGGCATTCTTAAGGAAGGGGTGATTCTTTCTGCCATCTCCCCTGATTTGCGGCGGGTGCTTCAGGAATTTCAGGCTGATAGGCCTGACTGCTGTCCTGTGGGGAAGCTGTTTGTTCCTGATAGATGGACAAGTAAGGTGATTTCTGAGGTTCATTGTTCAGTGTTGGCTGGTCATCCTGGGATTTTTGGTACCAGAGATCTGGTTGCTAGGTCCTTTTGGTGGCCTTCCTTGTCGCGCGATGTGCATGCTTTTGTGCAATCCTGTGGGACTTGCGCCCGAGCCAAGCCTTGCTGTTGCCGCGCTAGTGGGTTGCTTTTGCCTTTGCCGGTCCCTGAGAGGCCCTGGACGCATATTTCCATGGATTTTATTTCGGATCTTCCTGTTTCCCAGAAGATGTCTGTTATCTGGGTTGTTTGTGACCGGTTCTCTAAAATGGTCCATCTGGTACCTTTGCCTAAGTTGCCTTCCTCCTCAGATCTGGTTCCATTGTTTTTTCAGCATGTGGTTCGTTTGCATGGCATTCCGGAGAATATTGTGTCTGACAGAGGTTCTCAGTTTGTCTCTAGATTTTGGCGGGCCTTTTGTGCTAGGATGGGCATTGATTTGTCTTTTTCTTCGGCGTTTCATCCTCAGACTAATGGCCAAACTGAGCGAACTAATCAGACCTTGGAGACCTATTTGAGATGGTTTGTGTCTGCCGATCAGGATGATTGGGTGTCTTTCTTGCCGTTGGCCGAGTTTGCCCTTAATAATCGGGCTAGTTCGGCTACTTTGGTTTCACCTTTCTTTTGTAATTTTGGCTTTCATCCTCCCTTTTCTTCTGGGCAGGTTGAGCCTTCTGATTGTCCTGGTGTTGATTCTGTGGTGGACAGGCTGCAGCAGATTTGGACTCATGTGGTGGACAATTTTACGTTGCCTCAGGAAAGGGCTCAACGTTTTGCTAACCGCCGTCGGTGTGTTGGTCCCCGGCTTCGTGTGGGGGATTTGGTTTGGTTGTCTTCTTGTCATGTTCCTATGAAAGTTTCGTCCCCTAAGTTTAAGCCTCGGTTTATTGGTCTTTATAAAATTTCTGAAATTATTAATCTGGTGTCTTTTCGTTTGGCTCTTCCAGCCTCTTTTGCCATTCATAATGTTTTCCATAGACCTTTGTTGCGGAGATATGTGGTGCCCGTTGTTCCCTCGGTTGACCCTCCTGTCCCGGTGTTGGTTGAGGGAGAGTTGGAATATGAGGTTGAGAAAATTTTGGATTCTCATTTTTCGAGGCGGAGGCTTCAGTATCTTGTCAAGTGGAAGGGTTATGGCCAGGAGGATAATTCTTGGGTTGCTGCCTCCGATGTCCATGCCACCGATTTGGTTCGTGCTTTTCACTTGGCTCGTCCTGATCGGCCTGGGGGCTCTGGTGAGGGTTCGGTGACCCCTCCTCAAGGGGGGGTACTGTTGTGAATTCCGCTCTTGGGCTCCCTCCGGTGGTTGTAAGTGGCACTTTTGTGAGTTCTGCTCTTGGGCTCCCTCTTGTGGTTTCAAGTGGTATGGCTGCTCCTTAGAGTTAGCTGTCAGCAGCTGCCTCCACTGATCGTCTTTTCTGCTCGGCTATTTATGCCTGGCTCGTTCCTTCAGCCAGTGCCACTTGTAAATGGTTCCTGGTTGGATTCACATCTCTTTGGATTTCCCTGTTATCCTGACCAGTTCAGCAAAGCTAAGTTCTTGCTTGCTCTTTTCTGTTCACAGATTGTGGACTTATCCGTTCTGTGCTTTCTATGTTTGTCCAGCTTATCAGTATGAATTAATTCTGTCTTGCTGGAAGCTCTGGGAAGCAGATTTACCCTTCACACCTTTAGTCAGGTGTGGAGATTTTTTATAATCTCTGCGTGGATTTTTGTAGTGTTTAATACTGACCGCACAGTATTCCATCCTGTCCTATCTATCAAGCTAGACTGGCCTCCTGTGCTCATCCTGGTTTCATTCTGTGTATGTCTTTTCCCTCTCCACTCACAGTCAATATTTGTGGGGGGCTAATCTATCCTTTGGGGATTTTCTCTGAGGCAAGATAGTTTTCCTGCTTCTATCTTTAGGGGTAGTTAGCTCTTAGCCTGTGACGAGGTGCCTAGGGAGAGTTAGGAGCATCCCACGGCTACTTCTAGTGTTGTGTTGAGCTTAGGGACTGCGGTCAGTACAGTTACCACTTCCTTCCGAGCTCGTTCCATGTTGCTCCTAAACCACCGCATCATAACAGACCAGGTCACAGTCAGGGGACAGGCCCCAACTTAGTGGAAATCTTCAAGTTCAGCTAAGAAACTGGAGGCTGTGGCGCCTGTGCAAGTAACAGCCACATCCACCCTTAACTCACCAAAAAGGCAGCTGGATAGAATCTAGGGGACTCAGGACGTCGCCCGACCAGGTTCAGGGCTACTGGCTTGGGACACTGTGGGTGAGGCGCTGGGCAGGAGAAGTGGAAGCCAGCGTAGTGAGACGACCAGAGAAAGGCATAAAAAAGGAGTCCTGGAAAGGTGCACCCCAATTTACCTGGGAGTTTGCTGGGCCACTGACCCGAAGGGCACAGCATCTGACTGGCGTTTGTGGACTGGAGAACTGTAAGTAAAATGGGAAGCTGCACCTTGCTGCGTCCTTTGAGTTATTCCTGCGTCACCTGCCTGGCATTACCACAACGCCATCTTAACACTTAACCCTACAACTGCCCTGGGGCTAGTTCTACCCGTGGAGAGCTGCACCATCTTTACTGCGCCACCATTGCCTCCCAGAGGATCTGACTGCAGCGTTGACCACCATTTCATTGCCGAACACCACGGGTGGCGTCACGAACAATTTCTCAAATCCATTATAAATGTTATTTTTTTCATTTTTTTCATCATTTGTACATGAACGCCCAGGGCCAGGAACTGGGTCACTGCTGCCATGACCTTCCCCTTTAAGAACTGCTATGCCGAACCCGGTGCCGAGTACCCCACGGCCCTATGGGGTGCTCCATAAGCAGGCGACAGGATGTTATGTGCCCTCTCTTGGGCCTGAAAACTGCTGCATGATTAGTGTGGCCACAAGTTGGTAAAAAAAGTGTTAGATTGGATGGCTGGCAGTGGCTCCAGTTCCTTTGCATTATCTACCACCTAGTCCACTACAGAGGAGGGAGCAGGTTGCAAACGTACAGTAGGTGGCCTTTAGCCAGTACGTCAGCTGCTACTGCCAGAGTGCCACTGAAATAACACACCAAAGACAGCTCCAAAGAGCTCCCTCGCATGGCATTTCTTCAGGAAATTTGCTGAAGGCAAGCAGCGGGTGTTTTGCATGCTGTGCCATCAGACACAGAAGCGAGGCATAAATCTTCTGAACCCGAAAACCACATGCATGACGAGGCATCTGAATTCCAAGCTTGAGGTGCAGTGGAATACACACCTTAAATAGCATGACAAATCTAAGCCTTCTCCTGCTCCCTCTTCTACTGTGGTCTCGGTCTCCCTCCCACTCACGATCAACACTGCCACCTGCCTCCCCACAAAGAGAGGATGTGACAGCACCACCACCAATATCTTCAAGCATCTCCACACCGTCCAATAGGAGTTTTCAGCTTTACATCCCCTAAACCCTCAAGAGAAAGAAGAGATACCCCCTTAGCCACCCATGAGTCATGGTCCTGAATAATGACAGCATTTCCAAATTACTGGCCTTTGAAATGCTGTGATTCCAGCTGATGGAGATGGACAATTAGAGTATGTTTCCATGGTCAGGAAACACTGTGTGTGTGCATCAAACACGCAGCATCCAGATGTTACAGCATAATGAAGGGGATTCCATGAAATCCCGTCTCCACTATGCATTAAAAGATGCAGGCGGCAGAGTCGCGTAAACGGACATGCAGTGCGTCTTTCCAGAACGCAGCATGTCTGTTTACAATGCGGCAACACTCCGTTACTGCACCGTAAATTTACCATAGACTATCATTAGATGCGGTAAAACCGCATCTAATGATTAGTCACTTGCGTAATAACTGCATAGACGCAGCTTACTACGCATGTTTACTCATTTAAATAATGACTTACCTGTCACACCACTGGAAGTCCACATCCACTGCAGTTCTCGCGATAACTTAGCGCTTGCTGCGAGAAATGCCATGCATGTGACCAGGGGTTATCTCCTGTCACCCTAGGCTAGTTCTCACGGTCAGCTGACCGCGAGAGCTAGAGTGTAGGTAAACGCCGGAGATCTCCGATGGTCATCTACAAGCTCTACTATATCTGGGTGTCAGTGTGGCACCCCAGGAGTTCAGGTACCACAGTGGTATTGCCTTCCTCTCGGGGAGGGTGATGCCATGCCTGGAAGCGAGAAGGATCCCTTTAACAGGTAGCCTGTACCTTCAATACTTTCTGACTCCAGGCCAGAAGGGGAAGCTCTAGACCCGGTTTCAGGGGAACTTCACTACATTTGTTCTGGCTTGGAGGAGGAGTTAGATTAGTCGGTAGATAGTGTGAGGGAGAAGGAACACAGGAGAAGTGAGGAGCTGGAGGGGAGCTGCGCCTGGGCTACCACCACGCTGAAGTGCAGGAATCTGACACTTTGAGTCCAAGGCTGTATGGGACTGTATGCCCCACAGCAGAAACCGGAGGGCAGGAGATTTAAAGTTGCCTGTTCACAACTACACCTGAAGGCACAGCAGCATATAGAGCCCGGAGTCGCCGCAACTAGGGACACCTGTAAAATGCTTGCGTTTCCTGCCATGCGGGTACTGTCCTAGGACAGAGAGTGAGAGGACCTTGTGAGAAGCCTCGGGCAGCAAGGGATGCACACTACAGCGCAGTAAGGAAGGCATCAAACCCCACCTGGTTAAAGGGGCTCCAAATTGCTTCCAGGCTGCCCGTACCTCTCCATCACCTGTGATCCATACCCTGGACTGTGGCTGTATACCACCAGTAAAAGGACAGGTTTCCAAACCATATAGATTAATAGTAAGAGACCTAGCACTCAACTTTAGGTAAGATGCAGCAGGAAAAATTTATTGTAGTAAATACAGGAAAATGTTTCGGTCAATTGTGACCTTCATCAGTTACAGGAGGTTATTAAATAAATGCCGGGCACGGGAATTATAATCACTGCACGATCATATATCAAAATTAGTTCAGCGTGGTTTTTGTAGGCAAACCTGCTATGAGCAAATAGGAAGATTCTTGAAGCTGCAGTGCTCTCCGACGCAGCATCCACCGCTTGCTGCATCTTACCTAAAGTTGAGTGCTAGGTCTCTTACTATTAAATTACATTATACTATAATGGCTGCCTTATGGGGCTGCATTATACTATACTGGCTGCCTAATGGGGGTGCATTATACTGTACTAGCTGCCTAAAGGGGTGCATAACACTATACTGGCTGCCTATTGGGGGTGCATTATACTATACTGGTTGCCTAATGGAGCTGCATTATACTGGCTGCCTAATGGGGTGCATTTTACTGTACTGGCTGCCTAATGGGGGTGCATCATACTGTACTGGCTGCCTATAGGGGTGCATTATACTATACTGACTGCCTAATGGGGGTGCATTATACTATACTGGCTGCCTAATGGGGGTGCATTATACTGTACTAGCTGCCTAATGGGGTGCATAACATTATATTGGCTGCCTATTGGGGGTGCATTATCCCCTTCCCGACCCATGACGCCACGTAGGCGTCATGAAAGTCGGTGCCATTCCGACCCATGAAGCCTATGCGGCGTCATGGAAAGATCGCGTCCCTGCAGATCGGGTGAAAGGGTTAACTCCCATTTCACCCGATCTGCAGGGACAGGGGGAGTGGTAGTTTAGCCCAGGGGGGGTGGCTTCACCCCCTCGTGGCTACGATCGCTCTGATTGGCTGTTGAAAGTGAAACTGCCAATCAGAGCGATTTGTAATATTTCACCCATTATAACGGGTGAAATATTACAATCCAGCCATGGCCGATGCTGAAATATCATCGGCCATGGCTGGAAATACTAGTGTGCCCCCACCCCACCCCTCCGATCGCCCCCCCACCCCCCCGATCTGGCCGGTACACTGCTCCGGCTCCCCTCCGCCCTGTGCTC
This sequence comes from Ranitomeya imitator, assembly GCF_032444005.1. Taxonomy (NCBI): domain Eukaryota; kingdom Metazoa; phylum Chordata; class Amphibia; order Anura; family Dendrobatidae; genus Ranitomeya; species Ranitomeya imitator. Next base: position 82,792,362 of record NC_091285.1, read on the forward strand.
CGCTCCCCCCCGTGCTCGTGTCCGCTCCCCCCGTGCTCCAGTCACCCCCCCGTGCTCCAATCACCCCCCCTGCACTCCGATCCACCCCCCCCCCCGTGCTCCGTTCCACCCCCCCGTGCTCCATTCCAGCCCCCCCATGCTCCGTTCCACGCCCCCCGCGCTCCGTTCCACCCCTCCCGCGCTCCGATTCCCCCCCGTGCTCCGATCCCCCCCCCGTGGTCCCCCCCCACCCTATCATACTTACCGATCCAGCCGTGGTCCCGTCCGTCTTCTCCCGGGCGCCGCCATCTTCCAAAATGGCGGGCGCATGCGCACTGCGCCCGCCGAATCTGCCGGGCGGCAGATTCGTTCCAAAGTGCATTTTGATCACTGAGATATAATCTATCTCAGTGATCAAAATAAAAAAAATAATAAATGACCCCCCCCCCCCTTTGTCACCCCCATAGGTAGGGACAATAAAAAAATAAAGAAATTTTTTTTTTTCCACTAATGTTAGAATAGGGTTAGGGTTAGGGGTAGGGTTAGGGTTAGGGGTAGGGGTAGGGTTAGGGGTAGGGCTAGGGTTAGGGGTAGGGTTAGGGGTAGGGTTAGGGTTAGGGTTAGGGCTAGGGTTAGGGCTAGGGTTAGGGCTAGGGTTAGGGTTAGGAATGTGCACACGTATTCTGGTCCTCTCCGGATTTTTCCGCTGCGGATTTGATAAATCCGCAGTGCTAAACCGCTGCGGATTTATGGCGGATTTACCGCGTTTTTTTCTGCGCATTTCACTGCGGTTTTACAATTGCGATTTTCTATTGGAGCAGTTGTAAAACCGCTGCGGAATCCGCACAAAGAAGTGACATGCTGCGGAATGTAAACCGCTGCGTTTCCGTGCAGTTTTTCCGCAGCATGTGTACAGCGATTTTTGTTTCCCATAGGTTTACATTGAACTGTACACTCATGGGAAACTGCTGCGGATCCGGAGCGTTTTCCGCAGCGTGTGCACATACCTTTAGAATTAGGCTATGTGCACACGGTGCGGATTTGGCTGCGGATTCGCAGCAGTGTTCCATCAGGTTTACAGTACCATGTAAACATATGAAAAACCAAATCCGCTGTGCCCATGGTGCGGAAAATACCGCGCGGGAACGCTGCGTTGTATTTTCCGCAGCATGTCAATTCTTTGTGCGGATTCCGCAGCGTTTTACACCTGTTCCTCAATAGGAATCCGCAGGTGAAATCCGCACAAAAAACACTGGAAATCCGTGGAAAATCCGCAGGTAAAACACAGTGCCTTTTACCCGCAGATTTTTCAAAAATGGTGCGGAAATATCTCACACGAATCCGCAACGTGGGCACATAGCCTTAGGGTTAGGGTTGGAATTAGGGTTGTGGTTAGGGTTAGGGGTGTGTTGGGGTTAGTGTTGTGGTTAGGGGTGTGTTGGGGTTAGGGTTGTGATTAGGATTATGGCTACAGTTGGGATTAGGGTTAGGGGTGTGTTGGGGTTAGTGTTGGAGTTAGAATTGAGGGGTTACCACTGTTTAGGCACATCAGGGGTCTCCAAACGCAACATGGCGCCACCATTGATTCCAGCCAATCTCGTATTCAAAAAGTCAAATGGTGCTCCCTCACTTCCGAGCCCTGACGTGTGCCCAAACAGTGGTTTACCCCCACATATGGGGTACCAGCATACTCAGGACAAACTGCGCAACAATTACTGGGGTCCAATTTCTCCTGTTACCCTTGTGAATCTAAAAAAATGCTTGCTAAAACATAATTTTTGAGGAAAGAAAAATGATTTTTTATTTTCACGGCTCTGTGTTGTAAACGTCTGTGAAGCACTTGGGGGTTCAAAGTGCTCACCACATATCTAGATAAGTTCCTTGGGGGGTCTAGTTTCTAAAATGGGGTCACTTGTGGGGGGTTTCTACTGTTTAGGCACACCAGGGGCTCTGCAAACGCAACGTGACACCCGCAGACCATTCCATCAAAGTCTGCATTTCAAAAGTCACTACTTCCCTTCTGAGCCCCGACGTGTGCCCAAACAGTGGTTTACCCCCACATATGGGGTATCAGCGTACTCAGGAGAAACTGGACAACAACTTTTGGGGTCCAATTTCTCCTGTAACCCTTGGGAAAATAAAAAATTCTGGGCTAAATAATTATTTTTGAGGAAAGAAAACGTATTTATTATTTTCACGGCTCTGCATTATAAACTTCTATGAAGCACTTGGGGGTTCAAAGTGCTCACCACACATCTAGATAAGTTCCTTTCAGGGTCTAGTTTCCAAAATGGGGTCACTTGTGGGGGGTTTCTACTGTTTAGGCACATCAGGGGCTCTGCAAACGCAACGTGACGCCCGCAGAGCATTCCATCAAAGTCTGCATTTCAAAACGTCACTACTTCAATTCCAAGCCCCGGCATGTGCCCAAACAGTAGTTTACCCCCACATATGGGGTATCACCGTACTCAGGAGAAACTGGACAACAAATATTGGGGTCAAATTTCTCCTGTTACCCTTGGGAAAATTAAAAAATTCTGGGCTAAATAATTATTTTTGAGGAAAGAAAACGTATTTATTATTTTCACGGCTCTGCATTATAAACTTCTATGAAGCACTTGGGGGTTCAAAGTGCTCACCACACATCTAGATAAGTTCCTTTCAGGGTCTAGTTTCCAAAATGGGGTCACTTGTGGGGGGTTTCTACTGTTAAGCCACATCAGGGGCTCTGCAAACGCAACGTGACGCCCACAGAGCATTCCATCAAAGTCTGCATTTCAAAATGTCACTACTTCACTTCCGAGCCCCGGCATGTGCCCAAACAGTGATTTACCCCCACATATGGGGTATCAGCGTACTCAGGAGAAACTGGACAACAACTTTTGGGGTCAAATTTCTCCTGTTACCCTTGGGAAAATAAAAAATTGCAGGCTAAAAGATCATTTTTGAGAAAATAATTTTTTTTTTTATTTTCATGGCTCTGCGTTATAAACTTCTGTGAAGCACTTGGGGGTTCAAAGTCCTCACCACACATCTAGATTAGTTCCTTTGGGGGTCTAGTTTCTAAAATGGTGTCATTTCTGGGGGATCTCCAATGTTTAGGCACACAGGGGCTCTCCAAACGTGACATGGTGTCCGCTAATGATTGGAGCTAATTTTCCATTTAAAAAGCCAAATGGCGTGCCATCCCTTCCGAGCCCTGCCGTGCGCCCAAACAGTGGTTTACCCCCACATATGGGGTATCAGCGTACTCAGGACAAACTGGACAACAATATTTGGGGTCCAATTTCTCCTATTATCCTTGGCAAAATAGGAAATTCCAGGCTAAAAAATCATTTTTGAGGAAAGAAAAATTATTTTTTATTTTCATGGCTCTGCGTTATAAACTTCTGTGAAGCACCTGGGGGTTTAAAGTGCTCAATATGCATCTAGATAAGTTCCTTGGGGGGTCTAGTTTCCAAAATGGGGTCACTTGTGCGGGAGCTCCAATGTTTAGGCACACAGGGGCTCTCCAAACGCGACATGGTGTCCGCTAACAATTGGAGCTAATTTTCCATTCAAAAAGTCAAATGGCGCGCCTTCTCTTCCGAGCCCTGCCGAGTGCCCAAACAGTGGTTTACCCCCACATATGAGGTATCGGCGTACTCGGGAGAAATTGCCCAACAAATTTTATGATCCATTTTATCCTACTGCCCATGTGAAAATGAAAAAATTGAGGCGAAAAGAATTTTTTTGTGAAAAAAAATTACTTTTTCATTTTTACAGATCAATTTGTGAAGCACCTGAGGGTTTAAAGTGCTCACTAGGCATCTAAATTAGTTCCTTGGGGGGTCTAGTTTCCAAAATGGGGTCACTTGTGGGGGAGCGCCAATGTTTAGGCACACAGGAGCTATCCAAACGCGACATGGTGTCCGCTAACGATGGAAATAATTTTTCATTCAAAAAGTCAAATGGCGCTCCTTCCCTTCCGAGCCTTACCATGTGCCCAAACAGTGGTTTACCTCCACATGTGAGGTATTGGTGTACTCAGGAGAAATTGCCCAACACATTTTAGGATCCATTTTATCCTGTTGCCCATGTGAAAATGAAAAAATTGAGGCTAAAAGAATTTTTTTGTGAAAAAAAAGTACTTTTTCATTTTTACGGATCAATTTGTGAAGCACCTGGGGGTTCAAAGTGCTCACTATGCATCTAGATAAGTTCCTTGGGGCGTCTAGTTTCCAAAATGGGGTCACTTGTGGGGGAGCTCCAATTTTTAGGCACACGGGGGCTCTCCAAACGTGACATGGTGTCCGCTAAAGAGTGGAGCCAATTTTTGATTCAAAAAGTCAAATGGCGCTCCTTCCCTTCCAAGCCCTGCCGTGCGCCTAAACAGTGGTTTACCCCCACATATGAGGTATCAGCGTACTCAGGACAAATTGGACAACAACTTTCGTGGTTCAGTTTCTCCTTTTACCATTGGGAAAATAAAAAAATTGTTGCTAAAAGATAATTTTTGTGACTAAAAAGTTAAATGTTCATTTTTTCCTTCCATGTTGCTTCTGCTGCTGTGAAGCACCTGAAGGGTTAATAAACTTCTTGAATGTGGTTTTGAGTACCTTGAGGGGTGCAGTTTTTAGAATGGTGTCACTTTTGGGTATTTTCAGCCATATAGACCCCTCAAACTGACTTCAAATGTGAGGTGGTCCCTAAAAAAAATGGTTTTGTAAATTTCGTTGTAAAAATGACAAATCGCTGGTCGAATTTTAACCCTTATAACTTCCTAACAAAAAAAATTTTGTTTCCAAAATTGTGCTGATGTAAAGTAAACATGTGGGAAATGTTATTTATTAACTATTTTGTGTCACATATCTCTCTGGTTTAACAGAATAAAAATTCAAAATGTGAAAATTGCGAAATTTTCAAAATTTTCGCCAAATTTCCGTGTTTATCACAAATAAATGCAGAATTTATTGACCTAAATTTACCACTAACATGAAGCCCAATATGTCACGAAAAAACAATCTCAGAACCGCTAGGATCCGTTGAAGCGTTCCTGAGTTATTACCTCATAAAGGGACACTGGTCAGAATTGCAAAAAACGGCAAGGTCTTTAAGGTCAAAATAGGCTGGGTCTTGAAGGGGTTATACTATACTGGTTGCCTAATGGAGCTGCATTATACTGGCTGCCTAATGGGGTGCATTTTACTGTACTGGCTGCCTCATGGGGGTGCATCATACTGTACTGGCTGCCTATAGGGGTGCATTATACCATACTGACTGCCTAATGGGGGTGCATTATACTACAGTCATGGACAAAAATTTTGAGAATGGTACAAATATTAATTTTTCCAAAGTCTACCGCTTCATTTTTTCTAATGACAATTTGCATATACTCCTGAATTTCAGAGTGATCAGCTTAACAGCAATTACTGTACTTGCAAAGTCAATATTTGCCCAGAAAATGACAATAACCCCCAAAACACATTTCAACATCATTGCAGTCCTGCCTTAAAAGGAGCAGCTAACATCGTTTTAGTGATTGATCCATTAACACAGGTGTGGGTGTTGATGAGGACAGGGCTAAGGGTTTTTCCGTCTGTCTGTCTGTCTGTCCTGGAAATCCCGCGTCTCTGATTGGTCGAGGCCGCCAGGCCTCGACCAATCAGCGACGGGCACAGCGACGATGATGTCATAAAGGACGTAGAAATCCCACGTTTCTGATTCAGCGACGGGCACAGTATCGACGTAGAAATCCCGCGTCTCTGATTGGTTGAGGCACCCAGGCCTCGACCAATCAGCGACGGGCACAGCGACGATGATGTCATAAAGGATGTAGACATCCCACGTTTCTGATTGGTCGAGGCCCCCAGGCCTCGACCAATCAGCAACGGGCACAGCGACGATGATGTCATAAAGGACGTAGAAATCCCACATTTCTGATTCAGCGATGCGTTAGAATCGGGCCACAATCTAGTCTATATATATAATTGTCTAAGGGTTTTTCCATCTGTCTGTCTGTCTGTCTGTCTGTCTGTCTGTCCTGGAAATCCCGCGTCTCTGATTGGTCGAGGCCGCCAGGCCTCGACCAATCAGCGACGGGCACAGAATCGACGAAGAAATCCCGTGTCTCTGATTGGTCGAGGCCGCCAGGCCTCGACCAATCAGCGAAGGGCACAGCGACGATGATGTCATAAAGGACGTAGACATCCCGCGTCTCTGATTGGTCGAGGCCTGGCGGCCTCGACCAATCAGCAACGGGCACAGCGACGATGATGTCATAAAGGACGTAGAAATCCCACGTTTCTGATTCAGCGACGGGCACAGTATCGACGTAGATGTCATAATGGTTGCCATGGTGACGATGATGTCATAAAGGTTGCCTCGACCAATCAGCGACGGGCACAGTCTGCCGCGAATTCTGAAATCATCATTGTCCATATACTACGGGGACATGCATATTCTAGAATACCCGATGCATTAGAATCGGGCCACAATCTAGTCTATATATATAATTGTCTAAGGGTTTTTCCGTCTGTCTGTCCGTCCTGGAAATCCCGCGTCTCTGATTGGTCGAGGCCGCCAGGCGACGGGCACAGCATGGCAACGATGATGTCATAATGGTTGCCTCGACCAATCAGCGACAGGCACAGTCTGCCGCGAATTCGCCTCGACCAATCAGCGACGGGCACAGTATCGACGTAGATGTCATAATGGTTGCCATGGCGACGATGATGTCATAAAGGTTGCCTCGACCAATCAGCGGGTGGCCGGATCTCCTGGAATTTTTACCGTGAACAGTGAACCCTCTTTTGGGTTTTTGGTGCTCCCGAACCAGGGTTTTGAACGGCTGGGAGTAAAGTTGGTGTTATGTACGTTCACGGCATGGGTTGTCAATCACCAGATTTTTGGGGCTTCAAGGACTCCTTCTAGCCTTTAAAATGTTATTATTGCTTTGTTATCAATGTATTTATTGTTATATGTTTAATAAAAAGGCTACTGTGGCCTATATCATTCCAAAGAATTACATCTGGTCGTGTTTTATTGGGTATAGGGGTGATAGCTGGTGGGCCACGGGTAGAAAAAGGAGGGGTGGGGGTGTTTTACAATCAAAAGACTACAACTTCGACAATACCAGGCTCAGGGAAGGAGCACTGTTTTACTTTTTCAACAAAGAATTGGCTGGAATTGAGATTGAACGCCATGTCGCATTTGTAGAGCCCCTGATGTGCCTAAACAGTGGAAACCCCCCCAATTGTAACTGAAACCCTTACCCCAACACACCCCTAACCCTTATCCCAACCCTAACCATAACCCTAGCCACACCTCTAACCCGAACACGCCCCTAACCCTAATCCCAACCCTTCCCACACCCCTAACCCCCAACATGTAGAAAGCTCCTCTGTGGATTTTTCCGCAGCGGATTTGATAAATCCGCAGTGCAAAACCGCAGCAGTTTTTCCTGCGGATTTATCGCATTTTCTATTGCGGATTCCGCTGCGGATTTACATCTGCAGTTTTCTATTGGAGCAGATGTACAAACACTGCGGATTCCACACAAAGAATTGACATGCTGCGGAAAATAAAACGCTGTGCTTCCGCGCGTTTTTTTCCGCAGCATGTGCACTGCGGATTTCATTTCCTATAGGTTTACATTGTACTGTAAACTCATGGGAAACTGCTGCGGATCTGCAGCTCCGGAAACGCTGCGGATCCGCAGCAAAATCCGCATCGTGTGCACATAGCCTAAAACTTATTGTACCATGCAGTGTTTGTTTTCAGGTAGTGTGTCTAAAAAAAATTGTACTCTGCAGCATTGTTTGTGAGTACTGTTTCTACAAAATCATTGTATTCTGCAGTGGTATTTTGTGAGTAGTTTGTATAAAAAAGGATTGTACTCTGCAGCATTTTGGGAATATTGAGTCTAAAAAAATTGTGCTCTGCAGCATTTTTTGTGAGTAGTTGGGTAAAAAGTATTGTACTGTGCAGCCTTTTTTACCAAGTAGTGTGCATAAAAATTATTGTACTGCGCAGCATTTGTTTTCAAGTAGTGTGTCTAAAAAAATGCACTCTGCAGCATTTATTTGTGAGTAGTGTGTCTACAAAATAATTGTACTCTGCAGCGCTATTTTGCAAGTAGTGTGTGTAAAAAATCATTGTACTCTGCAGCGTTTTTTTGCGAATAGTGTGTCTAACACAAAATAGAACTCTGCAGCATTTTTTTGAGAGTATTGTTTGTAGAAAATATTGTACTGTGCAGTGTTTGTTTTCAAGTAGTCTGTCTAAAAAATAATTGTACTCTGCAGCATTTTTTGTGAGTAGTGTGTCTGCAAAATCATTGTACTCTGCAGCGCTATTTTGCAATTAGTGTGTGTAAAAAAGTATTGTACTCTGCAGCATTTTTTGTCAGTAGTGAGTATAAAAAAATATTGTACTGTGCAGCCTTTTTTTTAAGTAGTGTGTGTAAAAATTATTGCGCTGTGCAGCGTTTGCTTTCAAGTAGTGTCTAAAAATAATGTACTCTGCAGCATTTTTTGTGAGTAGTGTGTCTAGCTCTAACACAAAATAGTACTCTAAAGTGTTTTTTGCGAGTAGTGTGTCTAAAAAAAATTGCACTCTGCAGTGATATTTGCTAGTAGTATGTGTAAAAAATTATTTTGCAGCCATCTCTTTCCCATTTGTGGGCCGAAAAAATTATTTTATTCTACCGCTGTATCTATAAGAGTTGTGTGTCTAAAAAAAATGTCTACTCTGCAGCCGTCTCTTTCCCATTTGTGGGCCTAAAAAACTCTGTTTCTACTTTGACAAAAAGCCTCTGCTTCGACTTTACGAAAAAGCCTCTGGGTGTACTGTGCCAAAAAGCCTTCGTGCTGTACCAAAAAACATCTGTTTGTACTGCACCAAAATAGGGACCGTATTAAATGGTGCAGATGGATTTTGTAACGTGCTGAGTAAGGTTTTCCACATTTATGCCATGCTAACCATCTCTTCTGAGGTGTTGCCAGTGCCTCAGCTGCTTTTGCGACTTCATCCTCCTTTGCCTTGTGCTTCCACTGAGCCCATGCTGTCAGTAGTGCGTCTGCCAGTGAGCGCTTGTATTCCCACATTTTCCAAGCTCGTTCTAGTAATGGAAGTATGTGTACTTGGCCTCTTTTGGTACAGAAAACCATCCTCCAAGACATGTGGGGATGCCTGGCAAGATGCCTGGTGTCTGTTCCTCCTTCTCCCCCTCTTCCTCTTGTTCCACCACCTCATCTAGCATCCCCTGAAGCTTTGTTTTTCTAGGAGGCATAGAAGTAGGATAGTAACGGTGATGATGGTGGATCGCCCCCATGTAAGGGCAATGGGGTACTCGGTACCGGGTCCTTCAGTTCCCTCAGCTGGGATGTCACGGTGGCCCGACCCGGACCGTGGCCCTATGAGGGGCGCCCAATGAAAAGGGATAGTTTGTAGATAACGGTAGTGTTCGTGACGCCACCTGTGGTATTTGGTCAGGGTGACCGACGCTGCTTAGGGGTCCGCTGGGGTGATGGAATGGCAGCTACATGGTATACCTTCCCACAGGTGAAGTATATCCCCAGGGCTTCCCAGAAGTGTAGATGTTGTTGGTGGATGGTGCAAGGTGCGGTAAATAACAAGGACACAATGGGTGCAGTCTCTTTACCTTTACTGAAGGCTTTAGCATACACAGTCCAGGGTGCCGGATGACAGGGTAGGCAGAGTCTGGCCGGTCTGATGGCAATTCCAGAGTCCCCTTATCCAGGTGGAAATCAGTAGCCTTCCCCTTGCGCACAGTAGCGTAGTAGGTCCCTACTTGCATTAGCTACAATAGGGTCCTCACTCATGTTACTTTTCTCTCTGTCCCCCAGATGGATAGGACAAACCCGTATGATGGTGGTGGCCTGAGGCTATTTTATAGGGACCCTAGCGTCGCCCCTCCTCCGCGTTGCCACCTTGTGTGCTTAGGTTCTTAGGTTGGACAGCCAACTTGGAATCGACTGCCCTGCCGGTGCAGAGAGTCTATTACTCCCTCGGGGTTCCGGCCACCGGATCTGCGCTCAGTGGGAGGCAGCCTGCTTCTAGCTGGTCTCCCACTGGTGTTTCACTCCTGTTGCTACGACTTCTGTGCTCACTCACTATGGCACACTTCCTTTCTTGTCCTTTCTTAGGAGACTGCCGCATGGGTTGCAGGCGCAGCTCCGTGTCCTTCTTTCCTTTTCCTGGGCCGAGCCCAGTCTGCTCCTCTCCTCTCCTCCTCCTGGCTCCGACTCCTGACTCCAACTGTCTGACTTCCTAACCAACACCCAGTTTTACCCAAGTGTGAGGAGTGGCCTAATAGATAGAACCTTTTGCTCCCCCTGGTGGCCGGGGTGTGAAGTGTGTGTGTGGCTGTGATACCTGGCAGGGTGAACTCCTTTGGTGCCATCAGATGCAACATCGCTCCACCTGGTGGAAGAACAACATTATTGCAACGAACAGAACTCTGGGGCGCTGCAATGGCATCATGAGCACTGGCCATATTGGTGGAGTATTCCAAGTAGCACAACACGGCACACACATCCCGCATGGAGGCCGACTCATTGTTGGTGAAGTGGTGTTCTGCAGAGTGACTCATCCATGCGTGCTGCAGCTGAAACTCCACTATTACCTGCTGCTGCTCGCAGTCTCTCCAGCATATGTAAGGTGGAAACACACCTTCTATGTGCATCGCATATGAGGTGGGAAGCAGGAAGGCAGAAGTGAGTCTGCACCGCAGACAGGCGAGCAGCAACAAGCTGAGAACCAGAAAACTGCGCACACACCGCCCACACTTTCTGACCGAATGAGGAGATGGTGGAGGAAGCAGAAAAGAGGATTGTGTAGATTGATAATTGTAAGATTGCGAACACGGTCCTAACTCCTCCTGCAACTGTTTAAACTCTTAGGCTGCCGTCACACTAGCAGTATTTGGTCAGTATTTTACATCAGTATTTGTAAGCCAAAACCAGGAGTGGAACAATTAGAGGAAAAGTATAATAGAAACATATGCACCACTTCTGCATTTATCACCCACTCCTGGTTTTGGCTTACAAATACTGATGTAAAATACTGACCAAATACTGCTAGTGTGACGGCAGCTTTACTTTGTATTGATTTTTTTTGTCTGTATATGTCCCTGTTTAATTGTAAAGTGCTGTGGAATATGTTGGTCTATTGAAATATAATTAACATGGACAGAGAAAGGCTAGGGGTCACTGCGGTGCACAGTAGCAGCCAACTTAATGGCTTGGGGCCAACCTCAGCTTTTTTGCACCCTACTACCACCTTTTCCTTCAAACTGCCCATGTCACTCTAATCGCCTTGACTCCATGTGGGGTCTAGGACCTTATCATTCCCTATTGCAACATCACACATCTCCAGTCTGTCCATGACTCTTCTGCCCTACTAATCCACTTTTGTGCTCACTACTCTTCCGCTTCTCCACTCTGCAAATTCCACAACATATCCACTTCAAACTAGTAACATTTACCTGTAAAGCCGTCCATAATGTCTCCCCCATATATCTCTGAACTAATCTCCAGATATCTCTAACCACGTAATCTCTGTTCCTCCCAAGACCTCATTCTCTCCTCCACAATCATATATTAATCATCCAATCGTTTTCAAGACGTCTCCCGAGTATCCTCCATCCTGTAGAATTCTGTGGCCCAACATATCCAATGATTCCCTACATTCGGAACTTTAAAGTGGAACTTGAAAATCCAGGTCTTCAGAACAGTTTATGCAGCGCCCCAGAGTCCTGGTCGTTGCAGTAATGTCGCTCTGCCACTAAGGGGAGTGATGTTATATCTGATTGCACTAAAGGAGCTCACCTGACCAGGTATCACAGTCACACATTACACTTCACACTCCGGCCACCAGGGGGAGCAAAAGGCACTATGTATTAAGCCACTCCTCGCACTCTGGTAAAACTGGGGGTTGGATAGGAAGTTAGACAGAAAGCATCCTGGGAGAGCTCCAGGGAGGACCTGTCAGGGGTTGGTTCCTGGCAGGTACCTAGCAGAAAGGACAGATCATTACGGAGCCGCGCCTGCACTACCTTGTGGCGGCATCCTAAGGAAGGACACGAAGCGAAGTATATTGTGGAGAAGTGAGAAACGAGATAGCAGCACAAAGGAGATAGCACCAGTAGGAGTCGTGCCCTGAGATTGGCAACATCCTACTGAGGCGCGTAGCCGGTGGCCGGAATGCCGAGGAAGTAACAGACTTCAAGCATTACTTCAAACAGCGGCAGGACAGTTGATTACAGGTTGGCTGTCTACCTTAAATCACCTAAGCAGACATAGGGGGCAATTGTGGGAGAGGGGCGTCTCTAGGGTCCCAGAATAACTCCAGGCCTTCCCGTCAAACGGGTACGTCCTAGCCAGATAAACTGGGGGACGGAGAGTGAGAGAACGAATGAACACAAAAGTTGTGAGGACTATCCGGTGGTGCTCAGCAGGGAAGGACTACAACACACAGGCGCTAGATGGTAGGCACTGATTTCCACCTGCAAAGGGAACTCTGGATGTGCCTTTGGACCGGCCGGTCTCAGCCAGCCCTGTTAGCAGTGCTCTGGATTGCGGATCCCGAAGTCTTCAGTAAAAAGGTAAAGAGACTGCAACCCTGTGTCCTCGTTATTACCCGTGCCTCACATCATCACCACCTACACTACTGGGAAGCCCTGTGGAAGCACTTCACCTGTGGGAAGGTATACCATCTAGCTGCCATAACACCACCCCAGTGGACCCCCAAGCAGCGTCGGTCACCCTGACCGAATACCACAGGTGGCGTCACGCACCCTTGACAGACTTTCATCCCCTTTCATTGGATGCTCCTTAGCAGGGTCACGGACCGGGTCCAGCCACCGTGACTACACCAGGACCGAGACAGAGAGGACTGGTACCGAGTACCCCGCGGCCCTGCGTCCGGGGGTGCTCCATTTACAGCCTGCAATAAACCCACTGCAAACTCACCAACACCATAGCTGCTGCAGTCCCCAAATCTACTGTCTTCTTTCCCATTATCCTGTAGAATGTAAGACCACAAGGGTAGGGTCCCCTCTTCTACCTGTCGATCACTATTAGTTTGTTCATTGTAAGTTTTATTTGTGTCTTATAAGTAACCCCTCATCATGTACTGTAACATGACATCAATGGTGCTCTAAAAAATAACAATAATACCAGCATGATGTTCCACCCAGTCATCACCCCTGCCTTCCTTTCTGGTGTATACACAGCAGGAAGCTGCAGAAGTTGGCACCTGTGGTTTGTCATCAGCATCATCACAAATGTGCTGCGGTGGTACGCTGACCGTTTGCACTATCCCTCCCACGTACTTATCCTCCAATACAACAAGTGGTTGGACATCAGTGTCCTCAATCTCTTTGTATTGTGGGGTATGGCAAGGGGGATGGCCCACTGAACTACAGCCAGCAGAGTCATCAAAAAACAGAAGTGACTGCTGCATGATTTGGGGCTCAGAATGCTTGCATGATTCGCAAGGGGGTGAGGTGGAAGACAACTTCGTATGGGCTGTGGGTGCAAAATCTGTGCTTTCAGCAGGGGACTGAGTCGAAGACAAAGCAAAGGGACTGAATTTGCTCTGAGTCAACCAATGTAAAACCACATCTACTGTTCTGGCCTCACCATTCATCCAACGATACTTGGGCCTATGAGATTACACAGAATATCTTGTCGTCTGCTTGCACCAGAGCAAGATGTTTCACTTGGGCACTTAGCAGACACAGATCGACCATGTCCTCTCTCTCCCTGCAACAGCTATATTACCACCACCAGCATCATGGCCACATCTCCTATTTGATGGTCTCCTCATTATTTTCAACCCCCAAAAATACAGAGAATTACACAGCCTGTACACAGAGTGGCCAGCACATTATTATACTGCCGGTTTTCAGAGCACCTTCCAAAAAATCAGTAAAAAAAAACCCAAAAAACATGGTTGGCTACTTTCTCCTTTTCTGCGTCTACCAACTACAATGCCACATTGCAGGGCAATGGCCCTGCTCTTACCTTCATTTAGCTTACTTTTCCAATCCCCTAGCCCTTACTATGACCATTTTACAGCCATTTTTAACCCCTTTCTGACCTCGGACGGGATAGTACGTCCGAGGTCAGAAGCCCCACTTTGATGCGGGCTCCGGTGGTGAGCCCGCACCAAAGCCGGGACATGTCAGCTGTTTTGAACAGCTGACATGTGCCCGTAATAGGTGCGGGCAGAATCGCGATCTGCCCACGCCTATTAACTAGTTAAATGCCACTGTCAAACGCAGACAGCGGCATTTAACTACCGCATCCGGCCGGGCGGCCGGAAATGACGTCATCGCCGACCCCCATCACATGATTGGAGGTCGGCGATGCTTCTCCATTGTAACCATAGAGGTCCTTGAGACCTCTATGGTTACTGATCGCCGGTAGCTGTGAGCGCCACCCTGTGGTCGGCGCTCACAGTACACCTGCAATTTTGCTACATAGCGAACATCAGATCGCTGCTATGTAGCAGAGGCGATCGCGTTGTGCCTGCTTCTAGCCTCCCATGGAGGCTATTGAAGCATGGCAAAAGTAAAAAAAGAAAGTTAAAAAAAATGTGAAAAAAATAAAAAAAAATATAAAAGTTTAAATCACCCCCCTTTCGCCCCAATCAAAATAAATCAATAAAAAAAAAACAACTACACGTATTTGGTATCGCCGCGCTCAGAATCGCCCAATCTATCAATTAAAAAAAAGCATTAACCTGATTGCTAAACAGCGTAGCGAGAAAAAAATTCGAAACGCCAGAATTACGTTTTTTTTGGTCGCCGCGACATTGCATTAAAATGCAATAACGAGCGATCAAAAGATCGTATCTGCACCAAAATGCTATCATTAAAAACATCATCTCGGCACGCAAAGAATAAGCCCTCAACTGACCCCAGATCTTGAAAAATGGAGACGCTACGAGTATTGGAAAATGGCGCAATTTCTTTTCTTTTTTTTAGCAAAGTTTGGAATTTTTTTTCACCACTTAAGTAAAAAATAACCTAGTCATGTTAGGTGTCTATGAACTCGTACTGACCTGGAGAATCATAATGTCAGGTCCGTTTTAGCATTTAGTGAACCTAGCAAAAAAGCCAAACAAAAAACAAGTGTGGGATTGCACTTTTTTTGCAATTTCACCGCACTTGGAATTTTTTTACCGTTTTCTAGTACACGACATGCTAAAACCAATGATGTTGTTCAAAAGTACAACTCGTCCCGCAAAAAATAAGCCCTCACATGGCCATATTGACGGAAAAATAAAAAAATTTATAGCTCTGGGAAGGAGGGGAGTGAAAAACGAACACGGAAAAACGAAAAATCCCAAGGTCATGAAGGGGTTAAGCACCGATTTGATTTTCTCATGTACGGTAAGTGCTGTCATGGTGGTGTGGTGCAAAAGATAAATAATACTTGTATAATTTTGCTTTCTTTAGCCACTATGTCAGCACAGTTTTATTCTCTCTCAATGTACTGCCATTGAAAATGACTCTATGTGACTGCAGACTTCAGAGTCCTCTCAGCGTATACACCACATGCTGCCAGCATTCTCTGGTATTACCAGAAAAAATTGTAACTGCATGTATGAAATTTGCATATTTCCAGCCATATTCCGGCTAGATGTGTTCCATTCACTTGTACTGAGTAAGGCTGAACATGTCAAGTTGGCACATGAATGTATGCACATCACATAATTGCCACTGCTCTTGCCAGCAATACTGGAGAATCCTGACTGCGTGTGATGAGCACACTGTAAGGATTCAGACATCATAGTGCGACTGCAGACTTTTATTAGAAGACAGGACAGCCCCTTCAAGAACATTACAGTAAATCTTCCTTTTCTTTATTTGACAAGTATTACCAAGTACTCTTGTGTGGGAATGGGAGAGGCTTTTAATCTCTCTACTTGGGCTTGCTACTCATTTTAGGACATGGAAGCAATCTCATGCCATGCTGTCATGATGGCTAAAGAAAACCAAATTATCGTTAAGAATAATTCACCTATTCTTAATATTCACCCCACTTGTAATTATTTTCTATTTTTTCAGTATAATATATAGTAAAGTGAATAGTATTATTCCAATGTACCACTCATCCAGCAAAAAGCAAGCCCATACTCTGGGAATGTCAAGGAAAAAAATGAAAACTTTATTGGTTCTGGAATATGGGGAGGAAAATACAAAAATGTGAAAATTAAAGTTTTCTCTGGCAGGAAAGGGGATGAGCTAATTGCTTGGACTATTTTTTGTATAAGCTAGGACTATGCTTCCAAATATTATTTTTGTTGTTGTGCAGTTTACCAATCGGATTAATTTATTTTATATTTAAATAGATCAGACATTTCTGAACAAAGCAATACCAAATATGTGTATTTTTTATTTTATTGTAAATGGAGCATAAGGAGGGGGATTTGAACTTTTGTGGGGTTTTCATATTTTTAAATTCTTTTTTTTTAGCTTTCACTATATTTAATAGTCCCATTAGCACTGCTATGCAGAGCAGAAATCACAATCTCCTATTCACAGGAGGATCATAGTGAGAGGCACAGGGGTCATCAACAGACCCCCGGCTCTCATGACAATTCATTGGTGCCCCCGATAATGTGATGGGTAAGCTAATGGGGGGAGGAATGACATATTCCTAGCTGGATTTAACAGGTGAACATCTGCGACCAGAGCCACGCTCCACCCACAGCTGTTAAAGGCACATGAAGGCTGATTAAATCAGCCATCATGTGCAGGGAAAGATGCAGACTCAGCGTGTGAGCCTGCCTCAAAGGCATGGACACAACATATGACATCCATATACATCATGTGTCGTGAAGGGGTTAAATTGTAAACGTACTTCCAAGTAACTTTTCAGAATAAGCTATCCTGTGTGTTTACATGAGGAACAACAATACTTCTGGTCCTTATATTACTGCATTTTCTCCATTTTCTCCAGTTTACTCCACTGCGGGCTCTATCTCTTAATTTGCAATCCACTCTGAGCTGGTGGGAGCCTAGCTAATGCAATACCCAGTCAATACATAGCACAAAACACAGGGATGGATTTTTGCTATTTATTCAATTTTTAGCACACACATAAAAGCAGCTGCAACAGCATGGGGGGAATTATCCAGCAATCCTGAGCTGTCTGGATGTTAATCATGCTTAGGAGTGAGGTAAAAGGCTTGTTAAAGAACTCAGCATGATCTTTCTGTGTCTCTCTCTGCCTGTTTTTTTTTGTTCTCATCTCTCATTCTATAACCTCCCCTCTCCATAGAGTGTAGTTGACACTACAGTTGGCAGCCCGCCTTTACCATGCAAGATAGATTTGAGCTGTTACAGAATAGATGACAAGTTCCAGAGTCAGGGGGGAGGAGAAGGTGTATTTATTGTGGAAAAAAGCTGAATTTTCTGATAAGATATATTACAAAGTTTCTTTTATTTTCCTGTTCTATTGATTTATGCAACATTTGTAGAAAAAAAAAAACAGTTCAATTTTGAGCATACATAGTGACAATATAAAAATTTCTGAAGTCTATGTATGAAATATTATGGCACAACTATCTGACATTGTTGATTTGCAGTGATTCGGTATTTAAAATGATAAAATAGACAGTGATACCTCCCCAAAGGGCCCCTTCTTCAAAAAGACCAGATTTTCCATGATAGTGTTTCAGTTATCCATACTGGACATCTTGTTTGAAAAGACCATCCCTATAGATTATCACTTTTAAATGCACCTTGGTGGTATTTCAAAGAGATTTGACTGTATTGTCAGACATCCCATAAACTTACCTAAGAACTGAAGCACGCTGCTGAAACCACTGGCAATCCAATTAAATAAGAACGACATAGTGAATGATTATTAGGCCTGCAAGAAAGAAAATAAGATCTTATGAGGCTTACAATCTACTCTTTCCAGACAGACAAGAATTTAGACATCAAGCAATTAATGAATAGAAAAAAACAACAGTATTTTATTGCTTGGTCAAAGAACACTCTACTCTGTGTCATCAGATAAAGCACAAAAGGCTAATGTGTTCAAAACAACTGAAAAGTTTTCCTTATTAAATTCACTGTAAAATAGCATACTGTGCTGAAATATTACAATAGTTTCTATAAAAAGAAGTAACACATCCTTTCATATTTTGGGTGGATTCAAACTGACAAGGGTAAGATTGGTATAAAACACTAGTTTTTTGCTGGGCGATCATAAGACTGTAAGCAGGTTGCGGGATGTAGTGACAGACAGAAGGCAGAGCAAGAGTTAACAAATATAACAGTTTTAATTTAATTTAACAGGGGGTTAACTCCTCGCAGGGAGGTGCAGGGTTAAATGGGGAGAATAACAGTCCGATTATAAAGGATATGCAGAGATAAGGAACAATGAATAACAGCAGTTCTTGTGAATGCTGCGGGGGAGTCAATAGCGCCAATAACGGCTGGCGCGGTGCTGGTACAAGAAGGTTCAGCTGGTAACGGTGGTCTGCCTTCTGGCAGCAGCGGTCGATCTCTGGTACCTTCCGCTGAGCCCCTAGTCCATGAACATATGCAGCCAGAGCAAACAAGGCTGTAGCACGATGAGGGTCTCCCTTGGGCTGCAAGGTATATGCTGATAAGGTGGGCTGAAAATGTCTGTCCAGTACCCAGTTCTCTCTTTGTGGCATGTGCGCTGTACTCACGGTCACGAAGCACACAGCACTTCACTCTCTGTCAGCCCCCGGGCATGCTGCATGTCTCTCTCTGTGCTGCATGCTGCCTGTTTCCACCAAGACTGAAGCGCTGACAGCTGGCATGATGATTTCTCCAACGAGTTCCTGCAGACCATGGTCCGACTGCAAGGGCAGCAGCGAACAGTTTTGAACTCTGCCCAGGTTCTTAGGCATGCGGCGCTTAGCTGAACAGGGCTCCCGACTCTCGTTATTACTGCGGTGGGCTCCAGAAGCGTCCTGGCATTGGATTGTCCGCTTGTCTTTGTGGCCTGGGTGCGCTCCCCTTGGAGCCCACCTTACCTTTGTCACCACGGGAAACTGCCCGTCGTTGCGCACAATTTTACTTTTAACCACGCCCTCAGCTTCCGGGTCAGGGAACCTGTCCAGGCCTTTTTGCCTTCCCCTGGACAACATGGGATGCAGCCTCACCAGTTCCGCACTCGGTCTGGCACAGGTACCCGCAGTCTGGTCTTCCTCCTTACAAGACAATAGCCATGTGTAAAAAGGATTGAGATTCTTACAAGCTAATTTTTACTGTTGAGTAAAAGTAAAATCAACTTTGAGGGTATGTGCACACGTTCAGGATTTCTTGCAGAAATTTCCTGACAAAAACCGGACATTTCTGCCAGAAATCCGCATGCGTTTTTTTTGCGGTTTTTATGCGTTTTTTGACACTTTTTTTTGTGCTTTTTTTTTGCGTTTTTCCCAATGCATTAAATAGTGGGAAAAACGCGAAAAATCCGCAAAATTAATGAACATGCTGCTTTTTTTCCACGATGCGTTTTTTTCGCGGAAAAAAAACGCATCATGTGCACAAAAATTGCAGAATGCATTCTAAATGATAGTATGCATATGTATGCGTTTTTTATGCATTTTTATAGCGTTTTTATCGCAAAAAAAGCGTGAAAAAACCTGAACGTGTGCACATAGCCTAACCCCTGCGCTCGTGCTATGTTAATTAGTGGATGACTGGTCACTGAAGTGTGGATTTCGACTCATTACGTAAGCACGCTCATGTGGACATGAATGATATGATTTGTAAGAGCGATGTCTCTGCTGGTTCCTCATAAATCTTGTACATGTGCACAACCTTCTGCCTCCCGGGGAATGCATACTGAAGTCAGGTATATGTTGCCCAACTTCATTGGTGCACCGTGAATGCCCGTGGAAGAAGCGATAATAAAGATCTCAACCGGCTGCGAGATTTGTAGTAACTCAAAGGTGAAGTTGCTCTTATGAATTATGCGGGCATGTTTACATGATGGAAGGGAGGATGAGTTCACAAAAATACCCTGACTAGTCACCTACTAACATACAGCGCACAGTTTAACGTTGATTTTACATTTATTAAGCAATTGCTAAGCAGAAAAAATGACGTTAGAATGTGGGGAAAACGTGTAATATAGAAATGGTGGCAGTTTAGGAACGTGGTGGGGTGGGGCAGCAGACAGGTTCCCTTCAAATATTGTACAGTGGATCCAAATACCAGACCATTCACAAACAATTCAAGTAGACTATGAATAAAAAAAGAAGTATGGCATATGACAAAAAGTGAAGAAGATCAGGGAAAAGTTCAGCGTCAGTCATGATGGTTTACAGTTTCACTTACTGTATTCCTCGGGCTCCCTGTTGATCTCTTCTAGTCCATAACCTTGTTATAAGACTACAAGTTAGAAGCGTTAGTGTGAACAATCTTACAGTCATCATTGGCAATTATCAGCTGAGAATTTCCTTACATAAATTCCTATGATGTGACAAATGAAATGTAGTTGCTCCTTCTCCGGTAATTAGGTCAGAGAAGTTGGAACCAAAGTCATCCATTTCAAAGATATGGAGGTGAGTTTTCGTTAGATTATTTGTATTGGATTTTAAAGGGAAGGGAATACAATACACAGAATTTTTTTTTATAAATAAACGTTGGGAAAATTAAGGGAAGATAAGAGGGGAAGGGAGGGATAAACTTTAATGGGGTAAAGGGATAGTAAATGAGGAAAAGATACGGAAGAACCTGTAAAGACAGGTAAAAGCAAGCATGCAATGGAACAGTGAATTAAAAGCAGCATTTTTAAAAAAAATAGTAAAGTTTATTTAAGTTACATATATTGAAAAGTAAGGAAAAAACATGTTACTTTTACAAGACAAACATTTCTCTTTGCTTATATTTCTGTGCACCCTTGCCAGGGAAGAAATACTGTATAATTCGACTAGGGGAAAAGTTTGGTTTTAAGGACCCCAAAGATATGCTTGAAATAGGGCCATTGCTGCCTTGAGTTATAATCCAAAGAGTCTGATGACTACAAATTTGTCGCTCATTTGTAATCCAAAAACTGTAATTTGAGTTGTAATCCAGTCAGTAATAGGAGATGATTTATTTCCTTACATAGGATTAAATATTGAGTTGGCTTAGAAGCTGTGGGCCTTCTTCTGGAGATGAGATAGAAAGAATTCTGTTTCCTTGATGAACCTGAAGAGTTGCTGAATGTGTCCATTGATATCTGATTCCAGCCTGAATAAGTTCCTTGGTAATACTTTGCAGAGATCACCTGGCTACGATGGTGACTTTGCATAAATCTTTGAAGAATGATATAAAGTTAAACAGGAAGATTTTTTGAGTAGTGTGTAAGAGTAAGTAATGCCTCTGATCTTTAGGTTTTTTTTCTTGCCCAATCTTGTGAGCTGGCTGCTTGTGATTTGAAAGCTAATAATTGTTCCTGAAAGCCAGTTACAGATTTTCACAGACGCTCATTACTGTGTTGAAGTTCTAGAATACTCATTTCATTTTTGTCCATTCTGCTATTAGTAGTCATTATTTCTGGTGATATTCCTGAGGCATGTATTCCTCAACTTAATCATTGATTTCTTAATAATTCTGTTACTGGTCTGCCGGAGAGAGAGGAGTGATCAATTGGGTCCATCTCATTGGTTATGGGAAAGCTATTTTTTGGATAACCCTTGTTAATGTCTCTCACAAATGTTTTGGCTTTATTGAAGGTGTCTGATATATTAAATACATTTCTGAGAGAAGAAGCAAATACATTAAATATTTATTTTATGTATTCTGATGTAGCTGGTTTGTCTGAAGCTTGGAAACTTTCTAGAGTATTCAAATTTTTGGTGGTTCATAGTCTGGTAAGGGATCCTCCCGTGTAGCAGGCCTAAATTCCTTAATTTTATTTAAATCAATTTGAGTAAAATAACTTTTTTTCCCCAACATTTGCCAAAAATACATTGGAATCAGAGTGTAAGAAGTTAAATTCTGTGTGTTTTTGATCATGCCGTCCTCAGAGGAAGTGCATTCTGAGAATACAGCTTCCTTTGAATTTTAAAGGGATGTGGCTGGGGATGATAGTGAAGATACTTCGTCCCATTGTCCCTCTACACTGGATCTAGCTGAGGCATGACCCTAGAGTTGGCTCAACTCTTGTGAATACATGGAATTTTCTGTGTTATAATTTGTGGTTTCCATAGCCATTTTAAATATCTCTGGAGTAGGTCTGGCTAGTGGTTGTGAATTCTGAGGGATTTGAGGAAGAACAGCACTTGGAGGATGTTCAATTATTCCTTTATACCTTACCTCGGTAGTGGAGGAATTGTTTTCCTGAGGCATAGAGTGTTTAACCAAAACAAGTACATTCATTATCTGTTGTGTTGTGAGTCTGGAGTAATCAGGGGGTAAAAAAGTCTGGTGGTCTGCGTTAAAGTTGCATGAAGGAATATCTTCATGCTTCATGTTTAATGTATTTGTCTATATTTGCCCCGTATTCACATGTAAAGCGCCATGGAATAAATGGCGCTATAAAAATGTATAATAATAATAATAATAATAATAATAATCTTCACCATAAGGTATAAATGTACTCACCATGTTCTCATTGACTGTAACGGAAAGTTCCCTCCATGTCGCTCTTCTTAGAAGTTACAACATTATCCTTTAGAGTTGTATTATCCTCTTTAAATTCTTCTTCGCTTTAGTGAGAAACTTCCTCCAGTTCCTACTCTTTAGGAAAGGGAAGTCTCTTTTAAGTTTGTGTCATCCTCTTACACCAGTGCTGGGCAAAAAAATATTCTCTGAATAAAACTCTTTTTAAATCAAATACTTTTTATTGAAGAAAGCAGAAAGGATAACATTACATACATAAGCATGCATTAGTATACAAATGATAATACTTTCCCAATTTTTTAATAAATGTAAATACACCAAACACATCCCTCCCCCTCCCATAACAAGAAAACCTCCCTCAACCCCCATCACGCTTCTACAATCTTTATCCATGTATTACAATGTTGTACACTCTTTTATAACCCTAATATCCTATGTTTGACGAGTTCTGCAGAAGCCAATCCGGGAAAGTCCAACCAGCCCCCCAGATATTCTCTTAGTGGTTCATCTTGCCTCTTTTCATGTATACGCTTCGCTCCATAAGGATTACAAAATTAACTCTATTTACAAATTCCTTCCTAGTAGGAGGATTTTCATCTAACCAGTGCAATGTGATCGTTTTCCTTGCAATATAAAGCAGTCTGGCTATTGCTAGCCTACCCCATTCATCCGACGCCACCTCCTCTACATGTCCTAAAATACACGTCAATGGATCTCGAGTAATAGTTGCTTCCGTCAGTCTTTCCACTAAATTTAGGACCACAATCCAAAATGCCTGTGGTCTTGGACAAGACAATAGCATATGAAGAATATCAGCTTCATCCATCGCACATCTCGGGCATCCAGAGTCCGCCCTTGGTCCAGCTTTTTTCATCCACACAGGTGTCCTGTATACCTGTATACCTGTGATTGTTGTTCCTGCGATTTACCTGCTCATTGTAATGCATCTCCCTGAGGTCATAGATATTCTCATAAGGAGCTTGTTTAATCAGTTTATCATTGGGAGTAAAACTACGGTCTTGCAGGTTTTTAGCTGTGTCATATGTTTTAATGGTATCAGTGAGACCTTTGATGGGACAACTGGTAGATTTTCTCCATTGTAGCAGCGGTCCCCTGACTATTAATGATTTAAAATTCCCCATAGGCTTTGCAATAAGAGAGTTGGGCGTACTTTTTTACCATGTTACCTTTTTTTTCTTCTTTTAACTGAACTGAAGCAGTATCACTCTTCAGAGATCTGGAAGCCATTTTGTAATATTTCCTAGCTGCTGCTGCACTCCTTTTGATCTAATTGTTCCATGAGATTCCTGCTAAAGCTAGGATAGCTGAGAAAGGCGCCTGACTAGAGCTGCGGGATAGATCCTTGGAGCTGTCAGACGATCCAACGCGCTGAAGGAAGCTGTAGGTTTTAATGTTGAGAGCTCAGTGCTGTTCCCTGCTTGATTGACAGCTCACTCAATGATTATTTTTGTATTTGCATTCATTCCCAGGATCTGCAAGCAGTTTAGTGCTCATAGACAGTTGTTTCATCTAGTCCCATTATTAGCTATCTTGGAAAATGATGGCATATTATTATTATTTATTTTTATAGCGCCATTTATTCCATGGCACTTTACATGTGAAAAAAGGGGCATACGTAGACAAGTACAATAAACATGAGCAATACAAGGCACACACAAGTACAGAAGGAGAGAGGACCCTGGCCGCTAGGACTCACAGTCTACAAGATATCATTACTATCCGCACAATTGAGAGAATGAAGGGGACTAAAAATGAATATGGCCACTTTGGAGACCTCTCTACAGCCAGTGACCAGGAGCATGGTTGGGAAGGGAAAACAGGGGGCAGCAGCACAGCCCATATGTACACAGAGATGTGGAGGTTCTAGAGGTCAGAAACCCACATATTATAAAATGATGTAATATCCTAGCAATATGATATTACATAGATGGGAACACTCCTAATAAAACATATCATCCAAGTTTGCTCAGTTGGATTAGTATCTGCCTGAATATTTGATTGTGTATAGAGGGTTAGGATGTTGTATTACGATTGCATCTTGGCACAACTCCTATTCACAGTAAGGGAATGAGTTGCCGAATACGTTGCCTACTAATGGAATGTTGGTTGAGCATGCGTGTAATGGAGGGAGAGGTGTAGCCCCCTTTAAATTGGTCAACTAGGCCTTGAATATGAGAGGGAAATGTCTGCCATTACAAAGAGAACCTCCTGAGGTGTTTGATATTTTCCTGGTGTTTTGTGTTTGTCTTGTGTTTGATGTGTCTATGGCGTTGGTAGAGCGCCATGCACCAGTCACATTCAGATTCATGACCAATCAGGCATCAACACTTACATTCGCATTGACGCTCCAACCAAAGCCTATGGTACAAGGGCAGCGTTCCACTGCCTCACTTTGTATAGAGCATCAGTGCACACGATTGACTTTCTCTCAATTCAAATAGGAGACTCAGGACATGATAGGTGAGGGTACCATAGGTGAAATATTGGGATTATGTGGTAAGCTGCAGTGTTGGTTGAACCCATTTTAGTATTTCCATTAAATGAATTAAAAGTCAAGGCATGATAGAAAAGACGTGAAATATAATTTTTTGTTTATGTAAATAGTGTTTAAAAGTATTGTATCACAATTTTTGTTAAATTAATAATACATTTATTTTTAAAACAATATAAAATATACTGTCTCAAACTAATTTTTTTATTTTTTTTCCTGTAATTTCTATTTGCTGGTACGTAATTATCAGCGCATGACACCTAAACACTGCAAATGCAGCAGACACAGGTAGTAAGAGACTGCGGTCAGACGTCGATTACATCTCCTATGCTGTGGCCACGTCATCTGTGAATGGTAGACATCCACGGCATGCTCCCCTCACAGCTGTGGGGAGAGTGGGCACCATTCTTTGTAGCCTGGGCCTGTGCTCAGAGATCCAATTCCCCTTTGTCACAGCTACTTATAGTGGTGACAGGAGGTTTGGGGATCAGAGCTGCAGTGGTCACAGGAGGTTTGGGTACCAGGGCAGAACATGTTGGCAGCCTGACATTGTACTACTAAATGTCAGGCTATGACCTGTTCTTACCGCTAGAAGAAGTCACTGCCGCTGTCCTGATTGCACAATTGTATTAGAGCAAGGCTATGATGATGACTTTATTGACTAGTAAGAAAAGGTTGGCAGCCTTCCATTAGTAGTATAATGTTAGGCTGCCAACATTTTCTCACTGCCACTGTCTCCCCGGGGTTGAAAGCTCAGCACTGTAATCCTGCTGCATCACTCTCAGCTCCGCTCAGTGTAGAGCCTTATTCAGGTGTGATGCACAGACATCTCAGTGAGGCGGATTTACAGCTACCTTTGCAAAGCACATCAGACAAGATGACTTTGTCACTGGCTACAGTGCTCTCTGCACATTTAAGTTCAATCGATCGCAGCTGTAAAGCCTCATTTAGACGTCCCTGCATCATGACTATCTGAATAAGGATACAGTGACAATGCAGAGATCAAGTGTTCAGTGTGCAGAGTGCAGCAGCCTCCAAGATTTCACTACTACACACAACATTGCGAAGAAAAAGTACAGAAGAAAATGCTTATACTTATCTATATACAGTATATCTATAGACAGTAAATGTGTTACATACAGCTCTGGCAAAAATTAAGAGACCACCACATCAAAACCCTGTCATGGGCAGCCCAATATCCTGACCTGAACCCCATTGAAAACCTCTGGAATGTAATCAAGAGGATGATGGATAGTCACAAGCCATCAAACAAAGAAGAACTGTTTAATTTTTGAGCCAGAAGCAGTGTGAAAGACTAGTGGAAAGCATGCCAAGACGCATGAAAGCTGTGATTAAAAATCATGATTATTCCACAAAATATTGACTTCTGAACTCTTCCTGAGTTAAAACATTTGTATTGTTGTTTCTAAATGATTATGAACTTGTTTTCTTTGCATTATTTGAGGTCTGAAAGCCCTGGTAGTTTTTTAAAAATTTTGACCATTTCTCCTTTTCAGAAAAAAAATACAAAATTTATTGCTTGGAAGTTCGGAGATATGTTGTCAGAAGTTTATAGAATAAATGAACAATTTATATTTTACTCATAAATATACCTATAAAGAGAAAAATCAGACAATCTGAACATTTTGCAGTGGTCTCTTAATTATTGCCTGAGCTGTATATACACAGATATATATATATATATATATATATATATATATATATATATATACTAGCTATTGAACCCGTTCTACGCCCGGGTGGCGAGCATTTATATTGGTATATGGTCTCCATCCTGGTATGTGCTGCTCCATCCTGCGCCCCCATCCTGTCATGTGCTGCTCCATCCTGCGTCCCCATCCTGTCATGTGCTGCACCCATCCTGCGTCCCCATCCTGTCATGTGCTGCTCCCATCCTGCGTCCCCATCCTGTCATGTGCTGCTCCCATCCTGCGCCCCCATTCTGACATGTGCTGCTCCCATCCTGCGCCCCCATTCTGACATGTGCTGCACCCATACTGCGCCTCCATTCTGACATGTGCTGCACCCATCCTGCGCCTCCATTCTGACATGTGCTGCACCCATCCTGCGCCTCCATTCTGTCATTTGCTGCTCTCATCCTGTGCCCCCATCCTGTCATGTGCTGCTCCCATCCTGCGCCCCCGTTCTGTCATGTGCTGCTCCCATCCTGCGCCCCCGTTCTGTCAAGTGCTGCTGCCATCCTGGGCCCCCGTTCTGTCATGTGCTGCTCCCATCTTGCGCCCCCGTTCTGTCATGTGCTGCTCCCATCCTGCGCCCCCATTCTGTCATGTGCTGCTCCCATCCTGCGCCCCCGTTCTGTCATGTGCTGCCCTATTCTGTCATGTGCTGCTCCCATCCTGCGCCCTATTCTGACATGTGCTGCACCCATCCTGCGCCTCCATTCTGACATGTGCTGCACCCATCCTGCGCCTCCATTCTGTCATTTGCTGCTCTCATCCTGCGCCCCCATCCTGTCATGTGCTGCTCCCATCCTGCGCCCCCATCCTGTCATGTGCTGCTCCCATCCTATGCCCCCGTTCTGTCATGTGCTGCTCCCAACCTGCGCCCCCATTCTGTCATGTGCTGCTCCCATCCTGCGCCCCCATTCTGTCATGTGCTGCTCCCATCCTGCGCCCCCGTTCTGTCATGTGCTGCTCCCATCCTGCGCCCCCGTTCTGTCATGTGCTGCTCCCATCCTGCACCCCCGATCTGTCATGTACTGCTCCCATCCTCCGCCCCCGTTCTGTCATGTGCTGCTCCCATCCTGTGCCACTGTTCTTTAATTTGCTGCTCCCATCCATATGCCCCATACGCTGCTCCATAAAGGTTTATGACCCCCATAAAATGCTCCATAGTATATGCCCCGTACACTGCTCCATAAAGGTTGATGGCCCCCATAAGATGCTCCATAGTACATGCCCCCGTACACTGCTCCATAAAGGTTTATGGCCCCCATAAGATGCTCCATAGTATATGCCCCCGTACACTGCTCCATAAAGGTTTATGGCCCCCATAAGATGCTCCATAGTGTATGCCCCGTACGCTGTTCCATAAAGGTTTATGGCCCCCATAAGATGCTCCATGGTATATGCCCCCGTACACTACTCCATTATGGTTTATGGCCCCATAAGATGCTCCATAGTATATGCCCCCGTACACTGCTCCATAAAGGTTTATGGCCCCCATAAGATGCTCCATAGTGTATGCCCCGTACGCTGTTCCATAAAGGTTTATTGCCCCCATAAGATGCTCCATACTATATGCCCCCGTACACTGCTCCATTATGGTTTATGGCCCCATAAGATGCTCCATTATGGTTTATGGCCCCATAAGATGCTCCATAGTATATGCCCCGTATGCTGCTGCAATATATATAAAAAAAACAAAAACATACTCACCTATCATCGCTGTGCGCTGAGTGCTGGGGGGCCTGAGCAGGCGGGGACACCGGCGCGCTGTGGGGGTCAGGTGCCGGTATCGCCGCCAGCTCAGGCCCCCCAGCACTTACTATATTCACCTGGCCCCGTTCCACCGCTGCGCGCCGCCATCTTCCCGGTCCTCTGGCTGTGACTGGTCAGTCAGAGGGCGGTGCCGGCGCGCATTAAGCGCGTCATTGCGCCCTCTGAACTGAAGGTCACAGGCCGAGGACCGGGAAGATGGCGGCGCGCAGCGGTGGAACGGGGCCAGGTGAATATAGCCGATACTCACCCTCCTGGCGGTCCCTGCTTCTCTGTTGGAGATTGCGGTGTGCGTTCAGTGTTAACGCATACCACGATCTCCTGGGAGCGTCACTCTGTGAGGCCCAGACTGCGCCGGCGCTTGCGCTTGCGCAGTCTATAAAGGCTTCGGACAGAGTGACGCTCCCAGCATTATATTATAGATATATATAGTACAGACCTAAAGTTTGGACACACATCATTTAAAGATTTTTCTGTATTTTCATGACTTTGAAAATTGTAAATTCACACTGAAGGCATCAAAGATATGAATTAACACATGTGGAATTATATACTTAACAAAAAAATATGAAGCAACTAAAAATATGTCTTATATTCTAGGTTCTTCAAAGCAGCCACCTTTTGCTTTGATGACTGCTTTGCACACTCTTGGCATTCTTTTGATGAGCTTCAAGAGGTAGTTACAGGAAATGGTCTTCCAACAATCTTGAAGGAGTTCCCAGAGATGCCTAGCTCTTGTTGGCCCTTTTGCCTTCACTCTGTGGTCCAGCTCACCCCAAACCATCTCGATTGGGTTCAGATCTGGTGACTGTGAAGGCCAGGTCATCTGGCGTAGCACCCCATCACTCTCCTTCTTGGTCAAATATCAAATAGCCCTTACACAGCCTGGAGGTGTGTTTGGGGTCATTGTCCTGTTGAAAAATAAATGATGGTCCAACTAAACGCAAACCGGATGGAATAGCATGTCGCTGCAAGATGCTGTGGTAGCCATGCTGGTTCAGCATGCCTTCAATTTTTAATAAATCCACAACAGTGTCACCAGCAAAGCACCCCCACACCATCACACCTCTTCCTCCATGCTTCACGGTGGGAACCAGGCATGTAGAGTCCATCCGTTCACCTTTTCTGCGTCGCACAAAGACATGGTGGTTGGAACCAAAGATCTCAAATTTGGACTCATCAGATCAAAGCACAGATTTCCACTGGTCTAATGTCCTTGTGCTCATTAGCCCAAACAAGTCTCTTCTGCTTGTTGTCTGTCCTTAGCAGTGGTTTCCTAGCAGCTATTTTACCATGAAGGTCTGCTGCACAAAGTCTCCTCTTAACAGTTGTTGTAGAGATGTGTCTGCTGCTAGAACTCTGTGTGGCATTGACCTGGTCTTTAATCTGAGCTGCTGTTAACCTGCGATTTCTGAGGCTGGTGACTCGGATAAACTTATCCTCAGAAGCAGAGGTGACTCTTGGTCTTCCTTTCCTGGGGCGGTCCTCATGTGAGCCAGTTTCTTTGTGGCGCTTGATGGTTGTTACAACTGCACTTGGGGACACTTTCAAAGTTTTCACAATTTTTCGGACTGACTGACCTTCATTTCTTAAAGTAATGATGGCCACTTGTTTTTCTTTACTTGCCTTATATACTCGAGTATAAGCTGACCCAAAAGTTGTTTTACAATTTGTCCTGAGTACGCCAATACCACATATGTGGGGGTAAACCACTGTTTGGGCGCATGGCAGAGCTCGGAAGGGAAGGAGTGCCATTTGACTTTTCAATGCAAAATTGGCTGGAATTGAGATGGGACGCCATGTTGCGTTTGGAGAGCCACTTATGTGCCTAAACATTGAAACCCCCCACAAGTGACACCATTTTGGAAAGGAGACTCCCTAAAGAACATTTCTAGATGTGTGGTGAGCACTTTGACCCACCAAGTCCTTCACAGAAGTTTATAATGCAGAGCCGTAAAAATAAAAAATCATATTTTTTCACAAAAATGATCTTTTCACCCCTAGTTTTTTATTTTCTCAAGGGTAAGAGAAGAAATTGGACCCCAAAAGCTGTTGTACAATTTGTCCTGAGTACGCTGATACCCCATATGTGGGGGTAAACCACTGTTTGGACGCATGGCAGAGCTCGGAAGTAAAGGAGCGCCATTTGACATTTCAATGCAAAATTCACAGACATTGAGATGGGATGCCATTTTGCGTTTGGAGAGCCACTGATGTGCCTAAACATTGAAACCCCCACAAGTGACATCATTTTGGAAAGTAGACCCCCTAAGGAACATTTCTAGATGTGTGGTGAGCACTTTGACCCACCAAGTCCTTCACAAAAGTTTATAATGCAGAGCCGTAAAAATAAAAAATCATATTTTTTCACAAAAATGATCTTTTTGCCCCCAATTTTTTATTTTCCCAAGGGTAAGAGAAGAAATTGGGCCCCCACAAGTGACCCCATATTGGAAACTAGACCCCCCAAGGAACTTATCTAGATCTGTTGTGAGAACTTTGAACCCCCAAGTGTTTTCACTACAGTTTATAACGCAGAGCCGTGAAAATAAAAAAATCTTTTTTTTTCCACAAAAATTATTTTTTAGCCCCCAGTTTTGTATTTTTCCAAGGGTAACAGTTGAAATTGGACCCCAAAAGTTGTTGTCCAATGTGTCCTGAGTACGCTTATACCCCATATGTGGGGGGAACCACCATTTTGGCGCATGGGAGAGCTCGGAAGAGAAAGAGCGCCATTTGGAATGCAGACTTAGATGGAATGATCTGCAGGCGTCACATTGCGTTTGCAGAGCCCCTAATGTACCTAAACATTAGAAACTCCCCACAAGTTACCCCATATTGGAAACTAGACCCCCCAAGGAACTTATCTAGATGTGTTGTGAGAACTTTGAACCTCCAAGTGTTTCACTACAGTTTATAACGCAGAGCCGTGAAAATAAAAAATAATTTTTGTGGAAAAAAAATATTTTTTAGCCCCCAGTTTTGTATTTTCCCAAGGGTAACAGGAGAAACTGGACCCCAAAAGTTGTTGTCCAATGTATCCTGAGTATGCTTATACCCCATATGTTGGGGTAAACCCCTGTTTGGGCACACGGGAGAGCTCAGAAGGGAAGGAGCACTGTTTTACTTTTTCAACGCAGAATTGGCTGGAATTGAGATCGGACGCCATGTCGCATTTGGAGAGCCCCTGATGTGCCTAAACAGTGGAAAGCCCCCAATTATAACTGAAACCCTAATGCAAACACACCCCTAACCCTAATCCCAACGGTAACCCTAACCACACCCCTAACCCTAACACACCCATAACCCTAATCCCAACCCTATTCTCAACCGTAAATGTAATCCAAACCCTAACCGTAACTTTAGCCCCAACCCTAACCCTAACTTTAGCCCCAACCCTAACTGTAGCCCTGACCCTAGCCCCAACCCTAACCCTAACACTCACCCTAGCCTTAGCCCTAACCCTAGCCCTAACCCTAACAATAGCCCTAACCCTAACCCTGATAGAAAAATGGAAATAAATACATTTTTTTAATTTTTTTATTTGTCCCTAACTGAGGAGGTGATGAAGGGGGGTTTGATTTACTTTTATAGCGGGTTTTCTAGCGGATTTTTATGATTGGCAGCCGTCACACACTAAAAGACGCTTTTCATTGAAAAGAATATTTTTTGCGTTACCACATTTTGAGAGCTATAATTTTTCCATATTTTGGTCCACAGAGTCATGTGAGGTCTTGTTTTTTGAGGGATGAGTTGACGTTTTTATTGGTAACATTTTCGGGCAAGTGACATTTTTTGATCACTTTTTATTCCGATTTTGTGAGGCAGAATGACCAAAAACCAGCTATTCATGAATTTCTTTGGGGGGGGGGGCGTTTATACCATTCCGCGTTTGGTAAAATGGATATAGCAGTTTTATTCTTCGGGTCAGTACGATT
The DNA here is from genome assembly GCF_032444005.1 of Ranitomeya imitator. NCBI lineage: Eukaryota > Metazoa > Chordata > Amphibia > Anura > Dendrobatidae > Ranitomeya > Ranitomeya imitator. The sequence continues at coordinate 82,824,882 of NC_091285.1, forward strand.
ACAGTGACACCTCATTTATATAATTTTTTTATGTTTTGGCGCTTTTATACGATAAAAACTATTTTATAGAAAAAATAATTATTTTTGCATCGCTTTATTCTGAGGAATATAACTTTTTTATTTTTTCGCTGATGATGCTGTATGGCAGCTCGTTTTTTGTGGGACAAGATGATGTTTTCAGCGGTACCATGGTTATTTATATCAGTCTTTTTGATCGCGTGTTATTCCACTTTTTGTTCGGCGGTATGATAATAAAGCGTTGTTTTTTGCCTCGTTTTTTTTTTTAACGGTGTTCACTGAAGGGGTTAACTAGTGGGACAGTTTTATAGGTCGGGTCGTTATGGACGCGGCGATACTAAATATGTGTACTTTTATTGTTTTTTTTATTTACATAAAGAAATGTATTTATGGGAACAATATTTTTTTGGGGGGGGAATTTTTTTTAAATTTTTGTGGCATATGAGAATTTATTTTTTTTTACACTATAACATTGCCCCAGGTGGGGCATCATGTTATAGTGTAAGATCGCTGATCTGACACTTTGCTGTGCACTGTGTCAGATCAGCGATCACACAGGCACAGCACTGGCTTCCCGGCGCCTGCTCTGAGCAGGCGCTGTGAAGCCACCTCCCTGCAGGACCCGGATGCAGCCCCGTGGCCATTTTGGATCCGGACCTACTGCAGAAAGGAGAAGGAGGTAAGGACCCTTGGAGCAATCCGTGGGTTCAAGGTGCTCAATTCACATCTACCGTAGATAAGATCTATAAGGGGTCTAGTTTCCAAAATGATGTCACTTGTGTGGGAGTTCCACTGTTTAGTCAAATCAGAAGCTCTCCAAACATGACACGGAGTCCACTAATTATGCCAGTAAATTTTACATTCAAAAGTTAAATGACGCTCCTTCCCTTTCGAGCGATATCGTGTGCCTAAACAGTGGTTTTACCCCACATATAGGGTATTGGCATGCTCAGGAGAAATTGCACAACGAATTGTATGGTCCATTTTCTCCTGTTAGCCTTGCGAAAGTAAAAAAAAAATTAGGTCTAAAGCAAATTAAATGTTTATTTTTTTTCTGCCACATTCCATTAACCTGAAGGGTTAATAAACTTCTTGATTGTGGTTTTGAGTACCTTGAGGGGTGCAGTTTTTAGAATGGTGTCAATTTTGGCTATTTTCTGTCATGTAAGCCTCTCAAAGTCACTTCAAATGTGATGTGGTCCCTAAAAAATGGTTTTGCCAATTCTGTTGTAAAAATGAGAAATCACTGGTCAACTTTTAACTCATAACTTCCTAACAAAAAACATTGTGTTTCAAAAATTGTGCTGATTTAAAGCAGACATATTGGAAATCTTATTTACTAGCTATTTTGTGTGATATGACTCTCTGAATTTAGGGCATACAAATTAAAAGTTTAAAAATGTCAACATTTTCAAATTTTTAGCCAAATTTCAGATTTTTTCACAAATAAACGCAAGTCATATCAAAGAAATTTTACCACTATCATGAAGTAAAATATATCACAAGAAAATAATATCAGAATCAGTGGGATCTATTGATGTGTTCCAGAGTTATGACCTCATAAATTGACAGTGGTCAGAATTGTAAAAATTGGCCTGGTCAGGAAGGTGAAAGGTGAAGGAATTAATAAATTGAATTAATTACAATTTTAAAAAAATTTCAAACAGAAATGTACATGAATATAGTTTTTATATTTGTCATCTAACAAATGCAAATGAATCAAAATTCACAGCAAAGGTTAAGTACAATTACAACAACCACACGTCAGCAGTTTCACTTGTTGCAGAACTACAATCCTAATATGTCTTCAGCTTTACGTCAAAGAACAAGAAACACGTGATGCAGCAGGGAGTGTCAGCTACAACTTACTAATGAAATCTGCTCAGGTGACTCACCTTGAGAGCATCTTACCTTTCTCAGCACTGAGTCATTCCTGAAATCTACTATGAGTACTTATGAAAGTGTAGAATTTCCAGTGTGCTGTGTCACTAACTGAATGTGACATGTGTTCCTATTAGTTTTACTGTAACTCTAAGGCCTCTTTTCCACTTGCGAGATACACGTAAGTGTCTCGCATGTGAAAACCAAGCTCTGGCGCCGGCACTTGGGAGCGGAGCGTGCAGCTCCGTGTGTTGCTATGCGGCCGCACGCTCCGCTCCCAAGTGCCGGTCCCACAGCTTGGTTTTCACATGCGAGACACGGACGTGTATCTCGCAAGTAGAAAAGAGGCCTTAGAATTCATTTTATTTTTTAAATGAAAGCGGTTGTCCAGGTCAATGAAGGTTGATGACCAATCATTGTCATAAGCCAACAACCCTTTCAACCATTTTTTAATGTACAATAACAAATTGTATTGTGGTACCGTGTTAGCCAGAAAAATCGATGTGAATACTATTCTGCCCAATGATGGCAGAAGTATTCTAGGAGTGATACCTTTAGAAAATAATATGTTTGCAAGTGTACAGAGCACAGTGGCTCCTTCTTGTGCTCTGAAAGCTTGCAAACATAATATTTTCTGGTATCACTCCTAGAATACTTCTGTCATCATTGGGCAGAAAAGTATTCACAACCATTTTTTTTAGAAGACAGACAATAATTAAGTAGACAACAGCAACATAAGACATACATTTATTACTGTGTTATTGCCAAGCATTTCAAAGATTGTATTAAATAAATGAATATGTCATGTAAGGCTTGCAGCTGCAAGAAATAAATTAAATTACTGTATGCTACCTGTTGAGACCTATCTGGATCCAGGCCGTTATGGTTCCACAGGAAGGGAGATGTTCCAAATCCAACAGCAGCAGGACCACTGAAACTTATAATTAGTTGCAGCCATCAGGTGACTACAGCTGCTTTTTTCCTCTCCAATGTCTCCATAAAACATTATGAGTAGGGTTGAGCGACCTTGACTTTTTTAGGGTCGAGCCTGGTTTCGCGAAACCCGACTATCTCAAAAGTCGAGTCGAGTGAAATCGGCCGATTATGGCGAAAAGTCGAGGATCGACCGAAACACGAAACCCAATGGGAATTTTTTTTTTTTTTCTTTCTCTCTCTCTCTCTCTCTCTATCTTTCTCTCTCTCTCTCTCTCCCCTCCGTCCGTCCCTGAACTGAAAAGCTGGTGTTACACAGTGCAAATCGCTACAGCGCACAAGCGACAACATGGCGATAGGCGTCCACGCCCCTAAGACCTATGTCATCACTCTGCCCATGCCCCTTCATTGGCTGAAAAAAATGGCGCCAAGCGCGTCATACGAAACGCAACTTTGGCGCGAAAGTCGCGTACCGCATGGCCGACCCCACACAGGGATCGGGTCGGGTTTCATGAAACCCGACTTTGCCAAAAGTCGGCGACTTTTGAAAATGAACGATCCGTTTCGCTCAACCCTAATTATGAGTAGCAAATGTCATCTCATTAATGAGAAAATGTTTATTCACTGTACGCTAGTGATGAACGAGCACTAAAACGCTTGGGTGCTCATTACTCGATTCAAACAAATCATAATGCTCAGATATTCAACATGAGTAACGAGTATAATGGAAGTCAATGGGAAACTCAAGCATTTTTCTGCCCCAACCAGGATGTCTGGAGAGATATAAAAATTGCTGAGATTGATGGAAACAGGGCTGAAATGGCATGGGAACAGCATGGGGAAGACCCATGGAAGCATCTCTGACTCCCAGGTCGCTGCTGCGAACAATGTTGTCAGAGAATTACTCCACTTTTATGGACTGACAATAAAACCTCAGTTAAAATTAATTTTACTGGAAAAAATGTTAAGAAACATTCTATCCAGGAAAATGACTTGTATATAAGGCAAAATAAATAACTTTGGGATATGTTCACACTTATTGTTTTTGCTACTTTTTTTGAACATTTGCATTGCTTTCAATGGTAAAAAAAAAAACATTCAGGAAATATAATTTTAACATTTTACTACCTGTGTGGTTTGTGAGCGATGATCAGACACATCCTGTTTAATTTATGAAGGAGGAACTCTGAAAGTCACATTTTTTTATTTTCCGGGCCATCAGACAGATGAGAACAAGACAGAGCTATTTAGTAAAGCACATCATTCTACTGTTTACTGTAAATGGAATGATGCCTACAAATCAAAGAACACAGTAGTTAAAGTCAAATATGGTGAAGGTTCAAAGATTTTTTGGGGTTGTTTTGCTGCCGCTGGCACTGGGTGCCTTGACTATGCGCAAGGCATCATGAAATTTGAAGATTCCTGAAGTATTTTGGGTCGCAATGTAGTGCCCAGTGTCAGAAAGCTGGTTTTGCGTCCTAGGTTATGGGTCTTCCAGCAGGACAATGACCCCAAACATACTTCAAGAAGCCCCGAGAGATGGATGGAAACAAAGCTCTGAAGAGTTCAGAATTTTTAATTCCAGCTCCAGTAGCATACAGTCTCCCTCCACTACCTCTTACATGCAGATGCTACAGTGAAACTGCAAATGGACACATTCAATTAGTTAATTTTGCCTGCTTTGATGAATTTCTAACTACAGATCACCAAAAAAAAACATGAATCTGTCAATGAGTGTTGTGAGGCAGTGTTATATGCGAGGGTCGCAATGTGTCCCCCAGGATGCGCACAGAAGCGTATTAAGGCCTTGGGAGTGCATTGTAGTCACATGCATAGCTGTAATTGCAGCGCAAAATAAAAGCAAGTTTTTGTCTTGGGCAAGCTACTTGACCAAGGCAGATTTAAGAAAACCCGCCATGGGCTTTTATTTTTGGAGCAGGCTACAGGATGGTAGTGGGGCGGTCCGCTTCCTACCAGTCAAGTTTTACAAGTGACCTACGGCCACAGATTCCTTGTGAATACCCACAAAAGCAAAGGGTTGGATGTGTCAGTCTTGGTTTGCAAATTTGCAGAGCAGGTCGCTCTGCAGATCTCAGCCTGTGTGAGGTAACACAGAGCCAAGCAAAGCCAAAAACACAACCGGTCTCGGACACGGACTGTCTTGATTCCTGGCTGTTATCCAGAGGACACCATTTGCGTTCCAGTTGTAAGTTTCTTTGGACATTAAAAGACATTTGCTTTAAATTTTCCTGTGGTCACTGCCTGTCACACTGCACCAACTCCGCTGCTCTACAGTGTATAGAAAAAAGCAGTCAAGTTATGGACTGTGGAAGAGGTGTGTGTGACAAGAATGAACACTTATTTCCAACAGATGATACTAAGCACCTATCCCGACACTAAACACAGCTAAGAGTGGTGTTAATAGGGAAGAGAATAGATGTTACCTTGATATTTTATTTTTTTAGGTTGCAGAACCAATAATTATAATTTATAAGGCAATAATCCCTGCCTAGAAGCTTGTAATACGTTATCCCTACTGCAACAGCTCACCCCAAATGAATTGCAGATACGAGCGGTATTGTTGTACAATACAGAAGGGATTTGAACCAGCCCTGAAGAGATTTTTTTCTTGTACGTGGCAGCATCAAACTTTGGAGGAACACAAGGAACAGTGCCACCTTTGATAAATTTCTGATTACAGATCATCATAAAAAAACATGAACCTATGAAAGAATGTATGTAAAGAAAGCAACAGCAAGGGTTATAATTTATAAGGCAATAATCCCTGACTAGATGTCTGTAATATGCTATCCCTACTGCAACAGCTTATCCTAGATGAATTGCAGAAAAGAGCTGTACCATTAGAGAATAGTATCTATTTGAATTAGCCCTCCTGGGGAATATATTGGAGCATTTCACATCTATTCAGCCTGATATGGAGGAGACCAGGAACTTCACTACTTACTGTACAAACTCTCCTGTCCTGGCTGTGAAATCCTGTATGCAAGGGCATACATAGAAATCATGGGGGCCCATAGCAAAAGTCCCCCCCAAAAAATAGAAAAAAATTCACCGCCAGGCCCAGCTCACCGTTTTGTGTCTCCACACAGCCTCAGCTCCTAACACTCTGCCTCCAACAGCCAGTAGCCACCCTTACATGTGCAACTACTTCCGGCTGGGCCCAGCATACACTGCTCTCTCTGGCTGGAAAGCTATGTCAGCAGGCATGGCATCCTTATGCAAATCCAGCCACAGAGTTCAGCCAGGAGCAGTGCAGGACTGGAAAGGAGGAGTTAGGAGGAGCCAGGTACAGAGTGACAGCAGCGCGCACATTTAATTAAATTAGATACCACACAGTATACCCTTATTTTATCCACAAAATTATATATTCAGCCATATATCCAGGAAAATAATGTGAAATAGGCTAGTGAATAGGGTGTGCTGTGAAAAAACGACAGTGGCAACCACTGCAAAGAGACAACCAGATACCGAACCACCATGGAACATGAAATCACCAGATAGTCAAAGAACATGGGAATATTACAAAATATGCCTTTATTTATCAGAATGGCAACAATACAAAATATTAAAAATGTATAATATAAAACATTTAATCAAAGGCACATGGCACAGCACAGCCATTGCGGTCTGACTCTGGCGGACCCCCTCACCCCTCAGGGCCCCATAGCAGTCGCGTGGCTTGCCGCCATTGGCGGTACGCCACTGCCTGTATACAGTGTGAGAACTCCCTATGTGTTGACCACTTGACAGCCCACAACAAGGCTCTGGATCATATACTAATTGAACCCACTGGCTCTTTTGGTTTCTAAAAATGTTCCCTAAAACAGAAAGTGGAGCCTCAGAAAAGCATTTTTCCCATTACTAACCCTAACTCAGCCCCAGATCACAAAAATGGAGAAGCTATGGGTCTTGAAAAATGGCAAACTTTGGATTTTTTTTATAACACTTAAATAAAAAAAGAACCTATACATGTTTGGTATATACAAACTTGCAATTACCTGTAGAATCATAATGGCAGGTCAGTTTTAGCATTTAATCAGCATGGTAAAAAAAACAATTGTGGAATTGCACTTTTTTGCAGTTTCACCACACTTTGAAATTTTCCACCCTTTTCCATTACACTATATGGTAAAACCAATGGTGTTGTTCAAAAGTACAGAACGTTCAAAAGTACAACTCGTCTCACAAAAAACAAGCCCTAAAATGTCCATATTGATGGTAAAATAAAAAAAGTTAAGGCTCTGGGAAGAAGGGGAGCAAAAAACAAAAACTAAAAAGTGGAAAAACCCAAGGTGGTGAGGGGGTTGGATTTAGGAATAGTATTAGACTTGGGGTTAGGGTTGGGTTTAGGGTTAAAATTTAGCTTAGGGTTAGGGATGGATTTAGGGTTATGCTTGAACTAAGGGTTGGGCCTAGGGTTAAGGTTGGATTTAGGATTAGGCTGGGATTGGGATTAGGGTTGGGTTTGGTTTTAGGGTTAGGGTTTTCTGGACTGCCCATGTGTTGTCATGTGTTTGGAAACTTCAGCCAGTTACCTAAATATGCTTTTCTTTTCAATAAAGATGGACTCCTGTTATGAACTGGTGGTTTAGGAGCAACATGGGACGAGCTCTGAAGGAGGTGGTACCTGTACTGACCGCAGTCCCTAAGCTCAACACAACACTAGAAGTAGCCGTGGGATGCTCCTGTCACTCCCTAGGCACCTCGTCACAGCCTGAGAACTAACTACCCCTAAAGATAGAAACAGGAAAATTATCTTGCCTCAGAGAAAATCCCCAAAGGATAGATAGCCCCCCACAAGTAATGACTGTGAGTGGAGAGGGAAAAGACATACACAGAATGAAACAAGGATGTAGCACAGGAGGCCAGTCTAGCTAGATAGATAAGACAGGATAGATTACTGTGCGGTCAGTATTAAAAACTACAAAAATCCACACAGAGTTTACAAAAATCTCCACACCTGACTAAAGGTGTGGAGGGTAAATCTGCTTCCCAGAGCTTCCAGCTTAACTGAAATAATCAATACTAACAAGCTGGACAAAACATAGAATGCACAGAACGAATAAGTCCACAACATGTGGACAGAAAAGAGCAAAGCAAGGACTTAACTTTGCAGGACTGGTCAGGATATCAGGGAACTCCAAGAGAGATGTGAATCCAACCAGGAACCATTGACAAGTGGCACAAGCTGAAGGAAAGAGCCAGGCTAAATAGCCGAGCAGAATAGACAATCAGTGGAAGCAGCTGCTGACTGCTAAATCCAAGGAGCAGCCATTCCACTTAAAACCACCGGAGGGAGCCCAAGAGCGGATTCACCACAGACTCCCCCTCCTTGATTTCCATTTGATTTCACTATCTGTTTAGCTAAATGATAATGATAGTCAATTGTTGTACTTACATTACCAACATAAGAGTATATAAAAAAATTGCATATAATAATTGTTTATACTGATTATTTGGGATTACATTTATATCATTACCTATACAAATGAGGGCTATGGCAACTTCAATATACAAGTTCTTCTTTTCTCGGAGTTTATATCTACAGTATAAACTGAAATTTGTTTACAGACTTCACTTTTCTGTTAATCACTGAACTAATATTTAGTTGCATAACCTTTATTTCTGATAACTGCTTTACATCTGTATGGCACGGAGTCACCTAACATCTCACAGCTGCAAACAAATTTTCCAGCCCAAGTTGAATGGACTACATTCCACAGTTCTTTTGCATTCTTCATTTTTGTATTAAAAACAGCACTTTTGATGTCACTTCACAAATTCTCAATTGAATAGAAGTCTGGGGATTGGGCTGGCGACTTCATAACATCAATCTTGTTAGTCTTGAACCAGGATGTTGCCCGCTTGCTGGTGTGTTTGAGGTCATTGTCCTGCTGAAGCTCCCATTTCAAGGCCATTTCTTCTTCAGTATAAGGCAACATAATTTCTTCCAGTATTTTGATATATTGAAACTGGTCCATGGTGTCATGCACAGTGTAGGACACACTAAGTGCAACACAAAGGGATAAGGGGAAGAGGGCCCAATACTAGGGAAGTGGGGAGTGGAGACCCCTAATCAGATCTAACATCACCATATCTGCTCTAAGAGACCCTAAATAGGTTCCGTACCTATCGCCGAGCAGGATACTTAATCCCTGCCAGACCCTAGCGGTAAGCCCTGCTTAGGGAAGGAAGTGATAAACGCTAGTCGAACCCCACTAACACTAAAGACAGCTAGGATAAACGAAACAAGGGAGAAACTTAGCTTGAGTAGACTCAGAGAGAAACACCAATGCCCTCCAACGACCTCCACGCCATTCGTGCTGGGGGAGGTGGCCACTGCGTCGTAGCACCAGAAGGACCAGGCATAAGTCTTCAAACTGCTGAGACCCTCTATAGCTGGATGCAGTCCAATGGTCTGCACTCTCTGACACATCCGTGACACATGCCTAGTGTTGTGAATTCTGTTGTCAAGCTCCCTCCTGTGGTCATGAATGGTACTTCGGCTGGTTCTGTCCATGGGCTTCCTCTGGTGGCTGTGAGTGGGGCTGCGGCTTCTGAGTTTCCTTCCACAGGTGATGAGGTTAATTCGTTAGCTGGCTGCGCTATTTAACTTCACTTAGATCATTGCTCCATGCCACCTGTCAATGTTCTAGTATTGGTCTAGTTCGCTCCTGGATCGTTCTGGTGACCTGTCTTCTCCAGCAGAAGCTAAGTTCCTGCTTGTTTTTCACTTGTTTGCTATTTTTCTGTCCAGCTTGCTATTTTGATTTTTGTCTTGCTTGCTGGAAGCTCTGGGATGCAGGGTGGCGCCTCCGCACTCTGCGGTTTTTTTTGTAGTTTTTGTGCTGACCGCAAAGTTACCTTTCCTATCCTCTGTCTGTTCAGTAAGTCGGGCCTCTCTTTGCTAAAATCTATTTCATCTCTGTGTTTGTGATTTTGATCTTCTCTGAGGCAAGGTAGGCTTTATTTTTCTATCTTTAGGGCTAGCTAGTTCTGAGGCTCTGACGAGTTGCATAGGGAGCGTTAGGAGCAATCCACGGCTATTTCTAGTGTGTGATAGGATTAGGGATTGTGGTCAGCAGAGTTTCCACTTCCCAGAGCTTGCCCTGTATTATTGTAACTATCAGGTCTTTCCGTGTGCTCTTAACCACCAGGTCCATTATTGTCCTAACCACTAGGTCATAACAGTACAGGTGGCCCAAAGTATTAATGCATCTCAATAGAGGGATAAGAGAAGTTCTGAGACCATTTTTTTTTCTTTGCAGTGTGTTTTGTCTCTCTTCTCCCCTTTACCTCTGGGTGGTTCAGGACACAGGTGTAGATATGGACATTCAAGGTCTGTCCTCTTGTCTGGATCATCTCACTGCAAGGGTACAAAACATTCAAGATTTTGTGGTTCAGAATCCGATGTCAGAGCCTAGGATTCCAATTCCTGATTTGTTTTCTGGGGATAGATCTAAGTTTCTGAATTTCAAAAATAATTGTAAATTGTTTCTTGCTTTGAAACCTCGCTCCTCAGGTGACCCTGTTGAACAAGTGAAAATCATTATTTCTTTGTTACGTGGCGACCCTCAAGACTGGGCATTTTCTGGCGCTTGGATTGCTTTATGATGAACCAAATTCAGTGGATCAGGCAGAGAAAATCTTGCTGGCTCTGCGTCACGGTCAGGATGAAGCGGAGGTGTACTGTCAGAAGTTTAGAAAGTGGTCTGTGCTTACTCAGTGGAATGAATGTGCCCTGGCAGCAATTTTCAGAAAGGGTCTCTCTGAAGCCCTTAAGGATGTCATGGTGGGATTTCCCATGCCTGCTGGTCTGAAAGAGTCTATGTCTTTGGCCATTCAGATCGATCGACGCTTGCGTGAGCGTAAAGCTGTGCACCATTTGGCGGTATTATCTGAGCATAGACCTGAGCCTATGCAATGTGATAGGCCTTTGACCAGAGCTGAACGGCAAGAACACAGACATCGGAATGGGCTGTGTTTTTACTGTGGTGATTCCACTCATGCTATCTCCGATTGTCCTAAGCGCACTAAGCGGTTCGCTAGGTCTGCCACCATTGGTACGGTACAGTCGAAATTTCTTTTGTCCGTTACTCTGATTTGCTCTTTGTCATCCTATTCTGTTATGGCATTTGTGGATTCAGGCGCTGCCCTGAATTTCATAGACTTGGAGTTTGCTCGGCGCTGTGGTTTTTTCTTGGAGCCCTTGCAGTATCCTATTCCATTGAGAGGAATTGATGCTACGCCTTTGGCCAAGAATAAGCCTCAGTACTGGACCCAATTGACCATGTGCATGGCTCCTGCACATCAGGAAGATATTCGCTTTTTGGTGTTGCATAATCTGCATGATGTGGTCGTTTTGGGGTTGCCATGGCTACAGGTCCATAATCCAGTATTGGATTGGAAATCTATGTCTGTGTCCAGCTGGGGTTGTCAGGGGGTACATGGTGATGTTCCATTTTTGTCAATTTCGTCGTCCACTCCTTCTGAAGTCCCGGAGTTTTAGTCGGATTACCGGGATGTATTTGATGAGCCCAAATCCAGCGCCCTACCTCCTCATAGGGAGTGCAATTAACTTGATTCCTGGTTGTAAGTTTCCTAAGGGCCGACTGTTCAATTTATCTGTGCCAGAACACGCCGCTATGCGGAGTTATATAAACGAATCCTTCGAGAAAGGTCATATTCGCCCGTCGTCATCACCGTTAGGAGCAGGGTTCTTTTTTGTGGCCAAGAAGGATGGTTCTTTGAGACCTTGTATTGATTATCGCCTTCTTAATAAAATTACAGTCAAATTGCAGTATCATTTGCCGCTGTTGTCTGATTTGTTTGCTCGTATTAAAGGGGCTAGTTGGTTCACCAAGATAGATCTTCGAGGGGCGTATAATCTTGTGCGTATTAAACAGGGCGATGAATGGAAAACAGCATTTAATACGCCCGAGGGCCATTTTGAGTACCTGGTTATGCCATTCGGGCTTTCCAATGCTCCATCAGTATTTCAGTCCTTTATGCATGACATCTTCCGAGAGTACCTGGATAAATTCCTGATTGTATATTTGGATGATATTTTGGTCTTTTCGGATGACTGGGAGTCTCACGTGAAGCAGGTCAGAATGGTGTTCCAGGTCCTTCATGCGAATTCTTTGTTTGTGAAGGGGTCAAAGTGTCTCTTTGGAGTTCAGAAGGTTTCATTTTTGGGTTTCATTTTTTCCCCTTCTACTATCGAGATGGACCCTGTTAAAGTCCAGGCCATTTATGATTGGACTCAGCCGACATCTGTGAAGAGCCTGCAAAAGTTCCTGGGCTTTGCTAATTTTTATCGTCGCTTCATCGCTAATTTTTCTAGTGTTCCTAAACCGTTGACTGATTTGACCAAGAAGGGTGCTGATGTGGTCAATTGGTCTTCTGCGGCTGTGGAAGCTTTTCAGGAGTTGAAGCGTCGTTTTTCTTCTGCCCCTGTGTTGTGCCAGCCAGATGTTTCGCTCCCGTTTCAGGTTGAGGTTGATGCTTCTGAGATTGGAGCAGGGGCTGTTTTGTCGCAAAGAAGTTCTGATGGCTCGGTGATGAAACCATGTGCTTTCTTTTCTAGAAAGTTTTCGCCTGCTGAGCGCAATTATGATGTTGGCAATCGAGAGTTGTTGGCCATGAAGTGGGCATTCGAGGAGTGGCGTCATTGGCTTGAAGGAGCCAAGCATCGCGTGGTGGTCTTGTCGGATCACAAGAATTTGACTTATCTCGAGTCTGCCAAATGGTTGAATCCTAGACAGGCTCGATGGTCGCTATTTTTCTCCCGTTTTGATTTTGTGGTTTCGTACCTTCCGGGCTCTAAGAATGTGAAGGCTGATGCCCTGTCAAGGAGTTTTGTGCCCGACTCTCCGGGTGTTCCTGAGCCGGCGGGTATTCTCAAAGAGGGGGTAATTTTGTCTGCCATCTCCCCTGATTTGTGGCGGGTGCTGCAAAAATTTCAGGCTGATAGACCTGACCGTTGCCCAGCGGAGAAACTGTTTGTCCCTGATAAATGGACTAGTAGAGTTATCTCTGAGGTTCATTGTTCGGTGTTGGCTGGTCATCCTGGAATCTTTGGTACCAGAGATTTGGTGGCTAGATCCTTTTGGTGGCCGTCTTTGTCACGGGATGTGCGTTCTTTTGTGCAGTCCTGTGGGACTTGTGCTCGGGCTAAGCCCTGCTGTTCTCCTGCCAGTGGGTAGCTTTTGCCCTTGCCGGTCCCGAAGAGGCCCTGGACGCATATTTCTATGGATTTTATTTCGGATCTCCCTGTCTCTCAAAAGATGTCGGTCATTTGGGTGGTTTGTGATCGCTTCTCTAAGATGGTCCATTTGGTACCCCTGTCTAAATTGCCTTCCTCCTCTGATTTGGTGCCATTGTTTTTCCAGCATGTGGTTCGTTTACATGGCATTCCGGAGAACATCGTTTCGGACAGAGGAATATGTTAGCGCTATATAAAAAAAAATAAAGAGGTTCCCAGTTTGTTTCGAGGTTTTGGCGATCCTTTTGTGCTAGGATGGGCATTGATTTGTCTTTTTCCTCGGCTTTCCATCCTCAGACAAATGGCCAAACCGAACGAACTAATCAGACTTTGGAAACATATCTGAGATGCTTTGTTTCTGCTGATCAGGATGATTGGGTGTCCTTTTTGCCTTTGGCTGAGTTCGCCCTTAATAATCGGGCCAGCTCGGGTACTTTGGTTTCGCCGTTTTTCTGCAATTCTGGTTTCCATCCTCGTTTCTCTTCAGGGCAGGTTGAGTCTTCGGACTGTCCTGGTGTAGATACTGTGGTGGATAGGTTGCAGCAGATTTGGACTCATGTGGTGGACAATTTGACATTGTCCCAGGAGAAGGCTCAATGTTTCGCTAACCGCCGGCGCTGTGTGGGTCCCCAACTTCGTGTTGGGGATTTGGTTTGGTTGTCATCTCGTTATGTTCCTATGAAGGTTTCCTCTCCTAAGTTTAAGCCTCGTTTCATTGGTCCGTATAAGATTTCTGAGGTTCTCAATCCTGTGTCATTTCGTTTGACCCTTCCAGCTTCTTTTGCCATCCATAATGTGTTCCATAGGTCGTTATTGCGGAGATACGTGGTGCCTGTTGTTCCATCCGTTGATCCTCCTGCCCCGTTGTTGGTTGAGGGGGAGTTGGAGTATGTGGTGGAGAAGATTTTGGATTCTCGTATTTCGAGACGGAAACTCCAGTACCTGGTCAAGTGGAAAGGTTATGGTCAGGAAGATAATTCCTGGGTCTTTGCCTCTGATGTTCCTGCTGCCGATCTGGTTCGTGCCTTTCATTTGGCTCGTCCTGGTCGGCCTGGGGGCTCTGGTGAGGGTTCGGTGACCCCTCCTCAAGGGGGGGTACTGTTGTGAATTCTGTTGTCAAGCTCCCTCCTGTGGGCATGAATGGTACTTCGGCTGGTTCTGTCCATGGGCTTCCTCTGGTGGCTGTGAGTGGGGCTGCGGCTTCTGAGTTTCCTTCCACAGGTGACGAGGTTAATTCGTTAGCTGGCTGCGCTATTTAACTCCACTTAGATCATTGCTCCATGCCACCTGTCAATGTTCTAGTATTGGTCTAGTTCGCTCCTGGATCGTTCTGGTGACCTGTCTTCTCCAGCAGAAGCTAAGTTCCTGCTTGTTTTTCACTTGTTTGCTATTTTTCTGTCCAGCTTGCTATTTTGATTTTTGTCTTGCTTGCTGGAAGCTCTGGGATGCAGGGTGGCGCCTTCGCACCGTGAGTCGGTGCGGAGGGTCTTTTTGCGCACTCTGCGTGGTTTTTTTGTAGTTTTTGTGCTGACCGCAAAGTTACCTTTCCTATCCTCTGTCTGTTCAGTAAGTCGGGCCTCTCTTTGCTAAAATCTATTTCATCTCTGTGTTTGTGATTTTCATCTTAACTCACAGTCATTATATGTGGGGGCTGCCTTTTCCTTTGGGGAATTTCTCTGAGGCAAGGTAGGCTTTATTTTTCTATCTTTAGGGCTAGCTAGTTCTGAGGCTGTGACGAGTTGCATAGGGAGCGTTAGGAGCAATCCACGGCTATTTCTAGTGTGTGTGATAGGATTAGGGATTGCAGTCAGTTCCCAGAGCTTGCCCTGTATTATTGTAACTATCAGGTCTTTCCGTGTGCTCTTAACCACCAGGTCCATTATTGTCCTAACCACCAGGTCATAACAGCCTAGTATGCAATAATTGGGTCCAACTCCATAGCATGAGAAGCATCGACAGACCATTATGGTAGTAACTACATGTTTTACAGCCTTCATAGTATACTGTGGCTTGGATTCAGTGTTTATGGGTGATCTCACATAAAGACCCAATAAGAACAATCTTGCTTTCATCTGTTCATAAACTGTTGTGCCACTGCTCTTTAGGTCAATGTGTCCTTTGGCAAACTATAACCTTTTCATCACATATCTTTTTACAGCAATGGTACTTTATGAGGCTTTCTTGAAAATATAGTATAGAAAAAACGGCACTCTGCCCCGATTAAAGGGAGTCTGTCAGCACCGAGTGACTGTTCAAACCAAATACAGCTGGTCAGTGATTCATAGTGTGGGCAAACATTTAACCACAACTTCCCACCTGCTTATTTCCACTTTATCCCAATTCTCATCCTTCTTTGATTGATAGCTCTGGCTTGATAGAGCCAGAGAAGGATGAAGGTAGATAGATAACAAGCAGATGGGAAGGTGCACTTAAAATGTTTGGCCACGCCATAATGCAACAACTCATTGTGCAACAATATTGTGACTTTTGGCATCTACAAGCCAGTCCCAGCTAGCTACACTAATATATTTGTGGTGTGGGTGGGGCGTTATCACATTTTACCCATCAAATTCATTATAAGATAGACCGCTAAACATACTTTCTACTTAGTGTTGGCACATCACAAAAAATCCTACCCTGAGGAGTTGATTGTCAGGATGCAGGTGTGGGATTTCCTCGGCGATCAGCATGGCATCGGGAGGTATGGCCCATCAATCAAACATCGTTGGGTGTGACTATAGAGAAGAGGACCGTGACTGAAGCTCCATAAAGCGCTATATATATAACTAATACATACATGCTAGCCACCTTAGGGAGAGACCCAAGTTGGGCTAAATGTAGCGGGACGAAAGAGACCGAAAAGCCCTCTACTTAAAGGAAATACATAGTGGATGCTTTCCTGAAACGGAAAGTACTTGCAAGCAGCATAATACAAAGAATAGCAGGTTTACCCAGAATCCTTTGCAGTAGGCGGAGCTATGCAAATCATCTCTTTCCACCCCTGTCTAATCCACAGCGCTTGGAATCGCCAAGCGTGCAATGCTGCGGATTAGTTTCTAAATTTACACAGCCAACCAATTCCTACCTGTGGACACGTGTTTCGGGCTTTAGGCCCTCATCAGCACAGGGCTGGAATTGGTTGGCTGTATGGAGTGGGGCTCGGTGAGCAAGCGATACATACATGCTAGCCACCTTAGGGAGAGACCCAAGTTGGGCTAAATGTAGCGGGACGAAAGAGACCGAAAAGCCCTCTACTTAAAGGAAATACATAGTGGATGCTTTCCTGAAACGGAAAGTACTTGCAAGCAGCATAATACAAAGAATAGCAGGTTTACCCAGAATCCTTTGCAGTAGGCGGAGCTATGCAAATCATCTCTACTCATCTCAACTATATATATAACTAAAAGCCAGGACTAGTCAGCAACTGACTAATAATTAAAAGTGTATTTTGACTAGAACACTGGAATGTTAGACTTGAGAACAACATGATAGTGATACACATTGCATAAATGTAAGACACTGGGGGCAGGTAAGTACGTACAAATGACGTGATAGGTTCCCTTTAAATGAATTCAGCTCTAATATGGAAAGCCTCTGCCGTATTCAAACTTATCTGAATATGAGGTTCAGCAAATGCAGAATTTAGTATCTGGACTTCATTAATCCCCTTAAGGACCGAGCCACCTTGTACATTAATGAGCCTCATTTTTCAAATCTGACCAGTGTCACTTTATGAGGTGATAACTCTGGAACGCTTCAACGGATCCCAGTAATTCTGAGACTGATTTTTCATGACATATTGTACTATATGACAGTGGTAAAAAATTTTGATATAACTTGGGTTTATTTGTGAAAATATCAGAAATTTAGCAAAAATTTCACCATTTTTAAACTTTTAATTCTTATGCTCTTAAGGCCAGCGTCACACTAGCAAGTTTTACGGACGTATGAGCGCATAAAATACGTCCGTAAAACACGCATTACACACGGCCCAATTATTCTCTATGCCCCAGCTCCTATCTGCCGTATTTTACTGATCCGTATTATACGGCTTTCTACGGCCGTAGAAAATCGCAGCATGCTGCGTTTGTCACCGTATTGCACAAAAAAATCGCCAATGAAAGTCTATGGAAGCCAGAAAAATACGGATTACACACGGACCAGCAGTGTGACTTGCGAGAAATACACAGCGGTGTTAGAGAGAAAAGCCGGTAATTCAGTGCGGTGTACAGTAAAATCACACTGACAGCTTACAATAGAATAGGTAGAATAAATGTGTACACATAGAATAGGTATATATATATATATATATATATATATATATATATATATATATATATGTCAGTGAGACACATATGTGTATATATATTAATATTTCATACAGCGCTAGATAGCTTAAAGGGAAGGAGCACTGTTTGACCTTTTGATTGCAAAAATGGCTGGAATCATGAGCTGAAGCCATTTCGCATTTGGAGAGCCCCTCATGTGCCTAAATAGTAGAACCCCCACAAGTGACACCATTTTGGAAACTAGATCCCTGAAGGAATGTATTTAGATGTGTGGTGAGCACCTTGAGCCTCAAAGTGCATCACAGAACTTTAAATGTAGAGCCATGAAAATAAAAAATCACATTTCCCCCCCCAAAAAAATTATTTTAGCCCCAAATTTTGTATTTTCACAAGGATAACAGGAGAAAAGAGGCACCCTAATCTGTTGCACAATTTCTCCTGAGTATGCTAATACCCCATATTTGGGAAAAAACAACAAGTTGCACCGCACTTGGACCGGGGACTACCGACCAGGTAATTCTATTGCATGGGGATTTCATACATGCTCCTAAATCTACAATCACTCTTATTTGTGACGCACTAGTATTACTATCTTGTGATATTATTTGCTCAGACTACTTTTCTATTGTTGCACATGTCGTACACTACCCCTCCACAATGTCACCAGCCCGGTAACATCCACCCAGTATACGTCACTGTGTTTATAACAAGGTTGATAGCACTACCAGGTCTATACATGTTTGTCTCACCATTGTTTTATGGCCATTGACCTCTGCGTGTTTTTATACCCCCATTTTTTTCATCCTGTAGTTTTTTGCTTCCTTATGCATCTATCTATCTACTTTGCTACCTGGCTCTAGTTAGTAATTCCTCACATATTTTTTTCAGGCAACGTGCGATATATTATATATTCATTTACGTTTGATTTTTACATATGGGATATACTGTATATGTACTACATTTGGATATGGACTATAACTGTACCCAGTGCATATCATATGTCTAACTATATTAAACTACCTGTTTGGTCCTCCTTGATAATGTTTTATCATATTCTTCTCTATGTGTATTTTGTTTTTACATGAGTGCGGGCACTCTGTTGCTCGTAGTTGCTTATTACCGCCCATTACTTAATAAAGGTGTTTTATCTTCCATCTTATGTTCCTCTTTTTGAGCACTTAGCGTTCTCCTTTTGGTTTCTAGTACTATTCTGAATGAGAGCTTATTGTGCCCTAAATAGTAACACGGAGGACCATGAAAGACTATGAACCGATAAGTAAAAAAAAGATCCTCCATACACAAAATAGTGTCTAAAAAGTATTGATATTTATGTAACAATCATTTTTTAAAAAGTACATAAAAAAGGAGATGGCAACACATACTAACCCGAAAACGGAAAATACACTGTGCAGAGGTTTTATTACGAATCACTCCATTTATAGGGGTTTATACATATGGAGCCTGTAAACTAGTAAGTACCGAATATTGATGATGGAAATACTGTATTTCCATCATCAATATTCGGTACTTACTAGTTTACAGGCTCTATATGTATAAACCCCTATAAATGGAGTGATTCGTAATAAAACCTCTGCACAGTGTATTTTTTGTTTGTAAAACGAAAATGGTACCGCTGAAAAAGTTATAGTTCTCAAAATAAAGTGATGCAAAAATAATAATTTTATATAAGATAGTTTTTATTGTGTAAAAGCGCCAAAACATTAAAAAAAATATAACAGTTGTATCGCTGTAATCGTACTGACTCGAAAAATAAAGCTTTCTTATCAATTTTACCACATTCGGAACGGTACATAAAAAAAGCAATTCCTGAATTGCTGGTTTTTGTTCATTCTGTCTCCCAAAAATCGAAATAGAAACCGATCAAAAAATGTCATGTGTCTGAAAATGGTACCAATAAAAACGTCAGCTGATCCCGCAAAAAACAAGCCATAACATGACTCTGTCGGCCTAAATATGAAAAAATTATAGCTCTCAAATTATGGTGATGAAAGAACTAGTTTTTGCAATAAAAAGCGTCTTTTAGTGTGTGACAGCTGCCAAACATAAAAACCCGATATATATCTGGTATCGCTGTAATCGCACCGACCCAAAGAATAAAGTTGCCTAATCACTTATACTGCACAAGGAACGGCTCAAAAAATAAATAAAACCAATTCTTCACATGCTGTTGATGTTTTTCATTCTGCCTCCCAAAGATCGCAGTAAGGCTTGGCGCACACTTATCCTGCACTCTGCGCTGAGCGCTTAGACCGGGGTTTCTATGTAAATCTCTGAAATACGTGATGTTGACAGAACCCCAGGTGGAAGATTCCCTATAGTGAGGCAGATGGAGGCACTGTGGGCGCCATAGGACCTGTGATCCAGTGGTGTCCGTCTTTTTAGGATTGCATAAAAGTGCCGTCAGCCACACTTTTGTGCACTTCTAAAAAGGACACCGTTGAACAAAGGCCAGACGGAGTCCAGAGTAAATCGGCTGCCTCATTATAGTTAATGGATCCTTCGGGGGTTTCTTGTGTCACGTCACTCAGAGATTTAGATGGAAACCCCAAAGACCTCAGCGTAGCGCGACAGATAAATGTGATCCCAAACGTTATGTAAAATGTTCCTAATAAATGCTTCAACTAAATCCACAAAAAAGCAAGTCCCCTTTCAGGTCTGTCATCTGTTAGCTGTAATATAGGGGGCTTCCATGTTACTGGTGGCACAAAGGCTCTGCAAAAGTTAAATGGCTTCACGCTCCCCAAAAGAAATTCAGCAAATTTTGCACTCCCAAATCTAAATGCCCCCCCTCCCTTCTGAGCCCCAGTGTGCCTAAACAACATTTAGCACCCATATGTTTGGCTTTTTTTGTAGTGATGAGAGCCAGCCTAATTTATAACCTCTTTATATAGTGGTATGCGGGCTTGATTTTTGTAGGACAAGTTATTCTTTTGTAAATTACCATTCATATTACCATAAAGTTAAAGGGAAAATTTTGAAATAAAAAAACCAAGAAAGTAGATAGCAAAAAAAACACCACAATTTGCTTTTTTGGCTATATTTTTATGGTGTTCAAGGTCGGCTTTACACTTTTCTGTACACTAGGTCAAAACACATAATTCTGCTTCTCTCTTAAAATGTTAATTACAAATGTATTGATTCGAAGTTGTCACACCCGCTTAATGAACTTCACCATCATGTATCTTATCAGATTGAAGTTCCATGAAAAAGCTTTTCATCATGCTGATATACTTTGTTTTCAGAAATATTGAAATCTTTTTCCTCATATAATTCAAGGTGTTATAGCAGTTTTATAAAGAACTTTACTATTGTTTTGAGAATTTCAGAAACTTCCAAAAAATCAATGGCCACATTTTGCAAAGACTTGTTCACGTGGTTTAATCTGAGCCGCACCGTTCCCCAAAACTGTGCCATGCCATGAACTCTGTTTCAAGTCTTGTAGATTGTTAGAGACTTTAGTAAGGGCAGTTTCTGTTAAGTGTAATAAGCAGAAGCCGGGTTGTACAGGGTCAGAGAGTGATCTGATTGATAGTGAACTGTTATGACCTGGTGGTTAGGAGCACCCGACCTGATAGTTAAACTCATACAGGACAAGCTCTGGGATGTGGGAGCTCTGCTGACCGCAAGCCCTAATCCTATCGCACACACTAGAAATAGCCGTGTAGCGCTCCTGCGCCTCGTCACAGCCTAAGGACTAGCTAGCCCTAGAGATAGAAAATAAAGCCTACCTTGCCTCAGAGAAATTCCCCAAAGGAATAGGCAGCCCCCCACATATAATGACTGTGAGTAAAGATGAAAGTCACAAACGCAGAAATTAAACAGGTTTCAGCAAAGGGAGGCCAGACTTACTAAATAGACAGAGGATAGGAAAGGTAACTTTGCGATCAGCACAAAAACCTACAAAAGACCACGCAGAGTGTGCAAAAAAGACCTCCGCACCGACTCACGGTGCGGAGGGGCCACTCTGCATCCCAGAGCTTCCAGCTAGCAAGACAAAATCATGATAACCAGCTGGACAAGAAAACAGAGAACAAATAATGACTATCAGGAACTTAGCTTCTGCAGGTGAAGGCAGGTCACCAGAGAGATCCAGGAGCGAACTGAACCAATGCAAAAACATTGACAGCTGGCATGGAATAACGATCTGAGAGGAGTTAAATAGAGCAGCCAACCAAAGGATAAACCACGTCACCTGTGTAAGGAACCTCAGAAGCAGCAGCTTCATAGCCACCAGAGGGAGCCCATAGACAGAACTCGCCGAAGTACCATTCACGACCACAGGAGGGAGTTCGACAACAGAATTCACAACAGTACCCCCCCCTTGAGGAGGGGTCACCGAACCCTCACCAGAGCCCCCAGGCCGATCAGGATGAGCCAAATGAAAGGCACGAACAAGATCGGCAGCATGAACATCAGAGGCAAAAACCCAGGAATTATCTTCCTGACCATAACCCTTCCACTTGACCAGGTACTGGAGTTTCCGTCTCGAAACACGAGTATCCAAAATCTTCTCCACCACATACTCCAACTCCCCCTCGACCAACACCGGGGCAGCAGGATCAACGGAGGGAACCATAGGCGCCACGTATCTCCGCAACAACGACCTATGGAACACATTATGGATGGCAAAAGAAGCTGGAAGGTCCAAACGAAATGACACAGGATTAAGAACTTCAGAAATCTTATATGGCCCAATGAAACGAGGCTTAAACTTAGGAGAGGAAACCTTCATAGGAACGTGACGAGATGACAACCAAACCAAATCCCCAACACGAAGTCGGGGACCTACACAACGCCGGCGGTTAGCGAAACGTTGAGCCTTCTCCTGGTATAATGTCAAATTGTCCACCACATGAGTCCAAATCTGCTGCAACCTGTCCACCACCGCATCCACACCAGGACAGTCCGAAGGCTGAACCTGCCCTGAAGAGAAACGAGGATAGAAACCAGAATTACAGAAAAAAGGAGAAACTAAAGTAGCTGAGCTGGCCCGATTATTAAGGGCGAACTCAGCCAAAGGCAAGAAGGACACCCAATCATCCTGATCAGCAGAAACAAAGCATCTCAGATATGTCTCCAAAGTCTGATTAGTTCGTTCGGTTTGGCCATTAGTCTGAGGATGGAAAGCCGAAGAAAAAGACAAATCAATGCCCATCTTAGCGCAAAAAGACCGCCAAAACCTCGAAACAAACTGGGAACCTCTGTCCGAGACGATGTTCTCTGGAATGCCATGCAAACGAACCACATGCTGGAAAAACAATGGCACCAAATCAGAGGAGGAAGGCAATTTAGATAAGGGTACCAAATGGACCATCTTAGAGAAGTAATCACAAACCACCCAAATGACCGACATCTTTTGAGAAACAGGGAGATCAGAAATAAAATCCATGGAAATATGCATCCAGGGCCTCTTCGGGATCGGCAAGGGCAAAAGCAACCCACTGGCACGAGAACAGCAGGGCTTAGCCCGAGCACAAGTCCCACATGACTGCACAAAAGAACGCACATCCCGTGACAAAGAAGGCCACCAAAAGGATCTAGCCACCAAATCTCTGGTACCAAAAATTCCAGGATGTCCAGCCAACACTGAACAATGAATCTCAGAGATAATTCTACTAGTCCATCTATCAGGGACAAACAGTTTCTCCGTAGGACAACGGTCAGGTCTATCAGCCTGAAACTTTTGCAGCACACGCTGCAAATCAGGGGAAATGGCAGACAAAATTACCCCTTCTTTAAGAATACCCGCCGGCTCCGGAACACAACTCCTTGACAGGGCGTCAGCCTTCACATTCTTAGATCCCGGAAGGTATGAAACCACAAAATCAAAACGGGAGAAAAAGAGCGACCATCGAGCCTGTCTAGGATTCAACTGTTTGGGAGACTCGAGATAAGTCAAATTCTTGTGATCCGTCAAGACCACCAAGCGATGTTTAGCTCCTTCAAGCCAATGTCGCCACTCCTCGAATGCCCACTTCATGGCCAACAACTCCCGATTGCCCACATCATAATTGCGCTCAGCAGGCGAGAATTTTCTAGAAAAGAAGGCACAGGGTTTCATCACCGAGCCATCAGAACTTCTTTGCGACAAAACAGCCCCTGCTCCAATTTCAGAAGCATCAACCTCAACCTGAAAAGGGAGCGAAACATCTGGCAGGCACAACAGCAAAACGATGCTTCAACTCCTGAAAAGCCTCTACAGCCGCAGAGGACCAATTGACCACATCAGCACCTTTCTTGGTCAAATCAGTCAACGGTTTAGCAATACTGGAAAAATTAGCGATGAAGCGACGATAAAAATTAGCAAAGCCCAGGAACTTCTGCAAGCTCTTCACAGATGTCGGTTGAGTCCAATCGTAAATGGCCTGAACTTTAACAGGGTCCATCTCGATAGTAGAAGGGGAAAAAAATGAAACCCAAAAATGAAACCTTCTGAACTCCAAAGAGACACTTTAACCCCTTCACAAACAAGGAATTCGCACGAAGGTCCTGGAACACCATTCTGACCTGCTTCACATGAGACTCCCAATCATCCGAAAAGACCAAAATGTCATCCAAATATACAATCATGAATCTATCCAGGTACTCTCGGAAGATGTCATGCATAAAGGACTGAAACACAGATGGAGCATTAGAAAGCCCGAATGGCATAACCAGGTACTCAAAATGGCCCTCGGGCGTATTAAATGCCGTTTTCCATTCATCACCCTGTTTAATTCGCACAAGATTATACGCACCACGAAGATCTATCTTGGTGAACCAACTAGCCCCCTTAATCCGAGCAAATAAATCAGACAGCAGCGGCAAAGGATACTGAAATTTGACTGTGATCTTATTAAGAAGGTGGTAATCAATACAAGGTCTCAAAGAACCATCTTTCTTGGCCACAAAAAAGAACCCTGCTCCCAATGGTGACGACGACGGACGAATATGACCCTTCTCCAAGGATTCCTTTATATAACTCCGCATAGCGGCGTGCTCTGGCACAGATAAATTAAACAGACGGCCCTTAGGAAACTTACTACCAGGAATCAAATTAATAGCACAGTCGCAATCCCTATGAGGAGGTAGGGCACCAGATTTGGGCTCTTCAAATACATCCCGGTAATCTGATAAAAACTCAGGGACTTCAGAAGGAGTGGAAGGCGAAATTGACAGCAAAGGAACATCACCATGTACCCCCTGATAACCCCAGCTGGACACAGACATAGATTTCCAATCCAACACTGGATTATGGACCTTAAGCTATGGCAACCCCAAAACGACCACATCATGCAGATTATGCAACACCAAAAAGCGAATATCCTCCTGATGTGCAGGAGCCATGCACATGGTCAATTGAGTCCAGTACTGAGGCTTATTCTTGGCCAAAGGCGTAGCATCAATTCCTCTCAATGGAATAGGATACTGCAAGGGCTCCAAGAAAAAACCACAGCGCCTGGCAAACTCCAAGTCCATCAAATTCAGGGCAGCGCCTGAATCCACAAATACCATTACAGAATAGGACGACAGAGAGCAAATCAGAGTAACGGACAAAAGAAATTTAGACTGTACCGTACCAATGGTGGCAGACCTAGCGAACCGCTTAGTGCGCTTAGGACAATCGGAGATAGCATGAGTGGATTCACCACAGTAAAAACACAGCTCATTCCGACGTCTGTGTTCTTGCCGTTCAGCTCTGGTCAAAGTCCTATCACACTGCATAGGCTCTGGCCTATGCTCAGGGAATACTGCCAGATGGTGCACAGCTTTGCGCTCACGCATGCGCCGATCGATCTGAATGGCCAAGGACATAGACTCACTCAGACCAGCAGGCGTGGGAAATCCCACCATGACATCCTTAAGGGCTTCAAAAAGACCCTTTCTGAAAATTGCCGCCAGGGCACATTCATTCCACTGAGTAAGCACAGATCACTTTCTAAACTTCTGACAGTACACCTCCGCTTCATCCTGACCCTGATACAAAGCCAGCAAGATTTTCTCTGCCTGATCCACTGAATTTGGTTCATCATAAAGCAATCCAAGCGCCAGAAAAAACGCATCAACATCACGCAATGCAGGATCTCCTGGCGCAAGGGAAAATGCCCAGTCTTGAGGGTCACCACGCAACAAAGAAATTATGATTTTTACTTGTTGAACGGGGTCACCAGAGGAGCGGGGTTTCAAAGCTAGAAACAGTTTACAATTATTTTTGAAATTCAAGAACCTAGATCTATCCCCAGAAAACAAATCAGGAATAGGAATTCTAGGCTCTAACATACGATTCTGAACCACAAAATCTTGAATGTTTTGTACCCTTGCAGTGAGATGATCCAGACAAGAGGACAGACCCTGAATGTCCATATCTACACCTGTGTCCTGAACCAACCAAAGGTCTAGGGGAAAAGAAAGACAAAACACAGTGCAAAGAAAAAAAAATGGTCTCAGAAGTTCTCTTATCCCTCTATTGAGATGCATTAATACTTTGGGCCTGCTGTACTGTTATGACCTGGTGGTTAGGAGCACCCGACCTGATAGTTAAACTCATACAGGACAAGCTCTGGGATGTGGGAGCTCTGCTGACCGCAAGCCCTAATCCTATCGCACACACTAGAAATAGCCGTGGAGCGCTCCTGACGCTCCCGATGCGCCTCGTCACAGCCTAAGGACTAGCTAGAGATAGAAAATAAAGCCTACCTTGCCTCAGAGAAATTCCCCAAAGGAATAGGCAGCCCCCCACATATAATGACTGTGAGTAAAGATGAAAGTCACAAACGCAGAAATTAAACAGGTTTCAGCAAAGGGAGGCCAGACTTACTAAATAGACAGAGGATAGGAAAGGTAACTTTGCGATCAGCACAAAAACCTACAAAAGACCACGCAGAGTGTGCAAAAAAGACCTCCGCACCGACTCACGGTGAGGAGGGGCCACTCTGCATCCCAGAGCTTCCAGCTAGCAAGACAAAATCATGATAACCAGCTGGACAAGAAAACAGAGAACAAATAATGACTATCAGGAACTTAGCTTCTGCAGGAGAAGGCAGGTCACCAGAGAGATCCAGGAGCGAACTGAACCAATGCAAAAACATTGACAGCTGGCATGGAGTAACGATCTGAGAGGAGTTAAATAGAGCAGCCAACCAAAGGATAAACCACGTCACCTGTGTAAGGAACCTCAGAAGCAGCAGCTTCACTCATAGCCACCAGAGGGAGCCCATAGACAGAACTCGCCGAAGTACCATTCACGACCACAGGAGGGAGTTCGACAACAGAATTTACAACAGTGAACCAAGCATTCCAGAAGTTTAGAGATAAAAGGAAGATTGTAGACAGAAGCAGGTATTTGGTAAGCAGCTAAGTTCGAGGGAAGTGATTTTTCAGTAACGGGTTGTGATGGTGTGTTTGAAGGAGGACGGAAAGATACAGGAAGAAAAAGATAGGTTAAATATTTTAGTTAGGTAGGTATTGAAAGCAAGGGAAAGGGACTGGAGAAGGTGAGAGGGAATAGGGTCACTACACTATTGCAGATAATAGGGCCAAGAGGAAGTGAGGGGCCTTGTAACCTCTTCTTCTCTGACCAGTTCAAAGGCGGATAGTGAAATTGGTGAAGTATGGGAGAGAAGAAGATGCAAGTTATTTGGTGATTGGGAGACAATTTTCTGTTCATCAGTGCAGAGGTTAGTAATTGGGGCCTGTCCTTTAGGACTGAGGAGGGAGTGAAAAGTTTTAAATAGTCATTTAGGACTATGTGGAAAGAAAAAACACCAGCGCTCGCTTGTCTGAATAATATCCTTAGCAGCTGGAATCAAAGCAGCCGGGCACCGAAGCTGCGACAATCATAAACATTGCTGCGAATAAGAATTGATGCCATGCTTAAGGATATGCCACTAGTAGGAGGGCATGTAAAAAAACAGATGGAATCTCCACTAGCACTGCTAAATATGCCCAGATAATGCAGTACGGCGTGAATTATAGGTATACAATGCAAGCCTGCACGGTACTATATGGTGTCCTCGGTAGTCTGGTAAGTCAGACCTGAGCTACTGGTGCAGGACACCATATAGTACCATGCAGGCTTGCATTGTATACCTATTCTTCACGCCATACTGCATTATCTGGGCATATTTAGCAGTGCTAGTAGGGGATTCCATCTGTTTTTTTACATGCCCTCCTACTGGTGGCATATCCTTAAGCACGGCATCAATTCTTTTTAGCAACATTTTTTACATGAGAACAGCCCAGTTTAATAAACATGCTCTGAGTGTTGTCCATGTTTCTTCACACTGTTTGAATTTGGAGAACTAAAATTCTCCATCTTCTCCATAATGTGAGTCAGCGAGGATCGGACTCCATGCAGTGATTCTTTTCTCATGATATTTCGGCATGAGAAAATAAACTCTAGTCAGCACTGCTCCATAGTATAATATTGGAATGAGTGCTTCCAATGAAATATTGGATGCCACGCGTCAGAGTTATACGGTGAGTACTTGCCAGTGTGAGCGAGTCCTTACAGAGAGATCCTGTTCCTCATAAAAATTTAACACAAGTGATGTCAAACAAAAGTCAAACAAACACATACATACACACGCACACAGAAATTATTGGAAATTATTTATTTTGGTTAATAGAATGTGAAGTGGAAATTGCAAATGTAAACAGTTCTTCGTATTGTCTCTGAATC
Organism: Ranitomeya imitator; assembly: GCF_032444005.1. Lineage (NCBI taxonomy): Eukaryota > Metazoa > Chordata > Amphibia > Anura > Dendrobatidae > Ranitomeya > Ranitomeya imitator. Next base: position 82,852,972 of record NC_091285.1, read on the forward strand.
TGGTTGGATCATTGGAACCAGCCACCTTCATTGCCATGGCAGTCCTCCACTTAAGGATTTTCTGTCTTAAGGTACCGTCACACTCAGCAACTTTGCAACAAGAATGACAACAATCTGTGACGTTGCAGCATCCTGGATAGCGATCTCGTTGTGTTTGACACGCAGCAGCGTTCTGGATCCCGCTGTGCCATCGCTGGTCGTAGCTAGAAGTCCAGAACTTTATTTGGTCGTTGGATCGGCGTGTATCGTCATGTTTGACATCAAAAGCAACGACGCCAGCAACGTTTTTACATGGAGCGAGAACGATAAGTGAGTCGCCGTTACGTCACTGGATCGCTCCTGCATCGTTCTGGAGTTGCTGTGTTTGACATCTCTACAGCGACCTAAACAGCTACGCTCCAGCGATCTAGTTTAAGTCTGATCGTTGTCTATATCGCTGCAGCGTCGCTTAGTGTAACGGTACCTTTAATGCCACCCTCATGGAGACTATTATTGTTTAGTCATAACATGCACAGTGGTGGCCCTCTGGAGCTGATTTTTGTAGGGCTTTTTCAGTGATTCTCCTTTCTCACCTCACACAATGAAGCACCTTTCTCTGACTCTGTCAATCTTTGTGTAACGGCCTGTGTAATGGTAGTTGCTCCATGGGAGACCCATTAGTTCTTGTTTTTGGGACAACAGGTATGCATGTGACATCCTGGAGAATCTGGATTACCTGTGCAACCTGAATGTTCAGAGCATCTGCCTCATATCAGTATTGACAAAGACGGTAGAAAAACTAAAGAAGAATCAGACAGGAAGGATCAGAAGAGAGTAATCGTATGTGGCCAGCACTATTCCCTTCTAAGGGGTTGTCTTTGTTTCCTATCCTGTGCATTTGTCACTTTTCATTTGTTCCACAGCAGGTGAAATTGATCACAATTGCTTATGGTTCTTAACTGTTCAGATTGATCTCCCTAAGGTTTGGGGTTACACTTTGAAAATCAGATGAGACCTGTAGAGATATGGCTTGTTTCAAAGATTATTCTAAGCAAAGCTTGCATGCTAGTTCTCCAGTTATTGGAGGATGTGACTCAAAAGATGGTATAAAACAGGGAAGGAGATATAATCTTTATAACATCATGATAAGGAGATTCATAATATTGACTGCAGATGGTGGTAAATACCCTAGTACTCAGGGCTGGCTCCAGGTTTTTGAGGGCCCCGGGCGAAAGAGTCTCAGTGGGCCCCCTCTTTAACACATACCATGATTCATGATCGCATATAAATACAGCCATGTAGTATATAACACAGCCCACGTAGTATATAGCACAGCCACATAGCATATAACACAGCCACGTAGTATATAGCACAGCCCACGTAGCATATAACAGCCCATGTAGTATATAGAACAGCCATGTCGTATATAGAGACCGTTTGCCCCATATAGTGCTGCACAAACGTTATGGCCCCATAGATGCTCCATACAGACACTTACCCCATATAGTGCTGCACAAACGTTATGGCCCCATACAGACACTTGCCCCATATAATGCTGCACAAACGTTATGGCCCCATATAGACACTTGCCCCATTCTGCACAAACGTTATGGTCCCATATAGACACTTGCCTTATATAGTGCTGCACAAATGTTATGGCCCCATAAGATTCTCCATACAGACACTTGCCCCATTTGCTGTTGCTGCGATAAAAAAAAAATCACATACTCACCTCTCCGTCGCTCAGGCCCCGGCACTTTCAATATTCACCTGTCCTCGTTCCAGCCGCCGCCCCATCTTCTTCAGCGTCTTCTGCACTGACGTCAGGCAGAGGGCGCGCACTAACCACGTCACCGCGCCCTCTGACCTCAGCGTCACTGCAGAAGACGCTGAAGATGGAGGCAGAGCGGTGGCTGGAACGAGGAGCAGGTGAGTATCGCGCAGCGCAGCGCTCCCCTCCCCGTTATACTCACCTGCTCCTGGAGTGGTGCAGTCCCTGCTTCCCGGCACGGCAGCTTCTTCCTGTATTGAGCGGTCACTGTTACCGCTCATTACAGTAATGAATATGCGGCTCCACCCTTATGGGAGGTGGAGCCGCATATTCATTACTGTAATGAGCGGTACCATGTGACCGCTCAGTACAGTAAGAAGCTGGGGAGCCGGGGACCTGCAGGGACCACGCCAGCCGCCAGGAGTAGGTAGGTGAGTATAATTAGACAGCCTCCAGCCACTCCCCCTTCCTGTGGTCCTAGGTACTGGCAGCTGCCTGCCTGCCCCTAACACCGGCCCTAAATGGGCCCCCGTGTCTCGCCAGGGCCCCGGCACTTGCCCAGGTACGCCGGGTGCTGACACCGGCCCTGTTAGTACTAATTGACTTTAATTAGCAACTTTAATAAGGAAAATACAGTGCCTTGCGAACGTATTCGGCTTCCTGGAACTTTTCAACCTCTTCCCACATATCATGCTTCAAACATAAAGATACCAAATGTAAATTTTTGGTGAAGAATCTACAACAAGTGGACCACAATTATGAAGTTGAACGAAATTTATTGGTTATTTTACATTTTTGTGGAAATTCAGGAGAGGCAATTTGCATATTCCAAGGTAAAAAAGAAAAAAATGATGATGTGCACTCACCGGTCCGATAAATCAGTTTCCTTTATTTGGACATAAGGCGGTTACAGATGAAGAAAAACAGCTGTTTCGCACGTATGTGCTTCTACAGGTCCCAATTGGATTGGGACCTGTAGAAGCACATACGTGCGAAACAGCTGTCGTCCTTTTATCTGCACGTTTTTCTTCGTCTGTAACCGCCTTATGTCCAAATAAAGGAAACTGATTTATGGGACCGGTGAGTGCACATCATCATTTTTTTCTTTTTTACCTTGGACTTTGTTTTGTCTATGGATGTAGCACCCGAAGTGATCCCATATAAGATTTAAGGCATTGCTGACACAGCCAAATGGATGGTATGGAAATGATGGGTTAATTGCCAGCAGCGGTGCGGATTTACATTTTCTCTTATTGTTCGCAATTTGCATATTTAATTTCCCAGAGGAGCATTGCACGGCAAATAAGCCTCCTTACCTTGACAGGCCAGCTGGTATGTCACTCTCCATAAGGAGAAACGTTACCCCTTAGACCCCAGTCCAGAGCCTCTCACCTAGCCACATCAGCTCTCATGCTTCGCACTGACGAGGGCCAACAGCCCGAAACACCGTGTCTGCGAATTGAGATACTGATTTGGCTTTTATCCTAAGTCATATTGCATGACTCGTTAAAGGGTTGATTGTGACTTGTAGGATCGCTACTTCCAACAGATGGTGCTATAGATTTAAGTCCTCTTTTTATCAGAAGAGGCAATTTGCATGTGGAAATTCAAAAACTGAAAAGTGGGGCGTGCAATATTATTCGGCCCCTTTACTTACAGTGCAGCAAACTCACTCCAGAAGTTCATTGTGGATCTCTGAATGATCCAATGTTGTCCTAAATGCCTAATGATGATAAATATAATCCACCTGTGTGTAATCAAGTCTCCGTATAAATGCACCTGCTCTGTGATAGTCTCAGGGTTCTGTTTGAAGCACAGAGAGCATCATGAAGACCAAGGAACACAACAGGCAGGTCAGTGATAATTTTGTGGAGAAGTTTTAAGCCGGATCTGGATACAAAATGATTTCTAAAACTTTAAATATCCTAAGGAGCACTGTGCAAGTGATCATATTGAAACTGAAGGAGTATCATACCACTGCAAATCTACCAAGACCCGGCCGTCCCTCTAAACTTTCATCTCAAACAAGGAGAAGACTGATCAGAGATGCAGCCAAGAGGCCCATGAAAATTTAAAATAACCTATACATTTCATTCAACTTCACAGTTGTGTTCCACTTGTTGTTGATTCTTCACCAAAAATTTACATTTGGTATCTTTATGTTTGAAACATGATATGTGGGAAAAGGTTGAAAAGGCCTAGGGGGCCGAATACTTTCGCAAGGCACTGTACTAGCTCTGGGTTTTTCTTTGGGGGGAGGGGTTGATTTATTCTTATGCTGGGTGTATGGTAAGGTCATAGGCTACTGGTAAGGGAAGAAAAAATGTAAACAGTTGAACACTGGCTAAACCAGGCAATGAGTCCAAAGGATCGCTAACATTCAAGCATTAACCTCTAGAGAATATGATTTCCGTGCCGTGAATCATCTGGCTACAAAAGTTAGAGTAGCTGCAGACCGGATCTTTAGATGATTAGCAAGATGTAGTTACAGATGGAGTCAGGGCATGCACAAAAGGAAGGCAGACATATATTTAGTGTCACCTAAAACGTTTATCTAAATATTAATGACTGATTGACTTAAATAGAGCCCTCACCATTCTGATTGGTTATGAGGTCAGACATGCTTCTTGGCCAACCATCTTGAGCACTCTGCTAGGCCGATCAGTAGAGTACACTTATGTGCCGAGCTGTATCCACAGCACGGACATAATTGAGGTGGTGGCTAATATGAAATGGCAAAGCAGAAGAGCTGCAATCTTAGGGCATAACATTGTACTTTTTGAGGTTGAGTTGGATGATGGTTCTTAAGCAGATGCATGTGTTACAGTGTATATGGAAATAAGCCCACAAAGGAATAGGAGAAAATATTCCATTTGTACCCTTTCACAAGCATTCTTTGTACTATTGTACATTAATCCTCTGTACTATTGGTCCAACACAAGGAAAAACAATGGCCATAGTTGCCAAACAAGTATACTGTTGAAAGAAAACTATAGCTAGACAATGGCTCAAGAAATGGGTAACGGATTTGTCAATCACAGCAGTGGATCTAGTGGTAGCACAAGTATGGGACTTAATGTTGGTAAAACCAGTCATCCATAGAGAGCATAAAGGGAATGCTTAAAGCTTATTCACTATGCTATTGGTCTGTCTAATTGATTGGGCACCCATTCACAAAAACCTTATGAAAGTCAGAATTGAGTTGAGGTCCATTTAGGCCCCTTCACATGTCCACTTAAAATAATGTACATGTGAGACTGTGCATTTTTATTATCCATGTGGTATTCTATTGTCTGTCTGTGTGTACCATTCATGAACACACGTGTACCTGTGAGGGACAGACAGGGCAGCAGTCATTGGCAACCAGCATCTGCAACAGTGTACCCTGGCCTCCCATCATATGAACACGTTGCCCATCACTCAGTATACCTGCAGCACCTTTCACAGCTCCATCAGGGTCCTCTGTACATTTCTGGAGGACCTCAGGATCCACTTTAGAAATAACGGAGTCACAGTCCAGTTCAACTTTAAACAGAGCATCTTTACTGAGACTTGTACACAGCATATTCATATTTTTTCACACATCGTCATCATCAGTGTTCACAACAGACAACTTCTCTTCTATCCCTTTCCTGCTCTCTTTGTCACTAAGCTCGCTTCTGGGATGGACCGTACCTTCCATATCCTCAGCGTCTAACCTGTGCAGGCTTAATCCATTAGAGGACCCCATGATCGCTTTGCACCAGTCCTGAGGGCACCCACCCACGCGATAAGCTGCCACAATGTGGGTGACCTTCCCGTACTGCTCATACAAAGGCCGGTCACACAAGGCAGGGGGTAATGGCCTGGACCAGGCTCCAGGCATGAGCAGTAGAGGAGGAGTCTATCCCTCCGGGATCAAGGGTTGAGGTGTACTCACCACCTCCGTCTCTCGTCTTCTGACCTCATCCGTCCCACAGTTGCTGTCTCTCTCCGAAGAGGTTGCACAGTTGGGTTTTCCAGGAAGCAGATCAAGTGTCGGCCTAGATTCCGGTCCAAGCTCCTCCAGGGCGGTTGCTGTTTCCTTTCCCCCAGCTTTTGGTTCCTGCTGTAAAGGTTCCGGCTCTCATTGGCGTGAAGACTCCGGCTTCGCAAAAGAAGATCCCGGTCCCAACGGACGTGTAGGCTCTGGAACCGGGGACTTCAGCTGAAGCACAACCCACTCTGCTGGGCCTTGCCGCTTCGAGTCTTCCGCGTGATGGACTGTTTCTGCAGCCTCCGGGATCCCCTGGCTTCAGGTAAGGGTGCCGCTTCCAATGCCTCGCCCCTCCGCCACACAGGTCGGGCCCACTCCTATTCCTGCCGCCATCTCCATTCTATGTGGGGACCACTCCTCCACAGCACAGTGTGCAGGAGTGATGCATCACCGCCGATGCCGGGTCACATAATGGCACTGCGCAGCTGCACTCACAATTTTATTCTGGGCCCCACCCGTTCCAGCTGCTCCATCCACTTCTTGTCAATCTGTTTCAGAAAGCCAGGTGCCAGTCGCACTCGTCGGGCCCACCGAGGGCGGTTCCAAGGACGCTGTTTGGCAGGTCTTCGCGCCATTTCAGCACTGTTATGCCGACAAAAGGTGAAATTACAGGGGTGGTTGTCCTTCTTAGTGCCAAACTACACTATCTTCTCAGTCGCCATATTTGTCATTGTCACGGTGTCAATATCATACGAAGTCTTCGTCACAATCAAGTTACTTGCCTTTTCCAGGGCATCCATTCCTCCTGGATTCCAGATTTCTGTCACATCCATATTGTCTGCCACTTGCAGAGCATCACTGCTTCCTTTTTTCGCAGTTTCATCCACCTCAATTTTATTTGCTGCTTGCAACTTCGCGGTCTTCTCGCATAGTACAGCGTCGGCATCCTGCCAACTACAACAAGTGTGAGGGACAGACAGGGCAGCAGTCGTGGCCACCAGCATCTGCAACAGTGTGCCCTGGCCTCCCATCACATGAACATGCTGCCCATTACTCAGCATACCTGCAGCACCTTTCACAGCTCCATCAGAGTCCTCTTTACGTTTCTGGAGAACCTCAGGATCCACTTTAGAAATAATGGAGTCACAGTCCAGTTCAACTTTAAACTGAGCAACTTTACTGAGACTTGTACACAGCATATTCATATTCTTTCCAGCATTGTCATCATCAGGGTTCACAACAGACAACTTCTCTTCTGTCTCTTTCCTTCTCACTGTCACTAAGCTCACTTCAAGGATGAACCATAACTTCTGTATCCTCAGCGTCTACCCTGTGCAGGCTTAATCCATTAGAGGACCCCATGACCGCTACACCCCAGTCCTGTGGGCATCCGCCCACATGATAAGCTGCCACATCCTGGGTGACCTGCCTGCACTGCTTAGTCTTCTGGTGGCAGCTGCAGACCCACTTATTCTGCACTGCTCACCATGCTGTACTGCTGTAGATCCCTCTGTAACAATCCTGGTCATGGATATTATATGCTGGGCCTTTGGCTTGAGCTGAACGTTATGTGACATGGTGCTGCCCAGTGCTAGCCAGCACTCCTGAGCTAATGGGCACCCTAGCCCCGAATGACTCCTATCAGGAAGTCCTTCCTAACTTATCCTACCTATGCCCCATCTAGTGGCCAATCTGAGGTAATACTCCCCTTTAGCATTATACCCCTATCTAGTGGCCGACCCTAAAAGCCAGTGAATGTAAATACACAGCCGTAATGCACAAATAAACTGCACATATAAACGTCATGAGAATAAGGGATGTTTACACGATCCCGGCATATCCCTTACATACCATCTGTGTGCCGTCGTTGTGACATCCGTGTGACGTCTGTGTGACATTTACCAGAAAAGAATACAGAATAGAAATGACAGATTTTTATATGTTAGATATGCAAACAGATAGATAGATAGATAGATAGATAGATAGATAGATAGATAGATAGATAGATAGATAGATAGAGAAAACAGATAGATATGGGGTAAATATAAGTGCTTCTCACTAATATAGAATATCTTCAAAAAGTATATTTCAGTTCTTTGATACAAAAAGTGAAAGTCATATATTATATAGAGTCATTGCAAACCGAGTGATCTATTTCAAGTTTTTTTTATTTATTTATTTTATTTATTTACTTTTTTTTATTTCAAGGATTATTTGTTTAAATGGAAAGATGATATTTCTATTAATATGCTTTTGGAGCACATATGATGTTTTGAATATTTTTAGTGCATTTTTCAGGTAGATACAGTGTCCATAATATTTTGAAACACTGGACTTTGCATGTGGTGCTAGCACCACATGCAAAGTCAAGTGCTTCTCAATAAATTAGAATATCATCAAAAAGTTAGTTTATTTCAGTTCTTCAATACAAAAAGGGAAACTCATATATTATATTGAGTTATTACAAACAGAGTGATCTATTTCAAGTGTTTATTTCTGTTGATGTTGACGATTATTGCTTACAGCCAAAGACCCAAAAGTAATTATCTCGGCAAATTAGAATAATTAACAAAAAACACCTGCAAAGGCTTCCTAAGCATTTAAAAAGGTCCCTTAGTCTGTTTCAGTAGGCTAAACAATCATGGGTAAAGAACAACGGTCACCCAGATGGGTAGCCAAAACGAAGAGATCCATAATAAAGTGAATTAAAGCTTTTATTGGAAAAATTGTTAAAATGCATAAAATGCCCAAGCACCCTAACATAAGGTGGAAGGCTGGGTGTAGTACATCATTCAGTAACATCAATTGTACGGTAGTGACTCCATAATCTCATATTGTCTGGTACACTTCTAGCTGCTTAAGCATGCCTGTAATACACAAAATACCAGTGTACAAAATCCACTTTATAATGATATCTACCTGCAGTCAGCACAGCGTTCCACCTCACCCCAACGCGCGTTTCGCAACAAGCTTCTTCCGGGGGCCCCTAGGCTAGGGGCGCCCTAGGCTATGCCTGTCCCCCGGATTACTTTGGATGTGGAGATGCCGGGGTCTCATACCCCAATATACTCCTATCTTACCCTTGTCTGTCCTCCCCACCCAGGGAGGTGTGAGATCAAAGTGTATAGGCAAACTCTAACCAGACAGACAGGGATTAAACAAAACTATAATCATACAAATACACTCACAAAGCAACCGAGTGGAAAACGGGATGAAAAGGAAGGAAGAAGCAAAATGGGAGAGGATAAGGATAAACATACAAACCAACTACATGCAGCAATCTCCTGAAAAACTCTCCAACCGTCTACTCCAAACACTGAACTCTCTTTCAACTGCAAACCAGGTAGAGGTAACTATCACTGGTAAGATTAGAAGCAAGGATGAGGGTTCTTATACCTGCTGGGAGTAACTAACTCAGAACAGCTAAAAAACCCAAGCCAGAGAACTCAAGGAATTCAACTAAGTTTAACCCCTGCAGCACCAATCATGCTGCAGCCGCTGCCTGCCAGCTCAATGTGATTTTTTTTTTCAATACCTATTATACTCCATATGTAAAATGGGGGCAGGTTACTGAGGGACCAGTGACCTGTCATGAGCCATCAGTATGAATACCTAACCAGAGCACCACATAAAGATCGCACCCTGCAAGGGGAGAGATACCTTTTCCTGTAGAGGGAGGCCAGGGCATGCGATGCCCGAGACACTCAGCCACGACTACTGCCCTGGCCCTGCTTTACAACTACCCCTTCTAGAACACTCAGGAAGGAGTGATCAAACCCTAGACCAAAATAAACCTACATAGTTCCCTATAAAGCAGTTCTGGCACGGTCACGCATCGCAAGCAACAAAGGTAGGATGTTGCCCAGCAGCCAAAGCAGAAACAAAAGAGGCACAAATTGGCACAGATGTTACAGCATTGTCAATATACCGGTAGATGAAAAAGATGGAAAACAGAGGGAAAGTACATGGGCACAGAAAAAATCTCATCTGTGAGTCACCGGATTTAATTGTTTATTCTCAGATTGCACCTGAATAGTGCTGAATGTATTATTCATATTTAGAGCAATGCTAAATATACTTATGTCCTCCCATTACGCACCCTGCTTTCTTCCCCCACAATTAGTCTGTGCCGTAAGACTTCCTGTTTGTTTTAGCCCTATATCCAATAGACTTAGGCCCTGATTCGTCATTGCTGTTTCTCCAGTTTTCTGTAGTAATTTGCTCTATATTTGTGGCTTTAGTAATTTTTGTATCACTTTTTAAATTGCCTTTCTTTTTTATTCCTCAACAACTTTGCTTATGTAAATATGTTAGACAGATTCATGAAATACAACTTTTTCCAAATGTCATTTTTTTTTTTTTTTGCGGCATGTCACTTCAGTCTCTGCCTGAAGAAAGGTTTTTGGTGGAGTTTCTATTTTGGCGCAGTCAAAAATTAACAGGTGTCATCGTAAAGAATTAAACCGGTTCAAAACAAAAATTAAGAGAATTTTTATTTTGCACCAAATTTATGAATTTTAAAACGTTTGGGGCCAAAATAACTTCAGCAAATACAAGGCAAAAAAGAAAAGTGACTTTGGTACATGATGCAGTAATATTCTTGACAAACAAATGGAAGCTCTATGAAACTGTGAACAGAAATGATTGTTTAAAAAAAATGTAATGAATGCTCACAAAGACTCTATGAATAACGCATACTTCACCATTCTGATTGTTTTCTGTTGGGTAGCAGCCAAATTGAATCACACATGCTTCACTTTTAAGGTACTGAAATAGAGCATAACCCGCTACCTTTATTTTTCAGGCTATTCAGACATTCCTGTTGAGAAAACAATGACCACACAAAACAGACACTGACCTCCAGAATCCTCAGTGCGCCGTAGAAGAACATAGTACAGAACTGACTGTTGACACATGAAGTGCAGAAGTCCACAAATCCACCACACACAATGCTTTGTGACAATGGCTTTGTATCTCTTTATATCCTTCACTTCATAGCACGCAGATGACAACACTAGTATACAGTTATGGTAATCAAATCTACTCATACAACTAAAAGCCTACAAAGAAAAGTTTACATTTTGCCTAAAATGTTATTTTCTGTGCTCAGCAGTCTCATTGGTTTGCAGTGGACAGTTCCCTGAACAGAGCAAGTTTAAAGCAAAAGTTTAAAGTTTGTCTCCTAAAATTGCAAATCAAATGATCATCCGCCTCTTTTATTTCCCCTCTCATCCGTAAACCCACAAGACAAAGTGTCACCTGAATCAGCAGCAGGATGAGGTGATCCAGTGATCCAGTGTTTGCTCCCTGCTGTACAGTCACAAGATCTCTAGCACTCCAACCCTAGGAATCAGGTTGTCTCCTCCCCTGCTGCAGCAACCTCTGCACTGTCACATCTGATCACAGCTTCTGCTGATTGTCACGGGTCTGGTGATCCCCTCCTGTCACAGGTTTGTCACTGGATCAGCCGTCTCTATAGTAAGCAGGGCTCAGAGTGTCCCTTCTTAGAACTGGTGCATGTACCGCCGCACAATGCTAAACATCAAGGCAACCTGTTTTGTCAGTCACAGTGACTAGCATGACAAGTATATGTTTTCCCCTAATGGCTGTTGTTAATTCCTATATGCTAAAAAGACATTCCAAAGTTGCCGTGATTTTACTTTTTTGAGAAACCCTTTATAAAACTGCAAACATGTTACAGATGCAATAGTGCTTTTAGTTTAGCAGAAGTGAGGAAGCGCTGACTATACCATTAATATCTGTCGTGATGCCTAAGGATTGAGTCAGGGTTGCCAACCTCCTAAAAAAAATTCTGGACACCTGGACTCAAATTCATGGACGGCCTAAAGACCTCACCCCTAAATACCACACCCCCTAAAGAGCAGAATAGGAGAGCTCTCCGACAAAGGAATCTCAAAGGACAAAAATCATACCTCACCTGACCTATCTGTGATCTGTAGATAACCAATGCAGATTGCAGATCAAATGTTTAAAATGCAAAAAAGACTCTATCAATAAAAAGAAACATAAAGTACAATTATATAACACAAAAAAACAACCTTACAACATAAAAGACACACCACATAGCCTTCTATACAGGTATACAGGATTATCGGCACCGCATAGTGCTCCAAACAGTATTTTGGGCCCCACATATTGCTCCATACAGTATAATGGCCCCACATAATGCTCCGTACAGTATAATGGCCCCATATAGTGCTCCATACAGTATATTGAGCCACATATATTGCTTCACATAATATAATGGGCCTCATATATTATTCAATACAGTATAATTAGCCCCATATATTGCTACATACAGTATAATTAGCCCCATATATTGCTACATACAGTATAATTAGCCCCATATATTGCTACATACAGTATAATTAGCCCCATATATTGCTGCAAACAGAATAATGGGCCCCGAAAATGCTTTCTTCTGTTGGACGATACGAATAGCAGAGAAAAGTACCAGGTTTTTGAGGACTGCTGTCTGCTCAGCATGACATATGCAAAGTAGATAGATAGATAGATAGATAGATAGATAGATAGATAGATAGATAGATAGATAGATAGATAGATAGATAGATAGATGCCACTTGTGTTGTCAAACTTTGAACACAAATAACTGACTTTATATTAGACTTAATCACTATTAAAATAATAACAAAAAACAAGCCTCTTCTTTTAATCATAGATACATCATTTTGTGTCATGCTTATTTCTTCATTCATAACCTAGAATAAAAATGAAATGATTAAATACCTACAGTAAATAAGTAAAAAGTAATAACACATGTAAATAACTTGGAGTACTTAGTTGACACTGTTTTGATCAAAAACGCGTATCAGCTGTCCCATTGTGACAATCTGTACCCTATTAGGATGGTCCTATGGCTAAAGTGAAACATCTCTGTGTGCCAGCAGGCCACAATAGATTGGGGCAAAGCAGGACCCCGGTCTAATGATTTAAACACCTGCCCATGGATAGCTATATACCGTATATACCCGAGTATAAGCCGACCGGAATATAAGCTAAGGCACCTAATTTTACCACAAAAAAATGGTAAAACTTAATGACTCAAGTGTAAGCCTAGGGTGGGAAATGCAGCAGCTACTGGTATGCATAGTTAGTACTGGGTTCAGATAAGGGTTAATAAGAAAATAAAAAGTAAAATCTAGCAGACTAAGTTCTGTAGATAAATGTACTGTATATCCAAGACCAGAGATATACTGATACTTGTATTCAGCAATGCTTGTGTGGAGCAAGGGAGCGTGACCAAGCACGGGTATGATTGTAAAGGCTACGTCATTGGTCACAGCCCTGAAGAAGAGCAGGAGAAGAAGAGCGGCCGCATCCGACATTCATCTGACAAGGATGCGGTACGCCCCAGGTACCAGCACACAGAAGCGGGCAGGATCTTGCCCAGTACGGCAGGGACAACACAGAGGCTGCGGGCCTGCAGGAGAAAAGAAGTGCAGTGATATCAGCAGTCATCAGACCACCCACAGAGGCTGCCAGCATGTAGGAGAAAAGAAGTGCAGTGATATCAGCAGTCATCAGACCACCCACAGAGGCTGCCGGCCTGCAGGAGAAAAGAAGTGCAGTGATATCAGCAGTCATCAGACCACCCACAGAGGCTGCCAGCATGCAGGAGAAAAGAAGTGCAGTGATATCAGCAGTCATCAGACCACCCACAGAGGCTGCCGGCATGCAGGAGAAAAGAAGTGCAGTGATATCAGCAGTCATCAGACCACCCACAGAGGCTGCCGGCCTGCAGGAGAAAAGAAGTGCAGTGATATCAGCAGTCATCAGACCACCCACAGAGGCTGCCAGCATGCAGGAGAAAAGAAGTGCAGTGATATCAGCAGTCATCAGACCACCCACAGAGGCTGCCAGCATGCAGGAGAAAAGAAGTGCAGTGATATCAGCAGTCATCAGACCACCCACAGAGGCTGCCAGCATGTAGGAGAAAAGAAGTGCAGTGATATCAGCAGTCATCAGACCACCCACAGAGGCTGCCAGCATGCAGGAGAAAAGAAGTGCAGTGATATCAGCAGTCATCAGACCACCCACAGAGGCTGCCAGCATGCAGGAGAAAAGAAGTGCAGTGATATCAGCAGTCATCAGACCACCCACAGAGGCTGCCGGCATGCAGGAGAAAAGAAGTGCAGTGATATCAGCAGTCATCAGACCACCCACAGAGGCTGCCGGCATGCAGGAGAAAAGAAGTGCAGTGATATCAGCAGTTTTCAGACCACCCAGAGAGGCTGCCAGCATGCAGGACAAAAGAAGTGCAGTGATATCAGCAGTCATCAGACCACCCACAGAGGCTGCCGGCATGCAGGAGAAAAGAAGTGCAGTGATATCAGCAGTCATCAGACCACCCAGAGAGGCTGCCAGCATGCAGGAGAAAAGAAGTGCAGTGATATCAGCAGTCATCAGACCAATCACAGAGGCTGCCAGCATGTAGGAGAAAAGAAGTGCAGTGATATCAGCAGTCATCAGACCACCCACAGAGGCTGCCAGCATGCAGGAGAAAAGAAGTGCAGTGATATCAGCAGTCATCAGACCACCCAGAGAGGCTGCCAGCATGCAGGAGAAAAGAAGTGCAGTGATATCAGCAGTCATCAGACCACCCACAGAGGCTGCCAGCATGTAGGAGAAAAGAAGTGCAGTGATATCAGCAGTCATCAGACCACCCACAGAGGCTGCCAGCATGCAGGAGAAAAGAAGTGCAGTGATATCAGCAGTCATCAGACCACCCACAGAGGCTGCCAGCATGCAGGAGAAAAGAAGTGCAGTGATATCAGCAGTCATCAGACCACCCACAGAGGCTGCCAGCATGCAGGAGAAAAGAAGTGCAGTGATATCAGCAGTCATCAGACCACCCACAGAGGCTGCCGGCCTGCAGGAGAAAAGAAGTGCAGTGATATCAGCAGTCATCAGACCACCCACAGAGGCTGCCGGCATGCAGGAGAAAAGATGTGCAGTGATATCAGCAGTCATCAGACCACCCACAGAGGCTGCCAGCATGCAGGAGAAAAGAAGTGCAGTGATATCAGCAGTCATCAGACCACCCACAGAGGCTGCCAGCATGCAGGAGAAAAGAAGTGCAGTGATATCAGCAGTCATCAGACCACCCACAGAGGCTGCCAGCATGCAGGAGAAAAGATGTGCAGTGATATCAGCAGTCATCAGACCACCCACAGAGGCTGCCAGCATGCAGGAGAAAAGAAGTGCAGTGATATCAGCAGTCATCAGACCACCCACAGAGGCTGCCAGCATGCAGGAGAAAAGAAGTGCAGTGATATCAGCAGTCATCAGACCACCCACAGAGGCTGCCAGCATGCAGGAGAAAAGAAGTGCAGTGATATCAGCAGTCATCAGACCACCCACAGAGGCTGCCGGCCTGCAGGAGAAAAGAAGTGCAGTGATATCAGCAGTCATCAGACCACCCACAGAGGCTGCCAGCCTGCAGGAGAAAAGAAGTGCAGTGATATCAGCAGTCATCAGACCACCCACAGAGGCTGCCAGCATGCAGGAGAAAAGAAGTGCAGTGATATCAGCAGTCATCAGACCACCCACAGAGGCTGCCGGCATGCAGGAGAAAAGAAGTGCAATGATATCAGCAGTCATCAGACCACCCACAGAGGCTGCCAGCATGCAGGAGAAAAGAAGTGCAGTGATATCAGCAGTCATCAGACCACCCACAGAGGCTGCCAGCATGCAGGAGAAAAGATGTGCAGTGATATCAGCAGTCATCAGACCACCCACAGAGGCTGCCGGCATGCAGGAGAAAAGAAGTGCAGTGATATCAGCAGTCATCAGACCACCCACAGAGGCTGCCAGCATGCAGGAGAAAAGAAGTGCAGTGATATCAGCAGTCATCAGACCACCCACAGAGGCTGCCGGCATGCAGGAGAAAAGATGTGCAGTGATATCAGCAGTCATCAGACCACCCACAGAGGCTGCCAGCATGTAGGAGAAAAGATGTGCAGTGATATCAGCAGTCATCAGACCACCCACAGAGGCTGCCAGCATGCAGGAGAAAAGAAGTGCAGTGATATCAGCAGTCATCAGACCACCCACAGAGGCTGCCTTCATGCAGGAGAAAAGATGTGCAGTGATATCAGCAGTCATCAGACCACCCACAGAGGCTGCCAGCATGCAGGAGAAAAGACGTGCAGTGATATCAGCAGTCATCAGACCACCCACAGAGGCTGCCAGCATGCAGGAGAAAAGACGTGCAGTGATATCAGCAGTCATCAGACCACCCACAGAGGCTGCCGGCCTGCAGGAGAAAAGAAGTGCAGTGATATCAGCAGTCATCAGACCACCCACAGAGGCTGCCAGCATGCAGGAGAAAAGACGTGCAGTGATATCAGCAGTCATCAGACCACCCACAGAGGCTGCCAGCATGCAGGAGAAAAGAAGTGCAGTGATATCAGCAGTCATCAGACCACCCACAGAGGCTGCCAGCATGCAGGAGAAAAGATGTGCAGTGATATCAGCAGTCATCAGACCACCCACAGAGGCTGCCAGCATGCAGGAGAAAAGATGTGCAGTGATATCAGCAGTCATCAGACCACCCACAGAGGCTGCCAGCATGCAGGAGAAAAGAAGTGCAGTGATATCAGCAGTCATCAGACCACCCACAGAGGCTGCCAGCATGCAGGAGAAAAGATGTGCAGTGATATCAGCAGTCATCAGACCACCCACAGAGGCTGCCAGCATGCAGGAGAAAAGAAGTGCAGTGATATCAGCAGTCATCAGACCACCCACAGAGGCTGCCAGCATGTAGGAGAAAAGAAGTGCAGTGATATCAGCAGTCATCAGACCACCCACAGAGGCTGCCGGCATGCAGGAGAAAAGATGTGCAGTGATATCAGCAGTCATCAGACCACCCACAGAGGCTGCCAGCATGCAGGAGAAAAGAAGTGCAGTGATATCAGCAGTCATCAGACCACCCACAGAGGCTGCCAGCATGCAGGAGAAAAGATGTGCAGTGATATCAGCAGTCATCAGACCACCCACAGAGGCTGCCAGCATGCAGGAGAAAAGATGTGCAGTGATATCAGCAGTCATCAGACCACCCACAGAGGCTGCCAGCATGCAGGAGAAAAGAAGTGCAGTGATATCAGCAGTCATCAGACCACCCACAGAGGCTGCCAGCATGCAGGAGAAAAGATGTGCAGTGATATCAGCAGTCATCAGACCACCCACAGAGGCTGCCAGCATGCAGGAGAAAAGATGTGCAGTGATATCAGCAGTCATCAGACCACCCACAGAGGCTGCCAGCATGCAGGAGAAAAGAAGTGCAGTGATATCAGCAGTCATCAGACCACCCACAGAGGCTGCCGGCATGCAGGAGAAAAGATGTGCAGTGATATCAGCAGTCATCAGACCACCCACAGAGGCTGCCAGCATGCAGGAGAAAAGAAGTGCAGTGATATCAGCAGTCATCAGACCACCCACAGAGGCTGCCGGCATGCAGGAGAAAAGAAGTGCAGTGATATCAGCAGTCATCAGACCACCCACAGAGGCTGCCAGCATGCAGGAGAAAAGATGTGCAGTGATATCAGCAGTCATCAGACCACCCACAGAGGCTGCCAGCATGCAGGAGAAAAGATGTGCAGTGATATCTGCAGTCATCAGACCACCCACAGAGGCTGCCAGCATGCAGGAGAAAAGAAGTGCAGTGATATCAGCAGTCAGGGCCGGCGTCAGCACCCGGCACACCTGGGCAAATGCCGGGGCCCTGGGAACAGAGGGGGGCCCACTCACGCTGTCATAGATACAGCTGGGAGAGCAGAGCAGGAGATAACATGCTCTCTCCACCCACAAAGTCACTGCTGGCTGCTTTCTCTTAACCCCTATGTGCCAGCTCTGACACAAGCATCTTCTCACTCAGTCAGTGCAGCCAGGCAGGCACACATAGGGGTTAAGAGAAGGCAGCCAGTGTGACATTGTTTGTGGGTGAAGAGAGCACGTTCTCTGCTCTGCTCTCCGCCCCTGGCTGGCTGCCTGCTGCTGAAGTTATGAGGCAGATTCAGGAGGAGCTCCTAGTCCTACCAGTGCCTGAGTGAGAGGCGCTGCTATATACTACGTGGGCTGCGCTGCTATATACTACGTGGGCTGCGCTGCTATATACTACGTGGGCTGCGCTGCTATATACTACGTGGGCTGCGCTGCTATATACTATGTGGGCTGCTGCTATATACTACGTGGGCTGCGCTGCTATATACTACGTGGGCTGCGCTGCCATATACTACGTGGGCTGCGCTGCTATATAGTACGTGGGCTGCGCTGCTATATACTACGTGGGCTGTGCTATATACTACATGGGCTGCTATATGCTACGTGGGCTGCTATATACTACATGGGCTGCTATATACTACATGGGCTGCTATATGCTACGTGGGCTGCTATATACTACATGGGCTGCTATATACTACGTGGGCAGTGTTATATACTACATGGCTGTGTTTATATGCGATCATGAATCAGGGTATGTGTTAAAGGGGGGGCCCACAGACTCTTTCGCCCGGGGCCCTCAAAAACCTGGAGCCGGCCCTGTCAGCAGTCATCAGACCACCCACAGAGGCTGCCGGCATGCAGGAGAAAAGAAGTGCAGTGATATCAGCAGTCATCAGACCACCCACAGAGGCTGCCAGCATGCAGGAGAAAACATGTGCAGTGATATCTGCAGTCATCAGACCACCCACAGAGGCTGCCAGCATGCAGGAGAAAAGAAGTGCAGTGATATCAGCAGTCATCAGACCACCCACAGAGGCTGCCAGCCTGCAGGAGAAAAGAAGTGCAGTGATATCAGCAGTCATCAGACCACCCACAGAGGCTGCCAGCATGCAGAATAAAAGAAGTGTAGTGATATCAGCAGTCATCAGACCACCCACAGAGGCTGCCAGCATGCAGGAGAAAAGAAGTGCAGTGATATCAGCAGTCATCAGACCACCCACAGAGGCTGCCAGCATGCAGAATAAAAGAAGTGCAGTGATATCAGCAGTCATCAGACCACCCACAGAGGCTGCCAGCCTGCAGGAGAAAAGAAGTGCAGTGATATCAGCAGTCATCAGACCACCCACAGAGGCTGCCAGCCTGCAGGAGAAAAGAAGTGCAGTGATATCAGCAGTCATCAGACCACCCACAGAGGCTGCCAGCCTGCAGGAGAAAAGAAGTGCAGTGATATCAGCAGTCATCAGACCACCCACAGAGGCTGCCAGCATGCAGGAGAAAAGAAGTGTAGTGATATCAGCAGTCATCAGACCACCCACAGAGGCTGCCAGCATGTAGGAGAAAAGAAGTGCAGTGATATCAGCAGTCATCAGACCACCCACAGAGGCTGCCAGCATGCAGGAGAAAAGAAGTGCAGTGATATCAGCAGTCATCAGACCACCCACAGAGGCTGCCAGCATGTAGGAGAAAAGAAGTGCAGTGATATCAGCAGTCATCAGACCACCCACAGAGGCTGCCAGCATGCAGGAGAAAAGAAGTGCAGTGATATCAGCAGTCATCAGACCACCCACAGAGGCTGCCAGCATGCAGGAGAAAAGAAGTGCAGTGATATCAGCAGTCATCAGACCACCCACAGAGGCTGCCGGCCTGCAGGAGAAAAGAAGTGCAGTGATATCAGCAGTCATCAGACCACCCACAGAGGCTATTATTACCATAGTCCTAATATATCAGAGGCTTGAGTCACTTCCACAACGTATAAACATATTTCACATGGTAGGTACCAATAGAAAAAATGAAGTGAAGAAGATAATGATAAAACAATGCATTTATTGAAGAATAATCTAAAAGTGTGTCATACAAATAAAATTAGACATGAAATGGGGGAACGGAAAACCTCCAAATACCAGGGAGGCACACCACAGTACTAAAGAATATAAACAGGGATCCCAAGAAAGCTGCTATTTCAATATATCATATGCGTATTAACAGATTATAGTATCTATTATTATTATGTGTATCAATTGACACAGCTGCTTGGGAGATATCTTGATAACAAAAATAACAATATAGTGCCCAGCGCACAGAAAGGTATACAGGGTACTAGTATATGGGGGAGCCCAGAAAGTTTTAGCGAAAAAGCTATATGTTGATTCTGGGGAGCGATGGATATTGTTGCTATATGCCCAAATAAGTACTCATAACAGCACCTAAATAAGTACTGAAGCTAAAGTGTTAATATATGGTCACCTAAGATATATGGTTACCTGTAATATGTCCAAGTCTGTGCGCACGGGTAAGGTGGAGGATGAAGTGCTGTGGAGGCCCCCCCGCGCCCAACAAGCGCCGTTTCGCTGGATCGCTTCTTCAAAATGGGGCGCGCATATAAACCCACAGAGGCTGCCAGCATGCAGGAGAAAAGATGTGCAGTGATATCAGCAGTCATCAGACCACCCACAGAGGCTGCCAGCATGCAGGAGAAAAGATGTGCAGTGATATCAGCAGTCATCAGACCACCCACAGAGGCTGCCAGCATGCAGGAGAAAAGAAGTGCAGTGATATCAGCAGTCATCAGACCACCCACAGAGGCTGCCAGCATGCAGGAGAAAAGATGTGCAGTGATATCAGCAGTCATCAGACCACCCACAGAGGCTGCCAGCATGCAGGAGAAAAGAAGTGCAGTGATATCAGCAGTCATCAGACCACCCACAGAGGCTGCCGGCATGCAGGAGAAAAGAAGTGCAGTGATATCAGCAGTCATCAGACCACCCACAGAGGCTGCCAGCATGCAGGAGAAAAGATGTGCAGTGATATCTGCAGTCATCAGACCACCCACAGAGGCTGCCAGCATGCAGGAGAAAAGAAGTGCAGTGATATCAGCAGTCAGGGCCGGCGTCAGCACCCGGCACACCTGGGCAAATGCCGGGGCCCTGGGAAGAGAGGGGGGCCCACTCACGCTGTCATAGATACAGCTGGGAGAGCAGAGCAGGAGATAACATGCTCTCTCCACCCACAAAGTCACTGCTGGCTGCTTTCTCTTAACCCCTATGTGCCAGCTCTGACACAAGCATCTTCTCACTCAGTCAGTGCAGCCAGGCAGGCACACATAGGGGTTAAGAGAAGGCAGCCAGTGTGACATTGTTTGTGGGTGGAGAGAGCACGTTCTCTGCTCTGCTCTCCGCCCCTGGCTGGCTGCCTGCTGCTGAAGTTATGAGGCAGATTCAGGAGGAGCTCCTAGTCCTACCAGTGCCTGAGTGAGTGGCGCTGCTATATACTACGTGGGCTGCGCTGCTATATACTACGTGGGCTGCGCTGCTATATACTACGTGGGCTGCGCTGCTATATACTACGTGGGCTGCGCTGCTATATACTACGTGGGCTGCGCTGCTATATACTACGTGGGCTGCTGCTATATACTACGTGGGCTGCGCTGCTATATACTACGTGGGCTGCGCTGCCATATACTACGTGGGCTGCGCTGCTATATACTACGTGGGCTGCGCTGCTATACACTACGTGGGCTGTGCTATATACTACATGGGCTGCTATATGCTACGTGGGCTGCTATATACTACATGGGCTGCTATATACTACATGGGCTGCTATATACTACATGGGCTGCTATATACTACGTGGGCAGTGTTATATACTACATGGCTGTGTTTATATGCGATCATGAATCGGGGTATGTGTTAAAGGGGGGGCCCACAGACTCTTTCGCCCGGGGCCCTCAAAAACCTGGAGCCGGCCCTGTCAGCAGTCATCAGACCACCCACAGAGGCTGCCAGCATGCAGGAGAAAAGATGTGCAGTGATATCAGCAGTCATCAGACCACCCACAGAGGCTGCCAGCATGCAGGAGAAAAGAAGTGCAGTGATATCAGCAGTCATCAGACCACCCACAGAGGCTGCCAGCATGCAGGAGAAAAGATGTGCAGTGATATCAGCAGTCATCAGACCACCCACAGAGGCTGTGGGCATGCAGGAGAAAAGAAGTGCAGTGATATCAGCAGTCATCAGACCACCCACAGAGGCGGCCAGCATGCAGGAGAAAAGATGTGCAGTGATATCAGCAGTCATCAGACCACCTACAGAGGCTGCCAGCATGCAGGAGAAAAGATGTGCAGTGATATCAGCAGTCATCAGACCACCCACAAAGGCTGTCAGCATGCAGGAGAAAAGATGTGCAGTGATATCAGCAGTCATCAGACCACCCACAGAGGCTGCCAGCATGCAGGAGAAAAGATGTGCAGTGATATCAGCAGTCATCAGACCACCCACAGAGGCTGCCAGCATGCAGGAGAAAAGAAGTGCAGTGATATCAGCAGTCATCAGACCACCCACAGAGGCTGCCAGCATGCAGGAGAAAAGATGTGCAGTGATATCAGCAGTCATCAGACCACCCACAGAGGCTGTCAGCATGCAGGAGAAAAGAAGTGCAGTGATATCAGCAGTCATCAGACCACCCACAGAGGCTGCCAGCATGCAGGAGAAAAGAAGTGTAGTGATATCAGCAGTCATCAGACCACCCACAGAGGCTGCCAGCCTGCAGGAGAAAAGAAGTGCAGTGATATCAGCAGTCATCAGACCACCCACAGAGGCTGCCAGCATGCAGGAGAAAAGATGTGCAGTGATATCAGCAGTCATCAGACCACCCACAGAGGCTGCCGGCATGCAGGAGAAAAGAAGTGCAGTGATATCAGCAGTCATCAGACCACCCACAGAGGCTGCCTGCCTGCAGGAGAAAAGAAGTGCAGTGATATCAGCAGTCATCAGACCACCCACAGAGGCTGCCAGCCTGCAGGAGAAAAGAAGTGCAGTGATATCAGCAGTCATCAGACCACCCACAGAGGCTGCCGGCATGCAGGAGAAAAGAAGTGTAGTGATATCAGCAGTCATCAGACCACCCACAGAGGCTGCCAGCCTGCAGGAGAAAAGAAGTGCAGTGATATCAGCAGTCATCAGACCACCCACAGAGGCTGCCAACATGCAGGAGAAAAGATGTGCAGTGATATCAGCAGTCATCAGACCACCCACAGAGGCTGCCAGCCTGCAGAATAAAAGAAGTGCAGTGATATCAGCAGTCATCAGACCACCCACAGAGGCTGCCAACATGCAGGAGAAAAGAAGTGTAGTGATATCAGCAGTCATCAGACCACCCACAGAGGCTGCCGGCCTGCAGGAGAAAAGAAGTGCAGTGATATCAGCAGTCATCAGACCACCCACAGAGGCTGCCAGCATGCAGGAGAAAAGAAGTGCAGTGATATCAGCAGTCATCAGACCAACCACAGAGGCTGCCAACATGCAGGAGAAAAGAAGTGCAGTGATATCAGCAGTCATCAGACCACCCACAGAGGCTGCCGGCCTGCAGGAGAAAAGAAGTGCAGTGATATCAGCAGTCATCAGACCACCCACAGAGGCTGCCAGCATGCAGGAGAAAAGAAGTGCAGTGATATCAGCAGTCATCAGACCACCCACAGAGGCTGCCAGCATGCAGGAGAAAAGAAGTGCAGTGATATCAGCAGTCATCAGACCACCCACAGAGGCTGCCAACATGCAGGAGAAAAGAAGTGCAGTGATATCAGCAGTCATCAGACCACCCACAGAGGCTGCCAACATGCAGGAGAAAAGATGTGCAGTGATATCAGCAGTCATCAGACCATCCACAGAGGCTGCCAGCCTGCAGGAGTAAAGAAGTGCAGTGATATCAGCAGTCATCAGACCACCCACAGAGGCTGCCAACATGCAGGAGAAAAGATGTGCAGTGATATCAGCAGTCATCAGACCATCCACAGAGGCTGCCTGAATGCAGGAGAAATGAATTGCAGTGATATCAGCAGTCATCAGACCACCCACAGAGGCTGCCAACATGCAGGAGAAAAGAAGTGCAGTGATATCAGCAGTCATCAGACCACCCACAGAGGCTGCCAACATGCAGGAGAAAAGAAGTGCAGTGATATCAGCAGTCATCAGACCACCCACAGAGGCTGCCAACATGCAGGAGAAAAGATGTGCAGTGATATCAGCAGTCATCAGACCATCCACAGAGGCTGCCAGCATGCAGGAGAAAAGAAGTGCAGTGCTTATTTGTCCACTTTTTTTGAAACTAGCTATAATATTGGGGAAGCAAGTATAGTGATGCTTCTGGCTGAGATTTGTTGCTTTTTGTATCTATATATTGAGAATAAAAGAAGTGCAGTGATATCAGCAGTCATCAGACCACCCACAGAGGCTGCCTTCATGCAGGAGAAAAGAAGTGCAATGATACAGTATCAGCAGTCATCATCAGACCACCCACAGAGACTGCAGGCCCCCGCAGATGAGCCGGACAGACCGGATAGCACATGCACTGCACCAAAGAACAGGTAAGTGGGACACTCATTCGAGTATACGCCAAGGGGGACTTTTTCAGCATAAAAAATGTGCTGAAAAACTTGGCTTATACACTATTATATACGGTAAACTAAATGCACGGCCCAAAAGGGCGAGCCATGCCCTAGTATGTACAAAGTACAAAAACTAAAGGGAAACCAAAGACATGAGCTGGGACATATGTTGATATAAGTGCATTGTGTAGGTTCACATTCACACTGTGGCCATTAACAAACATAACCTAGAATAAAAACAAAATGGATAAATACACAGTAAGTAAATATTAATAGTACATGTAAACCATGTAAACAAGATAGGGGACTTAGCTGACACACTCCTCCTTATCATCATAGAATCATCATTTTGTGTCATGCTTATTTTTCTAGTCATTGTGTACATTTTCTGGTAGGGCTCTCATTTCTTTTGTTTAAATTATATTCATTAGTTTATTTTGTAATATCTAATTTTGATTGTACATTTACATGTGTGGCAAAGTATGTTTCCGCTAAATATAGTTGATGATTATTATTATTATTATTGTTATTACTTATATATCTGTAACACATACTGCATGCTGAGAATTTTGAAGACTTCACAACTTAAGGATGAGCTCTGGAATACAATTTTAAACTTCCTTCCTTTGTAATTTTGCAAAATAAGGTGAAAAGTACAAATCAACAAAATCCTCTATTGATGAACGAATATACAGTGGGGCAAAAAAGTATTTAGTCAGTCAGCAATAGTGCAAGTTCCACCACTTAAAAAGATGAGAGGCGTCTGTAATTTACATAATAGGCAGACCTCAACTATGGGAGACAAACTGAGAAAAAAAATCCAGAAAATCACATTGTCTGTTTTTTTATCATTCTTTTTGCATATTATGGTGGAAAATAAGTATTTGGTCAGAAACAAACAATCAAGATTTCTGGCTCTCACAGACCTGTAACTTCTTCTTTAAGAGTCTCCTCTTTCCTCCACTCATTACCTGTAGTAATGGCACCTGTTTAAACTTGTTATCAGTATAAAAAGACACCTGTGCACTCCCTCAAACAGCCTGACTCCAAACTCCACTATGGTGAAGACCAAAGAGCTGTCAAAGGACACCAGAAACAAAATTGTAGCCCTGCACCAGGCTGGGAAGACTGAATCTGCAATAGCCAACCAGCTTGGAGTGAAGAAATCAACAGTGGGAGCAATAATTAGAAAATGGAAGACATACAAGACCACTGATAATCTCCCTCGATCTGGGGCCCACGCAAAATCCCACCCCGTGGGGTCAGAATGATCACAAGAACGGTGAGCAAAAATCCCAGAACCACGCGGGGGGACCTAGTGAATGAACTGCAGAGAGCTGGGACCAATGTAACAAGGCCTACCATAAGTAACACACTACGCCACCATGGACTCAGATCCTGCAGTGCCAGACGTGTCCCACTGCTTAAGCCAGTACATGTCCGGGCCCGTCTGAAGTTTGCAAGAGAGCATTTGGATGATCCAGAGGAGTTTTGGGAGAATGTCCTATGGTCTGATGAAACCAAACTGGAACTGTTTGGTAGAAACACAACTTGTCGTGTTTGGAGGAAAAAGAATACTGAGTTGCATCCATCAAACACCATACCTACTGTAAAGCATGGTGGTGGAAACATCATGCTTTGGGGCTGTTTCTCTGCAAAGGGGCCAGGACGACTGATCCAGGTACATGAAAGAATGAATGGGGCCATGTATCGTGAGATTTTGAGTGCAAACCTCCTTCCATCAGCAAAGGCATTGAAGATGAAACGTGGCTGGGTCTTTCAACATGACAATGATCCAAAGCACACCGCCAGGGCAACGAAGGAGTGGCTTCGTAAGAAGCATTTCAAGGTCCTGGAGTGGCCTAGCCAGTCTCCAGATCTCAACCCTATAGAAAACCTTTGGAGGGAGTTGAAAGTCCGTGTTGCCAAGCGAAAAGCCAAAAACATCACTGCTCTAGAGGAGATCTGCATGGAGGAATGGGCCAACATACCAACAACAGTGTGTGGCAACCTTGTGAAGACTTACAGAAAACGTTTGACCTCTGTCATTGCCAACAAAGGATATATTACAAAGTATTGAGATGAAATTTTGTTTCTGACCAAATACTTATTTTCCACCATAATATGCAAATAAAATGATTAAAAAACAGACAATGTGATTTTCTGAATTTTTTTTTCTCAGTTTGTCTCCCATAGTTGAGGTCTACCTATGATGTAAATTACAGACGCCTCTCATCTTTTTAAGTGGTGGAACTTGCACTATTGCTGACTGACTAAATACTTTTTTGCCCCACTGTATCTTTGACAACCACAAATAAAACTATATGTGAGGCCAGGTACATTACAGGAAAGATCTTAAAAAGGAGCAGCCAATGTTCAAGGTAGATTTGATTAGGATTTGTAGACCATAGTAAACAGAGTTTGTGTCTTGTCTGATGAATCTCAGCAGTTGTTCCTGGGCTTTCACATTATATGCATCCATTAATAGAAATGTCAGAGTAGCAGTAATGAAATGTGCTAATCTTCAGAGAAGCAGTAATCTGATCATTAGGTGATGGCAGAATGGACCCCATGAACCAGGAGAGTAGTATAATGCAGAATTTGGCTTGTGAGGAATTCAAAAGTTTGTTTCTAATAAGTAGGGTTGAGCGACCTTGACCTTTTTAGAGTCGAGCCGTGTTTCGCGAAACCCGACTATCTTAGAAGTCGAGTCGAGTGGAATCGGCCGATTATCGCGAAAAGTCGGGTATCGCCCGAAACACGAAACCCAATGCAAGTCAATGGGGGAGCATAGTCGGCAGTGAGTGGAGGCCAGGAAAACACCTACACTGCCCATTTTAATGGCAAAAACATCCATTCTTGTTAAAGAAGCTTGTCAATCGTAATTTACCTTATAATAATTGGAAGGCATTTGAAATTGGGGGTCATTTGGCTAAAGTTGTGGGGGGTAGGGCTGGTTCAAGTAATTAGTGGGCCCAGTAAATCTGGACCACGTCACGGCAGTGGAGCAGGGAGAGGTAAGTATTTAAACTTTGCAAGTGCTGTGATCCTGAGCAAGCAGGGGGGGCCCACTCGTTGGCATTGGCACTGGCACAGGGCCCCTCAAAGTACAGCGGTGTGTTTGCACGGCGGGGGCGCCTCCCACCGGCAGCAACACTTTTGCGTACTATGAGAGGCCCTGTGCCAGTGACGTCGCCAACTAGTATTCCTCCCCCCACCTGATGAAGGAACCTGCACTTTCATCTGCACCTTCCTCTTTGTCCCCGTGTAAGGTGGTATGGTATGCGGGAAGAGGAACCTGACTTTCAGCAGGGTCACAATCTTGCTGTGTAGCGTGCACGGGGAATTTTGCGTTATGGGTCAATGTACCAGCAGACTCATCTATCACTGGCTGGGCAATGGGCAGGATGAGGAGGAAACACAGATATAGGCCCAAAGAATAAAGTGGGCTAAATGCAGTTCAAAATTGGTAACACAGGACTAACCAGGGGGCATTGCAGTGGAGGACAACTGGAATGAGAGGCTGACACAGAGAGTAGGCCCAAATCAGTAAGTAGTCGACATGCCGTTCAAAATTGGCAACCGTAGTAAACAGGCGGCCCAGCTTTGTTCAGTTGAGGAGAACAGCAAGGAGTGGCAGACACCGATAGTAGGCCCCAACCCAACTAGTAGGCCAAATGCAGTCTAACATTAACAACTACTTAACAAGAGCCTGAAAATGGAATTTCAGGACAGGAAACCAGGAGAACAGCAAGGAGTGGCAGACACCGATAGTAGGCCCCAAACCAACTAGTACGCCAAATGCAGTTGTTCCATTTAACTACAATTTAATGAGAGCCTGAAGATAGAAGTTCAGGAAAGGCAACCTGGAGAACACCTTGGAGTGGAACACACCATCTCTCTACACCCCATACCCAATTTGTAGGCCAAATGCAGTGTAGTTTCCAACAACTACTAAACGAGAGTCGGAAGATCGAAGCAATGTGGACGAAACCTGGGGAACACCTTGGAGTGTAACACACCGTCTCTCTACACCCCATACCCAATTTGTAGGCCAAATGCAGTGTAGTTTTCTACAACTACTAAACGAGAGTCGGAAGACCGAAGCAATGTGGACGAAACCTGGGGAACACCTTGGAGTGGAACACACCATCTCTCTACACCCCATACCCAATTTGTAGGCCTAATGCAGTGTAGTTTTCTACAACTACTAAACGAGAGCATGAAGATCGAAGCAATGGAGAGGAAACCTGGGGAACACCTTGGAGTGGAACACACCATCTCTCTACACCCCATACCCAATTTGTAGGCCTAATGCAGCGTAGTTTCCAACAACTACTAAACGATAGCATGAAGATCGAAGCTCAGGAAAGGCAACCTGGAGAACACCTTGGAGTGGAACACACCATCTCTCTACACCCCATACCCAATTTGTAGGCCTAATGCAGCGTAGTTTCCAACAACTACTAAACGAGAGCATGAAGATCGAAGCAATGGAGAGGAAACCTGGGGAACACCTTGGAGTGGAACACACCATCTCTCTACACCCCATACCCAATTTGTAGGCCTAATGCAGCGTAGTTTCCAACAACTACTAAACGAGAGCATGAAGATCGAACCAATGGCGATGAAACCTGGGGAACACCTTGGAGTGGAACACACCATCTCTCTACACCCCATACCCAATTTGTAGGCCTAATGCAGCGTAGTTTCCAACAACTACTAAACGAGAGCATGAAGATTGAAGCTCAGGAAAGGCAACCTGGAGAACACCTTGGAGTGGAACACACCATCTCTCTACACCCCATACCCAATTTGTAGGCCTAATGCAGCGTAGTTTCCAACAACTACTAAACGAGAGCATGAAGATTGAAGCAATGGAGAGGAAACCTGGGGAACACCTTGGGGAGGCAGACACCGTTAGTAGGCCCTACCAAAGTTGTACACCCAATGCAGTTTTAAAATTCCTAGAGGCTGAAAACAAGACTATTGACGCTCAGCTTTTTTCAAAGGAACACAGCTGAATTGAGTGGCGCAGACAGACACAGGTAGTAGGCCTCAAACCAAAAATGTGGCTCACTGCAGCAGAAAAAAGTTACAGGGGTACACAAGCTGCAGTGCTCTGAGCAGTGGAGGACAATTTCAATAGTGAACCGCAGACAGACTTTGTACGCCTACTATTAACCCCTTCATGATCGGGGGATTTTTCGTTTTTCCGTGTTCGTTTTTCGCTCCCCTCCTTCCCAGAGCCATAACTTTTTTAATTTTCCGTCAATTTGGCCATGTGAGGGCTTATTTTTTGCGGGACGAGTTGTACTTTTGAACGACATCATTGGTTTTAGCATGTCGTGTACTAGAAAACGGGAAAAAAATTCCAAGTGCGGTGAAATTGCAAAAAAAGTGCAATCCCACATTGGTTTTTTGTTTGGCTTTTTTGCTAGGTTCACTAAATGCTAAAAATGACCAGCCATTATGATTCTCCAGGTCATTACGAGTTCATAGACACCAAACATGACTAGGTTATTTTTTATCTAAGTGGTGAAAAAAAATTCCAAACTTTGCTAAAAAAAAAAAAAAATTGCGCCATTTTCCGATACTCGTAGCGTCTCCATTTTTCATCATCTGGGGTCGGTTGAGGGCTTATTTTTTGCGTGCCGAGATGATGTTTTTAATGATAGCATTTCGGTGCAGATACGTTCTTTTGATCGCCCGTTATTGCATTTTAATACAATGTCGCGGCGACCAAAAAAACGTAATTCTGGCGTTTCGAGTTTTTTTCCCGCTACGCTGTTTAGCGATCAGGTTAATACTTTTTTTTATTTGATAGATCGGGCGATTCTGAGCGCGGCGATACCAAATATGCGTAGATTTGATTTTTTTTTATTGATTTATTTTGATTGGGGCGAAAGGGGGGTGATTTAAACTTTTATGTTTTTTTTATTTTTTTCACATTTTTTTAAACTTTTTTTTTTAACTTTTGCCATGCTTCAATAGCCTCCATGAGAGGCTAGAAGCAGGCACAACCCGATCGGCTCTGCTACATAGCAGCGATCTGCTGACCGCTGCTATGTAGCAGAATTGCACGTGTGCTGTGAGCGCCGACCACAGGGTGGCGCTCACAGCGACGGGCAATCAGTAACCATAGAGGTCTCAAGGACCTCTATGGTTACCATTCACAAGCATCGCCGACCCCCGATCATGTGACGGGGTCGGCGATGACGTCATTTCCGGCCGCCCGGCCGGAAGCGGTAGTTAAATGCCGCTGTCTGCGTTTGACATCGGCATTTAATTAGTTAATAGGTGCAGGCAGATCGCGATTCTGCCCGCGCCTATTACGGGCACATGTCAGCTGTTCAAAACAGCTGACATGTCCCGGCTTTGGTGCGGGCTCACCGCGGAGCCCTGCATCAAAGCAGGGGAGCCGGCATCGGACGGTATAGTACGTCCGATGCCGGTAAGGGGTTAAAAAAAGGATGCTCTATGCAATTATAAATAGGTTCTAGGGGTACACGGGCAGCAGTGGTGTGGTCAGTGGAGGCCTAGTGGAAGGAGTGACCGCAGACAGGCATCGAAGGCCTAAAATAATAACACATGGCTGTAGGCAATTTTAAATTGGTTACAGGGGTACACGGGCAGCAGTGGTGTGGTCAGTGGAGGCCTAGTGGAAGGAGTAACCGCAGACAGGCATCGAAGGCCTAAAATAATAACACATGGCTGTAGGCAATTTTAAATTGGTTCCAGGGGTACACGGGCAGCAGTGGCCTGGTCAGTGTAGTAGTACTAGAAAGAACGGACCGCAGACAGGCATCGAAGGCCTAAAATAAAAAAATTGGGCTGGCTGTAGGTAATTTTAAATTGGTTCCAGGGGTACACGGGCAGCAGTGGTGTGGTCAGTGGAGGCATATTGTAAGGAGTGACCGCAGACAGGCATCGAAGGCCTAAAATAATAACACATGGCTGTAGGCAATTTTAAATTGGTTCCAGGGGTACACGGGCAGCAGTGGTGTGGTCAGTGGAGGCCTAGTGGAAGGAGTGACCGCAGACAGGCATCGAAGGCCTAAAATAAAAAAATTGGGCTGGCTGTAGGCAATTTTAAATTGGTTCCAGAGGTACACGGGCAGCAGTGGTGTGGTCAGTGGAGGCATATTGTAAGGAGTGACCGCAGACAGGCATCGAAGGCCTAAAATAATAACACATGGCTGTAGGCAATTTTAAATTGGTTCCAGGGGTACACGGGCAGCAGTGGTGTGGTCAGTGGAGGCATATTGTAAGGAGTGACCGCAGACAGGCATCGAAGGCCTAAAATAAAAAAATTGGGCTGGCTGTAGGCAATTTTAAATTGGTTCCAGGGGTACACGGGCAGCAGTGGTGTGGTCAGTGGAGGCCTAGTGGAAGGAGTGACCGCAGACAGGCATCGAAGGCCTAAAATAATAACACATGGCTGTAGGCAATTTTAAATTGGTTCCAGGGGTACACGGGCAGCAGTGGCCTGGTCAGTGTAGTAGTAGTAGAAAGAACGGACCGCAGACAGGCATCGAAGGCCTAAAATAAAAAAATTGGGCTGGCTGTAGGCAATTTTAAATTGGTTCCAGGGGTACACGGGCAGCAGTGGTGTGGTCAGTGGAGGCATATTGTAAGGAGTGACCGCAGACAGGCATCGAAGGCCTAAAATAATAACACATGGCTGTAGGCAATTTTAAATTGGTTCCAGGGGTACACGGGCAGCAGTGGTGTGGTCAGTGGAGGCCTAGTGGAAGGAGTGACCGCAGACAGGCATCGAAGGCCTAAAATAAAAAAATTGGGCTGGCTGTAGGCAATTTTAAATTGGTTCCAGGGGTACACGGGCAGCAGTGGTGTGGTCAGTGGAGGCCTAGTGGAAGGAGTGACCGCAGACAGGCATCGAAGGCCTAAAATAATAACACATGGCTGTAGGCAATTTTAAATTGGTTCCAGGGGTACACGGGCAGCAGTGGCCTGGTCAGTGTAGTAGTAGTAGAAAGAACGGACCGCAGACAGGCATCGAAGGCCTAAAATAAAAAAATTGGGCTGGCTGTAGGCAATTTTAAATTGGTTCCAGGGGTACACGGGCAGCAGTGGTGTGGTCAGTGGAGGCCTAGTGGAAGGAGTGACCGCAGACAGGCATCGAAGGCCTAAAATAAAAAAATTGGGCTGGCTGTAGGCAATTTTAAATTGGTTCCAGGGGTACACGGGCAGCAGTGGTGTGGTCAGTGGAGGCCTAGTGGAAGGAGTGACCGCAGACAGGCATCGAAGGCCTAAAATAAAAAAATTGGGCTGGCTGTAGGCAATTTTAAATTGGTTCCAGGGGTACACGGGCAGCAGTGGTGTGGTCAGTGGAGGCATATTGTAAGGAGTGACCGCAGACAGGCATCGAAGGCCTAAAATAATAACACATGGCTGTAGGCAATTTTAAATTGGTTCCAGGGGTACAAGGGCAGCAGTGGTGTGGTCAGTGGAGGCATATTGTAAGGAGTGACCGCAGACAGGCATCGAAGGCCTAAAATAAAAAAATTGGGCTGGCTGTAGGCAATTTTAAATTGGTTCCAGGGGTACACGGGCAGCAGTGGTGTGGTCAGTGGAGGCCTAGTGGAAGGAGTGACCGCAGACAGGCATCGAAGGCCTAAAATAATAACACATGGCTGTAGGCAATTTTAAATTGGTTCCAGGGGTACACGGGCAGCAGTGGCCTGGTCAGTGTAGTAGTAGTAGAAAGAACGGACCGCAGACAGGCATCGAAGGCCTAAAATAAAAAAATTGGGCTGGCTGTAGGCAATTTTAAATTGGTTCCAGGGGTACACGGGCAGCAGTGGTGTGGTCAGTGGAGGCCTAGTGGAAGGAGTGACCGCAGACAGGCATCGAAGGCCTAAAATAAAAAAATTGGGCTGGCTGTAGGCAATTTTAAATTGGTTCCAGGGGTACACGGGCAGCAGTGGTGTGGTCAGTGGAGGCCTAGTGGAAGGAGTGACCGCAGACAGGCATCGAAGGCCTAAAATAAAAAAATTGGGCTGGCTGTAGGCAATTTTAAATTGGTTCCAGGGGTACACGGGCAGCAGTGGTGTGGTCAGTGGAGGCCTAGTGGAAGGAGTGACCGCAGACAGGCATCGAAGGCCTAAAATAATAACACATGGCTGTAGGCAATTTTAAATTGGTTCCAGGGGTACACGGGCAGCAGTGGTGTGGTCAGTGGAGGCATAGTGGAAGGAGTGACCGCAGACAGGCTTCGAAGGCCTAACATAACAAAAATGTCAATACAATGGTATTGTCAGTGGCAGGCATTGAAGGATGTCAGCGCATAGACTAAACATTGGTGGAGCTGTGAGATAATTTTGCAAGTGGTAGAGCACTGTTTGAGCTGGGGGGGGAGGGGAACTGTCTTGTGGCCGGCGGTACAGGCCCAGGGCCCCTCATATTACAACGGTGTGTCTGACGTTGGGTGCGCACCACCACCGCCAGAGACACTTTATTGTACTGTGGCAGTGCCATCGACCAAAAGCGGGCACACCCACCTCTTCAGACAAACAGCACTCTCACGGGTGCTGTCGCCAAGTGTCGATACCACGGCCCCGTGTGGGGAGTTTGGCCATTTAGTGAGGTGTAAACATGTCGTATGCTGGACAATCAGGTGCAGAAAATTACGAGATTGGAAAAGGCATTCAGAATAGTCCACAGGCAAGACCTTTTCATAGGAAAGCTAGGTGTCAGCCGGGCAAGGTGGGGCAAAAGATTTCGAAATCCAGTTGTGGTTCATTTTAATGAAGGTTAGATCATCTACATTTTGGGTAGCCAGACAAGTCCTTTTTTCTGTTAGTATTGAACCTGCAGCACTGAATACTCTTTCTGATAGGACACTAGCTGCCGGGCAAGCAAGCTCCTGCAATGCATATTCTGCCAATTCTGGCCAGGTGTCTAATTTTGATGCCCAGTAATCAAATGGGAATGACGGTTGAGGGAGAACATCGATAAGGGATGAAAAATAGTTTGTAACCATACTGGACAAATGTTGTCTCCTGTCACTTTGAATTGATGCTGCAGTACCTGTCCTGTCTGCGGTCATAGCAAAATCACTCCACAACCTGGTCAGAAAACCCCTTTGGCCAACGCCACTTCTGATTTCTGCCCCTCTAACTCCTCTGGTCTGCTGGCCCCTGCAGCTCGTGTGAGAACGACCACGGGCGCTGTGTGCAGGGAATGCCAGAAGCAAACGGTCAACAAGAGTTGATTGTTTGGTTGCTAATATTAGTTCCAAGTTCTCATGTGGCATTATATTTTGCAATTTGCCTTTATAGCGAGGATCAAGGAGGCAGGCCAACCAGTAATCGTCATCGTTCATCATTTTAGTTATGCGTGTGTCCCTTTTGAGGATACGTAAGGCATAATCCGCCATGTGGGCCAAAGTTCCAGTTCTCAAATCTGCGGTTGTGCTTGGTTGAGGGGCAGTTTCAGGCAAATCCACGTCACTTGTGTCCCTCCAAAAACCAGAACCCGGTCTTGCCACGCCACCAATTTCCAGTGGCCCCGGAAAAGCTTCCTCATTAAAAATATAATCATCCCCATCATCCTCCTCGTCCTCCTCCTCCTCTTCGCCCGCTAACTCTTCCTGTACACTGCCCTGGCCAGACAATGGCTGACTGTCATCAAGGCTTTCCTCTTCCTCAGCTGCAGACGCCTGATCCTTTATGTGCGTCAAACTTTGCATCAGCAGACGCATTAGGGGGATGCTCATGCTTATTATGGCGTTGTCTGCACTAACCAGCCGTGTGCATTCCTCAAAACACTGAAGGACTTGACACATGTCTTGAATCTTCGACCACTGCACACCTGACAACTCCATGTCTGCCATCCTACTGCCTGCCCGTGTATGTGTATCCTCCCACAAAAACATAACAGCCCGCCTCTGTTCGCACAGTCTCTGAAGCATGTGCAGTGTTGAGTTTCACCTTGTTGCAACGTCTATGATTAGGCGATGCTGGGGAAGGTTCAAAGAACGCTGATAGGTCTGCATACGGCTGGAGTGTACGGGCGAACGGCGGATATGTGAGCAAAGTCCACGCACTTTGAGGAGCAGGTCGGATAACCCCGGATAACTTTTCAGGAAGCACTGCACCACCAGGTTTAAGGTGTGAGCCAGGCAAGGAATGTGTTTCAGTTGGGAAAGGGAGATGGCAGCCATGAAATTCCTTCCGTTATCACTCACTACCTTGCCTGCCTCAAGATCTACAGTGCCCAGCCACGACTGCGTTTCTTTCTGCAAGAACTCGGACAGAACTTCCGCGGTGTGTCTGTTGTCGCCCAAACACTTCATAGCCAATACAGCCTGCTGACGTTTGCCAGTAGCTGCCCCATAATGGGAGACCTGGTGTGCAACAGTGGCAGCTGCGGATGGAGTGGTTGTGCGACTGCGGTCTGTGGACGAGCTATCGCTTCTGCAGGAGGACGAAGAGGAGGAGGAGGGGGTGCGAACGGCTACAGCCAACTGTTTCCTAGACCGTGGGCTAGGCAGAACTGTCCCAAACTTGCTGTCCCCTGTGGACCCTGCATCCACAACATTCACCCAGTGTGCCGTGATGGACACGTAACGTCCATGGCCATGCCTACTGGTCCATGCATCTGTTGTCAGGTGCACCTTTGTGCTCACAGATTGCCTGAGTGCATGGACGATGCGCTCTTTAACATGCTGGTGGAGGGCTGGGATGGCTTTTCTGGAAAAAAAGTGTCGACTGGGTAGCTCGTAGCGTGGTACAGCGTAGTCCATCAGGGCTTTGAAAGCTTCGCTTTCAACTAACCGGTAGGGCATCATCTCTAACGAGATTAGTCTAGCTATGTGGGCGTTCAAACCCTGTGTACGCGGATGCGAGGCTAAGTACTTCCTGTTTCTAACCATAGTCTCATGTAGGGTGAGCTGGACTGGAGAGCTGGAGATCGTGGAACTAGCGGGGGTGCCGGTGGACATGGCAGACTGAGAGACGGTGGGAGATGGTATTGTTGCCGCCGGTGCCCTAGATGCAGTGTTTCCTACTACGAAACTGGTGATTCCCTGACCCTGAATGCTTTGGCCTGGCAAAGAAACCTGCACAGATACTGCAGGTGGTGCGGAAAATGGTGGCCCTACACTGCCGGAAGGGATGTTGCGTTGCTGACTAGCTTCATTGGCCGAGGGTGCTACAACCTTAAGGGACGTTTGGTAGTTAGTCCAGGCTTGCAAATGCATGGTGGTTAAATGTCTATGCATGCAACTTGTATTGAGACTTTTCAGATTCTGTCCTCTGCTTAAGGTAGTTGAACATTTTTGACAGATGACTTTGCGCTGATCAATTGGATGTTGTTTAAAAAAATGCCAGACTGCACTCTTTCTAGCATCGGATACCTTTTCAGGCATTGCAGACTGAGCTTTAACCGGATGGCCACGCTGTCCTCCAACAGGTTTTGGCTTTGCCACGCGTTTTGGGCAAGATACGGGCCCGGCAGATGGAACCTGTTGCGATGTTGATGCCTGCTGCGGCCCCTCCTCCTCCGCTTCAGAACTGCTGCCGCCTGCACCCTGTTCCCCCAATGGCTGCCAATCGGGGTCAAGAACTCGGTCATCTATTACCTCTTCTTGTAGCTCGTGTGCAACTTCGTCTGTGTCACCGTGTCGGTCGGTGGTATAGCGTTCGTGATGGGGCAACATAGTCTCATCAGGGTCTGATTCTTGATCATTACCCTGCGAGGGCAATGTTGTGGTCTGAGTCAAAGGACCAGCATAGTAGTCTGGCTGTGGCTGTGCATCAGTGCACTCCATGTCAGATTCAACTTGTAATGGGCATGGACTGTTAACTGCTTCACTTTCTAAGCCAGGGACGGTATGTGTAAAGAGCTCCATGGAGTAACCCGTTGTGTCGCCTGCTGCATTCTTCTCTGTTGTTGTTTTTGCTGAAGAGGACAAGGAACATCCACTAACGACGCGCTGCTTTGACATTTACCAGTTTCACGAGAGGAGGCAAAAGAGCCAGAGGCTGAGTCAGCAAGATAAGCCAAAACTTGCTCTTGCTGCTCCGGCTTTAAAAGCGGTTTTCCTACTCCCAGAAAAGGGAGCGTTCGAGGCCTTGTGTAGCCAGACGACGAACCTGGCTCCACAGCTCCAGACTTAGGTGCAATATTTTTTTTCCCACGACCAGCTGATGCTCCACCACTACCACTACCCTCATTACCAGCTGACAATGAACGCCCCCGGCCACGACCTCTTCCACCAGACTTCCTCATTGTTTTAAAAACGTAACCAAACTAACGGTATTTGTTGCTGTCACACAACTTACACGGTGAGCTATAACTTCAGTATGATTTAGCTACCCCTTTACAGGTGAGTGAGACCACAACGAAAATCAGGCACAATGTTACACACTCTGTTGTTGGTGGCAACAAATGAGAGAGATGCCACACACGCAGGACTGTCACTGAAGCACAAATGTAAATATTAATCTCCCACTGATTTGATTTTTTTTTTTTTCAGGGAGACTTTAGGAAAAAAAAATAATAGAATAAAATGATTTTTTCAGGAAGAGTTTAGAAACCAAATAAAATAAAATTATTTTTTCAGGGAGAATTTAGAAAACAAATAAAACAAAAAAAGGCTTTCTATGGCCCACTGAGTGAGAGATGACGCACACAGGAGTCAGGAGTGGCACACAAGCCCAGAGGCCAATATTGTTCTCCCAATGATTGATGTAGTGATTTTTTCAGGTAGATTTTGGAACCCAAATCAAGCTAAAAAAATAATAGGCTTTCTATGGCCCACAATTGGAGAGAGAGAGAGAGATGGCACACCCAGGAGTCAAGACTGGCACACAAGCAGAAAGGGCAATATTAATCTCCCACTGATTTGATTTTTTTTTTTTTTTAGGGAGACTTTAGGAAAAAAAAATAATAGAATAAAATGATTTTTTCAGGAAGAATTTAGAAACCAAATAAAATAAAATGATTTTTTCAGGGAGAATTTAGAAAACAAATAAAACAAAAAAAGGCTTTCTATGGCCCACTGAGTGAGAGATGACGCACACAGGAGTCAGGAGTAGCACACAAGCCCAGAGGCCAATATTTATCTCCCACTGATTGATGTAGTGATTTTTTCAGGTAGATTTTGGAACCCAAATCAAGCTAAAAAAATAATAGGCTTTCTATGGCCCACAATTGGAGAGAGAGAGAGAGATGGCACACCCAGGAGTCAAGACTGGCACACAAGCAGAAAGGGCAATATTAATCTCCCACTGATTTGATTTTTTTTTTTTTTTCAGGGAGACTTTAGGAAAAAAAAAATAATAGAATAAAATGATTTTTTCAGGAAGAATTTAGAAACCAAATAAAATAAAATGATTTTTTCAGGGAGAATTTAGAAAACAAATAAAAGAAAAAATAGGCTTTCTATGGCCCACGGAGTGAGAGATGACGCACACAGGAGTCAGGAGTGGCACACAAGCCCAGAGGCCAATATTGTTCTCCCAATGATTGATGTAGTGATTTTTTCAGGTAGATTTTGGAACCCAAATCAAGCTAAAAAAATAATAGGCTTTCTATGACCCACAATTGGAGAGAGAGAGAGAGATGGCACACCCAGGAGTCAAGACTGGCACACAAGCAGAAAGGGCAATATTAATCTCCCACTGATTTGATTTTTATTTTTTTTTTCCAGGGAGACTTTAGAAAAAAAAAATAATAAAAAAAAAAATGTTTTTTTCAGGAAGAATTTAGAAACCAAATAAAATAAAAATGATTTTTTCAGGGAGAATTTATAAAATAAATAAAACAAAAAATAGGCTTTCTATGGCCCACTGAGTGAGAGATGACGCACACAGGAGTCAGGAGTGGCACACAAGCCCAGAGGCCAATATTTATCTCCCACTGATTGATTTATTGATTTTTTCAGGTAGAATTTAGAACCCAAATCAACCAAAAACATAAATAGGCTTTCTATGGCCCACTATTTGTGAGAGAGATGGCACGCTCAGGACTGGCACACAAGCCCAGAGGCCAATATTAATCTCCCACTTTTTATTTTTTTTCAGGGAAAATTTATAAACCCAATAAAAAAAATAATAAATAGGCTTTCTATGGCCTACTATCTGAGAGAGAGAGATGGCACGCATAGGACTGGCACACAAGCCCAAAGGCCAATATTAATCTCCCTTTTTTTTTTCAGGGAGAATTTATAAAACCAAAAAAATAAAAATAAATAGGCTTTCTATGGCCCACTATTTGTGAGAGAGATGGCACGCTCAGGACTGGCACACAAGCCCAGAGGCCAATATTAATCTCCCACTTTTTTTTTTTTTGTTCCAGGGAAAATTTATAAACCCAATAAAAAAAATAATAAATAGGCTTTCTATGGCCCACTATCTGAGAGAGAGAGATGGCACGCTTAGGACTGGCACACAAGCCCAAAGGCCAATATTAATCTCCCACTGATTGATTTATTGATTTTTTCAGGTAGAATTTAGAACCCAAATAAAGCAAAAAAAAAAAAATAGGCTTTCTATGGCCCACTGAGTGAGTGATGATGCACACAGGAGTCAGGAGTGGCACACAAGCCCTGAGGCCAATATTTTTCTCCCACTGATTGATGTAGTGATTTTTTCAGGTAGATTTTAGAACCCAAATCAAGCAAAAAAATAAATAGGCTTTCTATGGCCCACTGACTGAGAGATGGCACACACAGGGATGGCACTCTAGCAGAAATGTCAATCTTAATCTCCCACAAAAAAAAATAAATAAAAATAAAACAGGGAGTGTCCAACAATTACTATCTCCCTGCAGTAATCTCAGCCAGGTATGGCAGGCAGCAATAAGGAGTGGACTGATGCACAAATTAAATAAAAAGTGTGGACAAACAAAAAAGATAGCTGTGCAGAAAGGAAGGAACAAGAGGATTTGTGCTTTGAAAAAAGCAGTTGGTTTGCACAGCGGCGTACACACAGCAATGCAGCTATCAGGGAGCCTTCTAGGGCAGCCCAATGAGCTACAGCGCTGAGGGGAAAAAAAAAAAAAATGTAGCTTCCACTGTCCTTGCACACCGAAGGTGGTGTTGGGCAGTGGAAATCGCTACAGCACAAGCGATTTGGTGGGTAATGGACCCTGCCTAACGCTATCCCTGCTTCTGACGAAGCGGCAGCAACCTCTCCCTAAGCTCAGATCAGCAGCAGTAACATGGCGGTCGGCGGGAACGCCCCTTTATAGCCCCTGTGACGCCGCAGACAGCAAGCCAATCACTGCAATGCCCTTCTCTAAGATGGTGGGGACCAGGACCTATGTCATCACGCTGCCCACACTCTGCGTTTACCTTCATTGGCTGAGAAATGGCGCTTTTCGCGTCATTGAAACGCGACTTTGGCGCGAAAGTCGCGTACCGCATGGCCGACCCCGCACAGGGGTCGGATCGGGTTTCATGAAACCCGACTTTGCCAAAAGTCGGCGACTTTTGAAAATGAACGACCCGTTTCGCTTAACCCTACTAATAAGGTCTTACATTTCAAAATGTGGCATCCGAGGGGGCAGTGTGGATATTTAGCTGGTCCTGATGCAGGCAAGCCTGATGAAACAGCTGATTCTATAGAGAAGACCATGGCTACCAAGGCTTTTCCCAGTCACAAAACTTATGGCCCCTAATGGGGCACATAGACTGGGGTACTCATCACTTCTTCAGAATTCAAGGCTCTTGATTGGGAAAGACTGCAATATCATTTGTACGATTATAAAAATAACATAATTTCTACTTAGTTTGTTCTAAGTTAACAAATAACTTAACGTTTGCTCCAGACTAGCTGGATGACTTGTCAGCTCACCTACATATTTGTCATTTAATATCATGCTGCGGTAGTGTTTTTCAGAAGTTTGGAACGGAACATTCTTCTGTAGTTTTTCCTGGAAATGTATATTTTGTAGTTTGTGTCCATACACAATCCGACACTGTCAGCACTGACTGGAGAAGTCAAACTTCCTTCTCAGTCATATGTCTTCCCATATTTCTTTGTTGTCCAGTCTAAAATGATAAGACTGCTGTCACTCTGTATGACTGCAGAGATATGGATCCCCCACGCCAAGGATTCACCAGTTTCTGAGCCAGGAATGGCAGTGATGTATGCGATATAGGAACTCCTGGGCAGAGCCTCAACTAGATGGGGTACAGCCTCGCCCAATACAAGTTTATGGGGTGAGGCCACGTCCACAAGACGGGTTCTGGCCAGGAGTATGTATAACGCATACATCACCGTCATTCTCGGTTCAGAAAGCGGCAAATTCTAAGTGCACGCGCTGGGGGATTCATAAGTCTGCAGTCACACAAAGCAACTGCAGATTTATCAATTTAGATCGGACAACTCCTATGTCTAAATTTTAATCAAATTTCATCTTAACCTTTAGACCTTTAACTTAAGGTACCGTCACACTAAACGATATCGCTAGCGATCCGTGACGTTGCAGCGTCCTGGCTAGCGATATCGTTCAGTTTGACACACAGCAGCGATCAGGCCCCTGCTGTGATGTCGTTGGTCGCTGCAGAAAGTCCAGCACTTTATTTGGTCGCTGGACTTCCTGCTGACATCGCTGAATCGGCGTGTGTGACACCGATTCAGCGATGTCTTCACTGGTAACCAGGGTAAACATCGGGTTACTAAGTGCAGGGCCGCGCTTAGTAACCCGATGTTTACCCTGGTTACCAGCGTAAAAGTAAAAAAAAAAAACACTTCATACTTACCTTCCGCTGTCTGTCCCTCGGCGCTCTGCTTCTCTGCCCTGTGTAAGCCCAGCGGCCGGAAAGCAGAGCGGTGACGTCAGCTCTCCAGCGACCAAACAGCGACGCTGCAGCGATCCGGATCGTTGTCGGCATCGCTGCAGCGTCGCTCAGTGTGACGGTACCTTTAGTGCAAACTCTCCAAATAATCCAAACAAAAGTAAAGTTCTAAGCTTGGCAGGTCCTGTGCCAGAACGGCTGAATCACAAGAGTTGCACAATCTCACACTTGGATTGTTTTTTATCAGTAGAGTACAAAGTTTCTATACACGCTGATGACTGCTGTAACAAAGGCAAAGGCTATTTTCTTTTTTTATACCTGGTACTGAAGGATCTAATCAGGGGAAGAATAACTAAAGATTCTGTTTTCCTTATTAATATTACATTTTTTAGGTCTATTAGATTGTAAAGATTTGTAAATCATAAGCATGTCTTGAAACATAAAAATTGCTATTTATTATTATATGCCCCTTGACTATAAGTGTACGATTTTTTTATGAGACGATAATTCAGAGGTGTTTCACGATAATTTCATAGTAATGTATTAACTGTATCTAATCTTATCTTTACTAATATACAGCATGTATATACAGGGTGGGCCATTTATATGGATATACCTAAATAAAATGGGAACTGTTGGTGATATCAACTTCCTGTTTGTGGCACATTAGTATATGGGAGGGGTAAAAGTTTTCAAGATGGGTCATGACCATGGTGGCCATTTTAAAGTCGATCATTTTGGATCCAACTTTATTTTTTCCAGTGGGATGAGGGTCATGTGACACATCAAACTTATTGAGAATTTTACAAGAAAAACAATTATGTGCTTGGTTTTAACATAACTTTATTCTTTCATGAGTTATTTTCAAGTTTATGACCACTTATAAAAATGTGTTCAAAGTGCTGCCCATTGTGTTGGATTGTCAATGCAATTCTCTTCTCCCACTCTTGACACACTGATAGCAACACCTCAGAAGAAATGCTAGCACAGGCTTCCAGTATCCGTTGTTTCAGATGCTGCACATCTCGTATCTTCACAGCATAGACAATGACGCCAAAGATCAAAGTCTAAGGGGGTCAGATCGGGAGACCTTGGTGGCCATTCAACTGGCCCATGACGACCATCATGATGATGTGCTGCCCTCTTTCTGCATTGAAGATGGCACGTTCCCTGAGTTTTTCCAGCAAGATGGTGCATCACCACATAATGGCTGTTAGGTCTGATCATTCCTACATAAACAGTTTCCTGGAAAGTGAATTGGTCGTCATGGGCCAGTTGAATGGCCACCAAGGTCTCCTGATCTGACCCCCTTAGACTTTTATCTTTGGGGTCATCTGAAGGCAACTGTCTATGCTGTAAAGATACGAGATGTGCAGCGAATACTGGAAGCCTGTGCTAGCATTTCTTCTGTGGTGTTGCTTTCAGTGTGTCAAGAGTGGAAGAAGAGGGTTGCATTGACAATGACACCCAAGTGATGGGTGTCTCAATATGGAAACTGCTGCTGGTATCAACCTATTGCGCAGTACCACCAGCGGAACACTGTCGCACCACACACACACACACACTCTATACGCCATACGCACCACACACTCACACTCTCACATTCACACACACACAATCACACACGCAGCCTCTTGCGCGGCACCAGCGGAACACCGTCGCGAACACGCTGCCGCCGAGATCAGCGAAATGATTCACTGACTGCCGCCATCTTTGTACAGGAGGAGCGCATGCGCAGTTTTAATGTGACCGCCGCTGTCTGCACAAAGATGGTGGCGGTCTGATTTACTGTGCCTGTGCGAATTACGCGCAGGTACAGTGAATCATTCGGCTGGTCACGGCTGCAGATGCACGACGTGCCTACAGGCAGAGGAAGCCGGTCACATTAAGGGTATGTGCATACATTCAGGATTTTTCATGTTTTTTTCACATTTTTATCGTGATAAAAACGCATAAAAAAACGCATACATATGCATCCTATCATTTAGAATGCATTCCACAATTTTTGTGCACATGATGCACGCGGTAAAAAAAGCATCATGTTCATTAATTTTGTGGATTTTTTGCGTTTTTCCCGCTATCTAATGTATTGGGAAAGCTCCAGAAAAAAACGCAAAAAAATGCGTAAAAAACGCATGCGGATTTCAGAAATGTCCGGTTTTTGGCAGGAAATTTCTGAAAGAAATCCTGAACGTGTGCACATACCCTAAAGGGGTTTTCCCATGAACGAAAGTTCATTTTAAAAATTTACTGTGTCTGACCGCGTACAGAGCATACCACATCTCCTGGGCAGGGGAGGAAGCAAAAGACAATACTGACATTACAGCAGGGGATCATAGTGGATTCATTTTGTGAGGTAAAATATTTCACTGACTGTTTTTAAAA
Organism: Ranitomeya imitator; assembly: GCF_032444005.1. Lineage (NCBI taxonomy): Eukaryota > Metazoa > Chordata > Amphibia > Anura > Dendrobatidae > Ranitomeya > Ranitomeya imitator. The sequence goes on from NC_091285.1 coordinate 82,897,196, forward strand.
AATATTTTACCTCACAAAATGTATCCTCTGCGATCTCCTGCTGTAATGTCAATATTGTCTTTGAGGGGAGAACACAGCACAGGAAGGAGAGAGACAGGGGGGGATAGCACATGGGGTAGACAGATCAAAGAAGAGAGCACAGACGGGAGAAGTCAGCACATGGGGAAAGAGAAAGTGGATAGGTGGATGAGTGCATGGGGGGGAAAGATTCTCAATGCTGCAAAGCCTGCCCCCATCGCGACATTACCGCCCTCCCGATGCGATAGCATCGGGCCTCCATCTAGTATATATATATGTGTGTCTTGATGAATATTTCCTTTGAAAACGATGTGTTAATGACATTGAGAACTGCTGTATGTAAAAGATCATGTTAAAATTCCATTGCAATCGGATAACAATCGCAATGCATGCTTATAGATTGTAAGCTTGCGAGCAGGGACCTCACCTCTAATGTCACTGTTTAAATTGTCTAAACTTGTACTGAATTTATTGTCTGTACATGTCCCCGCTTAATTTTAAAGTGCTGCGGAATATGTTGGCGCTATATAAATGAAAATTATTATTATTATTATTATTAATGCACTCGGATGTAAATCAGTGTGAAAATCGCATTGTATTCGCATGACACTCGTATGTCACTCGCATGGCACTCATCTTGTTTTTTGGTCCATATTACGGAACTTTTTTTTTCTCGAATATGGGTACGAGCCCTTATTCTCATTTACACATGGAAACACGAGAAGCAATGGAATGAAACTGAAAGGGAGAAGATACAGATTAGGCTACGTTCACATTTGCGTTGTGCGATGTTGCGTCGGAGACGCAACGCACAACGCAAACAAAAACGCAACAAAACGCACGCTAAAACGCAGCGTTTTGCGACGCATGCGTCCTTTTTTGCCGAATTTTGGACGCAAAAAAAATGCAACTTGCTGCGTTTTCTGCGCCCTACGCTTGCGGCAAAAAAAACCGCATGCGTCGCAAAACGCAGCACAACGCATGTCCATGCACCCCCCATGTTAAATATAGGGGCGCATGACGCATGCGTCGCCGCAGCTGCGCCCGACGCAGCCCGGCAGAACGCAAATGTGAACGTAGCCTTTGATGTTAGAAAACTTTTTGACAGTGAGGGTGATCAATTTGTGGAACAGGCTGCCACGAGAGGTGGTGAGTTCTCCTTCAATGGAAGTCTTTAAACAGAGGCTAGACAGACATCTGTCTGAGATGGTTTAGTGAATGCTGCATTGAGCAGGGGGTTGGACATGATGACCCTGGAGGTTCCTTCCAACTCTAACATTCTATGATTCTATGAATGCTTTCTATATGATACTGAGCATGTAAAACATCCTACTAAGTTATCAGAGCTAAACTACTTCTTGAACTGCTAATAGTAATTTTCCACCTAACACATTACATATGATGACTTTGCAGAATTATTGAAATCACTTCCAACATGACAGACCTTTCACCTCTGAGCTACCTTCACATCTATTTACAGAAGTGGTTTCATGCCATATCCTTGCAGCTAACACCAACATTTAGGTCACCTACTGTATTCTCACCCATCCCTTGTAGATTGTGAGCCCTCGCGGGCAGGGTCCTCATTCCTCCTGTACCAGTTATGACTTGTATTGTTTAAGATTATTGTACTTGTTTTCATTATGTATACCCCTCCTCACATGTAAAGCGCCATGGAATAAATGGCGCTATAACAATAAATAATAATAATAATAATAATAATTTAGGTCATGTCCCTGCATAACATCGACTCGGTGTTTATTAGGCTTTATTCACACATCAATATTTTTGATCAGTATTTGATCAGTATTTTTATGTCAAAACCAGGAGTGTTTCTAAGACACAAAACAAGTGGCAATCTTTCAATTATAGTTTTTCTGTGTACGTTCTACTCCTGGTTTTGGCATACAAATACTGATGTAAAATACTGACCAAATGATGAGATGTGAATGAGGCCTTATACAGTGTTTTTTTTTCTGCAGAAAATAAACTGCATTTAACAATCCATGCAAATTGGAGGTACTTTAATGTGTGTTGTTATGTGTTTAACCATTTAGTAACCAATCCAATTTTAACCTTAATCACCATGCCAAATTTTGTCCAGTGACTAATGTCACTTTATATGTAGTAATAACTCTGGAGTGCTTCAATGTATCCCAGTGATTCTGAGAATCTTTTTTTTGTGACATATTGTACTTTATGTTAGTGGTAAATTTAGGAAATACAGGAAAATATCGGAATTCTAGATATAATTCATAAAATTTGCAATTTTCTAACTTTCAATCTTTATAGCCTCAAACCAATTAGTCATGTTGTACAAAATAATTAATAGATAACATGTCCTATAAGTCTACATTACATCTGGATCATTTTTAAAATGTAATTTTATCTTGTTAGGTTGTTAGAAGGGTTAAAAGTTTAGTAGAAATGTTTCATTTTTTCAAGAAATATACAACACCTGTTTCTTTAGGGACCTATTCAGATTTAAAGGGACTCTGTCACCTGAATTTGGAGGGAACAATCTTCAGCCATAGGGGCGGGGTTTTCGGGTGTTTGATTCACCCTTTCCTTACCCGCCGGCTGCATGCTGGCTGTAATATTGGATTGAAGTTCATTCTCTGTCCTCCGTAGTACATGCTTGCACAAGGCTGGCGCTGCTTCCTGTCCTGGCTGCACCTTCTGCTGTATGAGCGGTCACGTGGGGCCGCTCATTTACAGTGATTAATATGCGGCTCCACCCCTATGGGAGGTGGAGCCGCATATTCATGACTGTAATCGGCGGCACCACGTGACCGCTCATACAGTAGAAGGTGCGGCCAGGACAGGAAGCAGCTCCAGCCAGTGAGGGAGTCGGGTGAGTATTTTAAGAACAGCGGGCGGGCGCACAGGGGGTGGGGACATGGACCTTTATTTTAAACACGAGAAACAAAAAAAAAAGGATTTATCATATCTTCTTTACAGCAAACGCTGCTGCAGAGAAGATATGAATCGCGGCTTCAGCACTAGATGCAGGGGACAGCGCTAAACTTTAGCGCTGTCTTCTGCACGGTACGTGTGGTACCCAGTGGGCACACGGGCGGCACACGTGTGCCACACTGATGTGCCACAGAAACGCACGGGCACACGGACACGGATAATTCCGGTACCGATTTTTCCGGTATTGGAATTATCTGGACGTGTGGGACTGCCCTTAGCCCCAATTTTTTCACTTTAACAAGGAATATCACGAGAAAATGGAGCACACAATCTGTTACATAGTTCCTTATGGGCATGCTTATACCCCATATGTTGTCGGAACCCTCTGTTTGGACAAACGGCAGGGATTGGAAGGTAAGGAGCACCATCGGAACTTTGGAACTAAATTAGATTTGGGTGCCATGTCGCAATTGCATGGCTCCTAAGAGGCCTTAACAGCAGAAATAACCCCATTATGGAAACTACACCCCTCAGATATTTTATTCAGGGGTGCAGTTCTACACAGAATTTGATAACATGGTTCAACATATTGAAAATTTAGTTTTTGTTTTTTTTCACAAAAATGTTGCCTTAGCCCCAACATTTTCACTTTTGCAAGAAATAAAATAAAAAAGTGGACTTTAATGTTTGTTATCCACTTTATTCTCAGGGTGGCAATACCCTACATGTAGTTAAAAAGTTCTGCTTTTAACACACGGCAGGGTTTGGAAAGGAAGAAGCGTCATTTGGTATTTTGAATGTAAATTTGGCTAGAGTAGATTGCAGACACCATGTCTTTTTTACAGAGCCTGACATACCAGAACAGCCGAAATCCCCACATTTTGACCCATTTTTAAAAACTACATCCATAAAGGAATTCATCTAGAAGTGTGTTGATGTTGTTGTAATTGTAGATGCTTCACAGAACTTTTTAAAATGTGAATGAAAAATGAAAATTACTTCCTTTTCTCCTAAAATGTTGTTTTAGCCCAAAATTCGTAATTTTCACAATGAATAATAGGGAAAAAAAGGACACCATAATTTGTTATGCAATTTCTTCCAAATACAATGATACCCTATTTATGGTCAAAAACTACTATTTGGGCAGATGACAAGCCTTGGAAAGGAAAGAGTGCCATTTGATTTTTGGAGTTTAAATTTGTCTGGAATAGACACATTTCACAATTGCAGCGCCCCTGGCATGCCAAAACAGCACAAATCCCATCACAAGTGACCACATTTTGGAAACTAGACCCCTCAAGGAATTCATCTAGGGGTTTACTGGGTATTTTCAACCTACAGGTGATTCATGAATTTTATAATATTTAGATGTGAAAACAAATTTTTTTATTTTTTTCTACTAAAAATACTATTTTAGCACCAAATTTATAACTTTCTTAAGGGGTAATAGGAGAAAATGGACCCCATATTTTGTTATGCAATTTTATGTGATTGTACAATACTGTTTGACAACACGGCAGGGATCAGATGATAAAGAGCGCTACTTGGTTTTTATCGAGCAGATTTCATTTGAATAGATTGTGGGCTCCATTAGCCGAGACCCTGACATGCCAGAACAGCAGAAACCACCACAAGTGACCCTATATTGGAAACTTCCCAGCTAAAAGAATTCTAGGGGTGTCATGAACATTTTGAACATACAGGTGCCTCACAGAATTTTATAACATTGGCAAATGGAAATATAACATTTTAGTGGTAAAAATTATTATTTTTTTATTAGCTGTAAATTTGTTAATTACACAAGGGGTAATAAGTGAAATTGGACCCCACAATTTATTGTGCAATTTCTCTCGAACATGGTGATACCACATATGTTGTCAGAAAATACTGTTTGGCCACACTTCAGAGCTGAGATGGAAGGAACGCGATTTGGCTTTTGGAGCCCTCAAATAGTTTGCTGGAGACATTCGAGGAGCTCCTAAGGTGCCAGAACAGGAGAAAAAAAACAAAAAGTGACCCCATTGTAGAAACTGCACCTCTCAATGAATTCATCTACAGCGGCAGTGACTATTTTTTAACATCCACGCAAGGCTTTTTTTCTGGAAAATCTGAAATATGTCAAGTTAGTGCCCATACAAATTGTAGGTAAGTCTGCAGTCCATGTCTTTAGTCTGGAAATGCAGCTTCCATTGCGGCATCCCCGTAGTGAATTACTGCTGGGTCTTGGGGCTGCAGATCTGTGAGTCCTGTCATTGTGAATAATTTTAGGTTCTTTGGACTGGTCAGGGGAAACTAGCTTCCGAGTGAAGTGGCAGCCCGTTTTGTGCTTGATTGTCATCTTGGGGAGATCAGCAGCTCTCTGGCTTGTGGAGCCCAGCTGCTTACTGGGCTTGGGGGTTAAAACGATTATTAATCCTTGCTGAACAGATATATTTTCTGGTATTCTCTTCAGGCATGATCCTGTAAGTTTTCCAAATTCAATGTGTTGAAGTAATCCACTTAGAAGCAGAAAGTAGCTTATTTGGAAATAAACAGAGTTGCTCAGAAAAACACATCCTCCTCTGTCCTCCAGCAAGCCATTCCCCTGGAGATGAACTTGCCAGGACGACTCTGAATATCAAGAGGAACATTTTAAGACCTGGATGACCCTGCTATGTGGAGGCCCTTGTTTTTGCATCGCTTTATTCTGAGAGCTATAACTTTTTTATTTTTGCGCTGTATGGTGGCTCGTTTTTTTGCAGGACAAGATGACGTTTTCAGCAGTACCATGTTTATGTCTGTCTTTTTGATCGCGTGTTATTCCACTTTTTGTTTGGCGGTATGATGATAAAGCATTGGGGGACTCCTTTCATGTCCATGGTGACCAGGAAGCTATGTAAGCTGCTCCACATTAAACAGCTCTGCACGTCGGTGTGCCACCCACAAACCGACGGGTTGGTGGAGAGGTTTAACAAGACCCTCAATGCCGTGCTCGAAAAGGTGATCTCCAAGGATAGGAGGGATTGGGACATGTTATTGCCCTATCTAATGTTCGCTATTCATGAGGTACCACAGGTTTCTCACTGTTTGAGCTATTGTATGGCAGGCATCCGAGGGGACTGCTCAACATAGCTAAGGAGACATGGGAACAGGAGCCAACTCCGTATCGGAGTGTGATTGAGCACGTGGCGAGCATGCAGGACCGGATTGAGGCTGTCAGGCCCATAGTCAAGGAGCATCTGTTGGATGCCCAGGTCGCGCAGACCCGTATGTATCATAGAAGAGCCACGGTCAGGACCTTTAATGAAGGGGACCGGGTGTTGGTACTGGTGCCCACCACAGACAGTAAGCTCATGGCCAAGTGGCAAGGGCCATATGAGATATGGGGAAAGTTGGGAGAAGTGAATTAAAGAGTGTACCAACCCGGAAAGAGGAAATCTGAGCAACTGTACCATGTCAACCTGCTAAAAGCCTGGAAGAACCGGGAATGTTTGGTTACTGAGGCGACTCCGGTCGTGCCAATGGAGAACCCTCTGTCCCTGGCCAAGGACGCGGCCGGGGGCTAGGTTAAAATAAATGACGCTCTCACCAACAAGCAGCGATGGAAGGCTCGGGTTCTGGTGCAACAGAATACAGACGTATTCTCAGAGGTGCCGGGGCAGACCTCAGTGATCCAGTATGACAGTGTTACCGAGCCTCAGGTAAGGGTACGGACAAAACCATACCGAGTGCCAGAAGCCCGGAGAATTGAGAGAGTGGGGGAGGCCCAGTACTTCACCACACTCGATCTCACCAAAGGTTACTGGCAGGTCCCGTTAATAGAATCGGAGAAAGAAGAGACCGCTTTTATAACATCAGACGGTCTCTATCACTATATCGTCTTGCCTTTTGGGTTACATGGGGCTCTGGCCACATTCCAGAGGCTGATGGATATAGTGTTACAGCCTCATCGGAAATACGTGTTGGCATATTTAGACGACATAGTCATGTTTAGTGTAGATTAGAATTGGCACCTGTCCCAGGTACAAGCAGTGCTGGAGTCTCTCATAGCGGGGTTAACAGTGAAGCCAAAGAAATGCTCGAAAGGACTCACGGAAGCCCAGTACTTAGGTTACGTGATCGGCCGCGGGGTTATCAAACCCCAAGTAAACAAAATTGAGGCGATTCAAAACTAGCCCAAGTCATTAAATACCAAACAGGTGCGCCCATGTAAAAGGGAAATTGAATAAAGTTTATGTTCATGATGCCACCTGTGGTATTCGGTCAGTGGAGACCGACGCTGCTTAAAGGGGTCCTCTGGAGTGATGTTATGGCAGCTAAGATGGTAGAACTTCCCACAAGTGAAGTAGGTCCTCAGGGCTTCCGGTGTGTAGATGGAAGATGGTGAATGGTACAGTAAAGAACGAGGACACAGGTTTGCAGTCTCTTTACCTGGTTTACTGCAGACTTCAGGCAGCCACAGTCCAGGGTACCAGATCACAGGATAGGTAGAGTCCGGCCGGCTTGAAAGCAAATCCAGAGTTCCCCTTTACCAGGTGGAGATAAAAGCCTTCCTCTAGCGCGGTGGTGTTGTAGTCCCTTACTGTCATGATCCCAATGGCAGGGGATCACAAAAGGACAAGCACAAAAAACAAAACAAGCTCTAGGGTGATGGAAACTGAGCTGACCGCGATCCTGAACCTCAACACACAACTAGCTGTAGCCGGGGAACGTGTCTACGATGATTCTAGACGTCTCGCGCCAGCCGAAGAACTAACTTTCCCTATTAGAAGAAACACAGACCTCTCTTGCCTCCAGAGAAACACCCCACAGAAATAGCAGCCCCCCACATGTAATGACGGTGAAATGAGAGGAAAGCACATACGTAGTTATGAAAACAGATTCAGCAAAATGAGGCCCGCTAAAGCTAGATAGCAGAGGATACAAAAGTGAACTGCGCGGTCAGCGAAAAACCCTACAAAAAACCATCCTGAAATTACTTGAACTCATGTTCCAACTCATGGAACATGAGGAGTAATATCAGCCCACTAGAGCAACCAGCAAAAAGGAATCACATATCTGCAAGCTGGACTAAGACAAAAATTAAGCAAAACGTGGAACAGGAAAATCAAACACTTAGCTTGTCCTGAAGAATACAGAAGCGGGAAGCAGAGGTAACAAGACACACTGATTACATTGATAGCCGGCGAGGAAATGACAAGAAAGCCAGGTTAAATAGGAAACTCCCATATCCTGATAGAACAGGTGGACACCAGAGATCGCAGAGAACACAAGTCACCCAGTACCATCTGTAACCACCAGAGGGAGCCCAAAAACAGAATCCACAACAGTACCCCCCCCTTGAGGAGGGGTCACCGAACCCTCACGAGAACCACCAGGGCGACCAGGATGAGCCCTATGAAATGCACGGACCAAATCAGCAGCATGAACATCAGAGGCAACCACCCAAGAATTATCCTCCTGACCATAACTCTTCCACTTGACCAAATATTGGAGTTTCCGTCTGGAAACACGAGAATCCAAGATCTTCTCCACAACATACTCCAATTCTCCCTCCACCAGCACCGGAGCAGGAGGCTCAAGCGAAGGAACAACAGGTACCTCATACCTCCGCAACAACGACCGATGGAACACATTATGAATAGCAAACGATGCCGGGAGATCCAAACGAAACGACACAGGGTTAAGAATTTCCAAGATCCTATAGGGACCGATGAACCGAGGCTTGAACTTAGGAGAAGAGACCTTCATAGGAACAAAACGAGAAGACAACCACACCAAGTCCCCAACACGAAGTCGAGGACCCACGCGGCGACGGCGATTAGCAAACTGCTGAGCCCTCTCCTGGGACAACTTCAAATTATCCACCACATGACTCCAAATCTGATGCAACCTATCCACCACCATGTCCACTCCAGGACAATCAGAAGGCTCCACCTGACCAGAGGAAAAACGAGGATGAAACCCCGAATTACAAAAGAAAGGAGAAACCAAGGTAGCAGAACTAGCCCGATTATTAAGGGCAAATTCGGCAAGCGGCAAAAAGGTAACCCAGTCATCTTGATCAGCAGAAACAAAACACCTTAAATAAGTTTCCAAGGTCTGATTAGTTCGTTCCGTCTGGCCATTCGTCTGAGGATGGAATGCAGACGAAAAGGACAAATCAATGCCCATCTTAGCACATAACGTCCGCCAAAATCTAGACACAAACTGGGATCCCCTGTCAGAAACGATGTTCTCCGGAATCCCATGCAAACGAACCACGTTCTGAAAAAACAGAGGGACCAACTCAGAGGAGGAAGGCAACTTAGGCAAGGGTACCAGATGAACCATCTTAGAAAAGCGGTCACACACAACCCAGATGACGGACATTTTTTGAGAGACAGGGAGATCCGAAATAAAGTCCATGGAAATGTGCGTCCAAGGCCTCTTCAGAATAGGCAAAGGTGACAACAATCCACTGGCCCGAGAACAGCAAGGCTTAGCCCGAGCGCAAACTTCACAAGACTGCACAAAAGAACGCACATCCCTCGACAAGGAAGGCCACCATAAAAGACCTGGCCACCAAGTCTCTAGTACCAAATATTCCAGGATGACCTGCCAACGCAGAAGAATGGACCTCGGAGATGACTCTACTGGTCCAATTATCCGGAACAAACAGTCTTTCAGGCGGACAACGATCAGGTTTATCCGCCTGAAACTCCTGCAAAGCACGTCGCAAGTCTGGGGAGACAGCCGACAAAATCACCCCATCCCTAAGGATACCAGTGGGCTCAGAATTTCCAGGGGAGTCAGGCACAAAACTCCTAGAAAGAGCATCCGCCTTCACATTCTTTGAACCTGGCAGGTATGAAACCACAAAATCGAAACGGGAGAAAAACAGTGACCAACGAGCCTGTCTAGGATTCAGACGCTTGGCAGACTCAAGGTAAATCAGATTTTTGTGATCAGTCAAGACCACCACACGATGTCTAGCACCCTCAAGCCAATGATGCCACTCCTCAAATGCCCACTTCATGGCCAAAAGCTCCCGATTACCAACATCATAATTCCGCTCAGTGGGCGAAAACTTTCTAGAAAAGAACGCACATGGCTTCATCACTGAGCAATCGGAGCTTCTCTGTGACAAAACCGCCCCCGCTCCAATCTCGGAAGCATCAACCTCAACCTGAAAAGGAAGCGAAACATCTGGCTGACGCAACACAGGAGCAGAAGAAAACCGGCGCTTAAGTTCCTGAAAGGCCTCCACAGCCGCAGGAGACCAATCAGCAACATCAGCACCCTTCTTAGTCAAATCCGTCAAAGGCTTAACAACACTAGAAAAATTAGTTATGAAACGACGATAAAAATTAGCAAAGCCCAAGAACTTCTGTAGACTCTTAAGAGATGTAGGCTGCGTCCAGTCACAAATAGCCTGAACCTTGACGGGATCCATCTCAATAGTAGAAGGGGAAAAAATATACCCCAAAAAAGACATCTTCTGGACTCCAAAGAGACACTTTGAACCTTTTACAAACAAAGAATTGGCCCGCAGGACCTGAAACACCTTCCTGACCTGCTGAACATGGGACTCCCAGTCATCCGAAAAAACCAAAACATCATCCAAATACACAATCATAAATTTATCCAGATATTCACGGAAAATATCGTGCATAAAGGACTGGAAGACAGAAGGAGCATTAGAAAGTCCAAAAGACATCACCAAATACTCAAAATGGCCCTCAGGCGTATTAAATGCGGTTTTCCACTTATCACCCTGCTTTATCCGCACAAGATTATACGCACCCCGAAGATCAATCTTAGTGAACCATTTAGCCCCCTTAATGCGAGCGAACAAATCAGTCAACAATGGCAAAGGATACTGATATTTAACTGTAATCTTATTCAAAAGACGGTAATCTATACAAGGCCTCAAGGAACCATCTTTTTTGGCCACAAAAAAAAAACCTGCTCCCAAAGGGGACGAAGATGGACGGATATGTCCCTTTTCCAAGGACTCCTTAACATAATCCCGCATAGCAGTATGCTCTGGCACTGACAGATTGAACAAACGACCTTTAGGAAATTTACTGCCAGGAATCAAATTATAGCACAATCGCAATCCCTGTGAGGAGGAAGCGAATTGAGCTTAGGCTCCTCAAAAACATCCCGATAATCAGACAAAAATACCGGAACCTCAGAAGGAGTAGATGAAGCGATAGAAATCGGAGGTGCATCATCATGAACCCCCTGACATCCCCAGCTTAACACAGACATCGTTTTCCAGTCCAAGACTGGGTTATGAGTTTGTAACCATGGCAGACCAAGCACTAAGACATCATGTAAATTATACAGTACCAGGAAGCGAATCACCTCCTGATGAACGGGAGTCATACGCATGGTCACTTGTGTCCAGTACTGAGGTTTATTCATAGCCAAAGGTGTAGAGTCAATTCCTTTCAAAGGAATAGGGACTTCCAGAGGCTCCAGACTAAACCCACAGCGGTTGGCAAATGACCAATCCATAAGACTCAGGGCAGCGCCTGAATCCACATAGGCATCGACGGAAATGGCTGATAATGAACAAATCAGAGTCACAGACAGAATGAACTTAGACTGTAAAGTACTAATGGCAACAGACTTATCAACCTTTTTTGTGCGTTTAGAGCATGCTGATATAACATGAGCTGAATCACCACAATAAAAACACAACCCATTTTTCCGCCTATAGTTTTGCCGTTCACTTCTGGACTGAATTCTATCACATTGCATTGTCTCAGGTGCCTGTTCAGAAGACACCGCCAAATGGTGCACAGGTTTGCGCTCCCGTAAGCGCCGATCAATCTGAATAGCCATAGTCATAGACTCATTCAGACCTGTAGGCGCAGGGAACCCCACCATGACATCTTTAATGGCCTCAGAAAGGCCATCTCTGAATCTTGCAGCCAGGGCGCACTCATTCCACTGAGTAAGCACCGACCATTTCCGAAATTTCTGACAATATATTTCTGCTTCATCTTGCCCCTGAGAGAGAGCCAATAAAGCTTTTTCAGCCTGAATCTCTAGGTTAGGTTCCTCATAGAGCAAACCCAATGCCAGAAAAAACGCATCCACATTGAGCAACGCAGGATCCCCTGGTGCCAATGCAAATGCCCAATTCTGAGGGTCACCCCGCAGGAAAGATATAACAATCTTGACTTGCTGAGCAGGGTCTCCAGAAGAGCGAGATTTCAAAGAAAGAAACAACTTGCAATTGTTCCTAAAATTCAGAAAACTAGATCTATCTCCTGTGACAAAACACTCTGGGATCGCCTTTGCTGGGGTCAAAGGACACGTGGTTTGTGCATTGAATCTGAGGCGTACAGCAGGTTTCTGAGCAGGCTGACCTCAGGTCAGATTTATTAACGTGAAAGCAACACAAAAAACAAAACATAAAAATAAACCCTAGCCTGTCCGGCACTAACTAAACAAATACGTTGCTATCTCAACAACTGGGGGGGCTTCTCCCACCCAGCTAACATCATACAGATCTTGAGCAGAGCTCTTCACTCACGTTTGTCTCACACAGGCAGGCAATCTGTGTGCCCCAGGCAGACACTGGAAACACCCAGCTGGTCATCTTTTATTCCTGCAATCATTAACCCATTAGCACCCTGAAGATACTGAGTGGCCTAATTCACATAGGACAAACACCTGGGTGAGATATACCTGCCTCCATCTACCACACCAGCATGAGTCTTACATATCCCCCCCCCTTGCTCAGACCACTCCGGTCGAGCAAGAACACTTTTGAAACAGTGCACTCGGGATAGGGCATCGGCGTTCCCCATCTGCACCCCAGGTCGGTGCTCCACCGTAAAAGAGTAAGCCTGCAGGGCAAGGAACCACCTGGTTACCCGACTATTACGGTCCTTGTGGAGGTGCATCCACTTGAGAGGGGCATGGTCTGTGACCAGCCTAAACTTCCTACCAGCCAGGTAATACTTGAGGGAGTCGAGAGCCCATTTAATGGCTAGGCACTCTTTTTCAACCACGGCATACCTCTGCTCATGTACATTCAGTTTCCGACTGAGATAGAGGACCGGGTGTTCGACTCCGTCCCTCACCTGGGAAAGTACAGCTCCGACACCAGTATCAGAGGCATCAGTTTGTACCACAAACTCGCTGCTGAAATCAGGAGTCACTAGTACGGGCTGAGAGCACAAAGCCCATTTCAGGCTGTGGAAGGCCTCTTCAGCAGCTGAGGTCCATTTTACCATGACGGAACCCTTCCCCTTGGTAAGATCCGTCAAGGGAGTAGCCATGGCTGCAAAATTGGGTATGAACCGGCGATAATAGCCGGCAATCCCCAGGAAAGCCTGCACTTGTTTCTTGTTCACTGGTTGTGGCCAGCCCTGAATTGCCTGTATTTTGTCGATCTGGGGTTTAACCACTCCACGGCCAATCACGTAGCCCAAGTATCGGGCTTCTTCAAGCCCGATGTGGCATTTCTTGGGGTTTGCCGTTAAACCTGCATCTCGCAGGTCATCAATCACGGCTTGTACCTTCTGGAGATGAGTTTCCCAGTCCATGCTGTAAATTACGATGTCATCCAGGTAGGCAGAAGCGTACTGTCTGTGAGGCCTCAAGACTCGATCCATCAATCTCTGGAACGTTGCGGGAGCTCCGTGAAGTCCAAACGGCATATAGACATACTGGAACAGACCTTCCGGTGTAGCAAATGCCGTCTTCTCTCTGGCCGCCTCGGCCAGAGGAATCTGCCAGTACCCCTTTGTTAAATCCAGGGTCGTAATGTATCGGGCTTTACCAAGCCGGTCGATCAACTCATTGACCCGGGGCATAGGGTACGCATCAAATTTAGAAACTGCATTCAGTTTCCTAAAGTCATTACAAAACCGGATGGAGCCATCCGGTTTAGGTATCAACACAATTGGACTGGACCAGGCGCTGTGTGACTCCTCAATGACTCCTAAGTCCAACATTGCCATCACTTCCCGGGAGACGGCTTCACGGCGGGCTTCCGGAATCCGGTAGGGCTTCACATGAACAGTGACGCCAGGCTCTGTGACAATCTCATGTTTCACCAACTTCGTCCGGCCAGGTTTTTCGGAGAAAAACTGTCGGTTCTGTAACAAAAATTGCTTAACCTCAGATTTTTGTCGTTCTGAGAGAGTCTCAGCAACCTGCACCTCTGGTACAGTAGGTGAACAAACCGGACGGGGCAGATCCGCCGTTAGGGCAGAGCGGTCTTTCCAGGATTTTATCAGATTCACATGATAAATCTGTTCCGGTTTTCTCTTACCCGGCTGGTACACTTTATAGTTCACTTCACCAACTCTTTCTCGGACCTCAAATGGGCCCTGCCATTTCGCCAGGAATTTACTATCCACCGTAGGGATTAGGACCAACACCCTATCGCCGGGTGCAAATGTACGGACCTTAGCGCCTCTATCATAACTTTGACTCTGTGCTCCCTGGGCCTGTAACATATGGTCCCTAACAATGGGCATGACAGCGGCAATACGATCCTGCATTTGTGTTACATGGTCGATCACCGTTTTAAAGGGAGTGACTTGACCTTCCCAGGTTTCTTTTGCGACGTCCAGCAGTCCCCGGGGACGACGGGCGTACAACAGTTCGAAAGGCGAAAATCCTGTGGAAGACTGGGGAACTTCCCTAATGGCAAACAGCAAATAGGGTAACAAGTAATCCCAGTTCTTCCCATCTTTGTCTATCGCCTTCCGGAGCATCTGTTTTAAGGTTTTGTTGAAGCGCTCAACCAGGCCATCTGTTTGAGGGTGATAGACAGACGTACGCAACGGGTCTATTTGTAAGAGCCTGCAGAGCTCCTTCATTACCCTCGACATAAAGGGAGTCCCCTGGTCGGTGAGTATCTGTTTTGGAATTCCCACCCGACTAAACACTTGTACCAATTCCTTGGCGATCGTCTTGGTAGCTGTGTTACGCAAAGGGACGGCTTCCGGGTAACGAGTGGCATAGTCCACGATGACGAGGATATGTTGGTGCCCACGTGCGGATCGGGGAAGGGGCCCAACCAAATCCATCCCAATTCTCTCAAAAGGGACCCCGATGATAGGAAGGGGTACCAAAGGGCTACGGAACTGAGATTTAGGGGCCGCGATTTGGCACTCTGGACAGGACTCACAATAGTTACGCACATCACAATGTATTCCAGGCCACACAAAACAATGCAATATCCTTTCTGTGGTTTTCTGTACCCCCAGATGTCCCCCCATTATATGTCCGTGGGCCAAATCCAGTACCTTCCGCCGATAAGGTTTGGGTACCACTAACCGTTGCACTGTGTCTTCCCCTTTTTTTTCTACCTGGTAGAGCAAATCATTTTCAAGAACCATATACGGGTACGCTAGCCTAGTGTCAGGTTCTACGGGTACCCCATCTATCATTTTTACATTTTTCCTAGCCGGAGTCAGGGTAGGATCTTTCATTTGCTCGCTGTGGAAGTCATCCACCTGGACTCCCAAATCTGGCAGGCAGGGTGCCGGATGGCTGTCTGCCTCCGCCTCTCGCTGAGGTTCCTCAGTTTCCTCTGTTTCCCCCGCCATGACGGAGAAGGGGTACTGAAGGTTAGATTCATTAACCTCCCCAGCAACATCTTCCTGTGGGGTCTCCTCTAGGGACTCGGGACCTCCAGATGGCATGGGAGAAGATTCACGGGTACAGCTACCGTGAAGGAGTAACTGATTCTCCCACAACTGCCAGAAATAGGGAAAATCCCTGCCCAGGATTACATCATGTAACAATGCGGGAACGAGTCCCACTTTGTGCTGCACTGACCCATAGGGAGTAGAAATCCATATGACCGCTGTTAAGTACGAGCGGGTGTCACCATGCACACACGTCACAGAAAACTTGTCAGACGGACCAGACGGAAGTGCCACCAGACTAGCTTTCACCAGAGTCACCACACTTCCAGAGTCTAGTAATGCCACAACATTTTTCCCATCAACAGATAATTCACACAGGTGTTTCACTGTATCATTTTGACCCGCATTCACACTCACTAGCTGTGTAACCAAAGACATGCGTTTTCTAGAGTCTATAACGTCGCACTGCATGGGTTCAGCGGTAACAGGACAGTTCGCAGAAACATGACCCTTCTCATGGCAGCGGAAACTCCTAACAGGTCCCCTACTGAGACCACCGTCCAATACTCTTGGTCTCGGAGTGCGAGCAGTCCCGGACTCCTCCCCCTCAGTTTTAAGCGATTTTCCTTCACCCGTGGTCCCTGGAACAGTCTTACCGGTTCCACGAGGAGGAGGCACAGTCCGGGGTTTGGCGGTGTCGTCGGGAAGTCCTTCTGCCACGGAATAACGCTCGACCAACTCCACAAGTTGATCCTCTGTCGTGGGATTTCCTTGGCTTACCCACCTTTTCAGCGCTGGGGGTAGTACTCTCAGGTACTTGTCCAGGACAACCCGCTGGATTATTTCGGGTATTGTCAGTACCTCGGGTTGCAGCCATTTCTTTGTCAAGTAGATCAGGTCGAACATCTGAGACCGCGCTGGTTTATCTTGCTGGTATGTCCACTGATGTACCCTCTGTGCACGGACAGCCGTCGTCACACCCAGCCGGGCCAGGATCTCAGCTTTCAGTTTCTCAAAGTCCTGAGCGACCTCCGGGTCCAAATCATGGTAAGCTTTTTGGGCCTCGCCGGAGAGAAACGGGGCAATCAAATCGGCCCATCGTGCCTTCGGCCACTTCTCTCTCAATGCCGTCCGCTCAAAAGTTGTCAGATATGCCTCGACGTCATCTTCTGCAGTCAGCTTTTGCCAGTATTGACTCACATGGATCCTTCTGGACTCTGCTTCCGGGTCAGCGTCAGGCATGCTCACCAGGCGCTGCGCCACCTGTTGGAGAAGTTGGCGGTCTGCAACCGTCATGTCCAGTAACTCCTTCAGCTGTGCGGCCATCAAGCGATTAGCTTCGTGCTGTGCGGCAGTGGCCTGCTGCTGTACGGCAGTGGACTGTACTAAGGCTTTCACCACGTCTTCCATGCTGTCGCCTGTGCCACGGTATGCCCGCGTTCTCCACCACAATGTGACAAAACACTCTGGGATCGCCTTTGCTGGGGTCAAAGGACACGTGGTTTGTGCATTGAATCTGAGGCGTACAGCAGGTTTCTGAGCAGGCTGACCTCAGGTCAGATTTATTAACGTGAAAGCAACACAAAAAACAAAACATAAAAATAAACCCTAGCCTGTCCGGCACTAACTAAACAAATACGTTGCTATCTCAACAACTGGGGGGGCTTCTCCCACCCAGCTAACATCATACAGATCTTGAGCAGAGCTCTTCACTCACGTTTGTCTCACACAGGCAGGCAATCTGTGTGCCCCAGGCAGACACTGGAAACACCCAGCTGGTCATCTTTTATTCCTGCAATCATTAACCCATTAGCACCCTGAAGATACTGAGTGGCCTAATTCACATAGGACAAACACCTGGGTGAGATATACCTGCCTCCATCTACCACACCAGCATGAGTCTTACACTCCAGAAAAAAACTCTGGGATAGGAATTCTAGGTTCAGACATAGGAGCATGTACAACAAAATCTTGTATATTTTGAACCTTAGCAGCAAGATTATTCAGGCTGGAAGCCAAACTCTGGACGTCCATGATAAACAGCTGAGGTCAGAGCCATTCAAGGATTAAGAGGAGGTAAGACGCAGCCAGGCTGCAATTAAGGCTATGCAGCAAACTCTGAGGGGAAAAAAAAAAAAAAAAACTTCCTCAGACTACTTTTCCTCCAACTTCAGCCAATACGATTACCACTTTTTGGCCGGCTATACTGTCATGATCCCAATGGCAGGGGATCACAAAAGGACAAGCACAAAAAACAAAACAAGCTCTAGGGTGATGGAAACTGAGCTGACCGCGATCCTGAACCTCAACACACAACTAGCTGTAGCCGGGGAACGTGCCTACGATGATTCTAGACGTCTCGCGCCAGCCGAAGAACTAACTTTCCCTATTAGAAGAAACACAGACCTCTCTTGCCTCCAGAGAAACACCCCACAGAAATAGCAGCCCCCCACATGTAATGACGGTGAAATGAGAGGAAAGCACATACGTAGTTATGAAAACAGATTCAGCAAAATGAGGCCCGCTAAAGCTAGATAGCAGAGGATACAAAAGTGAACTGCGCGGTCAGCGAAAAACCCTACAAAAAACCATCCTGAAATTACTTGAACTCATGTTCCAACTCATGGAACATGAGGAGTAATATCAGCCCACTAGAGCAACCAGCAAAAAGGAATCACATATCTGCAAGCTGGACTAAGACAAAAATTAAGCAAAACGTGGAACAGGAAAATCAAACACTTAGCTTGTCCTGAAGAATACAGAAGCGGGAAGCAGAGGTAACAAGACACACTGATTACATTGATAGCCGGCGAGGAAATGACAAGAAAGCCAGGTTAAATAGTAAACTCCCATATCCTGATAGAACAGGTGGACACCAGAGACCGCAGAGAACACAAGTCACCCAGTACCATCTGTAACCACCAGAGGGAGCCCAAAAACAGAATCCACAACACCTTACTGCCTATGGCTTCTGATAAGGTCCTCACAGTTCTTCTCTGTCCCCCATATAGGATAAGACACAAACCCATATGGCAGGAGACTCGAGCCTTTTTACAGGGACTCTATCATGCCCCGGGCTCTAGGCATCACTGTGCCTCCTGGGTATTGAGGCGGACAGGTAACTTGCAATTCAGCTGTCCTGCCGGTCTCTGCTGTAAGTCTTAGAGCCCCTTACAACCTCGGTGTTCCGGCTACCGGTGATCTGCGTTTCAGAGGGAGGCAGCTCGTACGCAGCTGGTCTCCCCTGATATCACTCTCCTGTGCTTCGCACTCCTGCACACTTTCCACAAGCTGTCCTTTCCTTCTTAATTCTCTTTCTTTAGTAGCTGTAGTGACTCTGGCTACACTGCTCCTTCAGTCCTTCCGACACTCAATGTCTGACTGCTTCCTCCTCCGTCCTCTGACAAAATCTGACTAACTTCCCTCCAAAACCACAATATATCTGCATATGCAGGGGAGTCACCTAGAAATAGGATCAAAAGCTCCACCTTGTGCCCTGGAGTGTGAACATGTTGTGTGTATGGTGATTACCTGCTAAAAGATATCCTTCATCGCTTCCAAACGTAACATCACTCTCCCCGTGAGGAAAGCAATGCCACTTGACGACCAGGACCCTGGGGCTCCACAGATGCATAATATTGACTACATACAATATATATGCACATTATAAATTAAATTGCATGCCCCTTATTTGTTTGTCCCATATATGTTGTCTAAACCAACCAGTACAATACATAGGAGTTTAAATCTATATACATTATGTCAGTATAGATATTATTTTTGTCTTGACACGACTGTGCTCTGATAATTGTGAGGTAACTTGTCCAACGAATTGACGTTCATACAGTGTAGTGTTATATTGTGTGACTGGGCACCGTCCTACAGACTCAAAGCATTGTAGTGCCATAGAGTGTGACTGGGCACCATCCTATATACTCATTCAGTAGTGTAGTGCCATATAGTGTGACTGGGCACCATCCTATAGACTCATACATCAGTGTAGTGCCATAGAGTGTGACTGGGCACCAACCTATAGACTCATTCAGTAGTGTAGTGCCATATAGTGTGACGGGGCACCATCCTATAGACTCATACAGCAGTGTAGTGCCATATAGTATGACTGGGCACCATCCTATAGACTCATACAGCAGTGTAGTGAGATATAGTGTGACTGGGCACTATCCTATAGACTCATTCAGTAGTGTAGTGTCATATAGTGTGACTGGGCACCATCCTATAGACTCATTCAGTAGTGTAGTGCCATATAGTGTGACTGGGCACCATCCTATAGACTCATTCAGTAGTGTAGTGCCATATAGTGTGACGGGGCACCATCCTATAGACTCATACAGCAGTGTAGTGCCATATAGTGTGACTGGGCACCATCCTATAGACTCATACAGCAGTGTAGTGAGATATAGTGTGACTGGGCACTATCCTATAGACTCATACAGCAGTGTAGTACCATATAGTGTGACTGGGCACCATCCTATAGACTCAAAGCATTGTAGTGTCATATAGTGTGACTGGGCACTGTCCTATAGACTCATACAGCAGTGTAGTGCCATATAGTGTGACTGGGCACCATCATATAGACTCATACATCAGTGTAGTGCCATATAGCGTGACTGGGCACCGTCCTAATGAGTCATATAGCAGTGTAGTGCCATATAGTGTGACTGGGCACCATCCTATAGACACATAAAGCATTGTAGTACCATATAGTGTGACTGGGCACTGTCCTACAGACTCATACATCAGTGCAGTGCCATATAGTCTGACTGGGCAAAGTCCTATTTTATTATTATTAATTTATATAGCACCATTAATTCCATGGTGCTGTACCTTAGAAGGGGTTACATCAAAATAAAAATATCACTTACAGTAAGCAAAACTAACAATGACAGACTAATACAGAGGGAAGAGGACCCTGCCCTTGCGGGCTTACATTCTACGGGATTGTGGAGAAAGAGACAGTAGGTCACGGGTTGCAGTAGCTCCGATGGTGTTGAGGTGGCCGTGTGGTCATTAAAGGTTGTAGTTGTAAGCTTGTTTGAAGAGATCGGTTTTCAGGTTCCGATCAAGGATCTAAATGTGGTGGATAACCGGACGCGTAGGGGCACAGAATTCCAGATAATGGGGGATATACGGGAGAAGTCTTGGAGGCGATTGGGTGAGGAGCGAATAAGCGTAGAGGAGAGAAGGAGGTCTTGGGAGGACCGAAGATTACGTGAGGGAAGATATTGAGAGATTAGTTCAGAAATATACGAAGGAGAAAGGTTTTGGATGGCTTTGTAGGTCAGTGTTAGTAGTTTAAACTGGATACGCTGGGAACTTGGGAGCCAGGGATTTGCAAAGAGGGGAAGAAGGAGTGTAGCGAGGAGAGATTAATTAGTCGGGCAGCAGAGTTAAGGATGGACTGGAGGGGTGCGAGAGTGTTAGAAGGTAGGCCACAGAGGAGGATGTTGCAGTAGTCGGGGCGAGAGATGATTAGGGCATTCACAAGCATTTTGGTAGAGTGAGGGTTGAGGAAAGGATGGATTCTGGAAATATTTTTGAGCTGGAGGTAACAAGAGGTTGGGAGAGCTTGGATGTGTGGTTTAAAGGACAGGGCAGAGTCAAGGGTTATTCCGAGGCAGCGGATTACCGGTACAGGGGAAAGTATGAACTAATTTATTGTGATAGATAGATCAGGTAGGGAAGGTGTGCGAGATGGAGGAAAGATAATTAGTTCAGATTTGTCCACATTGAGTTTGAGGAAGCGAGAGGAGAAGAAGGAGGATATGGCTGATAGACACTCTGGGATTCTGGAGAGCAGAGAGACAACATCTGGGCCAGAGAGGTAGATCTGAGTGTCATCGGCATATAGATCATACTGGAAGCCATAGGACTAGTGTTGAGCATTCCGATACTGCAAATATCGGGTATCGGACGATATTCGCTGTATCGGAATTCCGATACCGAGTTCCGATATGGGATACCGGAATCGGAAGTTCCCATAGTGCAATGATGCACTATAATGGAGTGTGGGCGGTGCGTGGGCGGAGACTGCATGTGTGTGCACGGGCGGGGTCTGTGCGTGACCATGGGGGGTCTGTGCGGGCCTGCCGGGGGTCTGTGCGTGCCTGCCGGGGGTCTGTGCAGGTTGCCGGGGGTCTGTGCGTGCCTGCCGGGGGTCTGTGCGGGCCTGCCGGGGCTCTGTGCGGGCTGCCGGGGGTCTGTGCGGGCTGCTGGGCGTCTGTGCGTGTGTGCAGGCATAGTCCGATGGGACTACAAGTCCCATCGGACGATGCCTCCTACAGTGACAGTGATTGACACATTAGCCAATGATGGGACAGTAGTAGTCCCATCAACCAGCTAATGTGTTGAATGTAAAAAAAAAAATAATACTACATACATACTACATACATACATACTACATACATACTACATACACACATACTACATACATACATACTACATTTATAACAAGAACCGATCTGGCGGACACGTTCATTATTGTAACAAACCCTTCTACAAAAAGTGCCCATGGCACTTCAACGGGGAAAAGAGAGGGGCAAACTCCCACACGTATATAATCCTATAAATCTATCAAGAGCATAATGCCCCATGAAAAAACGTCATAAATATCATATAAAGTGTCAAAACTTTATTAAGTGTGATATAGAAAAAGTACAAACATCCGTATAAAAATAACATAAATGAGGATCAGTAGATGACTAATAGACACCTACAGCATAAAAACACACACACATTTGATACATGTAAAGGTGCCGCCCAGAAATAGCACTAGTATATATACTCAAATATGGGGCAAACAGATGTGCACCTACTAAATTTAGAACAGGGGGGGAAATTGGATTTGAAAGCTGATTATCATCAAATAACAAAAGAGTGACGGCAAAAGTGCCATATCAGAGCAAAAACCCTACCCCTATTGCACAAAGCCCATCAGGTAGAAAAATCAATTAAAGGAAAGTGCTTGTGGGTTAAGCTTACCCATGTGTGGTTTCTTTGCTGGAGGTGTCGGTAAAAAAGCCCCGATGCGCGTTTCGCGTGCTGAGCTTCCTCGGGGGGCCGTATACGTTATGGTACAACAAGCTTGTACATACTACATACATACATACTACATACATACTACATACATACTACATGCATACATACATACTACATACATACTACATACAATACATTCATACATTACATACAAAACATACATACAGACATACAGTACATACTCACCATCACTTGTCACTTTGTTCCCCGAAGCTAGTGTCATCTGTAAAAAATATTAAAATAACAAACAACCAATATACTCCATGATCCGCAGAAATCCACGAGTGTCCCACGACACTCGTGTGCGATACCTTCCTCCCATTGTGTTCCTGGAGCCCCTGGAGAGCGGTCGCATCAGCTGATGCTGCCGTTCTCCACGGGAGATCGTCGTGGGACACTCGTGGATTTCTGCGGACAGGGAATATATTGGTTGTTTGTTATTTTAATATTTTTTACAGGTGACACTGGCTTTGGGGATCAAAATGACAAATAATGGTGAGTATGTACTCTATGTTTAATGTACTGTGTGTCTATATGTATGTATTGTATGTAATGTATGAGTATTGTATGTAATGTATGAATGAACTGTATGTAGTATGTATGTAGTATATATGTATGTTGTATGTATGTAGTATGTATGGGTTTTTTTTTCATTCAACACATTAGCTGGATGATGGGACTACTACTGTCCCATCATTGGCTAATGTGTCAATCAGTGTCACTGTAGCAGGCACCATCCGATGGGACTTGTAGTCCCATCGGATGATGCCTGCACACACGCACAGACCCCTGGCAACCCGCACAGAGCCCCGGCAGGCCCATACAGACCCCTGGCAGGCACGCACAGACCCCCGGCAGCCCGCACAGACCCACTGCAGGCCCACACAGACCCCCGGCAGGCACGCACAGACCCCCGGCAGCCCGCACAGACCCCCGGCAGCCTGCACAGAACTCCGGCAGGCCCATACAGACTCCCGGCAGCCCGCACAGACCCCGAGAGGCCCGTACAGATCCCCGGCAGGTCCGCACAGACCCCGCCTGCACTCACAGACACGCAGTGTCCGCCCACGCACCGCCCACACTCTTCCCCCCTCCGGAACAGGATGTACAAGGATAGAAACATTCCGATATTTGTGTCCCATTGACTTGCATAGGTATCGGGTATCGGTATCGGCGATATCCGATATTTTTTCGACATCGGCCGATCCAATCCGATATGATACTT
Source organism: Ranitomeya imitator (assembly GCF_032444005.1). Classification (NCBI taxonomy): domain Eukaryota; kingdom Metazoa; phylum Chordata; class Amphibia; order Anura; family Dendrobatidae; genus Ranitomeya; species Ranitomeya imitator. The sequence goes on from NC_091285.1 coordinate 82,920,998, forward strand.
CTGGATATCGGAAGGTATCGCTCAACACTACATAGGACATTATGAGTTGTCCCAGGCCAAGGGTATAGATTGAGAAGAGAAGGGGTCGTAGGACAGAGCCTTGAGGAACTTCAACAGAGAGGGGGGTGAGATGTTGTGAATTCTGCTCTTGGGCTCCCTCCGGTGGTTATGAGTGGTAGTGCTGCGGTAGTTGGATCGCAGCATTTATCAGGTGTATCTATTTTTTGCAATTTGGGCTGGGCTATATAGCCTTGCTTGATCCATTAGTCAGTGCCAGTTGTCCATTGTTTTTGTAGGATTCTCATCCCTTCTGGTCTCTCCTGTTTGCTGTGCTTTTCTTCAAAGATAAGTCCTGGCTTTGTTTTCGCTGTCCACCTGCTGTGGACCTTATAGTTCTGTGCATTTTCATGTTTTTGTCTTGTCCAGCTTAGTCTGTGAAGGATTTTTTGCAGCCTAGCTATTTCTCTGGAGATGCAGATATATCCTCCATGTCTTTAGTCAGATGTGGTGTTTTGTATTTTCTGTGGTGGATATTTTCTAGTGTTTTGATACTGACCGCATAGTACTCTGTTCTATTCTTTCTTTTTAGCTAGTATGGCCTCCTATGCTAAATCCTGATTTCATTTCTGCATATGTTATTTCCCTCTCCTCTCACAGTCAATATTTGTGGGGGTCTGTCTTTCCTTTGGGGATTCTCTCTGAGGCAAGATAGGTTTCCTGTTTCTGTCTTTAGGGGTAGTTAGTTCTTAGGCTGTGTCGAGGGGTCTAGGGAGTGTTAGGTACCCCCCACGGCTACTTCTAGTTGCGCTGTTAAGTTCAGGGTTTGCGGTCAGTACAGGTTCTACCTTCTCCAGAGTACGTCTCATGCTGCTCCAAGGCCACCAGATCATAACAGTACAACTGGCCAACAATGAGTTAATTAAATCTCAGAAGAAGGGAGGAAAGATTTTGAGCCATTTTTTTTTTCCTTAGCTTGTTTGGTCTGTTCCTCCCTCTTAATCTCTGGGTGGCTGCGGAACCTAGTAATAACATGAGTGTTCAGGAGTTAGTTTCTCGTGTGGATCAGCTTGCTGCTAGGGTACAGGGTATTTCAGATTATATTGTTCAGACTCCTGCCTTAGAACCTAGGATTCCCACTCCTGATTTATTCTTTGGTGACAGATCCAAATTTTTGAGTTTCAAAAATAACTGTAAACTGTTTTTTGCATTGAGACCCCGGTCTTCTGGTGATCCCATTCAGCAGGTTAAAGTCATCATATCCCTGCTGTGTGGTGACCCACAGGATTGGGCATTTTCCCTGGAAACTGGCAATCCTGCTTTGCTTAATGTTGATTCTTTCTTTCAAGCATTGGGGTTATTGTATGATGAGTCTAATTCTGTGGATCAAGCTGAGAAAATCTTGCTGGACCTGTGTCAAGGTCAAGAAGCGGCAGAATCGTATTGCCAGAAATTTAGAAAATGGTCTGTACTGACTAAATGGAATGAGGATGCCTTGGCAGCAATTTTCAGAAAGGGTCTTTCTGAATCCGTTAAAGATGTTATGGTGGGGTTCCCCACACCTGCTGGTCTGAGTGATTCTATGTCTCTGGCCATTCAGATTGATCGGCGCTTGCGCGAGCGCAGAGTTGTGCACACTGTGGCGTTGTCCTCTGAGCGGAGCCCTGAGCCTATGCAGTGTGATAGGATTTTGTCTAAAGCTGAACGTCAAAGATTCAGGCGTCAGAATAGGTTGTGTTTTTACTGCGGCGATTCTGCTCATATTATTTCTGATTGCCCTAAGCGTACAAAGAGAATCGCTAGTTCTGTTACCATCAGTACTGTACAACCTAAATTTCTGTTATTTGTGACCTTGATCTGCTCATTATCATCATTTTCTGTTATGGCATTTGTGGATTCAGGCGCCGCTCTGAACTTAATGGACTTAGAATTTGCCAGACGTTGTGGTTTCCCCTTGCAGCCTTTGCAGAACCCTATTCCTTTAAGGGGCATTGATGCTACACCGTTGGCTAATAATAAACCTCACTTTTGGACACAGCTGACCATGCGCATGGCGCCAGCCCATCAGGAAGATTGTCGTTTTCTGGTGTTGCATAATTTGCATGATGATATTGTGCTGGGTTTTCCATGGTTACAGCTACATAATCCGGTGTTAGATTGGAAATCTATGTCTGTGACTAGTTGGGGTTTTCAGGGGGTTCATGGTCACGTTCCTTTGATGTCAATTTCCTCTTCCCCCTCTTCTGAAATTCCTGAGTTTTTGTCAGATTTCCAGGATGTTTTTGATGAGCCCAAATCCAGTTCCCTTCCACCACATAGGGACTGTGATTGTGCTATTGACTTGATTCCAGGTTGTAAGTTCCCTAAGGGCCGACTTTTCAACCTGTCTGTACCAGAACATGCCGCCATGCGGAGCTATAATAAGGAGTCTTTGGAGAAGGGGCATATTTGGCCATCTTCTTCACCATTGGGAGCAGGGTTTTTTTTTGTTGCCAAGAAGGATGGCTCCTTGAGACCCTGTATTGATTATCGCCTCTTGAATAAGATCACGGTCAAATTTCAATACCCGTTGCCTTTGCTTACTGATTTGTTTGCTAGGATTAAGGGGGCTAGTTGGTTTACTAGATTTGACCTTCGAGGGGCATATAATCTTATTCGTATGAAGCAGGATGACGAATGGAAAACTGCATTTAATACGCCCGAAGGCCATTTTGAATACCTTGTGATGCCATTCGGACTCTCTAATGCTCCATCTGTGTTCCAATCCTTCATGCATGATATCTTTCGGAGTTATCTTGATAAAGTCATGGTTGTATATTTGGATGATATTTAGATTTTTTCCGATGATTGGGAGTCTCATGTGAAACAGGTCAGGATGGTATTTCAGATCCTCCGTAATAATGCTTTATTTGTGAAGGGGTCAAAGTGCCTCTTTGGAGTGCAGAAGGTTTCATTTTGGGCTTCATTTTTTCTCCCGCATCTATAGAAATGGATCCGGTTAAGGTTCAGGCCATTCATGATTGGATTTAGTCCACATCTGTGAAGAGCCTTCAGAAATTCTTGGGCTTTGCTAATTTTTATCGTCGTTTCATTGCCAACTTCTCCATTGTGGTTAAACCTCTGACCGATTTGACGAAGAAAGGCGCTGATGTGATGAATTGGTCCTCTGCGGCTGTTTCTGCCTTTCAGGAGCTTAAACGCCGATTTACTTCTGCCCCTGTGTTGCGTCAGCCGGATGTTTCTCTTCCATTTCAGGTTGAGGTTGACGCGTCTGAGATTGGGGCAGGAGCCGTTGTGTCTCAGAGGAATTCTGATGGTTCCTTGATGAAACCGTGTGCCTTCTTTTCTCGGAAGTTTTCGCCTGCGGAACGCAATTATGATGTCGGCAATCGGGAGTTGTTGGCTATGAAGTGGGCATTTGAGGAGTGGCGACATTGGCTTGAGGGGGCCAAGCACCGTATTGTGGTCCTGACCGATCATAAGAATCTGATTTACCTCGAGTCTGCCAAACGGCTGAATCCTAGACAGGCTCGATGGTCCCTGTTTTTCTCCCGTTTTGATTTTGTGGTCTCGTACATTCCTGGTACTAAGAATGTTAAGGCGGATGCCCTCTCTAGGAGTTTTTTTCCTGATTCCCCTGGGGTTCTTGAGCCAGTCGGCATTCTGAAGGAAGGGGTGATTCTTTCTGCCATCTCCCCTGATTTACGACGGGTTCTTCAGGAGTTTCAGGCTAATAAACCTGACCGCTGTCCAGTGGGGAAACTGTTTGTTCCTGATAGATGGACTAGTAAAGTGATTTCTGAGGTTCATTGTTCTGTGCTGGCTGGCCATCCTGGGATTTTTGGTACCAGAGATCTGGTTGGTAGGTCCTTTTGGTGGCCTTCTTTGTCACGGGATGTGCGTTCTTTTGTGCAGTCCTGTGGGATTTGTGCGCGGGCTAAGCCTTGCTGTTCCCACGCTAGTGGGTTGCTTTTGCCTTTGCTGGTCCCTGAGAGACCTTGGACGCATATTTCTATGGATTTTATTTCAGATCTTCCGGTTTCCCAGAGGATGTCGGTTATCTGGGTGGTTTGTGACCGGTTTTCTAAGATGGTTCATTTGGTACCTTTGCCTAAATTGCCTTCCTCTTCTGATTTGGTTCCGTTGTTTTTTCAGTATGTGGTTCGTTTGCATGGCATTCCGGAGAATATTGTGTCCGATAGAGGTTCCCAGTTTGTTTCTAGGTTTTGGCGGGCCTTTTGTGCTAGGCTGGGCATTGATTTGTCTTTTTCTTCCGCATTTCATCCTCAGACAAATGGCCAGACCGAGTGAACTAATCAGACTTTGGAAACTTATTTGAGATGCTTTGTGTCTGCTCATCAGGATGATTGGGTGGCTTTCTTGCCATTGGCCGAGTTTGCCCTTAATAATCGGGCTAGTTCTGCTACCTTGGTTTTGCCTTTTTTTTGTAATCTTGGTTTTCATCCTCGTTTTTCTTCAGGGCAGGTTGAGCCTTCTGATTGTCCTGGTGTGGATTCTGTGGTTGACAGGCTGCAGCAGATTTGGGCTCATGTGGTGAACAATTTGGTGTTGTCTCAGGAGGAGGTTCAACGTTTTGCTAACCGTCGTCGATGTGTTGGTTCCCGGCTTCGGGTTGGGGATTTGGTCTGGTTGTCTTCCCGTCATGTTCCTATGAAGGTTTCTTCCCCTAAGTTCAAGCCTTGGTTTATTGGTCCTTATAGGATTTCTGAGATTATCAATCTAGTGTCTTTTCGTTTGGCCCTTCCAGCCTCTTTTTCCATCCATAATGTGTTCCATAGATCTTTGTTGCAGAAGTATGTAGTGCCCGTTGTTCCCTCTGTTGATCCTCCGGCCCCAGTGTTGATTGATGGGGAGATGGAGTATGTGGTTGAGAAGATTTTGGATTCTCGTTTTTCGAGGCGGAGGCTTCAGTATCTGGTCAAATGGAAGGGTTATGGCCAGGAGGATAATTCTTGGGTTGTTGCCTCCGATGTTCATGCTGACGATTTGGTTCGTGCCTTTCATTTGGCTCGTCCTGATCGGCCTGGGGGCTCTGGTGAGGGTTCGGTGACCCCTCCTCAAGGGGGGGGTACTGTTGTGAATTCTGCTCTTGGGCTCCCTCCGGTGGTTATGAGTGGTAGTGCTGCGGTAGTTGGATCGCATTTATCAGGTGTATCTATTTTTTGCAATTTGGGCTGGGCTATATAGCCTTGCTTGATCCTTTAGTCAGTGCCAGTTGTCCATTGTTTTTGTAGGATTCTCATCCCTTCTGGTCTCTCCTGTTTGCTGTGCTTTTCTTCAAAGATAAGTCCTGGCTTTGTTTTTGCTGTCCACCTGCTGTGGACCTTATAGTTCTGTGCATTTTCATGTTTTTGTCTTGTCCAGCTTAGTCTGTGAAGGATTTTTTGCAGCCTAGCTATTTCTCTGGAGATGCAGATATACCCTCCATGTCTTTAGTCAGATGTGGTGTTTTGTATTTTCTGTGGTGGATATTTTCTAGTGTTTTAATACTGACCGCATAGTACTCTGTTCTATTCTTTCTTTTTAGCTAGTATGGCCTCCTATGCTAAATCCTGATTTCATTTCTGCTTATGTTATTTCCCTCTCCTCTCACAGTCAATATTTGTGGGGGTCTGTCTTTCCTTTGGGGATTCTCTCTGAGGCAAGATAGGTTTCCTGTTTCTGTCTTTAGGGGTAGTTAGTTCTTAGGCTGTGTCGAGGGGTCTAGGGAGTGTTAGGTACCCCCCATGGCTACTTCTAGTTGCGCTGTTAAGTTCAGGGTTTGCAGTCAGTACAGGTTCCACCTTCTTCAGAGTACGTCTCATGCTGCTCCAAGGCCACCAGATCATAACAGTGAGATGAAGAAGTAGTATGGGAGTAGGAAACGCTAAATGTGTGGTTGGTAAGGTATGAGGAGATCCAGGATAGGGCAAGGTCTTTGACACCAAAGGAAGAGAGGATCTGTAGTAGAAGGCAGTGGTCAACTGTGTCAAAGGCAGAGGACAGAGGTCTAGAAGGAGGAGTACAGAGAATTGTCAGTTAGCTTTGGCTGTAAGTAAGTCGATCGTAAGTTTGGTCAGGGCAGTCTCAGTGGAATTGTGGGGACGGAAGTCAGATTGTAGGGTTAGATGCAGGGTGAGAGGAAAGTTCAGAGTGGGCGTGCTCCTCAAGTAGTTTGGAGGCAAATTGGAGCAAAGATACAGGGCGGTAGCTGTACATAGCGCTCGGGTCAAGGGATAGGTGTGATTGTGGCATGTTTGAAAGCAGAGGGGAAGGTACCAGTAGTTAGTGATAGATTGAAGAGATGGGTTAGGGATGGGATTAGTGTAGTGGTGAGGTTGGGGAGGAGGTGGGATGGGGTCAAGTGCACAAGTGGTGAGGTGTGATTTGGAGAGAAGATGAGCAAGCTCTCCTTCAGTGATTTTGGAGAGGGAAGTTATGGGGTTAGGGCATTGGTCTGGCATAGAAAGGGGTTGTAGTGGTCGGACAACAAAGACTTGTCTTGTTTGGTCTATCTTATTTTTTAAGTGCGTGGCAAAGTCCTCAGCAGAGGTTAGGGAAGTCGGAGGGGGCAGTGGTGGGCAGAGGAGGAAGTTAAAGGTGTTAACAACTGTTTGTGGTTGTGGGATAGGGAAGATGCAAGGGATGTAAAGTAGGCATGTTTAGCAGTGGTGAGAGCTGATTTGAATGCGAGTGTTGCTTGTCTGAGTGCAGTGAAATCATCTTGCGAATGCGTTTTCTTCCAACGCCGTTCTGCAATTTTGGATACTTCACGAAGCTTGTTAGTGATGTTATTGTGCCAGGGTTATCTATTGATTTATCGCACTCTGCTATGCATGACAGGGGCGATCGAGTCGATGGCTGATGCCAGAGTGGCATTGCAGAAACTAGTGGCAGTGTCTGTGTCATGGAGTGATGCTATGGAGAACAGTGGCTGAATAGAGTCAGAGAGTGTGCGAGGGTCTAGGTGGGTGAGGTTTCTGCTCGGGTATGAATGTTGCTGGACATGGGTGACAGGTGTGGAGGACAGAGATGAGAAAGTGAGTAGATGGTGGTCAGATAGAGGGAGAGTGGAGGTTGTGACGCTAGATTAAGAGCAAAAATGGGTGAAGACCAGGTCTAATGTGTGTCCGTCTGTGTGGGTGGCTGAGGAGGACCACTGAGTAAGTCCAAAGGATGAAGTAAGGGACAGGAGTTTGGAGGCTGCTGACTGGTGGGTGACAATGGGGACGTTGAAGTCACCCATGATGATGGCGGGAATGTCAGCAGAGAGAAAGTGAAGAAGCCAGGTGGAGAATTGGTCAATAAAGGCAGTGATCGGGCCCAGAGGTCGGTATATGATGGCCATTTGGAGACTGGAGGGAGGGTAGATACGGACAGAGTGGACTTCAAAAGAGGGAAGGATAAGGGAGGGTAGAGGTGGGATTGGGTTAAAGGTACAGTTAGAAGAAAGGAGAAGGCCCACTCCTCCACTATATCTGTTGCCAGGGCGAGGAGTATGGGTGAAGTGGAAGCTGCCGTAACATAGCGCAGCAGGGGAGGCTGCGTCAGAGGGTGTCAGCCATGTTTCGGTGAGGCCTAGGAAGGAAAGATTATAAGAGGTAAAGAGATCGTGAATCACGTGGAGTTTATTGCAGATGGAGTGGGCATTCCAGAGAGCTCCAGAGAGAGGGAGCAGGGTGGTGGGCGTCAAGGGCATGGATTTGAGGTGGGCAATATTTTGGGCTTTTATGTTGGGTTGGGAGCGATAGGAGGGGGTAAAGGGAGGTATGAGATGTGAAGGTCCAGGATTGGGAGATGTCGCCAGCAGTAAGAAGCAGAGAGAGACAGAGCAGGTGGGAGAAGGAGAGTGGGTGGCTTGTTTTGTGTTTTATTAGGAGAGATCTGAGGTTGAGGAGCAGGTCAGCGGAGGAGGTCAGGTGGGGAGGCAAGAGGGAAGGAGAGATTATTACTTAGTTAGAGGGTGCTGGGGTTTGATGATAGCAAAGGAGAGTGAGGAGTAATGGAGCCAAAACTGTTAGAGCGTATGTCAGCATGATGAGAGAAAGTGTGGTGGAAAGGGAAAGAAATTTAGCACATTTATTAACAGTGGTTAGTAGTACCTTCTGTTCACATCTGGCTCATTTCTGGCATATTTCTGTTGCTATCCTTTTAGAGACATCCTTATAGAGACAGACTCATACATTAGTGTAGTGCCATGTAGTGTGACTGGGCACTGTCCTATAGACTCACACATTAGTGTAGTGCCATATAGTGTGACTGGGCACCGTCCTATAGACTCATACATTAGTGTAATGCCATATAGTATGACTTTGCACTGTCTTATAGACTCACACATTAGTGTAGTGCCATATAGTGTGACTGGGCACATCCTATAGACGATGTGGTAGAGCGCCTCACTCAGCTGTACACAGATGTATCTCTGGAACAGTCTCTTTAAGAAAGTGCTTGGTTTATTGTAGCAGCATAAACCAAGCTTAAAAGTAAACATAGCCTTCTAGGCATAACAAAGAAACAAAAGAAAGAAAAACACAGTCCTTTTTCCTAGCAGAATCAGACCCCTAACAGCCAGCAATGTGCAGGATTCAGTTAAGGTACCTTCACACATAACGATATTGTTAACGATATCGTTGCTTTTTGTGACGTAGCAACGATATCGTTAATAAAATCGTTATGTGTGACAGCGACCAACGATCAGGCCCTGCTGACATCGCTGGATCGGCGTGTGTGACACCGATCCAGCGATGTCTTCACTGGTAACCAGGGTAAACATCGGGTATCTAAGCGCAGGGCCGCGCTTAGTAACCCGATGTTTACCCTGGTTACCATTCTAAAAGTAAAAAAAAACAAACACTACATAATTACCTACCGCTGTCTGTCCTCCAGCGCTGTGCTCTGCTCTCCTCCTGTACTGGCTGTGAGCGTCGGTCAGCCGGAAAGCAGAGCGGTGACGTCACCGCTCTGCTTTCCGGCCGCTGTGCTCACACAGACAGTACAGGAGGAGTGCAGAGCACAGCGCTGGAGGACAGACGGCTGTAGGTAAGTATGTACTGTTTGGTTTTTTTTACTTTTAGAATGGTAACCAGGGTAAACATCGGGTTACTAAGCGCGGCCCTGAGCTTAGTTACCCGATGTTTACCCTGGTTACCGGCATCGTTGGTCGCTGGAGAGCGGTCTGTGTGACAGCTCTCCAGCGACCAAACAGCGACGCTGCAGCGATCCGGATCGTTGTCGGTATCGCTGCAGCGTCGCTTAATGTGAAGGGGCCTTTAGGGCACACAACTCCCTGGAGACCTCTCTCTCCAGGAACCACTGAACAATGGAAGCTGTGCCAGTCAGTCATTTAAGCCCTGACCTTGTGACTCCTTCATCATGTGACTGATCACATGATTCTGACGTCACACAGGTCCTGGCAGTTTTTCAGGAGGAGATACGTGGACATTCTCCCTCCCGCTCTATGAATGTCCACTAAAACCAGCCCATTATATAAATTTTATATATACTGTCCCAACACGCAGTGCTGGAGGAAACTAGTCTACTTTCATATCACTGATGCGATCATATGCAGTGACACGTACCTCCCCTCCATCACTTCACCAGTGACTCTGTCACATATTCCCCCCTCTGCCCAAAGCCGGGGGTTTTGGCACCTTCACTCGCTAAACAGGGGACTCTGAACAGGGCATCTACATTCCAATGCAACCTCCCTGGCCACTGCTCCACATGGAAAGTGAAGTCCTGGAGCGCCAAAAGCCACCTAGCTACCGGGGCATTCTTCCCCTTTTTTTCCTCATCCATCTCATGTGTGCTTGATCAGATATTAGCCTGAACTTTCTGCCTAACAGGTAGTACCTCAGGGTGTCGATTGCCCACTTGATGGTCAAGCATGCACAATGCATAAAGTAGTGTAGTATACAGCTCTGGCAAAAATTAAAAGACCACTGCAAAATGTTCAGTTTGCCTGATTTTTCTCTTTATAGGTATATTTTTTAGTAAAATGTAAATTATTCTTTTATTCTATAAACTACGGACAACATGTCTCCGAAGTTCCAAGCAACAAATTTTGTACTTATTTTCTGAAAATGAGAAATGGTCAAAATAACAAAAAAATGCATTGATTGCAGACCTCAAATAATACAAAAAAACAAGTTTATAATTATTTAGAAACATCAATACTAATGTTTTAACTCAGGAAGTGTTCAAAATATTTTGTGAAATAACCATGATTTTTAATCACAGCTTTCATGTGTCTTGGCATGCTTTCCACCAGTCTTTCACACTGCTTTTGGGCAACCTTATACCACTCCTGGTACAAAAATTTAAGAAGTTCTTTGTTTGATGGCTTGTGACTATCCATCTTCCTCTTGATTACATTCTAGAGGTTTTCAATGGGGTTAAGGTCTGGAGACTGGACTGACCATGACAGGGATTTGATGTGGGGATCCTTCATCCACACCTTGATTGACCTAGCTGTGTGGCATGGCACATTGTCCTGCTGGAAAAAACAATCCTCAGAGTTGGGGAACATTGCCTGAGCAGAAAGAATCAACTGTTTTTCCAGGATAACCTTGTATGCGGCTTGATTTATACGTCCTTCGCAAAGATTAACCTGACAAATTCCAGCCTTGCTGAAGCATCCCCAGATCATCACCGATCCTCCATCAAATTTCAGAGTAGGTGCAAGACACTGTGGCTTTTACGCCTCTCCAGGTTTCCGTCTAACCAATAGATGACTAGGTGTTGGGCAAAGCTGAAAATTAGACTCATCAGAGAAGATTACCTTACTCCAGTCCTCTATGGTCCATTCCTTATGGTTTTTGGCAAACTTCAGCCTGGCTCTCCTTTGCTTCTCATTGATGAAAGCCTTTTTTCTAGGTTTACATGACTTGAGTCCTGCCTCTAGGAGCCTATTACAAACTGTTCTTGCCGTGCACTTTACCCCAGCTGCCATTTGTCATTCCTTTTGTAGGTCACTTGATGTCATCCTGCGGTTGCTGAATGACATTTGAATAAGATGACGTCATCCCGGTCAGTGGAGAGTCGTTTTCGCCTTCTGCCGGTCTGTAGATTTATTGTCCCCAATGTCTGCTACTTGACCTTGTTGTAAGGGGCTGCCGTCTTAGAAATTTTAAGAATTAAAGCAACATGACGCTCACTGTGTCCATCTGCTGGTAAAGCCAGAATTGAGCCCTTCCTTTGCTCACTCAAGACTTTTCTTTTCAACTCCTCTGGCATGGTTAAAAGTTATTTTTTTCATTCCTATTACATATGGTATATTACTAGCACTTGTTTTGCCATCCAGCTTGTCCTATTGCAAGAGGATTGTGAACACCACAGCAGAGTTTCTTATACTTTCCTTCGTTAAATAAGATTTAGTTCAGGTGATCACCTAATCAGAAACACATTAAGTAGAATGAGGTGTACTCTAGTTGGAATTCAACTGACACTGGAATGGAATGGCAGTCAGACATGTAGAGATGCTGATTTTTTATAAAACTGTGCAGTGGTCTCTTAATTTTTGTCAGAGCAGTAGTGTAACTGGTCACTGTCCTATGGATTCATTCAGTAGTGTAGTGCCATATAGTGCGACTGGGCACTGTCCTATAGACTCATACAGTAGTGTAGTGCCATAGAGTGTGACTGGGCACTGTCCTAAAGTTTCATACAGTAGTGTAGTGCCATATAGTGTGAATGGGCACCGTCCTATAGACTCATAAAGCAGTGTAGTGCCATATAATGAGAATGGGCACCGTCCTATACTCATACAGCAGTGTAGTGCCATATAGTGCGACTGGGCACTGTCTTATAGACTCATACATACAGCATTGTAGTGCCATATAGTGTGACTGGGAACTGTCCTATAGACTTATACAGCAGTGTAGTGCCAGATAGTGTAACTGGACATCATCCTATAGAGTCATAAGGCAGTGTAGTGCCATGTAGTGTGACTGGGCACCGACCTATAGACTCATACAGTAGTGTAGTGCTATAAAGTGTGACTGAGCACTATCCTATACTCATACAGCAGTGTAGTGCCATATAGTGTAACTGGGCATCATCCTATAGAGTCATAAAGCAGTGTAGTGTCATATAGTGTGACTGGGCACCGACCTATAGACTCATACAGTAGGGTAGTGCTTTATAGTGTGACTGAGCACTGTCCTATACTCATACAGCAGTGCAATGCCATATAGTGTGACTGGGCACCATCCCATAGCCTCATACAGTAGTGTAGTGCCATATAGTGTGACTGGGCACCGTCCTATTCTCATGCAGCAGTGTAGTGCCATATAGTGTGACTTGACACCATCCTATAGATGCATTCCGTAGTGTAGTGCAATATAGTGTGACTGGGCACCATCCTATAGACTCATACAGCAGTGTAGTGCCATATAGTGTGATGGGGCACTGTCCTATAGACTCATACAGCAGTGTAGTGCCATATAGTGTGACTGGGCACTGTCCTATAGTCTCATACAGCAGTGTAGTACCATATAGTGTGAAGGGGCACTGTCCTATTGACTCATACAGCAATGTACTGCCATATAGTGTGACTGGGCACTGTCCTATAGACTTATACAGCAGTGTAGTGCCATATAGTATGACGGGGAACTGTCCTATAGACACATACAGCAGTGTAGTGCTATATAGTGTGACTTGGCACCATCCTATAGACGAATACAGTAGTGTAGCGCCATATAGTGTGACTTGGCAACATCCTATAGACTCATATAGGAGTGTAGTGCCATATAGCGTGACTGGGCACCGTCCTATATGTGACACCCCAGGGTCCTGGTTGTCACACTGGCATTGCTTTCCTCACGGGGAGAGTGATGTCACGCTTGGAAGTGAAGGAAGATCTCTTTCACTAGGTAAACACAAGCATACCACACGTTTACACTCCAGCCCAGAAGGGGGAGCTCTGATCCTGCTTGTGGGTGGCTCCCCTATATATATATTCTGGTCTGGAGGGAAAGTCAGTTAGTTCCTGTCAGAGAGACAGAGGAGAAGGAAGCAGAGGGGCCATGCAGCCACGAGAAAGTGCTGCAGCTCCTGGACAGAGAGAAAGTAGAAGGAAGAACAGATTGTAGTGAGCGTGCAGGAGAGCGAAGCACAGGAGAGTGACAACTGGGGAGGACAGCTGCGATGGGACTACCTCCCTGTAAAGCGCAGATACTGGTAGCCAGAAGACGAAGGTTGTGAGGGACTCCAAGACTTACAACAGAAATCGGCAGGACAGCTGGACTTCACGTCACCTGTCTGCCCTAATACTTAGGAGACACAGTGGCGCATAGAGCCCGGGTCGTGATAGAGACCCTGTAAAAAGGCTCGAGCCACCTGTCATACGGGTTAGTGTCCCACCTTTAAGGAGGACAGAAAGAACTGTGAGGACCTTGACAGAAGCCACAGGCAGAAAGGGACTACACCACCACGCTAGAAGGAAGGCTTCTAACTCCACCTGGTAAAGGGGACTCTGAACTCGCTTCCAAGCTGGCCGGACCCTGTCGGTACCTGTGATCTGGTGCCCTGGACTGTGGCTGCCTGAAGTTTTCAGTAAACCAGGTAAACAGACTGAAAACCCTGTGTCCTCTGTTTCTTACCGCACCACCCACCATCTTCATCTACACACCGGGAGCCCTGGGGACCCAACTTCACCTGTGGGAAGTTATACCATCTTAGCTGCCATAACATCACCCCAGAGGACCCCTTTAACCCCTTTCTGCCATCGGACGTACTATTCCGTCCATGTGGGGTGGGCCCTAATTCCCAAGGATGGAATAGTACGTCCAGCGCGATCGGCCGCAGCTGACATCCGGCGCTATGTACCAGGAGCGGTCACGGACCGCCCCCGGCACATTAACCCCCGACACACCGCGATCAAACATGATCGCGGTGTGCCGGCGGTATAGGGAAGCATCGCACAGGGAGGGGGCTCCCTGCGGGCTTCCCTGAGACACCCGCAGCAACGCGATGTGATCACATTGCTGCGAGGGTCTCCTTACCTCCCTCCCTGCTCTAGGCCCGGATCCAAGATGGCCGCGGCATCCGGGTACTGCAGGGAGGGAGGTGGCTTACCAAGTTCCTGCTCAGAGCAGGCGCTTGGTAAGAGCCTGCAGCACTGTAAAGGTACCGTCACATTTAGCGACGCTGCAGCGATCTAGACAACAATCCCGATCGCTGCAGCGTTGCTGTGTGGTCGCTGGAGAGCTGTCGCACAGACAGCTCTCCAGCGACCAACTATGCGAAGTCCCCTGGTAACCAGGGTAAACATCGGGTTACTAAGCGCAGGGCCACGCTTAGTAACCCGATGTTTACCCTGGTTACCAGTGCTAATGTAAAAAAAAACAAACACTACATACTTACATTCCGGTGTCTGTCCCCCGTCGCTGTGCTTTCCTGCACTGACTGTGAGCGCCGGCTGGCCGTAAAGCACAGCGGTGACGTCACCGCTGTAATCTGCTTTACGGCTGGCCGGCGCAGGCAGTGCAGGGAAGCAGAGCGCCGAGGGAAGCTACAGACACCGGAATGTAAGTATGAAGTGTTTTTTTTTTTTTACATTTACACTGGTAACCAGGGTAAACATCGGGTTACTAAGCGCGGCCCTGTGCTTAGTAACCCGATGTTTACCCTGGTTACCATTGAAGACATCGCTGAATCGGCGTCACACACGCCAATTCAGCGATGTCTGCGGGAGATCCAGCGACAAAATAAAGTTCTGGACTTTCTGCTCCGACCAACGATGTCACGGCAGGATCCAGATCGCTGCTGCGTGTCAAACACAACGATTTCGCTATCCAGGACGCTGCAACGTCACGGATCGCTAGCGATATCGTTGTGAAGTTGGTCAGTGTGAAGGTTCCCTAAGTCAGATCACTGATCTGACAGAGTGCTGTGTAAACTGTCAGATCAGTGATCTGTGATGTCCCCCATTGGGACAAAGTAAAAAAGTAAAAAAAAAAAATTCCCACATGTGTTAAAAAAAAATAATAGAAAAAATTCCTAAATAAAGAAAAAAAAATTATTCCCATAAACACATTTATTTATCTAAATAAAAAAACAAAAGTTCACATATTTAGTATCGCCGCGTCCATAACGACCCAACCTATAAAACTGTCCAACTAGTAAACCCCTTCAGTAAACACCGTAAGAAAAAAAAACGAGGCAAAAAACAACGCTTTATTATCATATAGCCGAACAAAAAAAGGAATAACACGCGATCAAAAAGACAGATATAAATAACCATGGTACCGCTGAAAACATCATCTTGTCCCACAAAAAACGAGCCACCATACAGCATCATCAGCAAAAAAATAAAAAAGTTATAGACCTCAGAATAAAGCGATGCAAAAATAATTATTTTTTTTATAAACTAGTGTTTATCGTATAAAAGCGCCAAAACATAAAAAAATGATATAAATGAGGTATCGTTGTAATCGTACTTACCGGAAGAATAAAACTGCTTCATCAATTTTACCAAACACGGAACGGTATAAACGCCTCCCCCAAAAGAAATTCATGAATAGCTGGTTTTTGGTCATTCTGCCTCACAAAAATCAGAATAAAAAAAGCGATCAAAAAATGTCACGTGCCCGAAAATGTTACCAATAAAAACGTCAACTCGTCCCGCAAAAAACAAGACCTCACATGACTCTGTGGACTCAAATATGGAAAAATTATAGCTCTCAAAAAGTGGTAACGCAAAAAATATTTTTTGCAATAAAAAGCGTCTTTCAGTGTGTGACGGCTGCCAATCATAAAAATCCGCTAAAAAACCCGCTATAAAAGTAAATCAAACCCCCCTTCATCACCCCCTTAGTTAGGGAAAAATAAAAAAATTAAAAAAATGTATTTATTTCCATTTTCCCATTAGGGCTAGGGTTAGGGCTAGGCTTAGGGCTAGGGTTAGGGCTAGAGTTAGGGCTAGGGTTAGGGTTAGGGCTAGGGTTAGGGCTAGTGTTGGGGCTAGGGTTAAGGCTAGAGTTAGGGTTGGGGCTAAAGTTAGGGTTAGGATTACATTTACAGTTGGGAATAGGGTTGGGATTAGGGTTAGGGGTGTGCCAGGGTTAGAGGTGTGGTTAGGGTTACCGTTGGGATTAGGGTTATGGGTGTGTTTGGATTAGGGTTTCAGTTATAATTGGGGGTTTTCCACTGTTTAGGCACATCAGGGGCTCTCCAAAAGCGACATGGCGTCCGATTTCAATTCCAGCCAATTCTGCGTTGAAAAAGTAAAACAGTGCTCCTTCCCTTCCGAGCTCTCCCGTGTGCCCAAACAAAAGTTTACTCCAACATATGGGGTATCAGCGTACTCAGGACAAATTGGACAACAACTTTTGGGGTCCAATTTCTCCTGTTACCCTTGGGAAAATACAAAACTGGGGGCTAAAAAATAATTTTTGTGGGAAAAAAAGATTTTTTATTTTCACGGCTCTGCGTTACAAACTGTAGTGAAACACTTGGGGGCTCAAAGTACTCACAACACATCTAGATAAGTTCCTTGGGGGGTCTAGTTTCCAATATGGGGTCACTTGTGAGGGGTTTCTACTGTTTAGGTACATTAGGGGCTCTGCAAACGCAATGTGGCGCCTGCAGACCATTTCATCTAAGTCTGCATTCCAAATGTCGCTCCTTCCCTTCCGAGCCCTCCCATGCGCCCAAACGGTGGTTCCCCCCCACATATGGGGTATCAGCGCGCTCAGGACAAATTGGACAACAACTTTTGGGTTCCAATTTCTCCTGTTACCCTCGGAAAAATACAAAACTGGGGGCTAAAAAAAATGTTTGTGGTAAAAAATGTTTGTTTTATTTTTACGGCTCTGCATTATAAACTTCTTTGAAGCCCTTGGTGGGTCAAAGTGCTCACCACACATCTAGATAAGTTCCTTAGGGGGTCTACTTTCCAAAATGGTGTCACTTGTGGGGGGTTTCAATGTTTAGGCACATCAGTGGCTCTCCAAGCGCAACATGGCATCCCATCTCAATTCCTGTCAATTTTGCATTGAAAAGTCAAACGGCGCTCCTTCCCTTCCGAGCTCTCCCATGCGCCCAAACAGTGGTTTACCCCCACATATAGGGTATCAGCGTACTCAGGACAAATTGTATAACAACTTTTGTGGTCCAATTTCTTCTCTTACTCTTGGGAAAATAAAAAATTGGGGGCGAAAAGATAACTTTTGTAAAAAAAATGATTTTTTATTTTTACGGTTCTGCATTGTCAACTTCTGTAAAGCACTTGGTGGGTCAAAGTGCTCACCACACCTCTAGATAAGTTCCTTAGGGGGTCTACTTTCCAAAATGGTGTCACTTGTGGGGGGTTTCAATGTTTAGGCACATCAGTGGCTCTCCAAACGCAACATGGCGTGTCATCTCAATTCCAGTCAATTTTGCATTGAAAAGTCAAATGGCGCTCCTTCGCTTCCGAGCTCTGTCATGCGCCCAAACAGTGCTTTACCTCAACACATGGGGTATTGGCGTACTCAGAACAAATTGTACAACAACGTTTCGGGTCCATTTTCTCCTGTTACCCTTGGTAAAATAAAACAAATTGGAGCTGAATAAATTTTTTGTGAAAAAAAAGTTAAATGTTAATTTTTATTTAAACATTCCAAAAATTCCTGTGAAACACCTGAAGGGTTAATAAACTTCTTGAATGTGGTTTTGAGCACCTTGAAGGGTGCAGTTTTTAGAATGGTGTCACACCTGTTTATTTTCTATCATATAGAACACCTCAAAATGACTTCAAATGAGATGTGGTCCCTAAAATAAAATGGTGTTGTAAAAATGAGAAATTGCTGGTCAACTTTTAACCCTTATAACTCCCTAACAAAACAAAAAATTGGTTCCATAATTGTGCTGATGTAAAGTAGACATTTGGGAAATGTTACCTATTAAGTATTTTGTGTGACATATCTCTGTGATTTAATTGCATAAAAATTCAAAGTTGGAAAATTGCAAAATTTTCAAAATTTTCACCAAATTTCCGTTTTTTTTCACAAATAAACGCAGGAAATATCAAAGAAATTTTACCACTATCGTGAAGTACAATATGTCACGAAAAAACAATGTCAGAATCACCAGGATCTGTTGAAGCGTTCCAGAGTTATAACCTCATAAAGGGACAGTGGTCAGAATTTTAAAAATTGGCCTGGTCCATAACGTGCAAACCACCCTTGGGGGTAAAGGGGTTAAGCAGCGTTGGTCCCCACTGACCGAACACCACAGGTGGCGTCACGAACACAAAAATGATAAAACTGGCATAAAAATGAGCATCAAAGTGGACACCAAAGGGCGTTAATGAAAGGGTTAAATGACTTTGGGCCACTGATCTCACACTAAGAATACACAGATAGTGATGATCTGAATCAAACCTACATCCCTTTAGCCTGGCCCAAATGGCTTCTGGACATCAGAATTGGCATCAAAGTGTTCAAACAGACGATCTTCACAGATTTGAATAAGTAACTGATGTTTTTAAGGGGTTAAATGACTTTGGACCACTGATCTCACATTAGGAATACAAATCTGTGAAAATTGGCTCTTTGCCCACTTTGATGCCAATTCTGATGCCCAGAACCCATTTGGGCCAGGCTGGAGGGACCTGAGTTTGATGCAGGGCATCACTGTTATGAATTCTGTGGTCAGGCTCCCTCCTGTGGTCATGAGTGGTACTTCGGCTGGTTCTGTCTATGAGCTTCCTTTGGTGGATGAGAGTGGTACTGCGGCTTCTGAGTTTCCTTCCTCAGGTGATGAGGTTAAGTCGTTAGGTGCTGCTCTATTTAACTCCACCTGGTGCTTTGATCCTGGCCTCCAGTCAATGTTCTAGTATTGGTCTTGCTTCCTCCTGGATCGTTCCTGTGGCCTGTCTTCCTGCATAAGCTAAGTTTTGCTTGTGTTATTTTTGCTTGCTATTTTTTCTGTCCAGCTTGCTTTATTGGTTTTTCTTGCTTGCTGGAAGCTCTGAGACGCAGAGGGAGCACCTCTGTACCGTTAGTCGGTGCGGAGGGTCTTTTTGCCCCTCTGCGTGGTTGTTTGTAGGTTTTTGTGTTGACCGCAAAGCTATCTTTCCTATCCTCGGTCTATTCAGTAAGTCGGGCCTCACTTTGCTAAATCTATTTCATCTCTGTGTTTGTATTTTCATCTTACTCACAGTCATTATATGTGGGGGGCTGCCTTTTCCTTTGGGGAATTTCTCTGAGGCAAGGTAGGCTTATTTTTCTACCTTCAGGGCTAGTTAGTTTCTCAGGCTGTGCCGAGTTGCATAGGGAGCGTTAGGCGCAATCCACGGCTACCTCTAGTGTGGTGTGTTAGGATTAGGGATTGCGGTCAGCAGAGTTTCCACGTCTCAGAGCTCGTCATATGTTTTTGGTAAATGTCAGGTCACTTTGTGTGCTCTGAACTTCAATGTCCATTGTGGTTCTAAATTACCAGTTCATAACACATCACTATCTGTGTATTTTAAGTGTCAGATCAGTGGCCCAAAGTCATTTAACCCCTTAAAAACATGTTACTTATTCAAATCTGTGAAAATCGGCTGTTTACCCACTTTGATGCCAGTTTTGATGCCCAGAACCCCTTTGGGCCAGGCTGGAGAGACCTGTTTTTGATGTGGGGCTCCCTGTTCTATATGTCTGCAGTGTGAGATCAGTGGCCCAACGTCATTTAACTCTTTCATTAAAGCCCTTTGGTGCCCACTTTGATGCCTATTTTTGTGCCAGTTGTATAGTTTTTGTAGCTATTGTTAAGTATATTCACATCAGGGCAGCTCGCTGCATTGTATGTTATTATTGTGATGCTTATTATTTGTTGTTAAACCTATAAAAAATAAGAAAAAATTGATGAATAAGAAACTGACGAATAAGAAACCAACTTCGGCCTCATCTGGGCACCGTCCTGTACAGAAGGATGTACATTAGCCCAGAATCACACATCCGCCCAGTGGTCAGCCCTCATTAGGCCGGTTTCAAACGTCAGTGGCTCCGGTACGTGTGGTGACAGTTTCCTCACGTACCGGAGACACTGACACACGTAGACACATTAACCCCTTAATCCCATTTGACGTACTATCCCGTCAAGGTGACCTGGGACTTAATTCCCAGGGACGGGATAGTACGTCATAGCGATTGGCCGCGCTCACGGGGGAAGCACGGCCGATCGCGGCAGGGTGTCAGCTGACTATCGCAGCTGACATCCGGCACTATGTGCAAGGAGTGGTCACGGACCGCCCCTGGCAAATTAACCCCCGACACATTGCGATTAAATATGATTGCAGCGTTCCGGGAGCATAGGGAAGCATCGCCCAGGGAGGGGGCTCCCTGCGGGCTTCCCTAAGACCCACGGAACAAGGCGATGTGCTCATCTTGTACCGAGCGTCTCCTCCCTGCAGGCCCCGGATCCAAAATGGCCACGGGGCTGCATCCGGGTCCTGCAGGGAGGTGGCTTACCAAGAGCCTGCTCAGAGCAAGCGCTGGTAAGCCTGGAGACCTGCATGTCAGATCAGCGATCTGACCTTATAACATGATACCCCCCCTGGGGCAATGTTATATAGTAAAAAAAAAAATTCCCACATGTGTTAAAAAAAATAAAAAAAAATAATTCCTAAATAAAGAAAAAAAAATTATTCCCATAAACACATTTCTTTATCTAAATAAAAAAAAACAAAAGTTCACATATTTAGTATCGCCGCGTCCATAACGACCCAACCTATAAAACTGTCCAACTAGTTAACCCCTTCAGTAAACACCGTAAGAAAAAAAAAACAAGGCAAAAAACAACGCTTTATTATCATACAGCAGAACAAAAAAAGGAATAACACGCAATCAAAAAGACAGATATAAATAACCATGGTACCGCTGAAAACGCCATCTTGTCCCGCAAAAAACGAGCCACCATACAGCATCATCAGCAAAAAAATAAAAAAGTTATAGACCTCATAATAAAGCGATGCAAAAATAATTATTTTTTTTATAAAAGTTTTTATCGTATAAAAGCGCCAAAACATAAAAAATGATATAAATGAGGTATCGTTGTAATCGTACTTACCCGAAGAATAAAACTGCTTCATCAATTTTACCAAACACGGAACGGTATAAACGCCTCCCCCAAAAGAAATTCATGAATAGCTGGTATTTGGTCATTCTGCCTCAAAAAAATCAGAATAAAAAGCGATCAAAAAATGTCACGTGCCCGAAAATGTTACCAATAAAAACGTCAACTCGTCCCGCAAAAAAACAAGACCTGAAATGACTCTGTGGACTCAAATATGGAAAAATTATAGCTCTCAAAAAGTGGTAACACAAAAAATATTTTTTGCAATAAAAAGCGTCTTTCAGTGTGTGACGGCTGCCAATCATAAAAATCCGCTAAAAAAACCCGCTATAAAAGTAAATCAAACCCCCCTTCATCACCCCGTTAGGGAAAAATAAAAAAATTAAAAAAATGTATTTATTTCTATTTTCCCATTAGGGCTAGGGTTAGGGCTAGGGTTAGTGTTGGGGCTAGGGTTAAGGCTACAGTTAGGGTTGGGGCTAAAGTTAGGGTTAGGGTTTGGATTACATTTACAGTTGGGAATAGGGTTGGGATTAGGGTTAGAGGTGTGGTTAGGGTTACCGTTGGGATTAGGGTTATGGGTGTGTTTGGATTAGGGTTTCAGTTATAATTGGGGGTTTTCCACTGTTTAGGCACATCAAGGGCTCTCCAAACGCAACATGGCGTCCGATTTCAATTCCAGCCAATTCTGCGTTGAAAAAGTAAAACAGTGCTCCTTCCCTTCCGAGCTCTCCCGTGTGCCCAAACAAAAGTTTACTCCAACATATGGGGTATCAGCGTACTCAGGACAAATTGGACAACAACTTTTGAGGTCCAATTTCTTCTGTTACCCTTGGGAAAATACAAAACTGGGGGCTAAAAAATAATTTTTGTGGGAAAAAAAAGATTTTTTATTTTCACGGCTCTGCCTTATAAACTGTAGTGAAACACTTGGGGGCTCAAAGTACTCACAACACATCTAGATAAGTTCCTTGGGGGGCCTAGTTTCCAATATGGGGTCACTTGTGGGGGGTTTCTACTGTTTAGGTACATTAGGGGCTCTGCAAACGCAATGTGGCGCCTGCAGACCATTCCATCTAAGTCTGAATTCCAAATGTCGCACCTTCCCTTCTGAGCCCTCCCATGCGCCCAAACGGTAGTTTCCCCCACATGTGGGGTATCAGCGTACTCAGGACAAATTGGACAACAACTTTTAGGGTCCAATTTCTTCTGTTACCCTTGGGAAAATACAAAACTGGGGGCTAAAAAATAATTTTGTGGGAAAAAAAAGATTTTTCATTTTTACGGCTCTGCGTTATAAACTGTAGTGAAACACTTGGGGGTTCAAAGTTCTCACAACACATCTAGATAAGTTCCTTGGGGGGGTCTAGTTTCCAATATGTGGTCACTTGTGGGGGGTTTCTACTGATAAGGTACATTAGGGGCTCTGCAAACGCAATGTGACGCCTGCAGACCATTCCATCTAAGTCTGCATTCCAAATGGCGCTCCTTCCCTTCCAAGCCCTCCTATGCGCCCAAACGGTGGTTCCCCCCCCACATATGGGGTATCAGCACACTCAGGACAAATTGGACAACAACTTTTGGGTTCCAATTTCTCCTGTTACCCTCGGAAAAATACAAAACTGGGGGCTAAATAAAATGTTTGTGGTAAAAAATGTTTGTTTTATTTTTACGGCTCTGCATTATAAACTTCTTTGAAGCCCTTGGTGGGTCAAAATGCTCACCACACATCTAGATAAGTTCCTTAGGGGGTCTACTTTCCAAAATGGTGTCACTTGTGGGGGGTTTCAATGTTTAGGCACATCAGTGGCTCTCCAAACGCAACATGGCGTCCCATCTCAATTCCTGTCAATTTTGCATTGAAAAGTCAAACGGCGCTCCTTCCCTTCCGAGCTCTCCCATGCGCCCAAACAGTGGTTTACCCCCACATATGGGGTATCAGCGTACTCAGGACAAATTGTATAACAACTTTTGGGGTCTAATTTCTTCTCTTACTCTTGGGAAAATAAAAAATTGGGGGCGAAAAGATAATTTTTGTAAAAAAAAATTATTTTTTTATTTTTACGGTTCTGCATTATAAACTTCTGTGAAGCACTTGGTGGGTCAAAGTGCTCACCACACCTCTAGATAAGTTCCTTAGGGGGTCTACTTTCCAAAATGGTGTCACTTGTGGGGGGTTTCAATGTTTAGGCACATCAGTGGCTCTCCAAACGCAACATGGCGTCTCATCTCAATTCCAGTCAATTTTGCATTGAAAAGTCAAATGGCGCTCCTTCGGTTCCGAGCTCTGTCATGCGCCCAAACAGTGCTTTACCTCCACACATGGGGTATTGGCGTACTCAGGACAAATTGTACAACAACGTTTCGGGTCCATTTTCTCTTGTTACCCTTGGTAAAATAAAACAAATTGGAGCTGAATAAATTTTTTGTGAAAAAAAGTTAAATGTTAATTTTTATTTAAACATTCCAAAAATTCCTGTGAAACACCTGAAGGGTTAATAAACTTCTTGAATGTGGTTTTGAGCAGCTTGAAGGGTGCAGTTTTTAGAATGGTGTCACACTTGGGTATTTTCTATCATATAGACCCCCTCAAAATGACATCAAATGAGATGTGGTCCCTAAAATAAAATAAAATGAGAAATTGCTGGTCAACTTTTAACCCTTATAACTCCCTAACAAAACAAAAAATTGGTTCCATAATTGTGCTGATGTAAAGTAGACATTTGGGAAATGTTACCTATTAAGTATTTTGTGTGACATATCTCTGTGATTTAATTTCATAAAAATTCAAAGTTGGAAAATTGCAAAATTTTCACCAAATTTCTGTTTTTTTTCACAAATAAACGCAGGTAATATCAAAGAAATGTTACCACTATCATGAAGCACAATATGTCACGAAAAAACAATGTCAGAATCACCGGGATCCGTTGAAGCGTTCCAGAGTTATAACCTCATAAAGTGACAGTGGTCGGAATTGTAAAAATTGGCCCGGTCCATAACGTGCAAACCACCTTGGGGGTAAAGGGGTTAAGCAGCGTTGGTCCCCACTGACCGAACACCACAGGTGGCGTCACGAACACAAAAATGATAAAACTGGCATAAAAATGAGCATCAAAGTGGACACCAAAGGGCGTTAATGAAAGGGTTAAATGACTTTGGGCCACTGATCTCACACTAAGAATACACAGATAGTGATGATCTGAATCAAACCTACATCCCTTTAGCCTGGCCCAAATGGCTTCTGGACATCAGAATTGGCATCAAAGTGTTCAAACAGACGATTTTCACAGATTTGAATAAGTAACTGATGTTTTTAAGGGGTTAAATGACTTTGGACCACTGATCTCACACTAGGAATACAAATCTGTGAAAATTGGCTCTTTGCCCACTTTGATGCCAATTCTGATGCCCAGAACCCATTTGGGCCAGGCTGGAGGGACCTGGGTTTGATGCAGGGCATCACTATCTGTGTATTTTAAGTGTCAGATCAGTGGCCCAAAGTCATTTAACCCCTTAAAAACATGTTACTTATTCAAATCTGTGAAAATCGGCTGTTTACCCACTTTGATGCCAGTTTTGATGCCCAGAACACCTTGGGCCTGGCTGGAGAGACCTGTTTTTGATGTGGGGCTCCCTGTTCTATATGTCTGCAGTGTGAGATCAGTGGCCCAACGTCATTTAACCCTTTCATTAAAGCCCTTTGGTGCCCACTTTAATGCCCATTTTTGTGCCAGTTGTATCATTTTTGTAGCTGTTGTTAAGTGCATTCACATCAGGGCAGCTCGCTGCATTGTATGTTATTATTGTGATGCTTATTATTTGTTGTTAAACCTATAAAAAAATAAGAAAAAATTGATGAATAAGAAACTGACGAATAAGAAACCAACTTCGGCCTCATCTGGGCACCGTCCTGTACAGAAGGATGTACATTAGCCCAGAATCACACATCCGCCCAGTGGTCAGCCCTCATTAGGCCGGTTTCACACGTCAGTGGCTCCGGTACGTGTGGTGACAGTTTCCTCACGTACCGGAGACACTGACACACGTAGACACATTAACCCCTTAATCCCATTTGACGTACTATCCCGTCAAGGTGACCTGGGACTTAATTCCCAGGGACGGGATAGTACGTCATAGCGATCGGCCGCGCTCACGGGGGGAGCACGGCCGATCGCGGCAGGGTGTCAGCTGACTATCGCAGCTGACATCCGGCACTATGTGCAAGGAGTGGTCACGGACCGACTCTGGCAAATTAACCCCCGACACACTGCGATATACTTATTTATATTTTATAAAAGTAAATGAAACCCCCCTTCATCACCCCCTTAGTTAGGGAAAAATAAAAAAAATTATTTATTTCCATTTTCCAATTAGGGTTAGGGCTACACTTACGGTTGGGATTAGGGTTAGGGGTGTGTTTGGATTAGGGGTGTGTTTGGATTAGGGTTTCAGTTATAATTGGGGAGTTTCCACTGTTTAGGCACATCAGTGGCTCTCCAAACGCGACATGGCGTCCGATCTCAATTCCAGCCAATTCTGCATTGAAAAAGTAAAACAGTGCTCCTTCCCTTCCGAGCTCTCCCGTGTGCCCAAACAGGGGTTTATCCCAACATATGGGGTATCAGCGTACTCAGGACAAACTGGACAACAACTTCTGCAGTCCAATTTCTCTTGTTACCCTTGGGAAAATAAAAATTTGGGGGGCTAAAAAAACATTTTTGTAGGAAAAAAATATTTTTTTATTTTCACGGCTCTGCGTTATAAACTATAGTGAAATACTTGGGGGTTCAAAGTTCTCACAACACATCTAGATAAGTTCTTTGGGGGGCTCTAGGTTCCAATATGGGGTCACTTGTGGGGGGTCTACTTTACAAAATTGTGTCACTTGTGGGGGGTTTCAACGTTTAGGTACATCAGTTGCTCTCCAAATGCAACATGGCATCCCATCTTAATTCCAGCCAATTTTGCATTGAATAGTCAAACGGCGCTCCTTCCCATCCGAGCTCTGCCATGCACCCAAACAGTGGTTTACCCCCACATATGGGGTATCAGCATACTCAGGACAAATTGCACAACAACTTTTGGGGTACAATTTCTTCTGGTACCCTTGGGAAATAAAAAATTGGAGGCGAAAAGTTCATTTTTGTGAAGAAATATTATATTTTATTTTTACGGCTCTACATTATAAACTTCTGTGAAGCACTTGGTGGGTCAAAGTGCTCACCACACATCTAGATAAGTTCCTTAGGGGGTGTACTTTCCAAAATGGTGTCATTTGTGGGGGTTTCAATGTTTAGGCACATTAGTGGCTCTCCAAACGCAACATGGCGTCCCATCTCAATTCCAGCCAATTTTGCATTGAAAAGTCAAATGGCGCTCCTTCGCTTCCGAGCTCTGCCATGCGCCCAAACAGTGGTTTACCCCCACATATGGGGTATCGGGGTACTCAGGACAAATTGTGCAACAACTTTTGGGGTCCATTTTCTCCTGTTACCCTTGGTAAAATAAAACAAATTGGAGCTGAAGTAAATTTTTTGTGAAAAAAAGTTAAACGTTTTTTTTTTTTTTTTAAACATTCCAAAAATTCCTGTGAAGCACCAGAAGGGTTAATAAACTTCTTGAATGTGGTTTTGAGCACCTTGAGGGTTGCAGTTTTTAGAATGGTGTCACACTTGGGTATTTTCTATCATATAGACCCCTCAAAATGACTTCAAATGAGATGTGGTCCCTAAACAAAAATGGTGTTGTAAAAATGAGAAATTGCTGGTCAACTTTTAACCCTTATAACTCCCTAAAAAAAAAAATGTTTCCAAAATTGTGCTGATGTAAAGTAGACATGTGGAAAATGTTACTCATTAAGTATTTTGTGACATATCTCTGTGATTTAAGGGCATAAAAATTCAAAGTTGGAGAATTGCGAAATTTTCAAAATTTTCGCTAAATTTCCGTTTTTTTCACAAATAAACGCAGGTAATATCAAAAAATTTTTACCACTATCATGAAGTACAATATGTCATGAGAAAACAATGTCAGAATCGCTAGGATCCGGTGAAGGGTTCCAGAGTTATAACCTCCTAAAGGGACAGTGGTCAGGATTGTAAAAATTGGCCTGGTCATTAATGTGCAAACCACGTTCGGAGCTTAAGGGATTAAAAATGTGTCTCTGCAGATGTCGGCGTGTTTTCACGGACCGTGGGCAAAACACGGAGACATGTCAGTGTTCGTGGGAGCTCATGGACCCATTAAAGTCAATGGGTGCGTGTAAACATGTACAGCACATGGATGCCATCCGTGTACTTTTTTTTAAAGTCACAGGGTTAAAATTGAAACAAATTGTCTGAATACACGGACAGCACATGGACGATAAACACGGATGACACACGGGACGCTCTGGGACCGTTTCTTCCGGTACCGGAAATATCTGGACGTGATAGACTGGCCTAAGGCCGGTTTCACACATCGGTGGCTCCGGTACGTGTGGTGACAGTTTCCTCACGTACCGGAGACACTGACTCACGTAGACACATTAAAATAAATGTGTCTCTGCACATGTCAGCGTGTTTTAACGGACCGTGTGCAAAACACAGAGACATGTCAGTGTTCATGGGAGCACACGGACCCGCTAAAGTCAATGGGTCCGTGTAAACACGTACTGCACACGGATGCTGTCCGTGTGCACTCCGTGTGCGTTTTTCCTGTCATAGGGTTAAAATTGTAAAAATTGTTGCAAAACACGGACACACGTACAGCACATGGACACTATACACGTACTCACGGACATCACACGGATGGCCTACGTGAGCACATGGACACGGATAACTCCGGTACCGGAATTATCTGGACGTGTGGTGTGAGACTGGCCTCACACAGGCTCCCATACAGTTTGCCACATACGCCAGCTCAGCGCTCCGGCATGCTACATTAGGGCGCCGGTATGTGGACACAGCGCCGCCTACGTCACTACACGGCTGGCACCGAACTGTCCTGTGCAGACGAGAGCAACACGTACAGGAAGTGCCACGTGTACTAAGCACGCATGCGCGGGGCCGCCCCGGGGCTGGGACTGTGCACTTCCTGCTACCTAATACCCAGTGCTGAATTCTTCTATTATCGCCAATAATCCCGGGCCTGCTGCATCCGGACACCGGCACTGAGGGCCACCATGAGCGGATAAGTTGCTCCCGCTGTCACCTCAGCAGTATCTCGGAGCGGGTGAATCTTTGTAGCCCTCCCTCCACCTACACAGGACTCCGCCACCATGTCCAACGCCGGGTACAACTCCCAAAATGGGGGATCAGGGCCGCCCTACTCCAATGGTAAGCACGAACGTGTTGTGTGTGGTCAGCAGCCCTGCGTGTGGCCCCTGGAGGTCACAGGTGCGGAGCCGCGGTGCCCGTGTTGTGTAGGTGACCCCTGGGATCCGGTAGGGGAGAATGAGCGGAGGCTGCCAGCAGGGAAGGGGTTACTAGAGAGGCGAGATCTGTGTACATATGGCAGGTACTGTGTATGTAATGGAGAGCTGGGCTGTCAGTGGTCAGGTAATGGAGAGCTGGGCTGTCAGTGGTCAGGTAATGGAGAGCTGGGCTGTATGTGGTCAGGTAATGGAGAGCTGGGCTGTATGTGGTCAGGTAATGGAGAGCTGGGCTGTCAGTGGTCAGGTAATGGAGAGCTGGGCTGTATGTGGTCAAGTAATGGAGAGCTGGGCTGTATGTGGTCAAGTAATGGAGAGCTGGGCTGTATGTGGTCAGGTAATGGAGAGCTGGGCTGTCAGTGGTCAGGTAATGGAGAGCTGGGCTGTCAGTGGTCAGGTAATAGGGAGCTGGGCTGTCAGTGGTCAGGTAATAGGGAGCTGGGCTGTCAGTGGTCAGGTAATAGGGAGCTGGGCTGTCAGTGGTCAGGTAATAGGGAGCTGGGCTGTCAGTGGTCAGGTAATGGAGAGCTGGGCTGTCAGTGGTCAGGTAATGGAGAGCTGGGCTGTATGTGGTCAGGTAATGGAGAGCTGGGCTGTATGTGGTCAGGTAATGGAGAGAGCTGTCTGGTCAAGTAATGGAGAGCTGGGCTGTCAGTGGTCAGGTAGTAGGGAGCTGGGCTGTCAGTGGTCAGGTAATGGAGAGCTGGGCTGTCAGTGGTCAGGTAATGGAGAGCTGGGCTGTCAGTGGTCAGGTAATGGAGAGCTGGGCTGTCTGGTCAGGTAATGGAGAGCTGGGCTGTCAGTGGTCAGGTAATGGAGAGCTGGGCTGTCAGTGGTCAGGTAATGGAGAGCTGGTCTGTCAGTGGTCAGGTAATGGAGAGCTGGGCTGTCAGTGGTCAGGTAATGGAGAGCTGGGCTGTCAGTGGTCAGGTAATAGGGAGCTGGGCTGTTAGTGGTCAGGTAATGGAGAGCTGGCCTGTCAGTGGTCAGGTAATAGAGAGCTGGGCAGTCCGTGGTCAGGTAATAGAGAGCTGGGCTGTCCGTGGTCAGGTAATAGGGAGCTGGGCTGTCAGTGGTCAGGTAATAGGGAGCTGGCCTGTCAGTGGTCAGGTAATAGGGAGCTGGGCTGTCAGTGGTCAAGTAATGGAGAGCTGGGCTGTCAGTGGTCAGGTAATGTAGAGAGCCGGGCCGCTGCCAGTGGTCACGTAATGTAGAGAGCTGGGCTGTCAGTGGTCACGTAATGTAGAGAGCTGGGCTGCCAGTGGCCACGTAATGTAGAGAGCTGGGCTGTCAGTGGTCAGGTAATGGAGAGCTGGGCCGCCAGCGGTCAGGTGGTGTAACCAGTGCTGGCTCTTGTACGCGGCCTTAGACCACTATACACAGGTGCTTGCACTCGCCGTACACTGTCTGGGCTCCTGGCTTCAGGTTGTGCTGTGTCCCGTGGAGCAGCTGTCACCTTTGAGCTCTGACTGCAGCTGGTCCCCGAGCTGAGGCTTCTCTCCCACCAGTGGACATGGAGCCGATGTGACCCCAGGTCCGGTGTGTGCCCGGGTCAGGCCAGTTTATAGTACTTGCTCATAGTTGTGGACCCTTTTGTTTCTCAGGTATATGTAGGTGTGGGGGGCTCTTATCTATGACTTGGTGTGTAGATTAGGATTGCTCCTGTCTTATGATGACACACAGTGGGGTAATCTTGTGTGGAGCGGCTTCAGTAGAGAAAAGCGGTTTCTAAGTTCTGATACTAAATGCCTAACATCTGCCAGTAATCAGACGATGGTGGACGGCCAGGATCTGCTGGAGTTGGCTGAGAGTTCTGGCTTTTACCAGTCGCCACATCGGACATCTGTGGCCGGTGGAGGTTTTGTGGTAACTATGGAACCTGCTAATGCCGCCAGGGCTGCCAGACGGCGCTCACTGTCCGTCACCCTGACACTACAGCCTCTTAGTCACTCACATTACTAGCTTTTTCGTGTGTCAGAGAAGTGATGGTTTTTTTTTTTGTTTTTTTTCTCCATGTTGTGAAGCTTGGTTGTGAGGGACTGTCATGTATTAAACGTATTTTTTTTTTTTTAGTTTTATGGGAATTGGTAGCATCTTAACACCATTCTGACGATATCAGGCCCTCATGTCTCTGGATAAATTCATACCCTATGACAGCTCTCCTGTATATATGCTATAGGTAGAGACAGGAAGATCTTTGCCTTCTGTCGTTCAGGCTGTGACTACACTGTGAATAAAAGCTATAATACCGTAAATGTCTGAGTACAGGCGGATGTCACGGTTTCAATCTGGAAATGCCACAGCAAAACCTGCAATGATAAATATGGAAAAAGGTGCACATTTCTCTTCTCTCTTAGCTTTGTCAGGGGTGAAAATTGTGGTTAGCATAAACTGTTGTCTTGCTGTGGATCTCAGATTTTTAGCAGCTGTCAATTTACACGGGTGTTTTTCCACAATGTGTTCATAAGGTTTTTTGGGAAATCTCACACCCAGCGCTTCCTCTGTAACATTCAACACTTTTTCCAGGATTAAAATCCTGTGTATGCTCCCCTCATGCACATGGCTCCCAGGTCCCCTGACACAGAAGAAATATCCCCTGCCTATGCTCCCCTCCTGCACATGCCCTCCAGGTCCCCTGACACAGAAGAAATATCCCCTGCCTATGCTCCCCTCATGCACATACTCTCCTGGTCTCCTGACACAGAAGAAATATCCCCTGCCTATGTGACCCTCATGCACATGCCCTCCTGGTCCCCTGACACAGAAGAAATATCCCCTGCCTATGCTCTCCTCATGCACATACCCTCCAGGTCCCCTGACACAGAAGAAATATCCCCTGCCTATGCTCCCCTCATGCACATGCCCTTCAGGTCGCCTGACACAGAAGAAATATCCCCTGCCTATGTGACCCTCATGCACATGCCATCCAGGTCCCCTCACAAAGAAGAAATATCCACTGCCTATGTGACCCTCCTGCACATGCCCTCCAGGTCGCCTGACACAGAAGAAATATCCCCTCCCTATGCTCCCCTCATGCACATACTCTCCTGGTCCCCTCACAAAGAAGAAATATCCCCTGCCTATGCTCTCCTCATGCACATGCCCTCCAGGTCCCCTCACAAAGAAGAAATATCCCCTGCCTATGTGACCCTCCTGCACATGCCCTTCAGGTCCCCTGACACAGAAGAAATATCCCCTGCCTATGCTCCCCTCCTGCACATGCCCTCCAGGTCCCCTGACACAGAAGAAATATCCCCTGCCTATGCTCCCCTCATGCACATACTCTCCTGGTCTCCTGACACAGAAGAAATATCCCCTGCCTATGTGACCCTCATGCACATGCCCTCCAGGTCCCCTGACACAGAAGAAATATCCCCTGCCTATGCTCCCCTCATGCACATGCCCTTCAGGTCGCCTGACACAGAAGAAATATCCCCTGCCTATGTGACCCTCATGCACATGCCATCCAGGTCCCCTCACAAAGAAGAAATATCCACTGCCTATGTGACCCTCCTGCACATGCCCTCCAGGTCGCCTGACACAGAAGAAATATCCCCTGCCTATGCTCTCCTCATGCACATGCCCTCCAGGTCCCCTGACACAGAAGAAATATCCCCTGCCTATGCTCCCCTCATGCACATACTCTCCTGGTCCCCTGACACAGAAGAAATATCCCCTGCCATTTTGGAAGGTTTCTTCTGGTTATAACATGTTCATTGGATGACCTCTACAGTACCCCTCCGCCTCACCTCTACATCTCCCTTTTTATTACCTTGCCCAAGCATATAAAAATATTTTTTATAAACGAGACGGCGCTTGTGTTGGTATAGTACCAGCAGTAAAGCATATGGTTAGTGTTTTCCATATGTTTTGCATAGATCTTTTAACATAAAATCGCAGCGTTCTTCTGTACTTATTTTCTGGCTAAAACTGGCCATACACATTAGAGGTCTGTCTGCTGAACTGTCCGACAACTCTTCCAACCCCCGCAGACACCGGAAGACTCAGTTGGGCTGGACGTTCCTGTTCTTTCTGAGCGAGCTGCTGCCCGTCCTCTGCAAGCAGCTAATCTTTCTAACAAACAAAAGGGAGGCATCATTGAATTACATTCTCCATATCCATATGTCCTCTGCCATAATACAGTGGGTACGGAAAGTATTCAGACCCCTTTAAATGTTTCACTTTTATTTCATTGCAGCCACTTGGTAAATTCAAAAAAGTTCATTTTTTTTTCTCATTAATGTACACTCTGCACCCCATGTTGACTGAAAAATAACAGAAATGTAGTAGTTTTTGCAAATTTATTAAAAAACTGAAATATCACATGGTCATAAGCGTTCAGACCCTTTGCTCAGTAATGAGTAGAAGCACCTTTTGAGCTAGTACAGCCATGAGTCTACTTGGGAATGATGCAACAAGGTTTTCACTCCTGGATTTGGGGATCCTCTGCCATTCTTCCTTGCAGATCCTCTCCAGTTCCGTAAGGTTGGATGGTGGACAGCCATTTTCAGGTCTCTCCAGAAATGCTCAATTGGGTTTAGGTCAGGGCTCTGGCTGGGCCAGTCAAGAATGGTCACAGAGCTGTTCTGAAGCCACTCCTTTGTTATTTTAGCTGTGTGCTTAGGGTCATTGTCTTGTTGGAAGGTGAACCTTCGGCCAAGTCTGAGGTCCAAAGCACTTTGGAAGAGGTTTTCATCCAGGATATCTCTGTACTTGGCCACATTCATGTTTTCTTCAATGACAACCAGTCGTCCTGTCCCTGCAGCTGAAATACACGCCCATAGCATGATGCTGCCACCACCATGTTTCACTGTTGGGATTGTATTGGGCAGGTGATGTGCAGTGCCTGGCTTTCTCCACACATACCGCTTAGAATTATCACCAAAAAGTTCAACAGACCAGAGAATCTTATTTCTTATAGTCTGGGAGTCCTTCATGTGTTTTTTTTTTTTTTTTTTTTTTTTTTTTTAATAAAGCAAACTCTATACGGGCTTTCATATGTCTTGCACTAAGAAGATGCTTCTGTCGGGCCACTCTGCCATAAAGGCCTGACTGGTGGAGGGCTGCAGTGATAGTTAACTTTGTGGAACTTTCTCCCATATCCCTACTGCATCTCTGGAGCTTAGTCACAGTGATCTTGGGGGTCATTCTTTACCTCTCACACAATGGCTCTTCTCCCATGATTTCTCAGTTTGGCTGGACCGCCAGGTCTAAGAAGACTTCTGGTGGTCCCAAACGTTTTTAAACCCCTTTCTGACATTAGACGTACTATCCCGTTGAGGTGGGGTGAAGGGATAGTACGTCATAGCGATCGGCTGTGCTCACGGGGGTAGCGCGGCCGGGTGTCAGCTGCCTATTGCAGCTGACATCCGGCACTATGTGCCAGGAGCGGTCACGGACTGCCCCCGGCACACTGCGATCAAACATGATCGCAGTGTTCCGGTGGTATAGGGAAGCATTACGCAGGGAGGGGGCTCCCTGCTTGCTTCCCTGAGACCCCTGGAGCAACGTGATGTGATCGCGTTGCTGCGAGGGTCTCTTACGGTTGGGATTAGGGTTAGAGGTGTGGTTAGGGTTAGGTGTGTGTTCGGGTTAGGGTTGGAGTTAGAATTGGGGGTTTCCACTGTTTAGGCACATCAGTGGCTCTCCAAACTTGACATGGCGTCCGATCTCAATTCCAGCCAATTCTGCGTTGAAAAAGTAAAACAGCGCTCCTTCCCTTCTGAGCTTTCCCGTGTGCCCAAACAGGGGTTTATCCCAACATATAGGGTATCAGCGTACTCAGGACAAATTGTACAACAACTTTTAGGGTCCAATTTCTTCTTACCCTTGGGAAAATAAAAAATTGGGGGTGAAAAGTTCATTTTTGTGAAAAAATATGATTTTTTTATTTTTACGGCTCTGCATTATAAACTTCTGTGAAGCACTTGGTGGGTCAAAGTGCTCACCAATAACTAGATAAGTTCCTTAGGGGGTCTACTTTCCAAAATGGTGTCACTTGTGGGGGGGTTTCGATGTTTAGGCACATCAGTGGCTCTCCAAACGCAACATGGCGTCCCATCTCAATTCCTGTCAGTTTTGCATTGAAAAGTCAAATGGCGCTCCTTCCCTTCCGAGCTCTCCCATGCGCCCAAACAGTGGTTTACTCCCACATATGGGGTATCGGCGTACTCAGGAGAAATTGTACAACAACTTTTGGGGTCCATTTTTCTCCTGTTACCCTTGGTAAAATAAAACAAATTGGAGCTGAAGTAATTTTTTTGTGAAAAAAGTTTAAATGTTCATTTTTTTATTTAAACATTCCAAAAATTCTTGTGAAACACCTGAAGGGTTAATAAACTTCTTGAATGTGGTTTTGAGCACATTGAGGGGTGCAGTTTTTAGAATGCTGTCACACTTGGGTATTTTCTATCATATAGACCCCTCAAAATGACTTCAAATGAGATGTGGTCCCTAGAAAAAAAAAAATGGTTGGGATAAAAATGAGAAATTGCTGGTCAACTTTTAACCCTTATAACTCCCTAACAAAAAAAAATTGGTGTTCCAAAATTGTGCTGATGTAAAGTAGACATGTGGGAAATGTTACTTAAAGGGAACCTGTCACCCCGTTTTTTGAGATTGAGCTATAAATACTGTTAAATAGGGCCTGCGCTGTGTGTTCCTATAGTGTATGTAGTGTACCCCGATTCCCCATGTATGCTGAGAAATAACTTACCAAAGTCGCCGTTTTCGCCTGTCAATCAGGCTGGTCAGGTCGGGAGGGCGTGGTGACATCGCTGGTTCTTCCTCAGCTTTACGTTGGTGGCGTAGTGGTGAAGACACAGCGCGCGATCTGCGCTGTCATCCCTTTCGTCGGTGGGGGCGGCCATCTTCCTGGGGCCGCGCGTGTGCAGATCGAGTGCTCTGCTGCACGGGGCTTCAGGAAAATGGCCGCGGGATGCCGCGCGTGCGCATTAGAGATCGCGGCGGCCATTTTCCCAAAGCCGAGTTTGCATCTCGGCTTTGGGAAAATGGCCGCCGCGATCTCTAATGCGCACGCGTGGCATCCCGCGGCCATTTTCCTGAAGCCCCGTGCAGCAGAGCACTCGATCTGCGCACGCGCGGCCCCAGGAAGATGGCCGCCCCCACCGATGCAAGGGATTACAGCGGAGATCGCGCGCTGCTTGTTCACCACTACGCCACTACGCCACCAACGTAAAGCTGAGGAAGAACCACCGA
This sequence comes from Ranitomeya imitator, assembly GCF_032444005.1. NCBI lineage: Eukaryota > Metazoa > Chordata > Amphibia > Anura > Dendrobatidae > Ranitomeya > Ranitomeya imitator. The sequence goes on from NC_091285.1 coordinate 82,956,666, forward strand.
TGTCACCACGCCCTCCCGACCTGACCAGCCTGATTGACAGGCGAAAACGGCGACTTTGGTAAGTTATTTCTCAGCATACATGGGGAATCGGGGTACACTACATACACTATAGGAACACACAGCGCAGGCCCTATTTAACAGTATTTATAGCTCAATCTCAAAAAACGGGGTGACAGGTTCCCTTTAAGTATTTTGTGTGACATATCTCTGTGATTTAATTGCATAAAAATTCAAAGTTGGAAAATTGCGACATTTTCACAATTTTTGCCAAATTTCCATTTTTTTTTTTCACAAATAAATGCAGGTAATATCAAAGAAATTTTATCACTATCATGAAGTACAATATGTCACGAGAAAACAATGTCAGAATCACCGGGATCGGTTGAAGCGTTCCAGAGTTATAACCTCCTAAAGGGACAGTGGTCAGAATTGTAAAAATTGGCCTGGTCATTAACGTGCAAACCACCCTCGGGGGTAAAGGGGTTAAACGTTATGGAGGCCACTGTGCTCTTGGGAACCTTGGGTACTGCAGAAATCCTGCTGTAACCTTGGTCAGATCTGTGCCTTGCCACAATTCTGTCTCTGAGCTCCTTGGCCAGTTCCTTTGACCTCCTGATTCTCATGTGGTCTGACATGTACTGTGAGCTGTGAGGTCTTATATAGACAGGTGTGCGCCTTTCCAAATCAAGTCCTATCAGTTTACCTAAACACAGCTGGACTCCAGTGAAGAGGTAGAACCATCTCAAGGAGGATCACAAGGAAATGGACATCATGTGACTTACAGTGGTGATCAAAAGTCCTGCATAGGATAAATTGATTCTTCAAGTTTTAAACGTTTTCTGTGGAATATCTTCGATGCTGATATGACATATTATATTATATGGTTTTGTTCAGAATACAATTTTGCATTCTCTCCCTATAATTTTTTTAGCTTTTGAAGCAGTTTTGCCTGAAATTATTGCAACAATATGGGAATTGAAAGCAGAACTAAACATTGTACAGCTTCAGATCCAAAATTAGCCAATCACAGATGAGGTTCTTGTGACCAATCATAACCTGGATATGGCAGCCAATCACATCTGCTGCTTTGTTTGTTTTATCTGTTGGTCTATCTAGTGAATCGTACTGTAGAGTTTTATGATGGAGCCTTCTGTCAGCGGAGGATCATGTGGGAGTTGTGGTGCTACATGAAGAGGGTTATACTGGCCCCCAGATCACAAGGAAGCTCGGCTGTAATCAGAGTACAGTCGTAGAATTTTGCAGAAACATAAGCAGCTTGGAATCACCCAGGACAGGCCCAGATCTGGTCGGCCCAGAAAGGGAGGATAGAGTACTGATAAGAACATCCCTTGCCAATCGAAAGCTCATCTCTCCTCAGCTTCTGCGAGAATGGCAAGAAAAGTGCAATATTGAGGTAGCAACATCAACTGTTAGGAAGAGATGTTTGGAAGCAGGATTGATAGGGTGCAAGGCCCGAAAGAAGCCATTGATGACAGCCATACAAAGAAAGGCGAAAACTGTGGGCATTGAAATAGTTAAAATGGAGGAGTGGGAAAAAGTGCTTTTTAGTGATGAAAGCACTTTTTGAATTTTAGGAAATGATGGCAAGTCTTATGTGAGAAGGTTCCCACATGAAGAGTACAAGCCCGAGTGTTTGAGCTTCTCTGTGAATCATCCGATGAAAGTAATGGTCTGGGGCTGTATGGCAGCCAATGGTGTTGGAAGGCTTCATGTTGTGGAGGGTATGGTTAATGCAAAAAAATACATAGACATCCTTAATAAGAAAATGCTGCCTTCTGCTCAACACTCTGAATTAAATAAAAAATAATAAATCTTAAAAAGTTAAAATTTAAGTCTGTGTGAACTTGCATTGGAAGTTAGTGAACTTAGAAACCTGTTCACCATTCTACACACTGTACTAGTGTAGGTATGGTTATGCTGTAAAAAAATTATCAAAAATGCACATACCATAACAATTTATACACTTGGGACATTCAAAAATGAGTATGGCATACAATGAGGGATTACAAAAACATATCTGTTCCACCAGTTTCACTGTAGAGATGCAGAAGTATGAAACATATAGTTTTCTTCACGCCTATACAGGACTTTTGAACACCATTGTAAATATGAGTGTCTGAGCAAAGAGTCTGAATACTTATGACCATGTGATATTTCAGTTTTTCTTTATTAAATTTGCAAAAAATTTTACATTTCAGTTTTTTTTTTCAGTCAAGATGGGGTGCAGAGTGTACATTAATGAGAAAAAAATGAACTTTATTTAATTTATCAAATGGCTGCAATGAAAGAGTGAAAAATTTAGAGGGGTCTGAATACTTTCCGTACCCACTGTATATTGAGGAACAAAGTCTCGAGATCCCCGCATATATTAGTTTGTGTGCCAATTATGCCCAAATCAAAGACTTAAGCAAGCTTTTATCTAATGTGTAAGGTGGCCTTTAGACCATGATTTCTGTTTATAGAAAACCGGCAATTGCTATTGTCAATGGATGGCACAAGCGTCTCCAGGCGTTTGCCATTTTGAGAAAATATCTATCTTGTAAAATACTTCAGAATTTGCAACCAACGCTCTTACTTTAGTGGATACGTTTTATTTTTAGCTAGTTGTAAGTCGGTCCATATTTCTCTACTTGCTAACATAAATTAGTTTTTTTTTTTTGATGGCTAAGTAGAGTTGGGTGCAAAGGCATGTTCATAGTCTGTGAGGACAACTAAATGGAGTCAGCGGTTCTCCCCCTTTCTACTTTCCCAGTCCCATCTTTCAGGCTTTCAGACAGAAGCTATTGACATTTGGCAAAGATGCAATATGAACCTTGCCTAATGTGACTTTATAACACCTTCCCAACATGTGCGTATGTGTACAGCGCTGCCTTCCCACAAACCGACATACATATACTTTTTCATGATTGCGGCAGCGCTCATTGTGAGCCTGCACAATCAGATGCAGGTGTAAGCAGTTTGTGAGAGCTGACAGTCTGTAGTTACTCCCACAATCGGTGCGATCACTGATCGCAGGCGTTTGACTCCTCTGATACCGCTGCCAATAGTGACAGCAACAACAAGGGGCATCGCAGAGGGAGGAAGCTTCCTCTCTGCTCCAGTCGGCCCAACTCCTTTGCAGTTGCTTTGTACCGGTGGTCTTTATGGTGACCCCTGGCAGAAAGATGGCCGCAGGGTTACTCGGGGACGGTGGCCTGTATGCTCCTGCTCAGAGCGTGAGTCGGCATGCCTCCTCCATGCCGGTTAGACGCTAATCTAATGCCCTGAAATGCAGAAGCACTGCAGAGTATTAGATCAGCAATCAGTTAGTGGAAGTTGGTGTCACATCCTGGGACACTGGAAAGAAAAAAAAAAAAAAAAAATCACACAAATGAGAAAATATTAATCCAATAAATTTATGTAAAAAAACAAAAAAAGTACACATTTGTTAATGCTGTCCCTGGAATGACCCAATATATAAATGTCCCACTAGTTAACCCCTCCAGTGAACACCATAAAAAATAAATATAAAACAATGCTTTATCATACCGCCAAACAAAAGGTGGACTAAAACGCGATAAAAAAGATGAAAGGGTATCTCTGAAATCATCATCTTGTCCTGCAAACAGCAAGCCGCCATACAGCTTGGTCAGTGGAAAAATAAGTTATAGCTCTCAGAATAAAGTGATGCAAAAATAATTTTTCTATAAAAGCTTTTACTGTATAAAAGTGCCAAAACATAACAGCAATGCCACACCTATATTTTTTTATCGTACTGACCTGAACAATAAAACTGCCTTATCAATTTTGCCACAGGCTGAACAGCATAAACCCCCCCCCCTCCCCCCCCCCCCCCCCAAGGCTCTGTGCACATGTAGGAAAAGAGGTGCAGAATTTTCTGCACAAAATCTGCATTTCCTGGCAGAATCCGCAGCCGCGGTTTTTATGCGGAATTGATGCGCATTTTCTGTGGATTTTCTGCAGATTTTGCCACTGCGGATTTTTAACATGGAAGGGTGCAGAAACGCTGCAGATCCGCACAAAAGAAGTGACATTCACTTCTCTGAAATTCGCAGCAATTCCGCACTGATTTTTCCGCACCATCTGCACAGCTGTTTTTTTTTTTTCCCCCATTGATTTACATTGTACTGTACATCACAGTGCGGATCTGCAGCGTTTCTGTGCAGAAAAATCCGCTGCGGATGCGCAGCAAATCCGCATCGTGTGCACATAGCCTAAAGGTACCGTCACACTGAACGATATCGCTAGCGATCCGTGACGTTGCAGCGTCCTGGCTAGCGATATCGTTCAGTTTGACACACAGCAGCGATCAGAATCCTGCTGTGATGTCGCTGGTCGCTGCAGAAAGTCCAGAACTTTATTTCGTCGCTGGACTTCCTGCTGACATCACTGAATCGGCGTGTGACGCCGATTCAGCAATGTCTTCGCTGGTAACCAGGGTAAACATCGAATTACTAAGCGCAGGGCCGCGCTTAGTAACCCGATGTTTACCCTGGTTACCAGCGTAAAAGTAAAAAAAAAAAAACACCACATACTTACCTTCCGCTGTCTGTCCCTCGGCGCTCTGTTTCTCTGCCCTGTGTAAGCGCAGCGGTGACGTCACCGCTCTGCTTTCCGGCCGCTGTGCTTACACAGGGCAGAGAAGCAGAGCGCCAAGGGACAGACAGCGGAAGGTAAGTATGTAGTGTTTTTTTTTTTTTTTTTACTTTTACGCTGGTAACCAGGGTAAACATCGGGTTACTAAGCGTGGCCCTGCGCTTAGTAACCCGATGTTTACCCTGGTTACCGGCATAGTTGGTCGCTGGAGAGCTGTCTGTGTGACAGCTCTCCAGCGACCAAACAGCGATTCTGCAGCGATCCGGATCGTTGTCGGTATCGCTGCAGCGTCGCTTAGTGTGACTGTACCTTAAAGAACAATTCCTGAATTGCTGATATTTATTAATTCTGCCTAGGAATAGAAAGCGATCAAAAATGTAATTTGTCCGAAAACGTTACCAATAAAAACGACAACTCGTCCCACAACAAACAAACTCTCATATGACTGTTGGACAAAATATGGCAATGCAAAATCTAGTTTTCGGAATAAAAAGCGTTTTTAATGTCTGACACATATCAAACGGAAAAACACTATAAATCTGGTATCGCTGTAATCGCACCGACCCGAAAAGTAAAGTCATCTAATCACTTGTATATCACACGAGTATCAGTGTAAGAAATAAAACAAATTCTTCACCTACTACTGAGTTTTTTTTTTTTTGTTTTTTTTTCTCTCTCCCTTCTGCTTCCCAAAAAGCGCATTAAGGCTCAGCTCACATCTGTCCTGCACTCTGCGCTGAGTGCCTACATCTGGGTTTCCATGTACATCTCAGAAATACGTGATTCACACGGAACCCCCGGCAAAAGATTTCCTATAATGAGTCAGATGGAGGCGCTGTGGACATTTTCTGGCCTGTGATCCGGCAGTGTCCATCTTTTTAGGTGAACATAAAGCACGGTCGGCCACAGTTTAATGCACTTCTGAAATGAAGGACAACGGTGAACAGAGGCCAGATGGAATCCAGAATAACTCTGCTTACCTCATTATAGTGAGTAGCGGCTCCCTTGGATTTCATCTGAATCGCATCGCTTTGAGATTTAGATGAAAACCCTGATATAAGTGCTCAGCATAGAGCGCAGGATAAATATGATCCCAAATGTTTTGTAAAATGTTCACCACAAAAGCTTCATCTCAATCCACAAAAAAAGCCCCCACTGTGGTTCGTCATCTGTTAACGGAAATATAGTGTGCTTCAATGTTACTGGTAGTACAAAGGCTCTGGAAAAGCGCTATAGCTCCTCCCAAAAGAAACTCAACAAATCCCGAGCTCCCAAAACCAAATGCCTCCCTCCCTTCTGAGCCCCAGTGTGTCTAAACCATATATAGCGTCCACATGTTTGACGTTTCTGTAGTGATCAGAGCCCGCCTAATTTACAGGTGTGTGTCCCCAGAATCACAAGTTGGGCATATTATACTGGTCACTACAACGTACTGGTAACTACAACGGCAGTTTGCAATTTTCACTTGGCAACATCCATTGCTGCTTGTTTCCGGAAAACACCCATGTACTCAAAATCGTCACTGCACCTGTATATAAATTCCCAAAGGGGTAGGATTTCCAAAACGGGGTCACTTAAGGGGGATTCTGCTCTTCTAGCACTTATAGGCTCTGTTTCTGGAGCCCTCAAACTGTTCTAGGAAAATCTGCACTCCAGGAGGTAAATAGCGCTTAGTCTCTACCGAATCTCGCCGCGTGGCAGTACTGTTAGTCACATATGGGGTATTTCTATTTTCAGCAGAAATTGTGGGATAAGTTTTGGTGCCATTCTACCCATTTCCCAGTGTAAAAAAATAAGTAAAATCTGGGGCTAAGGCTGTTGCATTTTTTGCGCTGTTTTCCGCGAAAAAAAAAACGCTTACATTAACCCCTTCATGACCAGGGGATTTTTCGTTTTTCCGTGTTCGTTTTTCGCTCCCCTCCTTCCCAGAGCCATAACTTTTTTATTTTTCCGTCAATTTGGCCATGTGAGGGCTTATTTTTTGCGGGACGAGTTGTACTTTTGAACGACATCATTGGTTTTAACATGTCGTGTACTAGAAAACGGGAAAAAAATTCCAAGTGCGGTGAAATTGCAAAAAAAGTGCAATCCCACATTGGTTTTTTGTTTGGCTTTTTTGCTAGGTTCACTAAATGCTAAAAATGACCTGCCATTATGATTCTCCAGGTCATTACGAGTTCATAGACACCAAACATGACTAGGTTATTTTTTATCTAAGTGGTGAAAAAAAATTCCAAACTTTGCTAAAAAAAAAAAAAAAAAAATTGCGCCATTTTCCGATACTCGTAGCGTCTCCATTTTTCGTGATCTGGGGTCGGTTGAGGGCTTATTTTTTGCGTGCCGAGATGACGTTTTTAATGATAGCATTTCGGTGCAGATACGTTCTTTTGATCGCCCGTTATTGCATTTTAATGCAATGTCGCGGCGACCAAAAAAACGTAATTCTGGCGTTTCGAGTTTTTTTCCCGCTACGCTGTTTAGCGATCAGGTTAATACTTTTTTTTATTTGATAGATCGGGCAATTCTGAGCGCGGCGATACCAAATATGCGTAGATTTGATATTTTTTTTATTGATTTATTTTGATTGGGGCGAAAGGGGGGTGATTTAAACTTTTATGTTTTTTTTATTTTTTTCACATTTTTTTAAACTTTTTTTTTTAACTTTTGCCATGCTTCAATAGCCTCCATGAGAGGCTAGAAGCAGGCACAAGCCGATCGGCTCTGCTACATAGCAGCGATCTGCTGATCGCTGCTATGTAGCAGAATTGCACGTGTGCTGTGAGCGCCGACCACAGGGTGGCGCTCACAGCGACGGGCAATCAGTAACCATAGAGGTCTCAAGGACCTCTATGGCTACAATGGAGACGCATCGCCGACCCCCGGACATGTGACGGGGATCGGCGATGACGTCATTTCCGGCCGCCCGGCCGGAAGCGGTAGTTAAATGCCGCTGTCTGCGTTTGACAGCGGCATTTAACTAGTTAATAGGTGCGGGCAGATCGCGATTCTGCCCGCGCCTATTACGGGCACATGTCAGCTGTTCAAAACAGCTGACATGTCCCGGCTTTGGTGCGGGCTCACCGCGGAGCCCTGCATCAAAGCAGGGGAGCCGGCATCGGACGGTATAGTACGTCCGATGCCGGTAAGGGGTTAAGCATCCCATCATTTTAATGCATTCCGCAATTTTTGCGCACATGCTGTGTTTTTTTCCACGTAATAAAACGCAGCATGTTCATTAATTTTGCGGATTTTTCACGTTTTTGCCGCTATATTGTGGCATTGAGAAGCTCTGGAAAAAAAAACGCAAAAAAGCGCGAGTGGATTTCCTGCAGAAAAAAGTTCCTGAACGTGTGCACATAGCCTTGAATTCAATTTTTGGTGGTTAAAAATGAAATTATATTTTCTTCACTGCACAATGGTATAAAATTTTGTCACACCTCTATGGTGTCAATATAATCACTGCACCCCTAGATGAATTCATTGAGGGGTACAGTTTGTAAAGTGGTGTCACTTATGGAGGTTTCTGCTGTTCTGGCACCTCAGGGGCTCTGCCAATCTGACATGGCACCCTCAAACCATTTCAGCAATATCTGCGCTCCAATATGGCGCCTCTTCCCTTCTGAGCTTTGCACTGTGCCTCAAAAGTCGTTTCCCCTCCACACATGGGGTATCGGTGAACTCCGGAGAAATTACACAACAAATTTTGGGGTCCATATTCTCATATTCTCTTGTTAGCCTTGTGAAAAAAAATATTGGTTCTAAAGTAACATTTTTGTGTGGGGGGAGGGGGGTTAAATGTTCATTTTGTTTTTTTTCCTTCCACATTGCTTCAGTTCCTGTGAAACACCTAAAGGGTTAATAAAGTTGTGACAATTTTTTATGCCCTTATATCAGAGTGTTAAGTGTTATGATTAGGTAATTCAGAACCACAATGGACCTTGAAGTTCAGAGCACACAAAGTGACCTGACAATAACCAAAAGACATAGGACGAGCTCTGAGACGTGGGAACTCTGCTGACCGCAATCCCTAATCCCATCCAACCACACTAGAGGCAGCCGTGGATTGCGCCTAACGCTCCCGATGCAACTCGGCACAGCCTGAGAAACTAGCTAGGCCTAAGATAGAAAAACAAGCCTACCTTGCCTCAGAAATACCCCAAAGGAAAAGGCAGACCCCCACATATGACTGTGAGCAGAGATGAAAATACAAACGCAGAGATGAAATAGATTTAGCAAAGTGAGGCCCAACTTGCTGAACAGACCGAAGATAGGAAAGATAACTTTGCGGTCAACACAAAACCCTACAAACAACCACGCAGAGGGGCAAAAAAGACCCTCCGCACCGACTAACGGTACGGAGGTGCTCCCTCTGCGTCCCACAGCTTCCAGCAAGCAAGAAAAACCAATTAAGCAAGCTGGACAGAAAAAATAGCAAAACAAAAATAACACAAGCAAAACTTAGCTTATGCAGAGGAGACGGCCACAGGAACGATCCAGGAGGAAGCAAGACCAATACTAGAACATTGACTGGAGCAAAGCACTAGGTGGAGTTAAATAGAGCAGCACCTAACGACTTCACCACATCACCTGAGGAAGGAAACTCAGAAGCCGCAGTACCACTCGTGACCACAGGAGGGAGCTCTGCCACAGAATTCACAACAGTACCCCCCCTTGAGGAGGGGTCACCGAACCCTCACCAGAGCCCCCAGGCCGACCAGGATGAGCCATATGAAAGGCACGAACAAGATCGGCAGCATGGACATCAGAGGCAAAGACCCAGGAATTATCTTCCTGACCATAACCCTTCCACTTAACCAGATACTGGAGTTTCCGTCTCGAAACACGAGAATCCAAAATCTTCTCCACAATATACTCCAACTCCCCCTCCACCAAAAGCGGGGCAGGAGGATCAACAGATGGAACCATAGGTGCCACGTATCTCCGCAACAATGACCTATGGAATACGTTATGGATGGAATAAGAATCTGGAAGGGTCAAACGAAAAGACACAGGATTAAGAACCTCAGAAATCCTATACGGACCAATGAAACGAGGCTTAAACTTAGGAGAGGAAACCTTCATAGGAATATGACGAGATGACAACCAAACCAAATCCCCAACACGAAGTCGGGGACCCACACAGCGTCTGCGATTAGCGAAACGTTGAGCCTTCTCCTGGGACAAGGTCAAATTGTCCACTACATGAGTCCAAATCTGCTGTAACCTGTCCACCACCGTATCCACACCAGGACAGTCCGAAGACTCAACCTGCCCTGAAGAAAAACGAGGATGGAACCCAGAGTTGCAGAAAAACGGCGAAACCAAGGTAGCCGAGCTGGCCCGATTATTAAGGGCGAACTCAGCCAAAGGCAAGAAGGGCACCCAATCATCCTGATCAGCAGAAACAAAGCATCTCAGATATGTTTCCAAGGTCTGATTGGTTCGTTCGGTCTGGCCATTTGTCTGAGGATGGAAAGCCAAGGAAAAAGACAAATCAATGCCCATCCTAGCACAAAAAGCTCGCCAAAACCTCGAAACAAACTGGGAACCTCTGTCAGAAATGATGTTCTCTGGAATGCCATGTAAACGAACCACATGCTGGAAGAACAAAGGCACCAAATCAGAGGAGGAAGGTAATTTAGACAAGGGTACCAAATGGATCATCTTAGAGAAGCGATCACAAACCACCCAAATGACCGACATTTTTTGAGAGACGGGGAGATACGAAATAAAATCCATAGAGATATGTGTCCAAGGCCTCTTCGGGACCGGCAAGGGCAAAAGCAACCCACTGGCACGAGAACAGCAGGGCTTAGTCCGAGCACAAATCCCACAGGACTGCACAAAAGAACGCACATCCCGTGACAGAGACGGCCACCAAAAGGATCTAGCCACTAAATCTCTGGTACCAAAGATTCCAGGATGACCAGCCAACACCGAACAATGAACCTCAGAGATAACTTTATTCGTCCACCTATCAGGGACAAACAGTCTCTCCGCTGGGCAACGATCAGGTTTATTAGCCTGAAATTTTTGCAGCACCCGCCGCAAATCAGGGGAGATGGCAGACACAATTACTCCCTCTTTGAGAATACCCGCCGGCTCAGACAAACCCGGAGAGTCGGGCACAAAACTCCTAGACAGGGCATCCGCCTTCACATTTTTAGAGCCCGGAAGGTACGAAACCACAAAGTCAAAACGGGAGAAAAACAGCGACCAACGAGCCTGTCTAGGATTCAACCGTTTGGCAGACTCGAGATAAGTCAAGTTCTTGTGATCAGTCAAGACCACCACGCGATGCTTAGCTCCTTCAAGCCAATGACGCCACTCCTCGAATGCCCACTTCATGGCCAGCAACTCTCGATTGCCAACATCATAATTTCGCTCAGCAGGCGAAAACTTCCTGGAAAAGAAGGCGCATGGTTTCATTACCGAGCAATCAGAACTTCTCTGTGACAAAACAGCCCCCGCTCCAATTTCAGAAGCATCAACCTCGACCTGGAACGGAAGAGAAACATCTGGTTGGCACAACACAGGGGCAGAAGAAAAACGACGCTTTAACTCTTGAAAAGCTTCCACAGCAGCAGAAGACCAATTGACCACATCAGCACCCTTCTTGGTCAAATCGGTCAATGGCTTAGCAATACTAGAAAAATTACAGATGAAGCGACGATAAAAATTAGCAAAGCCCAGGAACTTTTGCAGACTCTTCAGAGATGTCGGCTGAGTCCAATCATAGATGGCCTGGACCTTAACAGGGTCCATCTCGATAGTAGAAGGGGAAAAAATGAACCCCAAAAATGAAACCTTCTGAACACCAAAGAGACACTTTGATCCCTTCACAAACAAAGAATTAGCACGCAGGACCTGGAACACCATTCTGACCTGCTTCACATGAGACTCCCAATCATCCGAGAAGACCAAAATATCATCCAAGTATACAATCAGGAATTTATCCAGGTACTCTCGGAAGATGTCATGCATAAAGGATTGAAACACCGATGGAGCATTGGCAAGTCCGAAAGGCATAACTAGGTACTCAAAATGGCCCTCGGGCGTATTAAATGCAGTTTTCTATTCATCGCCCCGCTTAATACGCACAAGATTATACGCACCACGAAGATCTATCTTGGTGAACCAACTAGCCCCTTTGATCCGAGCAAACAAATCAGATAGCAGCGGCAAGGTGTACTGAAATTTGACTGTGATTTTATTTAGAAGGCGGTAATCTATACAAGGTCTCAGCGAACCATCCTTCTTGGCCACAAAAAAGAACCCCGCTCCCAATGGCGACGATGACGGGCGAATATGACCCTTCTCCAAGGACTCCTTCACGTAACTCCGCATAGCGGCGTGCTCAGGTACAGATAAACAGTCGACCTTTAGGAAACTTACTACCAGGAATCAAATCGATAGCACAATCACAATCCCTATGCGGAGGTAGGGCATTGGACTTGGGCTCATCAAATACATCCCGGTAATCAGACAAGAACTCTGGGACCTCAGAAGGGGTGGATGACGAAATAGACAGAAATGGGACATCACCATGTACCCCCTGACAACCCCAGCTGGACACAGACATTGATTTCCAATCTAATACTGGGTTATGGACTTGTAGCCATGGCAACCCCAACACAACCACATCATGCAGATTATGCAACACCAGAAAGCGAATATCCTCCTGATGTGCAGGAGCCATGCACATGGTCAGCTGGGTCCAGTACTGAGGCTTATTCTTGGCCAAAGGCGTAGCATCAATTCCTCTCAATGCAATAGGACACTGCAAGGGCTCCAAGAAAAACCCACAACACCTAGCATACTCCAAGTCCATCAAATTCAGGGCAGTGCCTGAATCCACAAATGCCATGACAGAATAAGATGACAAAGAGCAGATCAAAGTAACGGACTGTACCGTACCAATGGTGGCAGACCTAGCGAACCACTTAGTGCGCTTAGGACAATCGGAGATAGCATGAGTGGAATCACCACAGTAGAAACACAGCCCATTCTGACGTCTGTGTTCTTGCCGTTCAACTCTGGACAAAGTCCTATCGCACTGCATAGGCTCAGGTTTATGCTCTGATAATACCGCCAAATGGTGCACAGATTTACGCTCACGCAAGCGTCGACCGATCTGAATGGCCAAAGACATAGACTCATTCAGACCAGCAGGCATGGGAAATCCCACCATGACATCTTAAAGGGCTTCAGAGAGACCCTTTCTGAAAATAGCTGCCAGCGCACCTTCATTCCATTGAGTGAGCACGGACCACTTTCTAAACTTCTGACAATAAATCTCTATCTCATCCTGACCCTGACACAGAGCCAGCAAATTTTTCTCTGCCTGATCCACCGAATTAGGTTCATCGTACAGCAATCCGAGCGCCAGGAAAAACGCATCAATATTACATAATGCAGGATCTCCTGGCGCAAGGGAAAATGCCCAGTCTTGAGGGTCACCACGTAATAAAGAAATAATGATCCTAACTTGTTGAACTGGGTCACCAGAGGAGCGAGGTTTCAAAGCCAGAAACAGTTTACAATTATTTTTGAAACTCAGAAATTTTGCTCTATCTCCAGAAAACAAATCAGGAATAGGAATTCTTGGTTCTAACATAACATTCTGAACCACAAAGTCTTGAATATTTTGTACTCTTGCAGTGAGATGATCCACACATGAAGACAGACCTTTAATGTCCATCACTACACCTGTATCCTGAACCACCCAAATGTCTAGGGGAAAAAAAAAGGCAAAACACAGTGCAAAGAAAAAAAAAATGGTCTCAGAACTTCTTTTTTCCCTCTATTGAGAAGCATTAATACTTGCGGCCTCCAGTACTGTTATGATTAGGTAATTCAGAACCACAATGGACCTTGAAGTTCAGAGCACACAAAGTGACCTGACAATAACCAAAAGACATAGGACGAGCTCTGAGACGTGGGAACTCTGCTGACCGCAATCCCTAATCCCATCCAACCACACTAGAGGCAGCCGTGGATTGCGCCTAACGCTCCCTATGCAACTCGGCACAGCCTGAGGAACTAGCTAGGCCTAAGATAGAAAAACAAGCCTACCTTGCCTCAGAGAAATACCCCAAAGGAAAAGGCAGCCCCCCACATATAATGACTGTGAGCAGAGATGAAAATACAAACGCAGAGATGAAATAGATTTAGCAAAGTGAGGCCCAACTTACTGAACAGACCGAAGATAGGAAAGATAACTTTGCGGTCAACACAAAACCCTACAAACAACCACGCAGAGGGGCAATTAAGACCCTCCGCACCGACTAACGGTACGGAGGTGCTCCCTCTGCGTCCCAGAGCTTCCAGCAAGCAAGAAAAACCAATTAAGCAAGCTGGACAGAAAAAATAGCAAAACAAAAATAACACAAGCAAAACTTAGCTTATGCAGAGGAGACGGCCACAGGAACGATCCAGGAGGAAGCAAGACCAATACTAGAACATTGACTGGAGGCCAGGAGCAAAGCACTAGGTGGAGTTAAATAGAGCAGCACCTAACGACTTCACCACATCACCTGAGGAAGGAAACTCAGAAGCCGCAGTACCACTCGTGACCACAGGAGGGAGCTCTGCCACAGAATTCACAACAGTTAAGTTTGAAAATTGCAAAATTTTGACCAAATTTCTGATTCCCCCACAAATAAATGCAAGTTAGGCTTCTTTCACACTAGCATCGGGCTCGGCCCGTCGCAGTGCGTCGGGCTGAGGTTACCGACGCTAGCATGGTCTCCGCCGCACAACGGGTGCAGCGGATGCTGCTTTTCAGCGCATCCGCTGCCCCATTGTGAGGTGCGGGGAGGTGGGGGCGGAGTTCCGGCCGCTCATGCGCGGTCGGAAAAGACGGTCCGTCGGCTGCAAAAAAAGTTACATGGAACGTTTTTTGCGGCCGACGGTCCGCCACAACCCGGCGAAAACGTCGCGCGACGGTTGCGACGTGTGGCAATCCGTCGCAATGCGTTGCATAATGTTAGTCAATGGAGAAAAAACGCATCCTGCAAACACTTTTGCAGAATGCGTTTTTTCTGCAAAACGACGCATTGTGACGGATTGCAGTTAACGCTAGTGTGAAAGTAGCCTTATATTGAACAAATGTTACCTCTATCATGAAGTACAATATGTCAGGAGAAAACAATGTCAGAATCAGTGGGATCCATTGAAGCGTTCCAGAGTTATTGCCACATAAAGGGACAGTGGTCAGAATTGTTAAATATGGCTGGGTCGTGGGGCTGAAGGGGGTAAAAAAAACTGAAGGAAAATTGCACAAGAACATTTGAGAATATTCTGGCACTCCATGAATGTTAGAGGGCAGCCTGGGACATTCCTTTCCATTGCCTCCAGCATCCTCCTCATGGATCCGGCCCATTACAGGCCAGAAATACTCAGAGTGGCATTGTTATTAATGGTGCATACATCGCAAACTATATTGCCGCTCTTGGGAGTTGCTAAGGCGTGTATCATAAGAGACTAATGTGCAAAAACTGTTATTAATCAACTATTGTTGATGGGGGAAAGGATTCCTACTGGATTCAGCCATGTTCAGCGTGTAAAAATCAGTCCGAGTTTCATGCAGAAAAGTGGGACACTTCTCATTTGTCATCCACATACAATCCATTTTGAGTTTTTTTTTTTTTTCTTTTCCTAGCAATTAATCTTTTACAAGATCATTTACAGTTTCCTAAATTGAGTCAGACATGTTATTTGATTTTCCTCATTTTAAAAGTTTTTTTTTTTTTTTTTTTTTTTTTTTTAATTTCATGTGTTTTATGTAGTTCCCTTTTCTCCATTAGGACTTTTGTGAAAATCCGATATCATTTTTGGTCAAATATATACAGTAAAAGTGAAAATTTTGAAGGGTCCACAAACTTTCGAGTACCACTGTATGTAGTAACATACTCTTGTGTTATAAAAACGCAGTTTTTCAATCCACCATCCATATTGCTTGGCTGAGATATGTGGGTCGTTGCCTTTCACAATAACCTTGTTGGATGGACATCCTGTTCTGAACTCATAAAGTTTAAAAGTTTGATAAAAGCTCCTCTTTACATGTTGACCTGGACACACAATGAAATGGTGTCTGTAGAACAAAGTTAAAACATGTTTGGGGGTTTTTCCTAAGGTTTTTTTTAAAGCCCTAGTTATAAGGGTTTTCTCTGGGGGGACATGTATTTCTTCTGACTGTATAATATTAACCATTCATAAGTAGGCAGCAACAATCAAGAGAAAAAAAACCATTCCCCTCAACAGCTTGGATCAGGTTTCCGGTATGTGAGATTTAATGGTACAACTCAGATCTCCTTCCTGACCGATTGCAAAGTGCTATGAGTAGAGCATAGATGATGAACACCTTCCAGGTTCCTGTGGGGGAGGAGCAGCACAGCGGAGTTTAGCTGTGTCACAGTACAAACCCTTCTGTCAGCTCTTCTCTCACAGCATTGTCACCTCTGTGGTACTGCCTCTCCCCCACACTTGGGGTCTAGAGATGTGTCAGTAATCACACTTGCATCTGCAGTGTTCAGGGCAACTTCTAATATCTCTGCAGCGAGGGCAGGGCATACTAGTTTCATCTCACACCGAAGTGGACTGCCTGTTCTGGACTACCTTTACTCACACACTGAGCCTGCACTAAGCTAGTGGGGAGGAGGGTGTTTCTTTCTCCAGTGTGTTTCTGGTTATGATGGGTCAGCATCAAACAGAGGTGAAGAAGTACACCCCCAGTGAAAACTCTGATCATTCATACTTGGACTTAAAAGTTAATTCATTAGGTGTCAAATACTTTGGCTACAATCTCAGCAATGGAGAGGCAAAATTTAAAAAAAAAAAACTTTATTCAGCTCTCCAACATGAAAAATGTGTTGACAGGTTCGTTTTTTTTAAAGGCAATCTGTCAGTATAAGGTACAGTAAGTATTCAAAGCAAAAATTAGTGACTCTTGGCCGGCTAGAGTTCAGTGCATTTTTCCACTTGCCCTATTGTCATCTGTTTCTGCCTTTCTCTGACTCTTGTAATGCTGAGGATGTCAATCAAGGAAGAGGAGAGCGGAGGTAGATGGAAAACAAGGTGGGACACTGCGCTAAACTATTTGCTCACTCCAAAGTTGCAGTAGTCATTTTGTAGCAGAAACATCCCCAATTCTTATGAATGATTTCCACAATATTCTGGGGTGCAATGAATGGAGCAGAGATGAAGAATAACGCTGACATTAGCCAGGACTCTGTAGTGCCCCATTGTCAGGATTACTTGGGGTCCTGTATCCTATGAAAACTTGCATTTGTGAGACTATAAGTCCCCATCTAACTATGTCAGAGAAGCTGTGCTGACTAGTTACCTGTAACATCACACGATAGACTCATGAGACATTCATGTGACCTGCCAGCAATGTGGGCACAGTCATCACTTTGGCTGCTGCGGATTCCTGTGACCTGAATGTCCTATATGGTGATCCTGTGCTCCTCGCATTAGTGATGACCTCGGCTTCTAAACCTGTTTATTTGGCCTCCTTGGGATATGTTCTCACGTGCCTATTATGCGCTGTACATTTGTCAGTGAGTTGCATGTTTTTCATGTGATTTTGTCAGAGTAGCCTGTACATTACAATTTGTGCTACAGATTTTTGAACTCCTTCACCACACTGCTCCTGTAATGTGCAGCATGTTATCCGCATGTAAGTCTGCAGTGGAGCATTACCGTAACTATGTAAGTGCGTTGTGGGAACTTGCTCCCAGGAGTATCAGTTGGGCATGCATGAAAAGGCAGAATGGAGTGCGGCCCTGTTCATTGTGTTTCTCTGCCCATTCCTTACTCCTGAATCTCTGTAAAGCCGGCTGAACTGCTACAGTACAGTAACCGAATCTGCTGGACCATGCAAAACCCAAAGTTGCATGTTTTGGCCTCTTTAACCTCAATACTTGGAAATATATATATATATATATATATATATATAATTCCCCCCCCCCTTTTTTTTTTTTTTTTTTTTTTTTTTTTTTTCCCATCTCGCTCCATGTTATCGCCTCTTCCCCTACCCATACTTGGATGTCTGCCGGCAGGGTGCCGCCATACATGATAATACATTGGAAGATCCCGGTCAGGTTTGACCCCTTCATGTATCGCTAGCTGAAATCCTATTGGACTTTTATTTTGATTCTACTGAATTATATTCTCTTGAAGCTTTGTATGGTTGAGTAACAGCACTTTTCTAGGCGCTCCTAGGCTACAGTATGTGGTTGGTTCTCTTGTATATTGTTCAGCATGAACGTATGGCACAATGTGACTAGAGCTCATTAGAGGCAGCCATAGAGATGGAAAATTGCTGCACACTTCTCTTATTGGATGTGTTCAGAACTATTACCTGCATCTATACATGTATATGTGTCAATAATATGTTTGTCTGCTTTTCCTAAGGTCCCCTTCAAAACCCTATGATGTATTCACCACAGCAACCATTTGGACAAGGCTATGGTACAGCACTTCTAGGCTCATACCCACAACAGATGCCAGCTAAAGCTCCTCCACAATCAGGACCTGGAGTTTATAACTATGGTGGATCTCAACAAACTGTCCCCCAACCTGGAATTAATCAGGGATCCGGCCAGCCTTTCAATAGACCTCCTACAGGAACATCACCAGCGCCACTCATTACAAATACAAGGTCGTCTTCACCAAGGATGCCCCCTCCTCCTCAGAACTCAGCTGGACCACCAGCACCTGTAGGCAGCAGTCTTCCTCATGGGAGTCAGCCCACTCAGTCAAGCTGGCAGTATTTTCCAACGCCTTTAAGTCATGGACAGGTTCAACCTATGACCAATCATGTGTCGTCCACTGCAGGAGTCGTCCCTGTCCCACCACCGACGCTTGGAAATTCACAACCCCCCACTACTCAGCACTATGGACCTTCTTTTGGAGTTCATGCTCATCAAAACAGTTTTAGGAGTCCAGGTAGTGTATGAAATCTAAGGGCTGTGCAGAAGTTAGATGTTCTTGTTGTTTCACATATGCAGATTTTGTGATGACAAACCATGAATGAGAGCCATATATTGTATATAAATGGTCTTATCAATGGGGGGTACTGCTCATCTCTTTGTAGGCTGAGGTCAGGCATGGTGGATATTTTCCATGCAGATGATTGCTGTGAATTTCATGGTGTGTGGTGCAAAAGATGAAACTGGCTGATAATCTGCTGCATGTCTGGTATACTGTGCCTTTCAGATACCTGCTGCGGATCCACATAACACATTTTCCACATACACATTTTCTGATGCTTGTAAAAGTGGTTCTGGAAAATCCCTCTCGTATGCATAGGAAGAGGTTTTAGGAAAATAGTTGTGTGAACATACCATAAATATTCTAATGTTTCTGTGTGCCCCCATGATTGGCAACACAACCATTGTCACGAGGCGCCAATGTGCAGATAAAAAGTATGAAGGATTTGATATAGTATACCAGATAACCTGTATGAGGGGGCTGATATACTAAACCAGATAACAAGGCAGAGCTTTGAGTTTGTAGGAGACTGTTTACATTCACACTTTGGTCTTCCATTGAGTTGCTCAGGCATTGTTCAATTTCACACCTTGGTCAGCCATAGGCATTGTTCAGTTTCACACCTTGGTTGGCCAATGTTTACTTTTGTACACCTCGCTAATTTAAAGTGTACTAAGGGTACCATCACACAGTGGCATTTTGATCGCTACGACGGCACGATTCGTGACGTTCCAGCGATAGTTACGATCTCGCAGTGTCTGACACACTCCTGCGATCAGGGACCCCGCTGAGAATCGTACGTCGTAGCAGATCGTTTGAAACTTTCTTTCGTCGTCTAGTGTCCCGCTGTGGCGGCATGATCGCATGGTGTAACAAAGGTGTGCACGATATTGTATACGATGTGCGCATAGTAACCAACGGCTTCTACATCGCACATACGTCATGAAATTATCGCTTCAGCGTCGTGCATTGCGAAGTGTGACAGCAGTCTACGAAGCTGGAGCGATATTGTTACGATGCTGGAGCGTCACGGATCGTGCCGTCGTAGCGATCAAAATGCCACTGTGTGATGGTACCCTTAGTCTCAACTGCCATCTCAGGTGACCAAGATGGTAAAACCTGGGAAAATCACAAAATAAATGGGTTTCACGTACTGCTGTACTTGTATTTTCACTAAAAACCCAGCAAAACCTGCTACCTGCTTTTTTTTTTTTTATTTAATTTTTCACTACCATTACTTTCAATGGTTAAAAAAAACGCTGAGTGAGATGCTGTATTGTGCAAGAAAACAAGCAAAGCACAAAATACTGAGGATGGAAAAAAGTGGTGTACATGAGATTTCTGAAATCTCATAGACTTTTTGATTTTGCTGAAAATTAGCATAAATTCCTAGTGTGAACATAGCCTAAAACTGTCCTACTAGTTTACCCCCTACAAGTGAACACCACAAAAAAAGGTAAAAACAATGCTTTCTCATCATACCGCCAAACAAAAAGTGGAATAAAATACAATCAAAATGACGAATGTAAATAAAAATGGTAACTCTGAAAACCTCATCCTGTCCCGCAAAAAACAAGCTGCCATACATCTCCTTCATCGTAAAAATAATTTATAGCTCTCAGAATAAAGCGATGCAAAAAAGTTTTTTTTCTATAAAATTGTTTGTGTTAAAGCACCAAAGCATATATTTTTATAAATGAGGTATTTATGCAGTCGTTCTGAAAGGAAAAATAAAGCTGCCTTATCAATTTGACCACACCGAAATGGCATTTAAAAAAAAAAAAAACATTCCTGAATTGCTGTTTTTTGTTCATTCTACCTCCCAAAAATGAGGAAATAAGGCAATCAAAAAATGTAATTTGCCCGAAAATAGGACCAATAAACAATGTCAACTCGTCACAAAAACAAGCCCCCACATGACTGTCAGCTGAAATATGAAAATTATAGCTATCAAAATGACTATGCCCAATGAAAAGTATCTTTTAGTGTGTCGCTGTAATCGCACCGACTCGAAGAATAGTCGCCTAATCACTTATACCGCATGAGGAACGGCGTAAAAATTAAACAAAAAAACAATTTTTTACCTGCTGTTTTTTGTTCATTCTGTGTCCCAAAGATCGCAGTAAGGCTGGGTTCACATTGAGTTAGTGCAATCCGTTTAGCGGATACGCTAACGGATTGCGCTAACGCAATGTCCAAAAAGGGATTGCGTTTGGCAATCCCGCTAGCGCAGATGCCCAATCTGCACTAGCGAAGAACGGACCCTGAACGCTGCAAGCAGCGTTCGAGGTCTGTCCGAAAATAACGGCACATCGCTGACACATGCCAAAATTGACCGCAATGTGGTAACGGATCCGTTATATAGCATTAATTTCGCCATGTAACGGATTCCGTTAGCGGACACCCACTAACGCAATGTGAACCCAGCCTAAGGCTTGGCTCACATTTATCCTGCATTCTGTGCAGAGCACTTACACCGGGGTTTCCATGTAAATCTTTGAAATGAGCGATTCAGACGGAACCTCCGGCGGAAGATTCCCTATAAGAAGGCAGATGAAGGTACTGTGGACGCCATTAGACATGTGATCTGGCAGTGTCCGTCTTTTTAGGGGTGCATAAACGAGCCATCTGCTACAGTTTTGTGCACCTCTGAAAAGGATAATGCTGAACAGAGGCCAGAGTAACTCTGCTGCATAATAGTGAATGGTTCCCTTGGGGGTTTTATCTGAATCCTGTCACTCGGAGATTTAAAATTTAAAGGGAATTCCTGATATAAGTGCTCAGAGTAGAGCGCCGGATAATTGTGATCAAAAATATTTATGTAAAATGTTCCCAACAAAAGCCTAAACTCCATCATTGAGGGCTCCATTTTCCCCTGTTGTGGAAAATAAAATGGGACTAAAAACATTTTTGTGGGGAATATATATATAACTAGACTCCCCTTAAGGAATTATCTAGATGTGTGGTGGATACCTTGAACCCCCAGGTGATTCATGGAAGGTTATAAAATTGAGCAAAAAAAAAAAAAAAAATTATATATATATATATATATATATATATATATATATATAATTTTTTTTTTTTTTTTGCTCAATTTTATAACCTTCCATGAATCACCTGGGGGTTCAAGGTATCCACCACACATCTAGATAATTCCTTAAGGGGAGTCTAGTTTCCACTTTTGGGGCACATCAGGGGCTCTCCAAACAGGACACTACACCCGCAGAACATTCCATCAGAATCTGCATTCCAAAATGTCACTCATCCGTCATTTCTGAACTCTGCTGTGCGCCCAAATAGTAGTTTCCCCCCACATATGGAGTATCTGCGTACTCGGGAGACATTGCACAACACATTTTGGTGTCCATTTTTTCCTGCTACCCTTGTGAAAATAAATTTGGGGCTAAAAAAATATTTTTGTGGGGAAAATGTGATTATTTTCACCGTTCTAAACTTCTTTGAAGCACCTGATGGTTCAATGTACTCAACACAAATCTAAATAAGTTCCTTGAGGGGTCTAGTTTCTAAAATGGGGTCACTTGTGGGGGTTTTCTACTGTTTAGGCACATCATGGGCTCTCCAAACGCAACATGGCGTCTGCTAATTATTCCAGCAAATTTTACATTCAAAAAGTCAAATGGCGCTCCTTCCCTTCCGAGCCCTGCCATGCGCCCTCCCCATATGGTGTATCGGCGTACTTGAGTGAAATTGCACAACAAATTTTGGGGTCCATTTTCTTTTTCCTGATATTCTTGCGAAAAAAAATTGGATCTAAAGTAAAATGTTTGTGAATAAAAGTTACTGTAAGGTGTTTTTTTTTTTTTTCTCCTTCCACATTCCATTAATTCCTGTGAAGCACCTGAAGCGTTTAACCCCTTAAGCCCCGAGGGTGGTTTGCACGTTAATGACCAGGCCAATTTTTACAATTCTGACCACTGTCCCTTTATGAGGTTATAACTCTGGAACGCTTCAACGGATCTTGGCGATTCTGACATTGTTTTCTCGTGACATATTGTACTTCATTTTAGTGGTAACATTTATTCGATATAACTTGCGTTTATTTGTGAAAAAAAACGAAAATTTGGCGAAAATTTAGAAATTTCGCAATTTTCCAACTTTAAATTTTTATGCCCTTAAATCACAGAGATATGTCATGCAAAATACTTAATAAGTAACATTTCCCACATGTCTACTTTACATCAGCACAATTTTGGAACCAAAATTTTTTTTTGTTAGGGAGTTATAAGGGTTAAAAGTTGACCAGCAATTTCTCATTTTTACAACACCATTTTTGTTTAGGGACCACATCTCATGTGAAGTCATTTTGAGGGGTCTATATGATAGAAAATACCCAAGTGTGACACCATTCTAAAAACTGCACCCCTCAAGGTGCTCAAAACCACATTCAAGAAGTTTATTAACCCTTCAGGGGTTTCACAGGAATTTTTGGAATGTTTAAATAAAAATGAATATTTAACTTTTTTTCACACAAAATTTATTTCAGCTCCAATTTCTTTTATTTTACCAAGGGTAACAGGATAAAATGGATGCCAAACGTTGTTGTACAATCTGTACTGAGTACGCTGATACCCCATATGTGGGGGTAAACCACTGTTTGGGCGCATGGCAGAGCTCGGAAGGAAAGGAGCGCCATTTGACTTTTCAATGCAAAATTGACAGGAATTGAGATGGGACGCCATGTTGCGTTTGGAGAGCCCCTCATGTACCTAAACATTGAAACCCCCCACAAGTGACACCATTTTGGAAAGTAGACACCCTAAGGAACTTATCTAGATGTGTGGTGACCACTTTGAGCCACCAATTGCTTCACAGAAGTTTATAATGCAGAGCCGTAAAAAAAAAAAATCATATTTTTTCACAAAAATGATCTTTTCGCCCCCAATTTTTTATTTTTCCAAGAGTAAGAGAAGAAATTGGACCTCAAAAATTGTTGTCCAATTTGTCCTGAGTGCGACGATACCCCATATGTGGGGGTAAACCACTGTTTGGGCGCATGGCAGAGCTCGGAAGGAAAGGAGCGCCATTTGACTTTTCAATGCAAAATTGACTGGAATTGAGATTGGACACCATGTTGGTTTGGAGAGCCCCTGATGTGCCTAAACATTAAAACCCAGCACAAGTGACACCATTTTGGAAACTAGACCCCCTAAGGAACTTATCTAGATGTGTTTTGAGAGCTTTGAACCCCCAAGTGTTTCACTACAGTTTATAACGCAGAGCCGTTAAAATAATTTTTCTTTTTTTTTTACACAAAAATGATTTTTTAGCCCCCAGCTTTGTATTTTTACAAGGGTAACAGAATAAATTGGACCCCAAAAGTTGTTGTCCAATTTGTCCTGAGTACGCTGATACCCCATATGTGGGGGGGAACCACTGTTTGGGCGCATGGCAGAGCTCGGAAGGGAAGGAGCGCCATTTGGAATGCAGACTTAGATGGATTGGTCTGCAGGCGTCACGTTGCATTTGCAGAGCCCCTGATGTACCCAAACAGTACAAACCCCCCACAAGTGACCTCATATTGGAAACTAGACCTCCCACGGAACTTATCTAGATGTGTTGTGAAAACTATGAACCCCCAAGTGTTTCACTACAGTTTACAACGCAGAGCCGTGAAAATAAAAAATCCTTTTTTTTTCCCACAAAAATGATTTTTAGCCCCCCAAATTTTTATTTTCCCAAGGATAACAAGAGAACTTGGACCCAAAAAGTTGTTGTCCAATTTGTCTCGAGTACGATGATATGTTGGGGTAAACCCCTGTTTGGGCGCACGGGAGAGCTCGGAAGTGAAGGAGCACTGTTTTACTTTTTCAATGCAGAATTGGCTGGAATTGAGATCGGACGCCATGTCGCGTTTGGAGAGCCCCTGATGTGCCTAAACAGTGGAAACCCCCCAATTATAAATGAAACCCTAATCCAAACGCACCCCTAACCCTAATCCCAACTGTAATCCTAACCACACACCTAACCCTGACACACCCCTAATTCTAATCCCAACCCTAATCCCAACCGTAAATGTAATCCTAACCCTAGCCCTAACCCTAATGGGAAAATGGAAATAAATACATTTTTTTTAATTTTATTATTTTTCCCTAAGGTTAGGTTCACATTATGTTAGGGAAATCCGTTTAGCGCTAACGCAATGTCTTTTTAGGTGTCGTGTTTAGTGGTTGCGTTAACGTCCCCGCTCTGGAAGATCGGGGATCGGACCTCGGGCGCGCCGCGGACGCTGCAAGCAGCGTCCGAGGCGCGCCACAAAAGAAAGGCACCTTGCTAGCGCGAGCCGAAAATGGCACGCTATAGCGATGCGCTACACCCGAAAATCACATTGCTGTCAATGGGTGTGCTAACGGTGTCGCTGTCCGTTAGCGTTAACCCATTAACGCAATGTGAACCTAGCCTAACTAAGAGGGTGATGAAGGGGGGGTTTGATTTTACTTTTATAGCGTTTTTTATATCGGATTTTTATGATTGGCAGCCGTCACACACTAAAAGACGCTTTTTATAGCAAAAAAGTTTTTGCGTCTCCACATTTTGAGACCTATAATTTTTCCATATTTTGGTCCACAGAGTCATGTGAGGTCTTGTTTTTTGCGGGACTAGTTGACGTTTTTATCGGTAACATTTTCGGACACGTGACAGTTTTTGATCGCTTTTTATTCCGATTTTTTTGTGAGGCAGAATGACCAAAAACCAGCTATTCATGAATTTCTTTTGGGGGAGGCGTTTATACCGTTCCGCGTTTGGTAAAATTGATGAAGCAGTTTTATTCTTCGGGTCAGTACGATTACAGCGATACCTCATTTATATCATTTTTTTTATGTTTTGGCGCTTTTATACGATACGATACGGTGTTCACTGAAGGGGTTAACTAGTGGGCCAGTTTTATAGGTCGGGTCGTTACGGACGCGGCGATACTAAATATGTGTACTTTTGTTTTGTTTTTTTTTGTTTTTTAGATAAAGAAATGTATTTATGGGAATATTTTTTTTTTTCCTCTTTATTTAGGAAATTTTTTTTTTATTTTTTTTTACACGTGTGGAAATTTTTTTTTTTGTACTTTTTCACTTTGTCCCGGGGGGGACATCACAGATCACCGATCTGACAGTGTGCACAGCACTCTGTCAGATCGGTGATCTGACATACAGCTGGGCAGGATTAGAGCTGCAGCTGCAGCCTGATCCTGACCCGGAAGTGCTCCCTGCAGGACCCGGATGCAGCCCCGCGGCCATTTTGGATCCGGGGACTGCAGGGAGAAGACGCTCGGTACACGGTGAGTACATCACCGTGTACCGATCGTCTCAGGGAAGCCCGCAGGGAGCCCCCTCCCTGCGCGATGCTTCCCTGCACCGCCGGCACACCGCGATCATCTTTGATCGCGGTGTGCCAGGGGTTAATGTGCCGGGAGCGGTCCGTGACCGCTCCTGGCACATAGTGCCGGATGTCAGCTGCGATAGGCAGCTGACACCCGGCCGCGATCGGCATATGACGTACTATCCCGTCACTGGGAATTAAGTCCCAGGTGACCTGGACGGGATAGTACGTCATATGGGATTAAGGGGTTAAGCAGCTTGAGGGGTGCAGTTTTTAGAATGGTGCCACTTTTTATTTTCTGCCATATAAGCCCCTCAGTCACTTCCAATGTGATGTGAAGTCCCTAAAAAAGACCTATTTAAAAAAAAAAAAAAGTGAAATTGTACCTTTTTTTTTTTTTTTTCAATTTCCTCACACTTTGGAATTTTTCCCCCTGTTTTTCAGTACACTGGGTGGTAGTATGAATGGTGTCATCCAAAACTATAACTCAACATACAAGAAAGCTCTCATACAGTTATGTAGACGGGGGGGGAAAAAAATATGATGGCTCTTGGAAGAAGGGGAGGAAAAAAAAAAACGGAAAATGGCCGTGTCGTGAAGGAGCTGAGCTTGTAAATATGGCTGTATTTCCTAAATGAATCCTTCTATGTTTCAAAACACTCTTTTTCGGCGATTACATTGTATCTCCGTTCATACTGCACCCACACACACAAATGATACACCATTTAAAAGGTAAACTTTCCCCCATCAGCAAGAAAATAGCCAAACAAACCACACATCCACGATGTGATCATAAAATACAGTTTAAACATTAATTTTCATTAACCTGCAGTTAGAAAAAATGATCTGCAGGTGGCACCACACTACCCCAAAGCACACTACCACAAAGCTGCAAACAGACATCACAAACAAATCCTAACATCTGCCTTGGGAGCTTTCCAGCTTGCCATACTCCTTGCCCAGCTGATTTCAGGCACATTGGAGGATTGCACACTTCACTGCATGTGAGTCACATAAGCAAACACATTTGTAAACATGCACTGGTTTTTCACTAATTACTTCGCCCCCCCACACACAAATAATACACCATTTGAAAGGCAAACTTGCCCCCTTCAGCAACAAAAGACACAAACAAACCACACATTCACGATTTGATCAATAAATAGAGTTTAAACATTCATCTTCAGAAACCTGCAGAAAAAAAACAATAACCTGCAGGGGGCACCACAACCTCAAGATTTTTTTTTTTTTTTTCTTTCTAGCCTCAACTTATCAAACCAATTTATTGTATTACCAATCTACATATAAATACCTGATTAAAAAAAACAGAAACACATGAGCCATGCACACAGTGAACAAGCCTGTAGGGACATTGTTCACACCACCAAGAGACTGAAAACACACAAAAAAAGCACAGTTAAACCCCAAAAATACTCTTGCAAAAAAAATCAGTAAACAGCAAGTGCCAATAGAAGGATGGAAAAACATAGGGCATTTAGTTAATGCTTTTTTTTTTTGCAAAGAATGTATATTGAGCCGCTCTACCAAACGTCAAGGTATACACATATTAGAGCAGTCATAACTAATGTGTATAATCCCAATCTGATGCATTTAAAAACCTGGTCATATGTATAGTACCTGTATGAGCAGGATTCAGAAAGGAAGTGTCCAATGTGGACACGCTGCATAGAACGGCTCTTTAGTGCATGGCTCACAAGGAGCGTGTGTGTGTGTATATATACAACTAGTAATATAATATTTCTGAAAAGCCTTTGGACTAATGTTGACATTAACCCATTAATAACCAGTCCTAAAAGGACCTTATTGACCTGACAAAGCTTCTTTTTTTTTTTTTGCCTAAATATACAGTAGAGATAAGTGGATTGCTTCACAACCCCGGTCTATGGTCAAGGTCCGTGCTCTCTGGCCCTTTATAGGAGCTGCGCGAATATCCTGACATTCCTGGATCCCAGGCTCGTCTTATGATTTGCTATGCTGGTGCACAGTATGACTTCACACCCGGCCGGTGGATAAAAAAAAAAATCACATCATGGAATACAGAAGGTCAGGAAATTCGTACAGCTCCTGCCCACGACAGACAGCACTGACCTGGACCATGGACTGGGGTTCTGCAAAGCCATACTCTAATCTCTACCATCTCTACCTAAATGCTTTTTCAGCAGCCATTACTTCAAGGTTTTTGTTAGAGGATATTTTGTATAGAAAAAATTAGATTGTGTTTGTTTTGTAGAAGAAAATGTATTGCATGTTCCCCAAGAGATCATCGTATGCTTGTGTACTACTTGGTGCTCACTGAAATGGATGACAGGAGTGGTTCTAAACTTCTTCTGTCCTCTCCCTGGGGAGAAGAGTCTGACGATTGGCCCTGACCTCCCTCCTCCTAGATAGCGGGAGCTTTAACTTGCTCCATAAATCTATAATGAAGTCCAGGACCAAGCATCATCATAAATTCATGGCTCTTGGGCCTTGTGAGGTTTTGTTTAATCTCAAAATCCATTATATTAGTGAACAGAGGTGATATTCTGAAAATCTTCACTGTCCAAAAACCGTCTGGACCCAACCGTATATAAACCAAGACATATTAGACTTCACTCTGTTCTTCTCTCCCCCCGATTTCATCTGTCTTCTTCTTGTTGTGCTGCTCTCAAGGTTTCATTCTACGGTTCTGTTAATGTTTCCATAAGATCAGTCAGTGATTTCTAGTCATGTCATGATGGGGACCGTGGTTTGCATCCTCCTAGTTTGCATTGTAAATGCTTCAGTTTGCCCATCTCATGGTTTTTATGCACTGTAATTCTCAGGTCCTGTCCCCCCACCGGTAGGCCAGCCTCAGCCAGTGCGGCAACCTCTGGGACCGGCCTTAACCAGACCCACAGCACCTCCATGTGGTCCACCAGTCAGCGCTGCACCTGTGCCACCCTTAGTCGGTGCTCCTCCTCGTCCGGTTGGTAAGTAAGGCTGGTCTTCATTACCTCCATTTCTAAATTGTAGCTGTAGCCAAACGTCTTCTGTGTTTCATTGAACTAAATGCAGCTTATTGTAGATTTTCTGTTCTTCAAGACTTTCCTGGAAGCTGAAATAAGAGACGCGTGTCCTTACTGTCTGTGCAGACATTGCAATGTAATTGTGTAGGCAGTTTTCTAAAAAGAGAGATGCTGTTGCTGAGTTCTCGTCTTTGCATCTGCTCAGCATCCAGTCTTCCAAAAAATAAATAATCGTGAAGGAGAGGTTATTCCCAACTATCGACTTTTTTTTTTTTTAATATATATAGCACATTTTCTGCAGTGTTGTACAACTTTGGCAATAAATGGAACCTGTCACGTTGTACCTGCAGTCAGCTCTGTGGACAGCATAGAGCGAAACTGAGCAGAATGGCATATAGGGAAGGTTTGTGGGAACGGATTCCGCATTACTTGCATTTAGTTCCTACACGTGCCTGGTGTTTGTTTGTATGAGTCCAGTGGGCGGTCCTATTCAGTGATTGACGGCTAGCTCGGCATGCACAGTCATACATGGAAGACTGTCAGTCACTAGATAGGACCGCCCACTGGAATTGTAAGCCTACAAACGCCAGGGATTTCAGTTAATGAAATGCAACTTTCACCGAAACTTCCTACAGAAAATTAACATCAGTCTGATCGGTTCCATTTTCAACCCAACAGGTTCCCTTTGACATGGGCTAAATGTTATGTAATACTAACAAGGAGACAGGAGGGCAGTGATCCCTGCCCATTACTGCTTAGTCACCACATTTATTCTGGCTAAGCTGCTGCAAAGTTAAAAACCGTCACGCAAATTGACGTAACTGTCCAGCTATGTCTGATGAATGACACAGGAGTTGTGCCTGTACCATCTGCAGCAAGGGTCAGCTGATACACACAGCCAGGCTCCTACAAGATCGCTCCCTTTGTCAGCCCGTTGGCACCCTTCAGAGCGATCGCGGGGTGCCTTACAATAGTCTGCTTGTGCCATATCTCTCAGCCAATCAGATTCTGGCTCTTTTTGTCCGGCAAAAAAACAAGCCCTTGTTTATTAAATATTCAATTTACTTTTTTGAGCCATTTGTTTTGCAAAAGTAGCAGAACATTAAAAAAAGTGTGTAACCTTGGTATTGTTGATCTTGGCGAACCACAGAACAAAGATGACGGCAATCGTACCAAGCTCTGGTTGGTGTTTAAAATTAATGATCAAAAAATAGAATTGCTGTTTCATTTGTTCGTTTTTACCTCCCAAAGCTTTAATGAAAAGTAATAGAGTCACATACCACAATTTGCCAGCTTTGTAAATGACATCTTGTCACATCCAGGTCCTCCTACAGCTCCACTAATGGGAAATTGAGACTTATGGCTCTCAGAATATGGAGACCCCAAAACAAAGTGTATTAACTGTGCAAAAGTAATAAAAATAAAAAAATCCTATTAATACAACTCTGTAAATTTGGTATCTCCACCCCTTGTCTATGCAGCACAGTGAAGAGCGTAACATTTTTATGCAAAAAAAAAAACCAACCAGTGGCAGTGTTGACAATACCAGGGTCAATCGCTTTCAAGTGATCCAAACTGATTTTTATTTATTTTATTTTTTTTTTAGTGACCTCTTAGGATACTTATTTTCAATGGTGTTTTTTTTTTTGAAGTGCTACTTTAGTGAATTTAAAATAAGTTTTGAATTTTATCTTCATTATTTTTTTTAAATAGTTTTGAAAGCCTGAATTTTGGGTTTGTCGTTTTTTTTTTTTTTACATTTACCATATCTCGGCTAGATTTATGTGAAAGGCACCATTTTGTTCAGAATTGTACAGGCTTTAACCAATTAATCCCATATGACGTACTATCCTGTCCAGGTGACCTGGGACTTAATTCCCAGTGACGGGATAGTACGTTATATGCGATCGGCCGCACTCACGGGGGGATCGCGGCCGGGTCTCAGCTGACTATCGGAGCTGACATCCGGCACTATGTGCCAGGAGCGGTCACGGACCGCCCCCGACACACTGCGATCAAACATGATCACAGCTTATCGGGGGCATATGGAAGCATCGCGCAGGGAGGGGGCTCCCTGCGGGCTTCCCTGAGACCCTCGGTACAAGGCGATGTGCACACCTTGTACCGAGCGTATCCTCCCTGCAGGCCTCGGATCCAAAATGGCCGTGGGGCTACTTCCGGGTCCTGCAGGGAGGTGGCTTACCAAGAGCCTGCCCAGAGCAAGCACTAGTAAGCCAGGAGCAGTGCACGTCAGATCGCTGATCTGACACAGTGCTCTGCAAAGTGTCAAATCAGCGATCTGACACTATAGTGTGATGTGTGTGGGAAAAAAAAATATATATATTGTTCCCATAAATACATTCCTTAATCTAAACTAAAAAAACAAATATTTAGTATCGCTGCGCCCCACAAAAAAAAAAAAAAAAAAAAAGAAATTCGTGAACCGTTTTTGGTCATACTGCCTCACAAAAATCAGAATAAAAAGCGATCAAAAAATGGCATGTGCCCGAAAATGTTATCAATAAAAACGTCAACTCGTCCCGCAAAAAACAAGATCTCACATGACTCTGTGGACCAAAAATATGGAAAAATTATAGCTCTCAAAATGTGGTAACGCAAAAAGTATTTTTTATAATAAAAAGCATCTTTTAGTGTGTGACAGCTGCCAATCATACAAATCCGCTAAAAAACCCCCTATAAAAGTAAATCAAACCCCCCTTCATCACCCTCTTAGTTAGGGGAAAAATATAAAAATTAAAAAAATGTATTTATTTCCATTTTCCCATTAGTATTGGGGTTAGGGTTGGGGCCCTGCGCCCAAACAGTGGTTTACCCCCACATATGGGGTATCGGTGTACTCAGGACAAATTGTTCAACAACTTTTGGGGTCCATTTCCCCTGTTACAATCAAACAAATTGGAGCTGAAATAAATTTTTTGTGAAAAAAAATTAAATGTTCATTTTTTTTTAAACATTCCAAAAATTCCTGTGAAACAGCTGAAGGGTTAATAAACTTCTTGAATGTGGTTTTGAGCACCTTGAGGGGTGCAGTTTTTAGACTGGTGTCACACTTGGGTATTTTCCATCATATAGACCCCTCAAAATGACTTCAAATGTGATGTGGTCCCTAAAAAAAAAAAAATAGTGTTGTAAAAATAAGAAATTGCTGGTCAACTTTTAACCCTTATAACTCCCTAAAGGTACCGTCACACTAAGCGACGCTGCAGCGATACCGACAACGATCCGGATCGCTGCAGCGTCGCTGTTTGGTCGCTGGAGAGCTGTCACACAGACAGCTCTCCAGCGACCAACAATCCCGAGGTCCCCGGTAACCAGGGTAAACATCGGGTTACTAAGCGCAGGGCCACGCTTAGTAACCCGATGTTTACCCTGGTTACCATCGTTAAAGTAAAAAAAACAACCACTACATACTTGCCTACCGCTGTCTGTCCCCCGGCGCTGTGCTTCTCTGCTCTGGCTGTGAGCGCCGGGCAGCCGGAAAGCAGAGCGGTGACGTCACCGCTCTGCTTTCCGGCCGCTGTGCTCACAGCCAGAGCAGAGAAGCACAGCGCCGGGGACAGACAGCGGTAGGTAAGTATGTAGTGGTTGTTTTTTTTACTTTAACGATGGTAACCAGGGTAAACATCGGGTTACTAAGCGCGGCCCTGCGCTTAGTAACCCGATGTTTACCCTGGTTACCAGCGAAGACATCGCTGAATCGGCGTCACACACGCCGATTCAGCGATGTCAGCGGGAGATCCAGCGACGAAACAAAGTCTTGGCCTTTCTTCCCCGACCAGCGATATCACAGCAGGGGCCTGATCGTTGCTGCCTGTCACACTGGACGATATCGCTAGCGAGGACGCTGCAACGTCACGGATCGCTAGCGATATCGTCTAGTGTGACGGTACCTTAACAAAAAAAAAAAAAGTTTCCAAAATTGTGCTGATGTAAAGTAGACATGTGGGAAATGTTACTTATTAAGTATTTTGTGTGACATATCTCTGTGATTTAAGGGCATAAAAATCCAAAGTTGGAAAATTGTGAAATTTTTGCCAAATTTCCATATTTTTTTTTTTTTCACAAACGCAGTTAATATCAAAGAAATTTTATCACGATCATGAAGTACAATGTCTCCAGAAAACAATGTCAGAATCACCGGGATCCGGTGAAGCGTTCGAGTTGTAACCTCATAAAGGGACAGTGGTCAGAAATGTAAAAATTGGCCCGGTCATTAACGTGCAAACCACCCTCGGGGCTTAAGGGGTTAATTTGATGTGTCACAAGACTGACATTTTTGTTTGAGGAGTGAAATTCTAAATTTTTATGTGCGATTTTGGGAAAACGTATGTTACTTGTGTTCTTTGTCACATTAAGGCTATGTGCACACGTTGCAGATTATTTGCGTTTTTTTAGCGTTTTTGCACTATAAAAACGCTATAAAACCGCAAATAATCTGCATACATTAAGCATCCTATCATTTTTAATGAAATCCGCAACTCCTGTGCACATGACGTGCGTTTTTCCGCATGAAAAACGCATTGCGGAAAAATAATGAACCTTCTCATTAATTTTGCGTTTTTTGTCTAATGCATTGGGAAATGTTCGGGAAAAATGCGCAAAAACCGCGTCAAAACCGCGCAAAAAACGCATGCGGATTTCATGCGGAAATCTGGCAGAAATGTCCGGATTTTCACAGGAATTTTCTGCATGAATTCTTGAACGTGTACACAGCCTTATTCAGGGATTTAAGTTGGGATCTCCATAGGATCATATTTCGGAAGTTATTATTATTATTTTTTTTTTTTAAATGCAGTCTCATCCTAATCATATATTTAATACCTAATGTTAAAGAATCAAACGCTTTAACAACTTTTTAAATATGCATGTAACAAGTTTTTTGTTTTTTTTTTATTGCGTCACTAGACGTCTTTTTTCAAGTTTTTAAAAAGAATAGTACAGCAGTGAAATCAGCAAGTTCTATAATAAAAGATGAACATAGTGACACCGCTCTGCTGCTGGCTTCTTATTTATCACAGAGGACTGGACGCTGCACTCATTGTACGTGGGGGCGGGGGGAGACATTGCACAATTGAGACATATTGGGTGGAAGCCTGTACCCTTCTGTACCCTTTTCTTTATTTTTGTTCCTGCCTGAGTTGTGAGGGAAACGTAAAGACATGCAACTCAGAATTTCACTTTAAAAAAAAAAAAAAAAAAAAAAAACCTTTGAAAATGAATAAAAAAAAAAAAAAAGTGTGAGATTTTTTCTTTCTTCACTTTAACGTTCTCTACACTACCAGAGAAAAAAAAATCTCAAAAGAACTAAAAGTAGAGGAAAATTGTATTGGTTCACTTGAAATGGAATGACCTCCTCTGAGAAATGCATCTCTTCCCGAAAACAAAACAAGCCATTTTATGACCAAGTC
The DNA here is from genome assembly GCF_032444005.1 of Ranitomeya imitator. Taxonomy (NCBI): domain Eukaryota; kingdom Metazoa; phylum Chordata; class Amphibia; order Anura; family Dendrobatidae; genus Ranitomeya; species Ranitomeya imitator. The sequence continues at coordinate 82,991,047 of NC_091285.1, forward strand.
TCCAAAATATTACTAATGAAATGATCCATTTGTCTCATTTTAACATTCTGCATACGCATAGTTTACGGCCCTCGCTCATGGGTTGTCATATATGAATTAAATGCGTTATAGCTTGAAGGCCATTAGATGAGTGGTTGACAGCTCCATGAGGCCTTTTCACATATCTCCATCATGGCTGTACTGTGGGGAGAGAGCTGCTTCATAGGGCCTGACGTGGTCATGTTGGGTCATGGGGCCTGACGTGGTCGTGTTGGGTCATGGGGCCTGACGTGGTCGTGTTGGGTCATGGGGCCTGACGTGGTCGTGTTGGGTCATGGGGCCTGACGTGGTTTGTGTTGGGTCATGGGGCCTGACATGGTCGTGTTATTCCCCCTTAGGCAGGTTTCACACATCCACGTATCACAGTCAGAGAGCAGACTGTGATGTATGGACGAAAAATGAAAGAACAGCATCCAGTCCAGGTGAAAAAAAAAAAAAAAGTCACCTGGACTGGATGCTGTTCTTTCATTTTTGGTATGTATTTTCCAATTGGGTTCATTGGACTCTGAACATGCATCCGTATTTTCTCTAGCAGCCTTCCACGACAGCCACAGGAGGTTGTCTCCATACCCTAATGGGGGACAGGAAGCACAAGAGTTTAAAAGCACCTCCCATTAACCAGTGTCTTTCCTGTTCCCCATGGGGCATGGAGAGGTTCCTGGTGCGCTGCGTGGCCGGGTCTGCATTGTACCTTTCATTTTTTTTCTTGTGACGGGCATTGGTGGTCGGGCCCTGGGGCTTCCTCCTCCGTTGTGCTCCCTGTTTCTTCTGGATTCGGGACCGCATTCCCAGTCCTCCTGCGCTCCCCTTGCGGGGTAAAGCGGACCGGTGAGCCCTTCCTGGAGGCCTCCCTGAGCTCTCCAGCGTCTCCCCCTCCTGTGCACGCTGTTCGGCGACCCGGAAGTCACGTGGTGTTTCTACTTCCGGGTCGGCGCTCCTGCATAGGAGCGATATCCTGTCCAGCGTATGGACTACTGAACGGCGTGTGAGGCACGCTGCACCCTCCCACGCCTGCTAGGGACCGGGGAGGGGGAGGGGCGGCTCAGTGCCATGCGCTGGTGCAGTCTTATTTCCTATATAAGCTGCGAAGACGTCTCAGGTAAGCCTGCTGTAAAGCATGGATTCGTCTTGCCCTGCAGCTGCAGAGCCCAGCGCTCCTCAAGCCCCAGTAAGTGCGGCAGAGATGGGTCCCGTTTTAAGGTAGTTTTAAATATACCTTCTTACACCGCTTCCTCTCTCATTTCAGGGAGTCAAGCCTGGCCCTAGAACCGTTACTAAACGCAAATGCGCTACCTGTAATGTGAAAATGCCCTTAGATTGGGAGAAAAAGTTGTGCCAACCTTGTACGGATAAAGTAGTCCGGGCGGAACACCCTTCTTTAATTGAAGAAATTCGCTCCCTGGTTAGGCAAGAGGTCCAAACCTCTTTAGCCACATTCGCCCCCCCTCCACCACCACCGTCCTCACCTGGTCCATCACTTCCCAAAAAGAGGAAAATCCAGGAATATTCCGGGTCAGAGTCTGAAGAGTCTTATACGTCATCTTCAGTCAAATGGGAAGATGTGTTACCCCATAAATCTGCAGAAATTAGAAAATCTCTTTTCTCCTCTGAATACATTGAGGAATTGGTGTCTGCAGTGAGGAATACCATGGGGCTAAAAGAGGAACCAGTTCCTCAGTCTATACAAGACAAATTATTCGGTATACATACTGATAAACAACCTGGGTTTCCCGTACATAAAAGCATCATAGACATGATCAATAATGAGTGGGAACTGCCTGAGAAACGGCTATCCACTCCTTCAGACTTTAAACATCGGTTTCCTCTAGATGAGGATTCAATCAAATGGAGCATCCCCAAAATAGATGTTCAGGTGGCAGGAGTGGCTAAGAAGACGGCTCTGCCGTTTGAGGATTCTTCCCAGTTAAAGGACCCCTTAGATAGGAAGATTGAGAGCCTTCTCAAAAAATCCTGGGAAACTTCTACCTCGGCCCTCAGATTCAACATTGCATCCACCTGTGTGGCCCGCTCTCTCTTCCGCTGGATAGAAGAGCTAGAAAACCACATCTCTCAGGGTACCCCCAGAGAAGAAGTATTGGACTCCTTGCCTATTTTGCATCGAGCAACTGGGTTCCTTGCAGACGCCTCACTAGAATCCATCCGTGTGGCCGCCAGATCTCTAGTCCAGACAAATTCAGCCAGAAGAGCTCTCTGGCTAAAAATGTGGAGTGGGGATGTCACTTCAAAGATAAAGCTTTGTTCCATTCCTTTTAAGGGTGACTGTGTTTGGGCCCTCATTAGATGACATACTGGAAAAAGCCACGGACAGAAAGAAAACTCTTCCTGAACAAAGACCTCCCAGGAAGCGTTTTTTTCGACCCTCCCAGCCCCAGCCCTCCCAGGGTAAAGGAAAAGGGAAATCTGGGAGGTGGAGTTATGCCAAGGGGAAACCTAAAAACATCCTTATTCCCCAACAAACACAACAAGAAAAACAATGATCCGGTGGGGGGGAGGCTTTCGAACTTTGTTCACAGTTGGCAGAATATCTCCAACAGCCCTTGGGTGGTGGGTCTTCTGATAGAGTTCGATGCGCCTCCTCCCAGGATCTTAAGAGTCACCTCCCCGTCATCTCGGGAGACTCAAAAACTGATGATGGCAGGAATACAGGACTTACTAGACTCGAGAGCTATTTCTGTGGTCCCGATAAACGAGCAAGGGAAGGGACACTATTCCCGTATCTTCATGGTAAAAAAGCCTTCCGGGCAGGCTTGGATCATAATAAATCTAAAAGCTCTCAACAAACACATTACTTACCGCAAGTTCAAAATGGAGTCCGTAAAAACAGCCATCCCTCTGATAGCTCCTCATTCCTATATGGCAACAATAGACCTCAAGGATGCCTATTTCCATATTCCAATGCATCCTCGCCACAGGAAATACCTAAGATTTGCGGTCCGATTCAATCAAAAAATCTTACATTTCCAGTACAACGTTCTCCCCTTCGGGATCTCCTCGGCCCCAAGGGTTTTTTCCAGAGTCATGGCGGAAGCGGTAGCTCATATCAGGAACCAAGATGTCGCTATAGTGCCGTACTTGGACGACCTTTTAATAATTGGTCCTTCCGCCGAAATTCTCAATCAGAGAATTTCCAAAACTCTGAACATCTTGCAGCTTTTGAGTTGGATACCCAATCTAAAGAAGTCTCAACTATTACTTTCAAAGGTGATAAAATTCCTCGGAGTCCTTCTGGACTCGGAAAATCAAAAATCTTTTCTACCAGAGGAACACCAGAGGAACCTGATATCCAAGGTCCTAGACTTCAAGAAACAACGGTCTCTGACTCTGCGGACTGCAATGTCTCTTCTGGGGTCGATGACGGCCTGTATACAATCAGTCCAGTGGGCTCAAAGCCACTCAAGAGTTCTGCAGGCACACTTCCTAGGAAATTGGAACGGAAATCCAAATTTCCTGAACAGAAGAGTCTACACTCCAGGGAAGGTAAAGGCCTCGTTAACCTGGTGGGCGATCCAATCAAACCTGCTAAAAGGAGTGGACTTGGATACAAGATCCGCTGGTAACGGTGACAACAGATGCCAGTCAAAAAGGTTGGGGAGCAGTGGTTTCGCAAATCCCATTCCAGGCATTCCAGGGTCACTGGAATCGGAAAGAAAGCTCCAATTCCTCCAACTTCAGAGAATTGATGGCAGTGGAGAAGGCCCTTCTGGCAGCCAGCAAGTCTCATCATAGGTCAACATGTCAGAGTCTACTCAGACAATATGACGACTGTAGCGCATCTAAAACACCAGGGGAGTCCGAAGTTCAACCATTTGAGAGCAATATCAAACAGAATTTTTTGCTGGGCAGAGAAACATCTCTCACTATCATCAATACATCTCAAAGGTCAGTAAACATTCATGCGGATCTCCTAAGTCGTCACGATTTACATCCAGGAGAATGGAGCCTGAAGACAGACATTTTCAGAATGTTGACAGACAGGTGGGGACTCCCCGACATAGATCTTCTATCGTCAAGCCAGAATGCACAGGTCGAGAACTTTCACTCTAGACCCCAAAGACCGGTCTCAAGGAGTAGACGCCTTTGCTCATACATGGAGGTTCCATCTAGCGTACGTGTTTCCTCCAATACCTTTGCTTGCAAAGACCCTCAGGAAGATCCGAGACGATCAGGTCCCGACTATCCTAGTAGCTCCGGCATGGCCAAAGAGGAGCTGGTATCACCTCATCAGAGAACTTAAGGTGGATGGTCCAGTCTTTCTTCAAACATCAGAGGATCTACTCTGCCAGGGCCCCTTTTATCATCCGGAACCGCAAAAAATTCAAGCTGGCAGCCTGGCTATTGAAGCCCAGGTACTAAGAGCTAAAAGTCTTTCAGAGTCCGTAATCTCTACTTTACAGAAATTTAGAAAACCTGTCACCAATGCTATATATAGCAAAATTTGGAAGAGATTCTCCTTGTGGTGTCATCCTCATAATCCTGACCCTTTCCATCCTAATATCTCACAAATATCTACAAAAAGGATTGGAGTTGGGACTGAAGCCAAGTACCTTAAAGGTCCAAGTGTCAGCTTTGAGTTCTGTCTTCGACCAAGACCTTGCAGGTCACCGTTGGATAAAACAGTTTATGGTCTCAGCATCAAGACATTGTCCAAGAAAACAAATCTTTGTACCATCATGGGACTTAAACATAGTTCTAAAGGGTCTTATGGCTCCTCCATTTGAGCCATTATCATCTTGTTCCTCTCAGCTTCTGTCCTACAAGACTGCCTTTTTAGTTGCAATTTCTACTGCAAGACGAGTCGGGGAAATACAAGCCCTTTCAATTAAAGAACCTTATCTTACCATAAAAGATGATTCCATTGTGTTCCGACCAGATCCATGTTTTCTTCCGAAAGTAGTGTCAGAATTTCATCGATCACAGGATATAGTCCTCCCATCGTTCTGTCACAATCCTTCAAATCCGGAAGTACACAGATTTCATACATTGGATGTACGGCGTATAGTGCTATACTACTTGGAACAAACTAAATCCTTCAGAATCGACAAAAATCTCTTCGTTCATCTATCTGGCCGAAACAAGGGCAAGAAGGTAGCGAAGAGTACCATTGCCAACTGGATAAAGAAGGCCATTACTGAAGCATACCTAGCTCAGAATATTGCGATTCCTGCGGGCCTAAAGGCTCATTCCACCAGATCTACTTCCGTCTCCTGGGCTGAAAGGGCTGGTGCTTCAACAGAGCAGATTTGCAGGGCTGCAACATGGTCTTCTCTACACACATTTACTAAGCATTATAGATTGATCTACTGGTCCAACTGGGATCTTGCCTTTGGCCGAAAGGTTCTTCAGGCTGTGGTCCCTCCCTAAATACAGAATTGGTTGGCATTCCTCCTGTGGCTGTCGTGGAAGGCTGCTAGAGAAAATAGAATTATTCTTACCGTTAATTCGGTTTCTAGAAGCCTTCCACGACAGCATTAATTCCCTCCCGATGTTCTTGGATATTTGTTCTGAGAACCTAAAGGTAACTGGTGCTATGGGTTCAGTTGTAAGTCACTGGTTAATGGGAGGTGGGAGGGGTTTTTAACCTCTTGTGCTTCCTGTCCCCCATTAGGGTATGGAGACAACCTCCTGTGGCTGTCGTGGAAGGCTTCTAGAAACCGAATTAACGGTAAGAATAATTCTATTTTTGAAGTGCTGTCAGCTGCTGCTTTGTATTTACTGTGGTGTATGGACTATCTTCACACAGGCCCACTGCTTGTCTGAACTTGGACTGTAATACATGGATGTGTGAAACCAGCTTTACAATTGACTTGCAATAGAGGGCTTTATTTAGCCACATTTGGCTATGGTCACTGCATTCAGTTGGTCCCGAAAATGCAGAAGACGAATACTTTCTTTAGGAATTATACAAAAGGCGCTTTGGATTACTCTAAGAAATATAAATAAATTCCTTATAATGGGCAGCCTCCTACGCTGTGCTCTTATGTATGCACTATCATTACTTGCCCCATAACGCTTCAGCTTGCCCTTTATACTTCACACTAATTGTTTACTGTGGCATGACTGCTGAGCCCAGTGATCGGCTGCAGAGGTCACTTGTCAATGATGTCACCGCTGCAGACTCACAGAATTCTAGTTTAGAACTGAAAAGCCCCTTTTAATTTGGATCGTTATCCTTGAACGGGCTGTGCACTACTGGCCAACACCTTCTTAAAGAGGACCTGTCGGCAGGATATTTGACCCCTGACTAAAGGTGTGGCGGTAAAGCTTCTTTAATGCTCATTATGCCCATACCTTCTTGGTGTATTTTGTTGTAGCATTTTTAAGAAATCTATTTTTGAAATGTTATTTTCAAGTCCATTGGGACACACTCCCCTCATTAGCTCTGATTGGCCCGCTACCGGCCTCCACTCATTGACTGACAGGCCAGTCTTCCCTCTGAGCTGTTCTTACCTGGTTTGTTTGATCAGCGGTAGTGGCACCTGCGCAGTCAGCTCCTAATGACGCTAGCGAGATGGATGTCACTGCGCAGGCGCTGCCCCTTGGGGCCAAGCAAACCCGCTCACTGCTACATCACTGGAAATAAAGATGTCTTCAGTGACTTCTGCAAAGCTGACCATCCAGAGAGTAGCGCACAAAATGTGTATTTTCTTTCAATCCACAATTTTCTTCTGTTACATAATTGTGTTTTTTTTTTTTTTTCTTTTTATGGGACTGGTGGGCTGTCCTATGTAGAAAGGGGCTTCCTGATTTCCCCCAACAGATGATGCATGTAGAAAGATTTAAAAGGCTTGGCTTGTTGACTTTCCGTGCTCCTTGTATGGATTCCTTTATGCTTGGCTTGGTTCTGTGCCCCCATGGCTCTCACAATAAGAGATGCACCTAGGTTGTGGGTAAATTATAAATGGTTTTATGCTGAGTAGTCCATGGAGACTTGTCGTCCACCCACAATACTTGACGACGTCTCATCTCTTCTCACTAGTGACCGGCGGCGTTTCGTCTTCTTCCAAGTCTGGTGTCGGTGAGGTCTGCTGCCGGTCTTGTTCCGTATTGGAGGTGAATCTGCAGCAAAGTTTTAGAATTCACACTGAAAATGCAGAGACTGCTCAATTTTTCACAAGAAAACAAATTTTTAACACGTGAATGAGATTTGCAAGGTGTCATCCATTGCCTGGTAATGGAATCTGCTGTAGGTTGTACATGCGCACATGTGGAGGAAAAACCTTCAGCAATACGGCTTAACTAGATGCATTGTGTGCATGTGTCATGCTGGCCTTGGTACCTATGAAGGAAATGTCTGTGTTTTGCGCCATGTGGGAACATGGTCTTAAAGCTGTGCTTTATTATTTTATATTGTCTCCAAAATATGTCATCTAAGCTGATTATTGCATTTTTGCTGCACTTTCTCCCTTTTTTGGTACAAAGACACTCCATTGTGTATTTCCATCTGTTTTCAGGCATCCCACATAAGCCTTATTGATCCTTGGGTATGACAACTGGTCATGTATTGGACCTGATACCTCCACGGTGCCGTTCACTTTAAGCACAGTGAATCCAGTGTGACAGCTGACTTGCTGTGAGGCAGCCATACACTAGCTGACATGTGAAATCCCTTGGTCCCTTCCTTAGAAGTTCAGCCCTAAGTGTTCCCTGAAGACTTGCTAGGCCCCTAGAGTTGCACAGTGTGGTTTTTATCGCTCCAGTTTTAAGCTTCCCCTCCCATAATCTGTAAAGCAACATGTCTGCGTGCTGTACATAGGTTCTCGCCATTAATCTGGAAAGAGATCCTCCGGTGATAGGTAAGAAGTGACCTTGTATGATGATGATCACGTTTTCTTGTGTGGGAAATTTCAGACTGTTATGTACTGAATAGCACATTACCTTTGTCTTAGTTTCTATGTGCTGTTTTTCCCTGATGTTTATGCAGATAAAGCTTTTCTTGTTACTGGTCCGTTAGCTGCTATTGTGTTTCATTAGGTAGATGTCCAGGAGCCTTCAATCACTTTAGATTTTCAACATAAAAGGATTTTAAAAAATACAGAATTTGTAACCCGTCTTTTGAAGAGTTTTGTGTGGAAGAATGGGGCAAAATCACACCTGAGCAATGCATGCGACTAGTTTCTCCATACAGGAGGTGTTTTTTGAAGCTGTCATCACCAATTTCAGTAAGCATGTTCAATACTTTTCCCTGCGCCATTTCTCTTCATTACGCAGAACTTCATTTATCGACATCTATGGTTTGGTTTCTTTGTGTGGATTGGATGGGTTGTTAACGACATCTGGTGAGAATTTTATGTCGATAGCACCTTTACGGATATAGTTACTTAGAAAATATGTAACATGTTCAATACTTATTTCACCCGCTGTATAGAATAATAGTTGAATACTTTTATGTAGAAAGTCTAAAGTATACTCCTTTCTCCCCAGTATAAGCAAACATGCATGCATTTATGGTGCCTTTGGAAAGAATTCACCCCCTTGGCTTTTTAGCTGTTTTGTTATATTACAACCTGTGGCCAACCCCTTTTAAACAATACTAGGACAACCCCTTCTTAAACTAAATGTTATACCCCAATAACATGATCAAGCCTAAACTCGCCTCCCCAGCTGTATTCCCACGGTGTCGGCACTCGCGGTCACGGGGCTGTGATGCGGTGGAATAACACGTGACAACAGCGTCCAATCCGTGCTGTGGTCTCAGTCGCTGCCTTTGGACAAACTGAACATGAAGAGGAAGTTTCCTCTGAGCTCCTCAGACCACCCAACCTTTTAAAGTGTCATGGGGAACATTCCCTTGGGGTATTTTGGCCAGTGCATCTTTTTTTTTTTTTACTCCCTTTCCTGGGGTGTTTTCAAAAGCCCCAATGTTGTCACAATATGTGAACGCAGCCTAATAAATTCCCTCAACGATCCTCTCCCCACCCCCAATAGAGTAACCTCGCAAAAGTAAGCTGCTAAACGGTTAGTGAAAGGTTGCATAACTAAAGTTTCATGTAGGTTGACCATTTTTATTTGTAGTTTTGGTAGCAGTGTCCCCTTACACGTCTCCATACCCAGGTGTAGGGCACGGTTTGCGCCCCTTTATTTCGATATGTACAGAAAGCTCCCAACACAAGTCCTAGAACCCCAGACACCCAGTGTGTACTGATGGTGTCCTCCTGGCATGTGCTGGGCTGCCCTGGGTATATCTCTGTAATATAGGACCTGATGCATTGCATGTGATGTCCAGATATGATTAGTATTGTTCCTGTATTATTGATTCCCTTTCTTAGGCCCAGTTTTATGGTAACTGTATCTTAAATACATTCCTGCAGAGGACAGTCACTCGTCTCCTACTGCTTAGTGTGCTGTGCTCTCCCGGGTGTAGCTGACTTTTAGCGCTGAGCCCTTCTCTCCACTTGCCTGGCTGCCTCGGAGGGTTGCAGGGCACTGAACAGCGGCCCTATCTGCTGAATATAAGCCATGCAAGATGGAACTGTGATTGAGTAATGCACCTGGGAAATGCAGAAATACACACAGTGAAGAAGGCCGATCTTATGCAATCCTTCTAGAAGCTTCAAATCATATGCCAGTATTAGAGCTTTCAACATGCAAAAGGCCAACAGGAATAACCAGTTCTGACGTGCGTTTGCTGTGATAGGTTTTTTTTTTTTTCTGTTTTCCAAGAAATAGTTCCAGCAAATATCCACAGGTTTCTATTACCAGAGAAATATTATACGTGAAAATGAATCTTGAATTTTATGTGAAATGTTCTCCTTTTTTAAGTTGGTGTAAAGCAGATGCATCTGGTTCCACGTTTGCTCTGGCCTGGAAGTAGGGTGTCTACTGTGTGGGTCTACATTATAGATCTCAGAATGTGCAATGTTTAAAGGGGTTCCCGTTCCAGCACTTCTTGGGACCCCTACTGGCCTTTGCGCTTCCTGCTTGGTGTGTAGACAGGAGAACGCTGCAGACAATCACTGACTACACCAGTGGCATGTTGGTCCCTGTGATGGCCAATGATTGACTTCAGTCGTTACACGATGTCCATGATCAGACACTACAGTGGGTCCCTGTATGCATTGTAACAACATCAGCAGCGGATCACAAAGGTGTTAAGTTTTTCATCTTTCTGAGAGTTTATAAGTGGCTGGTCAGTTCCTCAATGGTGAATTTACACATTCTCCTTTACTTAGATATGTAAGCAAATCTTCTTCTGGAAAAAGGCCATGGTCATGTTTCCATTTGGGGATAACTGGTTTTATTGTTTTATTGCAGTGGTGTTCCCTTATAGGATTGTTCTATCACTAGTGAATCTTAGAATAAATGGTGTATGTAGAATATCCTGGTGCACGGCACAAGGGCATACGGGCTGTAAATTTCTTTATGTAGAATCTCAGGCACATCATCTCCAATATCATAGTGCCATGAGGCTGAAGGTAGACCGCGGCAAGACGCCATATGTGCCCTGCTAATAGACTTCTAATTGCTTCACACCATAACGAAGCCGCACCTCTCCCTGGAGACGTCTTAAGTAAATCTATTTCTATTAATGCATGTTAGAGATGTTTTCTGTATAGCTGGACCAAATAGAAAAAGATTCTCAGGACAGTCAATATCTCAGTTACAAAAAAGAAATTGAGATACAACGGCACATTGGATGGAGCTGCGGTCACACCATGTCTGGATGTGCAGGTTTCGATTTAAAGGGTTAACCTACAGCAGTTTACAGCTCTTCCACCTTTGCCTCAAACTTATGCAAAGTAAGAATTCTTTCAGAAATATGTGTTAACAGTAACACCTTGTTTGTTAAGGCAATTCAGTATTATGTACTTGGTGGGACCACCATTTGTCTTCAAAATAGTATTAAAGCAGGCGCTCTCCCAGGCTCTCTCCCTGGCGCTCTCCCTGGCTCTCTCCCTGGCGCTCTCCCAGGTGCTCTTCCAGGCGCTCTTCCACAATTTGCAAGATCTAGTTCCTAATGACATTGGCTCCAAGTGTATGTTGTAGCAGGACATCAACCCCAAATATACAGTGCCAATCAGACGCCTCCTTGGTGGCATTTCATGATGGATGACTACCTGCCTGTATTTCTCAGCGTTGAGGACACTATTAATTTTGAGCAAAACCCTAACTCCATTTACTGAAATGCAGCCTCAAACTTGAAGGACCCCCCACTGTGCTTCATGGTTACCTGCAGACACTACTTTACCTAACAACGCATGAAAAATCTCCACTAATTAAGTATGGTATTATCCTTAGAAAGACAGATGAGAAAAATGACTCGGATAGTAAGGTAGAATCAAGGAGAGGCAGAAGCTCGACAGTTATAAATGTTAAGGTTTATTACGCAATTCATCAGTATACATACCGTATGTGGCAAGAAAGTCCTGCTAAAAACTGTAAACCAATCAGAAATGATGTGTAAAATAGATTAATTGGAAGATGCATTCCTGAAATGGAGACTGTAAGTCCCCCATAAAGGTATGCCTCCAATGAATATCAATGTATCATATATGGATAGAGATGGTGGAAAGGTGCACAAAAGGAACATAGAGGAGCGTAACCGAGTGATGTCTCCAGTAAAGCTCAGAAATATAAAGAGGTCATAAAGCAACATGAATCCATATACCTAGAATTTAAGAAAATCCTCTCTAAAGCAGTTACATGTCCAACACGAAATGCCTAAATTAGAGTAACGTGTAGTATAAAAGGAAATGACTGTATCATATACAATAACTAGAGAAATGGCATTTTATTATTTATATAGCACCATTCTATGGTGGTGTACATGAGATAGACAGTATTTAGAATGCCTAAGGCTACGTTCACATTAGCGTTTTGCGTTGTTGCGTCGGGCACAGCAGCGGCGACGCAAGCGTCATGCACCCCTATGCGTCGGGGGCGCATGGACATGCGTTGTGCTGCGTTTTGCGACGCATGCGTTTTTTTATTTTGCCGCAAGTGTTGGGCGCAGAAAACGCAGCAAGTTGCATTTTTTTTTGCGTCCAGATTTCGGCAAAAAAGGACGCATGCGTCGCAAAACGCTGCGTTTTAGCGTGCGTTTTGTTGCGTTTTTGTTTGCGCTGTGCGTTGCGTCTCCGACGCAACATCACACAACGCAGATGTGAACATAGCCTTAATACATCACACATTGCACAGTATATAGATATACAGTGAACGGCCAAACGTTATGGATGGCGCACAGGCACCTTGACGAAGCTCTTAGTGGCGAAACGTGTTTTTCTTGGATAATTTGACCATTGATTTCCATTTGTTAGTAATTTACAGGGCAGAACTATAACTGCTTACAGAAAATAACATGTTTCTAAAGTATTTGTAGATATTTTCATTATTGCTCATTACTAGACAGTTCTGTGTGTAGTATTGTAGTTAAGGGGTGTATTTTCGTCATGATCTTGAGTTGCGGTAGGTTTCAGAAGCTGTATTTTGCTGTGCTGATATTTACTCCAGCTTATCCCCCGGGAAGGTCACTTCTCTGGAGAACAGAAATCTACTCCAGAAACTCTATGCAGGCGCTATAATTAGGCTTGTACCCACCGGGTGCGTGTAATGATGTGCTCCGAGAGCCTGAGACCCTGCTGGTGCGGCTCCTGGCACCTATTGCCACATTGTTTAGGTTACTTGTCGTAAAGTAGAGATATATACTGTATATTTTTTTTGTTTGTTTGTTTTGCTGGTGTGTTACACTGTATGTATACAGACTTTGACCTTTTTCTAAGATATGTGCACAGATTGTAAAAATTACATCATGAAGTTTTTAAAATCCACCCCAAATTCACAAGACCGTACATGTTAGATTTCTGAGCTTTAGTCACTGTGGAGCTTGGTAAGCCATTTCACTTGTCACATTGCAATCCAGTCCGGCAGTGCAAGGCCTCTGTAGTCTGGCAATGCGTATGACAATATGAGAAATCTTACAGCATGTCTACAATCCTACAAAGACATAACGTTACAGAATATTTAAGGAGTATTCCCATCACAAGAAGTAATGATTAGGATATGCTGTTCCTTAAAGGGAATCTGTCAGTAGGATCAACCCTCCTAAGTCGTCTATATGGGCATCTAGGTCATAAGAAGCTGATAAAATGATACCTTGATATCTGAGGTCTTATTCCAGATTAATCTTTGGTTTTTATCATTGTAAATGAGCTGTTCAGATCTATGGGCAGGCCCTGATCTGTATGAAAAGCTGCCCCAAGAGCTAATTTTAAAGTAAAGGGGGCAATTACCAGTGTGTTATATAATGGCTGACACTTTGCACTCATACACACACAGCTTTGCAGTGAGATCAGAACCATCAAAGTACAGCAGAGTTAGGGTACCATCACACTAAAACGACGCTGCAGCGATACGACGACGAAGTCCCCGGGTAACCAGGGTAAACATCGGGTTACTAAGCTAAGGGCCGCGCTTAGTAACCCGATGTTTACCCTGGTTACCAGCGTAAACGTAAAAAAAAACAAACACTACATACTTACATTCCTGTCGCGTCCCTCGGCGCTGTGCTTCTCTGCACTGACAGTGAGCGCCGGAAAGCAGAGCGGTGACGTCACCGCTGTACCTTACGGCTGGCCGGCGCTCACCAGTCAGTGCGGGAAGCTGAAAGCGAGGGACATGACCAGACACCGGGAATGTAAGTATGTAGTGTTTTTTTTTTTTTTTTTTTTTTTACATTTACACTGGTAACCAGGGTAAATATCGGGTCACTAAGCGCGGCCCTGAGCTTAGTAACCCGATGTTTACCCTGGTTACCAGTGAAGACATCGCTGAATCGGCGTCACACTCGCCGATTCAGTGATGTCAGCGGGAGATCCAGCGACGAAATAAAGTTTCAAACGATCTGCTACGACGTACGATTCTCAGCGGGGTCCCTGATCGCAGTAGCGTGTCAGACACAGTGAGATCGTAAGGATATCGCTGGAACGTCACGGATCGTGCCGTCCTAGCGACCAAACTGCCACTGTGTGACGGTACCCTTAACATCATGCATCAGAACTGACCAAGTACAGCAGAAGATAAGTTTGTCTCATTGCAAATATTTGCAGCACTTGTCCTCTCATAGTGCTGTTAACGCTGCTCATAGCTGTGACTGATTTATAAGGCCAGAGTTGCACAGCCGCGTGCTTTGCGATAAAACCTCTCATAGCTCTCGGCCCCGTGTTATACTATGGGCCTGCTCAGATCTGCGATTTGTTCTCATGCACTCGGATATCACCCAAGTGCAGGGCAATTCTCGCTGGTAGCAGAGGGGATGGAGAAATGACTGTCTCCTCCGCAGCTGTGCTCCGATCATCTCATGCAAGAGGAACGGAGCACAGTAGCATGACTCTGCTCACGGTCTCAGCAGAGCAGGAGCAGGGGGCCATTAGCATATCACATCAGATGCTATACGCTAGTGTGACTCCAACCTAGCAAACCCAGTACAGCAGAGTTGAACTTTGTCTCATTACAAATACAACAAGAATTTTTGTAGTTGCCTCTGTGCTGTCAGCTCTGCTGCACTACTCTTCTGCCACACTTGGTGCTTCAGCTTCTATCTCACAGGCATCATGAAAGGACAATCTGCAAATCTTTTTGTAGAGCGACAAAGTTCTGGGCTAGTACTGATTACCCTGCACAGCTGTGAGTGTATGAGGGCAAAATGTCAGTCATTACATATCACACTGGTAATGCCCCTTTAACTTAAAAATAGCTCTTCAGGCAGATTGTCACATAGATCATAGATGTTAACCCCTTTACGACCTTGGACGTATAGGCAAGTCCAAGTAGTCTTTTTGCCTTTGATGCGTGCTCCGGCACTGAGCCCGCATCTTTCCCGGCTCATGACAACTGATTTGATCGCCTGGCATGTGGCTCAAACAGTTGTGGGTGGAATTGTAATCCATCTACTGCTGTTAACATGTTAAATGCCTCTGTAAATCTATGACAGTAGCACTTAAAGGGAACCTTTCACCAGGTTTAGCCGATATGAGATATGGCCACCACCTTTCAGGGTTTATATACAGCATTCTATAATCCCTCTCACCTTCTTAAAATCGCCGTCCTCCTTCTTGCTTCGTGTGGATGATTCATCCCCGTGCATTGTGCTCCTGCGCAGGCGTACTTCTCTGTCCTGTTGAGGGCAGAGCAAAGTACTGCAGTGCGCAGGTGCCAGGGCTCTTTGACCTTTCCTGGTGCCTGTGCACTGCAGTGCTTTGCTCTTCCCTCAACAGGGCAAAGAAGCATGTCTGCGCAGGAGCGCGGTGCCGGGGAGACACTGTGGCTGACGCATCATGCACACAAAGCAAGAAGGAGGACATCGTAAGAAGATATGAGGTGCCGGACCAAGACCAGCGTTGCACCTTGAACCGGCCCACCCAGCAAGTGTGTATAATAAACACTCTCTCTTCTTTTACAGGTCGGGTTGTGGACAGATATACATCATTATAGAATGCTATATATCAGCCAGGGCTGTGGCGTCTGCAAGCCAAACCACGGACTCTGACTCCCCAATTTCCCTGGCTTCCGGCTCTAACTCAGACTCCATGGGTCCGACTCCACAGTACTGATCACTACTGAGCATGTACATAAGGTGCAGCACAGATTCATCTCCACTAATAGCCGAGATCCTGAGATCAGGAACAGAACAGACATTTATAGGACATTTCATAACTTTCCCAAATTATTATAAACACATTTACAGCACATCCTGCATTGTACTGCTGTACCCAATTTATTATATCTTCTAGGAGTCGGAGTCAGTCCATTTTATACCAACTCCAACTCCACAGCCCTGATAGGTGGTGGCCGTATCTCATATTGGCCAAACCTGGTGACAGCTTCGTTTTAACTTGCGCAAACTGGATGTGCGTCATAAGACACGTTCATTGGTGCCCCTGTCATGTGATCTCGGGGCGCCGATGACTTGTCCTGACAGCCGAGAGTCTGCAGCAGACCCAAGGGAACCTCCTAATGAACGCCAGCTTTCATAGATCAACATGTTTTCTACACATAGAAGTGCTGAAGATTGCAGCTTCAAGTAAAAAGTATTAAAACTAGTCTAAAGTAAATTAAAAAAACATTTTTTTAAAAAAGCAAGTTCAAATAACCCCTTTTTTTGCCCTATTCAAAATAAAACAATAAAAAATAAAAAAAAATACACGTTAGGTATCGCTGTGTTCAGAATCGCCTGAGTTATCAAAATATAAAGTAAATAAGCCAAACTGTAAACAACTTAAAAGTGAAAACGCCCAAATTATATTTGTTTTGGTCGCCACAACATTGCAATAAGAGGCGATCAAAACATTGTATCTGACCATACAGGGACATGGCCTGATCATACCACATCTCCTGGCCGTGGGAGGGGAGAAAAAGAGAGGATACAGATATTCCAGCACTGGATCACAGCTCTAGGGCAGGGGGAAAGCAAGAGAGAGGACATAGATATTCCAGCACTGGATCACAGCTCCTGGGCAGGAGAAGGAAAAGAGAGGATACAGACAGGAGAGCAGGGGATCACAGCTCCTGGGCAGGAGAAGGAAAAGAGAGGATACAGACATTACAGCACTGGATCACAGCTCCTGGGCAGGAGAAGGAAAAGAGAGGACACAGACATTACAGCAGAGGATCACAGCTCCAGGGCAGGAGAAGGAAAAGAGAGGATACAGACATTACAGCAGGGGATCACAGCTCCTGGGCAGGAGAAGGAAAATAGAGGATACAGACATTACAGCAGAGGATCACAGCTCCTGGGCAGGAGAAGGAAAAGAGAGGATACAGACAGGACAGCAGGGGATCACAGCTCCTGGGCAGGAGAAGGAAAAGAGACGATACAGACATTACAGCAGAGGATCACAGCTCCTGGGCAGGAGAAGGAAAAGAGAGGATACAGACGGGACAGCAGGGGATCACAGCTCCTGGGCAGGAGAAGGAAAAGGGAGGATACAGACATTACAGCAGAGGATCACAGCTCCTGGGCAGGAGAAGGAAAAGGGAGGATACAGACAGGACAGCAGGGGATCACAGCTCCTGGGCAGGAGAAGGAAAAGGGAGGATACAGACATTACAGCAGAGGATCACAGCTCCTGGGCAGGAGAAGGAAAAGAGACGATACAGACATTACAGCACTGGATCACAGCTCCTGGGCAGGAGAAGGAAAAGAGAGGATACAGACAGGACAGCACTGGATCACAGCTCCTGGGCAGGAGAAGGAAAAGAGAGGATACAGACAGGACAGCACTGGATCACAGAGAATACACACAAGACAGAATTATTTTAATTCTAAGATCTATTGATTGAAATGTTTTTTGTTCATGGGACAATCCCTTTAAAGGAACTGTCAGCACAAAATGACTGTTCAAGCCAAGCATATGTAGGCTTCCTTGATTGACAGTTCTGACTTGAGAGGAGCCATAGAAGGGCAGAATCAGATGGAAAACAAATGGGTGAGTGTGCACAGAACTGCCCCTCCATGCCGAGGGTGCACTGTGTGGCGATGCAGTAGGTGCCGGCAGACTCCCTTTAAGTGACTGCATATGCCGATAACATGCCATTAGAGATGACCATACCCCTTCTATGTATTCCATATTACTGCATCTATAACATAGTTGAAAATCACTGTAGTGCTGAAAAAAAACTCGCCAATGCAGGGTTATGGGGTCCTCCAAAAAATCTGCCATCTGTGTGCTTGTGGGCTGCTTGTTTTCCACAGACTGATGGGAAAAACTGGTGAGAATAAAATCCGAGTGGTCACTGACGCCAATCTCTGACTTTCTGATCAAAAATGCTGACGGATCTCAACTGTTTCTGCATGTGTGAAAAATGATTGATGCTTGAATGAGCCTGAATGTGTTTGTATGGGGTCTTGAGTCCCATGGCCCACCGTGTAAGAGGTGTAATGGCCATTGGCTGCTGTGTAGGTGTAGTCTCCATTTCCCATGGATTGTGTATTAGTCTCATGTAGCAGTTGGCAGCCATTTTGTGTCTGAATATCTGCATGTGGCTTTACGTGGTTTTCCAGTTCGGTAATCGGCTCCAGGTTTTTAACATGTGAAAAATGTTATTTTATGTTTTGCCAGTAAAAAAAATAAAATATTGCTCGTCACAAAATGGTGATAAATGACAGTGAGGCCGCCAGCATTATTATTTGTATTTTTCACACGTGGTTTTGATGCAGTTTTTGGCTGCACTTTAACCCCAGTTGTGAATATAGGCTTTGTATAGAGGGAACATTTCTTGCTTGTGAAGTATACCATTCTTTGTATTAAATGTTTGCTCTTGTATTTTGTCAGGCGCTGCCCAACCTCCGAGTGCCGGCACTCCTGTCCAGAACAGCTACGACACTATAGAAGGTGGTGGATTCATGGGTACGTGGCCGCCCGTCCTCTGTATCACCAAGGTTTAACGTCTAAAGTCCTTCTCTCCTCACTGCATGTTTGGATAATAGTTGTTATTGTGACAGTAAGATTAACCCTTTATGAATTGTGGTGAAGTTTTTCTTTTTAATGTTTTTTTTTTCCAGTTTTTTTTACAGCTTCTAACATTGACAGTCATGACTTTTTTGTTACAATTTCAGTTGGTGACCTTTTTATATAGCTTTTTGTTTATTAGTTTTACTAATTTAGTTTCAAAACGCCTTTTGTGTGGTTTTGTCACCACATTCTCAGAGCCGTGACGTGTTTTTTTTTTTTTTTTTTTTATTATTAACCCCTTCCCGACCTGTGACACAGCGTATGCGTCATGAAAGTCGGTGCCAATCCGACCTGTGACGCATATGCTGTGTCACAGAATGATCGCGTCCCTGCAGATCCGGTGAAAGGGTTAAACTCCTATTTCACCCGATCTGCAGGGACAGGGGGAGTGGTAGTTTAGCCCAGGGGGGGGTGGCTTCACCCCCCCTGTGGCTACGATCGCTCTGATTGGCTGTTGAAAGTGAAACTGCCAATCAGAGCGATTTGTAATATTTCACCTAAAAAACTGGTGAAATATTACAATCCAGCCATGGCCGATGCTGCAATATCATCGGCCATGGCTGGAAACACTTATGTGCACCCACCCCACCGATCGCCCCCCCAGCCCCCCGATCTGTGGTCCGCTCCCCTCCGTCCTGTGCTCCGCTCCCCCGTGCTCCAATCACACCCCCTGTGCTCCAATCAAACCCCCCGTGCTCCAATCAAACCCCCCGCACTCCGATCACCCTCCCCCGCACAGCGATTCCCCCCCCCGTGCTCCGATCCACCCCCCTGCACAGCGATCCCCCACCCCGTGCTCCGATCCACCCCCGTGCTCCAATAACACCCCCCCGTGCTCCAATCAAACCCCCCCCGCACTCCGATCACCCCCCCCGCACAGCGATCCCCCCCCGTGCTCCTGCTCCGATCCACCCCCCTGCACATCGATCCCCCACCCCATGCTCCGATCCACCCCCCCCCCCCCCCCCCCCGTGCTCCGACGCCCCCCCGTGCCCTGATCTCTCCCCCCCCCCTTATACTTACCCGGCCTCCCGGGATCCGTCCGTCTTTTCCTGGGCGCCGCCATCTTCCAAAATGGCGGGCGCATGTGCAGTGCGCCCGCCGAATCTACCGGCCGGCAGATTCGTTCCAAAGTGCGTTTTGATCACTGAGATAGGTTATATCTCAGTGATCAAAATAAAAAAAATACTAAATGCCCCCCCATCCTTTGTCAACCCCATAGGTAGGGACAATAAAAAAAAATAATAATAATTTTTTTTTTTCCACTAAGGTTGGGGTAAGAACTAGGGCTAGGGTTAGGGCTAGGGTTAGGGCTAGGGTTAGGGTTTCGGTATGTGCACACGTATTCTGTTCCTCTGCGGATTTTTCCGCTGCGGATTTGATAAATCCGCAGTGCTAAACCGCTGTGGATTTATCGCGGATTTACCGCGGTTTTTCTGCGCATTTCACTGCGGTTTTATAACTGCGGTTTTCTATTGGAGCAGTTTTAAAACCGCTGCGGAATCCGCACAAAGAAGTGACATGCTGCGGAATGTAAAACCCTGCGTTTCCGTGCAGTTTTTCTGCAGCATGTGTACAGCGATTTTTGTTTCCCATAGGTTTACATTGAACTGTAAACTCATGGGAAACTGCTGCGGATCCGCAGCGTTTTCCGCAGCGTGTGCACATACCTTTAGAATTAAGCTATGTGCACACGGTGCGGATTTGGCTGCGGATCTGCAGCGGATTGGCCGCTGCGGATTCGCAGCAGTGTTCCATCAGGTTTACAGTTCCATGTAAACATATGGAAAACCAAATCCGCTGTGCCCATGGTGCGGAAAATACCGCGCGGAAATGCTGCGTTGTATTTTCCGCAGCATGTCAATTCTTTGTGCGGATTCCGCAGCGTTTTACACCTGTTCCTCAATAGGAATCCACAGGTGAAATCCGCACAAAAAACACTGGAAATCCGCGGTAAATCCGCAGGTAAAACGCAGTGCCCTTTACCCGCGGATTTTTCAAAAATGATGCTGAAAAATCTCACACGAATCCGCAACGTGGGCACATAGCCTTAGGGTTAGGGTTGGAATTAGGGTTGTGGTTAGGGTTGGAAATAGGGTTATGGCTACAGTTGGGATTAGGGTTAGGGGTGTGTTGGGGTTAGTGTTGGAGGTAGAATTGAGGGGTTTCCACTGTTTAGGCACATCAGGGGTCTCCAAACGCAACATGGCGCCACCATTGATTCCAGCCAATCTTGTATTCATAAAGTCAAATGGTGCTCCCTCACTTCCGAGCCCCGACGTGTGCCCAAACAGTGGTTTACCCCCACATATGGGGTACCAGCATACTCAGGACAAACTGCACAACAATTACTGGGGTCCAATTTCTCCTGTTACCCTTGTGAAAATAAAAAAATGCTTGCTAAAACAATTTTTGAGGAAAGAAAAATTATTTTTTATTTTCACGGCTCTGCGTTGTAAACGTCTGTGAAACACTTGGGAGTTCAAAGTGCTCACCACATATCTAGATAAGTTCCTTGCGGGGTCTAGTTTCTAAAATGGGGTCACTTGTGGGGGGTTTCTACTGTTTGGGCACACCAGGGGCTCTGCAAACGCAACGTGACGCCCGCAGAGCATTCCATCAAAGTCTGCATTTCAAAACGTCACTACTTCCCTTCCGAGCCCCAGCATGTGCCTAAACAGTGGTTTACCCCCACATATGGGGTATCAGCGTACTCAAGAGAAACTGGACAACAACTTTTGGGGTCAAATTTCTCCTGTTACCCTTGGGAAAATAAAAAATTGCGGGCAAAAAAATCATTTTTGAGAAAAGAAATTTTTTTTTAAATTTTCATGGCTCTGCGTTATAAACTTCTGTGAAGCACTTGAGGGTTCAAAGTGCTCACCACACATCTAGATTAGTTCCTTTGGGGGTCTAGTTTCCAAAATGGGGTCATTTGTGGGGGATCTCCAATGTTTAGGCACCCAGGGGCTCTCCAAACGCGATATGGTGTCCGCTAATGATTGGAGCTAATTTTCCATTTAAAAAGCCAAATGGCGTGCCTTCCCTTCTGAGCCCTGCCGTGCGCCCAAACAGTGGTTTACCTCCACATATGGGGTATCTGCGTACTCAGGACAAACTGGACAACAACATTTGTGGTCCAATTTTTCCTATTACCGTTGGCAAAATAGGAAATTCCAGGCTAAAAAATCATTTTTGAGAAAAGAAAAATTATTTTTATTTTCATGGCTCTGCATTATAAACTTCTGTGAAGCACCTGGGGGTTTAAAGTGCTCAGTATGCATCTAGATAAGTTCCTTGGGGGGTCTAGTTTCCAAAATGGGGTCACTTGTGGGGGAGCTCCAATGCATAGGCACACATGGGCTCTCCAAACGCGACATGGTGTCCGCTAACGATGGAGATAAGTTTTCATTCAAAAAGTCAAATGGTGCTCCTTCCCTTCCGATCCTTACCATGTGCCCAAACAGTGGTTTACCCCCAC
Organism: Ranitomeya imitator; assembly: GCF_032444005.1. NCBI lineage: Eukaryota > Metazoa > Chordata > Amphibia > Anura > Dendrobatidae > Ranitomeya > Ranitomeya imitator. Next base: position 83,013,034 of record NC_091285.1, read on the forward strand.
ATATGAGGTATCGGTGTACTCAGGAGAAATTGCCCAACAAATTTTAGGATCCATTGTATCCTGTTGTCCATGTGAAAATGAAAAAATTGAGGCTAAAAGAAATTTTTTGTGAAAAAAAAAAGTACTTTTTCATTTTTACGGATCAAGTTGTGAAGCACCTGGGGGTTTAAAGGGCTCACTATGCATGTAGATAAGTTCCTTGGGGCGTCTAGTTTCCAAAATGGGGTCACTTGTGGGGGAGCTCCAATTTTTAGGCACACGGGGGCTCTCCAAACGTGACATGGTGTCCGCTAAAGAGTGCAGCCAATTTTTCATTCAAAAAGTCAAATGGCGCTCCTTCCCTTCCAAGCCCTGCTGTGCGCCCAAACAGTGGTTTACCCCCACATATGAGTTATCAGCGTACTCAGGACAAATTGGACAACAACTTTCGTGGTTCAGTTTCTCCTTTTACCATTTGGAAAATAAAAAAATTGTTGCTGAAAAATCATTTTTGTGACTAAAAAGTTAAATGTTCATTTTTTCCTTCCATGTTGCTTCTGCTGCTGTGAAGCACCTGAAGGGTTAATAAACTTCTTGAATGTGGTTTTGTGCACCTTGAGGGGTGCAGTTTTTAGAATGGTGTCACTTTTGGGTATTTTCACCCATATAGACCCCTCAAACTGACTTAAAATGTGAGGTGGTCCCTAAAAAAAATGGTTTTGTAAATTTCGTTGTAAAAATGAGAAATCGCTGGTCAAATTTTAACCCTTATAACTTCCTAGCAAAAAAAAATGTTGTTTCCAAAATTGTGCTGATGTAAAGTAGACATGTGGGAAATGTTATTTATTAACTATTTTGTGTCACATAACTCTCTGGTTTAACAGAATAAAAATTCAAAATGTGAAAATTGCTAAATTTTCAAAATTTTCGCCAAATTTCCGTTTTTATCACAAATAAACACAGAATTTATTGACCTAAATTTACCACTAACATGAAGCCCAATATGTCACGAAAAAACAATCTCAGAACCGCTAGGATCCATTGAAGCGTTCCTGAGTTATTACCTCATAAATGGACACTGGTCAGAATTGCAAAAAACGGCAAGGTCTTTAAGGTCAAAATAGGCTGGGTCATGAAGGGGTTAAACTGATGTGTGTGTGATTTTCATGGTACCATCTTTGGGTACATAGTGATGATGGGGCACATTCGCCTTGTAGGATAACCAATATGTTATAGACATCTGTTCGTCAGTTGTCGGTCCTTCACTCATCTGATGTTGAACTACCTTGATGGTACAGTTACACATGCCGATACGATGAATGTGAAGGCTGCAGCACGTACCATGACATTTTATTTTACTTTATACACAGGAATCCACTGTGGGAGGAAAGTATTCAAATTTTTATTCTTTATGCAGTAATTTAAAGACACTCCTAAGGGGTGATCCAGGGGATGAAAATCTCATGTAAGGTCTGTTTCCATCTAAGAAAGACATTTATGGCAAGTTGTCAGGCTATCCAATAAATGTGGGACCCACCTGTAGCCGACATTCATTACCTGTCCTGTTATGCCATAACTGTGTCAAGTAGGAGCATCACATTAAAGTGGTTGTCCGGCCCTGTGTTACAAATGTGGAGTCTTGTTGTGACTTCAGACTTGTGAATCCTCACATCACGCACGCTGTGAGGATTTTCCAGTGACGAGAGCGGTGCGTGACCTTCAGTATGTGATTTGTATACGTGGTAATGTGTCTACTAGACTTGCACTCAAGTGTATTGAGCGAGGCCAGACAGTCTAGTCGGTATGTGACCAGAAGTATGCAAATCATATACTCCAGACACCGGAGAATCTTCACAGTGCACAACTGCTCGTGATGTGAAGATTGACAAGTCTGCAGTCACATGAATTGACTGCAGTCTTGTAGCCCAAGGCCGAGCAGCCCCTTTATCGAGGCGTTGACTCTTAACATTGGGTGAGTTGTTCTACTGTTTTTAATTATTTGTCAAAATTGAAAACAGAGTCCTATTAAAAATGTTTCTTCAGTGTTCCCCAAAGTCCAGGTTACTGCACACTACGTTGTCATGCTGTACTTGAAGCATAGTGTACGTCTTGTGCTACGGGTACCATAGCTTAGCAATGTGTCATCATTGATAAGAAAGAGAGGGGGCACCACAGATTCCAAGGGATCCAACCAGGTCTATATGATATGAACCATTTCAAAAAGGAAGAGAAAGAAATAGACCAAAAATCGGGGATCACCGGAGGCACGGATCAAGTAAAAAAAGGCAAATTTTATTCAAAAGTGTATAAACGGACCCAGAAAACCACATAGAGCACACATTAACCCCTTACCGGCATCGGACGTACTATACCGTCCGATGCCGGCTCCCCTGCTTTGATGCAGGGCTCCGCGGTGAGCCCGCACCAAAGCCGGGACATGTCAGCTGTTTTGAACAGCTGACATGTGCCCGTAATAGGCGCGGGCAGAATCGCGATCTGCCCGCACCTATTAACTAGTTAAATGCCGCTGTCAAACGCAGACAGCGGCATTTAACTACCGCTTCCGGCCGGGCGGCCGGAAATGACGTCATCGCCGACCCCCGTCACATGTCCGGGGGTCGGCGATGCGTCTCCATTGTAGCCATAGAGGTCCTTGAGACCTCTATGGTTACTGATTGCCCGTCGCTGTGAGCGCCACCCTGTGGTCGGCGCTCACAGCACACGTGCAATTCTGCTACATAGCAGCGATCAGCAGATCGCTGCTATGTAGCAGAGCCGATCGTGCTGTCCCTGCTTCTAGCCTCCCATGGAGGCTATTGAAGCATGGCAAAAGTTAAAAAAAAAAGTTTAAAAAAATGTGAAAAAAATAAAAAAAACATAAAAGTTTAAATCACCCCCCTTTCGCCCCAATCAAAATAAATCAATAAAAAAAATATCAAATCTACGCATATTTGGTATCGCCGCGCTCAGAATTGCCCGATCTATCAAATAAAAAAAAGTATTAACCTGATCGCTAAACAGCGTAGCGGGAAAAAAACTCGAAACGCCAGAATTACGTTTTTTTGGTCGCCGCGACATTGCATTAAAATGCAATAACGGGCGATCAAAAGAACGTATCTGCACCGAAATGCTATCATTAAAAACGTCATCTCGGCACGCAAAAAATAAGCCCTCTACCGACCCCAGATCACGAAAAATGGAGACGCTACGAGTATCGGAAAATGGCGCAATTTTTTTTTTTTTTTTTTTTTAGCAAAGTTTGGAATTTTTTTTCACCACTTAGATAAAAAATAACCTAGTCATGTTTGGTGTCTATGAACTCGTAATGACCTGGAGAATCATAATGGCAGGTCATTTTTAGCATTTAGTGAACCTAGCAAAAAAGCCAAACAAAAAACCAATGTGGGATTGCACTTTTTTTGCAATTTCACCGCACTTGGAATTTTTTTCCCGTTTTCTAGTACACGACATGCTAAAACCAATGATGTCGTTCAAAAGTACAACTCGTCCCGCAAAAAATAAGCCCTCACATGGCCAAATTGATGGAAAAATAAAAAAGTTATGGCTCTGGGAAGGAGGGGAGCGAAAAACGAACACGGAAAAACGAAAAATCCCCTGGTCATGAAGGGGTTAAAAACATTTAAAACATTGGTCATCCATGTGACCTATACATGGTACACTTAGGCCCAAAATGGAGCCATCAACTATTACCGAGTGTGATGTCTATGTGAACAGCACCTTATTTTATCATACAAAAAATATTGAAGATATTGATTAGAGAGCTAAATGGTAAGTACACATATAGTCATATAGCTAGCACATTCAGCATGTGTCACAATGACTTGTAAGGAGATCCACATTGCCTAGATGCACCATGTTATAGTGAAGGCAATATCCATGGTGCAAACGCATGAAAAAATGAGTCATCTAGACATGAACCCCAATTGCCATAGAAATAAAGATACATATGGAGATGCAGATAACCAGCCCAGCTGAGGGCACAATCAGGTTCAAAGACTAATCTATCTATTAGCAGAGCAAGTACGAGACTCCATGTGCCAAAGCTGCAGAGACTCCCATGCTGAAGAGGCATACACACAGTTACCAGAGCCTCTGGGGCTAGATGACCAAAGCTCAATCACGGCATGTAAAGTGAAGCCAAGGGCTGCTGGACACACACGGGACCACCTGGGGAGTGGAGACAGGGGGTATGCTGGTGCATCTAGGCAATGTGGATCTCCTTACAAGTCATTGTGACACATGCTGAATGTGCTAGCTATATGACTATATGTGTACTTACCATTTAGCTCTCTTTAATCAATATCTTCAATATTTTCTGTATGATAAAATAAGGTGCTGTTCACATAGACATCACACTCGGTAATAGTTAGGATTTTCTTTATATTTGTCATCTATTGATACTGGGGAGTTGACTCATACAGGGGCATGGCTCCATTTTGGGCCTAAGTGTACCATGTATAGGTCACATGGATGACCAATGTTTTAAATGTTTTTAATGTGTGCTCTATGCGGTTTTCTGTGTCCGTTTATACACTTTTGAATAAAATTTGCCTTTTTTTACTTGATCCGTGCCTCCGGTGATCCCCGATTTTTGGTCTATTTCTTTCTCTTCTTTTTTGCAATGTGTCATCATTAAAATGATGTATTTAACCCCTTAGCGACCGCCGATACGCCTTTTAACGGCGGCCGCTAAGGGTACTTAAACCACAGCGCCGTTAATTAACGGCGCTGTGGAAAAAGTCAATAGCGCCCCCCAGAGGCCGATTTTCTCCGGGGTCTCGGCTGCCGAGGGTAGCCGAGACCCCAGAGAACATGATTCGGGGTTTTTTTTAACCCACCCCGCATTTGCAATCGCCGGTAATTAACCGTTTACCGGCGATCGCAAAAAAAAAAAACGCGATCTCTTTTTAATTTCTCTGTCCTCCGATGTGATCGCACATCGGAGGACAGAGAAAAGGGGTCCCAGGTGGCCCCCCAATACTCACCTAGCTCCCCCGATGCTCCTCGTGTCTCCCGGTGCGCCCGCCGGCCGGCACCGAGAGAATCTTTGGGGTCTCGGCTGCCGGGGGTAGCCGAGACCCTAAAGAGCATGATCGGGGTCGGTATTACCGACCCCTGTTTTGCGATCGCCGGTAATTAACTGTTTACCGGCGACCGCAAAAAAAAAAAAAAGTAAAGTGTAATTCTCTGTCCTCTGATGTGATCGCACATCAGAGGACAGAGAAATAGGGGGATTCGGGGACCCTAGCATACTCACCTAGGTCCCTGGATCCTCTTCTGCTCCTCCTGGCCGCCGGCAGAAGAAAATGGCGGGCGCATGCCCAGTGCGCCCGCCATCTGTCTCCATCTGCCGGCAGGAGAACAGCAGTTGGGGCTAAACTTAGGGGTAGGGCTAGGGGTAGGGTTAGGGCTAGGGTTAGGGTTGGGGCTAAATTTAGGGTTAGGGTTGAGGCTAAATTTAGGGTTCGGGTTGGGGCTAAATTTAGGGTTAGGCTTCTTTCACACTTACGTTGGTACGGGGCCGTCGCAATGCGTCGTCCCGACATACCGACGCACGTTGTGAAAATTGTGCACAACGTGGGCAGCAGCTGTAGTTTTTCAACGCATCCGCTGCCCAATCTATGTCCTGGGGAGGAGGGGGCGGAGTTACGGCCACGCATGTGCGGTCAGAAATGGCGGATGCGACGTACAAAAAAACGTTTCATTGAACGTTTTTTTGTGCCGACGCTCCGCCAAAACACAACTGATCCAGTGCACGACGGATGCGACGTGTGGCCATCCGTCACGATCCGTCGGCAATACAAGTCTATGGGCAAAAAACGCATCCTGCGGGCACATTTGCACGATCCGTTTCTTGTCCAAAACGACGGATTGCGACGGAATGCCAAACGACGCAAGTGTGAAAGTAGCCTTAGGGTTAGGGTTGGGGCTAAAGTTAGGGCTAGGGTTGGGGCTAAAGTTAGGGTTAGAGCTGGGATTAGGGTTAGGGTTTGGATTAGGGTTGGTATTAGGGTTAGGGTTGGCATTAGGGTTACGCTTGGGATTAGGGTTAGGTTTGGGATTAGGGTTAAGGTTAGGGTTGTGATTAGGGGTGTATTGGGATTAGGGTTAGGTTTGAGGTTAGGGTTGAGATTAGGATTAGGGGTGTGTTGGATTTAGGGTTTTGATTAGGGTTGACATTAGGGTTGTTTTGGGGTAAGCGTTGTGATTATGGTTAGGGGTAGTGATTAGGATTATGGATCAGGTTGGGATTAGGGTTAGGGGTGTGTTAGGGTTGGAGCTAGAATTGGGGGGTTTCCACTGTTTAGGTACATCAGGGGGTCTCCAAACACGACAGCCAATTTTGCGCTCAAAAAGTCAAATGGTGCTCCCTCCCTTCTGAGCTCTGCCGTGCGCCCAAACAGTGGGTTACCCCCACATATGGGGCATCAGCGTACTCGGGATAAATTGGACAACAATTTATGGGGTCCAATTTCTCTTGTTACCCTTGTGAAAATAAAAACTTGGGGGCTACAAAATCTTTTTTGTGAAAAAAAAATATTTTTTATTTTCACGACTCTGCATTCTAAACTTCTGTGAAGCACTTGGGCATTCAAAGTTCTCACCACACATCTAGATAAGTTCCTTGGGGGGTCTAGTTTCCAAAATGGGGTCACTTGTGGGGGGTTACTACAGTTTAGGTATATCAGGGGCTCTGCAATCGCAACATAATGCCCACAGACCATTCTATCAAAGTCTGCATTCCAAAAAGGCGCTCCTTCCCTTCCGAGCTCTGCCGTGCGCCCAAACAGTAGTTTACCCCCACATACGGCGCATCAGCGTACTCGGGATAAATTGGACAACAACTATTGCAGTCCAATTTCTCCTGTTACCCTTGTGAAAATAAAAACTTGGGGGCTACAAAATCTTTTTTGTGGAAAAAAAAAATATTTTTTATTTTCACTGCTCTGCATTATAAACTTCTGTGAAGCACTTGGGCATTCAAGGTTCTCGCCACACATCTAGATAAGTTCCATGGGGGGTCTAGTTTCCAAAATGGGGTCACTTGTGGGGGATTTCTACTGTTTAGGCACATCAGGGGCTCTCCAAACGCGACATGGCGTCCGATCTCAATTCCAGCCAATTCTACAAGTAAAAAAGTAAAACGGCACTCTTTCTCTTCCAAGCTCTGCGGTGCGCCCTAACAGTGGTTTACCCCCACATATTGGGTATCGACGTACTCAGGAGAAATTGCACAACAACTTTAGTGGTCTAATTTCTCCTGTTACCCTTGTGAAAATAAAAATTTGTGGGCAAAAAGATCATTTTTGTAGAAAAAATGCAATATTTTTTTTTCACGGCTCTACGTTATAAACTTCTGTGAAGCACATGGGGGTTCAAACTGCTCGCCACACATCTAGATAAGTTCCTTAAGGGGTCTAGTTTCCAAAATGGTGTCACTTGTGGGGGGTTTCCACTGTTTAGGCACATCAGGGGCTCTCCAAACGCGACATGGCGTCCAATCTCAATTCCAGCCAATTCTACATTGAAAAAGTAAAACTGCACTCCTTCTCTTCCAAGCTCTGCGGTGCGCCCAAACAGTGGTTTACCCCCACATATTGGGTATCGACGTATTCAGGAGAAATCGCACAACAACTTTTGTGGTCTAATTTCTCCTGTTACCCTTGTGAAAATAAGAATTTGTGGGCGAAAAGATCATTTTTGTGTAAACAAAAGCGATTTTTTTATTTTCACGGCTCTACGTTATAAACTTCTGTGAAGCACTTGGGGGTTCAAAGTGCTCACCACACATCTAGATAAGTTCCTTAAGGGGTCTAGTTTCCAAAATGGTGTCACTTGTGGGGGGTTTCCACTGTTTAGGCACATCAGGGGCTCTCTAAACGTGACATGGCGTCCGATCTCAATTCCAGCCAATTCTGCATTGAAAAAGTCAAACGGCGCTCCTTCACTTCTAAGTTCTGCGGTGCGCCCAAACAGTGGTTTACCCCCACATATGGGGTATTGGCGTATTCAGGAGAAATTGCATAACAAAATTTATGGTTACATTTCTGTTTTTACACTTGTGAAAATAAAAAAAATGGTTCTGAATTAAGATGTTTGCAAAAAAAAGTTAAATGTTCATTTTTTCCTTCCACATTGTTTCAGTTCCTGTGAAGCACGTAAAGGGTTAATAAACTTCTTGAATGTGGTTTTGAGAACCTTGAGGGGTGTAGTTTTTAGAATGGTGTCACACTTCATTATTTTCTATCATATAGACCCCTCAAAATGACTTCAAATGTGATGTGGTCCCTAAAAAAAAATGGTGTTGTAAAAATGAGAAATTGCTGGTCAACTTTTAACCCTTATAACTCCCTAACAAAAAAAAATTTTGTTTCCAAAATTGTGCTGATGTAAAGTAGACATGTGGGAAATGTTATTTATTAACTATTTTTCGTGACAGATCTCTCTGATTTAAGGGCATAAAAATACAAAGTTTGAAAATTGCAAAATTTTAAAAATTTTCGCCATATTTCCGTTTTTTTTCCATAAATAATCGCAAGTAATATCGAAGAAATGTTACCACTAACATGAAGTACAATATGTCACGAAAAAACAATCTCAGAATCAGCGGGATCCGTTGAAGCGTTCCAGAGTTATAACCTCATAAAGTGACAGTGGTCAGAATTGCAAAAATTGGCCTGGTCATTAAGTAACAAATTGGCTCTGTCACTAAGGGGTTAAATCCTGTTCTTTCACTAAAGGATGGGTCATCCGTGTCAGATTGGTGGCGGACCAACACTGACAACATCACCAATCAGCTGAAATATGCTCCGGCAGCCACTGGATGTAAGTGCTTTGAACTGCGCTGCATGTGTAATGGCTGCTGCAGACTATGAAGGGTTCTGCAGTATCCGGCAGCTGCTGCTACACATTCAGTGTGCTTACATCTGGCCGGGGCACCTCAGCAACAGATGACAGCTGGTTGGTTGGGGAGCCAGGTGTTGGATTCTCTCCCCCACCCCCCAACACATGTAATATTGATTATCTATTTTATGGATAGGCCATTTAATATGTTGTGACCAGCCAACCCCTATAAATGTGTGTTGTATTTTTTTAATGTTTATAAATACAATTAAAATCTTGAATTTTTACACTGATCACAAAGATTTAATACTAAACTCACAGTGCCTGTTCCTTCTTGGACATTGGTTGCAATAGACTAGTTCTGACTCATTGACTTTACAGGGAAAGCTTTGTTGGCATGATCTAGGCAAAGGTCAGAATATCACCTACTTTAAATGATGCATCCTGCTGTATCTTTTGTATGCAGATGTGTTCTCTGCCTTTGTAATGATTGAGAATACTGAATGTGTTATGTACAGAACAGAAATTGGATATCAAATGAGTTATATGAAAATGTTTAAATCAGGTATTTATTAAATGTGTTTTTTTTTCATTTTCTGATTACACATTCCCTTTTAAGAAGCTAGGATTACAGTACACTAATAAATATCCCTTCTTACTAGTTTAGCTTTGTGTAGAACTATCCATGTAATGACACAAGTTGGATCCATACTGGGCACATTGAAAGAAAATAATTGATGTAGAAAATGTCTTGATATTTCACATTTGTTTTTTCTTTTTTTTCTATACTATAGGGATGGTTCAACCTGTTCAGCCTACTCCACCACAGAACCCTAAAATTGCAAGGAATGCATACCCGTCATTACCACCGGGCTACCAGAATGTTTTCCCATCAGGTGGCCAAGGATTAACACCCACCAGCCAGCAGTATCCCAACAGACCACAACCGCTATCACAGGTAGAATATATGGCGGGTATCTACCCGGCTGCAATCATTACATTGCTATAGAGCAGTGTTCCCCAACTCCGCTCCTCAAGAGCCACCAAGGGGTCATGATGATTGCATCACATGGGCAATGCCAAGGAAATCCTGAGAACATGACCTGTTGGGGGACACTAGTTTAGAGTGTCTCTTAGATAGAAGACCATCACTGGCAGTTACCATAATATGTCAGACTATATAATGCACGTTACCATAAAACGCTCTCCAGGTTTAGGCAGCAGAAAATAACAAAAAACATTTTTTCCTATTTATAAATACTTCCCTTGCCATGTAAAGTGGAGGGGTCATTGGCCAGCACAGAGCCACATAGTATATTGCACAGCGACGGAGTATACAGCACAGAGCCACGTAGTATAGCATAGGCAGCATTAATAGTAAATAGTTGGGGACACACAGGGTTAATAGCAGCGGTAACAGAGTGCGTTACGCCGCGGGCCGTTACCGCTGCCATTAACCCTGTGAGAGCGGTGAGTGGAGTGGATTACGGAGCGGGCGCCGGGCAGTGAGTGTAGGGGAGGGACTAATCGGACTGTGGCCGTCGTTGATTGGTCGCGGCAGCCATGACAGGCAGCTGCCGAGACCAATCAGCGAACGAATAACCGTGACAGAAGGACAGACAGACGGAAGTGACCCTTAGACAATTATATAGTGTGTGTATATATATATATATATACAGTGGGGCAAAAAAGTATTTAGTCAGTCAGCAATAGTGCAAGTTCCACCACTTAAAAAGATGAGAGGCGTCTGTAATTTACATGATAGGTAGACCTCAACTATGGGAGACAAACTGAGAAAAAAAAATCCAGAAAATCACATTGTCTGTTTTTTTATCATTTTATTTGCATATTATGGTGGAAAATAAGTATTTGGTCAGAAACAAACAATCAAGATTTCTGGCTCTCACAGACCTGTAACTTCTTCTTTAAGAGTCTCCTCTTTCCTCCACTCATTACCTGTAGTAATGGCACCTGTTTAAACTTGTTATCAGTATAAAAAGACACCTGTGCACACCCTCAAACAGTCTGACTCCAAACTCCACTATGGTGAAGACCAAAGAGCTGTCAAAGGACACCAGAAACAAAATTGTAGCCCTGCACCAGGCTGGGAAGACTGAATCTGCAATAGCCAACCAGCTTGGAGTGAAGAAATCAACAGTGGGAGCAATAATTAGAAAATGGAAGACATACAAGACCACTGATAATCTCCCTCGATCTGGGGCTCCACGCAAAATCCCACCCCGTGGGGTCAGAATGATCACAAGAACGGTGAGCAAAAATCCCAGAACCACGCGGGGGACCCTAGTGAATGAACTGCAGAGAGCTGGGACCAATGTAACAAGGCCTACCATAAGTAACACACTACGCCACCATGGACTCAGATCCTGCACTGCCAGATGTGTCCCACTGCTTAAGCCAGTACATGTCCGGGCCCGTCTGAAGTTTGCTAGAGAGCATTTGGATGATCCAGAGGAGTTTTGGGAGAATGTCCTATAGTCTGATGAAACCAAACTGGAACTGTTTGGTAGAAACACAACTTGTCGTGTTTGGAGGAAAAAGAATACTGAGTTGCATCCATCAAACACCATACCTACTGTAAAGCATGGTGGTGGAAACATCATGCTTTGGGGCTGTTTCTCTGCAAAGGGGCCAGGACGACTGATCCGGGTACATGAAAGAATGAATGGGGCCATGTATCGTGAGATTTTGAGTGCAAACCTCCTTCCATCAGCAAGGGCATTGAAGATGAAACGTGGCTGGGTCTTTCAACATGACAATGATCCAAAGCACACTGCCAGGGCAACGAAGGAGTGGCTTCGTAAGAAGCATTTCAAGGTCCTGGAGTGGCCTAGCCAGTCTCCAGATCTCAACCCTATAGAAAACCTTTTGGAGGGAGTTGAAAGTCCGTGTTGCCAAGCGAAAAGCCAAAAACATCACTGCTCTAGAGGAGATCTGCATGGAGGAATGGGCCAACATACCAACAACAGTGTGTGGCAACCTTGTGAAGACTTACAGAAAACGTTTGACCTCTGTCATTGCCAACAAAGGATATATTACAAAGTATTGAGATGAAATTTTGTTTCTGACCAAATACTTATTTTCCACCATAATATGCAAATAAAATGTTAAAAAAACAGAAATGTGATTTTCTGGATTTTTTTTTCTCAGTATGTCTCCCATAGTTGAGGTCTACCTATGATGTAAATTACAGACGCCTCTCATCTTTTTAAGTGGTGAAACTTGCACTATTGCTGACTGACTAAATACTTTTTTGCCCCACTGTATATACACACACACGCAGGGCCGCGCTTAGTAACCCGATGTAGATGTGTGTAGAAATGTTTGCCATTGGTGATACGTCTGCCGTTTTCTGCACACCTTACCGGTAGCACTGTGTCCTTTCTCATTTGTAGCCGAACATTGGAGTGAACAGTTTGGTGTCATCAGTAGGAGGATTGAGTATTCATCAAGCTCAGCAGCTGGATGAGCTTCGGGCTGTAAATCTTCTCCAAGAGAGGAACATACTACCACCAACCTCCCTCAAGGCCCCCACACCTTGTCTGCAGGAAGATATCCAGAGACTGAATTGCAGCCCAGAGTAAGTATCTTCCATTGTTCTGTTTGGTCATGATCGCGTTACTCCGCCACAGAACCAGCCATCAGTGCTGACATGTCCGTTTCCCTAGAAAGGAAACCATTCTGGACTGCCCTTTCCTAGGACTCCGCTTGTGCTGCTCTGTTACTCCTCCTCAGCACTTGTCAGAGCTGACAATTGGGTGATACAGTGGTTTTATTTAAAGGGCAATGTGACAGCATTGATTGGACAGCATCAGTGTGCGGCACTAATGTTAACAGCCAGCTCTGTTTTCCATGAGGAATAATACACTACCCCTTTCCTACATGGGTGTACATTTACGCCGATGTCTGACTCGCTCCCTTTAATGTGGGCTTCGGCAGTGAGGCCACATCTTTCCTGGCACATGTGAGCTGTTTTGGACAGCTTACATATGCTTGGAACAGCTGCAGGTGGAATGGTGATCCACCCGCAGCTATTAACCCGTTATATGCTGCCTTCAAACCCTGACCGTGGCATTTAACATGCACTGCCGGCTATCAGGCCAGAAATCCGCCCATCGGTGTTACCGCGACATTGCATTGAAACGCAATAACGGGTGAACAAAAGAACGTATCTGCACCAAAATGGTATTATTAAAAACGTCAGCTCGGAGATCACAAAAAATGGAGACGCGACAGGTAATGGAAAATGGCGCAATTTTTCAAATGATATACTCCTTGATAAAACCACTAGGCGAAACGTATGCTGGAGTCACAGGAGCCACAGGATACTGACTACTAGTGTATACGGTATATAATTATTTTTCACTTCCTTTCTCTTTATGCCTCCTTATTATGGTTTACATATAATTGGCTATCTGTATGGAAGTGTTTTCCCTATTACTGTGCCATTTAGTCACTACACCCTTCATTAATATTTCTGTGCAAAGTGGTCTCCTTATATTTTGGCGTTTGGTTTACCTCCATCCTCATATGGTTTTAATTGTTTCCTACATTTTAATATTATGGCTTAATAAAAATTATTTTCATATACCTTTTTTGATTTGGTTTATTCACTGTTTTGGAGTAGGTATTTTTTCTTCACCTTTTGTTGTTTCAAAAAATACAAATATTAAGTAAACAGGCATGGCAGATAAGAGATAATCTTAACAGGCCTCTTAGGGTAGGTCCAGGAAATATATCACTGCTTAAAACCTTAACTGGGTTTTCCAGTTTTCGGAAGATGGACCCCATACAGTTCCAATAATGTAAAATCTCAGGCTCCTGGTACTCTTCCTCCCCCACTCCAGTGCTGGCTCTCTGACTATGGCCTCAGTAGTGACGTCACATCACCGCTGCAGCCCATCACTGAGCTCAGCAGTCTATGCCGTCTGCATAGACAGAGTTGCAGCCACACTGTGAGCTGTGGGATACCATACTCGCCAGCACGATCTGACTTTATTTCATCACCGGAACATTTGGGATCTAATCTTTTAAAAGTGAAAAACTTAGACTTTTTTTTTCTTTAACTTGATTTCTAAATGAAAAGTTAAGCAACCTTACAAACAGTTTTTATTATAAATGTTTTACAATTTTGTGCTGCAGAGTGTCCGTAAGTTCATGTTCTGCTAAATGCTTTTGCATAGAAAAAAATCTTAAAAATCCATCCTGCTCGGTTCTGGTCCGCTCTTACCAGCCTTTGTCTCTGTGTTAGGCCAGGCTCACACAAGCGTTTTAAGTGGATTATCTGTACAGCCTTATAGGTGAACATGGCAGCATCCTAGATCCACATTCGGAGCTTGCATCCAGCCTGTATTGCAGGAAGAGACACTCGCACATGAGAAAAAGTCTATCACTTGGATCAGGCTGCACTGCACATCAGTGGGTCTGAAAGTGAATGAAAAATTCAAATTGTGTCAACGTGTAAAATCATATGTTCCATGTCAAAGGTATCCATCACTTTGATTTACCTTTCAGGGTATGTGCACTCACTGTGGTTTTCCTGTGCGTAGCCGCTGCAGGGAAACAGTGGTCTTTTTCTTGAAGTGGCTCTGCGGTTGTGTTTGTTGATCTCGTAGTTTTTCTTCTATTTAAGCCTTTAGTCACACTAAAAGACTTACCAACGATCACGACCAGCGATACGACCTGGCTGTGATAGTTGGTAAGTCGTTGTGTGGTCGCTGGGGAGCTGTCACACAGACCGCTCTCTCCAGCGACCAACGATCAGGGGAACGACTTCGGCATCGTTGAAACTGTCTTCAACGATGCTGAAGTCCCCCTGCAGCACCCGGGTAACCAGGGTAAACATCTGGTTACTAAGTGCAGGGCCGCGCTTAGTAACCTGATATTTACCCTGATTACCATTGTAAAAGTAAAAAAAAACACTACATACTCACATTCTGATGTCTGTCAAGTCCCCCACCAGCGTCCACAGGGTTAAAACTGCTTTCGGCAAGAGCGCTGCTAATGCACGCACTCCGGCCAAGAGCTTCCCTGCACTGTGTCAGCGCCGGCAGTAACAGCGGTGACGTCACCGCTGTGCTCTGCTTTACGGCCGGCGCTGACACAGTGCAGGGAAGCTCTCGGCCGGAGTGCTGCCCTGCGCTTAGTAACCCGATATTTACCCTGGTTACAAGTGAACACATCGCTGGATCGGCGTCACACACGCCGATCCAGCGATGACAGCGGGTGATCAGTGACCAAAAAATGGTCCTGATCATTCCCCAACGACCAACGATCTCCCAGCAGGGGCCTGATCGTTGGTCGCGGTCACACATAACGAGATCGTTAGCGGGATTGTTGCTATGTCACCAAAAGCGTGACATTGCAACAATATCGTTAATGATATCGTTATAGTATAAAGCTGGAGTCACACATACCTGGAGAAGAATAAACCTGTCCCTTCCCAACTCTGAGGCAGCTGAAAGAAGCAACAAAGGACTGAACGTGGGCATAACAATGTTCATATCTTTCTGGCAGTTTCCTGGCGTAGCTGCCTTTTTAAAACACATGTTTTGCATGTAATCTTTTGACTTATTTTCTACTAATTTTATGTGATGTTTCATTTTGATTGACATTTCTTATGAGTATTAACCCTTGCTGTTCTGTCTGCAAACAGTTCACCGTAACCTGCCTCTTTTTCCTTTTCCCGTGCTCCTTCTCATAGGCTGTTCCGCTGTACGTTAACCAACATCCCTCAGACACAGGCGCTACTGAATAAAGCCAAGCTGCCCCTCGGCCTCCTGCTGCATCCATTCAAAGATCTGTCGGTAAGGGAACATAAAATGTGGCGAAATCTTCTGCCAAGCAGAGAGCATTGTGCTGATGGTTTTCAATACATTATGTATGTATAAAGGCTGCGTTTGGCTTTTACTACTAAATGCGATTTTATTGTTGCAGTATGTGTAAAATAATGAATGGTGGGGTTCCAAGCCCACCGATCCTTCTCACTGCATGCACATACATGACCACCATTTCATCCCCACTCGCAGCGATCGCTGATAGGCGTTGGAATGGCGCGGAGGTCACTCTTTTCCTAGTGATTTTACATTTATCAACTATGCTGTTTCTTTGAGGGATTAACCCTGTAAAGTTGTTCACCTGTAGGACTTTCCATCAATTTGTCGTTACTTTCTCTTCCCAGCAACTGCCGGTTGTAACATCCAGTACTATCGTCAGATGTCGCTCTTGTCGGACGTACATCAATCCCTTTGTCAGTTTTCTGGACCAAAGGCGATGGAAATGCAATTTGTGCTACCGAGTAAATGATGGTAACTGGATTTACACTTTCTTGGATGTATTTGCTGATATCTCCAGGAACCATAATATTTGACCTTTTCTACCTATATCCTCCCAGTGCCTGAAGAGTTTATGTACAACCCAGTAACAAGAGTGTATGGTGAGCCCCACAAAAGGCCCGAAGTGCAGAATGCCACGATTGAGTTTATGGCCCCATCTGAATACATGGTAACGTTGCTCCTTTTGCTAATATCACAGCTCATGTACTTTACTTATCTCCCGTATGTTCTGTATATTTTTTTTTTTTACTTTTATGAACTGAATTGTGAATGTTATATTTAATGCAGTATTCCCTTCTTGCACATTAATGACGTATGTGAAAGATATGCCGTAGACGTGAGGCCTCATCTACCTTTACCTCCGTGTGCTGCTGCCAGTGCAGAGGGGCCTGAATTCACCAAAAATGAGTGTGCATTCTGACCACCGCTCTATTAACGATGACCGGTCAAGATGGATACCCATCCCATTGGTGTGCCTAACATCTACAATACGTTATCGCCTGTCCCGTACACGTGCCATGAATGTACAGGATGGGGATACATGTGAGCGGGCACACTAACCAGCTCTTCAGTGACCAACAATACACTATGTATATAAATCAAGTATGCTTATTTTGAAGCATGAATTTTGCAGAATACTCTATGTAATGGGACAATACAACATTTACAGAATAACCCCTTCCTGGAATCTGCTGTACATCTGTAGTGCGTATATGGAGCGGGCTCACAAGCTGAGCCTGCCGTATAGCCAGCAGATAATGGCTGTTACATCCAGGATCTGCCTCTCATAGCTGTGTGTGAAGCAAAGCTCTGCTTGCGTCTGTTGACCTCTTAAAGGCCGCTGTCAATCTGATAGCGACTTTATCAGCGCATCGGCATGAGGGTGCGTCATTTTATGCTCCCATCAGATGTTTGCTATTATATTTCAGTGAAGTATTTTTGTATGTCTTTTTCCTACTGGGCTAGAAGTGGGGGTGTCTGATGGACACCTCTCCATTACTAACACCAGGGCTTGATGGCGGCTGTGTTTTTGCACCGTTCACAGCTGACATAAGCCTTAAGTCTCATTACTCCGATTGCCGAAGAGCCGGGCAGAGCTGGGGGCAGATGTGCAGTTGTATTTTTAGGCTGGGAAGGGTCAAATAGCCAGGGACATCCTCAGTCTGCTAATATCAGCTGACCGCTTTCTGCTTTAATTTTGCTGGTTACAAACAATGGGAAAGGGGGACTCCATGTAAATTTTCTCATTTATTTAATCATAAAAAGCTGTCCAATAAGCTCCACAGTGTGCAATTTTATAATATGTTGGCAGAGTTGTTCAATTATGTCTATTGGTCTATTTGTATGTCTGTCTACATATTTGTGTATGTATTTGTCTATCTCTATAGCATTCATTGCTGTCCAAAAACAGCTTGCAAACACGTGCATATTTTACTCTGCATTTTTCCTGCCAAGAGCTGCAGAAATGGTGCAGAATGTTTTCATCCAAATACTCCTTACTTGATTTTACTTTTATTGGCAAAACTCCTTTTACCTTTCCCCTTTATTTTCCAGTTGCGTCCCCCTCAGCCTCCTGTGTACCTGTTTATGTTGGATGTGTCCCACAATGCCATAGAGACGGGCTATCTCAGCACGGTTTGTCAGATTTTACTTGACAATCTGGAATGGTGAGTAGAAGCACTATAAATGTGAATGTTTGTCAGTACTGTTATTCTCTTCTAGACACTTTCTTACACATCATGAAGATGTGTATGTAGCAACGTACATTTTTTTTTTCCCCATGTATACATTTACCCATTATCTACTAGATGGAGGCCTGATGCTATCTCATCGGGAGGGCGGTAATGTCACGATGGGGGCAGGCATGCGGCGCTGTTGTTGCCTAATGGCATCCTTTGATAATCTAATGACTTTTGCGTCAGGGGACTCATGTGCTTGACGCCTATGCTTATATGCATTGTTTTTGTCCCAGCGATGCTGTTGCTCTTCAAGAGTCTCATTTGCCCTTTGTTGTCTTCGACGTTGTGCCTCTGCTCTATCCTTTCATTGGTGTACTTTTTATGAGGAGCCATGTTGGCATTGATATTTGCTTTTTAAAGGGGTTTTCCCACGAACAAAAGTTCAGTTTAAAAATTGTCTGTGTCTGACCGTGTACAGAACATACCACAGCACCTGGGCATGGGAGGAAGCAAAAGACAATACTGACATTACAGCAGGAGATCGCAGAGGATACATTTTGTGAGGTAAAATATATTTTAATAAGTCAGTGAAATATTTTACCTCACAAAATGAATCCTCTGTGATCCCCTGCTGTAATGTCAGTATTGTCTTTTGCTTCCTCCCTTACCCAGGAGATGTGGTATGCTCTGTACACGGTCAGACACAGTCAATTTTTAAAATGAACTTTCGTTCGTGGGAAAACCCCTTTATTGTGACCGGCTTCCTCTGCCTGTAGACACGTCGTGCATCTGCCGCTGGGATCAGCCGAATGATTCACTGCACCTGCGCCTAATTCGCACAGACGTAGTAAATCAGACCGCCACCATCTTTGTGCAGACAGATGGCAGCAGTCACATTAAGACTGTGCATGCGCTCCTCATGTACAAAGATGTCGGCAGTCAGTGAATCATTCGGCTGATCCCGGTGGCGGCGTGTTCACGACGGGGTTCCACTGGGGGTACCGCGCAAGAGGCTGTGTGAGTGGTGCGTATAGTGTGTGTATGTGTGGTGCGACTGTGTTCCGCTGGTGGTACCACGCAATAGGTTGGTACCAGCAGCAGTTTCCATATTGAGACACCCATCACTTTGGGTGTCCCAATATGGCAGTTGGTGAACTTCCTCCGCATGGAATTCTGGGATACGGTGACATCTGGACCAAACAGGAAATTTAAAACCTTACAAAGCAATTATATAAAGAGATGGTGCTATATTCACAGACTATTTCACAGACCGTGTGTCTGTGCAAAACTCCCAAGACATGTCTATTTTCTTCTGTCAGCACGGAAGACCGGGGCCAGTAGAAGTCTATGGGCCAGTTTATAAACACATACAGCACTCTGATGGCATGAGTGTACAATCTGTACTGTCCATGATTAACACTGCAAAGTATAGGAGAAGCTCTGTCCTTTTTGTCCATCCGTCATTAATACTGATGGTAACAAAGGACACATGGATGATGGACAGACAGATTACACTTATGGTAAAAAATGGACACACTGATACCGGTACCATGTGAATGAGGTCTCAATGTATGTCTCCAGCGTGCAGCAGAATTTACCGGCTCTATTTCTTGGTTTCCGGAATCTTTTGCCATCCTAGTCTAATCCTCCTTCCCTCTCTCTAAAGGGAGTGCTGCCCAGCAACGTTTTGGGGCTGACACACCTTGAGAAGATTGCGTACTGATGTCAGTACAGGGGTGGTGAGGAACACGAAATGTGTCCTCACATCCCCAGTGCAGTCTGTGACATGAATGTGTAGGTCATTGAGATATAGGGACCTCTTCCCAGAACAAAAAGTCCAGAAACGGACATCAGGTCCCTGCTGTGTACCATGACCCTACAGAAAACTCTAAGCAAAGAACGGTATGATGGAGTAAATCCCACGAGATTGGCGGTACTGGTAGAATGATTTCATTGTATGATAAAGTGTTTCTAGAAGGTAAAATTAAACATTTACATAAAAAATGAAATCGAGGTTGTACCTTTACTGGCCTGCAACATATACTGTATTAGAACAGGAGAACATACGAGCTATAGTAGGTAGATGTAGATACAACAACTAATTTTTATTCAAAATTGCACATAAATAATGTTACACTCACCCCACCCCGGTACTTTCCAACTCCCACCATTGGTAAGCCTGTGCTGGTTTAGTACATAGGTTATGTTTATGTGAGACAATAATAGGATGCCAGTATATAGGCTCAGTTGGTGGGTCACCCGGTCTATGCCGGAATACTTTGCACATGCACTTTAGAGGGTCCTATACAGGCATATGATAGGGTTAGTTTGGCGGTCTGGGGCTACCCTGAAGTTTTCAGTCTTTGTACTTGTATCATTTTATATGTATAGTGCTGTAATATATATGTGTAACATTATTTATGTGCAATTTTGAATAAAAATTAGTTGTTGTATCTACATCTACCTACTATAGCTCGTATGTTCTCCTGTTCTAATATGTTGCCTCGAGTGGGTAGTTTTTCTTGCTGGATAGGCTATATTTAGCCTGCATGGTAGATAAAATATGTCTAAGAGGTTTTTGTGGCAACATATACTGTATGTGGCTAATATAAAAATATGTATATTTTCGTTTGCTTTTATAACACCCAACATATTTTGCAGTACTAAACTTGTAATATCATCACTTGCTGTCACTATTGAAATTCCCTATTGGTTTGGGAAGAGTATGGGGTACCTTAAGGAGAACATACAAACTCCATAAATGTTATTGGTCAGATTGAAACCAAGGATCTTGATGCTGCAAGGCAATAGTGCGAACCACTGAGCCACCCTAACATAGTAACATAGTTAGCAAGGCTGAAAAAGACATTTGTCCATCCAGTTCAGCCTATATTCCATCATAATAAATCCCCAGATCTACGTCCTTCTACAGAACCTAATAATTGTATGATACAATATTGTTCTGCTCCAGGAAGACATCCAGGCCTCTCTTGAACCCCTCGACTGAGTTCGCCATCACCACCTCCTCAGGCAAGCAATTCCAGATTCTCACTGCCCTAACAGTAAAGAATCCTCTTCTATGTTGGTGGAAAAACCTTCTCTCCTCCAGACGCAAAGAATGCCCCCTTGTGCCCGTCACCTTCCTTGGTATAAACAGATCCTCGGAGAGCTATTTGTGTTGTCCCCTTATATACTTATACCTGGTTATTAGATCGCCCCTCAGTCGTCTTTTTTTCTAAGCTAAATAATCCTAATTTTGCTAATCTCTCTGGGTATTGTAGTTCCCCCATCCCCTTTATTAAGTTTGTTGCCTGCTGCCCAGGAGTATGTTTTTAGACCAGATTCAGATGACCATAGGAAAACTCCTCATTTTTTTGTATCCCCATTGTTATCTGAACATGCCTTTATTGCCTTTATGCTGCTTCCCAAGTTACCCATGATTGCAGTTGCCCTGTTGTTGCCAGTAAAGCTTTAGTCGCATCTTGGTAAAGTTCTGCTTGGCATTTTTGTAACGGCACTGGAGTCTTTATGGCCAGTAGAGCCTCATGCACATGACCAAACGCTGACTGTTTTTGCTTTGAATACCACTTGTGTGGAAGTAAATTGTCATGTAACGAACCATCACTGGCTTTTCCAAACTCTCTTCTTCCCATACAGGCTTCCTGGCAACACAAGGACGAAGATTGGCTTCATCACATTTGACAGCACAATCCATTTCTACAGTTTACAGGAGGGATTGTCACAGCCCCAAATGTTAGTGGTGTCTGATATCGATGGTAAGTACTTTCCGTGCTCCTTGTGCTTAGCTGGGGAGACATGCTATCGGCATCTGACTCCATTCATTGATGCTACGTCTCTCCTGGCAGAACTGGTGGGGAGGAAGGTAAGGAGAGTCCGCCACTAGGTAGTAACTGTCACCGATTATAGTGGTCACAATGCCCAATAATGCGTGTGCTCTGGATTCCTTTAGGCTACTTTCACACTTCCGTTGGTACGGGCCCATCACAAAGCGTCTGCGCAACGTACCGATGGACAGTGGTGATTTTCTGCACTAGTTGGGGAGCGACGCAGTGTTTCAACGCATAGAAAATAGCCGACAGCACAACTGATATAAGGATGCCCGTCCTAGTCCTGCTCGAAAAAGACCTATATGGTTGAATCGTTGCATTTGGCACAATAAAGGACTTTTTATACTTCACCTGGATTGGATGCTGTCCTTCACTTTGCTGCAGTGTTCCAACGCGTCCGCTGCCCATAGTAAACTCCCAGGGAGGAGGGGGTGGAGTTCCGGCCGGGCATGCACAGTTTAAAATGCACGCCACGACGTACGAAAAAACGTTCCCTTGAACGTTTTTTCGCTACGACGGTCCTCCAAATACCGACGCATCCAGTGCATGGAACGTGTGTCCATACGTCGCGATGCATCGGTAATACAAGTCTATGTGGAAAAAAACGCATCCAACAATGACGCATAGCAATGGATTTCAAAAAACGTAAATGTGAAAGTAGCCTTACTATTCATATTGTGGCCAACTAACCCCAGCCACTCGCTGCTGATGGACATTATCACACAGTATCTCGCTTTATATAGCGCCTACGTATTCTGCTGCACTTTACAAATCAGCAGGTACATGGTCAAACAGAACCTACACTACCTCATGACAAAAGACCGTGCTTAACCCCTTCACGCCACAGCCCTTTTTCTCTTTTGCTTTTGTGTTTTGCTCCCCTTCTTCCCAGAGCCACAACTTTTATTTTTCCGTAAATATGGCCGTGTGAGGGCTTGCTTTTTGCAGGACGAGTTGTACTTTTGAACAACATCATTGGTTTTACCATGTCATGTACTCGAAAACGGGAAAATAATTCCAAGAGTGGAGAAATTGCAAAAAAGTGCAATTCCACATGTGTTGTTTTTTTTTTTTATACCATGTTCACCAAATGCTAAACTGACTTGTCATTATGATTCTCCAGGTCATTACGAGTTCATAGACACCAAACATGTACGGGTTCTTTTTTTTATTTAAGTGGTGGAAAGAATCCAAAGTTTGTATTAAAAAAAAAAAATGCCTCATTTTCTAAGACTACTAAACCCATAGAAAAACGGAGTTCAAGTCCAAAATATTATAAAAGTGAAAATCATTTTTATTTGTAACACATATAAATTCTTTACATAAAATCTCCAAGAAATGTATAGTTTTTAAACATGCTCAGCAAGGGAACAACCGGTACCAGACCTGTGTGACCTATCACACCTGCTCAATATATAAAGTAAAGTGCTCTGTGCCTATGTCAAAGATATCATGGGACCCAGAATCCCCTAGGACCAAGTACACATATCACATATCCCATAATCAGAGGTGTCTCCTTAAGAAATCAGCCCACATTTAGTAATATGTCCTAGGTATGATTCCTTACCCATGTAGCAGATGTAAAACGATCACACAGTACTGTCACATCTGCCATCTGCTAAGGAAATCCTGAAAACCTGACCTGTTGGGGGGCGCCTTGAGCACTGGCATTTGGGAAACGCTGATATACAGTATGTAGTACAGAACCCCAGCATAGCATGCTCAGAAACCCAAACACTTTAACTTTTTTTGCAATCATAAAAACCTGATATAACTGGCTGGTTTTCTGATGATACATTCCTTTAATAGTTTGCTCAATGCTTGGATATAGTTAAAGCGGACCCTTTACCAGTTTGAACATGTTAAACTGGCCATATTATGGAATAGTGCAAAGCTGAGTAAAAAATAATAAAAACTTCCTTTTTAATGTCTCCTCTTCATTGAGGAGATATTACCTTGTAAATTTTAGATTATAATTTATGATAGGCTCAAAACTGTGATACCAGAGATTTTTTTTCCAAGTGGGTGTACTTTTTTCTTTGTATGATGTTGATCAAGCAGAAGCATGCAGCAACATACAGTGGGGAGGGGGGGCATGCCCCTTTAATGGCTTTGGTCAAGCCTTCCTGCTTGACTCATGTAATGAGTCTGATCTCACTGTGGAGTGATTACATGTGGGGGGACCAGAGGTCTGTATGATTCCATACACTTCTTCAGCTTTAATCTCACAGCGGTCAGTGTGGGGGGAGGGTATGCAAGAGAGCGGCTTGCACTGTGGAGAAGAGTGTAAAGGTGTTTGTAATGAGACAAAGGTTAGCTCTGCTGTACTGTCCCTCCTCACAGTGGCTGCTGTACACACTTTATTCTCGGCCCATTATGATATATAACACAGTTTGAGCTCCTTAAACAAAATAAAACCTGTTAAAGGGAACATGTCACCCCCAAAATTGAAGGTGAGCTAAGCCCACCGGCATCAGGGGCTTATCTACAGCATTCTGTAATGCTGTAGATAAGCCCCCGATGTATCCTGAAAGATGAGAAAAAGAGGTTAGATTATACTCACGTGGGCGGACCGATCTGATGGGCTTCGCGGTCCGGGGCCTCCCATCTTCATGGGATGACGTCCTCTTGTCTTCACGCTCCGGCGCAGGCGTACTTTGTCTGCTCTGTTGAGGGCAGAGCAAAGTACTGCAGTGCTCAGGCGTCGGGCCTCTCTGACCTTTCCCTGCGCACAGCAGTACTTTGCTCTGCCCTCAACAGGGCAGACAAAGTACGCCTGCGCCGGAGACGCAGCGTAAAGACAAGAAGCGGACGTCATCGTAAGAAGATGGGAGGCCCGGGACCGGACCGTGACGCCCATCGGACCAGAACCAGACTGGGACCGCCCCTGGGTGAGTCTAGTATAATCTCTTTTTCTCATCTTTCAGAATACATCGGGGGCTTATCTATAGCATTCCAGCTTGCTGTACATAAGCCCCTGATGTCCGTGGGCTTAGCTCATCCTCGATTTTGGGGGTGACAGGTTCCTTTTAAAAGCTATAGTGAGGGCTTTTTTTATTTTTTATTCCCTGCATGTTGCTGGTTTTGATTGATCAACCTCTTGCAGAGGAAGAAATATACAACCCCAGAGACAGGTCTCTAGTAATACACAGCATAAATTATAACCTAAACTTTTCAAGCTAAAATCTCCACAACATGGAAGAGAAATTAAAAATAAATAAAAACGTATCTCAGCCGCTCAGCCACTATTCCATGTTACCAGTCTGACATGCTCAAACTGGTGAAAGGTCACTATAAGATGGTGTATACTTGAGAATTGGTCTCTGGTGCAGCATTGTCATTATTTCTCTGTTCCAATCTTCGGGTCTTAATGCTTTTTAGAAGGTGCATGTACAATGCTTAATCTTGGGGAACTTGTTGGTAAATCCAGGACTTTATATGCGTCTCTTCTGTATTCCATAAGAAGTTTTGTAGAGAGGAAAACCTGTTTGATGCCCTTGCCCCTTCATAGTACATCGCCTGCACAGCAGCTGAGATTATTTGCACCATTCCCACCATCAATGGGGTTTTCTCTCTGCTTTTACACAATCAGAACTGATTTGGTTTTCTACATTTGTTGCTCAATAACCTGTAACTCAGATTATTTGTGTCCATTTGCAGATGTGTTTATCCCAATGCCGGAGAACCTGTTGGTTAATTTAAATGAATGCAAAGAGGTATGGAATATCGTACAAATATTCGCACACGTTGTAAAATGACGAGCTTGTTTAAGAAAGGGTTCACTTCAGGTTTATGCAGTGGGTTTGATTGGATTAGTGTATCCAACGAGACCAATAAAATATGTAAGGGGCTTACCATAAATCTGCCGGGAAGTGTTACTCCATTCTATTCTTCCATTTTTGTTTTATTTCTTTCTGTTTGTTTCCTCTTTTATTTTTAGACCCCACAGGGAACATTATCCCATGGATATTTGCAGAACAGAGGAACACATTAGTCTCGGATGAAGCCCAGCTTTTAGTTGCAGTCGCTGCAGCAAATGTCACTTATGTGCGGAGTGTGCTCCACTTCTGAGCCCATTCCACACACCACGTTTTTTTCCGCATGTTTTTACATTTTAGAAAATTTTTAAAAATTATACAAAATATGAAAATTAATTAGTTTTGATAATTTCTACTTTAAACACTAGAAAGCACAGCTGATGACATTTGCCATGAAAACCTAGTGTAATACTAGGTATAATATGGCAGCAGGAAATGGGGGGGCGGGGGGGAGATCTGCTCCATGTTTCTGGTGTCACTCCTCCTCCTCCTCCTCCTTGGTGTTTGCATTAGATTAAGGCTGTGTGCACACGTTGCGTTTTTTTCACGTTTTTTCGCTATAAAAACGCATAAAAACACATACATCATGCATCCCATAATTTAGAATGCATTCCGCAATTTTTGTGCACATGATGCATTTTTTTCCGCAAAAAAAAAAAACGCAGCATGTTCATTCATTTTGCGGGTTTTTTTAGTTTTTCCTGCTATTTAATGCATTGGGAAGCTCCGGAAAAAATGCGTCAAAAACGCCCAAAACACGCGTCAAAAAAACACATGCGGATCTCTTGCAGAAAATGTCCGGTTTTGCTCAGGAAATTCCTGCAAGAAATCCTGAACGTGTGCACATAGCCTAAGGGAGGATAAAGTTTAGGATCACAGTTTGGCTCCATTTTGTTGGTGACTGCAAAATGATACCGACTTGTAGACAGTGCCACAGAACACTGGCAGCGCCGACTGTCGGTTGGTTCTGCGCTGCTCACTGTATCACACATGATTGGATTAGATACACAGCTCACCAGGCTGTAGTAAACATGATAGGATTAGATACATCTATGCTGGATGTAGCACACATGATGAGCGTTGGATACACCACTAAGTAGATTGTGCTGCAGATGTTGCTGTAAAGCCTCATTAAATGTCTGTAATGCAGGAATCTGAATGAGGCTTTACACTGATATAGCAGAGCAGAGTGTGTTCAGAGCACAGCAGTGTGGTGATTACGACGGATGAGTGCAAGTGCTAGATTACCTGAGTTTGTCTAGGGTGCTTGGGTATGTAACAAGTATCGCGGGTATTCGAGTGACTGGTTCGAGTTCCCACAGCCACAAAATATGCAGGGATTGCCCATGTTTGTCATACCTCAGGCAGTCTAGTAACAAGCAATAGCACTCATCACTAGTGATTACTTTGCTGTGCTCTGAACACTGTGATGACAGCAGCGGTGAGCACAGGTCGGCAGCTTGACATTGTACTACTAACGTCAAGCTAACAAAGCGGCAGCACTGCTCTTGGCGCTCACATCATAGCTGCGGTGGTGACTTATTCCAGTGGTGAGAACAGCTCGATTTCCTGTTGTTCCTCTCCCCACCTCTGCCCCGTATCTCCTGTCACCGCTCATGGCTGAAACTGCACGAGTGGTGACAGGGAGAAATTGTAGCTGTGCGCCCTGCTCAGGGGGAATCTGCGCAGCTCACCTCCACTTGTTGTACGCCTGCTTGTTAGGCCATGGATCAACAAAATGAAACCAGCAAAGCCAGCATCAAAAACTTATCCAAATTTGGAATTTAATTTCTTCAAGTTAAAAACATGTATCCAGTGAGACTTAAGCCGCAATGTTTGATATGTTTTTAACTTGAAGAAATAAATTCCAGGTTGTGATTCCTTTTGGTTGCTGGCTTAGGTTGTTTCCATACTTGCATGGCTCTGGGCTACAAAGAAATGGCACCTGGCGTCCCCCACAGCGGCGGCCTGGAGAGCCCATGGGACGTGCCCAATTCTGCGCTGAGGCAGCCACAGTGTAGGAGATGTGTTCGGACACTGGGACTGCTGTATCTGCAGTTTGTAAGTGTCATGTTCAGACATTTGCACTTGAAAAAGAAAATATTAAAACACGTTTCAATTAGGTTTAAAAATGATTATATAGGGGGCGTGTCCTAGCTGGCCATGTGAGTGGAAGCAGGGAAGAGTGCTCCCGCTGCCAGAAGGACAAAAATCCTGTTTTAACCCCGATTTTCGGGTAAACTCACCTAAATCTGGCTGGCTGAAGGTCCGGAGAGTGCAGCGGTGCGGAGCAGCAGGTCCGGAGTCGGCAGCGATGACCAGGAGGCGGCAGAAAGACGCTGGCACCAGCGATGCAGGAGCCAGCCAAGATGGCTCCAATGCTAGGGAGGATGCCGAGAAGGAGAACGCTGCATGTCAGCGGCGCATGGAGGTGGCCGCAAAGCTGCAGCAGTATGCCAGAGTGGAGGCTGCAGAGGAGGCAGAACCAGGATCTGGAGCTGACCAGGAGGAGGAGGAAGCAAGCACAGCCGAGCAGCATGAGGTACAGAGGGGGAAGGAGAGAGGCAGCATGGCTGGGGCTAGTGGGGGACCTGAAGCCATATCACAGGGAGAGGAGCCGACCCTTAGAGATGTTATCACACTGATCTCTTCATGTCAGCAATCCCTGAACTCCTTGGCCCAGCAGATGCAGGAAGTTAAAGGGGACACGGCACAGATAAATGCGGCTCTGCAGAAAATGGACAAACGTATAGGAGTGGTGGAGGAGAGGGTGAGCACGGCAGAAGATCACATAGTTAAGCTACAAAAAGCTGAAAAGAAGTTTGCCCAAGCAATAGCCGAGCTCGCTGCCAAAAATGAGGATCTGGAAAATAGGTCCAGAAGAAATAATATACGTATAGTGGGGCTGCCTGAAAAGACTGAGGGGAGAAATCCCACTGAGTTTGTGGAGAACTGGCTGCTGGAGAAGATTGGGAACACAGTGTTGACAAAAGTTTTTGCTGTTGAACGTGCTCATAGGGTCCCGCCGCAGCCCCTGCCCCAGGAGCGAATCCCCGTACCATGCTTGCTAAAATACTGAACTACCGGGACAGAGACATTATCCTTAGAAAGGCTAGAGAGATGGAGGATCTGACGGCTGGAGGTCAGAAAATCGCCATTTATCCGGATTATTCCGCTGCGGTTCAGAAGCAGCGGATGAAGTTTACTGGAGTCAAGCGGCGACTGAGGGAGCTGGGAGTGCAGTATTCAGTGATGTTTCCCGCCAAACTGAGACTGGTGGCTTTTAATAAGACACATTTCTTCCTGACACCGGAGGACGCTGCCCAGTGGCTTGACACCAATGAGAAAAAGTTGAAAGGAGTGGGAGACTGATATGCCGGCGAGATTTGGCTGGAAATTGGTTTCTCTGTCATTGGCGGAGAGTTTTGCGCTGGTTAGCGTTGGTTTTAAAGTTGAGCAACTGCTGAGGGTTCTGCTAGGCCATGTTGAGGACTGGCCGGAGGGGACAGTACTGTCTACCAAATGTGGGGGAGGAGGGCTATGACGGATATTGTAAATTGGTTTGCTATTTTTCTTACATGTCATAGAAGTGCAATGTTAAGTTATAATTAAGTTAAAGTTAGGGGGAAATTATGTTTAGTGTGGCAGCGGGACGCGAATGGAGAGGGTTAAGTGAGGGAGAGTGTTCGCAGTGGGCAGTGGAGCCCCACTCTTGCTGAGAGGAAAAATGCGTTACACTGGGGGGGTTAGGGGGGTAAGTTGGGAGGAGGTAGGGGGGCGGCAGGGGGTAGGGGGGATGGGAGGGGTGGGGCAGCTCATACTTGGGAAATTGGATAAAATGAGAAATGATGAGCCACAGGGGGGGAGAATGTATTAAAATATTGAGTTGGAATGTGAGAGGTCTGGCGGATAAAACACGGCGAGCGGCAAGTCTACAGTATGCTCAAGAGCAGAAGGTTTCAATGATATGTCTGCTGGAGACACATTTAGTGCGGGAGAGGGTGAATGTATTGAATAGGCGCTGGATACAGAAAGCATATCATTCTACTTTCTCAACGTATTCTAGGGGTGTGTCTGTGTTGATTCCTGCTGGGGTGCAATATGAGGAGGTAGCGGTAAAGGAAGATTTGGATGGTCAGTATGTGGTGGTGAAGTGTAAAATGAATGGAGTATTGATGTGTATAGTGGCAATGTATATTCCGCCCCCATACTCAAGCAAGAAGATGAGAGGTGCTGGAGACGGTAGAGCGCTGGGGACCGTTACCATTACTAATTATCGGCGACCTTAATAATATATGTGATGACTTTTGGGACAAGAACAAAAACCCCCAGAATAGGACGGCGGGACATACCACTACGTTTGGGACTTATGTCGGGGAAGTGGGCATGGTTGATTTATGGAGAGTTAGGCATATCGGGGAAAGGGCGTATTCATGCTACTCGCCAGCTCATGGTACGCTGTCTAGGATTGATCTGGCACTAGGTAACCGATTATTAGATACGATGGTGGGGGATGTGAGATATTTACCTAGGGCTCTCTCAGACCATAGTCCAGTTAAAGTGGAATTTAGACCAGTGGGGACACGGAACGGGAGCAGAAGGGAGTGGAAAATTCACCCTAATTGGCTACACAGTATAGATTTGGAGAAGATTAAGAAGGAACTAGGGGAATTTTTTGAGATAAATGAGGGAAGTGTAGATGTGCTTACTGTGTGGGAAGCCATGAAAGCGTACTTGAGAGGGCTGTTGTTTAGGGATATTAGCAGGTGTAAGCGGAAATCGAGAGAGGCAGAGAGGTTGGCGATTGATGGGCTGAGGGTGGCTGAAGATGAGATGGTAATAACGGGTACTCTGGAGGCTGGGAGGAGGTTGAAAGCAGCTCAAAACCAGCTAGAGGCGGTCTTGCTGAGTAAGGCTGAAAGGAAGAGGGAATTCATGAATCTGGCCTATTATCAGGAGGGTGAATCAGTGGGTCATTTACTGTCGCTGGTGGCATCTGCCCAGGGAAATACATCCTTTGTTCATTCTCTGGTGACTGGGAGTGGTGTTGCTGTTTCGGAGACTTCAGAGATTTTGGAGACTTTTGCAGATTTTTACGCAGACTTATACTCCTCTCGGGTAGATGGGTCAATGGAGGACACGGTGGCGTTCCTTGAGGAGTTGGAGCTCCCGAGGCTGAGTGACAGGGATAGGGAGGATCTGGAGGCTCCCATTACGGAAGAGGATCTGGGACGGGCATTACAGTCGATGGCTAATGGGAAGGCGCCTGGCGTAGACGGATTTCCTGCTGAAATTTATAAAAACTTGGGGGAAGTGTTGATCCCTAAATTGAAGGTGGTCTTGGAGGAGGCTAGGATTGGCGGAAGGCTGCCGGCATCTATGCGGGAGGCCACAATAGTGGTGATTCCAAAGGAGGGGAAAGACCTGACACAGCCGGATTCATATCGACCAATTTCTTTACTTACTATTGACGTTAAACTCCTGGCTAAGGTGTTGGCGATGAGGTTGACAAGTGTTATTTCTGGCCTGGTACACGCAGATCAATCTGGCTTTATGCCTGATAGGTCAACTGCGATCAACTTGCGAAGATTGTATGTGAACTTGCAACTCAGAGCTGATAACTGTGGCCAGAGAGTTATTGCATCTTTAGACGCCCACAAGGCGTTCGATAGTGTGGAGTGGGGGTATCTCTGGCAAGTGTTGCAAAGAATGGGGTTTGGACCGCAGTTCATATCCTGGATTCAATTAATGTACTCGATGCCGATGGCCAGGGTTAGGGTAAATGGGGAGTTGTCACGGACCATACAATTGGCTAGAGGGACGAGGCAGGGGTGTCCGCTTTCCCCCCTTTTGTTTGCTCTAGCAGTGGAGCCGCTGGCTGCTAAGCTTCGACGGTCTGATGAGATGACGGGATTTAAATATGGGGTGATTGAAGAAAGGGTGGCGTTGTATGCGGACGACATTTTGTTGTTTCTGGCAGATCCAGTTGCATCCTTGGAAGGAGCCATTGGGATTATTGAACGATTTGGATCAGTGTCGAGGCTTAGGATAAACTGGAGTAAGTCTATCTTGTTTAAGGTGGACGATGTGGATGGGGAGCCATTGGAGAATGGGCGACTGGAGGTGACGAGTAAATTTAAGTACCTGGGAATATGGGTATCTATGCCGGTCACTGACTATATACATGAGAATCTGACTCCAATCTTGGGTGCACTCAAGGCAAAAGCGGATGCATGGCTCAAGCTACATTTGTCTGTGGTAGGTAGGGTGAATCTTATCAAAATGATTCTGATGCCAAAAATACTGTATATTCTTCACAATGCACCGGTTTGGATACCACGTGGGAAATTTAGACAGATCAACTCTCTGTTTAGGAACTTGATTTGGGGGAGGCAACATCCGCGTATTAAACTAGAGACACTTCAGCGACCCAAGGATGATGGGGGTCTGGCATTGCCTAACCCTGAATTGTACTTCCTCGCAGCCCAGAGTCAGCATCTAAGGGGCTGGGCGCATGAGGGGTCATCTGGAGCGGTACAGCGGTTGATGGAAGTGGTGACAAAAAGAAGGCCAGTGGTGCAATGTTTGGAGGATGGATCCTTGGAGAGTTTGGGGAAGCTATACCCGACTTTGCTGTTGATACGCAAGCTGTGGAGTAGATTGAGGCACATACGTGGGATCACGGACTTGACTAGATACTCGCCGCTATGGCATAATAACAATCTGAAAGAATTTGAGGCATTAGGGGTATTGATAGAATGGCTGGGCAAAGGGATTCAGTATGTGTATCAAATAATTGAGCAAGGTGAACTGAAATCATTCTCCCAATTGCAGGCGGAATTTGGCCTTGGAAATGCAGGGGAGTATCAGTATCTGCGGATGAGGCACGCTTTTGGAGCTCAGAGTAGGAACGGAGGTATTAGGATTCAAAGGGATATAGTACTGGAGTATGTGTGTAATGACGGGACGACTGGAGGAGTCATATCCACTCTGTACAGGGATCTGTTGCACACTTTCCTATTGGGGTTTCCAATAATGGCGAGAGCTAAATGGGAAAGAGATCTGGGCCCAATGGATAATGAGACTTGGGAGTCGGTGTTGGAATGGATCCCAAGACTGTCGCTGAGTGAACCGTATAGATTGTCACAGCTTTATGTGGTACACAGAGTTTATAGGTCTCCGATGGTGCTATATAAGGCAGGATTGCGTAATGACTCTGAATGTCCGAGGTGTAGGTCTACGGATGCAGACATTTTCCATATGATGTGGACATGTCCGAGGTTGGTTGCCTTTTGGGTGGTAGTTTTAAGTCGTATGGAAGGTGCGTATGGATGCACGGTGCCAAGGGATCCAGTTGTCTGTTTGTTGGGATGCGTGGGTGAGATTGGAGTGGATAAACACCTAAAGATAGCTATAGCCAGATTGTTGTATATGGCTAGGAAGGTGATAGCTAGAAACTGGATTAGGGAAGAGCCGCCGTCAAGAGGAGAATTCCTCCAGTACGTAAAACAGGGCCTGACACTAGAAAAAGGGATTTATAAGAAGAAAGGGAAAACTGAAACGTTCAATAAAATGTGGTCTCCATGGATTGCTATGGGATAGTAATGTGAAGTGTGGCTTATACGATTGGTTGAGGGATTAGACACTCAATTGTTTTAATGATGGTAGTAATTAACAAGACGAGCTGCTTTGTGGGGTGGGGGAGGGGGGCTTTGGGATCGAAGGGGGCTGTTTGAAGGGAGAGGGGGGAAAAATACTCTGTATTGAAAATGCAAATGAAACATGTTAATTGTACTGTTATTCTTAATAAAAATTTATTTGAACAAAAAAAAAAATGATTATATAATAACTATTAATACAAAAATAAAAACCACCACACATTCCCTTTAAATAGGTTAACCCCTTCATGACCCAGCCTATTTTGACCTTAAAGACCTTGCCGTTTTTTGCAATTCTGACCAGTGTCCCTTTATGAGGTAATAACTCAGGAACGCTTCAATGGATCCTAGCGGTTCTGAGATTGTTTTTTCGTGACATATTGGGCTTCATGTTAGTGGTAAATTTAGGTCAATAAATTCTGTGTTTATTTGTGATAAAAACGGAAATTTGGCGAAAATTTTGAAAATTTCGCAATTTTCACATTTTGAATTTTTATTCTGTTAAACCAGAGAGTTATGTGACACAAAATAGTTAATAAATAACATTTCCCACATGTCTACTTTACATCAGCACAATTTTGGAAACAAAATTTTTTTTTGCTAGGAAGTTATAAGGGTTAAAATTTGACTAGCGATTTCTCATTTTTACAACGAAATTTACAAAACCATTTTTTTTAGGGACCACCTCACATTTGAAGTCAGTTTGAGGGGTCTATATGGCTGAAAATACCCAAAAGTGACACCATTCTAAAAACTGCACCCCTCAAGGTACTCAAAACCACATTCTAGAAGTTTATTAACCCTTCAGGTGCTTCACAGTAGCAGAAGCAAAATGGAAGGAAAAAATGAACATTTAACTTTTTAGTCACAAAAATGATTTTTCAGCAACAATTTTTTTATTTTCCCAATGGTAAAAGGAGAAACTGAACCACGAAAGTTGTTGTCCAATTTGTCCTGAGTACGCTGATACCTCATATGTGGGGGTAAACCACTGTTTGGGCGCACGGCAGGGCTTGGAAGGGAAGGAGCGCCATTTGACTTTTTGAATGAAAAATTGGCTGCACTCATTAGCGGACACCATGTCACGTTTGGAGAGCCCCCGTGTGCCTAAAAATTGGAGCTCCCCCACAAGTGACCCCATTTTGGAAACTAGACGCCCCATGGAACTTATCTACATGCATAGTGAGCCCTTTAAACCCCCAGGTGCTTCACAAATTGATCCGTAAATATGAAAAAGTACTTTTTTTTCACAAAAAAATTTTTTACCCTCAATTTTTTCATTTTCACATGGACAACAGGATAAAATGGATCCTAAAATTTGTTGGGCAATTTCTCCTGAGTACATTGATACCTCACATGTGGAGGTAAACCACTGTTTGGGCACATGGTAAGGCTAGGAAGGGAAGGAGCGCCATTTGACTTTTTGAATGAAAAATTATCTCCATCGTTAGCGGACACCATGTCGCGTTTGGAGAGACCCTTTGTGCCTAAACATTGGAGCTCCCCCACAAGTGACCCCAGTTTGGAAACTGGGCCCCCCAAGGAACTTATCTAGATGCCTAGTGAGCACTTTAAACCCTCAGGTGCTTCACAAATTGATCCGTAAAAATGAAAAAGTACTTTTTTTTCACAAAAAATTTATTTTCGCCTCAATTTTTTCATTTTCACATGGGCAATAGGATAAAATGGATCCTAAAATTTGTTGAGCAATTTCTCACGAGTACGCCGATACCTCATATGTGGGGGTAAACCACTGTTTGGGCACACGGCAGGGCTCGGAAGGGAAGGCGCGCCTTTTGACTTTTTGAATGGAAAATTAGCTCCAATTGTTAGCGGACACCATGTCGCGTTTGGAGAGCCCCTGTGTGCCTATGCATTGGAGCTCCTCCACAAGTGACCCCATTTTGGAAACTAGACCCCCCAAGGAACTAATCTAGATGCATACTGAGCACTTTAAACCCCCAGGTGCTTCACAGAAGTTTATAATGCAGAGCCATGAAAATAAAAAATAATTTTTCTTTTCTCAAAAATGATTTTTTAGCCTGGAATTTCCTATTTTGCCAATGGTAATAGGAGAAATTGGACCACAAATGTTGTTGTCCAGTTTGTCCTGAGTACGCAGATACCCCATATGTGGGGGTAAACCACTGTTTGGGCGCACGGCAGGGCTCAGAAGGGAAGGCACGCCATTTGGCTTTTTAAATGGAAAATTAGCTCCAATCATTAGCGGACACCATGTCGCGTTTGGAGAGCCCCTGTGTGCCTAAACATTGGAGATCCCCCACAAATGACCCCATTTTGGAAACTAGACCCCCAAAGGAACTAATCTAGATGTGTGGTGAGCACTTTGAACCCTCAAGTGCTTCACAGAAGTTTATAACGCAGAGCCATGAAAATTAAAAAAAAAATTATTTTCTCAAAAATGATTTTTTAGCCCGCTATTTTTTATTTTCCCAAGGGTAACAGGAGAAATTTGTCCCCAAAAGTTGTTGTCCAGTTTCTCCTGAGTACGCTGATACCCCATATGTGGGGGTAAACCACTGTTTAGGCACATGCTGGGGCTCGGAAGTGAAGTAGTGACGTTTTGAAATGCAGACTTTGATGGAATGCTCTGCGGACGTCACGTTGCGTTTGCAGAGCCCCTGATGTGGCTAAACAGTAGAAACCCCCCACAAGTGACCCCATTTTGGAAACTAGACCCCAAAAGGAACTTATCTAGATGTGAGGTGAGCACTTTGAACCCCCAAGTGCTTCACAGAAGTTCATAACACAGAGCAGTGAAAATAATAAATACGTTTTCTTTCCTCAAAAACAATAATTTAGCCCAGAATTTTTTATTTTCCCAAGGGTTAAAGGAGAAATTGGACCACAAAAGTTGTTGTCCAGTTTGTCCTGAGTACGCTGATACCCCATGTGTGGGGGTAAACCACTGTTTGGGCACACGTCGGGGCTCCGAAGGGAAGTAGTGACTTTTGAAATGCAGACTTTGATGGAATGGTCTGCAGACGTCACGTTGCGTTTGCAGAGCCCCTGGTGTGCCTAAACAGTAGAAACCCCCCACAAGTGACCCCATTTTAGAAACTAGACCCCGCAAGGAACTTATCTAGATATGTGGTGAGCACTTTGAACTCCCAAGTGTTTCACAGACGTTTACAACGCAGAGCCGTGAAAATAAAAAATAATTTTTCTTTCCTCAAAAATTGTTTTAGCAAGCATTTTTTTATTTTCACAAGGGTAACAGGAGAAATTGGACCCCAGTAATTGTTGTGCAGTTTGTCCTGAGTATGCTGGTACCCCATATGTGGGGGTAAACCACTGTTTGGGCGCACGTCGGGGCTCGGAATTGAGGGAGCACCATTTGACTTTATGAATACAAGATTGGCTGGAATCAATGGTGGCGCCATGTTGCGTTTGGAGACCCCTGATGTGCCTAAACAGTGGAAACCCCTCAATTCTAACTCCAACACTAACCCCAACACACCCCTAACCCTAATCCCAACTGTAGCCATAACCCTAATCACACCCCTAACCACAACCCTAATTCCAACCCTAACCCTAAGGCTATGTGCCCACGTTGCGGATTCGTGTGAGATTTTTCAGCATCATTTTTGAAAAATCCGCGGGTAAAGGGCACTGCGTTTTACCTGCGGATTTACCGTGGATTTCCAGTGTTTTTTGTGCGGATTTCACCTGTGGATTCCTATTGAGGAACAGGTGTAAAACGCTGCGGAATCCGCACAAAGAATTGACATGCTGCGGAAAATACAACGCAGCATTTCCGCGTGGTATTTTCCGCACCATGGGCACAGCGGATTTGATTTTCCATATGTTTACATGGAACTGCAAACCTGATGGAACACTGCTGCGAATCCGCAGCGGCCAATCCGCTGCAGATCCGCAGCAAAATCCGCACCGTGTGCACATAGCCTAATTCTAAAGGTATGTGCACACGCTGCGGAAAACGCTGCAGATCCGCAGCAGTTTCCCATGAGTTTACAGTTCAATGTAAACCTATGGGAAACAAAAATCGCTGTACACATGCTGCGGAAAAACTGCACGGAAACGTAGCGGTTTACATTCCACAGCATGTCACTTCTTTCTGCGGATTCCGCAGCGGTTTTACAACTGCTCCAATAGAAAATCGCAGTTGTAAATCCGCAGTGAAATGCGCAGAAAAACCGCGATAAATCCACAGCGGTTTAGCACTGCGGATTTATCAAATCCACAGCGGAAAAATCCGCAGAGGAACAGAATACGTGTGCACATACCGAAACCCTAACCCTACCCCTAGCCCTACCCCTAACCCTACCCCTAACCCTACCCCTACCCTTAACCCTAACCCTACCCCTAACCCTAACCCTACCCCTAACCCTACCCCTAACCCTACCCCTAACCCTAACCCTATTCTAACCTTAGTGTAAAAAAAAAAAAATTCTTTATTTTTTTATTGTCCCTACCTATGGGGGTGACAAAGGGGGGGGGGTCATTTACTATTTTTTTTTATTTTGATCACTGAGATAGGTTATATCTCAGTGATCAAAACTCACTTTGGAACGAATCTCCCGGCTGCACATGCGCCCGCCATTTTGGAAGATGGCGGCGCCCAGGAAAGAAGACGGACGGATCCCGGGAGGTAAGTATAAGGGGGGGGGAGATCAGGGCACGGGGGGAGCGTCGGAGCACGGGGGGGGGGGGGGGTGGATCAGAGCATGGGGGGGTGGATCGGAACACGGGGGGGTGGATTGGAGCACGGGGTGGGGGATCGGAGCACGGGGGGGGAATCGGAGCACGGGGGGGGTTTCGCTGTGCAGGGGGGGTGATCGGAGCGCGGGGGGTTTGATTGGAGCACGGGGGGTGTGATTGGAGCACGGGGGGAGCGGACAGGAGGACGGGGGAGCGGAGCACAGGACGGAGGGGAGCGGACCACAGATCGGGGGGTGGGGTGGGGGCACATTAGTGTTTCCAGCCATGGCCGATGATATTGCAGCATCGGCCATGGCTGGATTGTAATATTTCACCAGTTTTTTAGGTGAAATATTACAAATTGCTCTGATTGGCAGTTTCACTTTCAACAGCCAACCAGAGCGATCGTAGCCACGGGGGGGTGAAGCCACCCCCCCCCCCCCCCCCGGGCTAAACTACCACTCCCCCTGTCCCTGCAGGCCGGGTGAAATTGGAGTTAACCCTTTCACCCGGCCTGCAGGGACGCGATCTTTCTGTGACACAGCATATGCGTCACAGGTCGGATTGGCACCGACTTTCATGACGCATACGCTGTGTCACAGGTCGGGAAGGGGTTAAATAGACCAGGTAGAATAGCCAGAAAGTATGATCTGGATGGACATAGGCTATAGTGATGTAGAAAATGTAACTAAAACATTGGCTATAAGCTTTGTGCCACAGGAAGACTATATTATTGTGTGACTATTAGAATTTACACATGATGATACACAGTATGGAAGGGTCCAAATTGACTGCTTCAGTTTTCACTTCTATTAATGGGATTCTGCCACACAGCTTTCTGTGAAAGTGAATATTTGGAAATGGACTTTAAGTCAACAAAAATATGGAGAATTAATACATGAAATATTACCCATTTGTTGAATCCGTCCCTGCTTTGCTGCTCCCCATGAGTTCTTGTATGAATTCTGCCCTACAACTGACCCCACTAGACACTGTGGAGGCTGATGATTGTGTACACAATCAGTGGCCTCACACATTACCGGCAACCGCTGCAACCAATCACTGGCTTCCGATGTGCGGCACCTCTATAGTATGGCAAGCAAATACTAGAGGGGATCAGCAGAGCACTGGGGGGTTTGATGGGTAGGTAATGCTTGCCACTAATTTATGGAATCTTTCCTGTTGCCCCATTTTTTTTAGATCCCAGACAACTGCCAGAAAAGAGTTAATGTTTAATATTTCTATATCTAGTTGGTCCAGGACTTATTAAAGAACCTTCCAGAAATGTTCACAAAGTCATCAGAGACTCAGAGCGCTCTTGGGCCAGCACTCCAGGCCGCCTACAAGCTGATCTCCCCCACCGGAGGAAGGATATCTGTGTTCCAAACACAACTGCCAACATTGGGTGCAGGAGCCTTGAAACCCCGAGAGGAGCCGAACCAAAAGTCCTCTGCCAAGGTGAGCCTCTATGTAAATGAAGAGCTTATTTTGGCTACATTTTTGCCTAATCTTTCCTACAAAGAATTGTTTTCTCATTTTTGAATAATTGGATGGTAGATTAAATGGTGCAATTAAAAAATACAACTCCTACTGCTAAAAACTCATAAAGACAGATTGGCAATGAAAGTGAAAAATGATTGCCCTTGGGTAGCTGAAGAAATAACCAAGCTAAAAACAGCACTGTCCTGAACTGGTTAATGTTGTAAATGCTGGGCATTTCAGAAGCGGTTCTAGAGATCACTGCTGTCATACCTGGTTACTGCAGTCACTTATGTCCTTCAGCCTACTTAAGGGGTGGTCTGAAGTGCAAATATATTTTTATCCTAAATGTCTATCCGATTAATGCCATAATCTATTTTCTAATATACTTTAATTAAAATTCTCTCCCCTTCCCTAGTTACACTGACTGCCTTTCTTTTTTTGTTTTTTACAACTTCCTCTTTGAAGACACTTCATTTAGAATTCCCAGTACATGCTGGGATGCTCTGCATCATCAGGGGTCACTATCGTAGCCCCTGCTCGCTCCCTGAACTGAAGATTCATGGGTGACCTTGGGTTTTAGGGGCTGGGCTAGCAGTTGCTCTGTCACTGTGCGATGTGCACGACGACGGTGCACTCTGTCACTGGCTCAGCTCAAGCCGACAACGGACCGCACTATCATTGTGCGTTATACAAATGTGGTCAAAATTGTTGGTACCTCTCTTAATGACAGAAAACCCACAATGGTGACAGAAAACCCACAATGGTCACAGAAATAACTCGATTCTGACGAAATTAATAATAAATAAAAGTTCTATGAAAATGAACAAATGAACAAATTTTCATAGATCTTTTATTTAATATTACTTTTGTCAGAGTCAAGTTATTTCTGTGACCATTGTGGGTTTTTCTGTCATTAAACGAGGGGTACCAACAATTTTGACCACGTGTGTAAGTATGCTTCCTTCTGTAAAGTTGCAGAGACCAGGGCCGCTCCTCCAGAAGTGATTACTTTTCCTTTGAGTATCCCACTGGGAATTTTGAAGCGAAGTGTCATCAAAATGGAAATTTTAAGAAAATATAAGTAAAGCCGTTAGTGTAGTTAAGGAAAGATAGGGAAGTTGTAATTCTAATAAATGGACATTTAGGATGAAAATTAGTTTTCAGTTCGGATCACCCCTATAATTTCCGGCCACTGAGTATATATTGCTTAGGGTAATAAGTACATAAGATATATATGTATTATTTTGACTCCCATTGTTTCCGGCTCTGCATCCCTGTTTCTCCCCGCCGATATACTACTTACATTTCCTGCAGCCTGTACCCCACTGTCCTCAGGAGTATACAGCAAAAGCCTGAGTCCAGCGATGGGCCGTAATGGCTGCTGTGGTTGGCCCATGGCCAGCTTCTTCACTGGAACTGCCTCTTTAATAAACTGCTATTTTGCTTTTGCTGTACTAAACGGAATTAATATTCTTTTTATAATTTTCCAGGATATTCACAATTTGACACCAGCAACTGACTTTTACAAGAAGCTTGCATTGGATTGTTCAGGACAGCAAGTAGCAGTCGATCTGTTTCTCCTTAGTGGCAGATACTCTGATTTGGCTTCTTTGGGTACGGTGGTGGCAGAAATTATTTATTTTTTTAAACAATGTACTATTTCACATACAAGACCGTTTCATTGCTTTGTGCTAAGAGATCTGCTTCTATTTCACTATTTGTTCCAGGTTGCATTTCCAGATACTCAGCCGGGAGTGTCTACTATTATCGTGCTTACCATCACCAGCATAATCCAGTGCAAGTGGAGAAACTGCAGAAAGAGTTAAAGCGGTACCTTACTCGGAAGATTGGGTTTGAGGCTGTAATGCGGATAAGGTGCACTAAAGGTCTGTATGAAGTCAGACTGATCACTTAACCTGCCAGAATTTTTTTTTATAGTCTGTGGCTATTATAGACCATATTTTTAACCTATATAGGCACTTCCTGGGATAGACACTATAGATATGTGCTGTAACTTTGTTCTATTTAAGTCATTTATATACGGTATGTAAGTTGGAATAGATTGGGGAAAAAACAACAACTTGATACTTACCACTTACAGCTCTAGCCACCCCGCTGCTTGCTGGCCACCATCCAGTCCTCTTCTTTCTGCCGCCATACCTCCTGCTAGATCAGGATTAAGGCTACATTCAGATCTGCTTTAACTATGGGTCATATGGTTCCAATGACTTACACAACCTTTTAACACACAGTCAACCCATCCGTGAGATCTGGTCCATAGTGAAGAGACCGGAGATATGGCGGTAGAAAGAAGAGGACCAGACCAGGGGTCGCACCTGCTCTGGGGGGGGGGGGGGGGGTCGCACCTGCTCTGGAGGGGTGGGGGTCGCACCTGCTCTGGGGGTGTGGGGGTCGCACCTGCTCTGTGGGGGGGAGGTCGCACCTGCTCTGTGGGGGGGAGGTCGCACCTGCTCTGTGGGGGGGAGGTCGCACCTGCTCTGTGGGGGGGAGGTCGCACCTGCTCTGGGGGAGGGGGGTCGCACCTGCTCTGAGGGGGAGGGGGTGTCGCA
Source organism: Ranitomeya imitator (assembly GCF_032444005.1). Classification (NCBI taxonomy): domain Eukaryota; kingdom Metazoa; phylum Chordata; class Amphibia; order Anura; family Dendrobatidae; genus Ranitomeya; species Ranitomeya imitator. The sequence goes on from NC_091285.1 coordinate 83,054,968, forward strand.
CCTGCTCTGAGGGGGAGGGTTGGTCGCACCTGCTCTGGGGGGGTCGCACCTGCTCGGGGACCCGCTTAGTGATCATCCTCTGTGCACTTTAGAGCAGCCAATAGAAACAGCAAGCCGGACAGAATACAAAAATGTGTAATTGGCGCTCTCCTGCACATTACACTGAATGCTGGGTGGTGCCATACTGTAGCAGTATATGTTATAACTTTTCTTTGGATTTTTTTTAAGCAGCTTATAAATTAGTTTGCCTATATTTTTTTTTAATCAGATAATTTTTATTAAACAGCAAGGATAATACAAGTATATTACATTCCTGTTCCTATTAAACATGTATAGATTTTTAAGAACATTTAACCCCAACCCAAACTCCAACCCCCCCTCTCTTCCCACCTTTAGTGACCTGTAGTGAGCCTCCACAATTTATAGCATCGTGCAAAAATGAAGATGACGTTCCAATAACCCTCCCAGGGAACCCCAAGGCCCAAACGGTCACATAAAGCCCCTTAATTTGAGTCAATCCATGGATTCCATAACCTGTGGTAGAGGTCCATCTTATTTCTCTTAAAGTAAATGCTTTTCTCCAAGGCAAGAATATGGTCCACTTGTACCAGAAAGTCTCTTCTCGTTGGTGGTTCCTCCCTTATCTTTGCAATTAGCTTCCGCGCAATAAATAATAATCTAGCAATAGCTATTTTGTACATATTATCAGTTACAATCTCTTCTACATAACCTAGAATACACACCAAAGGTTCTCGTGGTATAGTACAGTTATATATCAATTCGACTCTATTTAGCACCACAATCCAAAAGGAGGATAACCTGAGACATTGCCGCATCATATGGAGAATACCCGCCTCGGACTGCGAACACCTAGGGCACTCTGAATTGGGTCTCAGTCCAGCTTTGAATAACATCTCCGGAGTTCTATAGGCCCTATGAATAACAAATAATTGTGACAACCTCCCAGGCTCACTCATAGAGATCTTGGGTACATATTCCAATACTGAGTCCCATCGATCATTATCAATCACCCCCAGTTCATTTTCCCATTTCAATCTGGCTCTGATATGGTGCCCCTCCAGGAAGGAGTAAAGAAGATATTCATATACACCCGAAATCGGCCCCTTCGTGCCACCACCCATAAGAATAAAGTCCAACAGAAGATCTACCTGCAGCACTATAGGTTCTCTTTTGCACTGTGCCAGAAATGCGTGGGAGATACGGCTATATTGATATATCTCAGAACTTGGCAATTGGAATTCCTCCTGCAGTACCTCAAAGTTCTTGATTTTACCCTGGTTCATAAGTTGCCCCATCCGAGAAATACGTGCCTTTTTCCAAATATGAAATCCCGACATCTGTCTGAACTCTTGTAAATATCTATTATTCCAGATAGGTGAAAATCTAGTAAGAGCATTCACACCCCTAATATCTTTTACATTATTCCAAACCTTATGAATAAGTCTAATAGTACAAAATGTGGAACCCCTCCCCTGGAAGTGTCCACCCTCCAGACCCTCACCCAGTATCTTCGGCCCAATCGGTGTCTTCAGACAGCAGGGTATCCTTGCCCTCCCAGACTCCTCTCCCCATCTCCTAAAATGTTGACACTGTGATGCTAAGAAGTATAGCCAAGGATTAGGGAGTGCCAAACCACCCTCCGTATTCGGCTAGGTTCACACTACGTTAGTGCAGTCCGTTCAACATATCCGTTAAACGGACTGCACTAATGCAAGTGCCAGCTCTTGCACAGCGCTAGCGCAGATGGAGCTTCTGCTAGCTCCATCTGCGCTAGCAGTGACGGACCCGGAAACACTGCAGCCCTCGTCTTGGGCCACTCAAATGACGGCACATCGCTAGCGTACGCCCAGTGTGGGCGTGCGCTAGAGATGCGTCTGACATTGCAGTCTATGGCGGCGTTAACGGACTACATTACACCGCGTTATGCCGTGGTGCAACGTAGTCCGTTAAACGTAGAGCCATAGCGCAATGAGAACCAAGCCTTAGGCCTTTGCAGGGTTTCTTGTTTAAATCTTGGGCTCTTTCCTCCCCAAATCAATTCACCAAACAAGGATCTAATCCCCCAAAATCTATTCTGCGGTATCTAAATGGGAGAATTATGCAACGCATAAAGAAGTTGAGGCATCACTATCATCTTTATAAGATTCACCCTGCCAACTACCGACAGATGTAATTTTTTCCATGCCTGGATTTTAGTACGTATTCTCCGCAAAAGAGGCCCCAAGTTCAGTTCTTCAAAGCAGGTCAAAGGGAGAGCAATCTGAATCCCCAAATATTTACATTTATTCACTACACTCAACTTCGTAGAAGTTTTCATACCTACACTACCTCCATTGTCCCCATCTATCAACATCATATGAGATTTATCCCAATTAATCCTTAGGCCAGAATACCCCCCAAATTCCTTAATTATAGCTTCCTCCTTGCACAAGGTCCCCCCCGAATCCTCCAAGAAAAGCAAAAGGTCATTGGCGTACAGAGCTACTTTATCTCACATAGCACGCTAGGCCACGCTCCCAAATTGCCTATATTTTATGGTCTAGCTGTTCAGGGAATTTGATCCAGAATGTATTGTATTTTTGTTCTATAGTGTCTTACTCTTCTGCTGCCCTCAGACAGGACGCAGTGTGTTGGCTTCAATGCATTTTAAATTGGTAGTCATTTACTTCAAACTATTAATCTGTATGTACAACTTTACTTGGCTTTTATTAGAATGTAGGGAAAACCTACAAGAACTCACCATATTATTTGCACCCTGCTCTAGGCCTTTCTATCCATACGTTTCATGGAAACTTCTTTGTTCGGTCTACGGATCTACTGTCCCTTCCCAATGTTAATCCCGATGCTGGATATGCCGTACAGATGTCTGTGGAGGAAAACCTGACCGATACACCGGTGGTCTCCTTCCAGTCTGCTCTCCTGTACACTTCCAGTAAAGGTGAGTTCTGTACATCAAGTAGTAACTGTCTTCTGCCATGGAAGTATATACATTAGATTGTATGTTCTTGTATAGAAGTCAGCAGGAAAGAATTATATGTGCATTTTATCATGAGGAAATCGCCTATTGATTTAATCAATGTCTTTATTTTTAAATATATTCCTTACCCCCTTCACTACGTTGCAATTTTTAGTTTCTTTCCATTTTTGCTTTCTCCCCTTCTTCCAAGAGCCTTAACCCCTTAGTGACGGAGCCAAATTTTTGAAATCTGACCAGTGCCACTTTATGTGGTAATAACTCTGCAACGCTTCAACGAATCCCACTGATTTTGAGATTGTTTTTTCGTGACACATTATACTTTATGATAATGGTAAATTTGTGTTTATTTATAGAAAATATAAAAAATTTGAGAAAAATGTTAAAAAATTAGCAATTTTCAAATTTTGAATAATTATCCCTTTAATACAGATGGTCATACCACAGCAAACCATAAATAAATAACATTTCCCACATGTCGGCTTTACATCAGCACCATTTGTAAAATGTTCTTTTATTTTGTTAGCATTTTAGGAGGTTTAAAAATGTAGCAGCAATTTTTCATTTTTTCAAGGAAATTTACAAAGTTTATTTTTTTTAGGGAACTATCCATGTTTGAAGTGACTTTAGGGGTCTCATATATTGGGAAACCCCCAAACGTGATACCATTTTAAAAACAGCACCCCCTGACATATTGAAAACTGCTGTCAGGTAGTTTATTAACCCTTCAGGTGCTCTACAGGAATTAATGCAAAGTGGTATGACAGAAATGAAAATGTGTATTGTTACCACCTAAATGTCTCTAACTTCTGAACAGATTACTACAGCCGACAGACTCTAAGGCCACTATTTGGTCGTGAATTGCCACAGCAAACATCAGGACCACACAATCATGATCTGAGGGCACCAATTTGGTTAAATCGGAAGCCCCCACACTCTGTTAACCATTTATAATGATGTAGTCACTATTGACAGCAGCATCTAAGGGGTTAAACAGAGTTGGACGGTGACAACACTGATCGTGGCTGATGCAGCAAGTTGTCAGCTATAGTGTACAGCCGACGGCTGCTGGATTGTCACCTGTATGGGGAGGCTATTCTCAAATATCTCAGGTCAGTTAAAAGACGTATTGGCTGTCAATAAGGGGTTAACTTTTTAATCCTTCATCAATATAGCTAGCCATATGAGAGCTTGCTTTTTGCAGGACGAGTTGTATTTTTGAATGACGTCAGTCATTTTATCGTGATGCATGGAAAAGCGGAAAAATTGTAAGTGCGTTGAAATAGTAGAAAAAAAAGTGCTACTCAACGATTGTTTGTTTTTCTTTATTTGTCATGTTCACTATATAAAGCTGATCTGCTAATATGGTTCCCCAAGTCAGTGTGAGTGCATAATGTCAAAAATGTACAGTTTCAGAACTGTAGAAAACAGACATGGACTGCACATCCAAAAATCCTATGTTAATCTAAAGCCGCCAGGCAAAAATTTAGGTTCTTAGTTTAACATTCAGATCAAACTGTACGAAGCCCACTGCCACGTCAAGGTAAACTTTTGTGGTCCCTAGCCTGGAAGGTGCCGTGCACAAAGCAACATCACAGCAACAATGCACCAGCAGGATCCATGCTAATGACTCCAGACCACACTGCCCCAGAGGCATGACACCACAGCAACAATGGCCGCGACAGAGCACCAACACCAGGTGCATTGTTAATGCAATGGTTGTTTGCGCATGGCACTGCAACTCTTAAGCTAGTGACCCACTGAGAGGTGCGCTGTGACGTGGCAGTGGGCTTCATACAGACAGATCAGAATGTTAAATTAAAAACCTCAAGTTCAGTTTTGTAAATTTTTGCCTGGCAGCATTAGGTCAACGTATGATTTTTGGAGGTGCGGGTGATTTGAAATTAATTTTTTATTTTTTTAAATGTAACTTTATTTGTTTTCATTTTACACTGTATTTAATATTCCCCTTGGGGGACTTGAAGCTGCGCCTGTGCTACACATAGCAGGGCCTCAGCATGGCTATGTATAGCAGAAATCACGTTCTATGAACGCCAGCCAGGGGCAGACTTTCACTGGCTGATTGTAATGACAGGTGTGGGGGTCATAAGCTGATCTCTCACCCCCTCCCCGTTGTCATGACATTCCATTAGCACCCATCCATCACGCTACAGGCATGTTAATTGAAGCTTGGAATAAGGTTCTCCACCCCCTTCTTTGCAGGCATGTGTTAAATGCCACTGTCGGAGACTGACAAAAGGATCTAATAGGTTAACAGCCCCTGGCTGTTAAAGGCACATGATGACTGATTAAATCCAGTGATCAAGTGTGGGAAAAGATGTGGGCTTGGTATGCAAGCCTGCTTCAAATGCAGAGCATGTTTTTTGACAAACAAGTACTTCAAAGATGGTGAAGGGGTTAATCCACATTTAGCAGTTTCTCCACATCACAATCTATCAAAAAAATAGTGATCTTGCAATTTTTCACATTTACCACTTAGGCTACTTTAGACGTCATGTTCTTTACAGAAGACTATTCAGAAGTCTCATTATCATCAGAGTCACAATACTGTCGCAGGTCACCCACCTTTCACAATGGCCTCTGCACATTATCATTAGATGCTTCAATACAAAAGCTGGGGTCATTCGCTTTATTGCTGTTAATGTACATGTGGATTTCCTGAAAGAATCTCCCCAGTGGCCACTGTAATAACTGCAACATTTGTATCTTCATTTTATTTTATTATTACAAAAAAAAATTACTATAAAGATCTGAATTAAAGGGAGTCTGTCACCCCAAAATCGATGGTGAGGTAAGCCCACCGGCTTCAGGTGCTTATCTACAGCATTCTGTAATGCTGTAGATAAGCCCCCGATGTATCCTGAAAGATGAGAAGAAGAGGTTATACTATACTCACCCAGGGGCGGTCCTGCTGCGGTCAGGTCTGATGGGCGTCGCCGTCCGACCTTCTTATGATGACGTCGTCTTCTTGTCTTCACCCTCCAGCGCATGCGTACTTTGCCCTGTTGAGGGCAGAGCAAAGTACTGAAGTGCGCAGGCGCCGGGAAAGGTCAGAGAGGCCTGCGCACTGCAGTACTTTGCTCTGCCCTCAACAGGGCTGACAATGTACACCTGCGCAGGAGCTGCAGCGTGAAGACAAGAAGAGGACGTCATCTTAAGAAGATAGGAGGTCCCGGACCGCAGCGGGAATGCCCCTGGGTGGGTATAATCTAACCTCTTTTTCTCAGATAGAAAAATCTAGCTCGCCCTCGATTTTGGGGGTGAACGGTTCCCTTTAAACATTAGGTCGGTTTCTGACCCGCCTTACTATACACATGGCTAATTATTGCTAGCACTTGCTTTACAACAGGGCTTTATTCATTCTCGTCGGGAGCCTCAGCCACAACATGGTGATTGCCGGAGCCTAATTACTCGTCATCGTTCTTTCTAGAATATTTACAAATTACCTCAATTTATTTTTCCACATTTTCAGTATCCTACTTGTTGGCTTTCAATGCAATTCCCAATATTTCTTTGCTTCCCAACAGGTGAGCGAAGGATTCGTGTGCACACAATGTGCCTCCCTGTTGTGTCGGCGCTATCCGATGTCTATGCGGGGGCAGATGTGCAGGCGGTGATTGGACTGCTGGCAAACATGGGTAGGTATATGAAGCCCATCAATATAGTACTTTTCCATCGAACCCTAATAAGTTGTAGTTTGAATGACCACATTCACTTCTCAATGTATTGTGCAGCAATGCTGAAAAACAAATAACATTGTTGTGCTTCCATTTTCTGACACCCGTGTGATATATACACAGTGGAGCAGTTTGGGACTTTTTTTGGATGGTGAACGGTCGTTTTTATTTGTACAGTTTTGCAGTACTTGCTATGTTTTGATCACTTTTTATTTTCATTTTTTGAGGGACATGCAAAATAAAGGAAAAACTGCAATTCCGATTTGTTCATCACATGGGTTAATTCATTTTATATGTTCATAGATCAACCACTGAAATACAAATATTTATTTTTATAGATTTGGTCAGGAAACAGCTTTTTCGTTTTTGTATTTTATTCAGTATTCAGGTATGTGAATACTTTGCTGCATTTCTGGTACATTTTTTCCACTCCGTTTTGTCACAAATGAAGGATTTTCTAGTACCAGGAAAGTGAATGAGTTTCCCTGAACGCTCGTGCACACGTTGCTTATTTGTTCCTTGCAGATTTGAGGCTGTTTCGGATTCAGCATGTCAATTCTTGCAGGGTTTTTGCAGCACTTTTCACTTATTTTAATGAATGGGGTAAAAATGGCAGGGAAAGTGAGGCTTACAATACGCACGATCTTGATGCAGACACTTCAGTATTTGCAGTAGAAATGTCTGCAGCAAATACTTTACATGTGCACATACCCTTACATAGTAAATGACAATCTCCTATGAAGCAGCGTATAAATGGCTTCCAGTCACTGTTAGAGGAAGGTGCTGGCTGTGTCATGCCACTGGCGCCCGCTGTGTATGGAGTGGGCTCAGCTCCTGAGCCCGCTCCATCCATCCACACCAGATTTAGGACATGTAAATCCTATGTCGGGCACAAGCTGAGATTTCTACATAGAATAGAAGTGTAATAAATGTAGACATGAAAACTGATTGATCTATTCTTTTAGCTGTTGACCGTTCCATTTCATCAAGTCTGAGTGATGCTCGGGATGCCCTAGTGAATGCCGCTATCGATTCCCTGTCTGCTTACCGCTCTTCGGTGCTGACTGTACAGCAGCCCGGTCTTCTGGCACCAAACTCCTTGCGCCTCTTCCCTATGTTTGTGCTGGCTCTTTTGAAGCAGGTCAGTTCTTTGGTGTGTCTGCATACTTGTCTTGAATGTAACCAGTAGCCTATACATTTACTACAACCTGGACATAAATATTGCAAAAAAAGGCATTTTGATGTTGAGTTCACATAATATTTTAGCCACATGTCATTGCCTCCATCGGGACTTCACTATAATTCTCTAAAAAATGGGATTCTGGTTTATCTACCGACCACCAGGCCATTGACTTACATGAAGATCAGACTCCCTTTGGGCTCTCTGATCTTCTTTCGGCAGTATCCAACTTTTTCACATATACACAAATAGTGTGGCTGGCTGTGCCCTCCAAAAACAGACGGACACTCCCAAAAAGGAGTTTAGAAAGGGGGCACAAAGTGATTCTGCTTCATTAAAGTCAATGACCCCCTTCGGTGGATAGGACAGAATCTCAGGACTTCAGACGAATGTTCTGCTGGAGCCACCGGCTTGTGGCTGACACACAATCTGTGATGTTAGCAATGGACATTTTTTCTATCGTGGAGCCATATTTATTACATATAAGAAAATAAATGACAAATTGTTGGATTGGAGAAGTAAATTTCTCCGGGTCACAATGTGAAGTTTACAAGCCTGTTCTTCTTTTCCTTACAGAAAGCTTTCCAAACAGGGACAAATGCAAGTTTGGATGAGCGAATATACTCAATGTGTCAGATTAAGAACCAGCCGCTGGTGCACCTGATGCTTATGACACATCCTAATCTGTACCGAGTAGACAATCTGGCAGATGAGGTTGGTCTTACAGTGTAAACAGAATTTCCTCAGAACGTCTTGATATAAGTAGGGCCAAAGGTTTGGCTATCATTAGTGATGACGAGGTGTTTTCTGAGCATGCCCGGGTGCTAATAGACAGTCTTCGGGGTGCATGTCTCATCTGTTCGACAGCCACTACAAACAGCCAATCCCTGCATGTGTTGCGGCTTCCGAACAACCACGAGACATGCAGCCACGAGGACTGGAACATTGTATTAGAGCACGCTGAAGATGGTCTATCAGCACCTGGGCATGCTCAGATAACACCTCAGCCCAGCACTACAGCTCATCACTAGTTTTCATCGCTATTAACGTGTCTATATGTTGGTGTCTTCTTCACTGTGACTTCTTCTCACGCAGGGAGCCCTTAACATCAATGACAAAACAATACCTCAGCCGCCTGTTCTTCAGCTGTCTGTAGAAAAGCTGAGCAGAGATGGAGCCTACCTGATGGATGCTGGCACGGTAGGTTTCATGACGGGAGAACCAAATCACTGCAGGTGTATCACTGTATGCAGTCCCTTACCGTTTTTGCTGCAATCAAGCACACATTGCGTTGTGGAGACATGACCTGCATAATTTGCTCATTGGTGCAAGTGCTGCTCTGACAGCCAATGGGCCTTTGGTATGTATTGGATACCCACTACATTCCTTAGGCACCCTGCACTGCCCCTTTAATTGGATTGTTGGAAACTTTAAAGTGTAGCCAAGTCTTCTGTGAACTTGCGGTGGTCTGTCTGCTTCTGTATATCTAGCTCCAGCTCTACTCGCCATAGACTTTTATGAGCAGCAGCTGTTACCTGATCCATCAGTGAAACTTTATTGGTGAATGATCAGTCTGGAGCTACAGGAAGAGATTACATATTTTAAGATGTTTTGCACAATGCAGTGTGGTTTAGACTGATAACAGAGAATTCGTCTTGTTAAATCCCTTCAAAATGGAATTGTAGTGGCAGTATGATTGTACCAGAATACAGCGTAATATGCATTAGTGTTTGATTTTCTCCATCACTGTAATCATTATCTTCATCTAAATGTGATAATGATTCGTTATATATTCAGATTATGCTGCTGTGGGTGGGCCGAAGTTGTGGACAGAACTTCTTGACCCAAGTCCTCGGAGTTGCTAACTACTCGGCATTATCTCAAGACATGGTAAGTTTCCAATGCTGGAAGTCTTCAGTAGTTTACATTCATAACAAGTAATTTATCCCCTTAATGACCCCAGCTTTTTTCGTTTTTCGCTCCCCTTCTTCCCAGAGCCATAACTCTTTTATTTTTACATCAATATGGCCATGTGAGGGCTTATTTTTTTTGTGGAACGAGTTGTACTTTTGAACGACACCATTGGTTGTAGCATTTCGTGTACTAGAAAACGGGAAACAAATTCCAAGTTTGGTGAATTTGCAAAAAAAAGTGCGATCCCACACTTGTTTTTTTTTTTTTTTTTTGGCTTTTTTGCGAGGTTCACTAAATGCTAAAACTGAACCGGCCATTATGATTCTCCAGATCATTACGAGTTCATAGTAATGTCTAGGTTATTTTTTATCTAAGAGGTAAAAAAAAATTTCCAAACTTTGCTAAAAAAAAAAAAAAAAATTGGGCAAATTTCCGATACCCGTAGCATCTCCATTTTTCGGGATCTCGGGTTGGGTGAGGGCTTATTTTTTGTGTGCCGGGGTGACGTAGGATCTGATCTGCATAGGAGCGATGTTCGGATCGCACCTATGTAGCTAAATTACTGCATTGCTATGAGCGCCTTCCGCAGGGTGGCGTTCGCAGCAGTCTTGCTGCAACAACCATGGAGGACTGCAGGAGACCTCTGGTTGTCATGCCGACGGATCACTGACCCCCGATCACGTGGCGGGGTCCAGCAATGTGCGCATTTCCTGCCCAATGGCCAGAAGCACTAGTTGAATGCCTCTGTCAGAGTTTGACAGCGGCATTTAACTAGTTAATAGGTGCGATCGGATCGCGATTCCTCCCGCGCCTACTGCGGGAACATGTCATGTGTTCAAAACAGCTGACATATCCCGGCTTTGATGCGGGCTCCCCACCGGAGCCCGCATCCAAGCGGGGGTTCTGTCCTCGGATGTACTATTCCGTTTGAGGACAGAAAGGGGTTAAGTAAAGGCTCTGGAACATAGTTACTTTTGTGTATATTTTGTTTCACACTGCTTTTATTTGTCGTCTTGACATGACTTCTTAGAATGAAGGACAGACAGGACTTGAGTAAAAGTCTAAGCAGGCGTTAAGTAATGCACGGTTTTCTATTCTGAAACAGACTCAGCTTCCGGAGCTGGACACGGCCGAGTCTAACAGACTGATGGCTTTCATCGGTTGGCTTCGGGAGCAACGACCTTTCTTCCCGACATTACATGTAATCCGGTAAGCAGAAGCTTCATTATTGTGGCGTTTTCTTTTGTTGAGCTTCTAACGTTTTCCGTTCTCCATTCATATGATAGAATCCAGTCCTGTTTTGGCAATAAAAAAGCAAATGGCTCCCACAGGTCATACAGTTGACAGAAGAAGGAATAACCTCAATTACTGCATTTATTTTTTATGAATACATGTTATCTGATTGTTGTCTGAGCCACATTTATTCATCTGCCCAATGAAGTCCTGGTGCAATTTTCACCAAAAAACTGTCTTCCATTATTTACAAGAGTAAATCAAGTAAACAGTGGTTGAAAACAGGGCTGTGGAGTCAGTAAGCCAAACCTCCGACTCCTCAATATCCATGACACCGACTCCAACTCCACCAAAATGGGCCGACTCCACAAGCCTGGTTGAAATGAAAGCTACCCCCTATAATGCATGAGGCTAATATCGATGGGTTCGGCTGACACTGTGGTTTTATGGGGGCGTTGGCTGACTGGTGGTCTGGAGAGATGTAAATCTTGCATGTCTGATTTCAGACAGTTTAGTGGGGGTAAATACTGCCTTACAGGGGACCTATAGGCTATTAACCCCCTTCATGACATGGCAGTTTGTCATTTTCGCCAACTTTTTACTGTATTTAATACAGATACACCTGCTATCAACTGATTGAAAACCAGAAAGAAAAAGAAACCCCTTAAAAAAAAATAGCTTTTATTGGTATACGTTAGAAAATACCCCAAAATACCTAATTTACAATAAAATGGGCATAAGAGGGTCTGAACCAGGTTATCCCAGTAACTTGCGCCTAGGATTTGGCACTGGAAAGTCAGTTAGGAAAGGTCGAGGGAAGATAGGTTGTGTATTACCCTGTATGTCCCTTCCTAACGGCGGAGGTCAGGCACTCTTTATACATGAATTGGCGCTCCCGTTCCACATCGACTAGCCCTCCCTGACTCTCAGAGGACTCCCTAAAAACAAAAAAGCCAACACCTAAATAAAGTGCATAGTGTAGATGTACAATGCTGTGTGTCTAGATAAGTGAGCCGTGCAGGGATATGGCGTAATGTTCCAAAGAGATTGTCTTTCTGCAGATATGTTGCAAGTGTTCTTGTATTGAATCGATGTGCACAGAATGGCTTAGAATTATGTCTCAAAATGATTATATGGAGAAACAAAAAATCTTGTATATTAAATCGAGAAGGGTTTAGAGCAATCAATTCATGCAGCAGACACAAATAGCATGGTGCATGTGCATGACCCTAGAGACACCGTAAACCTGTATTAGACATATGCAAAAAATTCCCATGATAGAGAGGGTACAGGAATACTGGGTACAGGAATACAGCCCACTTTGGGCAATGATACAAATAAAGTGATACTTATCGCAAAGGAAAAGATGCCCCATCTGACGCTTTTCCCCCGGTTCTGTCCAAACGGGCTTCATCAGGGGAAATGGTTTTGGTAAGCCACGGGCTGCATCATCACGGGAGGATTGTAGTGACTGGAAAAGAGGTCATCACCTTGGCTGTCATGACAGTCTATTAGCACCTCACGATCACCTTATGGGCACGAGGTGGGAGTGTGGAAAGACACTTTCTTGCCGATGCTATAACAGGTTAACAACTGCGGGCGCCGCTCTATTCCACCCATGACTGTTAGAGGCACATGATGGTTGAAAAAAAAATTGGTCATCATGTGCAGGAAAAGATGCGGACTCTGCGAGCAAGCCATCAATAAAGGCTGGGACCATATGGTGTAAATTTACATCATACGCCGTGAAGAGGTTACATTCACTCTTCCTTTCTCACTTTCCTGCTATAATTGTGGGTTATTAGTTGTGTATAATTGTGCCATGAACCACATTTTACTAAAAATCAATGCAATGATCCAGTTAAGACCAAACCGTTCACTTCCATTTTTGCAACTGTATTTTGACACTCTCCAAATTGTAAATGCATTAAAATAAGTGATTTTCCCCTGCGCCCATCTTACCCTATAACTGCCCACAACAACGTGCATTGTCACTGGCATTCTAATGCTTGTAGATAACAATGCGGTGTTTCCTCCAGCAGTGGTCTGGGCAAGTGCAGAATAGTGCACAGATTTGCCGTCAAGCCTATTGAGCTTGCAGTACTGGAGCATGCAAGCACAAGTTTTTTTTTCTGTCAAAACTATCTTTTACAAAACATTTTTTTTCTGCTTTTAAATTATTCTGTGAGTAAATTTAGCATATACATATTTTTTGTGCTAAGAGAGCCTCAAGAAATGACATGACTTTTTACAGTCTTTTTCAGCAAGGAAATAAAAGGGCCAAACTCACAAGAGACTTTTTTAAATTGAAATCTATGCAAGGCCGTGTGCATGGAGCCTGTACACTCTCCTTGCCGTCCTGCCACTTCCACCCATACTGTGGAGCTACAGGAGTAGTTATTAGTATGTGTGACTGCTGGACGAGACCACCAGATCTGTGGAGACTGCTGTAGTCAGCGTCACTGTACAGCACTATGGAATGGTGGCACCAGTAGGGGGAATTAATAGAAATGGTGCCATTTCCGTAATTTATGCACTTCAAAAAATGAACATTCTTATACAGCAAATTATCTAAAAAAAAATAATAATAATAATAATAATGTAAGACTAGTTAATGGTTTTGGTTTTTTTTTCTTCTAAAGGGATGAAAGTCCTCTAAAGTCTACTTTCCTTCAAAAATTGATTGAAGACAGAACAGAATCCGCCTTATCATACTATGAGTTTCTCCTCCACCTCCAGCAACAAGTGAACAAGTAAAAAATGAAAGAAAAAAAACTAATAAAATGTTTGCACAAAGAAAAAGTGTACGTGAACCTAAATCTATCCCAACAGTATGCCATCCAGAGGTGGGGAGCTACACCTGCATCGCCAAGGCTTATTAGGCCTTCTGAAATAAGATACACTGTGATTTCAGGAACAACATGAATCTAGTGACTATATATTGCTCCAGAGCTGTGCACGCACACAAGCGATTTCCAGTGGTGTAGGAAAAGATTTCAGACATGCCTTCGTACCTGGAGTCTCCAAGAACTGCTTCTTTTCAGATAAGCGATTACTGCCCTTATGCAGGAGCCCACATTGGCGCCGTATGTTTCTGCAATAGTCAGGAGGTGAAAAGACATTTAAGAAAATAAAGTCCGATCTTACTACAGAAAAGTTTTTATTTTTCCTAATTTTTTTCTTTTCTTTCTTTTTTTTTGCTTTTATTTCATTATTTTGCTGCTAGATTTTGAAATTTAACTAGCTGAAATACAAGTTGCTGCTATGACAGAAACTGCTTTCTACTCACATGTATATGTGTATATGTTTTGATAAATTGGCAGAACTTTACCTGTGTAGAAGATGATGTAATTACAGCAGGCCATAAAGAAGTTATTTTGTCTGCAGTTTTTTTTTTTTCCTGTATTTTGTTGCCATTATTTTGGCATAAAAACATACAGGATTAAATTGTAATTGGACAGCAAGCCTTCATGTGATGTATATTAATGGAAAACATCTTAGGTGAGAGCACATTCCACTACGCTGAAAACCTAGAATTCGGAGGCAATCCTTCAGGAATTTCAGCCTAAAAATTCAACCCAACCTCTTAGTGTGGTATGTTTTTTTCTCTTGGCTCTCATGGTGTCTTGAAGGAAGTGACAAGGTTGGTTGTTTCAGATCCCAACCAACCATTAATCTGCAGATGGTTAGAAGATAAGAGTTAGAGGGAAGATGGGGAAGACACCAGAAAACCTACTCAACTCTTGAGTACCACTTTGACTTCTGGCAAAGTTTGGTAACAGAACATATGCTGTGAATATCAAATGAAGTTATTTGACAGAGAAGCCATTTGTATTTTAGCAATAGTAAGCACCTACGTTTTGCAAGGTAGGCAGTGATCTGTTAAACAATGGCCAAATTTAGTGCTAACAATCACCAATATATATGCAAGCGCATGCCCATTTTTATGATTTTGTTCCTCCTCTAGGACCAAAGTAAGAAAATTGTGCATTCTGTGTAATGACTGGTTGTCATGGTTCATAACATTGTGGAAAAGCTATATTTTTTAAGAACTGCTAAAGACCAGAAAAGATTTTCTTGTTGAAAATGAACTAAACGTAATCCCTGTATTTAGTGCAAAGGGGTAAACTATGTGCTTTAAAGGGGGGAGCATTTCTACATTCAAGATTCTGCACGCCGTCACTTTGCCTATGTTACAGAAACCGCTGGGACTCCTGGGTCCAGTGGTGTCTCCACAACTTCTCTAGTCATTGTTTAGCACAGGAGTCCCCAACCTGCCACCTGTGGCTCGCGGGCTCGTGATGGATGGCTCGCGTCTCTCTGCCACCTTGGTGCATCAGGTGTAGCAAACTGCTATTGAAAGAAGATCTCTAGATGGTGACTTTTGGGTGTAGCCCTGCACAGAAGAGCAGATCTGAATTGGGGGTAAGGTAGGAAACCCTGGAGCTTGGCATACTGCCTTGTGTGATTACAATGGAAAAACTTTGGCTTTTATTATACCGGTAATGGGGACTCTGGGCGTCACTACTGTGAGTGGGGCAGGAGCTGGATGTGGCTCGCGACCCTCTCAGCGCTGAATGTGGTTCACCAACAATTTTCACAGCTCTTTCAGAAGAGTTGAGGACCTCCTGCGGCTGCAGTGTTGACGTCACATCCCCAGCTATGTCCCGCTGAGTTCTGTCATTGGCGGCAGCGTTGCTGACGAAGATGCCTGTGCGGCAGTTGGTAATCGCTAGGCTCA
The DNA here is from genome assembly GCF_032444005.1 of Ranitomeya imitator. Taxonomy (NCBI): domain Eukaryota; kingdom Metazoa; phylum Chordata; class Amphibia; order Anura; family Dendrobatidae; genus Ranitomeya; species Ranitomeya imitator. Next base: position 83,070,729 of record NC_091285.1, read on the forward strand.
GCGGCTTTGTTGTGATGTCACCACTAGAGCAGCAGTGGAGATACAGCGCTGTATAAGCGGGGTGGTGAGCGCCAGCTGTCTCATTGATAAACATAGGCACACCAATGGCACGCAGAATGCTAAATGGGAAAAACTCCTTTAACATATGACATTAAGCAATATATCTGAAATATTGAACCACACATGCATTAATATTTGCAACTTTGAGAATTTACACTAATGGCACTCATAGCTAGATGATTCCATTATTTCTATTGTTGCATAATAAGTTATGAAGATTGTCAAACTGTTTTTCTATATTAGTTTATTTGGGATTCTATCAACGTGAACATTTTAAGGAATACAAAGCCATTTTGTTTCCCCTACCATCACCCATGTTGTACTTCGGGATTATGGTACTAAATGATGAAAACCCACAATGCTGGGAAATGAACTAAAAATGTAGATCAAATGCTTATTTTCACTTGATAAAGAGACATTTACACAGAATTGCTACCACTTTGGGAATAGGGGATTTGACTTCTAACTGCAAATTGTCAGAACAAATTAGACAACTTTGTTTAGCAAGGAGTCTCTCCCGTCCTTGTCATTTTTCTTAATGATTTGGCACAACTTTCTATATTACTGGTTAATTTATTGTTATGTGAAAAGGTAGGAAGAGATTTTGATTTTCAGCGTTTTAATAAAATGCACCTTTTATTCTGAATTTCATGTTAATAAAGTTTTTAAAGATCAAGTAATTACTCTAAAGTTGTATGCATGTTCGGCCATTATTTATGGAAAACTAAAAACACTCGGCAGGTTGTTCGCCATGGCTCTGTTTTACTAGAACGCCGAAAAGTCATCTGATACATAAGTGATTCTATATCTGGTTAGAGACCAAGAAACAATTAGAATTTAAAGAGTCATCATTAGTTGATCATATTTTGAAAACCTATAGAGTTTGAACACTATTCCGCAATCAGATGTTTCCTCTGTCTCCCAGCTTTAGAAAAGAGCGAGGAGGCAGATGCTAGTGACTTAGGCTATGTTCACACTTTGCGGCGTCCCTCTGCGGGTTCTCCCGCAGCGGATTTGATAAATCTGCAGGGCAAAACAACTGCGGTTCTCCCTGCAGATTTATCGCGGTTTGTTCCGCGGTTTCCGCTGCGGGTTTCCGCCTAAATAGATCTTGGAATAATAATAATTTCCACAATTGGATGAGTTTAAAAACTTAATGTCTATATCTGACTGTGCAGAAAAGTGGTCTGATCATATCACAGCTCCTGGGCAGGGGAGGATGCAAGTGTATACAGACATTACAGCACGGGATCACAGCCAATTTCTTTTTGTGAGGTAAAACATTCACTGCTTGTTTTTCTGCAATGTTTTACCTCAAAGAAGAAATGAGCTGTGATCTGATGCTGTAATGTCTGTATAATACTAGTGATTAGCGAATGTGCTCGGATAATGTCTTATCTGGGCACGCTCAGGTGTTATCCGAGCGTCTGGGAATGCTTGTAGAATATGTTCAAGTACCTGCAGCTGCATGATTTGCGACTGTTAAGCAATGCCCACATATGTTGAGGCTGTCTAACAAACCAATCCTAAAGGTACCGTCACACTAGACGATATCGCTAGCGATCCATGACGTTGCAGCGTCCTCGCTAGCGATATCGTCCAGTGTGACAGGCAGCAGCGATCAGGCCCCTGCTGTGATATCGCTGGTCGGGGAAGAAAGTCCAGAACTTTGTTTCGTCGCTGGATCTCCCGCTGACATCGCTGAATCGGCGTGTGTGACGCCGATTCAGCGATGTCTTCGCTGGTAACCAGGGTAAACATCGGGTTACTAAGCGCAGGGCCGCGCTTAGTAACCCGATGTTTACCCTGGTTACCATAGTTAAAGTAAAAAAAACAACCACTACATACTTACCTACCGCAGTCTGTCCCCGGCGCTGGGCTTCTCTGCACTCACTGTGAGCACAGCGGCCGGAAAGCAGAGCGGTGACGTCACCGCGCTCACAGCCAGAGCAGAGAAGCACAGCGCCGGGGACAGACAGCGGTAGGTAAGTATGTAGTGGTTGTTTCTCTATCGCCTTTCATTGGGGGACACAGGAACCATGGGTGTATGCTGCTGCCACTAGGAGGCTGACACTATGCAAATAAAAAAGTTAGCTCCTCCTCTGCAGTGTACACCCTACCGACAGGAAGTAGGATATTCAGTTTAGCTTAGTGTCAGTAGGAGGTGGACACGGGTCTTTCATTAGACCCTTATCTACCTCAATGTGCGTCGTTTCCTTTCAGGTTTTTCCGGATGGGATACAGGGTGAGCAGTCACACCTGTAGTCCCACTATGCGGACTATGAGTACGGCGTGTACTGCCACCCCGTATCTTCATAGATCCCTCTCCAGGACCAAGATCCTAGCACACAAGCATGCTCAGAAGTCCGGTCCTGGCTCCGTCCCCCACCCACTCGCCCACCAGAGCCTGTCGGTCGGAGGAGACGAGGACGTCCATCAGCTCCGTGGACGTCTCATTCCTTCCAGGTTAGTACCGGCGGGGGATGTTTAGGTGAGTATTTTCCCTCCCCACCCTGTGGCTTCCCTGGATCCCAGAAAAAAAAAAAGAAAAAAAGGGGGTTCCTATTTAAGGGTTTTTCTGATGCGAATCGCATCTCTTTTCAGCCGCGCCACTTCCGTGGATGCGGCCTCCCTGTCCCCTGTTCCGGCGCGGCTGCCTTTACGGACCACCGCGCCGCTTCTTGTCCAGGCACGCTATCTGCGTGGCCTTGCTCAGGGTTGGACATTTCCACCTCGGGTCCTGCAGGCTTCCCAGCTTTAGCGCGGCGGCTTCGGCCCTCAGTGGCTCCCCTGCTCCGGCCGCTGTTTGCGGCCGTTCATTTCTTTTCTGCGTGGTGGCTTTGCCGGCCGCCGCATCGCTTCGGGCCCCCTGCAGCTGCGTCCCTCTGGCCGCTTACAGTGCCGCTCATCCTCCCTCAGCGCGGCGGCTTGCCAGACCGCCACACCGCTTTGGACCTGCGGCTGCGCTACTCCCGCCGCTGTAGGCAGCCGCTCACCCATCGCCTTTTGCGGCGCACTGTTCTCCACTGCGGCCCTTCCATGCCGGTCACCGATCGCTAATTTAGGCCCCGGCTTCTGCCTGGGCCTACTTCCGGTGCCGGACTCCGCCCCCTTTCCTTGTTCGTCGGGCGGGCTTTTCTCCCGCCTGACAATTTCTCTGAGAACCGCCTTTTCTCCTCCCACCAGCGCCATCTTGGGACTCCTGAACCACGAGTCCCCTCCTCCGGAACAAGAGAGTGATATAGTACAGTGGTAAGGTGTGCAGGCTTGCAAACAGAGAGCTGTGAGTTCGAACCCCAGCAATGAAAGTTAATTTTAAGCAACGCAGATCGATCAAGATTACGGCAGCAGGCCTTACCACCCTCCGGCCTAAGGGTCTATTTCTCGCCGGAGGTCCATACCATCTAGCCGGACAGCTTCCTCCGGATTTTGTCTGCCGTAAGTAGCTCTGCACCACAGACTGACACTCCGCTATGTCTGTCCTGCAGCAACCCGATTGTTCCCACCGCCCAGGATCCCCCAGCCGATCCGCCCCAGAGTGATACCCATCCCAGGCTGGGCCTCCTCTCTGTCTCAATCGGTGGCCAATTTAACAGGGGTGTCTCAAACCCTGGTTTCCGTGCTGGATCGGTTACCCCTGCAGACCCCCGCAGTAGCCACCGGGTCGCAGGAAGCTCCGTCCAAGCCCTCCAAGGCTAGCTGCAAAAGGTCCAGACAGGAACGCCGGTCTGAGTCCTCTTCTCGCTCCATCTCGCCACTCGGTCCTCTGCGGTCGGCGTCCTCCCGATCCTCCTCCGCTGAGTCAGGCGAGGCTTTCTCTGATGCGCCTTCGGAGGACAATTTGGGGCCGGTTTTGAACCAAATCGCTAACATGAGGGATATGGTTCAAAGCCTCATTGGAGCGACCAATCAGACCTGTGGCATCGAAGATTCCTCTACAAAACCCGCAGATCAGGCGGTTTCGTTTAGACGGTCTAAACTACCTCCCAAGGTATTTGCTCCTCATCCTGAATTCGAGGAGCTTCTGGCCAGAGAGAGCGAATTCGACCAGACGTTCTCAAAGAGACAAGCGTCTTGGAGTCTCATATCTCTTTCCTCCGGATCTCATTGCCAACCGGAATGAGAGGCGTTAGAGAACGACCTCTCCCCCTGTGGATCCGTCGGCTGCTAGACTTGCCGCCAACACAGTCCTTACACTGTCCGGTGGGCGGCTCTGAAAGATTCCATCAATAGGATCATGGAATCCTTCGTGAAGTCTGCTTTCGAAACTGCCGCATCATCCCAATGCCCGGCTTTGGCTTCCACTTGGGTTTCGAAGTCTGTATCTGAGAGGCTAAACAACTCCGTTGGGGCATTCAAGCTGAAGCTCCGTCAGGCCGGCTGGCGGAACTTGCCACCCAGATTACTCATGCCGGGGAATAATTTGTTCCCGGGACGTCGCGTCTTCTGCCGCACAGGCGCCCAGTAATGTTGTTGCCAGCTGTCGCACTCTTTGGCTCAAGAGTCATCGAAGAAGTCCCTCACTAGCCTGCCTTTTCAAGGTTCACGTCCTTTCGGTTCCAAGCTGGACCAAATTATTAAGGACGCCACTGGTGGCACCAGTCCCCTTCTCCAGACCTCACCTACTTCCCTTTAGGCGGCTACTTTGGTCTTTTCGACCTTTTTCGGCTCACTCTTTCCCGGCGTGCCCGCTACTCCTAAGGTGGATTCTCCAGGTCCAGGACTGGAAGTTCCACCTAGGCATGACCCACGACTAGACCCCAGCCCGTTTCTCAGGCTGGGCAACCGTCTCCTGTTCCTCAGGGACGTCTGGGTCTCCTCAGCAGAGGTCGCATGGGCCAGGGCACTTGTTCCCTCTAGATACAAAATCTTCATTTCACGGTCCTGGGATCGTTTTCTTCAAATCCCAACCTACAAGAGACCCCGCTCTAGTCCCGGGTTTTCTTTACTGCCATTGTTTCCCTCCTTAAATCCGGAGTAATCGTTCCCGTCCCAGAACAGGAACGGTTCACAGGCTTCTCTTCGAATCTTTTTGTACTGACAGAGAACGACAAGGTTCGTCCCAGTCCGGATCTCAATTTGCTGAACAAGAAGTTTCGTCGGAGACACTTCAGGACGATATTCCCCCGTTCAGTAATCGCTTCCATGGAGGCTCAGGAATTTCGGTTTCAGGCTCCCGAAAGTCTATCCATCTTTCCCGACATTCTAACCGTTGCGGGTGGCTCGTCAACAGGAAGAAGTTCCGTCTTGTTCAGCGCCTCGTATCTCCGGGCATGTTCTTCGACACTTGTCGGACTAGAGTCTTCCTTCCCGAAGACAAGATATCCCTCCTTTGTCAGGAAGTTCGCTTGCTCCAGGGTTCTCGGCTCCCCTCCTTTCCGATGGGCCTTAAAGGCCCTAAGGAGGTTGGTTGCAACATCGGAAGCAATTTTCCCTTCGCCCGTTTCATTCAAGACTTCTTCAGCAGGCTATTCTATCACAGGGGACAGGTCTGTCTTCTCCCTGCATCGTCCGATCCGGTTCTCCCGGGTCAAATGGTTCCTCGACTGGTGGCCGAGGTCACTTCTCTTATCCCAGAGTAGATCCTTCTCAGCATATCCTTCCTTCCAGTTCCCTGGCAGGTGGTGACGACGGACGCCAGCCCGCTCGGCGGAGGCGCGGGGCTTTGTCTCCTGTTCTTTCAGGGTTGTTGGTCGGCGCAGGAGTCCTCTTTGCCGATCAATGTTCTCGAGTTCCGGATCATCTTTGTCTTGCCTTCACTGGGTAAGGATTCTTAGCAGCCTGCCAATTCGAACCCAGACAGACAATGACACAGCAGTGGCATGCGTCTACCACCAGGGGTGGACTCGGCATTCTCTGGCCTCGGCCGAGATTCCAGGATCCTCCTTTGGACAGAGGCAACGGTCCTGGTGAGCTCCGCAGTGCATGTCCCCGGTGTGGACATTTAGGCCGCCGACTTCCTCGGCTTCGAGGGCCTCGCGGCAGGGGAATGGTACTTCAGGAGGTTTCCTGTCGGATTGCTCTTCGATGGGGGACTCCAGAGGTGGACCTCATGGCGTCCCGATTGAACAGGAGGTCCCTCGGGTCGGCCCAGGGTCCCGTGATCCTCTCACAGTGGTGTTGACATTTTTGCATTCCTTGGTCGCAGTTCCTGCTCCCCTATCGGTTCCCACCCCTTCCCTTGCTTTCCAAGCTGTCGAAAAAGATCAAGGCGGGATGGGTGCCAGTCATTCTGATCGTCCCGGGTGTACACTGCAGAGGAGGAGCTAACTTTTTTTTATTTGCATAGTGTCAGCCTCCTAGTGGCAGCAGCATACACCCATGGTTCCTGTGTCCCCCAATGAAGGCTCCGAGAAACAGATTTTACGGTAAGCAACCAAAAATCCTGTTTTTTTTACTTTAACGATGGTAACCAGGGTAAACATCGGGTTACTAAGCGCGGCCCTGCGCTTAGTAACCCGATGTTTACCCTGGTTACCGGGGACCTCGGGATCGTTGGTCGCTGGAGAGCTGTCTGTGTGACAGCTCTCCAGCGACCAAACAGCGACGCTGCAGCGATCCGGATCGTTGTCGGTATCGCTGCAGCGTCGCTTAGTGTGACGGTACCTTAACACATGTTGGAGATGACAAACAGATGCAAATCATGCAGCCGCAGGGACTCGAACATAATATACGAGCACGCCAAAGATAGTCTGATAAGATATTACCTGAGCACATTGGCTCATCGCTACTTTGAGCTTTGATATGATCAGACCATGTTCCTGCACGGTCAGACACAGCCATTATACAGCGGGGGCACATGTATAAGATTATCTCAGCACAGGAACATTTTTTTTTTAAACACATCCAATTGTGAAACTCATTATTAATCAAAGACCAGTTGATTCAAATTTATTTTAATACATGGCAAACTGCTTTAAAATGCGCAGACTATTGTACCGTATGAGAATCTTTACTGCTTCTCCTGTGCTACAGTGACAATGAAGCGACTACGTTAATGATTGCCTATCACTTCTCACATAACCTAAGGAAGTGGTAGTGTAGTAACCAGTTGGCAGTATGTTATTTACATGTACTGTACATGACACATGCACATAAGCTATATAAATCTGCTCTATAAGCTGCATAGATGGCTTGGTTTTACAGCTTACTAATTGTAACTGACTTGCTCGGAACTAGTCCAATCGTTTACCCCATAGGTGCCATGCTCAATAGTGACTGTGGCCTCAAATTTGCTAAATATTGGGGGTCGCAAACAACAAAATTGTGGGGTAAAGATGAGTTGCTGTGACAGCCTCAAATTTATTTTCACAAGCGCAACGGGAGAAAAGACCCCAAAATATGTTGTGCAATTTATCCTGAGTACACTGATACCCCATATGTGGGGGAAAACTAATATTTGGGCGCAGGACTCGGAAGGGAAGAAGCTTCAATTTGACTTTTGGAGCGTAATTGTTTGGAATCATTAACTGGTGCCATCTCGTATTTGGAGAGCCACTGGTGTATTTAAACACTGAAAATGCCCCGCTTAGTGAGCCCATTTTGACAGCTAGACTCCTCAATGAATGTATCTAGACGTGAGGTGAGCACCTTGAACCCACATGTAACATAGTAACATAGTTAGTAAGGCCGAAAAAAGACATTTGTCCATCCAGTTCAGCCTATATTCCATTATAATAAATACCCAGATCTACGTCCTTCTACAGAACCTAATAATTGTATGATACAATATTGTTCTGCTCCAGGAAGACATCCAGGCCTCTCTTGAACCCCTCGACTGAGTTCGCCATCACCACCTCCTCAGGCAAGCAATTCCAGATTCTCACTGCCCTAACAGTAAAGAATCCTCTTCTATGTTGGTGGAAAAACCTTCTCTCCTCCAGACGCAAAGAATGCCCCCTTGTGCCCGTCACCTTCCTTGGTATAAACAGATCCTCAGCGAGATATTTGTATTGTCCCCTTATATACTTATACATGGTTATTAGATCGCCCCTCAGTCGTCTTTTTTCTAGACTAAATAATCCTAATTTCGCTAATCTATCTGGGTATTGTAGTTCTCCCATCCCCTTTATTAATTTTGTTGCCCTCCTTTGTACTCTCTCTAGTTCCATTATATCCTTCCTGAGCACCGGTGCCCAAAACTGGACACAGTACTCCATGTGCGGTCTAACTAGGGATTTGTACAGAGGCAGTATAATGCTCTCATCATGTGTATCCAGACCTCTTTTAATGCACCCCATGATCCTGTTTGCCTTGGCAGCTGCTGCCTGGCACTGGCTGCTCCAGGTAAGTTTATCATTAACTAGGATCCCCAAGTCCTTCTCCCTGTCAGATTTACCCAGTGGTTTCCCGTTCAGTGTGTAATGGTGATATTGATTCCCTCTTCCCATGTGTATAACCTTACATTTATCATTGTTAAACCTCATCTGCCACCTTTCAGCCCAAGTTTCCAACTTATCCAGATCCATCTGTAGCAGAATACTATCTTCTCTTGTATTAACTGCTTTACATAGTTTTGTATCATCTGCAAATATCGATATTTTACTGTGTAAACCTTCTACCAGATCATTAATGAATATGTTGAAGAGAACAGGTCCCAATACTGACCCCTGCGGTACCCCACTGGTCACAGCGACCCAGTTAGAGACTATACCATTTATAACCACCCTCTGCTTTCTATCACTAAGCCAGTTACTAACCCATTTACACACATTTTCCCCCAGACCAAGCATTCTCATTTTGTGTACCAACCTCTTGTGCGGCACGGTATCAAACGCTTTGGAAAAATCGAGATATACCACGTCCAATGACTCACCGTGGTCCAGCCTATAGCTTACCTCTTCATAAAAACTGATTAGATTGGTTTGACAGGAGCGATTTCTCATAAACCCATGCTGATATGGAGTTAAACAGTTATTCTCATTGAGATAATCCAGAATAACATCCCTCAGAAACCCTTCAAATATTTTACCAACAATAGAGGTTAGACTTACTGGCCTATAATTTCCAGGTTCACTTTTAGAGCCCTTTTTGAATATTGGCACCACATTTGCTATGCGCCAGTCCTGCGGAACAGACCCTGTCGCTATAGAGTCACTAAAAATAAGAAATAATGGTTTATCTATTACATTACTTAGTTCTCTTAGTACTCGTGGGTGTATGCCATCCGGACCCGGAGATTTATCTATTTTAATCTTATTTAGCCGGTTTCGCACCTCTTCTTGGGTTAGATTGGTGACCCTTAATATAGGGTTTTCATTGTTTCTTGGGATTTCACCTAGCATTTCATTTTCCACCGTGAATACCGTGGAGAAGAAGGTGTTTAATATGTTAGCTTTTTCCTCGTCATCTACAACCATTCTTTCCTCACTATTTTTTAAGGGGCCTACATTTTCAGTTTTTATTCTTTTACTATTGATATAGTTGAAGAACAGTTTGGGATTAGTTTTACTCTCCTTAGCAATGTGCTTCTCTGTTTCCTTTTTGGCAGCTTTAATTAGTTTTTTAGATAAAGTATTTTTCTCCCTATAGTTTTTTAGAGCTTCAATGGTGCCATCCTGCTTTAGTAGTGCAAATGCTTTCTTTTTACTGTTAATTGCCTGTCTTACTTCTTTGTTTAGCCACATTGGGTTTTTCCTATTTCTAGTCCTTTTATTCCCACAAGGTATAAACCGCTTACACTGCCTATTTAGGATGTTCTTAAAAATTTCCCATTTATTATCTGTATTCTCATTTCTGAGGATATTGTCCCAGTCTACCAGATTAAGGGCATCTCTAAGCTGTTCAAACTTTGCCTTCCTAAAGTTCAATGTTTTTGTGACTCCCTGACAAGTCCCCCTAGTGAAAGACAGGTGAAACTGCACAATATTGTGGTCGCTATTTCCTAAATGCCCAACCACCTGCAGATTTGTTATTCTGTCAGGTCTATTAGATAGTATTAGGTCTAAAAGTGCTGCTCCTCTGGTTGGATTCTGCACCAATTGTGAAAGATAATTTTTCTTGGTTATTAGCAGAAACCTGTTGCCTTTATGGGTTTCACAGGTTTCTGTTTCCCAGTTAATATCCGGGTAGTTAAAGTCCCCCATAACCAGGACCTCATTATGGGTTGCAGCTTCATCTATCTGCTTTAGAAGTAGACTTTCCATGCTTTCTGTTATATTTGGGGGTTTGTAACAGACCCCAATGAGAATTTTGTTACCATTTTTCCCTCCATGAATTTCAACCCATATGGACTCGACATCCTCATTCCCTTCGCTAATATCCTCCCTTAAAGTGGACTTTAGACAAGACTTTACATAGAGACAAACTCCTCCTCCTCCTCCGATTTTTACGATCCTTTCTAAACAGACTGTAACCCTGTAAGTTAACTGCCCAGTCATAGCTTTCATCTAACCATGTCTCGGTTATTCCCACTATGTCAAAGTTACCTGTAGATATTTCTGCTTCTAGTTCTTCCATCTTGTTTGTCAGGCTTCTGGCGTTTGCGAGCATGCAGTTCAGAGGATTTTGTTTTGTTCCAATCTCCTCACTGTGGATTGTTTTAGAAATGTTCTTACCTCCCTTCTGAGTATGTTTTCCTGGGTCGTCTTTGTTCGAGTCTAATGTTTTTCTTCCCGTCCCCTCTTCTTTTAGTTTAACGCCCTCCTGATGAGTGTAGCGAGTCTTCTGGCGAATGTGTGTTTCCCAGGTTTGTTGAGGTGTAGTCCGTCTCTGGCGAGGAGTCCATCATACCAGTAATTCACACCGTGGTCCAGGAATCCAAATCCTTGTTGTCTGCACCATCGTCTTAGCCAGTTGTTTGCATCAAGGATCCTGTTCCATCTCCTGGTGCCATGCCCGTCTACTGGAAGGATAGAAGAAAAAACTACCTGTGCATCCAGTTCCTTTACTTTCTTCCCCAACTCTTCAAAGTCCTTGCAGATTGTCGGTAGGTCCTTCCTTGCCGTGTCATTGGTGCCAACATGTATCAGAAGAAATGGGTGGACGTCCTTGGAGCTGAAGAGCTTTGGTATCCTATCGGTCACATCCTTGATCATCGCACCTGGAAGGCAGCATACTTCTCTTGCAGTTATGTCCGGTCTGCAGATGGCTGCTTCTGTGCCTCTCAGTAGTGAGTCTCCCACCACCACCACTCTTCGTTGCTTCTTCATGTGCTTCACAGAAGTTTATAATGTTGAGCCGTGCAAATAAAAAAAGATCACATTTTCCCACAAATGTTTTAGCCCTAATTTTTTTTCACTTTCACAAGGAAAGTAGGAGAAAATGGACCCAAACATTTATTGTGCAATTTCTCCTGAGTACACAGATACCCTATATGTGGTTGGAGTTCAGATTTTGCTGGAATGTTTTGAGGGTAAGGCTACTTTCACACTTCCGTCTTCTGGGCTCCGTCGCAGTCCGTTATTATGGGCAAAAAACTGATCCTCCAAATGTGCTTGCAGGATTCATTTTTTGCCCATAGACTTGTATTAGCGATGGATGGGCACACATCGGGATCCGTCGTGTTTTGGCGGACGCGACGCACAAAAAAAAGTTCAATGTAATGTTTTTTTGTGCGATGCGTCTGCCATTTCTGACCGTGCACTCCGCCCCCTCATCCCCGCTCATCACAATGGGCAGCGGATGTGTTGTAAAACTGCATCCGCTGTCCACGTTGTGCTAACTTTAGCACAACGTCTGTCAGTACGTCGGGCCGACGGTTTGTGACAGCCCCCTACCGACGGAAGTGTGAAAGTAGCCTTGTAAGTCACCTCATTTTACAAACTACACACCCCAATGAAATAATATAGGGGTGCAGTAATCCTACTTATACCTCAGGTGTGTCACAGAATTTTATACCATGGGGCAGTGAAGAAAAAAATAATTTTTACCTCCAATATGTTGTTTTGGTCCCAGATTTTACATTTTCACAAGGGCTATGGGTGCAATATACAGTTGTACTCAAAAGTTCACATACCCTGGCAGAATTTTTGCTTTCTTGGCCTTTTTTCAGAGAATATGAATGATAACACCAAAACTTTTTCTCCACTCATGGTTAGTGGTTGGTTGAAGCCATTTATTGTCAAACTACTGTGTTTTCTCTTTTTAAATCATAATTACAACCCAACACATCCAAATGACCATGATCAAAAGTTCACATACCCTGGTGATTTTGGCCTCATAACATGCACAGAAGTTGACACATATGGGTTTGAATGGCTACTAAGGGTAACATCCTCATCGGTGACCTGTTTGCTTGTAATCAGTGTGTGCTTAAAAGCGGAGTGAGTCTCTGGGATCCAGACAGACTCTTGCATCTTTCATCCAGCCACTAACATTACTGGATTGGGAGTCATGGGGAAAGCAAAAGAATTGTCAACAGATCTACGGAAAAAAGTAGTTGAACTGTATAAAACACAAAAGGGATACAAAAAGATATCCAAGGAATTGATAATCCCAGGCAGCAGCAGCAGCGTTCAAACTGTGATTAACAAGTGGAAAATCAGGGGCTCTGTAAAAACAAAATCACGGTCAGGTAGACCAACAAAAATGTCGTCCACATCTGCCAGGAAAATTCGGGATGCAAAGAATAACCCACAAATAACTTCAGCTGAAATACTGAACTCTCTGAAAACTAGCGGTGTGGCTGTTTCAAGATGCTCAGTAAGGAGGCACTTGAAGAAAAATGGGCTGCCTGATTGAGTCGCCAGAAGAAATCCATTACTGCGCAAATGTCACAAAGTATCTTGTCTACAGTATGCAAAACAGCACAGAGACAAGCCTCAAAACTTCTGGAACAAGGTAATTTGGAGTGATGAGTAGTGATGAGCGAGTGTACTCGTTGCTCGGGTGACCTCCGAGTATTTGACTGCTCGGAGATTTAGTTTTCATTGTGGCAGCTGAATGATTTACAGCTACTAGCCTGCATGATTACATGTGGGGATGCCCTAGCAACCAGGCAACTCCTACATGTACTCAGTCTGGCTCGTAGCTGTAAATCATTCAGCTGCCTTGATGAAAACTAAATCTCCGAGCAGTCATAAATACTCGGGGGTCACCCGAGCAACGAGTACACTCGCTCATCACTAGTGATGAGACCAAACGTGAACTTTTTGGCCACAACCATAAACGTTACACTTGGAGAGAGGTCAACAAGGCCTATGATGAAAAGAACACCGTTCCTACTGTAAAGCACGGAGGTGGATCGCTGATGTTTTGGGGATGTGTGAGCTACAAAGGCACAGGAAACTTGGTCAAAGTTGAAAAAAAGATGAATTTTCTGGCGCCCCTGAGGGTCCAGTCACCACAGAGCTACTGCACCGCAGCCAGAGGTGTGGTGCCCCAACTCTTTGGTAAGGAGGGGACACTTCAGAACCCGAACACTAGCACCCAATACCAGACCTCCCCAGGCCACAGAGCTGTGAGGAGCTTGTTCCAGGACGGGAGAGTGAGAGCACAGAAGAAGGGAAGAGAGAGAAGCTCCAAGCAGGAAAGGGTCCTAAGAGAACAGGAAGTGTGGAGACCACCTGTGGGGCCCATATCCACGCTGACCATCGTCAAGTAGAGGGACCAGATCGCAGCAGGGGACCTGCCCCAAGCCTGTGAAGTACTACAAGTCTCCGCTGGAAACCCGGAGGCCTTCGTATCTGTATGTGTGACAGCCACAGACCCATACATATATAGCACTGGGAAGAGTCACAGATGGTCAATGGGGTCCGTGAGGACATCGCCCGCCAGGACCCGCGACTACCCAGATTAGGACACTGTGAGGGGCAGGAAAGTGAAAGCCAGTGCAGTGAGACGGCCAGGAAAAGGCACATGAGAAGGGGGTTCTGAACAAGTGCCCCAAGCTACTGGGGAGTTGGCTGGATCTTTGACCCGGAGGACACAGCACCCGTTGGAAACCGTACTAGAACTGTGAGTAAAACCTGAAGACTACACCTTGTTGTGTCCTCTGTCTTTACTGCACCATCCAACCTGCACCACACCCATCATCACCCTCTTTTACATCTTAACTGCCCTGGGACTTGGCTCTACCTGGGGAGAGCTGTACCTTCTGTGCTGCATCACCATCAGCCCCAGCAGTCCCTTTAAGCAGCGTCAGCCTTCCCTAGCTGAGTACCACAGGTGGCATCACAAACAATTCCCACATCCCGTACAAACATCCCCTCATCCCTTTCATTGCGCGCCCAGGGCCACGGACCGGGTCACCGCTGCTGTGACCACCCCTTTAAGAACCGTCTGACATGGTTCAGAGTACCCCACGGCCCTAGCGTGTGTCGCAAATGCAGCACGTTATCAGCAAATACTGGAGGCAAATTCGCACTCATCAGCCCATAAAGCTGCGCATGGGACGTACTTGGACTTTCCAACATGACAACGATCCAAAACACAAGGCCAAGTTGACCTGTCATTGGCTACAGCAGAACAAAGGGAAGGTTCTGGAGTGGCCATCTCAGTCTCCTGACCTCAATATAATTGAGCCACTCTGGGGCGATCTCAAGCGCGCAGTTCATACTAGACAGCCCAGGAATTTACAGGAACTGGAGGCTTTTTGCCAAAACAGAGTGGGCAGCTTTACCATCTGAGAAAATAAAGAACCTCATCCACAACTACCAAAAGACTTCAAGTTGTCACTGATGTTAGATGGGGGCAATACACTGTATTCAGAAAAGAGATATGTGAACTTTTGATCAGGGTCATTTGGGTGTTTGGGGTTGTCATTATGATTTTAAAATGAGAAAACAGTAGTTTGACAAATGGCTTCAGCCAACCACTAACCATGAGTGGAGTAAAAGTTGTGGTGTTATTATTCATATTTTGTACATAACGAAAAAAAAAGCATGAACCGCACCTCCAAAAATCATACGTTGATCTAAAGCCGCTAGGCAAAAATTTATATACTGAACATGAGGTTCTCAGTTTAACATTCTGATCAGACTGTATGAAGCCCACTGCCACGTCACGGCAAACCTTGTAGTGGGCCCTACCACCCTAACGGAGCGGAGCCGTGCGGCGACCACCGCAACAGCGGCAATGCACCAGCAGGGCAGACGATCTGTTGCCCCACAGAACCCATGCTGCAAGGCTGAGTCCCCATGACTCCAGACCGCGCCGCCCCACCAGCACAAAGCCACAGCAACAATGGCCGCCAATTTACATACACACACACTTTGTGTATGTATTGATTCTTGTACTAATAAGTATTTTCTTTAATTCATATGAAGCTATGAATTCAAATCACGTGGATTTGCATCTCAAAAAGAAGAAAATGGTACATTTTGGAGAGCCTGACGTTTTTCGATGTATGTATATTATCATTCCACCTTTTATCATCGTGGCCTGTCTGCATTCAGCAGTGAATTGCTTAGAATTTATGCATTTTTTATTATATACAGCTCTGGAAAAAAATAAGAGACCACTGCAAAATGTTTAGTTTGTCTGATTTTTCTCTTTAGGCCTCATACCCATTTGCGATAAAAACGAACGAGTGCAATCCAATAAAAAAATCGGATTGTACTCGGACCACTGTTATTCAATAGGTGACATCTCATTTGCAATTTTTTTCTCAGCCGAAATCAGACTGAGAAAAAAATCACAGCATGCTGAGATTTGCTGCGAGTCTCGGATGAGACTCGCCAATGCAAGTCAATGGGTGCGAGAAAAAAATGCATGGAATACGGACCATCCTTATTCCGTCCGTTTTTTACAGATACCTTACCATTCTGAGGCATAGAACACTGTAAATGATCCTGTAAATGATTATACAGAGAGAATAAACCCATTGCATACGGGTGTCATATGGATGTAAAACGGATGGTGCGCTTAAAAATCGCATTGAACTCGCAAGACAATCGCATGACAATCGCATAGTTTGCATCCATGTTTTTTGGTCCAGATTACAGACCGTTTTTTTCTCGCAAATGGGTATGAGTTCTTATAGGTATATTTTTGGGTAAAATGTAAATTGTTCTTTTATTCTATAAACTTCTGACAACAGGTCTTCGAATTTCCAAGCAATAAGTTGTGTTTTTTTTTTGTTTTTTCAGAAAAAGAAACATGGTTAAAATTTTTAAAAAATAAACAGTGCTTTTAGACCTCAAACAATGCAAAGAAAACAAGTTCATAGTCATTTAAAAACAACAATACTAATGTTTTAAGTCAGGAAGAGTTTAGTAGGGTTGAGCGACTTTTAGTTTTTTAGGGTCGAGTCGGGTTTCGCGAAACTCGACTATCTCAAAAGTCGAGTCGAGTGGAATCGGCCGATTATCGCGAAAAGTCGGGGATCGACCGAAACACGAAACCCAATGCAAGTCAATGGGGAAGCATAGTCGGCAGTGAGTGGAGGCCAGGAAAACACCTACAGTGCCCCATTTTAATGGCAAAAACATCCATTCTTGTTACTGAAGCTTGTCAATCTTAATTTACCTTATAATAATAGTTAGGCATTGGAAATTGGGGGTCATTTGGCTAAAGTTGTGGGGGGTAAGGCTGGTTCAAGTATTTAGTGGGCCCAGGTAATCTGGACCACCTCAGGGCAGTGGAGCAGGGAGAGGTAAGTATTTAAACTTTGCAAGTGCTGTGATCCTGAGCAAGCAGGGGGGCCCACTCGTTGGCACTGGCACAGGGCCCCTCAAAATACGGCGGTGTGTTTGCACGGCGGGGGCGCCTCCCACCAGCAGCGACACTTTTTGCGTACTATGAGGGGCCCTGTGCCAGTGACATCGCCAACGAGTATTCCCCCCCCACCTGATGAAGGAACCTGCACTTTCATCTGCACCTTCCTCTTTGTCCCCGTGTAAGGTGTTATGGTATGCGGGAAGGGGAACCTGACTTTCAGCAGAGTCACATTCTTGCTGTGTATCGTGCACGGGGAATGTAGCGTTCTGGGTCAATGTACCAGCAGACTCATCTATCACTGGCTGGGCAATGGGCAGGATGAGGAGGAAACAAAGATATAGGCCCAAAGAATAAAGTGGGCTAAATGCAGTTCAAAATTGGTAACAGGACTAACCAGGGGGCATTGCTTTGTTCAGTGGAGTACAACTGTAATGAGAGGCTGACACAGTGAGTAGGCCCAAATCAGTAAGTAGGCTAAATGCAGTTCAAAATTGGTAACAGTAGTAAACAGGTGGCACTGGTTTGTTCAGTGTAGGAGAACATCAAGGAGCGGCAGACACCGTTGGTAGGGCCAACAAAACAAGTAGGCCAAATGCAGTGTTATATTAAAAACAATTTAACGAGAGCCTGAAGATAGAAGTTAGGGAAAGGCAACCTGGAGAACACCTTGGAGCGGAAGACACCATTTGTAGAACCCAGACCCAACTTGTAGGCCTAATGCAGTGTTGTTTCAACACCTATTTAACGAGAGCCTGAAGATTGAAGCTCAGGAAAGGCAACCAGGAGAACACCTTGGAGCGGCAGACACTGGTAGTAGGCCCCAACCCAATTAGTAGCCCACTGCAGTTGTTCCATTAAAAAACTATTTAATGAGAGCCTGAAGATTGAAGCTCAGGAAAAGCAACCTGGAGAACACCTTGGAGCGGCATACACTGGTAGTAGGCCCCAACCCAACTAGTAGCCCCACTGCAGTTGTTCCATTAAAAACCTATTTAACAAGAGCCTGAAGATTGAAGCTCAGGAAAGGCAACCTGGAGAACACCTTGGAGCGGCATACACTGGTAGTAGGCCCCAACCCAACTAGTAGCCCCACTGCAGTTGTTCCATTAAAAAACTATTTAACAAGAGCCTGAAGATTGAAGCTCAGGAAAGGCAACCAGGAGAACACCTTGGAGCGGTATACACTGGTAGTAGGCCCCAACCCAACTAGTAGCCCCACTGCAGTTGTTCCATTAAAAAACTATTTAAAGGGAACCTGTCACCTGAATTTGGCGGGACTGGTTTTGGGTCATATGGGCGGAGTTTTCGGGTGTTTGATTCACCCTTTCCTTACCCGCTGGCTGCATGCTGGCTGCAATATTGGATTGAAGTTCATTCTCTGTCCTCCATAGTACACGCCTGCACAAGGCAAGATTGCCTTGCACAGGCGTGTACTATGGAGGGCAGAGAATGAACTTCAATCCAATATTGCAGCCAGCGGGTAAGGAAAGGGTGAATCAAACACCCAAAAACTCCGCCCATATGACCCAAAACCAGTCCCGCCAAATTCAGGTGACAGAGTCCCTTTAACGAGAGCCTGAAGATTGAAGCTCAGGAAAAGCAATCTGGAGAACACCTTGGAGCGGCATACACTGGTAGTAGGCCCCAACCCAACTAGTAGCCCCACTGCAGTTGTTCCATTAAAAAACTATTTAACAAGAGCCTGAAGATTGAAGCTCAGGAAAGGCAACCTGGAGAACACCTTGGAGCGGCATACACTGGTAGTAGGCCCCAACCCAACTAGTAGCCCCACTGCAGTTGTTCCATTAAAAAACTATTTAACAAGAGCCTGAAGATTGAAGCTCAGGAAAGGCAACCTGGAGAACACCTTGGAGCGGTATATACTGGTAGTAGGCTCCAACCCAACTAGTAGCCCCACTGCAGTTGTTCCATTAAAAAACTATTTAACAAGAGCCTGAAGATTGAAGCTCAGGAAAGGCAACCAGGAGAACACCTTGGTGCGGCAGACACTGGTAGTAGGCCCCAACCCAACTAGTAGCCCCACTGCAGTTGTTCCATTAAAAAACTATTTAACAAGAGCCTGAAGATTAAAGCTCAGGAAAGGCAACCAGGAGAACACCTTGGAGCGGCAGACACTGGTAGTAGGCCCCAACCCAATTAGTAGCCCCACTGCAGTTGTTCCATTAAAAACCTATTTAACAAGAGCCTGAAGATTGAAGCTCAGGAAAGGCAACCTGGAGAACACCTTGGAGCGGCATACACTGGTAGTAGGCCCCAACCCAACTAGTAGCCCCACTGCAGTTGTTCCATTAAAAAACTATTTAACAAGAGCCTGAAGATTGAAGCTCAGGAAAGGCAACCTGGAGAACACCTTGGAGCGGTATACACTGGTAGTAGGCCCCAACCCAACTAGTAGCCCCACTGCAGTTGTTCCATTAAAAAACTATTTAACGAGAGCCTGAAGATTGAAGCTCAGGAAAAGCAACCTGGAGAACACCTTGGAGCGGCATACACTGGTAGTAGGCCCCAACCCAATTAGTAGCCCCACTGCAGTTGTTCCATTAAAAAACTATTTAACAAGAGCCTGAAGATTGAAGCTCAGGAAAAGCAACCAGGAGAACACCTTGGAGCGGCATACACTGGTAGTAGGCCCCAACCCAACTAGTAGCCCCACTGCAGTTGTTCCATTAAAAAACTATTTAACAAGAGCCTGAAGATTGAAGCTCAGGAAAGGCAACCTGGAGAACACCTTGGAGCGGCATACACTGGTAGTAGGCCCCAACCCAACTAGTAGCCCCACTGCAGTTGTTCCATTAAAAAACTATTTAACAAGAGCCTGAAGATTGAAGCTCAGGAAAGGCAACCTGGAGAACACCTTGGAGCGGTATACACTTGTAGTAGGCTCCAACCCAACTAGTAGCCCCACTGCAGTTGTTCCATTAAAAAACTATTTAACAAGAGCCTGAAGATTGAAGATCAGGAAAGGAAACCAGGAGAACACCTTGGTGCGGCAGACACTGGTAGTAGGCCCCAACCCAACTAGTAGCCCCACTGCAGTTGTTCCATTAAAAAACTATTTAACAAGAGCCTGAAGATTAAAGCTCAGGAAAGGCAACCTGGAGAACACCTTGGAGCGGCATACACTGGTAGTAGGCCCCAACCCAACTAGTAGCCCCACTGCAGTTGTTCCATTAAAAAACTATTTAACAAGAGCCTGAAGATTGAAGCTCAGGAAAGGCAACCAGGAGAACACCTTGGTGCGGCAGACACTGGTAGTAGGCCCCAACCCAATTAGTAGCCCCACTGCAGTTGTTCCATTAAAAAACTATTTAACAAGAGCCTGAAGATTGAAGCTCAGGAAAGGCAACCAGGAGAACACCTTGGTGCGGCAGACACTGGTAGTAGGCCCCAACCCAACTAGTAGCCCCACTGCAGTTGTTCCATTAAAAAACTATTTAACAAGAGCCTGAAGATTGAAGCTCAGGAAAGGCAACCTGGAGAACACCTTGGAGCGGCAGACACCGTTGATAGGCCCCAACCCAACTAGTAGCCCCACTGCAGTTGTTCCATTAAAAAACTATTTAACGAGAGCCTGAAGATTGAAGCTCAGGAAAGGCAACCAGGAGAACACCTTGGAGCGGAAGAATCAGTTTGTAGACCACAACGAAACTTGTGGCCCCAATGCAGTTTTATAATTCTGACAGGCTGAAAACCAGCCTTTTTTTTTTTTTTTTTTAGAGGAGAACAGTTGTATTAAATGGCGCAGACAGACACTGCTAGTAGGCCTTACACCACAAAGTTGGCTCACTGCAGGTTGAAAAAACGGTACATGGGTACAGGGTCAGCATTGGTGTGCTCAGCGGAGGACAAATGGAAGGATGGACCGCAGACAGACTTAGTAGGCCTACAATAAAGAAAGTAGGCTCTATGCACTTTTAAATAGGTTCCAGGGGTACACAGGCAGCATTGGTGTGGTCAGCGGAGGACTCTTGGAAGCAGGGACCGCAGACAGACTTAGTAGTCCTAAAATAAAAAAAATTAGGCTCAATGCAGTTCAAATTATCTTGCAGGGGTACACAGGCAGCATTAGTTTGTTCAGCGGAGGACGATTGGAATGAGTGTCTGACACAGTTAGTACTCCCCAAAAATAAATAGATGTTAATGTCTCTCAAAACAACTAAACCAAAAAACAAAAGGGTAGCATACTTAGGTACAGGGGTGGGTTCCTCTGCTGAGTTTCAGACATAGTAATTTGGCGCCGCTAAGTATTTACTGGTGTCAATATAGGACACTGACCCTGACTATTTTAACTAGCATCATACATGTCAACAAATTGGTATTGTCAGTGCCAGACATTGAAGGATGTCAGCACATAGACTAAACATTGGTGGAGCTATGAGAGATAATTTTGCAAGTGGTAGAGCACTGTTTGAGCTGGGGGGGGAACTCTCTTGTGGCCGGCGGTACAGGCCCAGGGCCCTTCATGTTACAACGGTGTGTCTGACGTTGGTTGCGCGCCACCACCGCCAGAGACACTTTATTGTACTATGAGGGACCCAGTGGCAGTGCCGTCGGCCAAAAGCAGGCACACCCACCTCTTCAGACAAACGTCACTCTCACGGGTGCTTGCGCCAAGTGACGAGACCACGGCCCCGTGGGGGGGAGTTAGCGCATTTAGGGAGGTGTACAGGTCCTTCTCAAAAAATTAGCATATAGTGTTAAATTTCATTATTTACCATAATGTAATGATTACAATTAAACTTTCATATATTATAGATTCATTATCCACCAACTGAAATTTGTCAGGTCTTTTATTGTTTTAATACTGATGATTTTGGCATACAACTCCTGATAACCCAAAAAACCTTTCTCAATAAATTAGCATATCAAGAAAAGGTTCTCTAAACGACCTATTACCCTAATCTTCTGAATCAACTAATTAACTCTAAACACATGCAAAAGATACCTGAGGCTTTTATAAACTCCCTGCCTGGTTCATTACTCAAAACCCCCATCATGGGTAAGACTAGCGACCTGACAGATGTCAAGAAGGCCATCATTGACACCCTCAAGCAAGAGGGTAAGACCCAGAAAGAAATTTCTCAACAAATAGGCTGTTCCCAGAGTGCTGTATCAAGGCACCTCAATGGTAAGTCTGTTGGAAGGAAACAATGTGGCAGAAAACGCTGTACAACGAGAAGAGGAGACCGGACCCTGAGGAAGATTGTGGAGAAGGACCGATTCCAGACCTTGGGGAACCTGAGGAAGCAGTGGACTGAGTCTGGTGTGGAAACATCCAGAGCCACCGTGCACAGGCGTGTGCAAGAAATGGGCTACAGGTGCCGCATTCCCCAGGTAAAGCCACTTTTGAGCTACAGAGAAGCAGCACTGGACTGTTGCTAAGTGGTCCCAAGTACTTTTTTCTGATGAAAGCAAATTTTGCATGTCATTCGGAAATCAAGGTGCCAGAGTCTGGAGGAAGACTGGGGAGAAGGAAATGCCAAAATGCCTGAAGTCCAGTGTCAAGTACCCACAGTCAGTGATGGTGTGGGGTGCCATGTCAGCTGCTGGTGTTGGTCCACTGTGTTTCATCAAGGGCAGGGTCAATGCAGCTAGCTATCAGGAGATTTTGGAGAACTTCATGCTTCCATCGGCTGAAATGCTTTATGGAGATGAAGATTTCATTTTTCAGCACGACCTGGCACCTGCTCACAGTGCCAAAACCACTGGTAAATGGTTTACTAACCATGGTATTACTGTGCTCAATTGGCCTGCCAACTCTCCTGACCTGAACCCCATAGAGAATCTGTGGGATATTGTGAAGAGAAAGTTGAGAGACGCAAGACCCAACACTCTGGATGAGCTTAAGGCCGCTATTGAAGCATCCTGGGCCTCCATAACATCTCAGCAGTGTCACAGGCTGATTGCCTCCATGCCACGCCGCATTGAAGCAATCATTTCTGCCAAAGGATTCCCGACCAAGTATTGAGTGCATAACTGAACATTATTATTTGATGGTTTTTTTGTTTGTTATTAAAAAACACTTTTATTTGATTGGATGGGTGAAATATGCTAATTTATTGAGACAGGTTTTTTGGGTTATCAGGAGTTGTATGCCAAAATCATCAGTATTAAAACAATAAAAGACCTGACAAATTTCAGTTGGTGGATAATGAATCTATAATATATGAAAGTTTAATTGTAATCATTACATTATGGTAAATAATGAAATTTAACACTATATGCTAATTTTTTGAGAAGGACCTGTAAACATGTCGTATGCTGGACAAACAGCTGCTGCAGATTAAGAGATTGGAACAGTCAGTAAGACCAGTCCACAAGCAAGACCTTTTTATAGGAAAGCTAGGTGTCAGCCAGGAGAGGTGGGGCAAAATAATTCGAAATCCATGAGTGGTTAATTTTAATGAAGGTTAGATCATCAACATTTTGGGTAGCCAGATGAGTCATTTTTTCGGTCAATATTGAACCAGCAGCACTGAATACTCTTTCTGATAGCACACTAGCTGCTGGACAAGCAAGCTCCTGCAATGCATATTCTGCCAATTCAGGCCAGGTGTCTATTTTGGATGCCCAGTAATCAAATGGGAATGACGGTTGAGGGAGAACATCGATAAGGGATGAAAAATAGTTAGTAACCATACTGGACAAATGTCTCCTGTCACTTTGAATTGATGCTGCAGTACCTGTCCTGTCTGCGGTCATTGCGAAATCACTCCACAACCTGGTCAGAAAACCCCTCTGTCCAACGCCACTTCTGATTTGTGCACCTCTAACACCTCTGCCCTGTTGCCCCCTGCACCTCGTGTGAGAACCATCACCGGCGCTGTGTGCTGGGAATGCCTGAATCAAACGGTCTACCAGAGTTGCTTGTTTGGTTGCTAATATTTGTTCGAGGTTATCATGTGGCATGATATTTTGCAATTTGCCTTTATAGCGAGGATCAAGGAGGCAGGCCAACCAGTAATCGTCATCGGTCATCATTTTAATAATGCGTGGGTCCCTTTTGAGGATTGAGGATACGTAAGGCATAATCTGCCATGTGGGCCAAAGTTCCAGTTGTGAAATCTGCGGTTGTGCTGGGTTGAGGGGCAGTTTCAGGCAAATCTACATCACTTGTCTCCCTCAAAAAAAACTGAACCCGGCCTTGCAACGCCAACAGTTTCTATTGGCCCCTGAGAAGCTTCCTCATTCAAAAAATACTCATCCCCATCATCCTCCTCGACCTCCTCCTCTTCACCCGCTACCTCGTCCTGTAGACTGCCCTGACCAGACAATGGCTGACTGTCATCAAGGCTTTCCTCTTCCTCGGCTGCAGACGCCTGCTCCTTTATGTGCGTCAAACTTTGCATTAGCAGACGCATTAGGGGGATGCTCATGCTTATTATGGCGTTGTCTGCACTAACCAGCTGTGTGCATTCCTCAAAACACTGAAGGACTTGACACAGGTCTTGTACCTTCGACCACTGCACACCTGACAACTCCATGTCTGCCATCCAACTGCCTGCCCATGTATGTGTATCCTCCCACAAATACATAACAGCACGCCTCTGTTCGCACAGTCTCTGAAGCATGTGCAGTGTGGAGTTCCACCTTGTTGCAACGTCGATGATTAGGCGATGCTGGGGAAGGTTCAAAGATTGCTGATGGTTCTGCATACGGCTGGAGTGTACGGGCGAACGGCGGATATGCGCGCAAAGTCTGCACACTTTGAGGAGCAGGTCGGGTAACCCCGGATAGCTTTTCAGGAAGCACTGCACCACCACGTTTAAGGTGTAAGCCAGGCAAGGAATGTGTTTAAGTTGTGAAAGGGCTATGGCAGCCATAAAATTCCTTCTGTTATCACTCACTACCTTGCCTGCCTCAAGATGTACAGTGCCCAGCCATGACTGAGTTTCTTTCTGCAAGAACTCGGACAGAACTTCCGCGGTGTGTCTGTTGTCGCCCAAACACTTCATTGCCAATACAGCCTGCTGACGCTTGCCACTAGCTGTCCCATAATGGGACACCTCGTGTGAAACAGTGGCAGCTGCGGATGGAGTGGGCGTGCGACTGCGGAGGACGAGGAGGAGGAGGGGGGCGAACGCCTACAGCCAACTGTTTCCTAGACCGTGGGCTGGGCAGAACTGTCCCAATATTGCTGTCCCCTGTGGACCCTGCATCCACCACATTAACCCAGTGTGCCGTGATGGACACGTAACGTCCCTGGCCATGCCTACTGGTCCATGCATCTGTTGTCAGGTGCACCTTTGTACTCACAGATTGCCTGAGTGCATGGACGATGCGGTCTTTTACATGCTGGTGGAGGGCTGGGATGGCTTTTCTCGAAAAGAAGTGTCGGCTGGGTAGCTCGTAGCGTGGGACAGCATAGTCCTTCAGGGCTTTGAAAGCTTTGCTTTCAACTAACCGGTAGGGCATCATCTCTAATGAGATTAGTCTAGCAATGTGGGCGTTCAAACCCTGTGGATGCGGATGCGAGGATGAGTACTTCCTTTTCCAAACGAGAGTCTCATGTAGGGTGAGCTGGACTGGAGAGCTGCAGATGGTGGAACTAACGGGGGTGCTGGTGGACATGGCAGACTGTGAGAGGGTTGGAGATGGTATTCTTGCTGGTGCCCTACATGCAGTGTTTCCTACCATGAACCTGGTGATTCCCTGGCTGCTTTGGCCTGGCGACAAAACCTGCACATTTACTGCAGGTGGTGCGGTAAACAGTGGGCTTACAGTGAGGGAAGGGATGTAGTGTTGCTGACTAGCTTCATTGGCCGAGGGTGCTACAACCTTAAGGGACGTTTGGTAGTTAGTCCAGGCTTGCAAATGCATGGTGGTTAAATGTCTACGCATGCAACTTGTATTTAGACTTTTACGATTCTGACCTCTGCTTAAGGTAGTTGAACTTTTTTGACAGATGACTTTGCGCTGATCATTTGGATGTTGTTTAAAAAAAAAATGCCAGACTGCACTCTTTCTACTATTGGATACCTTTTCAGGCATTGCAGACTGAGCTTCTTTAAACGGATGGCCACGCTGTCCTACAACTGGTTTTGCCACGCGTTTTTGGCCAGATATGGGCCCGGCAGATGGAACCTGTTGCGATGTTGATACCTGCTGCGGCTTCAGAGCTACTTCCCCCTGCACCCTGTTCCCCCAATGGCTGCCAATCGGGGTCAACAACTGGGTCATCTATGACCTCCTCTTCTATCTCGTGTGCAACTTCGTCTGTGTCAACGTGTAAGCCGGTGGTATAGCGTTCGTGACGGGGCACCATAGTCTCATCAGGGTCTGATTCTGGATCAGTACACTGCGAGGGCAATGTTCTGGTCTGAGTCAAAGGAACAGCATAGTAATCTGGCTGTGGCTGTGCATCTGTGCACTCCATGTCCGATTCAACTTGTAATGGGCATGGCCTGTTAACTGTTTCACTTTCTAACCCAGGAACGGTATGTGTAAAGAGCTCCATGGAGTAACCCGTTGTGTCGCCTGATGCATCCTTCTCTGTTGTTCTTGGTGAAGAAGACAAGGAAGCGACTTGTCCCTGACCGTGAACATCCACTAACGACGCGCTGCTTTTACATTTAGCAGTTTCAGAAGAGGAGGCGAAAGAGCTAGAGGCTGAGTCAGCAAGGAAAGCCAAAACTTGTTCTTGCTGCTCCGGCTTTAAAAGCGGTTTTCCTACTCATAGAAAAGGGAGCGTTCGAGGCCTTGTGTAGCCAGACGACGAACCTGGCTCAACAACTCGAGACTTAGGTGCTATATTGTTTTTCCCACGACCACCTGATGCTCCACCACCACTACCATCATTACCAGCTGGCAATGACCGCCCACGGCCACGACCTCTTCCACCAGACTTCCTCATTGTTTGAAAAACGTAACCAAACTAACGGTATTTGTTACTGTAAAACCAGTTACAAGGTGAACTCAAACTTCTGTTGGATTTATATATCCATTTATAGGTGAGTGAGACTGCAGGGAAAATCAGGCCCAATGTATAACAGTACACAGCTTCAGTGGCAGACAGATATGCCACTAACAAGACTGACGCTGATGCAGACACTAACAATTAAAATCTCCCCCTTTTTATTTTTTCTGGGAGAATATTGAAGAAATGTGGCCCATTCTTATACAGTATATGTTCTGTGGCACAAAATTAGAGACAGATGCCACACACAGCACTGGCACTGAGGCAGAATTGCCAATCTTAATCTCCCACTATTTGTTTTTTTTCCAGGGAGAATTTAAAAGACATCTGGCCCAGTGTTACACACTAGGTTTTCTGTGGCACAAAATTAGAGACAGGTGGCACACACAGGACTGGCACTGAAGCAGAAATGCCAATCTTAATCTCCCACTATTTTTTTTTTCAGGGAGAATTTAAAAGAAATCTGGCCCAGTGTTACACACTAGGTTTAATGTGGCACAAAATTAGAGACAGGTGGCACACACAGGACTGGCACCGAAGCAGAAATGCCAATCTTAATCTCCCACTATTTTTTTTTTTCAGTTAGAATTTAAAAGAAATCTGGCCGAGTGTTACACACTAGGTTTAATGTGGCACAAAATTAGAGACAGGTGGCACACACAGGACTGGCACTGAAGCAGAAATGCCAATCTTAATCTCCCACCTTTTTTTTTTCCGGGAGAATTTAAAAGAAATCTGGCCGAGTGCTACACACTAGGTTTAATGTGGCACAAAATTAGAGACAGGTGGCACACACAGGACTGGCACCGAAGCAGAAATGCCAATCTTAATCTCCCACTATTTTTTTTTCCAGGGAGAATTTGAAAGAAATCTGGCCCAGTGTTACACACTAGGTTTAATGTGGCACAAAATTAGAGACAGGTGGCACACACAGGACCGGCACCGAAGCAGTAATGCCAATCTTAATCTCCCACTATTTTTTTTTTCCAGGGAGAATTTGAAAAAAATCTGGCCCAGTGTTACACACTAGGTTTATTGTGGCACAAAATTAGAGACAGGTGGCACACACAGGACTGGCACCGAAGCAGAAATGCCAATCTTAATGTCCGACTATTTTTTTTTTTCAGGGAGAATTTTAAAAAAATTTGGCCCAGTATTACACACTAGGGTTTCTGTGGCACAAAATTAGAGACAGGTGGCACACACAGGACTGGCACCGAAGCAGAAATGCCAATCTTAATCTCCCACTATTTTTTTTTTCTTGGAGAATTTGAAAGAAATCTGTCCCAGTGTTACACACTAGGTTTAATGTGGCACAAAATTAGAGACAGGTGGCACACACAGGAATGGCACCAAAGCAGTAATGCCAATCTTAATCTCCCACTATTTTTTTTTCCAGGGAGAATTTGAAAAAAATCTGGCCCAGTGTTACACACTAGGTTTAATGTGGCACAAAATTAGAGACAGGTGGCACACACAGGACTGGCACCGAAGCAGGAATTGCCAATCTTAATCTCCCACTATTTTTTTTTTCCGGGAGAATTTAAAAGAAATCTGGCACAGTGTTACACACTATGTTTAATGTGGCACAAAATTAGAGACAGGTGGCACACATAGGACTGGCACCGAAGTAGAAATGCCAATCTTAACCCCTTTCTGACATGGGACGTACAATCCCGTCGAGGTGGGGTGGGCCCCCATGACCACGGACGGGATAGTACGTCCAGCGTGATCGGCGGCGCTCACGAGGGGAGCGCCGCCGATCGCGGCCGGGTGTCAGCTGTTTATCGCAGCTGACATCCGGCACTATGTGCCAGGAGCGGTCACGGACCGCCCCCGGCACATTAACCCCTGGCACACCGCGATCAAAGATGATCGCGATGTGCCGGCGGTATAGGGAAGCTTCCCGCAGGGAGGGGGCTCCCTGCGGGCTTCCCTGAGCCCCCCGCAGCAACGCGATGTGATCGCGTTGCTGCGAGGGTCTCACCTCCCTCCCTGCTTCCTCCAGCCCCGGATCCAAGATGGCCGCGGATCCGGGTCCTGCAGGGAGGGAGGTGGCTTCACAGAGCCTGCTTAGAGCAGGCACTGTGAAGGCTGCAGCGCTGCATGTCAGATCAGTGATCTGACAGAGTGCTGTGCACACTGTCCGATCACTGATCTGTGATGTCCCCCCCTGGGACAATGTAAAAAAGTTAAAAAAAAATTTTCAAAGTGTGTAAAAAAAAATAAAAAAAAATATTCCTAAATAATGAAAAAAAAAAAAAAATATTATTCCCCTAAATACATTTCTTTATCTAAATAAAAAAAAAAAACAATAAAAGTACACATATTTAGTATCGCCGCATCCGTAACGACCCGACCTATAAAACTGGCCCACTAGTTAACCCCTTCAGTAAACACCGTAAGAAAAAAAAAAAAAAAACGAGGCAAAAAACAACGCTTTATTATCATACCGCCGAACAAGAAGTGGAATAACACGCGATCAAAAAGACAGATATAAATAACCATGATACCGCTGAAAGCGTCATCTTGTCCCGCAAAAAACGAGCCACCATACAGCATCATCAGCAAAAAAAAAAAAAAGTTATAGTCCTGAGAATAAAGCGATGCAAAAATAATTATTTTTTCTATAAAATAGTTTTTATCGTATAAAAGCGCCAAAACATAAAAAAATGATATAAATGAGGTGTCGTTGTAATCGTACTGACCCGAAGAATAAAACTGCTTTATCAATTTTACCAAACGCGGAACGGTATAAACGCCTCCCCCAAAAGAAATTCATGAATAGCTGGTTTTTGGTCATTCTGCCTCACAAAAATCGGAATAAAAAGCGATCAAAAAATGTAACGTGCCCGAAAATGTTACCAATAAAAATGTCAACTCGTCCCGCAAAAAACAAGACCTCACATGACTCTGTGAACCAAAATATGGAAAAATTATAGCTCTCAAAATGTGGTAACGCAAAAAATATTTTTGGCAATAAAAAGCGTCTTTCAGTGTGTGACGGCTGCCAATCATAAAAATCCGCTAAAAAACCCACTATAGAAGTAAATCAAACCCCCCTTCATCACCCCCTTAGTTAGGGAAAAATTAAAAAAATGTATTTATTTCCATTTTCCATTAGGGTTAGGGCTAGGGTTAGGGCTAGGATTAGGGTTTGGGCTAGGGCTAGGGTTAGGGCTAGGGTTAGGGTTAGGGCTAGGGTTAGGTCTAGGGCTAGGGTTAGGGCTAGGGTTAGGGCTAGGGTTAGGGCTAGGGTTAGGGCTAGGGTTAGGGCTAGAGTTAAGGCTACAGTTAGGGTTGGGGCTAAAGTTAGGGTTAGGGCTATGGTTAGGGCTAGGGTTAGGGCTACAGTTTGGGTTGGGGCTAAAGTTAGGGTTGGGGCTAGGGTTAAGGCTACAGTTAGGGTTGGGGCTAAAGTTACGGTTAGGGTTTAGATTACATTTACAGTTGGGAATAGGGTTGGGATTAGGGTTAGGTGTGTGTCAGGGTTAGAGGCGTGGTTAGGGTTACTGTTGGGATTAGGGTTAGGGGTGTGTTTGGATTAGGGTTTCAGTTATAATTGGGGGGTTTCCACTGTTTAGGCACATCAGGGGCTCTCCAAACGCGACATGGCGTCCGATCTCAATTCCAGCCAATTCTGCGTTGAAAAAGTAAAACAGTGCTCCTTCCCTTCCGAGCTCTCCCGTGTGCCCAAACAGGGGTTTACCCCAACATATGGGGTATCAGCGTACTCAGGACAAATAGGACAACAACTTTTGGGGTCCAATTTCTCCTGTTACCCTTGCGAAAATACAAAACTGGGGGTTAAAAAATAATTTTTGTGGAAAAAAAAAAGATTTTTTATTTTCACGGCTCTGAGTTATAAACTGTAGTGAAACACTTGGGGGTTCAAAGTTCTCACAACACATCTAGATAAGTTCCATGGGGGTCTAGTTTCCAATATGGGGTCACTTGTGGGGGATTTCTACTGTTTAGGTACATTAGGGGTTCTGCAAACGCAATGTGACGCCTGCAGACCATTCCATCTAAGTCTGCATTCCAAATGGCTCTCCTTCCCTTCCGAGCCCTCCCATGCGCCCAAACGGTGGTTCCCCCAACATATGGGGTATCAGCATACTCAGGACAAATTGGACAACAACTTTTGGGGTCAAATTTCTCCTCTTACCCTCGGGAAAATACAAAACTGGGGGCTAAAAAATAATTTTGGGGGGAAAGATTTTTTTTTCAATTTTCACGGCTCTGCGTTACAAACTGTAGTGAAACACTTGGGGGTTCAAAGCTCTCACAACACATCTAGATGAGTTCGTTAGGGGGTCTAGTTTCCAAAATGGTGTCACTTGTGGGGGGTTTCTACTGTTTCGGTACATTAGGGGTTCTGCAAATGCAATGTGACACCTGCAGACCATTCCATCTAAGCCTGCATTCCAAATGGAGCTCCTTCCCTTCCGAGCCCTCCAATGCGCCCAAACAGTGGTTCCCCCCCACATATGGGGTATCAGCGCACTCAGAACAAATTGGACAACAAATTTTGGGGTCCAATTTCTCCTGTTACCCTCGGGAAAATACAAAACTGGGGGCTAAAAAATAATTTTTGTGGGAAAAATTTTTTGTTTTATTTTTACTGCTTTGCATTATAAACTTCTGTGAAGCACTTGGTGGGTCAAAGTGCTCACCACACATCTAGATAAGTTCCTTAGGGGGTCTACTTTCCAAAATGGTGTCACTTGTGGGGGGTTTCAATGTTTAGGCACATCAGTGGCTCTCCAAACGCAACATGGCGTCCCATCTCAATTCCTGTCAATTTTGCATTGAAAAGTCAAACGGCGCTCCTTCCCTTCCGAGCTCTCCCATCCGCCCAAACAGTGGTTTACCCCCATATATGGGGTATCAGCGTACTCAGGACAAATTGTACAACAACTTTTGGGGTCCAATTTCTTCTCTTACCCTTGGGAAAATAAAAAATTGGGGGCGGAAAGTTAATTTTTGTGAAAAAATATGATTTTTTATTTTTACGGTTCTACATTATAAACTTCTGTGAAGCACTTGGTGGGTCAAAGTGCTCACCACACATCTAGATAAGTTCCTTAAGGGGTCTACTTTCCAAAATGGTGTCACTTGTGGGGGGTTTCAATGTTTAGGCACATCAGGGGCTCTCCAAACGCAACATGGCGTCCCATCTCAATTCCTGTCAATTTTGCATTGAAAAGTCAAACGGCGCTCCTTCCCTTCCGAGCTCTCCCATCCGCCCAAACAGTGGTTTACCCCCACATATGGGGTATGAGCGTACTCAGGACAAATTGTATAACAACTTTTGGGATCCAATTTCTTCTCTTACCCTTGGGAAAATAAAAAATTGGGGGCGGAAAGTTAATTTTTGTGAAAAAATATGATTTTTTATTTTTACGGTTCTACTATATAAACTTCTGTGAAGCACTTGGTGGGTCAAAGTGCTCACCACACATCTAGATAAGTTCCTTAAGGGGTCTACTTTCCAAAATGGTGTCACTTGTGGGGGGTTTCAAT
The DNA here is from genome assembly GCF_032444005.1 of Ranitomeya imitator. Classification (NCBI taxonomy): domain Eukaryota; kingdom Metazoa; phylum Chordata; class Amphibia; order Anura; family Dendrobatidae; genus Ranitomeya; species Ranitomeya imitator. The sequence goes on from NC_091285.1 coordinate 83,102,851, forward strand.
GTTTAGGCACATCAGGGGCTCTCCAAACGAAACATGGCGTCCCATCTCAATTCCAGTCAAGTTTGCATTGAAAAGTCAAATGGCGCTCCTTCGCTTCTGAGCTCTGCCATGCGCCCAAACAGTGGTTTACCCCCACATGTGGGGTATTGTCGTGCTCAGGACAAATTGTACAACAATGTTTGGGGTCTATTTTCTCCTGTTACCCTTGGTAAAATTAAACAAATTGGAGCTGAATTAAATTTTTTGTGAAAAAAAAGTTAAATGTTCATTTTTATTTAAACATTCAAAAAATTCCTGTGAAGCACCAGAAGGGTTAATAAACTTCTTGAATATGGTTTTGAGCACCTTGAGGGGTGCAGCTTTTAGAATGGTGTCACACTTGGGTATTTTCTATCATATAGACCCCTCAAAATGACTTCAAATGAGATGTGGTCCCTAAAATAAAATGGTGTTGTAGAAATGAGAAATTGCTGGTCAACTTTTAACCCTTATAACTCCCTAACAAAAAAAAATTTTGGTTCCAAAATTGTGCTGATGTAAAGTAGACATGTGGGAAATGTTACTTATTAAGTATTTTGTGTGACATATCTCTGTGATTTAATTGCATAAAAATTCAAAGTTGGAAAATTGCGACATTTTCAAAATTTTCGCCATATTTCCATTTTTTTCACAAATAAACACAGGTTATATCAAAGAAATTTTACCATTGTCATGAAGTACAATATGTCACGAGAAAACAATGTCAGAATCACTGGGATCCGTTGAAGCGTTCCAGAGTTATAACCTCACAAAGGGACAGTGGTCAGAATTGTAAAAATTGGCCCGGTCATTAACGTGCAAACCACCCTTGGGGGTAAAGGGGTTAATCTCCCACTATTTTTTTTTTCCCTGGGAGAATTTTAAAAAAATCTGGCCCAGTATTACACACTAGGGTTTCTGTGGCACAAAATTAGAGACAGATGCCACACACAGCACTGGCACCGAAGCAGAAATGCCAATCTTAATCTCCCACTATTTTTTTTTTTTATTTATGTGAGAATTGGCAAGAAATCAGGCCCACTGTTAGACTGTATGTTTTCTGTGCCAGAAAATGAGACACAGATGCCACACACAGGACTGCCACTGATGCAGATTTGTCAATTTTAATCTGCACCCTTTATTTTTTTTTTCTTCAGGGAGACTAGTGAATAAATCTGGGCCACTGTATTAGAGTATATTTTCTGTGGCAGAAAGTGGCTTGAAGAGATATAACGAAAAAAAAAAGGGACTGTCCTACAATTACTATCTCCCTGCAGTAATCTCAGCAAAGTATGGCAGGCAGCAATAACAAGGAGTGGACTGCTGCACAAAAAAAAGTCAAAAGTGTGGACAAACAAACAAGATAGCTGTGCAGAAAGGAAGGAGCAACAGGACTTGTGCTTTGAAAAAAGCAGTTGGTTTGCACAGCGGCGTACAAACAGCAATGCAGCTATCAGGGAGCCTTCTAGGGCAGCCCAATGAGCTACAGCGCTGAGGAAAAAAAATTTAGCCTCCACTGTCCCTGCAAACCAAAGGTGGTGTTGGACAGTGGAAATCGCTACAGCACAAGTGGTTTGGCGGCAGCAACCTCTCCCTATACTCAGATCAGCAGCAGTAAGATGGCAGTCGGCGTGCACGCCCCTTTATAGCCCCTGTGACGCCGCAGAAAGCAAGCCAATCACTGTAATGCCCTTCTCTAAGATGGTGGGGACTGAGACCTATGTCATCACGCTGCCCACACTCTGCGTCCACCTTCATTGGCTGAGAAATGGAAACGCGACTTTGGCGCGAAAGTCGCGTACCGCATGGACGACCCCACACAAGGATCGGGTCGGGTTTCATGAAACCCGACTTTGCCAAAAGTCGGCGACTTATGAAAATGAACGATCCGTTTTGCTCAACCCTAGAGTTTAGAAATCAATATTTTGTGGAATAACCATGATTTTTATTCACAGCTTTCATGTGTTTTAGCATGCTTTCCACCAGTCTTTCACACTGCTTTTGGATGACCTTATGCCACGACTGCTACAAACATTTTAGCAGTTCTTTGTTTGATGGCTTGAGACTATCCATCTTCCTCTTGATTACATTCCAGAGGTTTTCAATGGGGTTCAGGTCCGGAGATTGAGCTGGCCATGACATGGATTTGATGTGGTGGTCTCTTATCCAGACCTTGATTGACCTAGCTGTGTTGCATGGTGCATTGTCCTGCTGGAAAAAAAGTCCACAAAGTTGGGGAACTTTGCCTTAGCAGAATGATTAAACTCTTTTTCCAGGATCACCTTGTATTGATTCATCCGTCCTTCGCTAAGAACAACCTGCCCAATTTCAGCCTTGCTGAAGCATCTCCAGATCATCACTGATCCTCCACCAAGTTTCACAGTAGGTGCAAGACACTGTGCCTTGTACGCCTCTCTAGTTCTCCATCTAACCATTAGACTACCAGGTGTTGGGCAAAGCTGAAAATTAGACTCATCAGAGAAGATTACCTTACTCCAGTCATCTATGGTCCAATTCTTATATAGTTGCATAGTTACATAATTACATAGTTATTAAGGTTGAAGGAAGACTATAAGTCCATCTAGTTCAACCCATAGCCTAACCTAACATGCCCTAACATGTTGATCCAGAGGAAGGCAAAAAAAAAAAAAACATGTGGCAAAGAGTAAACCCCACCTTGGGGAAAAAAATTCCTTCCCAACTCCACATACGGCAATCAGACTAGTTCCCTGGATCAACGCCCTATCAAGGAATCTAGTGTATATACCCTGTAACATTATACTTTTCCAGAAATGTATCCAGTCCCCTCTTAAATTTAAGTAATTAATCACTCATTACAACATCATACTGCAGAGAGTTCCATAGTCTCACTGCTCTTACAGTAAAGAATCCGCGTCTGTTATTATGCTTAAACCTTTTTTCCTCCAGACGTAGAGGATGCCCCCTTGTCCCTGTTTCAGGTCTTTGATTAAAAATATCATCAGAAAGGTCTTTGTACTGTCCCCTCATATATTTATACATTAAAATAAGATCACCCCTTAGTCTTCGTTTTTCCAAACTAAATAGCCCCAAGTGTAATAACCTCCTGTATAAAACTCCTGGGGTGAGGGGACGCCATCAGCAGAAGGTAACACCATCTCTTCACTGGTCTATGTATTTAGTGGTCAGTCAGGTTGCTCCATTGCGGTCAGTCCAGGATCTCCTGCAACAATTGTATTGATACACTAAGCCACTGTGTGAGTTTTATATTGATGTTGCCCCATGCTGGTTAGATGGGGATCTATAACCACCATATATATATATATGATATATTAAGCCACTGTGCTAATCACCTTTCATCATTGCATTAGAGTTAAATATCCACTGATACTATCTAAGTGCCACTGAGTGTGGATTGTTGACATTTTGCCTTGTCTTTTGGTGTCCTGTCATGATTCCAATGGCAGGGAATCACAAAAGGACAAGCACCCACGAGCTCTAGGGAGATGGAACCTGAGCTGACCGCGACCCTAAACCTGAACACACAAATAACAATAGCCGGGGAACGTGCCTACGTTGATCCTAGACGTCTCGCACCAGCCGAAGATCTAACTTCCCCTATTAGAAGAAACACAGACCTCTCTTGCCTCCAGAGAAATACCCCACAGAAATAGCAGCCCCCCACATATAATGACGGTGAAATGAGAGGAAGGCACATACACAGTATGAAAACAGATTTAGCAAAATGAGGCCCGCTAAAACTAGATAGCAGAGGATACAAAAGTAAACTGCGCGGTCAGCAAAAAACCCTTCAAAAAACCATCCTGTAATTACTTGAACTCATGTTCCAACTCATGGAACATGAGGAGCAATTACAGCCCACTAGAGCAACCAGCAGCAAAGAAACAATTACATGCAAGCTGGACAAGACAAAAATAAAGCAAAACGAGAAACAAGAAAATCAAAAACTTAGCTTGTCCTGAAGATTACTGAAGCCAGAAGCTGAGGTAACAAAACACTCTGATAACCTTGATAGCCGGCGGGGAAATGACAAGAAAGCCCGGTTAAATAGGAAACTCCCAAATCCTAATAGAACAGGTGGACACCAGAGACAGCAGAACACAAATCACCCAGTACCATCAGTAACCACCAGAGGGAGCCCAAAAACAGAACTCACAACAGTACCCCCCCCTTGAGGAGGGGTCACCGAACCCTCACAAGAACCACCAGGGCGACCAGGATGAGCCCTATGAAAAGCGCGGACCAAATCATCAGCATGAACATCAGAGGCAACCACCCAAGAATTATCCTCCTGACCATAACCCTTCCACTTGACCAAATACTGGAGTTTCCGTCTGGAAACACGAGAATCCAAGATCTTCTCCACAACATACTCCAATTCTCCCTCCACTAGCACCGGAGCAGGAGGCTCAGGCGAAGGAACAACAGGTACCTCATACCTCTGCAACAACGACCGATGGAACACATTATGAATAGCAAACGATGCCGGGAGATCCAAACGAAACGACACAGGGTTAAGAATTTCCAAGATCCTATAAGGACCGATGAACCGAGGCTTAAACTTAGGAGAAGAGACCTTCATAGGAACAAAACGAGAAGACAACCACACCAAGTCCCCAACACGAAGTCGAGGACCCACGCGGCGACGGCGATTAGCAAACTGCTGAGCCTTCTCCTGGGACAACTTCAAATTGTCCACCACATGACTCCAAATCCGATGCAACCCATCCACCACCATGTCCACTCCAGGACAATCAGAAGGCTCCACCTGACCAGAGGAAAAACGAGGATGAAACCCCGAATTACAAAAGAAAGGAGAAACCAAGGTAGCAGAACTAGCCCGATTATTAAGGGCAAACTCGGCCAGCGGCAAAAAGGTAACCCAGTCATCCTGATCAGCAGAAACAAAACACCTCAAATAAGTTTCTAAGGTCTGATTAGTTCGCTCCGTCTGGCCATTCGTCTGAGGGTGGAATGCAGACGAAAAGGACAAATCAATGCCCATCTTAGCACAGAACGTCCGCCAAAATCTAGACACAAACTGGGATCCCCTGTCAGAAACGATGTTCTCCGGAATCCCATGCAAACGAACCACGTTCTGGAAAAACAGAGGGACCAATTCAGAGGAGGAAGGCAACTTAGGCAAGGGTACAAGATGAACCATTTTAGAAAAGCGGTCACACACAACCCAGATGACGGACATTTTTTGAGAGACAGGGAGATCCGAAATAAAGTCCATGGAAATGTGCGTCCAAGGCCTCTTCAGGATAGGCAAAGGTGACAACAATCCACTGGCTCGAGAACAGCAAGGCTTAGCCCGAGCACAAACCTCACAAGACTGCACAAAAGAACGCACATCCCTCGACAAGGAAGGCCACCAAAAAGACCTGGCCACCAAGTCTCTAGTACCAAATATTCCAGGATGACCTGCCAACGCAGAAGAATGGACCTCGGAGATGACTCTACTGGTCCAACTATCCGGAACAAACAGTCTCTCAGGCGGACAACGATCAGGTTTACCCGCCTGAAACTCCTGCAAAGCACGTCGCAAGTCTGGGAAGACGGCCGACAAAATCACCCCATCCCTAAGGATACCAGTGGGCTCAGAATTTCCAGGGGAGTCAGGCACAAAACTCCTAGAAAGAGCATCCACCTTCACATTCTTTGAACCTGGCAGGTATGAAACCACAAAATTGAAACGAGAGAAAAACAGTGACCAACGAGCCTGTCTAGGATTCAGATGCCTGGCAGACTCAAGGTAAATCAGATTTTTGTGATCAGTCAAGACCACCACACGATGTCTAGCACCCTCCAGCCAATGACGCCGCTCCTCAAATGCCCACTTCATGGCCAAAAGTTCCCGATTACCCACATCATAATTCCGCTCAGCGGGCGAAAATTTTCTAGAAAAGAACGCACATGGCTTCATCACCGAGCAATCGGAGCTTCTCTGTGACAAAACCGCCCCCGCTCCAATCTCGGAAGCATCAACCTCAACCTGGAAAGGAAGCGAAACATCAGGCTGACGCAACACAGGAGCAGAAGAAAACCGGCGTTTAAGTTCCTGAAAGGCCTCCACAGCCGCAGGAGACCAATCAGCAACATCAGCACCCTTCTTAGTCAAATCCGTCAAAGGCTTAACAACACTAGAAAAATTAGTTATAAAACGACGATAGAAATTAGCAAAGCCCAAGAACTTCTGCAGACTCTTAAGAGATGCAGGCTGCGTCCAGTCACAAATAGCCCGAACCTTGACGGGATCCATCTCAATAGTAGAAGGGGAAAAAATATACCCCAAGAAAGAAATCTTCTGGACTCCAAAGAGACACTTTGATGCCTTTACAAACAAGGAATTAGCCCGCAGGACCTGAAACACCATCCTGACCTGCTGAACATGGGACTCCCAGTCATCAGAAAAAAACAAAATATCATCCAAATACACAATCATAAATTTATCCAGATATTCACGGAAAATATCGTGCATAAAGGACTGGAAGACTGAAGGAGCATTAGAAAGTCCGAAAGGCATTACCAAATACTCAAAATGGCCCTCAGGCGTATTAAATGCGGTTTTCCACTCATCACGTTGCTTTATTCGTATAAGATTATACGCACCCCGAAGATCAATCTTAGTGAACCATTTAGCCCCCTTAATGCGAGCAAACAAATCACTCAACAAAGGCAAAGGATACTGATATTTTACGGTAATCTTATTCAAAAGACGATAATCTATACAAGGCCTCAAGGACCCATCTTTTTTGGCCACGAAAAAAAAACCTGCTCCCAAAGGGGACGAAGATGGACGGATATGTCCCTTTTCCAAGGACTCCTTAACATAATCCCGCATAGCAGTATGCTCTGGCACTGACAGATTGAACAAACGACCTTTAGGAAATTTACTACCAGGAATTAAATCTATAGCACAATCGCAATCCCTGTGAGGAGGAAGCGAACTGAGCTTAGGCTCCTCAAAAACATCCCGATAATCAGACAAAAATACAGGAACCTCAGAAGGAGTAGATGAAGCGATAGAAATCGGAGGTGCATCATCATGAACCCCCTGACATCCCCAGCTTAACACAGACATTGTTTTCCAGTCAAGGACTGGATTATGAGTTTGTAACCATGGCAGACCAAGTACTAGAACATCATGTAAATTATACAATACCAGGAAGCGAATCACCTCCTGATGAACGGGAGTCATACGCATGGTCACTTGTGTCCAGTACTGAGGTTTATTCATAGCCAAAGGTGTAGAGTCAATTCCCTTCAAAGGAATAGGGACTTCCAGAGGCTCAAGACTAAACCCACATCGCTTGGCAAATGACCAATCCATAAGACTCAGGGCAGCGCCTGAATCTACATAGGCATCGACGGAAATGGATGATAATGAGCAAATCAGAGTCACAGACAGAATGAATTTAGACTGTAACGTACTAATGGCAACAGACTTATCAACCTTTTTTGTGCATTTAGAGCATGCTGATATAACATGAGCTGAATCACCACAATAAAAGCATAACCCATTTTTCCGCCTATAGTTTTGCCGTTCACTTCTAGACTGAACTCTATCACATTGCATTGTCTCAAGTGCCTGTTCAGAAGTCACCGCCAAATGGTGCACAGGTTTGCGCTCCCGTAAACGCCGATCAATCTGAATAGCCATAGTCATAGACTCATTCAGACCCGTAGGCGCAGGGAACCCCACCATAACATCTTTAATGGCCTCAGAAAGGCCATCTCTGAACTTTGCAGCCAGGGCGCACTCATTCCACTGAGTAAGCAGTGACCATTTCCGAAATTTTTGACAATATATTTCTGCTTCATCTTGCCCCTGAGAGAGAGCTAATAAAGCTTTTTCAGCCTGAATCTCCTGGTTAGGTTCCTCATAGAGCAAACCCAATGCCAGAAAAAACGCATCCACATTAAGCAACGCAGGATCCCCTGGTGCCAATGCAAATGCCCAATTTTGAGGGTCACCCCGCAGGAAAGATATAATAATCTTAACCTGCTGAGCAGGGTCTCCAGAAGAGCGAGATTTCAAAGAAAGGAACAGCTTGCAATTGTTCCTAAAATTCAGAAAACTAGATCTATCTCCAGCAAAGAACTCTGGAATAGGAATTCTAGGTTCAGACATAGGAGCATGTACAACAAAATCTTGTATATTTTGAACCTTAGCAGCAAGATTATTCAAGCTGGAAGCTAAACTCTGGACGTCCATGATAAACAGCTAAGGTCAGAGCCATTCAAGGATTAAGAGGAGGAAAAAAAAAAAATCAGCCAGGCTGCAATTAAGGCTAGGCAGCAACCTCAGAGGAGAGAAAAAAAAAAAAAAAAAACTTCCTCAGACTACTTTTCCTCCTACTTCAGCCCAAACATTTTTGGCCGGCTATACTGTCATGATTCCAATGGCAGGGAATCACAAAAGGACAAGCACCCACGAGCTCTAGGGAGATGGAACCTGAGCTGACCGCGACCCTAAACCTGAACACACAAATAACAATAGCCGGGGAACGTGCCTACGTTGATCCTAGACGTCTCGCACCAGCCGAAGATCTAACTTCCCCTATTAGAAGAAACACAGACCTCTCTTGCCTCCAGAGAAATACCCCACAGAAATAGCAGCCCCCCACATATAATGACGGTGAAATGAGAGGAAGGCACATACACAGTATGAAAACAGATTTAGCAAAATGAGGCCCGCTAAAACTAGATAGCAGAGGATACAAAAGTAAACTGCGCGGTCAGCAAAAAACCCTTCAAAAAACCATCCTGTAATTACTTGAACTCATGTTCCAACTCATGGAACATGAGGAGCAATTACAGCCCACTAGAGCAACCAGCAGCAAAGAAACAATTACATGCAAGCTGGACAAGACAAAAATAAAGCAAAACGAGAAACAAGAAAATCAAAAACTTAGCTTGTCCTGAAGATTACTGAAGCCAGAAGCTGAGGTAACAAAACACTCTGATAACCTTGATAGCCGGCGGGGAAATGACAAGAAAGCCCGGTTAAATAGGAAACTCCCAAATCCTAATAGAACAGGTGGACACCAGAGACAGCAGAACACAAATCACCCAGTACCATCAGTAACCACCAGAGGGAGCCCAAAAACAGAACTCACAACAGTGTCCCCTACGGTAATTTTGCTTTTTTATTCTGTGAATTTTAAATAATATTAATAAACATTTGGTTTTTACTATGGGATCTCTTCGTACTTCTCACAAGAAATTGTGTGGGATTAGTTGTATATACCCCCATGGTTTTTGGCAAACTTCAGCCTGGCTCTCCTTTGCTTCTCATTGATGAAAGGCTTTTTTATAGCTTTACATGACTTGAGCCCTGCCTCTAGGAGCCTATTACAAACTGTTCTTGCCGTGCACTTCACCTCAGCTGCCATTTGCCATTCCTTTGTAGGTCACTTGATGTCATCCTGCGGTTGCTGAGTAACATTTGAATAAGATGACGGTCATCCCGGTCAGTGGAGAGTCGTTTTCACTCTCTGCCAGTTTGTAGCTTCGTTGTCCCCAATGTCTGCTGCTTGACCTTGTTGTAATGGACTGCCATCTTATAAATTTTAAGGATGGAGGCAACATGACGCTCACTGTGTCCTTCTACTAATAAAGTCAGAATTGAGCCCTTCTTTTCCTCACTCAAGACTTTTCTTTTCAACTGCTTTGGCATGGTTAAAAGTTATTTTTCATTCCTATTACTTTAGGGATATTACTAGCCCTTTTTTTGCCATCCAGCTTGTCCTATTGCAAGAGGATTGTGAACACCACAGCAGAGTTTCTTTCCTTCATGAAATAAGATTTGGTTCAGGTGATCACCTAATCAGAAGCACATTAAGTAGAATGAGATGTACTCTGGTTGGAATTCAACTGACACTGGAATGGAATGGCTGTCAGACGTGTAGAGAAGCTGATTTTTATAAAACTCTGCAGTGGTCTCTTAATTTTTGTCAGAGCTGTATATATATTTATATACACAAATACTCTGTGTAAATATTACTTTTTGCCATAATACAAATTCTAACAGTCTATTCAGTAGGACTATCAGCTGTTTATCCACCAGACTTCTGCTCAACACAACAGATGGTCCCAAACTCATTTATAAGGCAAGAAATCCCACTTATTAAACCTGACAGGGCACACCTGTGAAGTGAAAACAATTTCCGGTGACTACCTCTTGAAGCTCATCAAGAGAATGCCAAGAGTGTGCAAAGCAGTCATTAAAGCAAAAGGTGGCTACTTTGAAGAACCTAGAATATAAGACATATTTTCAGTTGTTTCCCACTTTTTTGTCAAGTATATAATTCCGCATGTGTTAATTTATAGTTTTGATGCCTTCAGTGTGAATTTACAATTTTCATAGTCATGAAAATACAGAAAAATCTTTAAATGAGAAGGTGTGTCCAAACTTTTGGTCTGTGCTGTACACACACACTGTGTATATATTACTTTTTGTACCCTGACTAATAAGTATTTTCTTTAATTCATATATAGCTTTGGATTTAAATCGTGTGGATTTACATCCGAAAAGGAAGAAAATGGTATATTTTGATGAGACTGCCGCTTTTATATGTATGTATATTATCTTTTCACCTTTTATCATTGGGGCCTGTCTGCATTTAGCAGTGAATTGCTTAGAATCTATGCATGTATATATATATATATATGTATATATATATATGTATCACAGAGGTTTATGTCCTCTGTGATGTAAAACCTGGAATAATAGTCTGGTACACATATAACATTTGGAAGGTTTGTTTATCCGTGCTGCCAGATATTGTAAATTTTGTTGGAAAAATGAAAAATTGCTGGTCAACTTTTAACTCTTATAGCTTCCTAAGAAAAGAAAATTTTGCTTCCAAAGTTGTGCTGATGTACAGTTTACCTGTTAGAAATTTTACTTATTAACTATTGTGTGACATATCGCTTTGATTTAAGGCATGAAAATTCAAAGTTTGAAAATTGCAAAATTTTCAAAATTTTTGTCAAATTTCCATTTTTTTCAGAAATATACGCAAATCATACCAAATAAATTTTAACACTATCATGAAGTACAATATGCTACCCAAAACCAGTCTCAGAAAAGCTGGGATCCGTTGAAGCGTTCCAGAGTTGTTACCTTTTAAAATGACAGTGGTCAGAATAGTAAAAATTGGCCTGGTCAGTAACGTGCAAACCACCTTCAGGGGTAAAGGGGTTAATACACTTTAGAGGCCGGACCACATCTTTGAGGCTACTATGTCTTTGCCAATTATTGCTCCTATACAAAGTGAGGAATATCTTGGGCTGTTTTCATTAATTTGGAGGAGGGTATCGCAAATCAAGCGATTGCACTGACTACTCACATAATTGTGAAAAATAACTTTAATCTTTATATCTCTCTCAAATCTGAACTATTGCCCACTCTTAGAATAATCTTCAAACGAAGATTTTGTCTCTTCAGATGCTTTGTTTAAAAGATCCCAAAGACTCTTATCTTTAAATTCCAAGCAGTATTCATCAAAGTGTTTTATGCCAGAAAACTGGCTTAAAATTCCTTGAAAAGTGTCAAAATCTTTTTTGCAAAGGGGTGTTGAGGAAAAAAAATTGTTGCTGACTTTGGCTAAAGCCGAGGAGGAGCTGAAATAGGACACTGCTATGCTATAAAATATGTGTAATTACTTATGCTAGAAAGTTGCTCCAATCTATAAGATGTGCTAAATTTATTAAGTGGTGTGTGGCTCTTAATAAATTTGCCACATCTTATTGAAGAAAGCCACTGATTAAGATTGTCGTACGAAATGCCAGTCATAATTAATCTGGGCCCGATATTTGTGCAAAAGAGATGTTTTTTTTTCTAATAATTTATGTGAGATGAGAACCCCTCATGTTATGGTTTATTCTAAAGTTAGAATATATAATGGTGTGTACTCTGTCGAAAAAGGCGAAGAGCAGGTGTAATGGACTATGAAAGTCCTAAACAGTATAAGAATTTTGGATACACGGCACACTCTATAGATAATTATATGCAATATATGATTTTTATTCACATAACATCATTAAGGGAGCAGAAATGGTGTAGTATGTACAGTAAGCGACCAAACTTTGACGTTTCGACTCTCCCGAGCCTTACTCATAGAGTCACTGTAAAAATGGTATACTATGTATATTTGCATACTGTAGATCCCATATGGGATATGGGGGTTGCTGCTGATAAGTAGTAACAGAGGTTATAGATAGATTTGGACAGTGCTCCCGCAGCACGCCACCAGCAGCTAGGCGCGGGAACACTGCTGAGACACATCATCTATCAGGTCCGCAACCTGACTGGACACTGTCCAAATCTATCTATAACCTCTGTTACTACTTATTCAGCCCTGGCATTTGAAATCACACAGGCCCACGTTGTTCCCGTCCCCAAGCACCAGATGGGAATATATCTACTATATAATTGTCTAAGGGTCACTTCCGTCTGTCTGTCCTTCTGTCTGTCACGGGTATTCATTCGCTGATTGGTCTCGGCAGCTGCCTGTCATGGCTGCCGCGACCAATTAGCGACGGGCACAGTCCGGAAGAAAATGGCCGCTCCTTACACCCCGCAGTCAGTGCCTGTCGCCCGCATACTCCCCTCCGGTCACCGCTAACACAGGGTTAATGCCGGCGGTAACGGACCACGTTATGCCTCAGGTAACGCACTCCGTTACCGCCGCTATTAACCCTGTGTGTCCCCAACTTTTTACTATTGATGCTGCGTATGTATGTAGTAAAACGATCTAATGTTAAAAATAATAATAATAATAATAAAAAAAATCTTATTCTCACCTTCTGCCGTCGCATCCTCTACTCGGCACTGCAAGCGGCAGGTTCCGCTTCCAAAGATGCTATGGGAGAAGGACCTTCCATGACGTCACGGTCATGTGACCGTGACGTCATGGAAGGTCCTGCGCTCATACCAATCCTTGGACCGGACACCGCTCACAAGCCCCGGAACTACAACGGGCTCTTCGGATGGTGAGTATGTTTCTTTTTTATTTTTTAACCTGTTACATACGTGACTGGGCAATATACTACCTGGCTGGGCAATATACTACGTGTCTGTGCTGTATACTACGTGACTGGGCAATATACTATGTGGCTGGGCAATATACTACGTGACTGGGCAATATACTACGTGACTGGGCAATATACTACAAGGCTGGGCAATATACTATGTGGCTCTGTGCTGTATACTACGTCACTGTGCAATATACTGCGTGGCTGGGCAATATACTACGTGACTGGGCAATATACTACGTGACTGGGCAATATACTACAAGGCTGGGCAATATACTACGTGGCTCTGTGCTGTATATTACGTGGCTGTGCAATATACTATGTGACTGGGCAATATACTACGTGACTGGGCAATATACTATGTGGCTCTGTGCTGTATACTACGTCACTGTGCAATATACTGCGTGGCTGGGCAATATACTACGTGACTGGGCAATATACTACAAGGCTGGGCAATATACTACGTGGCTCTGTGCTGTATATTACGTGGCTGTGTAATATACTATGTGACTGGGCAATATACTACGTGACTGGGCAATATAATACGTGACTGGGCAATATACTACATGGCTGGGCAATATTCTATGTGGCTGGGCAATATTCTACGTAGCTGGGCAATATACTACGTGTCTGGGCAATATACTACGTGTCTGGGCAATATACTACGTGTCTGGGCAATATTCTACGTGGCTGGGAAATATTCTACGTGGCTGGGAAATATTCTACGTGGCTGGGCAATATACTCCGTGGCTGAGCAATATACTACGTGGCTGGGCAATATACTATGTGGCTGGGCAATATACTACGTGGCTGGCCAATATACTACGTGGCTGGGCAATATTCTACGTGGCTGGCCAATATACTACGTGGCTGGCCAATATACTATGTGGCTGGGCAATATACTACGTGGCTGGCCAATATACTACGTGGCTGGGCAATATACTATGTGACTGGGCAATATAGTATGTGGCTGGGCAATATACTATGTGACTGGGCAATATATTACGAGGACATACATATTCTAGAATACCTGATGCGTTAGAATCGGGCCACCATCTAGTTATTAATATTACCCTTCATGGAGGAAAGCAAGATTTACTACAAGACCAATATTTCTAATGATACCCTTGGCCTGCTGGGGTAAATGACAGAACAGAGACTTTGTGCTCTGTCAAAACTCTTAACAGTATGGGTGTCTTGAGAGCACAGATTCTGCTAACAACATAGCAGACAAGGCAGCCCATGACCAGACAGGCCCTTCTGGCATTTTCCAGAATTGATAGATGGCCCGTCCGGCCCTGGCCCCTGATGTCCCTAAACAGTAGAAACCCCCCACTAGTGACACCATTTTGGAAAGTAGACCCCCTAAGGAACTTATCTAGATGTGTGGTGAGCACTTTGACCCACCAAGTGCTTCACAGAAGTTTATAATGTAGAGTCGTAAGAATAAAAAATCATATTTTTTCACAAAAATAATATTTTTGCCCCCAATTTTTTTATTTTCCCAAGGGTAACAGAAGAAATTGAACCCCAAAAGTTGTTGTGCAATTTGTTCTGAGTACACTGATACCCCGTATGTGGGGGTAAACCACTGTTTGGGCGCATGGCAGAGCTCGGAAGGCAAGGAGCGCCGTTTGACTTTTCAATGCAAAATTGACTGGAATTGAGATAGGAAGCCATGTCGCGTTTGGAGAGCCCCTGATGTGCCTAAACAGTGGAAACCCCCCACAAGTGACACCATTTTGGAAAGTAGACCCCTTAAAGAACTTATGTAGATTTGTTGTGAGGACTTTGAACCCCCAAGTATTTCACTACAGTTTACAACGCAGAGCCGTGAAAATATTTTCCCAAGGGTAACAGCTGAAATTAGACCCAAAAAATTGTCCAATCTGTGCTCAGTATGCTGATACCCCATATGTGTGGGGGAACCACCTTTTGGGCTCATGGCAGAGCTTGGAAGGGAAGGAGCGCCATTTGGAATGCAGACTTAGATGGATTGGTCTGCGGGCATCACATTGTATTTGCAGAGCCCCTGATGTACCTAAACAGTAGAAACTCCCGACAAGTGACCCCATATTGGAAACTAGACCACCCAAGGAACTTATCTAGATGTGTTGTGAGAACTTTGAACCCCCAAGTATTTCACTACAGTTTATAACGCAGAGCCGTGAAAATAAAAAACCTTTTTTTCCCACAAAAATGATTTTTAGCCCCCAAATTTTTATTTTCCCAAGAGTAACAAGAGAAATTGGACCCCAAAAGTTGTTGTCCAATTTGTCCTGAGTACGCTGATACCCCATATGTTGGGGTAAACCCCTGTTTGGACACACGGGAGAGCTCGGAAGGGAAGGAGCACTGTTTTACTTTTTCAACGCAGAATTGGCTGGCATTGAGATCAGACTCCATGTCACGTTTGGAGAGCCCCTGATGTGCCTAAACAGTAGAAACGTCCCAATTCTAACTCCAACCCTAACCCCAACACACCCCTAATCCCAACCCTAACCATAACCCTAACCATACCCCTAACCCGAACACGCCCCTAACCCTAATCCCAACCCTAACCACACCCCTAACTCCAAAACAACCATCATCCCAACCCTAAACCCAACCGTAAATGTAATCCAAACACTAACTTTAGCCCCAACCCTAATCCTAACTTTAGCCCTAACCCTAATGGGAAAATAGAAATAAATACATTTTTTCCATTTTATTATTTTTCCCTAACTAAGGCCGTGATAAAGGGGGGTTTGATTTACTATTTATAGCGGGTTTTTATGTTTGGCAGCTGTCACACACTAAAAGACGCTTTTTATTTCACAAAAATAGTTTTTGCGTTACCACATTTTGAGAGCTATAATTTTTCCATATTTGGGTCCACAGAGTCATGTGAGGTCTTGTTTTTTTGTGGGACGAGTTGACGTTTTTATTGGTACCATTTTTGGGCACATGACATTTTTTGGTCGCTTTTTATTCCGATTTCTGTTAGGCAGAATGAGCAAAAAACAGCAATTTATGAATTTCTTTTGGGGGAGGCGTTTATACCGTTCCGCATTTGGTAAAATTGATAAAGCAGTTTTATTCTTCGGGTCAGTACGATTACAGTGATACCTTATTTATATCTTTTTTTATGTTTTGACGCTTTTATACAATATTATACTATTTTGTAGAAAAAATTATTTTTGCATCGCTTTATTCTGAGGGCTATAATTTTTTCTCGGATGACGCTGTATGGCGGCTCATTTTTTAAGGGACAAGATGACGTTTTCAGTGGTACCATGTTTATTGATATACGTCTCTTTGATCGCGTGTTATTCCACTTTTTGTTCGGCAGCATGATGAGAAAGCATTGTTTTTTGCCTCTTTTTATATTTTTTACTGTGTTCACTGAAGGGGTTAACTAGTGGGACAGTTTTATAGGTCAGATCAGGTCGTTACGGACGCGGCCAAACTAAATATGTGTATTTTTTTTTTTTTATTGACACAAAGAAATGTATTTATTGGAACATTTTTTTTTCTTTATCTAGGAATTTTTTTTATTTTTTTTTACACGTTAAAGGGAACTTGTAACATAGCAACATAGTAACATAGTTAGTAAGGCCGAAAAAAGACATTTGTCCATCCAGTTCAGCCTATATTCCATCATAATAAATCCCCAGATCTACGTCCTTCTACAGAACCTAATAATTGTATGATACAATATTGTTCTGCTCCAGGAAGACATCCAGGCCTCTCTTGAACCCCTCGACTGAGTTCGCCATCACCACCTCCTCAGGCAAGCAATTCCAGATTCTCACTGCCCTAACAGTAAAGAATCCTCTTCTATGTTGGTGGAAAAACCTTCTCTCCTCCAGACGCAAAGAATGCCCCCTTGTGCCCGTCACCTTCCTTGGTATAAACAGATCCTCAGCGAGATATTTGTATTGTCCCCTTATATACTTTTACATGGTTATTAGATCGCCCCTCAGTCGTCTTTTTTCTAGACTAAATAATCCTAATTTCGCTAATCTATCTGGGTATTGTAGTTCTCCCATCCCCTTTATTAATTTTGTTGCCCTCCTTTGTACTCTCTCTAGTTCCATTATATCCTTCCTGAGCACCGGTGCCCAAAACTGGACACAGTACTCCATGTGCGGTCTAACTAGGGATTTGTACAGAGGCAGTATAATGCTCTCATCATGTGTATCCAGACCTCTTTTAATGCACCCCATGATCCTGTTTGCCTTGGCAGCTGCTGCCTGGCACTGGCTGCTCCAGGTAAGTTTATCATTAACTAGGATCCCCAAGTCCTTCTCCCTGTCAGATTTACCCAGTGGTTTCCCATTCAGTGTGTAATGGTGATATTGATTCCTTCTTCCCATGTGTATAACCTTACATTTATCATTGTTAAACCTCATCTGCCACCTTTCAGCCCAAGTTTCCAACTTATCCAGATCCATCTGTAGCAGAATACTATCTTCTCTTGTATTAACTGCTTTACATAGTTTTGTATCATCTGCAAATATCGATATTTTACTGTGTAAACCTTCTACCAGATCATTAATGAATATGTTGAAGAGAACAGGTCCCAATACTGACCCCTGCGGTACCCCACTGGTCACAGCGACCCAGTTAGAGACTATACCATTTATAACCACCCAAAATCACCCCCAAAATCGAAGGTGAGCTAAGCCCACCGGCATCAGGGGCTTATCTACAGCATTCTGTAACGCTGTAGATAAGCCCCCAATATATCCTGAAAGATGAGAAAAAGAGGTTAGATTATACTCACCCAGGGGCGGTCCTGATTCTGTTCTGGTCCGATGGGCGTCGTGGTCCGGTCTGGGGGCTCCCATCTTCTTACGATGATGTCCTCTTCTTGTCTTCAGGCTGCGGCTCCGGCGCAGGCGTAGTTTGTCTGCTCTGTTGAGGGCAGAGCAAAGTAATGCAGTGTGCAGGCGCCGGGCCTCTCTGACCTTTCCTGGCACCTGCGCACTGCAGTACTTTGCTCTGCCCCCAACAGGTCAGACAAACTATGCCTGTGCCGGAGCCGCAGCCTGAAGACAAGAAGAGGACGTCATCGTAAGAAGACCCTCCAAATTCAGGTGACAGTGTCCCTTTAAGAAGCCCTCCTACTCTGCACTTATGGCCTGTATTAGTTGCACCTGTTTGAACTCATTATCTGTATAAAAGACACCTGTCTACACAATCACACTCCAACATCTCTACTAAGTCCAAGATCAAAGATCTGTTTAAGGACACCAGGTACAAAATTGTAGACCTGCACAAGGCTGAGATAGGCTGCAGGACAATAGGCAAGAAGCTTCTTGAGAAGGCAACAACTGTTGGCACATTTATTAGAAAATGGAAGAAACACAAGATGACTGCCAATCTTCCTTGGTCTGGGGCTCCATGCAGAATCTCACCTCATGGGTTAAGGATGATTCTGATAATGGTCAGGAATCAGCCCAGAACAACACGGGAGGACATTGTCAATGACCTGAAGAGAGCTGGAACCCCAATCTCAAACATTAACGATCGCGTTGTCCTGATGGTCTCCATGGAGACCTCCAGCCGCAAGATGGCCTCGGAGTCCTCTAGGGAAGGTGACTTTGCAGTGCCAGCAGAGAGCAGGACCTGAGATACCTCTTTCACTGCCTGTCAGATGCTGCTCTAATGCTCTGCATCAAGGATCTTACACTATACAGTGATGTCCCAGGACTCATGCAGCTGCGGCTCAGAACAGCTGATTATCAGGAGCACTCCAGTTAGCTGGGTTCCCTATGCAGCTTTTTCAGTAAGCACTATAGCTTGCTGAATAAGGAGGGAGCCGAAGATATTGGTTCATCTCTAGTTATAATTTCCAAAATTTGGGGGATTCTGTGCTTCTAGCAATCATGAGCTCTTTATATGGAATCAGCAAACTATTCTAGGAATATCTATATCTAGGATAAATTTTGGTGCCATTTTACTGTTTTCCCAGTATGAAAATGTTAAGATTGGAGCTCACACACAATCTTGGTGGTAAAATTGTAAATTATTTTTATCTGCACTGCCCAAAGGTGTAAAAGTCTGTGACACACCTGTGGTGTCAATATGATCACTGCACCCCTAGATTAATTCATTGAGAGGTTTAATTTGTAAAATGGAGTCACTTATGGGGGGGTTCTGCTATGTTGGCACCTCATGGGCTCTGTCAATGTAACATGGCACCCTCAAACAAAGGCTGCAAAATCTGCACTGTAATATGGCGTTTCTTCCCTTCTGAGTTTTGCACTGTGCCACAAAAGTAGTTTTCAATAACACATGGGGTATCGGTGAATTCAGGAGAAATTGCACAACAAATTTTGGGGTCCATTTTCTCTTGTTACCATTTTGAAAATACAAAATTTGGAGCTAAAAATATTTTTGTGGGAAAAATTAGATTTTTTTTATTTTCACAGCTTAACGTTATAAACTTCTGTGAAGCACCTGGGGGTTTAAGGTGTTCAAAACACATCTAGATAAGTTCCCAATGGTAATACATACAAATATCCTCACAATATTAATAAGACCCCTCCATTAATACATAATGGGCATATATAGAGAAACAATGAAGAGACTGGGTCAAGAGTAAATATAATTATAAAATCAATCTATTTATTTATAACAACAAGATAAAAACAGCATTACATAACACACAACATATAATAATAAGGTGAGAAACAATCACATAAACGGAGTCGTCACACAGCCAGAGACTGAGCTAGCCTCCCCCTAATACACTCCCTGCCGGCCAAGACGTAACAAGCCTAGCTGCACATATGCTGCATTCTATCAGTAAACATCAGAGGTAAGGTAACATAAGTAGTTACATTCAGTAGTCTAAATCTCGCTGGGTGTGAGCGCTCTTATTTAATCTGACACGTGCCGAATATAATAACAAGAGCTACATATGCATCAAGATAAAGACAGTTATAATACCTGCAGTCATGTTGATCAGCCGCACCAGAGAGGAGAGGGGGGGTTATGGCTCAGACTGGAGCGCACCTCGACGCGCGTTTCGCCGGACCACCGGCTTCGTCAGGAGGTGGAGTCTAAGTGCTGCCCCGGTCTATTTATGGTGGTCATGCCCGCCTAAATTGCCGGCATGTGTGGGGAATTGCGCAACGCCGCCATGTTGCAACGCCACTGAGAGCGACAAGTTCCCAATGGTGTCTATTTTCCAAAATGGTGTCACTTGTGGGAGATTTCCACTGTTTAGGCACATCAGGGGCTCTCCAAAGGCGACATGGTATCCGTTAATTATTCCAGCAAATGTTACCTTCAAAAAGTCAAATGGCACTCCTTCCCTTCCAAGCTCTACCGTGCACCAAAACAGTTATTTTCCTCCACATATTGGGTTTCTGCGCACTCAGTAGAAATTGCACAGCAAATGTCTCCTGTTACCCTTATGAAAATATATACACCAATATATAACAAAATATATAGAAGGGTGCAGGTCCTCTCTCTACTTCCTCAACTTATAACCAGCAAGAAAATGTTAAAAAATATAAAAATATAGTGCACAAAAAAAATCAAAATATGGTGGACAAAAACCACCTTGGAAAATTACATTTTACAACAGATTATTCCAAGAGGACTACGAGTACACTTATTCCCTACATTTGACATGGATGATGAGACCCTCAAGGAAAGATGGGTAAAAGCAGCAAATACATGCTCTTTTGAATTTATGAGTATCATCATTGAAAACAATACCAACACATTGAAAACTATAGAGATGGAAATTGAGTCCCTGCAGAGAACACTCCAGCAGGACCTCAATGTAGATTCTTTCCAGGAGATGATGGGCAAGTTGGACAAGGAAATTGAAAAATGGGAAGGTGTCATATCCCAAAATAAACAGAAGAAATATGTGAGAGACTTAGCAGATTTTGAAAATAAAAAAATATTCAAGTGGCAAACTAATAAGACATCTGCACGAATGAATGTGTCGAGGAGTTCATCCATCGCCTCAGGCTCGTCCATGAGTGAGGGTGGAGATACCACCTATAGTGGACACAATGGACCCAGAACCCGCCAATACACCAAAAAGGGACCCGCCCAAGGAAACTACAACCGTAAGGGAGACTCTGTAAAGGTAATAAATTTATCTACACATGTGCTAACAAAAGCACAGGAAGGAGTATTACAGAAGGGTTTGAACTTTTCCCCATCTTCTCGTTTAGACCCGTTTACAACAATAAAAGACCTCCACCTATTTGCCAGAAAACTCATACTGAAAAAACTACATTACAGAGAAAATTCTGGGGGGACAGAGGAGGACGATGGGGAACAGGAAGCATTGGAGGCGCTTATATCTCTCCTTGAGGAGAATAACACCGATATCAGTAAGTTTCCAATGAATTTAATTAATAAGTCAAACAAATTCCCACCGCTCACATTGGTCCCAGCTATAGACACCTTCACCAAAATAGTCACCAGTGAAGTTGAGGATATTAATACAAGATCTGGTAGATTTGGTGTTGACAATCTTACTGTGGAGGAGAGGGTAGCATTGGGGGAACTAAGGAGTTGGGATGACGTTGTCTTCAAAATGGCGGATAAAGGGGGCAATGTCGTCATATGGCCCAACCATATGTACGAAGCCCAAGCAGAAAAATTGTTATCAAATACTAATGAATACAAACTACTTACTCACAATCCTACTTTGAAGTTTAAAGAGGAATTGGTTGGTATCCTCACAGATGCTTTTGAGGGCAACGTCATCCCAAAGAAACTCCTGGACGTATATACCAAATTGCACCCAAGATTGGCGACACTATTGTTGTGAATTCTGTGGCAGAGCTCCCTCCTGTGGTCACAAGTGGTACTTTGGCTGATTCCCTCTGTGAGCTTCCGTTGGTGGAGGAAGGTGGTACTGCGGCTTCTGAGTTTCCTTCCTCAGGTGAGTGGTGAAGTCGTTAGGTGCTGCTCTATTTAACTCCACCTAGTGCTTTGATCCTGGCCTCCAGTCAATGTTCTAGTATTTGACCTGTTTCCTCCTGGATCGTTCCTTTGGCCTGCTGCTCTGCATAGCTAAGTTCTGCTTTGCTATTTTGTTTGCTGTTTTTTTTCTGTCCAGCTTGTCTATTTGTTTTTTCCTACTTGCTGGAAGCTCTGGGACGCAGAGGGTGTACCTCCGTGCCGTTAGTTCGGTACGGAGGGTCTTTTTGCCCCCTTTGCGTGGTTTTTGTAGGGTTTTGTGTTGACCGCAAAGTTGCCTTTCCTATCCTCGCTCTGTTCAGAAAGTCGGGCCTCACTTTGCTAAATCTATTTCATCTTTACGTTTGTCTTTTCATCTTAACTCACAGTCATTATATGTGGGGGCTGCCTTTTCCTTTGGGGTATTTCTCTGAGGCAAGGTAGGCTTATTTTCTATCTTCAGGCTAGCTAGTTTCTCAGGCTGTGCCGAGTTGCATAGGGAGCGTTAGGCGCAATCCACGGCTGCCTCTAGTGTGGTTGGAGAGGATTAGGGATTGCGGTCAGCAGAGTTCCCACGTCTCAGAGCTCATTCTATGTTTTTGGGTTATTGTCAGGTCACTGTATGTGCTCTGACCTCTATGTCCATTGTGGTACTGAATTACCTTATCATAACAGTACTGGAGGCCCAAAGTACTAATGATTCTCAATAGAGGGAAAAAAGAAGTTCTGAGACCATTTTTTTTTCTCTGCACTGTGTTTTGCCTTTTTTTTCCCCTAGACATTTGGGTGGTTCAGGACACAGGTGTAGCGATGGACATTAAAGGTCTGTCTTCATGTGTGGATCAGCTCACGGCAAGAGTACAAAATATTCAAGACTTTGTGGTTCAGAATTCTATGTTAGAACCGAGAATTCCTATTCCTGATTTGTTTTTTGGAGATAGAACTAAATTTCTGAGTTTCAAAAATAATTGTAAACTATTTCTGGCTTTGAAACCTCGCTCCCCTGGTGACCCAGTTCAACAAGTTAGGATCATTATTTCTTTTTTACGTGGCGACCCTCAGGACTGGGCATTTTCTCTTGCGTCAGGAGATCCTGCATTAAGTAATATCGATGCGTTTTTCCTGGCGCTCGGATTGCTGTACGATGAACCTAATTCAGTGGATCAGGCAGAGAAAAATTTGCTGGCTCTGTGTCAGGGTCAGGATGAGATAGAGGTATATTGTCAGAAATTTAGAAAGTGGTCAGTACTCACTCAATGGAATGAAGGTGCGCTCGCAGCTATTTTCAGAAAGGGTCTCTCTGAAGCCCTTAAGGATGTCATGGTGGGATTTCCTATGCCTGCTGGTCTGAATGAGTCTATGTCTTTGGCCATTCAGATCGGTCGACGCTTGCGTGAGCGTAAATCTGTGCACCATTTGGCGGTATAACCTGAGCTTAAACCTGAGCCTATGCAGTGCGATAGGACTTTGACCAGAGTTGAACGGCAAGAACACAGACGTCTGAATGGGCTGTGTTTCTACTGTGGTGATTCCACTCATGCTATCTCTGATTGTCCTAAGCGCACTAAGCGGTTCGCTAGGTCTGCCACCATTGGTACGGTACAGTCAAAATTTCTTCTGTCCGTTACCTTGATCTGCTCTTTGTCATCGTATTCTGTCATGGCATTTGTGGATTCAGGCGCTGCCCTGAATTTGATGGACTTGGAGTATGCTAGGCGTTGTGGGTTTTTCTTGGAGCCCTTGCAGTGTCCTATTCCATTGAGAGGAATAGATGCTACGCCTGTGGCCAAGAATAAGCCTCAGTACTGGACCCAGCTGACCATGTGCATGGCTCCTGCACATCAGGAGGTTATTCGCTTTCTGGTGTTGCATAATCTGCATGATGTGGTCGTGTTGGGGTTGCCATGGCTACAAGTCCATAATCCAGTATTAGATTGGAAATCCATGTCTGTGTCCAGCTGGGGTTGTCAGGGGGTACATGGTGATGTCCCATTTCTGACTATTTCGTCATCCACCCCTTCTGAGGTTCCAGAGTTCTTGTCTGATTACCGGGATGTATTTGATGAGCCCAAGTCCGATACCCTACCTCCGCATAGGGATTGTGATTGTGCTATCGATTTGATTCCTGGTAGTAAATTCCCAAAAGGTCGACTGTTTAATTTATCTGTGCCTGAGCACGCCGCTATGCGGAGTTATGTGAAGGAGTCCTTGGAGAAGGGGCATATTCGCCCGTCATCGTCGCCATTAGGAGCAGGGTTCTTTTTTGTAGCCAAGAAGGATGGTTCGCTGAGACCTTGTATAGATTACCGCCTTCTAAATAAGATCACGGTTAAATTTCAGTACCCCTTGCCATTGTTATCTGATTTGTTTGCTCGGATTAAGGGGGCTAGTTGGTTCACCAAGATAGATCTTCGTGGTGCGCATAATCTTGTGCGTATTAAGCGAGGCGATGAATGGAAAACTGCATTTAATACGCCCGAGGGCCATTTTGAGTATCTAGTAATGCCATTCGGACTTGCCAAAGCTCCATCAGTGTTTCAGTCCTTTATGCATGACATCTTCCGAGAGTACCTGGATAAATTCCTGATTGTGTACTTGGATGATATTTTGGTCTTCTCGGATGATTGGGAGTCTCATGTGAAGCAGGTCAGAACGGTGTTTCAGGTCCTGCGTGCAAATTCTTTGTTTGTGAAGGGATCAAAGTGTCTCTTTGGTGTTCAGAAGGTTTCATTTTTGGGGTTCATCTTTTCCCCTTCTACTATCGAGATGGACCCTGTTAAGGTCCAAGCCATCCATGATTGGACTCAGCCGACATCTCTGAAAAGTCTGCAAAAGTTCCTGGGCTTTGCTAATTTTTATCGTCGCTTCATCTGCAATTTTTCTAGTATTGCTAAACCATTGACCGATTTGACCAAGAAGGGTGCTGATGTGGTCAATTGGTCTTCTGCTGCTGTGGAAGCTTTTCAAGAGTTGAAGCGTCGTTTTTCTTCTGCCCCTGTGTTGTGTCAACCAGATGTTTCGCTTCCGTTCCAGGTCGAGGTTGATGCTTCTGAGATTGGAGCAGGGGCTGGTTTGTCGCAGAGAAGCTCTGATTGCTCGGTGATGAAACCATGCGCCTTCTTTTCCAGGAAGTTTTCGCCTGCTGAGCGAAATTATGATGTTGGCAATCGAGAGTTGCTGGCCATGAAGTGGGCATTCGAGGAGTGGCGTCATTGGCTTGAAGGAGCTAAGCATCGCGTGGTGGTATTGACTGATCATAAGAACTTGACTTATCTTGAGTCTGCCAAGCGGTTGAATCCTAGACAGGCTCGTTGGTCGCTGTTTTTTGCCCGTTTTGACTTTGTGATTTCGTACCTTCCGGGCTCTAAAAATGTGAAGGCGGATGCTCTGTCTAGGAGTTTTGTGCCCGACTCTCCGGGTTTATCTGAGCCGGCGGATATCCTCAAAGAGGGAGTAATTGTGTCTGCCATCTCCCCTGATTTGCGGCGGGTGCTGCAAAAATTTCAGGCTAATAAACCTGATCGTTGCCCAGCGGAGAAACTGTTTGTCCCTGATAGGTGGACGAATAACGTTATCTCTGAGGTTCATTGTTCGGTGTTGGCTGGTCATCCTGGAATCTTTGGTACCAGAGAGTAAGTGGCTAGATCCTTTTGGTGGCCATCTCTGTCGCGGGATGTGCGTTCTTTTGTGCAGTCCTGTGGGATTTGTGCTCGGGCTAAGCCCTGCTGTTCTCGTGCCAGTGGGTTGCTTTTGCCCTTGCCGGTCCCGAAGAGGCCTTGGACACATATCTCTATGGATTTTATTTCGGATCTCCCCGTCTCTCAAAAGATGTCAGTCATTTGGGTGATCTGTGATCGCTTCTCTAAGATGGTCCATTTGGTACCCTTGGCTAAATTACCTTCCTCCTCTGATTTGGTGCCATTGTTCTTCCAGCATGTGGTTCATTTGCATGGCATTCCAGAGAATATCGTTTCTGACAGAGGTTCCCAGTTTGTTTCGAGGTTTTGGCGAGCCTTTTGTGGTAGGATGGGCATTGACTTGTCTTTTTCCTCAGCTTTCCATCCTCAGACTAATGGCCAGACCGAACGAACCAATCAGACCTTGGAAACATATCTGAGATGCTTTGTTTCTGCTGATCAGGATGACTGGGTGTCCTTTTTGCCTTTGGCTGAGTTCGCCCTTAATAATCGGGCCAGCTCGGCTACCTTGGTTTCGCCGTTTTTCTGTAACTCTGGGTTCCATCCTCGTTTCTCTTCAGGGCAGGTTGAGTCTTCGGACTGTCCTGGTGTGGATACTGTGGTGGACAGGTTGCAGCAGATTTGGACTCATGTAGTGGACAATTTGACCTTGTCCCAGGAGAAGGCTCAACGTTTCGCTAATCGCAGACGCTGTGTGGGTCCCCGACTTCATGTTGGGGATTTGGTTTGGTTATCTTCTCGTCATATTCCTATGAAGGTTTCCTCTCCTAAGTTTAAACCTCGTTTCATTGGTCCGTATAGGATTTCTGAGGTTCTTAATCCTGTGTCTTTTCGTCTGACCCTTCCAGATTCTTTTTCCATACATAACGTATTCCATAGGTCATTGTTGCGGAGATACGTGGCACCTATGGTTTCATCTGTTGATCCTCCTGCCCCGGTTTTGGTGGAGGGGGAGTTGGAGTATATTGTGGAGAAGATTTTGGATTCTCGTGTTTCAAGACGGAAACTCCAGTATCTGGTTAAGTGGAAGGGTTATGCTCAGGAAGATAATTCCTGGGTCTTTGCCTCTGATGTCCATGCTCCCGATCTTGTTCGTGCCTTTCATATGGCTCATCCTGGTCGTCCTGGGGGCTCTGGTGAGGGTTCGGTGACCCCTCCTCAAGGGGGGGGTACTGTTGTGAATTCTGTGGCAGATTTCCCTCCTGTGGTCACAAGTGGTACTTCGGCTGATTCTCTCTGTGAGCTTTCGATGGTGGAGGAAGGTGGTACTGCGGCTTGTGAGTTTCCTTCCTCAGGTGATGTGGTGAAGTCGTTAGGTGCTGCTCTATTTAACTCCACCTAGTGCTTTGATCCTGGCCTCCAGTCAATGTTCTAGTATTTGACCTGTTTCCTCCTGGATCGTTCCTTTGGCCTGCTGCTCTGCATAGCTAAGTTCTGCTTTGCTATTTTGTTTGCTGTTTTTTTTCTGTCCAGCTTGTCTATTTGTTTTTTCCTACTTGCTGGAAGCTCTGGGACGCAGAGGGTGTACCTCCGTGCCGTTAGTTCGGTACGGAGGGTCTTTTTGCCCCCTTTGCGTGGTTTTTGTAGGGTTTTGTGTTGACCGCAAAGTTACCTTTCCTATCCTCGCTCTGTTCAGAAAGTCGGGCCTCACTTTGCTAAATCTATTTCATCTCTACGTTTGTCTTTTCATCTTAACTCACAGTCATTATATGTGGGGGCTGCCTTTTCCTTTGGGGTATTTCTCTGAGGCAAGGTAGGCTTATTTTCTATCTTCAGGCTAGCTAGTTTCTCAGGCTGTGCCGAGTTGTATAGGGAGCGTTAGGCGCAATCCACGGCTGCCTCTAGTGTGGTTGGAGAGGATTAGGGATTGCGGTCAGCAGAGTTCCCACGTCTCAGAGCTCGTTCTATGTTTTTGGGTTAATGTCAGGTCACTGTATGTGCTCTGACCTCTATGTCCATTGTGGTACTGAATTACCTTATCATAACACGCTATATCTGGTACCCAAGGTCCACAAAAACCCGGATGATCCTCCGGGGAGACCAATTGTGGCCACCAACGAAGGGTTATGTGAGATCATTTGTGATATTGTGGAGCACTATCTTAAACCACTGGTGGTGCAATTACCCTCCCATATCAAGGATACCACCGCAGCCTTGGGACACCTTGAGGGCATACAACTTACTGAGAATATGGTCCTAGTCACGGCCGATGTTGAGGCCCTATACTCAAGCATCAGGCACACAGATGGCCTCCAAGCAGCGGAGATATATCTAGCCCAGAGCAACATTGAGAAGGATACATCTAAGTTTATTTTGGAATTGTTAAAATTTATCCTCACACATAATGCTTTTATGTTTGCAGGGAGGGTCTACTTACAATTGCAGGGTACTGCGATGGGGGCCTCATGTGCCCCCTCGTACGCCAATTTGTTTATGGGCGCTTGGGAATGGTCCATCTTCCAAGAAAATGAGGTTGAGGGTGTGGAGCGAATCCATCATTGGATTCGCTTCATTGATGACATTCTGTTTATCTGGGAGGGTCCGGTGGAAGAACTTGAGGCTCTTATGAGTAGACTAAATCAAAATGACAGAAACATTAAACTAACATATAAATTTGGACGTCAAATTGAATTTCTGGATCTACTCATTACAGCATCACCAGAGGGGCACTTATCCACTACAGTATTCCGCAAGCCCACAGCAACCAACGCTTTGTTACATGCGTCATCATTACATCCCAAATCCACAACTAATAGCATACCGATTGGTCAATATTTACGGATCAAAAGAATTTGCTCAGAAAAAGAGCAATTTGAAGTGCAAGCCAAATCTTTAAGAAGCAGGTTCCAAGACAGAGGCTATAACCGGCGTGTTATTCAAAAAGGATACTGGAGGGCGAAAAACACTCTGAGACAGCAATTACTATATAAGAACCAATGTATATCAACAAATACAGCACAGGACAACCAGGTAAGATTTATTACCAATTACAGTACCGGATGGGAGGATTTACGTAAAATAATACAAAAACATTGGAAGATCCTATTTACGGACCCAATCCTCAAAAAAATCCTACCGGTACAACCGTCCCTAGTTGCCAAAAGAGCCCCCAGCCTACGAGACATGCTGGTACACAGTACATATGATCCGAAAAGAATAGCCAGGAATATCAAAACCACGAATAGGAAGGGTTTCTTCCCGTGTGGCGTCTGCAAGGGCTGTGCCAATATGAAAAAAAGTACCACCTTTAAAAATCATGATAACTCAAGAACATTTGATATCAGGACTCACATTACATGCTCGTCTAAGGGCATTATATACCATGCTGAATGCCCATGCGGTAAGGTCTGTATTGGGATGACCAGCCGCGAGCTCAAAATTAGAGTGCGTGAACATTGTCTAGATATAGACAAGGCAAAAACAGCTACTGATGATGCCACATTGAAGACCCTTCCCAAACACTTCAAACGATATCATCAAAGCAATTCTAGATTATTAGTGTTCACGGGGATAGACATGCTGGATTTGGGACCAAGAGGTGGGGATGTGGGCAAAAGATTGGCTAAAAAAGAATGCCAGTGGATATACCGATTGGGAACTCTGGTACCCCAGGGTCTAAATTAAGGTTTTGGTTTTGGTGCATTTTTATAAAAGAGAGGAAGTAGACAGGTAGGGGGGATTTATTTTTATTTTTATATCTCTGGGTGGTTTTTGCCACACCAGTAACATGTTTTTATTATATGTGTTTGTCGGTTTGTTACTCATTTTATCTTTATATGTTTTACTACAGCATCATATTCCTCTTTATGATTGCCGTCATCAACCTTGGGAGCATAGGGGTCTGATATTCTTAAGTGGAGTGTGATTATCCGGGAGACCACTGAGGAAGAATGGAATCAACACATTAGGATTCCTGAGATGAAGATAATGAGCTGAATTCTAGTCACCCTTGAGTCCAGAGGGAGAACTATTATAATAATATAGTATCATAATACTATTGTATTGTTAAAACTGTACCATGATAGTTTGTTAGTTGGGATAAGGTTTGTCTCTTACACAAATTTATCTGTATGTTTGTATTTATAAGTGCGATTTTTTCTAATTTATTAATGCTGCATATCACATTTTTTGTATTGTAGTTATGGTCCATTATAGAAATTGGGCACTTTATATGGACACAAAGGGTTGGAAGGACACCTTTATAGTATTTTAAGAAATCATTACATGTGCATGCCCTAGTTCAAACAGACCCGATTACATGTATACTTTAAGACTCATATCAGGTCCTTATTATATTATATATCACATTACCATATATAGGTTTCAACTGTACACAAGAGATACTTAGTGACACAATTTAATATGCAATAGGGATCACTGCACGAGACACTTTATTCAACTAGGTTCGTTCTCATATCTACATACTGGCATTTTATCATCTTTTAGTGATGCCAGGATGTGCGCATGGTCGGAGTGCGGACCAGGGGAGAGGACGGCTGGCGGACAATTGGGATGCGGAGATGCGGAGTCGGACAATTGGACGACTTGGCGTTCTGGATCCCGTGTGCCGCTACCTGACTCTCCATTTGGCACTGGATCCGCACTTGGAGCATGCGCCGTTTCTCCTTGGCACACTAGCTTTCCGTACAGCCTCTAGCTCCTGTGACACTTCGGCACTTCCGGTCTCCGTACGGGAGGCGGTAATCAAGGCCATACAGGAGTGTACGTACGATACATGCAGAGGGGTCACCTGTGCGGCATTTCCGATCTCCGTACAGGAGGGGGATGTTGCTATGGTGCCGCACAGGAAATACCCACAATGCTCGGCGCAGATCTCCGGCGCTCCCGATCAGCTGTAAGACGTTAGTATAGTGATATCACCCAATCAACAATAGGGGTTAATATATATAAACCTGTGCACCCCCTGCCCTGACACGCCTCCAGAAGAAGCTATTGCGAAACGTGCGTAGGGGCAGAGGGACGCCGAGGTTCGCACACTAGGCCCATCTATCAGGTAATACACCGTTTATCAAGCTGCTATACATATACTTTGGGCATCTTGTTTATCTATGGGTGAAGACCATCATATAATCTCGTGTCATTCCCTATTAGGGGTTATGGTACCATATGGGTTATTTTGACACGTGGGATACATTGTTGGAGTGTGTCTCCCCATGATCCGGTGATGTTACTGGATGTATATGCTTGGCCTAGTATTTTGATGCTTACTTATGGCAATATAGTCCCTCATTTGTGAGGATTTGCACCTTCTTTCATCTATGTAGTAATGCATACTATTTTATTGTTCTTGTTTTAGAAATGATATATGTTTAATAAAATTTACATTTTTAATATAGTACTATAGTGGTGACCGAATTATTTTTTGGTTTACACGTTTTGTGATGGATACCCTTGCAAAATTTGGAGCAAAAAAGATTTATCTGCGAAAAATTAGATTTTTTTTTTAAAATTTTCACGGCTCTACGTTATAAACTTCTATGAAGCACCTGTGGGTTCAAGTTGCTCCATACACATCTAGATAAGTTCGCTACGGGGTCTAGTTTCCAAAATGGTGTCACTTGTTGGGGGTTTCCACTGGTTTGGCACATCAGTAGCTCTCCAAATGCAACACGTCAACCACTAATTATTCCAGCAAATTTTACATTCAAAAAGTGAAATGGCGTTTGTTGCCTTTCGAGCCCTGCCGTGTGCCCAAACAGAAGATTTCCCCCCACATATGGGGTACTGGCATGCTCAGGAGAATTTTCACAACAAAATGTATGGTTCATTTTCTCCTGTTACCCTTGCAAAAGTAAAAAAAATTAGGTCTAAAAGGAATTTTTTTGTGAAAGAAATGTAAATGTTTATTTTTTTCTTTCACATTCCAAAAATTCCTGTGAAGCACCAGAAGGGTGTTCTGTTTGATGAATCCTGTCATAAATCACACTCTGTGAGTATCTCCAGGCTCTTTATTCACATCATGTCTCAACCTCCATTACATGAATTCCGAGTACAACAACATCCAACAAGTTCCAAACAAAGAATATAGAACACACATAAAAGTAGTGAGACCCCTAGAGGCCACATGAACATATAACATATTGCTACATCCTTTCTCTTTTAACTAGAGGAACAATAAAAGATACTAAACTAATGTATACTATGACAAAGTTAGAAATTAACCTAGTACGTCCAGTTAGATATAATCTTTGAGGTGCTTTTTGCTAATTCTGCCAGCTCTGGTAATATAAGATGTGTCACTTTCTACATCTGGTACATCTGGTAGTTCTTCTGATATTGTCTGTCTCTGGCCAGAGTCCTTATCCTGATGGTCAGCTGTCACTGTTGGTGCCTGACTTGTACTTGCTGCCTCGTTGTCTTGGGTGTCTGGATACTGTTCAAAAGGCCATGAATCATCTCTTTCTTGCGTTTTCCTCAAATATCTCCGATTCCTCCTTAGTCTTCTTCCGTCGTCTGTTAGAATTTCGTAAGACCGAGGTCCCAGTTTCTGGACAACCTTTGCCTTTTGCCAGTGTTTGTGAAATGTGGTGCTTGGCTGCAGCCGAATGTTGTCATTTTTCTGGAGCTCAGGCAGATCCTTTGCAGATTTATTGTAATAGAAAGCTTGCCTAGCTTGATTCTTCTGTAAATTAGCTTCGATGTTTCCCAGCAGCTTTGGCTCTAACAGATGACACGCAGTTGGTACTAGTGTCTTTGTGCGCCTACTCATGAGCCTCTGTGCCGGACTGCTGTCTAGGCCTTGGGTGGGTGTGTTTCTATGATCCAGTATAGACAGATATACATCAGCACCCGCCTGGTTTGCTTTCTGCATGAGTCTTTTGGCCGTTTTTACTGCTGACTCTGCTTTCCCATTACTCTGAGGATATCTTGGAGAAGACGTCTGGTGTTCAAATTCCCATTTCTTACTGAAAGTTTTGAATTCTTCCGACGTAAACTGTGCCGCATTGTCAGAGAAAATGATATCTGGAATGCCATACCTGGCAAAATGGGCCTTGAGTTTTTTAGTCACTGTTCTCGCCCTTGTGTCCTGCACCAAATCAACCTCCCAGAAGTTAGAGAAATAGCCCACAGTAATCAGGTATTCTTTGTCATTCCATGTGAACAAGTCTGTTCCTATTTTTGACCAAGGCCTATGTGGAATTTCATGAGGTTGCAATGTCTCCTTTGGTTGCTTATCATTGCAGGATGCACATATTTCACATTGTGCTATGTAATTTTTTATGTGGTCATTCATTCCTGGCCAATAAACTGATTCTCGTGCACGACGTAGGCATCCTTCCATGCCTAAGTGAGAAGAGTGCAATGTCTTCAATATGCCTCTTCTGAGAACTTCAGGTATAACAGCCTTGTCTCCTTTAAAGATGATTCCTTGCTGCACTGACAATTCATCTCTTATGTGGAAGAATGGTGAGACTTCCCTCGGAGCATGCTGCTTGTATTTTGGCCAGCCCTGCAAGATGACAGTCTTTAAACTCTGGAGACTTTTATGCTTCTCTGTAAAAGTCTGGATTTGCTTGACCTTTTCTTTTGACACTGCAAGGTAGTTACACATATTGATGGTTTCAATGTCTTCCTCCTCATCATTTGTGATAGGAAGGTAAGCTCTGCTTAGCGTATCTGCAATCAGTAAGTCTCTTCCTGGACAGTACCCGATGTCAACATCATATTTCTGAAGTCGCAACAGCATGCGCTGTAGTCTCTTTGGGGCATTTAGTAATGGTTTCTTTGTAATGCTCTCCAATGTTTTGTGATCCGACTGCACTGTTACCCGTCGACCATAGGTGTACTGGTGAAACTTCTCCATCCCAAATACCACAGCCAGTAGTTCCTTCTCAATCTGCGCATATCCCTGCTCTGTTGTTGTAAGGGCTCTGCTTGCAAATGTAATTGGCTGTTTGTTCTGCATTAATGTGGCTCCAAGGCCTTTTTCCGAAGCATCACATTGTACCACCACTTCTCGATCTGGATCGAAATACTTTAGGGTTGCTGTATCTGCAATGGCATTCTTTACTGCTCGGAAAGCAGTCTCCTGGCTTTCTGTCCATTCCCAGCGCACATCTTTGTGGGTTAGCTGTCTCAGTGGCTCACACATGTCTGACAGATGTCTGCAAAATTTTGAGAGATAATTCACCATGCCCAAAAATCGTTGTACTCCAGAAACATCAGTAGGGGTAGGCAAATCTTGTATTGCTCTCACCTTTTCAGGATCCACTTTGACCCCAGTTGAAGTCAGTCGATGACCAATATAGGCCACTTCTGTCATTTTCAATTTGAATTTGTCCAAATTCAGCTTTATGTTTTTTTCTCTGCATCTGTCCAAAAATTGTATCATCTTCTGATCGTGATCCTTGATTGCAGATTCCATATTTTCACCTTCTCCCACTACTAGGATATCATCCGCTATTGTCTTCACTCCAGTAAGTCCTTCCAAAGCCTGCATCAATTTCTGCTGGAATATCTCTGGAGCAGGTTTTAGTCCCATGGGCATTTTCAGCCATTTAAAGCGTCCAAATGGTGAAGAAAATGTTGTCAATAAACTTGAATGTTCAGTCAGGGCCACATGCCAGAATCCATTTTTTACATCACATACAGAAAATATTTTAGCCTTTGATAAATCTGGTAGAACATCATCTAATGTTGGCATTGGGTAATGATTTCGTTTCAGCGCCTTGTTGAGTGGCTTAGGATCAATACATATTCTTAACTTGCCCGATGGTTTCTGCACTATGACCAAACTGCTGATCCAATCTGTGCTCTTATGGACTGGTGCTATCATGCCTCTTTTCTGTAGATCTTGCAGTTCTACTTTCAGCGGTTGCATTAACGCTACAGGCACTCTTCTTGTAGGTAATCTGGTGGGCTGCACTGTGTTGTCAATTTCTAGCCTATATTTACCTTCAAAGCATCCATCACCTTCAAATACATCAGCATACTCTGCTTTTATTTTCTGCATGTCCAAGTTGTGCTCTGCATTTAGTTTTGGATTTTGTATATCCTGGGCAACTTCAACAGACATAATGTTCTGAGACTGTACTTTTATTAAGTCCATTGCCTGAACTGCTTTTACTCCCAGTAATGGTACATGGTTACCACCCCCGTAACACGGTAAATTCAACTCTATAACTCTTTCTGTTACATGGGTTTCGTATTTTTAGCTTACATGTCCCCATTGGTTTCAGAACACTTTTGTTGTACATCACCAGTACCTTGTCAGTTGGCTCAATAGAAACCTGTTTGTTTAGCAGATCAAATGAAATTACATTGCAGCTTGCTCCACAATCCAGCTGAAATCTAATGGGCTTCTCATCCAACAAGAATGTTGCATAAAGCTGCTTGGCATCCTTCACTACTGACTGCCCGACTATATTGACTTTCTCTGTTGTAGACTGCATTTGTAGCCATGTAATGTCCTCTGCACTGTCAGTGTCTGGTGTCACAGTGTGGAGCTGTCTGTACTGTTTGCCTCTTCCTTGCCTGCAGACAGCAGAGGAATGATTCTTCTTGCCACATGACCTGCAGGTTTCCCCATATGCTGGACACTTGGTTTTGTCTCTCTCATGTCTTTTCCCACAATACTTGCAGTGGACAGTGTTTATAGGGTAGTCTGGTCCTGTCTTTCCTTTCATAGATACTGCATGTACCTTGTCATCATCATTCTCACTGGTGCCTGCCATCATCTTCAGGCTGTGCTTTGTGAGCTCAGCAGCCCTGCAGATTTGCATACATTTCTATAAAGTCATGCCTTCCTCTCTCAGTAATCTTTATTTGAGATGACTGTCCTTTATGCCACACACCATTCTGTCCTTGATTAGACTGTCCCTGATCTGTTTTGGCCGCCTCTGTTTTTCTGTAAATTTTGCTGTCTTTTAACAATTTTATTTTTCTTCCCCCTTCGCAGAGAAGAGAGTAAAAGTTTGTTGGCGTTCGATGAAGGATCGCTTTAATAAGGACATGAGAGAGGAAATTCGAAGTGGTGCAGCTCGAAAAATCAGAAAATACAAGTATCATAATGAGCTTTCTTTTCTGAAGCCAGCGCTTGCTCAGCGAATGTGAGTATCTTTTGTGTTGTCTTTCACAATTATTTAATTTTTCTTTTTTGTAATAATCTTTTTTTATTTCATTTCCACACAGTGGCAGCGTCCGCTCGGCAGCGGCAGAGGTCATGCCCAAGTTTATTCAATGAGCTCGGTCTTCCATGCTGGGATGAAGGCTGTTGTGGATATGATGGAGACTGGGTTCACTCATGAACACACTCTTCCAGGAAGTCCACAAATGCCTTGACCGCCTGGAAGGCGACCTTAATAGACCGGCGCGACATTATCCACTATAGAATGGAGCGTGACGGAAAACCTTAGTCCTGATCTCCAGCTATTTGTGATGAAGGCCTGTTAGGATTCTTATACCGAGACCATGCAGCAGTCCCGATATCAGCAGGCACAAAGTCAGCCTGGACCGACTCGTCAAGGGACTTATCTACCACCACCACTGCTGGACATTACACTTCCAAGAATCCCAAGCTTCACCATGTAGCCGAGTGCAGAAGACCAGCCATCCACATCCACCACCACGCAGCCTAGTGCAGCAGCCCAGCTGTCCTTTTCCACCATCAAGCCGAGTGCACCAGCCCACGCTTCTCCTACACCAACGTAGCACCAGGGAAAAAAAGCAGCAAAAACCAAGTTCCAGAGGAGAAAAAACTGGAAAATAATATTACATGCCCTCCTCCTCAACCCTCACCTCCTAATGTGTCTGTGTTTTCTAGTCTGTCCACACCTTCGCTTCGTTCTTTCCCTTCCAATGTGTCAATCCCTTCCAACTTGTTTTCCACTTCTAATGTGTCCTCTTCCCCCAATGTGTCTTCCCCCAATGTGTCTGGCCCAATCCTCCAATTGTCTTACACTTCCCCTGTAACCACTTCCCCAACCACCCCTAACCTACCATCACAGCTCGACACCCCCCTGGTCCACCATGTTACTCCCACAGACCACAAAAGTAATTAATCATTTTCCTTTTTTTAAAAAAAAATTGTAATTTTTTTATTTCTGTTAGTAAAAATTGTTTTGATTCACAATACCAGTCTCATTGTGTTTTCTTTATCTCTTTATTTAATCATGTGTGTATTGTTGAGTGAAGTACAAGGCTATGTGCACACGTTGCAGATTAGCCTTAGGAATTTCTGGTGCGGATTCTGCCTCTCCTGGCAGAAAACGCACCTGCGGATTTGTTGCGTTTTTTGTGCATTTCCGCAGCGTTTTTTGTGCGTTTTTGCTGCGGTTTTCTTGCAGATTTGCTGCGTTTTTTACTCCTGCGGTTTTCTATAATGGAATGGGTACAAAAACACTGCAGATTCACAAAAAAGAAGTCACATGCTACTTCATTTAAACCGCAGCGTTTCCGCAGCGGATTTTCCGCAAAGTGTGCACAGCATTTTTTTTTCTCATTGATTTACATTGTACTGTAAATCAATTGCGGATCTGCAGCGTTCTGCACCTCAAAAAACGCTGCGGATCCACAGAGAATCCGCAATGTGTGCACATAGCCTCAAGGTGTTTATTGTTTATTGTACAAGTTAGATTCAAGGTATTAATATTAGAGTCAGAAAACATTACAGGTACATAACATTACAGGTACATTTTATTTACAGGTTAAACCATTTCATTTTGCCATGAGACACATCCACTATCAGAAACAAAATAGGCTGCAAATGTATCCCTCATTTGGGCAACTTTGACTGTAGTCCTCAGAGGGTGATGTTGGTAATCCTGCAATGTGGTATTAACAGTCTTCTCAAGTTGCTCTTTTGACAGGATGTAGGTATGCAGAACAACACGCGCTTTCACAACCTCATCAATAGTCTCTATTTTTAGATTCATGGCTGTGCCCAAAATGCGCCATTTAGATGCCAGCAAACCAAAGGCACACTCCACAGTTCTTCGTGCCCTTGTCAGTGAGTAGTTGAAAATCCTTTTTGTGTGACTCAAGTCCTGACTGGAGTACGGTTTTAGGATTTTGCCAGTATGCAAATTGCCTCTTCTGAGAAAAAGAGGACTTAAACTCTATAGCGCCACCTGTTGAAAGTAGCGATCCTACAAGTCGCAATCAACCCTTTAACGAGTCGTGCAATATGTTATATATAGGATGTTGCCAGACATTTGAAAGGCCTCATCCCCAACAATAACAAACGGCATTGGCGGTCCTTCAGTGTTAGGGAGAGGTTGTGGCGGGGGAAAATTAAAGTCATTCCCATACAATCGTTGTCCCATGAGTTTTTGATAGTCTGTGAGTCATTTCCTTGTCCAAATGAGCCAATGTCAACGGTGACAAATCGACATTCAGCATCCGCAATTGCCATCAGAACAATGGAAAAGAGCTTGGTTTTAACATGCGAGACTCGGACGTATTTCTCGCAAGTGAGAAAAAGCCCAATAAAAGAGCCCAGAGGAAATTATTGTTTAATTTTTTTTTTTTTTTACAATTTTCTGATTTTTTTTTTTATAGCCTCTAAAATCTAAACTATCATGTTTGGTATCTATATATTTGCAGTGACCTGAAGAATTATTTTGCTCAGTAATTTGTACTGCAAAATAAACTCCGGAAAGAATAAAAACCCCAAAACAAAGGAACAATTGCATTTTTTTTACCCATTTCACCCCACTTCGATTGTTCCCAGTGTCTCAGTACATTATACGGCAGAATGAACAGTGTCACTGAAAATTACAACGAGACGCGTCCATGTTTGTGGTGGAGAAGCCAGAAGGGGAGGAGAACATGAAAGAGAAAAAATGGGAAATCACATGGTCAAGAAAAGGGTTAAAACGTGGCGTTTTGTTCACCAATGTGAACTTACTGGGAAAAGATAAAATGTCTCTGCTCCTCCCGGCCGACCCCAAGGGAAGGCTGAGGAGACATACACGACAATAACCTGAGCGTGCGTGACCCATTCCCAGCCACAAGATGGCGCTACAGCCGGCGCCTGTCCGTGACGTGAACAGCGGGCGCCGCCACCTCCGGCGATGTGAGCAGCTTATTGTGTGTGCAGTGCTGCGGGCGGTGGCGAGTGACTGGCACAGTATGGCGACTGCAGCGGCAAGTGGAGACCCTGGCCCCGACGTGCCAATGACCGCATCACAGAGGAGAGCCGAGATCCGGCGGAGGAAGCTGATGAGTAATTCGGAGGAGAGGATGAACAGGATCATGGGCATCCACAAGCCGGCCAGCAGCGGTGCCAGCCTCGTAGCGGGTACAGGAGGGCGCGGACCGAGGGCTGACTCTAGATGTCCCGATATTGGGGTCCTGTGCGCCCCTCAGACACTTGGGGCCTGTGCACACATTGCAGATTCCTCTCATTTCCTCACTGACTTGTGACAACCTGAAGGGTTTCTGGAAGCGGCCGAGTGAGTGCGGCCCTGCAACTTATCTGTGCTGCCGATCAGTATCTGTCGCCTGCAGCTTATCTGTGCTGCCGATCAGTATCTGTCGCCTGCATCTTATCTGTGCTGCCGATCAGTATCTGTCGCCTGCAGCTTATCTGTGCTGCCGATCAGTATCTGTCGCCTGCAGCTTATCTGTGCTGCCGATCAGTATCTGTCGCCTGCAACTTATCTGTGCTGCCGATCAGTATCTGTCGCCTGCAGCTTATCTGTGCTGCCGATCAGTATCTGTCGCCTGCAGCTTATCTGTGCTGCCGATTAGTATCTGTCGCCTGCAGCTTATCTGTGCTGCCGATCAGTATCTGTCGCCTGCAGCTTATCTGTGCTGCCGATCAGTATCTGTCGCCTGCAGCTTATCTGTGCTGCCGATCAGTATCTGTCGCCTGCAGCTTATCTGTGCTGCCGATCAGTATCTGTCGCCTGCAGCTTATCTGTGCTGCCGATCAGTATCTGTCGCCTGCAGCTTATCTGTGCTGCCGATCAGTATCTGTCGCCTGCAACTTATCTGTGCTGCCGATCAGTATCTGTCGCCTGCAGCTTATCTGTGCTGCCGATCAGTATCTGTCGCCTGCAGCTTATCTGTGCTGCCGATCAGTATCTGTCGCCTGCAACTTATCTGTGCTGCCGATCAGTATCTGTCGCCTGCAGCTTATCTGTGCTGCCGATCAGTATCTGTCGCCTGCAGCTTATCTGTGCTGCCGATCAGTATCTGTCGCCTGCAGCTTATCTGTGCTGCCGATCAGTATCTGTCGCCTGCAGCTTATCTGTGCTGCCGATCAGTATCTGTCGCCTGCAGCTTATCTGTGCTGCCGATCAGTATCTGTCGCCTGCAGCTTATCTGTGCTGCCGATTAGTATCTGTCGCCTGCAGCTTATCTGTGCTGCCGATCAGTATCTGTCGCCTGCAGCTTATCTGTGCTGCCGATCAGTATCTGTCGCCTGCAGCTTATCTGTGCTGCCGATTAGTATCTGTCGCCTGCAGCTTATCTGTGCTGCCGATCAGTATCTGTCGCCTGCAGCTTATCTGTGCTGCCGATCAGTATCTGTCGCCTGCAGCTTATCTGTGCTGCCGATCAGTATCTGTCGCCTGCAGCTTATCTGTGCTGCCGATTAGTATCTGTCGCCTGCAGCTTATCTGTGCTGCCGATCAGTATCTGTCGCCTGCAGCTTATCTGTGCTGCCGATCAGTATCTGTCGCCTGCAGCTTATCTGTGCTGCCGATCAGTATCTGTCGCCTGCAGCTTATCTGTGCTGCCGATCAGTATCTGTCGCCTGCAGCTTATCTGTGCTGCCGATCAGTATCTGTCGCCTGCAGCTTATCTGTGCTGCCGATCAGTATCTGTCGCCTGCAGCTTATCTGTGCTGCCGATCAGTATCTGTCGCCTGCAGCTTATCTGTGCTGCCGATCAGTATCTGTCGCCTGCAGCTTATCTGTGCTGCCGATCAGTATCTGTCGCCTGCAGCTTATCTGTGCTGCCGATCAGTATCTGTCGCCTGCAGCTTATCTGTGCTGCCGATCAGTATCTGTCGCCTGCAGCTTATCTGTGCTGCCGATCAGTATCTGTCGCCTGCAGCTTATCTGTGCTGCCGATCAGTATCTGTCGCCTGCAGCTTATCTGTGCTGCCGATCAGTATCTGTCGCCTGCAGCTTATCTGTGCTGCCGATCAGTATCTGTCGCCTGCAGCTTATCTGTGCTGCCGATCAGTATCTGTCGCCTGCAGCTTATCTGTGCTGCCGATCAGTATCTGTCGCCTGCAGCTTATCTGTGCTGCCGATTAGTATCTGTCGCCTGCAGCTTATCTGTGCTGCCGATCAGTATCTGTCGCCTGCAGCTTATCTGTGCTGCCGATTAGTATCTGTCGCCTGCAGCTTATCTGTGCTGCCGATTAGTATCTGTCGCCTGCAGCTTATCTGTGCTGCCGATTAGTATCTGTCGCCTGCAGCTTATCTGTGCTGCTGATCAGTATCTGTCACTTTTCAGTGCTGCAGATGAGTCTGTAGCAAAAACGCCACCAATCCGCCCATGGGTTACACTGCGTTTTTCCTGCCCCAAATACGTTGTAACATGCCCTTAGGATACATGCACTTGTTCACAATTTGCTCCAGGAAAATCTGCAAATACTGATGGTTTTGCTATTAAATACTGATCTTTGGCAGGAAAAAATCAGCAAAAAATCCCTGCATTTCTGATGTTTTTTATGTATTTTCCCCATTTCTAGTATGGGTGAAAGCTGCTGACAGTAGTGACCTGCGGAAGGTTTAAGTCGGCACCCATTCCCATCGCTGTCCCTATGGCCTCACTGTCTACATTCCCTAACATTGTGTCTTAGGGTGTCGCATTCACTGTGCTGCTACTAGGAAATCCATCAGGTTTTGTGGCAAACCCACAATGTGTGCACAGACACCAGGCCTACATTCCACAATGTGTGCACAGACACCAGGCCTACATTCCACAATGTGTGCACAGACACCAGGCCTACATTCCACAATGTGTGCACAGACACCAGGCCTACATTCCACAATGTGTGCACAGACACCAGGCCTACATTACACAATGTGTGCACAGACACCAGGCCTACATTCCACAATGTGTGCACAGACACCAGGCCTACATTCCACAATGTGTGCACAGACACTAGGCCTACATTACACAATGTGTGCACAGACACCAGGCCTACATTACACAATGTGTGCACAGACACCAGGCCTACATTCCACAATGTGTGCACAGACACCAGGCCTACATTCCACAATGTGTGCACAGACACCAGGCCTACATTACACAATGTGTGCACAGACACTAGGCCTACATTCCACAATGTGTGCACAGACACCAGGCCTACATTCCACAATGTGTGCACAGACACTAGGCCTACATTACACAATGTGTGCACAGACACCAGGCCTACATTACACAATGTGTGCACAGACACTAGGCCTACATTCCACAATGTGTGCACAGACACCAGGCCTACATTCCACAATGTGTGCACAGACACCAGGCCTACATTACACAATGTGTGCACAGACACCAGGCCTACATTCCACAATGTGTGCACAGACACCAGGCCTACATTCCACAATGTGTGCACAGACACCAGGCCTACATTCCACAATGTGTGCACAGACACCAGGCCTACATTACACAATGTGTGCACAGACACCAGGCCTACATTCCACAATGTGTGCACAGACACCAGGCCTACATTCCACAATGTGTGCACAGACACCAGGCCTACATTCCACAATGTGTGCACAGACACCAGGCCTACATTACACAATGTGTGCACAGACACCAGGCCTACATTACACAATGTGTGCACAGACACCAGGCCTACATTCCACAATGTGTGCACAGACACCAGGCCTACATTCCACAATGTGTGCACAGACACCAGGCCTACATTACACAATGTGTGCACAGACACCAGGCCTACATTCCACAATGTGTGCACAGACACCAGGCCTACATTCCACAATGTGTGCACAGACACCAGGCCTACATTCCACAATGTGTGCACAGACACTAGGCCTACATTCCACAATGTGTGCACAGACACCAGGCCTACATTCCACAATGTGTGCACAGACACCAGGCCTACATTCCACAATGTGTGCACAGACACCAGGCCTACATTACACAATGTGTGCACAGACACCAGGCCTACATTACACAATGTGTGCACAGACACCAGGCCTACATTCCACAATGTGTGCACAGACACCAGGCCTACATTCCACAATGTGTGCACAGACACCAGGCCTACATTACACAATGTGTGCACAGACACCAGGCCTACATTCCACAATGTGTGCACAGACACTAGGCCTACATTCCACAATGTGTGCACAGACACCAGGCCTACATTACACAATGTGTGCACAGACACCAGGCCTACATTACACAATGTGTGCACAGACACCAGGCCTACATTCCACAATGTGTGCACAGACACCAGGCCTACATTCCACAATGTGTGCACAGACACCAGGCCTACATTCCACAATGTGCGCACAGACACCAGGCCTACATTCCACAATGTGTGCACAGACACCAGGCCTACATTCCACAATGTGTGCACAGACACCAGGCCTACATTCCACAATGTGTGCACAGACACTAGGCCTACATTCCACAATGTGTGCACAGACACCAGGCCTACATTCCACAATGTGTGCACAGACACCAGGCCTACATTACACAATGTGTGCACAGACACTAGGCCTACATTCCACAATGTGTGCACAGACGCCAGGCCTACATTCCACAATGATTTTAATGTTGAGCTTTTTTGTTCTGTGTATTTAAAAAAAAATTCAAGTGCCCGTTTTACTTCATGGGTGCAGAAAATTGGTAACATCAAACGCTCACCAAAATCTCATCGTGGGAGCATAGCCTTCGGGTCTGTGCTTTTTCTGCGCAGATTTGACACAAAATCTGGAGGATATTAATAATAAGATTCATTGTTGTTAATATTTACAAACTTGTGTGTATTGATATTTTGTGTGATATAACAACAGAAATTAGCAAGTATTTGTGATGTGTAAAGGAAGTGATACAAGGTTTTTCTATGTATTTAAAAATTTTAATCTGAAAATTATGACTTGGACCCCCATGAGCCGGTACTTTGTGGGACCACTTTTTGTTGCGTCTGCAGATCTTTTGGGGTATGTCTCTGCCAGCTTTGCACATGTGCAGGCTGGTCACCAGTCTGGTGTCTTACATGGTTTCCATGATGCTGTTTGATCCCTCATGTTCTCAAACAAACCTGAGACCTTCATAGAACAGCTGGATTAGGCCACGTTCACACGGTCAGTATTCAGTCAGTATTTTACTTCAGTATTTAAAAGCCAAGACCAGGAGTGGGGGATAAATCCAGAAGTGGTGATTTGTTTCTATTATACTTCTGACACTTCCACTCCTGGTTTTGGCTTACAAATACTGATGTAAAATACTGACCAAATACTGAACGTGTGAATGTGGCCTTATGCTGAGAATAAATACAGACAAGTGGACTCAATTTACTAATTATGTGACTTCTGGACCCAATTGGTCACTCAGGATTTTATTTAGATTACAGGGGGCTGAATACAAAGACACATCACAGTTTTCAGATTTATATTTTTAAAATAATTAGAACACACAAATACTACTTTCTTGATGTATCACATAAATCCCATAAAGCCTCTCCATGACTAAGCCGTGGGCTTGATGTCACCAGACAATACAAAGGTGACATCAAACCTACAAATATGAACCCCACTTGCCACCGCTACAGGGCAAGTGGGAGGAGCTGGGCAAAGCGCCAGAATTGGCGCATCTAATAGATGCGCCTTTTCTGGGAGGCTGGAGGGG
The DNA here is from genome assembly GCF_032444005.1 of Ranitomeya imitator. Classification (NCBI taxonomy): domain Eukaryota; kingdom Metazoa; phylum Chordata; class Amphibia; order Anura; family Dendrobatidae; genus Ranitomeya; species Ranitomeya imitator. The sequence goes on from NC_091285.1 coordinate 83,147,343, forward strand.
GAGCAATATCCATGGCCCCTTACCAGCTTGAGAATACCAGCCCCCTGCTGTCTGCTTTAGCAAGGCTGGTTGTCAAGAATGGGGAGACCCCATGTCGTTTTTTTAAAAAATTTTATTTAAATAATTAAAAAATACGGCATGGGGACCCCTCTATTCTTGATACATAGGCTTGTTGAAGCTGACAGCTGAGGGTTGCAGCCTACAGCTGTCCGTTTTACCTGGCTGGGTATGAAAAATACAGGGGAACCCACGCCGTTTTTTTTTTTTTTTCAATTTATTTCGCAGACGGCAGGTGATGAATACTCCCATCATCTGCCACCTGTTCTCACTGTTATTAGCGGCAGTAGGTGTAGGCTGATGAGAGTAAGGCTATGTGCCCACGTTGCGTTTTTTAAAGCATTTTTGCCACGATTTTCCGCTGCGAAAACGCTTAAAAAGCGCTTACAAACAGCATCCCATTAATTTCGAATGCACTCCGCAATTGATGTGCCCATGATGCGTTTTTTTCCACGGCGGAAACGCTTCGCGGTACAAATCGCAACATGTTCGTTATTTTTGCAGAATCGCGGCAATTCCGCACCCATAGACATGCATTAGAAAAACGCTTGAAAAACGCATGCAAAACACGTCTAATTCCGCGTGTGTTTTTCCTGCCAAGGGTGTGCGGTTTTTAAGCAGAAAATTCTGCTTAAAATCTGCAACGTGGGCACATAGCCTAATAGTCCCGTCCGCTACCGCCTGCTCTCATTGTTGTCAGTTGAATACAACTCTCAACATTCTCCTCTGCTAGCGCTGATCGCCGGCAGACCAGGAGAATGATGAGAGCCGTCTTCAGCACCCAGCGCCGGTGAACAGCGCTAGCCAGCTCAGTGTCTATCGAGCACCTGTACACTGAACAGTCATTCTGTGCTGACTCCCTTTAAGTCCTGGACAAGCCGTTCAACAATTTATGGGGTGCATATTCAGATCCATAAGGTGGGCACAATACATTAGGCAATAAAATGGCATATTTAGAGCACATATCTAAGATTATCTCAGCACAGAAACATTTTATTTAAATGCATCCAATTGTGGAAATTATTATTATTCCAAGATGTATTGATTACAATTAACTTTGTTCATGAGACAACCCCTTTAAGCAAAAATCCGCCGACATTGTCTCTGAGAAATGTTTTTGTGTAAAATAACTTTCTTAATTAAAGCATTTCACTTTCATTTTTTTCTCAGTTGAAGATCTCCGAATGGAACGAGTTAATAAACCAGACCCTCCATTGCATCCATCTTTAACCAAGCTGGGGTCCATTCTTGTTGGAGGCAATTGTACATCAAGTGGTCACCCGTGTGGCAGTGGGGATGGTATGGAGTCGGACACTGTGGAAAGGACAGACTTGACCAAAAATTCTGAGTTCAAGAAAGACAGCAATGGCCTGAGAAACAGAACAGACGTGACCTTGGACTCCACACCACGAGGCCTGAATCAATACATAACAAGGTTTGATGAGGCCATGAAGCTTAGGAACCAGCTCAGTAGTGAAAAGCCAACTCCTGAGAATGGTAGTGGAGTGGAAGAAATGGACTCTTTCCGCATTTTTAGGCTTGCTGGAAGTGCTCTCCTGGCCTTGACGGTTAGGCTGTTTGTGTGCAAGTATCTGGTAAGATTACCTTTGAAATGTTCTGTATCGTAATCCATTACTACCATTTGGGTCTGTTGGGCACAGTAGCTTTCACTAGAATCAATACCTTAGAAGAAAATGCTTAGAGAGCAGCATAATATAGGGCAAAAGAGCCTGATTCCAGCGATATATCAGTTTCTGGGCAGCTCAGGGCAGTTTTCATGGAATATCTGTTTTCTCTGCTGTAGATGTAGCATTGGTCAGAATACGGAGCTTTATATAACCCCACCCACACCTGTGATTGGCAGCTTTCTGTGTTCATGGACAGCAATCAGCCAATCAGTCATGGGGGTGGGTTACACAAATTAGCGGGACTGTGCTGCATGTGAATCCCAGTCAGGCAGTGATATTCTCCTGATAAAACACGACTTGTATTCAAACGACAGCACACAACCCAGTAAGTAATACATCTTTGGAATCAGGATCTCTTGCTCTATATTTTTCTGCTCTCAAATTAAATATCAGAAACCTTTTGACAGATTCTACCTGTAATTTATTCTTTATGGCGTATGCTCAGTATTGGTGACATGACTGCAAGTATATCACCACTTCACTATGCAGTTTCCAATTTTTTAAAAACCCTTTAACGACCGCCAATATGGATTAAGACGGTGGCCGTTAAGAGGTCTTATTCCCTCAATGCTCTTTTAAAATGGCAATCTGGAATAAGGGTATAGCGCCCCCCAGCGTCGTAAAAGCTTCGGGGTTTCATCTACCAGTGGTAGCAGAGACCCTGCAGAACACGATAAGAGGTTTTTTTTCCGGTCCGTGATCACGTAAAAAAAGTGTGTCCGCTATTAAAAGCATTTATCTCTCTTCTGACATGATATACATGTCAGAGGAGAGAGAAATGAGGTCCCCAAGCCCCAACGGTACCTCTGCCATCCACCTGTCCCTCCAGCTCTGTGCCCCTTCCCTCCGCCTACTCTTCCTGAAAAAGAAAATGGCAGGCACATGCTCAGTACGCCCGAAGAGATCTGCCGGCCGGCAACAGCATATTGGATTTATTCACACTACGGGGCTGGGAATCTTGGGCCGCGCATACACGCAGGTCAAGATGTGATGTCAGTGGAAGGGCAGCGCTGACTGCGCATGCCGAGAATAAAAAATTACAGCGCAGGTGCCGGGGACATAACAGAACCGGCATTAGAGATCCCAGGGATCAACCATTTACTTGTTCCTTTAGGAGTTTGCTTCATTTTGTGGCACTTAGAGTGAAGCTGTGATGTCCCCAATCGCTATTAACCTGCAGGTATGGGGTTAATCTGCAGGTTGATAGCACTTTAATGCCGGTAAATCAGTGTCGGTTAATGTGACTGGGCGGGCTTTCAGTGCAGTGGGCGCCCAGTTTTAGAATGCTCTTAACCTACAGATTAACCCCATATTTGCAGGTTAATAGAGTTTGGGGACATAACTTCCCTTTAAGGTATGTACACTTTAGATAGAAGTCTGATGGTTGATGGCAATTACATGACCGATTGTTAAAGAGGCGCAGTCATGCACATTTTAGTTGTATTGGCAGTAGCAGTGGTTTAGCGCACCACTTCAGTGTTTTTTTTTAGTGCTGGAGTGATGTCACTAATGTAAGTCCCTGCCCCTAGTATTTTACTTACCAGACGCCGTCTCCAACTCTTTCTGGCACTGCTGCTGTACCAATCAGCCATCTTGTAAGTCTATGACCGCGTCTTCCTGGCCTCGTTATCTCTTTCATAGACTTACATTGAGAAGTGACTTCCGACTCACCCAAACACTGGAGCGATCTGCAGGTCATGACCTGCTGGAGACCGACCAGAACGACACTGATTACATTGTTACCACAAAATATTTTGTTATCATTTTTTCTTCACTACCTGATGGTATATATAAAATTCTGTGTCACTCCCGTGATATCAATATGATCACTTCTCCCTTGGATGAATTCATTGAGAGACTGTTTGTAAAATGGGGTTCTGCTTTTCTGGCAACTCGGGATCTCCGAGTAGGTCATTGTACCGCTGTGCTTTACGGCCGGTGCTCACAGTCAGTGCGGGAAGCTGAGGGCGAGGGACGCGGCAGACACCGGAATGTAAGTATGTACCGTATATACTCGAGTATAAGCCGACCCGAGTATAAGCCGACCCCCCTAATTTTGCCACAAAAAACTGGGAAAACTTATTGACTCGAGTATAAGCCTAGGGTGGAAATGCAGCATTTACCGGTGAATTTCAAAAATAAAAATAGATCATTATTTCCCCATAGCTGTGCCATATAGTGCTCTGCACCGTTCATATTTCCCCATAGGTGTGAACCATATAGTGCTCTGCACCGTTCATTGTGCCCCCTAGCTGTGCCATATACGGTGCTCTGCACCGTTCATTGTGCCCCATAGATGTGCCATATACGGTGCTCTGCACCGTTCACTGTGCCCCATAGCTGTGCTGTGCCATATACGGTGCTCTGCACCGTTCACTGTGCCCCATAGCTGTGCTGTGCCATATACGGTGCTCTGCACCGTTCACTGTGCCCCATAGCTGTGCTGTGCCATATACGGTGCTCTGCACCGTTCACTGTGCCCCATAGCTGTGCTGTGCCATATACGGTGCTCTGCACCGTTCACTGTGCCCCATAGCTGTGCTGTGCCATATACGGTGCTCTGCACCGTTCATTGTGCCCCATAGCTGTGCTGTGCCATATACGGTGCTCTGCACCGTTCATTGTGCCCCATAGCTGTGCTGTGCCATATACGGTGCTCTGCACCGTTCACTGTGCCCCATAGCTGTGCCATATACGGTGCTCTGCACCGTTCACTGTGCCATATAGATGCTCCACATAAATCTCTGCCGCCGCTGCCGCAATAAAGAAAAAAAAAAACACATACTCACCTCCCTTGCTTGCAGCTCCCGGCGTCTCGTTCCGGCGCCTCCATCTTCCCGGCGTCTCTGCTCTGACTGATCAGGCAGAGGGCGCCGCGCACACTATATGCGTCATCGCGCCCTCTGACCTGAACAGTCAGAGAGCAGAGACGCCGGGAAGATGGAGGCGCCGGCCGGGAAGATGGATCGGCGCCCGGCGGCTGGAACGAGGACAGGTGAATATGCTATACTCACCTAGTCCTGGCGATCCTCGCGCTGTCCCCTCCTGTCTTCGGTGCCGCAGCTTCTTCCTCTATCAGCGGTCACCGGCACCGCTGATTAGAGAAATGAATAGGCGGCTCCGCCCCTATGGGAGGTGGAGCCGCTTATTCATATCTCTAATGAGCGGTCCCACGTGACCGCTGAAGAGAGGAAGAAACTGCAGCACAGAAGCCCGTGGGACGGCAGGGACAGCGCGAGGATCGCTGGGACTAGGTAAGTATACCTCAGCGCCCTCAACCCCTCACCCGCCGACCCCACCGCTACCGTGACTCGAGTATAAGCCGAGGGGGGCACTTTCAGCCCAAAAATTTGGGCTGAAAATCTCGGCTTATACTCGAGTATATACGGTAGTTTTTTTTTTTTTTTAGGTAACCAGGGTAAATATCCGGTTACTAAGCACGGCCCTGGGTGCACACGTCAGGATTTCTTGCAGAAATTTTCCTGACAAAAACCGGACATTTCTGCCAGAAATCCGCATGCGTTTTTACCGCGATTTTGACGCATTTTTGACGTGTTTTTTGTGCGTTTTTTCCCAAATGCATAGAATTGCGGGAAAAACGCAGAAAATCCGCAAAAATAATGAACATGCTCATTTTTTTACCACGATGCGTTTTTTTTCGTGGAAAAAAACGCATCCATGTGCACATAACATGCAGAATGCATTCTAAATGATAGAATGCATAATGTATGCATTTTTAATGAGTTTTTATAGCGTTTTAACCGCGAAAAACCGCGAAACAAACGTGATAAAACCTGAACGTGTGCACATAGCCTGAACGTGTAACGACTGATTCACTAAACAACATATTGTGGCAGAGCTCCAAAATCTTACTGCTCTTAAAGTATAGTATTGCCATATGTGATTAGGATTAAACCTTTAGATATAGAGGATGCTCAATTATCACCATTGCAGCCCTAGGTGTAAGAAGAGCATTATTATTATTATTATTATTATGCATTTTTATAGCGCCATTTATTCCATGGCGCTTTACATGTGAATACGGGGCAGATATAGACAAATACATTAAACATGAGCAGATAACAAGGCACACGAGTACATAAGGAGGGAGGACCCTGCCCGCGAGGGCTCACAGTCTGCAGGGGGTGGGTGAGGATACACTAGGAGAGGGAAGAGCTGGCTGTGCGGCTGTTCAGTAGGTTGAGGATCACTGCAGGCTGTAGGCTTGTCGGAAGAGATGAGTCTTCAGGTTCTTTTTGAAGGTTTCTATGGTAGGCGCGAGTCTGATGTGTTGGGGTAGAGAGTTCCAGAGTATGGGGGAAGCACGGGAGAAGTCTTGGATGCGGTTATGGGAAGAAGAGATGAGAGGGGAGTAGAGAAGGAGGTCTTGGGAGGATCGGAGGTTGCGTGTAGGTAGGTACCGGGAGAGCATGTCACAGATGTATGGAGGAGACAGGTTGTGGATGGCTTTGTATGTCAGTGTGAGGGTTTTGAACTGGAGTCTCTGGGCGATAGGAAGCCAGTGAAGGGCTTGACACAGGGGAGAGGCTGGGGAATAGCGGGGGGACAGGTGGATTAGTCGGGCAGCAGAGTGTAGGATGGATTGGAGTGGTGCCAGAGTGCTAGAGGGGAGTCCAGAGAGTAGGAGGTTGCAGTAGTCGAGGCGGGAGATGATAAGGGCATGCACTAGCGTTTTCGCAGTGTTGCGGTCAAGGAAAGCACGGATCCGGGAAATATTTTTGAGTTTGAGACGACAGGAGGAGGCAAGGGCTTGGATATGTGGCTTGAAAGAGAGGGCAGAGTCGAGGATCACCCCGAGGCACCGGGCGTGTGGGACTGGGGATAGTGAGCAGCCATTGACATTGATGGATAGGTCTGGTGGAGGGGTAGAGTGAGATGGGGGAAAGATGATGAATTCTGTTTTGTCCATGTTCAGTTGTAGAAAGCGAGCAGAAAAGAAGGCTGAAATGGCAGACAGACAGTGCGGGATTTTGGTAAGCAAGGAGGAGAGGTCAGGTCCGGAGAGGTAGATCTGCGTGTCATCAGCGTAGAGATGGTACTGCAAACCGTGGGATTCTATGAGCTGTCCCAGGCCGAAAGTGTAGATGGAGAAGAGTAGGGGTCCTAGAACAGAGCCTTGAGGAACACCGACTGACAAGGGGCGAAGTGAGGAGGTGGGGTGGGGGAGGGAGACACTGAATGTTCGGTCTGTCAGATATGACGAGATCCAGGAAAGGGCCAAGTCTGTGATGCCAAGGGATGAGAGGATTTGTAGCAAAAGGGAGTGGTCTACAGTGTCAAAGGCAGAAGACAGGTCCAGGAGAAGGAGGACAGAGTAGTGTCGCTTGCTCCTGGCAGTTAGTAGGTCATTGGTGACTTTAGTTAGGGCAGTTTCAGTTGAGTGATGGGAACGGAAGCCTGATTGTATCCGATCAAAGAGGGAGCAGGAGGAGAAGTGGGAGGACAGTTCAAGATGGACGTGTTGCTCCAGCAATTTGGAGGCATAAGGGAGAAGAGATATCGGGCGATAGCTAGACACAGAGGATGGGTCGAGGGAGGGCTTTTTGAGGATGGGTGTGATCTTGGCATGCTTGAAGGATGAGGGAAAGACACCTGTTGTGAGTGAGAGGTTGAAGAGGTGCGTTAGGGTTGGGATGAAGACCGTGGAAAGGTTAGGGATGAGGTGGGATGGGAGCGGGTCAAGCGTGCAGGTGGTGAGGTGTGATCTTGACAGGAGGGTGGAGAGCTGATCTTCTGTCATGGTGGAGAAGCTGGTTTTTGAGGAGCAGGGCTGAGCAGCTAAGAGGGGTAGTGGGCGCTGTGGGCCAAAGCTTTCTCTGATCGTATCGATCTTCTGTTTAAAGAAAGAGGCGAAGTCATCAGCAGAAATGAGGGGGGAGGGAGGAGGTGCGGGGGGACGGAGTAGAGAATTGAAAGTGTTGAAAAGCTGTTTAGGGTTGTGGGACAGGGAGGATATGAGGGATGAGAAGTAAGTTTGTTTTGCGGCAGAGCATCAGCATGATCTCTGTGCTGTCCCTGCATATATTTGTAGATTGTAATAAGATGGTGTCTAAGCCTTCATTTTATTTAAGTGAATAACCCCAAGTTTGATAACCTGTCTTTATTCACCCATTCCTTTAACCCCCAGAGCTTTTTTCAGTTTTGCTTTTTCGTTTTTCGCTCCCCTCCTTCCTAGAGCCATAACTTTTTTTATTTTTCCTTCAATATGGCCATGTGAGGGCTTCTTTTTTGCGTGATGAGTTGTACTTTTGAACGACACCTTTGGTTTTAGCATGTTGTGTACTAGAAAACAGGAAAAAAATTCCTAGTGCTATGAAACTGTAAAAAAGTGCAATCCCACACTTGTTTTTTGTTTGGCTTTTTTGCTAGGTTCACTAAATGCTAAGACTGACCTGCCAGTATGATTCTCCAGGTCATTATGAGTTCATAGACACCGAACATGTCTAGGTTCTTTTTTTATCTAAGTGGTGAAAAAAAAATCTGACCCTTGCTATAAAAAATAATTGCACAATTTTCCGATACCCGTAGTGTCTCCATCTTTCGTGATCTGAGGTTGGGTGAGGGCCTATTTTATTCATGCCGAGCTGATGTTTTTAATGGTACCATTTTGGTGCAGTTACGTTTTTGATCACCCGTTACTGCATTTTAATGTCGAGGCGACCAAAAAACGTAATTCTGGCGCTTTGACTTTTTTTTCTAGCTACGCCGTTTAGCGATCAGGTTAATCCTTTTTTTTAATTGACAAATTGGGCGATTCTGAACGTGGCGATACCAAATATGTCTAGGTTTGATTTTTTTTTTTTATTATTATTATTATTTTATTTTGAATGGGGAAAAACCTTTATATATTTACATTTTTTTTTTTTTTACTTTTGGCATGCTCTAATAGCACTGGAGGCTATAAGCTGTCATAACTCGATCGCCTCTATGTAGTAGAATTACAGCATTGCTATGAGCGCCGACCACACGTGATGGGGGTCAGCCGTGCGCGCATCTCCGGCCCGATGGCCGGAAGCGTTTGTTAAATGCCAGTGTCAGTGGATCAGAACCTGTCATTATGGAATCATTAACCCCTTTCTGCCATTAGACGTACTATTCCGTCCATGTGGGGTGGGCTTTACTTCCCAAGGACGGAATAGTACGTCATAGCCGATCGGCCGCGCTCACGGGGGGAGCGCGGCCGGGTGTCAGCTGCTTATCGCAGCTGACATCCGGCACTATGTGCCAGGAGCGGTCACGGACCGCCCCCGACACATTAACCCCCGGCACACCGCGATCAAACATGATCGCGATGTGCCGGCGGTGCAGGGAAGCATCGCGCAGGGAGGGGGCTCCCTGCGGGCTTCCCTGAGCCCCCCGCAGCAACGCGATGTGATCGCGTTGCTCCGGGGGTCTCCCACCTCCCTCCCTGCATCAAGTCCCGGATCCAATATGGCCGCGGATCCGGGTCCTGCAGGGAGGGAGGTGGCTTACCAAGTGCCTGCTCAGAGCAGGCACTTGGTAACGCTGCACTGCTCTCAGACAGATCGGTGATCTGTCAGAGTGCTGTGCAAACTGGCAGATCACCGATCTGTATTGTCCCCCCCTGGGACAAAGTAAAAAAGTAAAAAAAAATTTTTTACAAGTGTGTAAAAAAAAAAAAAAAAAAAAATATTATTCCCATAAATACATTTCTTTATCTAAATAAAAAAAAAAAACAATAAAAGTACACATATTTAGTATCGCCGCGTCCGTAACGACCCGACCTATAAAACTGGCCCACTAGTTAACCCCTTCAGTAAACACCGTAAGAAAAAAAAAAAAAAAAAAAAGAGACAAAAAACAACGCTTTATTATCATACCGCCGAACAAGAAGTGGAATAACACGCGATCAAAAAGACAGATATAAATAACCAGGGTACCGCTGAAAGCGTCATCTTGTCCCGCAAAAAATGAGCCGCCATACAGCAACATCAGCAAAAAAATAAAAAAGTTATAGTCCTCAGAATAAAGCGATGCAAAAATAATTATTTTTTCTATAAAATAGTTTTTATCGTATAAAAGCGCCAAAACATAAAAAAATGATATAAATGAGGTGTCGCTGTAATCGTACTGACCCGAAGAATAAAATGGCTTTATCAATTTTACCAAACGCGGAACGGTATAAACGCCTCCCCCAAAAGAAATTCATGAATAGCTGGTTTTTGGTAATTCTGCCTCACAAAAATCGGAATAAAAGGCGATCAAAAAATGTCACGTGCCCGAATGTGTTACCAATAAAAACATCAACTCGTCCCGCAAAAAACAAGACCTCACATGACTCTGTGGACTCAAATATGGAAAAATTATAGCTCTCAAAATGTGGTAACGCAAAAAATATTTTTTGCAATAGAAAGCGTCTTTCAGTGAGTGACGGCTGCCAATCATAAAAATCTGCTTTTAATAACCTGCTATAAAAGTAAATCAAACCCCCCTTCATTACCCCCTTAGTTGGGGAAAAGTAAAAACAAATTAAAAAATGTATATATTTCCATTTTCCCATTAGGGTTAGGGCTAGGGTTAGGGCTAGGGCTAGGGCTAGGGTTAGGGCTAGGGTTAGGGCTGAGGTTAGGGCTAGGGTTAGGGTTAGGGCTAGGGTTAGGGCTAGGGTTAGGGTTAAGGCTACAGTTAGGGTTAAGGCTACAGTTAGGGTTAGGGTTTGGATTACATTTGCGGTTGGGAATAGGGTTGGGATTAGGGTTAGGGGTGTGTCAGGGTTAGAGGTGTGGTTAGGGTTACCGTTGGAATTAGAGTTAGGGGTGTGTTTGGATTAGGGTTTCAGTTATAATTGGGGGGTTTCCACTGTTTAGACACATCAGGGGCTCTCCAAACGCAACATGGCGTCCGATCTCAATTCCAGCCAATTCTGCGTTGAAAAAGTAAAACAGTGCTCCTTCCCTTCCGAGCTCTCCCGTGTGCCCAAACAGGAGTTTACCCCAATATATGGGGTATCAGCGTACTCAGGACAAATAGGACAACAACTTTTAGGGTCCAAGTTCTCCTGTTACCCTTGGGAAAATACAAAACTGGGGGCTAAAAGATAAGTTTTGTGGGAAAAAAAAGATTTTTTTAATTTTCACGGCTCTGCGTTATAAACTGTAGTGAAATACGTGTGGGCTCAAAGTTCTCACAACACATCTAGATAAGTTCATGGGGGGGTCTAGTTTCCAATATGGGGTCACTTGTTGGGGGTTTCTACTGTTTAAGTACATCAGGGGCTCTGCAAACGCAATGTGGCGCCTGCAGACCATTCCATCTAAGTCTGCATTCCAAATGGCGCTCCTTCCCTTCCGAGCCCTCCCATGCGCCCAAACGGTGGTTCCCCTCCACATATGGGGCATCAGCGCACTCAGGACAAATTGGACAACAAATTTTGGGGTCCAATTTCTCCTGTTACCCTCGAGAAAATACAAAACTGGGGGCTATAAAATAATTTTGGGGGGAATTTTTCTTTTTATTTTCATGGCTCTGCGTTAGAAACTGTAGTGAAACACTTGGGGGCTCAAAGTTCTCACAACACATCTAGATAAGTTCCTTGGGGGGTCTAGTTTCCAATATGGGGTCACTTGTGTGGGGTTTCTATTGTTTAGGTACATTAGGGGCCCTACAAACGCAATGTGACGCCTGCAGACCATTCCATCTAAGTCTGTATTTCAAATGGCGCTCCTTCCTTTCCGAGCCTTCCCATGCGCCCAAACGGTGGTTCCCCCCCACATATGGGATATCAGCGCACTCAGGACAAATTGCACAACAAATTTTGGGGTCCAATTTCTCCTGTTCCCCTCGGGAAAATACAAAACTGGGGGCTAAAAAATATTTGTGGGAAAAAAAATTTGTTTTATTTTTACGGCTCTGCATTATAAACTTCTGTGAAGCTCTTGGTGGGTCAAAGTGCTCACAACACATCTAGATAAGTTCCTTAGGGGGTCTACTTTCCAAAATGGTGTCACTTGTGGGGGGTTTCAATGTTTAGGCACATCAGTGCCTCTCCAAACGCAACATGGCGTCTCATCTCAATTCCTGTGAATTTTGCATTGAAAAGTCAAACGGCGCTCCTTCCCTTCCGAGCTCTCCCATGCGCCCAAACAGTGGTTTACCCCCACATATGGGGTATCAGCGTACTGAGGACAAATTGTACAACAACTTTTTGGTTCCAATTTCTTCTCTTAACATTGGGAAAATAAAAAATTGGGGGCGAAAAGATCATTTTTTTTTTCACAAAAATGATTTTTTATTTTTACGGTTCTGCATTATAAACTTCTGTGAAGCACTTGGTGGGTCAAAGTGCTCACCATACCTCTAGATAAGTTCCTTAGGGGGTCTACTTTCCAAAATGGTGTCACTTGTGGGGGGTTTCAATGTTTAGGCACATCAGTGGCTCTCCAAACGCAACATGGCGTCCCATCTCAATTCCAGTCAATTTTGCATTAAAAAGTCAAATGGCGCTCCTTCGCTTCCAAGCTCTGTCATGCGCCCAAACAGTGGTTTACCTCCACTTATGTGGTATCAGCGTACTCAGGACAAATTGTACAACAAGTTTTGGGGTCCATTTTCTCCTGTAACTCTTGGCAAAATAAAACAAATTGGAGCTGAAGTAAATTTTTTGTGAAAAAAAGTAAAATGTTAATTTTTATTTAAACATTCCAAAAATTCCTGTGAAACACCTGAAGGGTTAATAAACTTCTTGAATGTGGTTTTGAGAACCTTGAGGGGTGCAGTTTTTAGAATGGTGTCACACTTGGGTATTTTCTATCATATAGACCCCTCAAAATGACTTCAAATGAGATGTGGCCCCTAAAATAAAATGGTGTTGTAAAAATGAGAAATTGCTGGTCAACTTTTAACCCTTATAACTCCCTAACAAAAAAAAATTTTGGTTCCAAAATTGTGCTGATGTAAAGTAGACATGTGGGAAATGTTACTTATTAAGTATTTTGTGTGACATATCTCTGTGATTTAATTGCATAAAAATTCAAAGTTGGAAAATTGCAAAATTTTCAAAATTTTCGCCATATTTCCGTTTTTTTCACAAATAATCGCAAGTAATATCAAAGAAATTTTACCACTATCATGAAGTACAATATGTCACGAGAAAACAATGTCAGAATCACCGGGATCCGTTGAAGCGTTCCAGAGTTATAACCTCATAAAGGGACAGTGGTCAGAATTGTAAAAATTGGCCCGGTCCATAACGTGCAAACCACCCTTGGGGGTAAAGGGGTTAAACATTAGAAATGTTGGTCTTTTGTTATTGTACTTAAAGGTAACCTGTCACCCCCAAAATCCCGAGTGAGGTAAGCCCACCGGCATCAGGGGCTTATCTACAGCATTCTGGAATGCTGTAGATAATCCCCCGATGTATCCTAAAAGATGAGAAAAAGAGGTTAGATTATACTCACCCAGGGGCGGTCCTGCTGCGGTCCGGGTCCGGCGCCTCCCATCTTCATCAGATGACGTCCTCTTCTGGTCTTCACCCTGCGGCCCTGGCGCAGGTGTACTTTGTCTGCCCTTTTGAGGGCAGAGCAAAGTACTGCAGTGCGCAGGTGCCAGGAAAGGTCAGAGAGGCCCGGCGCCTGCGCACTGTAGTACTTTGCTCTGCAGACAAAGTACACCTGCGCCGGAACCGCAGCGTGAAGACCAGAAGAGGACATCATCTGATGAAGATGGGAGGCGCCGGACCAACAGGGGGACCGCCCCTTGGTGAGTATAATCTAACGTCTTTTTCTCATCTTTTAGGATACATCGGGGGATTATCTACAGCAGGGGTGTCAAACTGCATTCCTCGAGGGCTGCTTACAGGTCATGTTTTCAGGATCTCCTTGTACTGCACAGGTGATAATTTAATCACCTACACAAATAATGAGTTGGTGATTAAATTATCACCTGTGCAGTACAAGGAAATCCTGAAAACATGACCTGTTTGCAGCCCTCGAGGAATGCAGTTTGACACCCCTGATACAGCATTCCAGAATGCTGTAGATAAGCCCCTGGTGCCAGTGGACTTGGCTCACATTTTGGGGGTGACAGGTTCCCTTTAATTCTTGCCACCCGAGCCCGGTAATTTATCTGTTTTAGTGTTTTGAGGCAAAAACTTTATTTCCTGCTGGGTTAAGCAGGCGATCTTTATTGCAGAACTTAATGGTATCCCAGATCATGCCATTTACCATTAGATGTTCCTGTGTAAATACTTAAAGGGAACCTGTCAGCAGGATTGTGCACAGTAATCTACAGATAGTGTGAGGTCGGCGCTGTTATACTGATTAAAGCGATACTTGAGTTGATGAAATCCGTCTTGTGGTTGGTGTTTAATCTGCATTTGTAGTTTTCAGTTAATGATATGCTCATGCTCCTGGACGGCCTGTGGTGGTCTCCATGTGGTGCTCTGCTTACATATGATTCCTTATGGGCTTATGACAGGTCACTGATTCTTCAGTGACCTGCCCTCTATTTTACATACCGAATATACTATTGTTTGAAAAAAAAATTCATCTTTCAGGCGACTGTGGCAGCACCTGCGTTGTAGCATAAGATAGATACTATACATAATTTCATTTTATTTAGGCGTTTTGTTGGAAGAAAAATAATTTTGATCAATTGATGGTGGCTGTGCCTGCGCAGTAGCATCTGTTCACGTTTCAATAGATGCTAGGTGCTGGTGCCATTTTGCTAGAGAGAAAAAAAAATTTGGTTACATCAAAATGGCGCATCGGCGATCGGATAGATGCTATACCTTAGGCAGCAAAGCAAAATGCCCACAAAAATTGAATATAGGCATATCATGCATCGTATCATGCTACAGCACTGGCATGAATAATATTCTTTTTTTTTTTTTTTCAAACAATAGTATATTCAGTATGTAAAATAGGGGGCAGGTCAGTGAGGGATCAGGAACCTGTCAGAAACCATACAGAAGAATATGTAAGCAGAGTACCACATGGAGACCCCCCACAGGCCACCTCGGAAGCACGTGAATATCATTAACTGAAAAAAAAGATTAATCAACCACAAGACTGATTTCATAAACCATCAGTATAACGGCGCCAACCTGACACTGTCTGTAGGTTACTGTGCACAATCCTGCTGACACAGGTTCACTTTAAGAAATGAAGAAGTTTAAGATTGTCCTTCCCTCATTCTCTTCCACCCTTTATCTGAGTACGGTATTTATGAGGTGGCCAAAATAAGTTGTGTATGTCTGTATATGTACATATATACATATAATATATGTGTCGGTATACCCTATATTTTAGTATATTAATTGTTTGTTTTCATTTTTCTTACAGTCAATATTTGCTCCATTCCTTACATTGCAACTTGCATTTATGGGACTGTCCAAGTATTTTCCAAAGGTAATAAAAAAAGAATGAAACTGCCGTAATCTTTTGAAATTTTTCTTTAAGCATTTATTTGGTCTTTTTAAAATATTTTAATGTGTTGTTGAATGTTCTTGCTCCTGTAGTATACTGTGTTGTTTGAATTTTGGTTGTAGAGCTATTTGTATCACCTTAAAGCATTTAGTAGGACTGTGACACAAGTTTCCAATGGGGTAGACACCAGAACACTTTATTTTACAGCATGTCAGTTACAACCATCAAGCAAACCCCTCCCGATCTATTGAAGATGGGTGGAAGCATTGGTCCTTCAGTGTATGCGAAGTGCAGCATTCTCGGAAATGTAACTTGGGTGAGGGGGATGGAGACAGGCATTGGAGCTTAGCTGTTTCCAATACCCATCCGTTTCATAGTCCCTCTCCATCCAGCTTAGCAGTCATGCCTGTAAAAATAAAGGTTAACTTTGCTAAGGGTGGCCATAGTCAGACTTGTCTGTACTGCTCTTCCTCAAAGGCATGTTCTTCACCTCGTCAGAAATTTTTCTTAAAAAAAATTGAAATAGAAAAGGGGGCAATAAAAGCGCTGCTGAGTGCAATAGATAGGCAAGAAATATCTGTATAAGAATTTCTCAAAAAGAATAAGTGCTAGGCTTTTTAACATCAGACAGATTTGTTTTTTAAGCCAGCCATGTATGTTATCAGTACAACAGAGTTTAAATGGACGAAAAAGGAAGGAAAAGTCACACACTGCAAAAACGGGAAAGAAAGGAAAAGTCACACATTGCAAAAATGGGAAAGGAAGGAAGTGTCACACACTACAAAAATGGGAAAGGAAGGAAAAGTCACACACTGCAAAAACGGGAAAGAAAGGAAAAGTCACATGCTGCAAAAACGGGAAAGAAAGGAAAAGTCACATGCTGCAAAAAATGGGAAAGGAAGGAAATGTCACTGCAAAAATGGGAAAGGAAGGAAAAGTTACACACTGCAAAAAAGAGCAACAGTATTACCTGCCAGTATGCAGCAAACCCATATAATAAAGATGGCGGCAACACAAATGCAAAATACTGATGAGACAACCACTCACAACCTACCAATTCATGGAGGGGTGATTGCTTAGTATTAAAATTGCACACAAAAAAGGCTTTTGTATAGCGCTGGTCACACATTATGTACTTTTACCTTTATCTTATTTACAAGTGCTTCTTACAAAACTAGAATATCATCTAAAAGTTAATTTATTTCAGTTCTTCAATACAAAAAGTGAAACTGAGTCATTACACACAGAGTGATCTATTTAAAGTGTTTATTTCTGTTAATGTTGATGATTATGGCTTACAGCCAATGAAAACCCAAAAGTCATTATCTCAGTAAATACTTTATAACACCAGCTTGAAAAATGATTTTAAAATACGAAATGTTGGCCTACTGATATGTATGTTCAGTAAATGCACTCAAAATTTGGTCGGGGCTCCTGTTGCATCAATTACTGCATCAGAGTGGCGTTTCATGCAGGCGATCAGCCTGTGGCACTGCTGAGGTGTTATGGAAGCCCAGGTTACTTTGATTGCAGCCTTCAGCTCGTCTGCATTGTTGGGTCTGGTGTCTCCCTTCTTCCTCTTGATAATACTCCATAGATTCTCTATGGGGTTCAGGTCAGGCGAGTTTGTCGGCAAATTAAGCACAGTGATACTGTTGTTTTTAAACCAGGTATTGGTACTTTTGACAGTGTGGACAGGTGCCAAGTCCTGCTGGAAAATTAAATTTCCATATCCAAAAAGCTTTTCGGCAGAGGGAAGCATGAAGTGTTCTGAAATTTCCTGGTAGACTGCTGCGCTGACTTTTTGGTCTTGACAAAACACAGTGGACCTACCCCAGCAGATGACATGGCTCCCCAAACCATCACTGATTGTGGAAAATTCACACTAGACCTCTAGCAGCTTGGATTGTGTGCCTCTCCACTCTTCCTCCAGACTCTGGGACATTGATTTCCAAATAATATGCAAAATTTGCTTTAATCGGAAGACATCTTGGACCACTGAGCAACAGTCCTGTTCTTTTTTCTCCTTGGCCCAGGTAAGACGCTTCTGGCGTTGTCTATTTGTCATGAGTGGCTTGACACAAGGAATGCGACACTTGTAGCCCATGTCCTGGATATGTCTGTGTGTGGTGGCTCTGGAAGCAATGACTCCAGCAGCAGACCACTCCTTATGAATCTCCCCCAAATCTTTTAATGGCCTTTTCTTGACAATCCATTCAAGGCTGCGGTTATCCTGTTTTTTTTTTTTTGTGCACCTTTTTCTACCACACTTTTTCCTTCCACACAACTTTCTATTAATATGCTTGGATACAGCACTCTGTGAACAGCTAGCTTCTTTAGCAATGACCTTTTGTGGCTTAAGGTACCATCACATTAAGCAACTTGCCAACGAGAACGACAGCGATCCGTGACGTTGCAGCGTCCTGGATAGCGATCTCGTTGTGTTTGACACGCAGCAGCGATCAGGATCCCGCTGTGATATCGCTGGTCGTAGCTGAAAGTCCGGAACTTTATTTGGTCGTCAGGTCGGCGTGATTCGTCATGTTTGACAGCAAAAGCAACGATGCCTGCAATGTTTTTTTCATGGAGCGAACAACCAGCGAGAGCGATAAGTACGTCACTGGATCACTCCTGCATCGTTCATCTGTTAGTGTTTGACGTCTCCTAGCGACCTAAACAGCGACGCTGCAGCGATCGGCATCATTGTCTATATCGCTGCAGCGTCGCTTAATGTGACGGTACCTTTAGGCTATGTGCACACGTTGCGGATTTAGATGCGTTTCCGCAGCATCTTTGGACGTGCCGAAATTGCATCAAATCCACAGTGTAGTGCACAAGCAATGTTATTCTATGTGAAAATAAAAATTGTTGCGCACATGCTGCGGAAAAATCCGCACAGAATTGCAGCGTTTTATTTTCTGCAGCATGTCAATTTTTTTTTTTTGCGGACCTGCAGCGTTTCTGCACCCGTTGACTTCCATTGAATCAGGCACATCAGCAGCAAATCCGCAGATGTAAAAAAGACCTGCAGATTTGCTGCGGATCTGAGTGTGAGAAACGCTGCAGATCGGTAGGGGGAAGAATGTGTGGGCGGAAACTATGTGCGTGTATGTGTGTGCGGGGGTTTGTGCGTAGTATGTGTGAGTGTGTACGTGTTTGTGTAAGCAGCCATTGTCTGATGGGACTACGGCTCCCATCCGGCTATTAATGCTCACAGTCATAGCATTGGCGATGATGGGAAAGTAGTCCCATCAGACAATGCATGTATTCAGTAGTAAAAAAAAAAAACATACAGAACATACGGAAGACATACATTACAGACAGTACATACAACATATAACATACAGTATATTCTCGCTAATCACCTAGTCCCCGAAGCCCTCGATCTCCTGTAATAAAAATAACATAATAAACCAACCTATGGCTTTTGGTGAAGTGGGTCTAGGCAAGGTATTTCTACATGCAGCTTTAAAGGTCTCTTCTAAACCTTTCTTTTTGGCAGTTTTGGCGTTTTTTCACTAATCGTGTTTGGATTTCTGTCTATATGTCACATGACTTTAATGTAACTGTTTGATCTATATACGTGTCTATGGTATGGACATTTATTGTAACACCGCCATTTTATGCCATTTAGTTGTAACAAAACCACTTTTGCCTGTTTACCCAGGGTGGTGCCACCAAGATCTATTTGGCTCTTTTCAGGCACCATTGGCCACCTTTTAACTTTTGTTTGTTACTGTTATCAATAACATTTTCTATTTTTGTTCAATTTACGTTTCTTTGTCTATATGCTTCTATTTATCGGTAATTAACGTAGAACTATATATATAAATTTAGTCCTGTACTTCTGTACTTCGGATGCGGTTATTTCTCTAATTTTTTTTTTATGAAAGGAGATGTCACTGTTCTACAGGGCCTCCCGCCATGTACTGACAGGCGGAGGTAATCCTCCATGGTGTATCCCTCCGCCATCAGGAGAGAGGTCAGCTGAGTTCATTCTCTCACCGGCAGCGCTGTGAAAAAATTCCCACTCAGTATTGCCGTAAAGTGAGCCTGAACTCAAGTAACCTCTTCAGTGATGCACTGCAGGAGCCATTGTCTCCTGTCAGTGCATCGTGGGAGGCCCTATAGAGCAGTGACATCACCCAATGTCACTGTTCTATAGGGGAGATCGTCGTGGGACACTCGTTATTAATTGGACTACGTTGGAACAGAGTATACACTATTGGTTTATTATTTTTTGCAGGTGATTGAGGGCGTTGGGGAATTAGGCATGGTTGTAAATATGGTGAAATTAAGAATATTAAAATACTTTTTCTTGCTGTGTGTGTGTGTCTTTATTTAACTCTTTCACTACTATAGGATTAATAATGGATTATTTATATAGCACCATTGATTCCATGGTGCTGTACATGAGAAGGGGTTACATACAAATTACAGATATCGCTTACAGTAAGCAAACTAACAATTACAGACTGATACAGAGTGGCGAGGACCCTGCCTCTGCAGGCTTACATTCTACAGGATGGTGGGGATGGAGACAATAGGTTGAGGGTTGTAGGAGCTCCGGCGTTGGTGAGGCGGTAGCTTTGGTAGTGGTGAGCAGGTAGCAAGGTCCGTGCAGGCTGTAGGCTTTCCTGAAGAGGTGGGTTTTCAGGTTCCGTCTGAAGGATCCGAATGTGGTTGATAGTCGGACGTGTTAGGGCAAAGAATTCCAGAGGATGGGGGATATTCTGGAGAAGTCCTGGAGGCGGTTGGGTGAGGAGCGGATAAGTGTGGAGGAGAGAAGAAGGTCTTGGGAGAACCGGAGATTGCGTGAGGGAAGATATCGGGAGAATAGTTCAGAGATATATGGAGGAGACAGGTTATGGATGGCCTTGTAGGTCAGTATTAGTAGTTTGAATGAGATACGCTGAGGAATGGAAGCCAGTGAAGAGATTTGCAGAGGGGGGAAGCGGAGGAGTAGCGAGGAGAGAGATGAATTAGTCGGGCAGCAGAGTTAAGGATGGACTGGAGAGGTGCAAGGGTGTTAGCAGGGATGCCACAGAAAAGGATGTTGCAGTAGTCAAGGCGGGAGATGAGGACATGCACAAGCATTTTAGTAGATTGACGGTTGAGGAAAGGACGGATTCTGGAGATATTGAGCCGGAGGCGACAGGAGGTGGAAAGAGCTTAGATGTGCGGTTTGAAGGACAGGGCAGAGTCAAGGATTACTCAGAGGCAGCGGACTTCCGGTACGGGGGAAAACATGATGTCGTTAACTGCGATAGATAGGTCAGGTAAGGAAGATCTATGGGATGGAGGAAAAATGATGAGTTTAGATTTGTCCACATTGAGTTTTAGGAAGCGAGAGGAGAAGGAGGATATGGTTGATAGACCCTCCGGGATTCTGGACAGCAGAGAGGTGACGTCTGGCCAGAATGGTAGATTTGAGTGTCATCAGCATAAAGGTGGTAGTGTAATCCATGGGACTTTGAGTTGTCCCAGGCCAAGTGTATAGATTGAGAAGAGATGGGGACCTAGAACAGAGCCTTGGGGTCTCCAACAGAGAGAGGGTGGGATGAGGAGGTAGTGTGGGAGACGCTGAATGTGCGGTTGGAAAGGTATGAGGAGATCCAGGATAGGGCGAGGTCTTTGATGCCAAAGGAGGAGAGGATCTGTAGTAGGAGGCAGTGGTCAACTGTGTCAAAAGCAGAGGACAGGTCTAGAAGGAGGAGTACAGAGTATTGTCCGTTAGCTTTTGGCTGTAAGTAGGTTGTTAGTGATTTTGGTCAGGACTGTCTCAGTTGAGTGATGGCAGAAACCAGATTGTAGATTGTCAAAGAGCAAGTTAGATGAGAGGTGGGAGGAAAGTTTAGCGTTATCGTGCTGCTCCAGGAGTTTGGAGGCGAAAGGGAGCAGCGATATTGGGCGATAGCTGGACAGGCACGATTTTGGCATGTTTGAAAGCAGAAGGGAAGGTGCCAGAAGTTAGTGATAGGTTGAAGAAGTGGGTTAGGGATGGGATAAGTGTGGTGGTGAGGTTGGGGAGGAGGTGGGATGGGATAGGGTCAAGCGCACAGGTGGTGAGGTGGGGTGCGATTTGGAGAGGAGACAATTGGATAGGTGTCTTATTGATGCCTCTCCATTACTAACCGGGCTTGATGTCACCTTACAATACAAAGGTGACATTAACCCCTTATTACCCCATATGCCACCGATACACGGCAGGGGAAATAGAGGCTAAGCGCCGGAATTGGCACATCTTACAGATCCGCCATTTCTGGAGCGGATGCGGGCTGGTGTTTTTTTTTTTGGGGGGGGGGCCCTATTTAAATAGCCAGTAAAGGCTATGCACACAGCTGTGGGCTGATATTAATAGCTTGGGAAGATCCATGGGTATTTCCCTTGCCATGCTATAAACATTGGCCCAGTCACTGGCTTTCCCTCTCTGGACTGGAAAATTGCGCGGGAGCCCACACAATTTATTTATTTTTTTTAAATTAAACGGATATTGCATTTAAGGCCGGGGTCACCCTTGCGACAAACTCGCACGTCAATACCCGGCACTGCCGCCGGCACTCGGGACCAGAGTGTGTGGCTACATGTATTTCTATGCAGCTGAACGCTCCGCTCTGAGTGCCAGCAGCAGTGCTGGGTATTAAGGTGTGAGACTCGTTCGAGTTTCTCACATGTGTGACCCCGGCCTAACGCAGATTTTTTCTGTCTATAGGTAGGTATGTCTGTCTGTCTATAGGTAGGTATGTCTGTCTGTCTATAGGTAGGTATGTCTGTCTGTCTATAGGTATGTCTGTCTGTCTATAGGTATGTCTGTCTGTCTATAGGTATGTCTGTCTGTCTATAGGTATGTCTGTCTGTCTATAGGTATGTCTGTCTGTCTATAGGTATGTCTGTCTGTCTATAGGTATGTCTGTCTATAGGTATGTCTGTCTATAGGTATGTCTGTCTATAGGTATGTCTGTCTATAGGTATGTCTGTCTATAGGTATGTCTGTCTATAGGTAGGTATGTCTGTCTGTCTATAGGTAGGTAGGTATGTCTGTCTATAGGTACGTCTGTCTGTCTATAGGTACGTCTGTCTGTCTATAGGTACGTCTGTCTGTCTATAGGTACGTCTGTCTGTCTATAGGTACGTCTGTCTGTCTATAGGTACGTCTGTCTGTCTATAGGTACGTCTGTCTGTCTATAGGTACGTCTGTCTGTCTATAGGTACGTCTGTCTGTCTATAGGTACGTCTGTCTGTCTATAGGTACGTCTGTCTGTCTATAGGTACGTCTGTCTGTCTATAGGTACGTCTGTCTGTCTATAGGTACGTCTGTCTGTCTATAGGTACGTCTGTCTGTCTATAGGTACGTCTGTCTGTCTATAGGTACGTCTGTCTGTCTATAGGTACGTCTGTCTGTCTATAGGTACGTCTGTCTGTCTATAGGTACGTCTGTCTGTCTATAGGTACGTCTGTCTGTCTATAGGTACGTCTGTCTGTCTATAGGTACGTCTGTCTGTCTATAGGTACGTCTGTCTGTCTATAGGTACGTCTGTCTGTCTATAGGTACGTCTGTCTGTCTATAGGTACGTCTGTCTGTCTATAGGTACGTCTGTCTGTCTATAGGTACGTCTGTCTGTCTATAGGTACGTCTGTCTGTCTATAGGTACGTCTGTCTGTCTATAGGTACGTCTGTCTGTCTATAGGTACGTCTGTCTGTCTATAGGTACGTCTGTCTGTCTATAGGTACGTCTGTCTGTCTATAGGTACGTCTGTCTGTCTGTCTGTCTATAGGTATGTCTATCTATGTGTGTGTAAACATTATTCTCCAATGAAGTATGTAAAAGAAGAGGTTGTACAAAGAAAATACATCACAATTCTTTTTTTTTTGTTAAATACTATATCTTTATTTAGGTTACAAAAACACATACAAATCTGCATGACAAAAACGCATCAAAATCCTCATAAAAACACATCAAATCCACACCTGCGTTTTATGCCAAGAGAGGAAGAATCTGCACAGAAAATTACACAGCCAAATCTGCAACGTGTGCACATACCCCTTACCCTCCTTGTGGAGTGTGTCAGTGACTGCTTTCTGGACATCTGTCAAGTCAGCAGTCTTCCCCATGATTGTGGAGATACTGAAACAGAATAAGGGACCTTTTTAAATGCTTAGGAAGCCTTTGCAGGTGTTTCTTGTTAATTATTCTAGTTTACTGAGATATTGACTTTTGGGTTTTCATTGGCTGTAAGCCATAATAATCAACATTAACAAAAATAAACGCTTGAAATAGATCACCCTGTGCGTAATTACTCTATATAATATGCGTTTTACTTTTTGTATTGAAGAACTGAAATTAACTTTTTCCCCCTTGCCCCCATGATGTCATTGTGTAACTCTTTAGGTACTGTCACACTAGACGATATCGCTAGCGATCCGTGACGTTGCAGCGTCCTCGCTAGCGATATCGTCCAGTGTGACAGGCAGCAGCGATCAGGCCCCTGCTGGGAGATCGCTGGTCGGGGAAGAAAGTCCAGAACTTTGTTTCGTCGCTGGACTCCCCGTAGACATCGCTGAATCGGCGTGTGTGACACCGATTCAGCGATGTCTTTGCTGGTAACCAGGGTAAACATCGGGTAACTAAGCGCAGGGCCGCGCTTAGTAACCCGATGTTTACCCTGGTTACCATCCTAAAAGTAAAAAAACAAACAGTACATACTTACCTACAGCCGTCTGTCCTCCAGCGCTGTGCTCTGCTCTCCTCCTGCACTGGCTGTGAGCGTCAGTCAGCCGGAAAGCAGAGCGGTGACGTCACCGCTCTGCTTTCTGGCTGCCCGGCGCTCACAGCCAGACCAGAGAAGCAGAGCGCCGAGGATAGACAGCGGTAGGTAAGTATGTAGCGTTTGTTTTTTTACTTTTTAGGATGGTAACCAGGGTAAACATCGGGTTACTAAGCGCGGCCCTGCGCTTAGTTACCCGATGTTTACCCTGGTTACCGGGGACCTCGGGATCGTTGGTCGCTGGAGAGCGGTCTGTGTGACAGCTCTCCAGCGACCAAACAGCGACGCTGCAGCGATCCGGATCGTTGTCGGTATCGCTGCAGCGTCGCTATGTGTGACGGTGCCTTTTCTCTTTTTTGTCCATTTAATCTGTCTGTTCTACTGATAACATACATGCTTGGTCTGAATAAAACCTCTGTCTGATGTTGAAACATGTAACCCTTATTCTTTTAACAAATTCTTGTGTAGAAATTTCTTACCTGCCAGTCGCAATCGGCAGAGCTTTTATCACCCCCTTTTTATTTCAATTTTTTCAATCTCTTTTCTGATACATGGTGGTTCCTGGTCCTGGGGGAAGTGCAGCTGATTCCTTTCACCTCTGGTATTTGCACCTCGCTCCAAGGTGAGCGCAGTGCTATCTGCTCTGTCAGACCTCACCATCTGCATTTTATTAAGGAATTCTGCACTATGGAACTCCCGGCTTTTTTACGCTCATTGGGTTCATCTTCTCCTCGTCAGGCTTTTCTGACTGTTGGTGCCTCCACACCACTTCTTCTGTTCTGGTTCCTGAGCAGATTCAGGAATAAAATTAGGGTTTTAATAAAGCTAAAGTCATATTTGTTGCTATTCTATCTTTGTCTTGTTCACCTCATGATGTTGCTATTCACGGTTCGGACACTAGCTGCTATCAGTAGGCGATAGAACATCGCTATCAATGGGCCAAGCAAATGTAAATAAATTGTACTATCCAATGCATATACAGCTAGTCAGTTACTTAACTGCCTTTAATTATTTATCGCAATTGCAGCTAAAATTCATCTTACTCAAGACAACATGGAATTACAGTTTACTGAGGGATTCAATTACAGCTGGCTCAGAGGATGACGCTTCTTTGTACTAAGCGTTTTGTTACACCTCATAGTTGGATTCACAGCAACATTGCTAACTGCTGTGTAACATACTCTTTACTGCATCTAAAAACATTACAGAGAGGCAAGAGTAAAAGTTTCTAATGTTTCTTCGTTCAGTGTATGGGAGACATCTTAACAACTACTCTCCACAGGGACAACTGACAAATAGTCTGCAGATGGGAATCCTCTTGAAAAATGCAGAATATATCTGCATGTTATATAATGGCCCCCAAAAATGTTATTTTTATGTACACACTCACCAGATCAAGTAAAGTTACCTGAAACTACAGTTATGCAGTAATGTTCTGTCATGCAATAAATGCCATTCGCCAGAATAGGAGTCCGTTTCCCCTGTTTGCCCACTCTGTCAGGAGTGAGCGGAGCAAATGGTTGCACGTGGCTAGTGTAACTTTTTTCATTTTTTAGTGAATGGCTTTTTCCTTCAGTCCCATAAATCTTGTATGGAACATTAGCTGTAATGCACATTACTTTCCATTTTGTCATGATGCAGTGAGGAAGATCAGAGAAAATCTCTCTAAAGGTATAGGTTTTGAGTTTATAGTATACTAGTATGATTCCCTTAGAAATGGCATCTAGTGACCCCACGAGTCAGCATAGTTTGACCATTGAAAGAGAAACTTGACAAAATGTGTTTAACAGTTCTGAAAATACTAACAAGTTTACACTATTTTACATTTTTAGGGTGAAAAGAAGACTAAAACAACTGTCCTCACCGCTGCTCTTCTTTTGTCTGGAATACCTTCTGAAGTGATAAGTCGTTCACTGGATACATATGGCAAGATGGTGGATGTTTTTACTGACCTCTGCGTTTACTTCTTCACCTTTATATTCTGTCATGAAGTACTTTTATTGTTTGGTACAAACGATCTTTGATTAGTCATGCTTTTAAAAGACTGAGTATAACAGTCCAGGCTGATTTATTCTCATATGGAGTCTAAATTATTAGCAACATCATAGTTGACAAATTTACAGTCTCGTTTATCATATATGAAATTGGAATTTGAAGTTTCAATTTGTATAACGACTAGAAAGTGTCTATGAAATAAATATATTCCCCAGAATACTTTATCAAAGAAGAGTTCATCAATCTTTCCTTCCAACAAAGTACTGCTCAGCAATGTCCACATGAAGGACTCCTGTCTCTTGTATACATCGCTGTAGAAACAGATTCTGCTTTCGCCACACGTTATTGTACTTTGGCACTTTATGCTGATTAGGATGGGTTATCAATATCAAAGCAGTGGGGGTGCGACACCTGTCACCCTTGCCACTTAGCCGATCCTGATGGCAGTCGGATATTCTCTGTTGCGGAGGCGAACTGCATGGCTTTGACTTGCGGCAGCGGGATATACTGCATATTTGCCCCTATTGAGATAAATCGGCATGAATTTGCATACCTCGCTGCAACCGCTATATAGTTGACAGAGCTGTGTAGTTCAGCTCTGCAGCTGAGCACATCCAACCGGCATCACGAATGGTTGGTCAGTGGCGGTGCCAGGTGTCGTACCCCGACCAATTTAATATTGATGACCTATTCTATTCTAAGGATAGGCCATTTAATATAAAGCACCAGAAAACTCCTTTAATATAAGCTTTGCTCATGGAAGTTTTAATTTCCTTCATTCTTTATTCCCAAACTTTTATGCCATAAACTCATTTTCTTGAGGGCAACATTGAAGCCATTTTGTATACTTTTGCATATTTTGGTTGTATTTGATCTGAAATAATACTGTTTGGTTTTTTTAGACTATAGCAGATTGTCCTTGAGAATTCTCCTATTTGTACGTGTGGTCTCTTACATCTCAGCCAAGCACATTTCATGCTGTTTTGGGGATTTTTCTGGTTGAAATGCAGTTGTGCTATATTTTAAACCTTTTTCTTTAGATATTGTTGATTAGCTTAACTGAACCCCATGAGAAATACATGGTCTTAAAACTTCCATTCTGCCCACTTAGTGATATTGGCTTGTGTAATACCCACCTTACTTATAAAAACCGCATTTCCATATGTGTAAATGTGACATAGAAGTGTGTAATGAATGTCAGCCACGTTGTAGACTTGGACGTCTGAATGAGGCTAAATCTATAGTAACACAGGTCTGGGTTTTACATTCCAGTTCAATTCGTGTTTTTAACAATACAATATGTATCCATTGTGTTCTGTGTGGCTGTTCTCATATCCGTTGTTTTTTAGGGGAGTGTGGGATGGCTGAGTGCCCACCAAAAAGAGACATGCCCATTTTTTTTGAGACTTGTATCAAAATCACATATTATAGTCTATAGGTCCATTAAAAAAATGCTCACTGACTGCTAGGAGAGGCTTAAGAAACCGCCATCAGTTTTTTGGTGGTGTTTTTGCATATAAGAAAAACTGACCAACTGCTGATGGTTAAAACTGACACTGACCAATCAAGAAGGAAAATCTGATCTAACACACTGGTAAATATCGGTATGTTTTTTCACGCACGAGAAAAAATGGATGTCTTGTGAATTAGTCCTTAGGCTTGTGCTTACTGTGACATTATCCCCTTCACGACCTTTGACATGTATTTACATTAAAGGTCATGACCCTGCCTTTGATATGGACTCCGATGCTGAGCCTGTATTTTTCCTCCCACTTGATGGCTAATTTAATAGTTGCAGGTGGAGCACTGCTCTGACCTTGGCTGTTATCATGTTAAATCCTGCTGTCAATGACTGACAGCAGGATTTAACACACGCCACCAGAAAGCATGTCTCAAACCCCGCCCATCAGCACCATGGCACATGATCACGGGGCGCCGATGGGTTGTCATGACAGTCGGAGGATATATCTCTATTACAGGCGATCTAACGATAAGGATTGAAGTCCGTAAAAAGTGGGAAAAAAAAGGTTCAAATCAACACATTTTGCCCCATTAAAAATAAAAAAAAATTTTAAAATACACATATTTGGTATCGTGACATTGAGAAATGTCTGATCTATCAAAATATAAAAACAATACTATTGGTAAACAGCGTAATGGGAAAAACAACCAAAATGCCAGAATTGCGTTTTTTGTCTGCAGCAATAAGAAGCGATCAAAACATCGTATCTACCCTAAAATGATATCCATAAAAACAGCGGCTCAGGGAACAAAAAAATAAGCCCTCACCCAGCCCAAGACTCAGAGAAATGAAAACGCTACAGGTCTCGGAAAATGGCGACAAAAGCAAAAAATTTTGGTTCTTACAAATTTAGAAAAAAATAATTCACTTAAATATTAATAAAAAAATAATTAAAAACAAAACCCTATACATGTTTCATATCTGTGTACTCGTACTGACACGGGGAATCCTATTGCCAGGTCAATTTTACCATATAGTGAACATGGTAGATAAATAACCCAAAAAACAATTGTGTAATTGCACTTTTTTTGGTAGTTTCAAAGCACTTGATTTTTTTTCCCCATTTTCCAGTACACTCACTGTATGGTAAAATCAAAGGTGTCATTCTGTCAATATGGGCGTGTGAGGGCTTGTTTGTCCCCCAACATACAAGCCCTCACACGGCCATATTGACGGAAAATTAAAAAAGTTATGGCTCTTGGAAGAAGGGGAGGAGCAAACAAAAACGTACAATCGCAAGGTCAAGAAGGTTTAAATAACATTTTAATTCTTTCAAACCCTCAATCGTATATACAGCGCTGGCAAAAATTAAGAGACCAACACATCAACACCCTTTCATGGGCAGCCCAATCTCCAGACCTGAACCCCCACTGAAAACCTCTGGAATGTAATCAAGAGGATGATGGATAGTCACAAGCCATCAAACAAAGAAGAACTGCTTTCATTTTTGAAGCAGTGTTAAAGACTGGTGGAAAGCATGCCAAGATGCATGAAAGCTGTGATTAAAAATCATGGTTATTCCGCAAAATATTGATTTCTGAACTCTTCCTGAGTTAAAACATTAGTATTGTTTCCAAATGATTAAGAACTTGTTTTCTTTGCATGATTTGAGGTCTGAAAGCACTGTTTTTTTTTTAAATTTTCATTCAAGTAATTTTTATTGAAAATTTTCTCAACCATGTCAACAAGACATAACACGAGAGGGGAGGAAATGGTGGGGGTCGAGGGGCAAGGGAGAAGGGGAGACACATGAGGACATAGGGGAAGGGACAAGAACAAGGTAAGAAGACAAATATGATCTACGTACGCAGCGTAGATAGCTTATGCAACTATAGAAACCTTTATAGGTGGATATTTGTATAACAATCAGTAGTTGGTACAAAACAGTAGCAAATAATGCAGGTATAGCAACCTAGAAAACTGAATACCTCTAATTGGTTTTATTAGTTAGGAAAATCAATAACTCAAATATTTTATGTAGTAGAAGAAATAAACAATGTAAGTTTAACATTTATCAACATTCTGTAATTACAAGAACCCACATATGTATGACCAGATATATTCGGGATAAATCTCTAACCAGCGATGCCATTTGATGGCAAATTTTTTAAAACCTGCATTGGCGATGGAAAATTTATATTCGTAAGATTTATGTAGGGAGACCAGATCAATAATTTCTTGCGTTGTAGGAGGGCAAGGTTTTTTCCAATGGAATGCAATGGAATTTTTAGTTACGAGGAGAATATGTGCCACAATGGGCCTAAGAGAGGGGTTAATACGGTCAATACCTATGGACAGCAGTGCGAGTTGAGGGGAGAGGTCAATCTTCCCTTTTGCTAAAGTGTTTATAATGTTGGAGATTCCTCGCCACAATGGCTTCAGTTTAGGGCATTGCCAGAAAATATGAAGTATGTTTCCCCTTTTCCCACAATTCCTCCAGCAGTCAGGAGAGATGCCATCATTTATGGAGAATAGCCTTGAAGGGGTTAGATACCACCTAGATATCATTTTGAAGAAGGACTCTTGCAGGGTTAAGGAGATCGTGGACGAGTAAGTGTAAGAAAGGGCCTCCTCCCACTCTTCTGTCTGGAATGTAGTTTGAAGGTCTCTCTCCCACCTAATCATGGAAGCAGTTTTGGTAAAAACCATATTCTTGCTGAACCACCCATAAATGTACCTATAGCTCCAGAAGATGCTATGGCCAGGATTACACAGCAGGTTAATAAAAGGTTCTGAGAATGATGGTTTATTTGCGATAAATTTTTTTACTTGGCTTTTTACTATCTGGTAGTCCCAGAAGGCTGAGGACGGAACGGCAAAAGTATCCCTTAGTGATTTAAAGGGAAGGAAATTTTTTCCATTGAAAATATCCCTGAGTTTCAGAATTTGGTGATTTGCCCAAATGGGGTTGATTATTTCATTATATGTACTGAAGATAAAGGATAAGTGCATGTTTCCAAGTGTTTTAAATTTATTTGGCTCGGTGTTCAGGTTGGCAAATTCACGCCATGCATCATATGACGCCATGAATACAGGGTGTGATCTATGGCTCCAGGTTTTAGATTTCAGAAGTTGCTTAATAATTAGGTCTTATGGCGCTTGGTTTAAGTTTATGAAGGTTTCTAAATCTACCCATGCAGGGGTGTCATCTGTGGCCCACCAGAAGTAACTCTGTTTTATTATGTTAGCATTGTAGTGCGCAATTATATTTGGTAGACCCATGCCTCCTGAGTGTTTGTTTTTATATAGTACTCCTTTGGCCACCCTAGCTCTCTTATTCCTCCAAATGTATGTGTTTATTAGATTTTGGATATTATTCAGGTATGGGGTGGGGATAGGGACAGGAATAGATCTGAATATATATAAGATTTTTGGTATTGTGAAGCATTTGACAGCCAGATTCCTTCCCCACCATGTCAGGTCTTTGCCGGAAAAAAACCCTAGGTCGAGTGAAATATTTTTTCGTCAGCAAATCTAGATTTGTTGATATTAGTGTGTTGAGGTCTCTGGTAATTTTGATACCCAAATAGGTGATATCCTCCTCTGCCCAACTCCATGACGTATGTTTTTTAATCTTTTCAATTTGTCTGGGATTAAGGTTAAACTGAAGGATTTGGGATTTAGCCTCGTTTATCTTAAAGTAGGAGATGCTAGAAAGTGTCTCAATCACTCCTCGTACTCTGGGGATGGAGGTCATAGGGTTAGTCAGTGTTAAAATTACATCGTCTGCAAACAGACCGATTTTGTAATTTTTAGAGGGCGTTTGAAATCCTGAGATATCCGAATCTTCTCTGCTGCTTTGGGCCAGTGGTTCCATTGCCAATGCGAAGAGCAAGGGGGAGAGGGGACACCCCTGACGGGTACCATTCAATATGTCGAAAGGGGTTGATAAGTGGTTGTTGGAGAAAATTCTCGCTGAGGGTTTTGAGTAAAGGGCCATAATAGCGGACATGCTTTGTGAGTCAAAGCCAAAATATTGCAAGGTGGACCTCAAATAGTCTCAATTGAGCCTATCAAAGGCCTTTTCGGCATCTAATGAGATGACCACAGAAGGGATCTTTTTTGAGTTTATTAATTTTATAATATCGATGATCCTTCTGGTGCCATCCACCGACTGCCTGTTCCTGACAAAGCCAATCTGGTCCTTGTCAACCATTCTTGGCAGAAAACCATTTATCCTGTTTGCTAGTAATTTGGCATAGATTTTAATGTCTGAGTTGACCAGTGAGACCGGCCTATAGTTTGCGATATTGGACCTGTCCCCCTTGCCCTTCGGGATTAGTATTATTGTGGCCTCTAGCATCTCTCGGGGAAAGGAACCTGATTTGGCCGCCTCATTGAAGATTCTTGAGAGGGAGGGAGCAAGCAATTCTTTAAATGTCCTGTAGTACTCGTTTATGAAGCCATCTGGCCCCGGAAACTTAAACTGTTTTAATTCTCCCATCGCCCCCAGAACCTCCTCTGTCGAGAATGGGGCATTAAGGTCCGAGAGGTTTTCCTCTGATAATTTAGGTAGGGAGAGGGCGTTTAGAAATGTAGAGGTATTTAGTTGGTTGGGTTGGATATGGTTAGGGTCTGTTTTGAGATTATAAAGTTTAGAGTAAAACAAGGCGAACTCATCTACCACATCTTGAGGATGATGCAGCAGGGCTCCTGTTGGGGATTTAATTTTGTTGATGGTGTTTGCAATTCTCTGCTTTTTCAACTTACACATCATGTGTCTTGTGGGTTTGTTTAACGAGGAGTAGTTTTTAAACTTGGAGGATTTTACCGCTGAGTCGTAGAATGAAAATATGAGGGTTCTGAGTTCCTATCTCAGATTGATTATTTCGGAGTGAACGTTCGATGAGGGGGATATACAATTTAATTGGGACATTTCTTTGGATCTAATTAGGGCCTGGAGTTCTTTTATTTTTGCTCTGTTTGACCTCTTTTCCCTTGCCGATATCTGCATCATTATGCCCCTAATCACTGCCTTATGAGCATTCCATAAAGTAAATGGGTTTATTGATTCTGAGCCATTTTTCTCAAAGTAGTTTTTTATTGCTTTGTTTATGGTTTCCTTCTGGAGTGGGTTGTTGATGGGGAGTGCGTTGCTTTTCCATAAGAATTGTTTCCTTGAGGGAGGTCCAAGGATTAGCTCAGCAGTGACCGGGGCATGGTCAGAAATAGTTTTAGCGAGGATGTTAATGTTGCTAAATCTCGTCAGGGAAAAAACGTCACAGATAATAAGGTCTATCCTGGAAGCCATGTGGTATATATCTTGAGTAGTGGGTGAATTCCTTTGATGTGGTGTTTAGGCATCTATAAACTTCGTAAAATTCATTTTGGAATAGCCAATCATTTAGAGTAAGGGATTTGTGTCTATTTTTTGCCGTAGAATCCATGTGCCCGTCCGGGACTACATTAAAGTCGCCTGCTATGATCAATTCTCCCTTCCTAACCTTTGCCGCCTTTTTTATTAATTTGCTAAGGAAACGGATATGTCCCTTGTTGGGGACGTATGTGTTAACTATTGTGAGTACTTGATTGTTAATGTTGCAGATCAGAATGTGGAAGTGTCCCCCCTCGTCCATGACCTCCTCTATGAACTCAAACTGCACGTTGTTGCTTATTAATGTCATAACCTCTGCCTTCTTTCTTTGTCCGCAAGATTCGTATGTGTGCATAAATCTCCTATCATCGAATTTAGGATGGTCACCCCTCCTAAATTTGGTCTGTTGGATACACATGATATCCATCTTAGATTTTGATAGTTCTTTTTTTGATGCTGAATCTTTTTGGGGGGCTGTTTAGGCCTCTGACATTATACGTCATTAAAGAGATTGCCATGTTCGAAAGTGTTTAAAGTATTCTGAGTGTGGAAATAGTGCTGGTTAGGGGAATGGTCTATTTGTGGGGTTTCTGAAATCTGAAGACAGTAAAGAGAAACTGTAACCTGTGGAAAAAAAGCAGTTAGATGGTATATTTACGCAATACTTGATTTTAGTAACTTGAAGAGAGGGATTCTCCGTCTTCTTGTCTTCTCAGAGGAGGAATCAACGGCGAATTCCTTCTTGAACGGGGGAAAGTTCGTGAAAGCTCCAAGCGAAGAGGAGCATCCTCCGGGTTGGGGAACCATAATAAATCGACAAACAGATAGTCAACAGTTAATGAACAATGTAACCAACATATCACCTTAATAGGCTATATCAACTGACCCTTGATACCAAAGGGTGAGCACTGAGAGCAAGGTATAGGTAGGGATGGATGGGAAACCAGGTATTCATGTTTCAACATGTGAAATAATAAAGAGATATATATATATATATATATATTTTTTTTAATTTTGACCATTTTACTTAGTCAGAAAAAAACCCAAATTTATCGCTTGGAAATTCGGAGACATTTTGTCAGGAGTTTATAGACTACTAGATGGGGGCCCGATTCTTACGCATCGGGTATTCTAGAATATGTATGTAGTTTATTTATGAAGTTTTCAGAATAATGCAATTTATACACAGGATTCAGCCGGCCGGCCGCGATCAATTAGCGAAGTGTGGTTCAAATTCCGTGCCAATTCGCGTCTGGACTGCGCCTGTCGCTGATTGTTCGCAGCTGGGCGTGACCAATCAGTGAAGCCAGGGCCGGTCCAGGTTTTTGAGGGCCCCGGGCGAAAGAGTAGAGTCTCAGTGGTTCCCCCTCTTTAAGACATACCACGATTCATGATGCACAGATACAGCAGAGAAATATAGCACAGCCAAGTATTGTATAACACAGCCCACGTAGTATATAACACAGCCACGTAGTATATAGCATAGCTGCATAGTATATTGCCCACACATAATATATAGCACAGACACGTAGTATATAGCACAGCCCATATACACTGTGTTCCAAATTATTATGCAAATTGGATTTAAGTGTCATAAAGATTTAATTGTTTTGTTTTTCAAATAAACTCATGGATGGTATTGTTTCTCATGGCTCAATGGATCACTGAAATCAATCTTCAACACAGGATAATTAGTTTTCCAGGTGATTCTAATTAAAGGAAAACTACTTAAAAATGATGTTCCACATTATTAGGCAGGCCACAGTTTTCAAGTAACATGGGAAATAAAAAAGATCTATCTGCTGCCAAAAAGCATCAAATAGTGCAATGCCTTGGTCAAGGGTTGAAAAGATTAGATATTTCCCAAAAACTTAAGCGTGATCATTTTACTCTTAAGAGATTTGTGGCTGAATCTGAGCACAGACGTGTTCGTGCTGATAAAGGCATAATGAGGAAGGTTTCTGCCAGGCAAGTTCATCGGATTAAGAGAGCAGCTGCTAAAAAGCCATTACCAACCAGTAAACAGATATTTGAAGCTGCTGGTGCCTCTGGAGTCCCTCGAACCTCAAGGTGTAGGATCCTTCAAAGGCTTGCTGTGGTGCACTACTATTCGGCCACCCCTAAACAGTGTTCGCAAGCAGAAACGGTTGCAGTGGACCATACATACATGAAGACTAATTTTCAAACAGTCTTGTTTACTGATGAGTGTCGAGCAACCCTGGATGGTCCAGATGGATGGCGTATTGAATGGTTGGTGGATGGCCGCCATGTTCCAACAAGGCTGCGACATCAGCAAGGAGGTGGAAGAGTCATGTTTTGGGCCAGAACCATGGGGAAACAGCTGGTAGGGCCCTTTAAGGTTCCTGAAGGTGTCAAAATGACCTCTGCAAAGTATACAGAGTTTCTGACTGACAACTTTCTTCCATGTGTAAAAAGCAGAAATGTGCCTTCAGGAGCAAAATCATCTTCTCATGCTGCAAAGAATTCCTCTGAGTCATTGGCTGCTATGGGCATAAAAGGAGATAAACTCATGGTGTGGCTACCATCTTTCCCTAACCTCAACCCTATAGAGAAACTTTGGAGTATCATCAAGCCAAAGATCTATGACGGTGGGAGGCAGTTCACATCAAAACAGCAGCTCTGGGAGGCTATTCTGACTTCATGCAAAGAAATAAAAGCGGAAACTCTCCAAAAACTCAAAAGTTCAATGGTTGCAAGAATTGGGAGGGTGATGTCAAAGAAGGGTTCCTATGTTAACATGTAACTTGGCCTGTTAGGATGTTTTGGAGTTAAATAGCTTTTTCTTTATCGCTTCATTGGGGGACACAGGACGACCATGGGTGTATGCTGCTGCTGCTGCTAGGAGGCTGACACTATGCAAAAAAAGGAAAAGGCGTAGCTCCTCCCTGGCAGTATACACCCACCGACAGGCACCAAGTACCTCAGTTTGTGCTTAGTGTCTGTAGGAGGCAGACCTGGATCTTCAGATCCGCTATTAACCTTGATTCCTTTCCAGGTTTTATTTTTATTAACGTTTTGGCTTTCTCTTTCAGATCACAGCATTCAGGGATCCAGGGTGCAATCTTCTACCCTGCCTCCCCAGGAGGGTGGCTGAGCGAGCAGTGTGGTGTCGTCCGCATCGCAGCTCTCAGACCGCCGGCAAGACATTATCCTCTGTCACCCTCCCAGGTGCTCCAGGGTCTTTATGGTGGCGGTCCTTGCCAAACGGTCCCCGTCACCCCTCTCCTCGGAGAAGGCTGAGAGGAAGACGGTGGTCACCAGCGGTGACCCTCCCCCTTGTCTTTGGGGTTGAGGCCGTCTTCTGGACGAAGGATTCAGTTTCCAGCAACCCCTCTCTCTTTGAGCCCCTGGACGATCCTCTCTCCCCACTCTACCTGCGGAACCGGATATGCAGGTACCAGCGCTTCAGCAGCCGCTCCACAGCAGCAGTAGCTTGCCCTGTCTAGATGTACAGTGCTCTCACACAGAGTCCCGGCCGTTTTTACTTTCACTTTCACAGCTGCGGCCGGCCACGCCCCTCCGATAGGCCACGTCCCTTTTAGGACGCGCTTTTTCGGCGCTCTTTTCCTTCTCCACTCAGGATGGCTCTTACATCTGGGGCACGCCCTGCCCTTTCGGTGCGGCCCTGTCAGGAGCCTTGGCTTATTCCTCACAGCACAGCACCGCCCCTTCTTCACTGCTGGCACTTCCTGCCTCAGCTGCTCCGTGCACAGGAGACATCTTGCGTTGGGGGACACAGACAACTCTGCTCTGCGGTGCGGTAGGATTGTGACGCTATATTGGCCCCTCCCTCGGTATTATCCATACCACTGTAGGCCCCTTAGTCTTTTCTGTAGTATAGTACTGCAGAATATCCTTATATTCAACTCTTCTGGAGCCTTCCCTACCAAACCTACCATAACTCACTACGCCTGTGCTCGTAAGATAAAGTGGTCAGTAGGCCAATCGTCGCCTCTCTGCCAGTCCTGCAGTCCTCCTGCCATGTCTGCCCCGCAATAAGCTTCTGACTCTCGGGATGGGGTGATCCCCCTCCCCCTGAATGGGCCGTTGCTATCTCGCAGTCGGTCTCCGATTTGACTAAGTTATCTCAGTCCCTGCTCCAGGCGCTTGAACGTCTTCCACAGCTTCCTTCAGCCACCAGTGCTCCGACCGTCTCCCATGGCGAGTCGGCTGCACCTGACCCTGAACCACAGGGAGACAAATCAGCCAGCCGCTCTAGAAAGAGGACTCTGGCTCTTCGTCTGGTTCTCCGGGTCCCTCCGCAGCGCTCAAACTTCTCTCCTCCTCCCAATTCCCCTCTTCGGAGGAGGACATTTGGGTCTGATGTGGATTCCCAATCCGGTTCTGAATCCGATTCAGACCAGGCTTCTAGCATGCAGGCTGTCGTAGATGGTCTTATTTCTGCTATCTCGCAAACCCTCAAACTAAAACAAGATGAGGTTTCCCCCCAGGATTCCTCTGTCTCATTTAAGCGGGTGAAGCGTCCCTCTCGCTCCTTTCCTACCCATGATGAGTTTGATTCTATCCTGTCTAAACACTGGGAACATCCTGAAAAACGTTTTTTGGGTAGAAAACATCTGGACGTGCTCTATCCCTTTAGCGCCGATCTTCTCTCCAAGTGGGCTGAGTCCCCTAAGGTCAATCCGCCGATTTCCCGTCTTTCTTCCAAGACGGTTCTCTCCTTATCGGACGGCGTATCGCTTAAGGATACATCGGACAGACAAATTGAGGCACTGGCTAAGTCAGCTTTCGAGGCAACGGGTGCTTCTCTCTGTCCCAGCTTTGCTTCCACCTGGGTGGCTAAGGCCATCTCTGCCTGGGCCAAGATCCTCCGTCGGGGCATTTTGGCTTCGGCCTCCCCTACAGAGCTGGCTGACCTCGCAGACCAGATTAACCACGCAGGGAAATACCTTCTCACTGCCTCCCTAGATGCAGCAGCCTGTTCGGTCAGGGCAAGCAGCAACATTGTCTCTATTCACCGCATTCTTTAGCTCAAAGCATGGAATGCAGATGCTACTTCCAAAAAGTCTCTCACCAACCTGGCGTTTAAGGGTTCCAGGCTTTTTGGTGCTCGTCTGGATCAAATTATCTCAGACGCGACTGGGGGCAAGAGTACCTCTCTCCCCCAGTCCAAGCCAAAACGCTTCTTTAACCCAAAGGGTCCTCGAACATTTCGCCCCTTTCACCCGTTTGCAGCCTCAGATTCCACATCGCAACAAGAGGGACCTACTACTACGGGTGAACGTAGAAAACCCTCTTACAAGCCTGCTCCCATGTAGAGATCCAGGGCTCCACCTCCCAGGTCTTCCGGACCTCGTTCCAACAGATACCGTTCCAAGTGACGGGTCGCCCCCACCTTGGGAGTCTTTCCAGGGTGGGAGGCAGGCTTCTTCTCTTCAAAGACACCTGGCTGTCAGTGATCAGCGATGCCTGGGTCAGAGAGATTATTACCTCCAGGTACAAGATCGAATTTTCTACCCTCCCAGAAAATCGCTTTTTTTCTCTCGTCCCCCAAAGCAACCGTCCCATTTACCCAGCTTGCTTCAAGCCAGAACGTCTCTGGTCGCCGCCGGAGTCGTAGTTCCCGTTCCTTCCGAAGAACGTTTTTCCGGGTTTTATTCGAACCTTTTTGTAGTCCCAAAAAAGGACGAGTCTCTTCGCCCTATCCTGGATTTGAAGCTTCTGAACTGCCACATCCGACCTCGCCACTTCAGAATGGAATCCCTGCGGTCAGTGATCGCCGCCATGGAACCCGGGGAGTTCCTCTGCTCTGTCGACATTCAAGATGCGTACCTTCATGTCCCCATCTGTGTATGGCATCAGAGATTCCTTTGGTTTGCTATCGAAGACAGTCACTACCAATTCACGGCTCTCCCTTTCGGGTTAGCGTCTGCCCCCAGGGTCTTCACCAAAATCATAGCGGCGGTCATGGCTCTCCTCCGTTCCAGGGGGATCCTCGTTATCCCCTACCTGGACGATCTGTTGATCAAGGGGTCCTCTCGTCTAGACTGTGCTCACAGTCTCCAGGTCTCTCTGGACACTCTGACCCGTCTCGGCTGGATTATCAACCGGACCAAGTCCTCCCTGATTCCGTCCAAACGACTATCCTTCCTGGGCATGGTGTTCGACACGAACTTAGCTCGGGTCTTCCACCCAGAGGACAAGTTCTCAGTGCTCCTCAAGGCGGTCCGCCTTCTCAAACGCCCAGCTCCCCAGTCGCTTCGGTTCTGCATGGGAGTCCTGGGAAAAATGGTGGCCTCCATGGAGGCTGTTTCTTACGCCCAGTTCCACACCCGCCCCCTCCAGCTATTCCTCCTATCTACCTGGAACAGGTCTTTGGACTCCCTGGACCGTCCCGTCCACCTTCCTCTCCAGGTCCGTCAGTCCCTAACCTGGTGGATGCTGTCCTCCTCTCTCCTGAGAGGAAGATCATTTCTTCCCCTTCAGTGGCAGGTCATCACCACCGATGCCAGCCTTCTCGGGTGGGGAGCAGTCTTCCGACAGCACACGGCTCAGGGCCGTTGGACCACCCAGGAAGCTCTCCTTCCCATCAATCTTCTTGAGATCAGGGCAATCTTCCTTTCGCTAATCCACTGGCAGTCTCTTCTGACGAATCTTCCCGTCCGCATACAGTCGGACAACGCCACGGCCGGGGCGTACTTAAACCACCAGGGCGGGACTCGCAGCGACCAAGTAATGGCAGAAGCGGCAAAGATTCTTCGGTGGGCGGAACGCCACGTTCTGGCCATATCAGCCGTTCATATCCCCGGGGTCGAAAACTGGGCAGCTGACTTTCTCAGTCGCCAGGGCCTAGCAGCGGGCGAGTGGTCTCTCCACCCCGCAGTCTTCGATCAAATCTGCCACCGCTGGGGCACGCCAGACGTCGACCTTATGGTGTACCGGATGAACCACAAGGTCCCTCAGTTTGTCGCCAGATCCCGGGACCCTCTTGCCGTCGGCCACGACGCTCTGGTAATTCCATGGTCCCAGATTCGGTTTCCCTACCTGTTCCCACCCCTCCCCTCGATTCCAAGGGTGATAAAGAAGATCAAGTTGGAAGGGATTCCAGTCATACTGATAGCGCCGGACTGGCCAAGGTGGCCGTGGTACGCCGAGCTCGTAAACATGCTCGCGGACACTCCTTGGAGAATCCCGGATTGCCCAGACCTCCTCTCGCAGGGACCGCTCTACCACCAAAGTTCTCAGTCGCTGAGTTTAATGGCATGGCTGAGGCCGCAGTCTTGAAGAACTCTGGTCTCTCTCCTCAGGTCATACAGACCATGATCAGAGCCAGAAAACCGGCATCTTCCCATATCTACCATAGGTACTGGAAAGCATTCTTCCGGTGGTGTGAAACTAATGAAGTTTTTCCAATGTCCTTTTCTCTTCCGGAGCTTCTCGGTTTCCTCCAGTCTGGTCTCGATTCGGGCTTATCCCTCAGCACACTCAAGGGACAAGTGTCCGCTCTGTCGATCCTCTTCCAGAATGACCTTTCCTCCATTCACCAAGTTTGGACTTTTCTACAGGGAGTTGCGCATATCGCCCCTCCTTTCCGTCCTCCCTTGGAACCTTGGGACCTTAACCTGGTCCTTGGTGCTCTTCAGGCTGCTCCCTTTGAGCCTCTTCATGACGTGTCCTTTTCCCTTCTTTCTTGGAAGGTCGCCTTCCTCATTGCCATTACATCTATCAGGAGGGTCTCTGAGCTGGCAGCCCTGTCATGCCGTTCCCCCTTCCTGATTCTTCATCAGGATAAGGTCGTTCTTAGACCGGTTCCCGAATTCCTTCCCAAGGTGGTCTCGGCTTTCCACATCAACGAGGACATTGTCCTTCCATCATTTTGCCCTTCTCCGGCTCATCCTTCGGAGAAGTCCCTTCACAAGCTTGACGTGGTCAGGGCCATTCGGTTCTATCTTTCTAGAACTGCTCCTTTCCGTCAATCCGATTCTCTCCTTGTCGTTTCTGAAGGCCGTCGGAAGGGCCTTCAAGCGTCTAAATCCACTATCTCGCGCTGGATTCGCTCGGCAATTTCAGAATCATACCGTGTTCATGATGCACGTTCTCCTCCGGGGGTGCGAGGTCACTCCACCAGAGCTGTCAGAGCTTCTTGGGCTGTTCCTCACCAGGCCTCCGCCTTGCAAGTTTGCAAGGCCGCAACCTGGTCATCTTTGCACACGTTTACGAGGTTCTATCGGGTTCGTACCCAAGCCTCGTCCGATGCAGGTCTTGGTAGGAAGGTACTGCAGGCGGCGGTCGCACACCGGCCGACCTGAGACCTTTTCTCATTTCCTTTCTACCCACCCTTTTCCGGGACTGCTTTTGGACGTCCCATGGTTGTCCTGTGTCCCCCAATGAAGCGATAAAGAAAGAGGGATTTTTGATACTTACCGTAAAATCTCTTTCTTGGAGCCTTTATTGGGGGACACAGCACCCTCCCTACTTGGTTGTTCTGGTACCGTGTTTGGGGCCTGGAGGCCCTAGTTGAGTTGGTACTTTTACTATTATCAGTTCTGTCTTTTCTCCTACTGCTTTTTGCACTAACTGAGGTACTTGGTGCCTGTCGGTGGGAGTATACTGCCATGGAGGAGCTACGCCTTTTCCTTTTTTTGCATAGTGTCAGCCTCCTAGCAGCAGCAGCAGCATACACCCATGGTTGTCCTGTGTCCCCCAATGAAGGCTCCAAGAAAGAGATTTTACGGTAAGTACCAAAAATCCCTCTTTTGTTCAGTGAATGTGACCTCCTAATGCTGAAAATTCCACAAATGAGCATTTTTTTTTAGTTCTTTAAAACAAGGCTGTGGAGTCGGTAAGCCACAGTTCCGACTCAGACTCCGACTCCTTCATAAATGGCCAATTCGTAACAATAAATTTACTGTTGTCAAATATTAACATCGTGCTTATTCAGTTTCTCACCATCATATAAGTAATCAGACTACTTAGAGCAAAAGCTATATTTATTAGAATACAATTAGAAAATAGCAAATAACTTTTCTAAACTCTTGTAAGTAAATATTCAATAAACACTGTTATGCAGTTAATAAGAACATCTAGTCTAGAGGAGGAGCTTTACTACTAAGAATTTGCAACACATTTTCTCTTTGTTTCATACATTGTAAGTAGGGGGGTTGGGGCAGCATGAGGTTAACCAAGTATAAGATTAGATAAGGGCAGTGGAGAACAGTGACACACAAGAAGTAAGAAATGTCTATCTCCAGCAGAACTGCTTATCACTGTTGTTCATAGTTTGATAGAACATATATATTTGAGTAACATTTACAAAATTCATATGAAAGTTCAATTATGAAAAATTAATACATTTTTTTTTAAAGCTGGTGGCGGAGTCGGTACATTTCTACCGACTCCGACTCCAACCAAAACTAACTCCGACTCCACGACTCCGACTCCACAGCCCTGCTTTAAAACATATCAAATGTTTAGAAATTCTACTGTGCCAAATAATTTGGAACAGTGCATTTTGAGTTTTTATTCATTTTGGAGATTATACTGTTATCATTGGGAGGTTTCTTCAATGAAATTCAATGTATGCTCTAACGGGTGATGACTTTTATTAGACTGACTGTCATTTGCACCGACCATTTAGGAAAATCCGAGAAAAATGTAATTTGCATAATAATTTGGAACATAGTGTAGTATATAGCACAGAGATGTAGTATCTAACACAGCCCACGCAGTATCTAACACAGCCCACGTAGTATATAGCAATGTGGGCACCATATCCCTGTTAAAAAAAGACTTAAAATAAAAAATAGTTATATACTCACCCTCCGTCAGCCCCCCGGATCCAGCCGAGGCGTTTACCGATGCTCCTCGCGACGCTCCGGTCCCAAGAGTGCATTGCGGTCTCGCGAGATAACGTAGCGGTCTCGCGAGACCGCTATGTCATCATCTCGCGAGACCGCAATGCATGGACCAGTCACCGGAGCGTCACGAGGAGTGGGAAAGGCCTCGGCTGGATCCGGTGGCCCATGGAAGGTGAGTATATAATGATTTTTTATTTTTTTAAATTATTTTTAACATTAGATCTTTTTACTATTGATGCCGCATAGGCAGCATCAATAGTAA
Source organism: Ranitomeya imitator (assembly GCF_032444005.1). NCBI lineage: Eukaryota > Metazoa > Chordata > Amphibia > Anura > Dendrobatidae > Ranitomeya > Ranitomeya imitator. The sequence continues at coordinate 83,190,192 of NC_091285.1, forward strand.
AAAGTTGGTCACACAGGGTTAATTGCAGCGTTAACGGAGTGTGTTACACTGCGGCATAACGTGGTCCGTTAACGCTGCCATTAACCCTGTGTGAGCGCTGACTGAGGGGGAGTACGGAGCGGGCACTGACGGCAGGAGAGTAGGGAGCGGCCATTTTGCCACCGGACTGTGCCCGTCGCTGATTGGTCGTGGCAAAATTGCCACGACCAATCTGCAACTTGGGATTTCCTTGACAGACAGAAGGACAGACAGAAAGACGGAAGTGACACTTGGACAATTGTATAGTAAAGAACATTTTACTCAAAAATTATACGTATAAAGATAAAATATCAGACAAACTGAACATTTTGCAGTGGTCTCTTAATTTTTGCCAGAGCTGTATATACAGTGGGGGAAATAATTATTTGATCCCTTGCTGATTTTGTAAGTTTTCCCACTGACAAAGACATGAACATTCTATAATTTTAAGGGTAGGTTAATTTTAATATTGAGGGATAGTATATCAAAAATAAAATCCGAATTATAAGACGCAACCCAAATTTTGAGGAGAAAAATAGGATTTTTTTCTTAATAAAATGGTGATGCTTCTTATAATCCATGCGTCTTCTTGCGTACCGGGGGTGGTGGCTGCGGTGGAGAGGGGACCCAAGGTCTCTGCTGGAGGAGGCAGGAGTGGGGTGATGCCGCAGGCTGGGATGAAGGGGTGTCCGGCATTGCTGCTGGTGTCTGGAGCTGGTGCCTGGCAGCACTGCGAGGGTGTCCGGCAGTCCTGCTGCGGGTCTCTGGTGCTGCTGCCCGATGCTCTGCTGGTGTCTCCGGTGCTGCTGTGGCTCTGCCAACACTTTGTGAAAGGCCAGAGACCCAGCAGTCCCATGATTTTCTGTGCGGTGGACTCCAGGACAATTGCCGCTGGGGGAGCTGCGCATGCGCAGATGTAAATCTCAGCAGCTTTTCTCCATCGGCTCATGCGCCGCCCTGCCCGGTGGCCATTTTCCAGGAGTCCACTGCACAGGAAACCATGGGACTGCCGGGGTGGGCCCTTGCAGCATCAGGCAGCGCCGGCAGCACACCCGCAGCACTAGAGACACCAGCAGAACAACGGGCAGCAGCGCAGGACACCCACAGTAGCACCGCCGGGCACCGGAGACACCTGCAGAGCACTGGGTAGCAGCGCCAACACCCGGAGCACCGCTGTATACCCCTTCATCCCAGCCTGCAGCAACGATACCGGTAAGGTACATTGCATTATAAGACGTTGGCCCTGGGTTCCTCCTAATGCAGGACAATGCTAGACCTCATGTGGCTGAAGTGTCAGCAGTTCCTGCAAGATGAAGGCATTGAAGCTATGGACTGGTCCGCCTGTTCCCCAGACCTGAATCCGATTGAACACATCTGGGACATTATGTCTCGCACAATCCACCGTCCAATTTTAGCCACCACTGCAGTGTGATCATCAATGGATTGTTAGGCTATGTTAACATGTTGCATTTTTTGCTGCTTTTTGTAAATGCAATTTTAAGGCTATGTGCACACGATGCGGATTTCAATGCAGATCCGCAGCGTTTCCGCACATGCACGTTCCGCGATGTGCACATGCTGCGTAAAAAAAACGCGCGGAAATGCAGCGGTTTACATTCTGCAGCATGTCACTTCTTTCTGCGGATTCCGCAGCGGTTTTACACCTGCTCCAATAGAAAACCGCAGGTGTAGAACCGCAGTGAAATCCGCCAAAAAAAGCGGTAAATCTGCGATAAATCTATAGCAAAAACGCAGCGTTTTTGCCCTGCAGATTTATCAGATTCGCTGCGGAAAAATCCGCAGAGGACCATTCTACGTGTGCACATACCCTAAAGCTTCTTTTTACAGTACCATCAAAAGCTATCAGATTTCAGAAATCTTATGCACACACATTGGTTTCTTTCCTGGCTGAAGTGGAAAACTGCAGCATCTTGCTTCTTTCAGTGAAGAAAAGAGAAAGCAATTAGCAAGAAAAAAAAATGCAGCAAAAAATGGTGCCTTCAGTTTTTGCTGCGTTTTTAGTGAAAAAAAGGTAATGCTGCGGCTCCCAGGCTAGCAGGAGGGGCGTTAAGCGGTGCAGGGGCTCGGCCTCTGCTTTTTCCATGCTTTTGAATGTGGTGGACTTTGGGAAAATGGCCACCGTAGGCAGCACATGCGCAGATTGAAATCTTGGCACTGAGATCTCAGTTGCGCATGCGCACCACCTCTGGCGGCCATTTTCCTGGTACTATTTTTTCAGATATAAAAATCGTTTTCCACTAAATAACTTTAAAATTGTTCCCTTTTTTCCAAAAATGTTTTATGGTTTCACATATGTCTTGCATTTGTGCCCTAACACCTTGCATTGTTCATTCTCTATGGTGGAAGCAACGCTGAAATTTGCGATCCTGGAAAATGCAGCTAAAAAGCTATTAAAACCTTCTTTTTGTCTGCAGACTTTTTACTGCCAAGAGAGCAGGTTATGGCTGCAGCAAAAAAGCAACCCCCTTATGACAGTTGGTGGTCTACTGAAAATTCCTGTAGCTTCCAAATAGTACTCATACCGGGGACTGCTGACAATATTCTGCAGTAGCGAAGCACTGAAGTGTATTGTACCAAAGACCAAAGAATTGTGTGTTTATGTTCGGTTTCTGGTTATTATATGACTTCTATCATACAGAGTCCCCAATTTCCCTCTGCAGGCTTTATCTCTACTTTTCAGTTCTCTCTGAGTTGGTGAGTGGAAGCTAGTGGCTATGATGTTTACTATAAAATTCATAAAGAGGAAAATTAATTCCAGCTTTTCTTTCTCTGTAGCACATGACATAGGAGCAGGAGAATGGTAAGAATATTACACAGCACTACTAAGCTGTGTGTCTGTGAATCCAGAACTGGAGTAATTAAAAATAGGTATCTTAAGCTGCTAGCCCAATCTGACATCCTGTATCCTCGCTGATCAACTGTTAGCTCTGACAATGACTACCCTGCTACTACATTCTGAATGAAGCTGTGCTGTTCAGCTTCATTCAGTGTTCATATCTGGCCATTTAAGCTAATAACAGTAGATCAATGGGGATGATGGTTGCAGCTGATATAATAATGAACTATACTCTTTATCTTTTCACTTTTTTTGCAAACTGATGGTCACAAAAAACTTTATGCCCTGAAATAGTCCTATTTCACGCACAGATTTTAATGAATCAGCGCACAATATAAACTTTTAAATGGACAGCATACAGATTTGCTGTCCGACTTGAGGGTAATGGAGGGACCTAGGCGCACCACGTGTCATAATAAATGATATGGGTGAGTGCAATCAAGTGGCAAAAAGGGGAACAACAACAAGGAAAAGTACCACCGAAGAGAATGCACACCACAATTGTATAAATAAAAGGCAAGACTTTATTAACAATGAAGATTAAAGTGCTGTACGACTTGAAACACGTTTGTGAATACGTCCTTACAATTTCCTTGTGCAATAATTTTATTTTCATGAAGTATTTGTTTCAAGATTTATCTGTAAAAGTTTAGTTTATTAAGATAGCCCATACTGGAAATTTTGATGCATTCAAAATGCTATAACACGTCTTAATGTAGAAACTTGATAACAGGTATGTAATTGGATCATATCAGGACAAAGCAGATAAATACATTTGTGTGAAAGTGTTTGCCCCCTTCCTGATTTCCTATTCTTTTGCATGTTTGTTACACTTACATGTTTCAGATCACCAAACAAATGTAAATATTAGACAAAGATAGCACAAGTAAACGCAAAATGTAGTTTTTAAATTAAGGTCTTTATTATTAAGGCTACTTTCACATTTCCGTCGGTACGGGCCCGTTGCAATGCGTCGTACTGACGGACGTTGTGAAATTACTGCACTACGTGGCAGCGGATGCAGTTTTTCAACGCATCCGCTTCCCATTCTGCAGTCCGGGGAGGAAGGGGTGGAGTTTCGGCAGCGCATGCACAAAAAACGTTACATTGAGCTTTTTTTGTGCGTCGCGTCTGCCAAAACACGACGGATCTGTGTGGCCATCCGTCGCTAATACAAGTCTATGGGCAACACATTTGCAGGATCCGTTTTTTGCCCAAACCGACAGATTGCGACGGAGGATAAAACACGGAAGTGTGAAATCCAAACCTACATGGCCCTGTGTGAAAAAGTGATTACCCCCTAAACCTAATAACTGGTTGGGCCACCATTAGTAGCAATAACTGCAATCAAGCGTTTGCGATAACTGGCAATGAGTCTTTTACAACGCTCTGGAGGAATTTTGGCCCACTCATCTTTGTAGCACTGCTGTAATTCAGTCACATTGCCTTTTTAAGGTCATGCCACAGCATCTCAATTTGTTTGGTGATCTGAAACATTAAAGTGTGACAATCGTGCAGAAGAATAGGAAATCAGGAAGGGGGCAAACACTTTTTCACACAACTGCGTATATATATATAATGTATGAAGCAAACACTTTAAAATGTCATGCTTTATGTTCCAAATTCCACTGCTATCCCTATATTCAGCTCATAATAATAATAATCTTTATTTATATAGCGCCAACATATTCTGCAGCGCTTTACAGTTTAACAGTTTCAAACACAACAGTCATAGGTAACAATGTTAACAATACAGTAATAAAGCAAAATAAGACGACCCTGCTCGTGAGAGCTTACAATCTACAATGAGGTGGGGGAGATACAAAGTACAGGTGTGTATTTACAATCATGGTCCAGCCATCTTCAGGGAGTGGGGGGTAAATGCATGGAGCTATAGTATTGCATTCTGTAAACCGCTTTGCGGCTTTTGGCCCTGAAATTTTTTTCTGCTAAATGAGTTTCTTGATGTAAAAGTTTTATATAGGAAAGCCTAGCCCAGTGCTGACCTTTTCTCCTGTTCCTGTAGTCTCACTTATGAATAGTACAGATAGCTATATTATTGCTATATAAGAATTGTTCTGCAGCAGAGGTATTATTCCTAGATTTTATGGACTTGAATATGCTTTTATTAAAAATTCAGATACATGAGTGCATATTTTAAAGCATTTTTGTGATTTTATGCATTCTGCTCATTTTTCCCCTTAAAACACATGAAATATGCTTGCCATCGCCTTGCAATTTTTGTTTGTTTTCAGTAACATGTACCTAATGAATAAAAATACAAAATCTTGACTGACTACTTTGCATCCTTGTGCTTAGTCTTTGTGTCTCATTTAAAGGGAAGGTATGACCCCATATTTCCTTTGCAAACATAAAGTACACTGTTCACAAAAAAAAACAGTGGCATTGTCAGTGTCGTGGAGTGAGGCTAAGGAAGACAGCGGTAGGGGAGAGTAAGAGAGTGTGTGTGAATGTCTTGGTGTAGGGCTGGCAGTAGGGGGAAAAACTAGGCAATTGTCCTGGCCCTTTTCCCCTAAGGGGCCCCTGGCTCCTAGTTGTCAACTGTCAATGATTTTCTGTTATTTTCCCTGAGTTTGTACTGTACATATATCAAAACACGCACGCAGTACAAATCCGATCACGGAGTCAGCACAGGAGACGGTAGGATCGGCCGTCAATCAGAGTACAGAGAGAGAGAGTCATGTGATTGCTGTTCTGCAGTCTGTGGAGGAGAAGGGGAAGGGTGATCACTGGTGTTGAGCATTCCGATACCGCAAGTATCGGAATTCCGATACCGAGATCCGATACTTTTGTGGTATCGGGTATCGGTATCGGATCCATAGTGAGGTGTAAAATAAAGAATTAAAATAAAAAATATTGATATATTCACCTCTCCGGCGGCCCCTGGACATCACTGCGGGTAACCGGCAGGCTTCTTTGTTTAAAATGAGCGCGTTTAGGACTCGAGGAATGACGTCGCGGCTTCTGATTGGTCGCGTGCCGCCCATGTGACCGCCACGAGACCAATCAGAAGCCGCGACGTCATTTTCAGGCACTAAACTCCTCATTCTAGGAATTTAGGACCTGAGGAATGACGTCGCGGCTTCTGATTGGTCGCGTGGCGGTCACATGGGCGGCACGCAACCAATCAGAAGCCGCAACGTCATTCCTCAGGTCCTAAACGCGCGCATTTTAAACAAAGAAGCCTGCCGGTTACCCGCGGTGATGTCCAGGGGCCGCCGGAGAGGTGAATATATCAATATTTTTTATTTTAATTCTTTATTTTACACATTAATATGGAACCCAGGGCCTGAAGGAGAGTTTCCTCTCCTTCAGACCCTGGGAACCATCAGGATACCTTCCGATACTTGGTGTCCCATTGACTTGTATTGGTATCGGATATCGGTATCGGCGATATCCGATACTTTTCGGGTATCGGCCGATACTATCCGATACCGATACTTTCAAGTATCGGACGGTATTGCTCAACACTTGTGGTCACTCAACCAATCCTGGCTCAGCGCACTCTTCAAAATTCCCTCCATTGTTGAAGTCTTTAGCAGCCAGAACACACAGGGGCTCTGCCCCTGACACTGTGAGCACAGATCACTGCCTGCCTCTGACTAGGAGGAGCTGACAGCCAAGGAACAGCAGCAAGAACCACAGGAAATGACACCAGCAAACAAACAAGGAGTGTCAGGCTGATAACAGAAGACTATAAAGGCCCCTTCACATTTAGCGACGCTGCAGCGATACCGACAACGATCCGAATCGCTGCAGCGTCGCTGTTTGGTCGCTGGAGAGCTGTCACACAGACCGCTCTCCAGCGACCAACGATGCCGGTAACCAGGGTAAACATCGGGTAACTAAGCGCAGGGCCGCGCTTAGTAACCCGACGTTTACCCTGGTTACCATGCTAAAAGTAAAAAACAAACAAACCGTACATACTTACCTAACGCTGTCTGTCCTCCAGCGCTGCGCTCTGCTTCTCTGCTCTCCTCTTGTACTGTCTGGGAGCCGGAAAGCAGAGCGGTGACGTCACCGCTCTGCTTTCCGGCTCACAGCCAGTACAGGAGGAGAGCAGAGCACAGCGCTGGAGGACAGACAGAGGTAGGTAAGTATGTAGTGTTTTTTTTTTTTTACTTTTAGCATGGTAACCAGGGTAAACATCGGGTTACTAAGCGCGGCCCTGCGCTTAGTTACCCGATGTTTACCCTGGTTACCAGTGAAGACATCGCTGGATCGGTGTCACACACGCCGATCCAGCGATGTCTGCGGGAGATCCAGCGACTAAATAAAGTTCTGGACTTTATTCAGCGACCAACGATCTCCCAGCAGGGGCCTGATCGTTGGTGGCTGTCACACATAACGATTTCATTAACGATATCGTTGCTACGTCACAAATAGCAACGATATCGTTAACAATATCGTTATGTGTGAAGGTACCTTAAAGGTACCGTCACACTTAGCGACGCTGCAGCGATACCGACAACGATCCGGATCGCTGCAGCGTCGCTGTTTGGTCGCTGGAGAGCTGTCACACAAACCGCTCTCCAGCGACCAACGATCCCGAGGTCCCCGGTAACCAGGGTAAACATCGGGTAACTAAGCGCAGGGCCGCGCTTAGTAACCCGATGTTTACCCTGGTTACCATCGTAAAAAAACAAACAGTACATACTTACATTCAGCTGTCTGTCCCTTGCCGTCTGTTTGCTGCACTGACTGCTGGCCGCAAAGTGAAAGCAGAGCACAGCCACAGCGGTGAGTCACCGCTGTGTGACTCACCGCTGTGCTTTCACTTTCACTTTGCGGCCAGCAGTCAGTGCAGCAAACAGACGGCAAGGGACAGACAGCTGAATGTAAGTATGTACTGTTTGTTTTTTTACGATGGTAACCAGGGTAAACATCGGGTTACTAAGCGCGGCCCTGCGCTTAGTTACCCGATGTTTACCCTGGTTACCAGTGAAGACATCGCTGAATCGGTGTCACACACACCGATTCAGCGATGTCTGCGGGGAGTCCAGCGACGAAATAAAGTTCTGGACTTTCTTCCCCGACCAGCGACAGCACAGCAGGGGCCTGATCGCTGCTGCCTGTCACACTGGACGATATCGCTAGCGAGGACGCTGCAACGTCACGGATCGCTAGCGATATCGTCTAGTGTGACGGTACCTTTACACAGGCACAAGTGCTGAATCACTAGGAACACAGACACTGGGAGCTACAGGCTGATAACAAGAACAGGCACAGGTGATAGCAAGCAAATAACAGATTACAAACTGCTGGAAGGCTGATAACAAAGAGCACAGGCACAAGGGATGGATGACAAGCTTATGATGGCACACAAGCACAGGGTTGAGAGGCAGACAACAGAGGACAATAGTTCACATAATGAGACACATGACAGTGAAAAGCAGACTAGATCACTGGATGAAGAAATAAATACAAAAACTGAGAATATGGCAGGAAATAGGAAGTTAATAACAGAGAGAAAAAAGAAAGTAGAAGCCAGCTCACCGATCCTAAAGAGAAGCACGGAAACAGTCCTGATGAGACGTGGAATGTATGAAAGAAAAAAAACGAATATTCCAGCTTCCTCTTGATAAAATATAAATCTTTAATCCAAAAGGTTAAAATAGCGATACATGCTCCTGGGACCCACCATAAACCCCGTGAGGGAGAGCGACGCGTTTCGACTGCAGAGAAGTCTTTATACAAGCTGATCTATCCGACATTAACACCGGTATATAAGGACCCAACTACCAATGTAATGTCATGCACGAGTCACATGATGCACGCAATCAACAGGTCCTGAAAGGTAAATGTTAAAATGGAAAAGCATATACACAATTTAACAAAATACGGGAAAAAGGGAAATACACTCAATAAAATACAAGAGAACATAACATTAAATGAACAACATGCTGCAGGATGGCGAATATCAATAATGAAACATAATTTCACTTTTGTGATTAAGTCCGTCAGGAAATCTTGTGCCCAACACGAAAATCCAGTAGGCTTCACGGGTAAGTAAAATTCTATGTAAATCGCCACCGCGATAAGGTTTGATCACCCTTTCAATACCAGTAACTCGAAAAGATGAAATATCACGTTAGTGATGATCAACAAAATGTTTGGCTGCGGAGGAAATGTTACGATTAGTGTTCCTTATATTAGAAATGTCATACAGATGCTCCGAAATACGATTTTTCAATTTGCGGATGGTGCAACCTACATAAGATTTACTGTATGCAACACAATCAATTTTGTACACTACAAAACGAGTATTACAATTAACAAACCCTTGTATTTGAAAACTGTTGGAACCAGTATAATCAGTAAAAGATTTAGTTGTAATCATGTGTCTACAGGTGGAACAATTAAGAACGTTACACCTGTAGCTACCTTTACAGTTTAGCCATGTCGATTGCGATTTACCTGAAACAAACAAACTAGGTGACAAAATATTCCCCAAAGTGGGTGCTCTCCTTGCCACAATATTACACCCCCCCCCCTGCAAAATATTAGCAAGAATTGGATCCTCATATAAAATCGGAATAGATTTGTTGATGAGAGCTTTGATGTCATTGAATTGTGGGCTGTATTGTAGGCAAACAAAAGGTTTGTCACCACGTTGATTAGTAACTGATTTGATGTTTTTATTTTTATTTCTATTTGAGTTACTAATTATATTCGTATCATTAGTTGCTGTTGATGTAGCAGGATTTTCGTGAATATTCGGAGATACGATGTTAAGGGCTCTATTCAGCATCCAATTAGGATAACCGCGTTTGTTGAATTTAATACAAGATTTAGCTAAATCATATTAGAGGGCATTATTATTATTACAATTCCTTTTCAATCTAGTAAACTCCCCAACAGGAATCGAACGCACAGTGTGTTTCGGATGGCTGCTATTCGCGTGCAGGATGGTGTTACCTGCTAATGGCTTCAAATAAGTTTGAGTAGAAATCAATTGGTTAACCACACCTGTAAGTTCCAAATCAAGAAACAAAATTTTTGACAAAAGTAAATCTGATATTGAAATCATTATTGTTAATGTAAAAAATGAAATCCTGTATGGCAGATACATCGCCCCTCCTTATATACCGGTGTTAATGTCGGATAGATCAGCTTGGATAAAGACTGCTCTGCAGTTGAAACGCGTCGCTCTCCCTCACGGGGTTTATGGTGGGTCCCAGGAGCATGTATCGCTATTTTAACCTTTTGGATTAAAGATTTATATTTTATCAAGAGGAAGCTGGAATATTCGTTTTTTTTTCTCTAATAACAGAGCGATAGTAAAATAAAGAGAGGCTGTTTTCCGATTATGTCCGACAGTCGCTCACTAGGGGCCCGATTCACTGGCTGTCCTGCCTGGATTGATGCGGTTGACGTCTCATATGTCATCCACAGTCTGTTCAACTGCGCAGGTGTGACAGCCTGGATGACATGGAGATGTCAGCCACATCTATAAAAGGACAGCAATTGTGGGGTCAGAGGAGGCACTGAGTATGGCCTGACGCTCCTCAGAATGGACGCTGCTGATTAGCTTAGATGCAGGACAAAGATACAAGATATTTGCTTAGTTATGTGGTGAAGCTGGGCTTTTGCAGGACGGAATTTATATGCAGCTTAAAGTTAATGGTTATAGTTTATATAGGTTAAACCTGGTGACCTGTTCCCTTTAACCTCTTCCCAACATATGACGTACAGTTACGTAATATGTTGGTTGAGTCCCTGACTTTGATGCCGGCTTGCATCTTTCACAGCAAATGATTGCCAAATTATTCAGTCATCATCTGACTAACAGCCGCAAGTGAAGTGGAGCTCTGCCTGCTACTATAAACATGTAAAATGACTCTGTTAATCTTTGACATCGACATTTAACATGCGCCATCAGGGAGGCGAGTCATTCCACGAGTCCATTGGTGCGACCATGACGTGGTTGCAGGGTCCTGAAACAGTTGGTATGGAAAGTATTCAGACACCTTTACATTTTTCACTTTGTTTCATTGCAGCCATTTGGTAAATTCAAAAAAAGTTGATTTTTTTCTCATTAATGTACACTGCACCCCCATCTTGACTGAAAAAAACAGAAATGTAATAATTTTTGCAAATTTCTTAAAAAAGAAAAACTGATGTCACAGTCATAAGTATTCAGACCCTTTGCTCAGACACTCATATTTAAGTCACATGCTGTCCATTTCCTTGTGAACCTCCTTGAGATGGTTCTACTCCTTTATTGGAGTCCAGCTATGTTTAATTAAACTGATAGGACTTGATTTGGAAACTGACCTGTCAATATAAGGCCTCACAACTCAAATTACTATGTTTGGTTTTTTTTTCAGTCAAGATGTACATTAACCCCTTTACCCCCAAGGGTGGTTTGCACGTTAATGACCGGGCCAATTTTTACAATTCTGACCACTGTCCCTTTATGAGGTTATAACTCTGGAACGCTTCAATGGATCCTAGTGATTCTGACATTGTTTTCTCGTGACATATTGTACTTCATGACAATGGTAAAAATTATTTGATAGTACCTGCGTTTATTTGTGAAAAAAACGGAAATTTGGCGAAAATTATGAAAATTTCGCAATTTTCCAACTTTGAATTTTTATGCAATTAAATCACAGAGATATGTCACACAAAATACTTAATAAGTAACATTTCCCACATGTCTACTTTACATCAGCACAATTTTGGAACCAAAATTTTTTTTTGTTAGGGAGTTATAAGGGTTAAAAGTTGACCAGCAATTTCTCATTTCTACAACACCATTTTATTTTAGGGACCACATCTCATTTGAAGTCATTTTGAGGGGTCTATATGATAGAAAATACCCAAGTGTGACACCATTCTAAAAACTACACCCCTCAAGGTGCTCAAAACCATATTCAAGAAGTTTATTAACCCTTCTGGTGCTTCACAGGAATTTTTTGAATGTTTAAATAAAAATGAACATTTAACTTTTTTTCACAAAAAATTTAATTCAGCTCCAATTTGTTTTATTTTACCAAGGGTAACAGGAGAAAATGGACCCCAAACATTGTTGTACAATTTGTCCTGAGTATGCCAATACCCCACATGTGGGGGTAAACCACTGTTTGGGCGCATGGCAGAGCTCGGAAGCGAAGGAGTGCCATTTGACTTTTCAATGCAAAATTGACTGGAATTGAGATGGGACGCCATGTTTCGTTTGGAGAGCCCCTGATGTGGCTAAACATTGAAACCCCCCACAAGTGACACCATTTTGGAAAGTAGACCCCCTAAGGAACTTATCTAGAGGTGTGGTGAGCACTTTGACCCAACAAGTGCTTCACAGAAGTTTATAATGTAGAACCGTAAAAATAAAAAATCATATTTTTTCACAAAAATTATCTTTTCGCCCCCAATTTTTTATTTTCCCAAGGGTAAGAGAAGAAATTGGACCCCAAAAGTTGTTGTACAATTTGTCCTGAGTACGCTGATAGCCCATATGTGGGGGTAAACCACTGTTTGGGCGGATGGGAGAGCTCAGAAGGGAAGGAGCGCCGTTTGACTTTTCAATGCAAAATTGACAGGAATTGAGATGGGACGTCATGTTGCGTTTGAAGAGCCACTGATGTGCCTAAACATTGAAACCCCCGACAAGTGACACCATTTTGGAAAGTAGACCCCCTAAGGAACTTATCTAGAGGTGTGGTGAGCACTTTGACCCACCAAGTGCTTCACAGAAGTTTATAATGTAGAACCGTAAAAATAAAAAATCATATTTTTTCACAAAAATTATCTTTTTGCCCCCAATTTTTTATTTTCCCAAGGGTAAGAGAAGAAATTGGACCCCAAAAGTTGTTGTACAATTTGTCCTGAGTACGCTGATACCCCATATGTGGGGGTAAACCACTGTTTGGGTGGATGGGAGAGCTCGGAAGGGAAGGAGCGCCGTTTGACTTTTCAAAGCAAAATTGACAGGAATTGAGATGGGACGCCATGTTGCGTTTGAAGAGCCACTGATGTGCCTAAACATTGAAACCCCCCACAAATGACACCATTTTGGAAAGTAGACCCCGTAAGGAACTTATCTAGAGGTGTGGTGAGCACTTTGACCCACCAAGTGCTTCACAGAAGTTTATAATGCAGAGCCGTAAAAATAAAACAACATTTTTTTCCCACAAAAATTATTTTTTTAGCCCCCAGTTTTGTATTTTCCCGAGGGTAAAAGGAGAAATTCGACCCCAGAATTTGTTGTCCAATTTGTCCTGAGTGCGCTGATACCCCATATGTGGGGGGGAACCACTGTTTGGGCGCATGGGAGGGCTCGGAAGGGAAGGAGCTCCATTTGGAATGAGGACTTAGATGGAATGGTCTGCAGGTGTCACATTGCATTTGCAGAGCCCCTAATGTACCTAAACAGTAGAAACCTCCCACAAGTGACACCATTTTGGAAACTAGACCCCCTAAGGAACTCATCTAGATGTGTTGTGATAGCTTTGAACCCCCAAGTGTTTCACTACAGTTTGTAACGCAGAGCCGTGAAAATAAAAAATCTTTTTTTCCCCACAAAAAATATGTTTTAGCCCCGAGTTTTGTATTTTCCCAAGGGTAGCAGGAGAAATTGGACCCCAAAAGTTGTTGTCCTGTTTGTCCTGAGTACGCTGATACCCCATATGTTGGGGTAAACCCCTGTTTGGGCACACGGGAGAGCTCGGAAGGGAAGGAGCACTGTTTTACTTTTTCAACGCAGAATTGGCTGGAATTGAGATCGGACGCCATGTCGCGTTTGGAGAGCCCCTGATGTGCCTAAACAGTGGAAACCCCCCAATTATAACTGAAACCCTAATCCAAACACATCCCTAACCCTAATCCCAACAGTAACCCTAACCACACCTCTAACCCTGACACACCCCTAACCCTAATCCCAACCCTATTCCCAACCGTAAATGTAATCTAAACCCTAACTGTAACTTTAGCCCCAACCCAAACTGTAGCCCTAGCCCTAACCCTAGCCCTAATCCTAACCCTAACCCTAGCCCTAACCCTAGCCCTAACCCTAGCCCTAACCCTAGCCCTAACCCTAGCCCTAACTCTAACCCTAGCCCTAATGGGAAAATGGAAATAAATACATTTTTTTAATTTTTCCCTAACTAAGGGGGTGATGAAGGGGGGTTTGATTTACTTTTATAGCGGGTTTTTTAGCGGATTTTTATGATTGGCAGCCGTCACACACTGAAAGACGCTTTTTATTGCAAAAAATATTTTTTGCGTTACCACATTTTGAGAGCTATAATTTTTCTATATTCTGGTCCACAGAGTCATGTGAGGTCTTGTTTTTTGCGGGACGAGTTGATGTTTTTATTGGTAACATTTTCGGGCACGTGACATTTTTTGATCGCTTTTTATTCCGATTTTTGTGAGGCAGAATGACCAAAAACCAGCTATTCATGAATTTCTTTTGGGGGAGGCGTTTATACCGTTCCGCGTTTGGTAAAATTGATGAAGCAGTTTTATTCTTCGGGTCAGTACAATTACAGCGACACCTCATTTATATCATTTTTTTATGTTTTGGCGCTTTTATACGATAAAAACTATTTTATAGAAAAAATAATTATTTTTGCATCGCTTTATTCTCAGGACTATAACTTTTTTATTTTTTTGCTGATGATGCTGTATGGCGGCTCGTTTTTTGCGGGACAAGATGACGTTTTCAGCGGTACCATGGTTAGTTATATCTGTCTTTTTGATCGCGTGTTATTCCACTTTTTGTTCGGCGGTATGATAATAAAGCGTTGTTTTTTGCCTCGTTTTTTTTTTTTTTTCTTACGGTGTTTACTGAAGGGGTTAACTAGTGGGCCAGTTTTATAGGTCGGGCCGTTACGGACGCGGCGATACTAAATATGTGTACTTTTATTGTTTTTTTTTTTTTATTTAGATAAAGAAATGTATTTATGGGAATAATATTTTTTTTTTTTTTCATTATTTTGGAATATTTTTTTTTATTTTTTTTTACACATTTGAATTTTTTTTTTTTTACTTTTTTACTTTGTCCCAGGGGGGGACATCACAGATCAGTGATCTGACAGTTTGCACAGCACTCTGTCAGATCACTGATCTGATAGGAGTGCAGGCTGCTTCACAGTGCCTGCTCTGAGCAGGCTCTGTGAAGCCACCTCCCTCCCTGCAGGACCCGGATCCGCGGCCATCTTGGATCCGGGGCTGGAGGGAGCAGGGAGGGAGGTGAGACCCTCGCAGCAACGCGATCACATCGCGTTGCTGCGGGGGGCTCAGGGAAGCCCGCAGGGAGCCCCCTCTCTGCGCGGTTCTTCCCTGTACCGCCGGCACATCGCGATCATCTTTGATCGCGGTGTGCCGGGGGTTAATGTGCCGGGGGCGGTCCGTGACCGCTCCTGGCACATAGTGCCGGATGTCAGCTGCGATAAACAGCTGACACCCGGCCGCGATCGGCGGCGCTCCCCCCGTGAGCGCTGCCGATCGCATATGACGTACTATTGCGTCCTTGGGAAGTAAAGCCCACCCCACATGGTCGCAATAGTACGTCTAATGGCAGAAAGGGGTTAACCCCTTTACCCCCAAGGGTGGTTTGCACGTTATGGACCGGGCCAATTTTTACAATTCTGACCACTGTCCCTTTATGAGGTTATAACTCTGGAACGCTTCAACGGATCCCGGTGATTCTGACAATGTTTTCTCGTGACATATTGTACTTCATGTTAGTGGTAACATTTCTTTGATATTATTTGCATTTATTTGTGAAAAAAAAAAAAAACAGAAATTTGGCGAAAATTTTCCAACTTTGAATTTTTATGCCCTTAAATCAAAGATATGTCACACAAAATACTTAGTAAGTAACATTTCCCACATGTCTACTCTACATTAGCACAATTTTGGAACCAAAACTTATTTTTTTAGGGAGTTAAGGGTTAAAAATTGACCAGCGATTTCTCATTTTTACAACACCATTTTTTTTAGAGACCACATCACATTTGAAGACACTTTGAGGGGTCTATATGATAGAAAATACCAAAAAGTGACAGCATTCTAAAAACTGCACCCCTCAAGGTGCTCAAAACCACTTTTAAGGCTGGAGTCACACTGCCGTATTTCTCTTGCAATAATCGCATCACACTGCATGGACTGGCGGCACCTGACCCGAGCATGACAGCATGATGGATTACTATGCAGCTGTCAAGCTCAGGTCAGGAGAGCCTTCAGCCAGTACAAGTTTTAAGATGCCATTCTCGCAGGAGAAATACGGCAGTGTGACTCCAGCCTAAGAAGTTTATTAACCCTTTAGGTGCTTCACAGCAATTTTTGGAATGTTTAAAAAAATGAACATTTAACTTTTTTTTCACAAAAAAATTACTTCAGATCCAATTTGTTTTATTTTACCAAGGGTAATAGGAGAAATTGGACCACAAGAGCTGTTTTATAATTTGTCCTGAGTACGCCGATACCCCGTTTTGGGGGGTAAACCACTGTTTGGGCGCATGGAAGAGCTCGGAAGGGAAGAAGTGCCATTTGACTCTTCAAAGCAAAATTGGCTGGAATTGAGATAGGATGCCATGTCGAGTTTCGAGAGCCCCTGATGTGCCTAAACAGTGGAAACCCCCCACAGATGACACCATTTTGGAAAGTAGACCCCCCTAAGGAACTTATCTAGATATGTGGTGAGCATTTTGAACCCCCAAGTACTTCACAGAAATTTATACTGTAGAGCCGTAAAAATAAACATTTTTTTCACAAAAATGATTTTTCACCCCTAATTTTTTATTTTCCCAAAGGTTACAGGAGAAAGTGGACTCCAAAAGTTGTTCTGCAATTTGTTCTGAGTACGCTGATACCCCATATGTGGGGATAAACCACTGTTTGGGCGCATGGCAGAGCTCGGAAGGGAAGGAGCACCGTTTGACTTTTTCAACGCATAATTGGCTAGAATTGAGATTAAATGCCATGTCGCGTTTGGAGAGCCCCTGATGTGCCTAAACAGTGGAAACCCCCAACACGTGACCCCATTTTGGAAACTAGACCACCTAAGGAATTTATCTAGATGTGTGGTGTGCACTTTGAACCCCCAATTGTTTCACTAAAGTTTATAATATAGAGCTGTGAAAATTAAAAAATCATGTTTTTTCCACAAAAATTATCTTTTTGCCCCAATTTTTTATTTTCCCAAGGGTATCAGGAGAAATTGGACCCCAAAAGTTGTTGTGCAATTTGTCCTAAGTATGCTGATACCCCAAATGTGAGAAGGAACCAACGTTTGGGCGCATGGCAGAGCTCGGAAAGGGAAGGAGCGCCATTTTGGAATGCAAACTTTGATGGAATGGTCTGCGGGCGTCACATTTCGTTTGCAGAGCCCCTGATGTACCTAAACAGTAGAAACCCCACAAGTGACCCCATACTGGAATTTAGACCCCCACAGGAACTTATCTAGATGTGTTATGAGAACTTTGAACCCCCAACTGTTTCACTAAAGTTTATAACGCAGAGCCGTGAAAATAAAAAATCATTTTTTTTCCACAAAAATGATTTTTTAGCTCCCAAATTGTTACTTCACAAGGGTAACAGGAGAAATTGGACCACAAAAGTTGCTGTCCAATTTGTCCTGAGTACGCTGATACCCCATATGTTGGGGTAAACTACTGTTTGGGTGCATAGCAGAGCTCGGAAGGGAAGAAGTGGTGTTTTGTAATGCAGACTTTGATGGAATGGACTGTGGGCATCACTTTGCGTTTGCAGAGCCTCTGATGTGCCCAAATTCTAACTCCAACCCTAACCCCAACACACTCTTAACCCTAATCGTATCCCTAGCCACACCCCTAACCCCAACACACCCCTAACCCTAATCCCAACCCTAACCTTAAAACACCCCTAACCCGAACACACCCCTAACGCTAATCCCAACCCCAACACACCCCTAACTGCAACACGCCCTTAACCCTAATCCCAACATACCCCTAACCCCAACACACCCCTAACCTTAATCCCAACCCTAACCCTGACACAGCCCTAACCCAACCGTAAACGTAATCCTAACCCCAAATCTAGCCCCAACCCTAACTTTAGCCCCAACCGTAACCCTAACTTTAGCCCCAACCCTAATAAGAAAATGAAAATAAATAATTTTTTTAATTTTATTATTTTTCACTAACTAAGGTGGTGATAAAGGGGGTTTGATTTACTATTTATAGCGGGTTGTTGTTTGGCAGCTGTCACACACTAAAAGACGCTTTTTATTGCAAAAAATAGTTTTTGCGTCACCACATTTTTAGAGCTATAATTTTTCCATATTTTGGCCCACAGAGTCATGTGAGGTCTTGTTTTTTGCGGGACGAGTTGATGTTTTTATTGGCACCATTTTCGGGCACATGACATTTTTTGATCGCTTTTTATTCCTATTTTTGTTAGGCAGAATGATTAAAAACCAGCAATTCATGAATTTCTTTTGGGGAGGGGGGAGTTTATACCGTTCCGCGTTTGGTAAAATTGATAAAGCAGTTTTATTCTTCGGGTCAGTACGATTACGGCGATACCTCATTTATATCTTTTTTTATGTTTTAGCGCTTTTATACAATAAAAACAATTTTATATAAAAAATAATTATTTTTGCATCCCTTTATTCTGAGGGCTATAACTTTTTTCGCTGATGACGCTGTATGGTGGTTCGTTTTTGCGGGAAAAGATGACGTTTTCAGCGGTACCATGTTTATTTATATCCATCTTTTTGATCGTGTGTTATTCTACTTTTTGTTCGGCGGTATGATGATAAAGCATTGTTTTTTGCCTCTTTTTTTTTTTTTACGGTGTTCACTGAAGGGGTTAACTAGTGGGACAGTTATATAGGTCGTGTCATTACGGACGCGGCTATATTAAATATGCATACTTTTATTGTTTTTTTTTAATTTACGTAAGAAATTTATTTATTAGAACAATATTTATTTTTTTTCTTTATTTAGGAATTTTTAAAAAATAGTTTTGCACATGTAAATTTCTTTTTTTTTTTAAACTTTTTTACTTTGTCCCAGGGTGGGATATCACTGTATATTGTCAGATCGCTGATCTGACACTGCACAGCACTGTGTCAGATCATCGATCTGACAGGCAGTGTTGCAGGCTTGCCGGCACCTGCTCTCAGCAGGCGCCGGCAAGCCACCTCCATGCAGGACCCGAAAGGACTCCGCGGCCATCTTGGATCCGGGACCTGCAGGGAGGAGGACGTAGGAGACCCTCTGAACAACGCGATCACATAGTGTTGTTCCAAGGGTCTCAGGGAAGCACGCAGGGAGCCCCCTCCCTGCGTGTTGCTTCCCTACGCCGCCAGAACGCTGCGATCATATTTGATCGCAGTGCTCCAGGGGTTAATGTGGCACATAGTGCCAGATACCGGCTGTGATAATCAGCTGACACCTGATCGGTGATGACGTACTATCCCGTCGGTAGTCATACGGGCCCAGCCCACCTCAATGGGATAGTACGTCTGATGTCAGAAAGGGGTTAATGAGAAAAAAATGAACTTTTTTTGAATTTACAAAATGGCTGTAATGAAACAAAGAGTGAAAAATTTCAAGAGGTCTGAATACTTTCCATACTCACTGTATAATAATGAAGTGCGCATGCGCTAAACACACACATACAAGACAGTGCACTTGCGCACACAGAACGTAGAAAACAATCATATATACCCAAGGTGGTTTCACAAGAATCCAAAGGTATATAAATGCAAAACACTACAATGTTATTGCGAATGTCCAAATGTCACTAAATTCTTTGCAGCTCAGATTGCCTGCAGCGAACACATTTAACTTTGCATGAAACATAACATGAATTTTGCCTTAACGCATTAAAATACTCTACATAAGATATACATGTCCACTGGCCAACCCCCCCTCCAATAGCATGTAAAAACAAAACAGACATGAAAAATTGAAAATATATAATAAGATTAAAATAAAAATGAACGAAAATATTGAAAAAGGGAAAGTATATAAAGATAATAGTATAAAAATATATAACAAAAAAACAAGCATAAGAAAATAAAAATATATATAATAAAGGTGTCAACCCCAATATAATATTACAGGTAGGTAAACACTGATAAAGGCATTGTCATGGGAATACCGTGACAGAGAGGTCAGAAGATCACTGCATCTGGCTACACGTGTACCTGCACTGGATGATTCTGCTTTGCCTTCTAACTGTACAGATTTCCCTTGCTCTGTTCTTGCGGATGCTTCCGCATGCGTCGTTTTGACGATGCGGAGAAAAAAAAAGAAATTACTACCAGCTGCGTTCTACGCTGGTCGCCGCATCGTCAAAACGACGCATGCAGGAGCATCCATATACAGCTGCACGACCTGCGTACCTAATGTTAAAGATAGGTATGCAGGCCGCATTCAGAAGTCGGCGGAGGTGCGGCCGGGGGCGGGGCTTCATGGAGGAATTCCGCAGGACTCTGCAGCTCCTCAAAACGCTAGTGTGTAACTAGCTTAAAGGTACCGTCACACTTTAGCAATGCTGCAGCGATACCGACAACGATCCGGATCGCTGCAGCGTCGCTGTTTGGTCGCTGGAGAGCTGTCACACAGACAGCTCTCCAGCGACCAACGATCCCGAGGTCCCTGGTAACCAGAGGTAAACATCGGGTTACTAAGCGCAGGGCCGCGCTTAGTAACCCGATGTTTACCCTGGTTACCATCGTTAAAGTAAAAAAAACAAACGCTACATACTTACCTACCGCTGTCTGTCCCCGGCGCTGTGCTTCTCTGCTCTGGCTGTGAGCACAGCGGCCGGAAAGCACAGCGGTGACGTCACCGCTCTGCTTTCCGGCTGCCCGCCGCTCACAGCCAGACCAGAGAAGCAGAGCGCCGGGGACAGACAGCGGTAGGTAAGTATGTAGTGTTTGTTTTTTTTTACTTTAACGATGGTAACCAGGGTAAACATCGGGTTACTAAGCGCGGCCCTGCGCTTAGTAACCCGATGTTTACCCTGGTTACCAGTGAAGACATCGCTGAATCGGCGTCACACACGCCGATTCAGCGATGTCAGCGGGACCTCAACGATCAAAAAATGGCCCAGGCCATTCCGACATGAGCAGCGATCTCACAGCAGGGGCCTGATCGCTGCTACGTGTCACACATAGCGAGATCGCTACTGAGATCGCTGTTGCGTCACAAAACTTGGTTTGACCACGAGGCAATTGAAAGTCAGAGTTAGAGAACACGTCCTTGGTATTCGGGCGGCAACCACATGTCTTGATGTTACCACCCTTAAAACACTACCAAGACATTTTAGAGACTTCCACTCCTGTGACGCAGCGTCGTTGAGGGTGCGTGGTATAGATCTGCTCAACATTAATATTCGGGGTGGAGGGTTGTCCAAACGCCTTGCTCAACTTGAGTCAAGGTGGATTTGGACACTGCGTACTATTCACCCTGACGGTTTAAATGAAAATATTTCTTTTGCCCCATTTTTGTGATCCGCGTCTGTCTGTTCACTCTATAGGCTACGTCACCTATGGCCTATGTTTCTTTTATTGGTATTTTAACCTTTTTCTTTTATTTCTAGTCTGCGTAGTGGTGATAGTTTGGAGCCGTGCATGTATGATGCTGCTGGCAGATCTCTTCTGCGTGTCAACATCTGGAGCCTGCTACTACTAATATTATCATCATTTATATTTTGCTGTACCATTTCTTGTATCTTGTGCATGTATATTTCTGCTTCCTGATATTGCTTGTATATATTGATGCACACTAAAGAGAGGCATATATATGTGTATACGTATGTGTATGCACAGTTTATTGTCTCTTTGGCTATGCTATTGTTGATTTTAATAAGAGGTATTGGTGTTTGTACTGTTAGTGTTATTTTGGTATCTCTATGGTTTACTGATGTGTTCTGTGTATGTATACATGTGTGCGCTTTTGGCGCACATATGTGTGTATATGCATTATTTCTATTCCCTTATATGCAGTTATTTATTTTCATTAATTGAGTCTTGTTTCCACATGTTTTCTGTGGTTTCTGCATCTTTTATACCGATCCCTCTTGTATTTACGCCTATTATTGTTATAGTGTGGGGCATCTGTGCATTATATATTTATGCAGGTACGCCCTGCGTTTCCGCCCTTACGTTTTACCTATTCCAATATGGCGGCGCTGCGCCCGGCTACATGTGCGCATGCGCCGGGGTTCCGAGTCGGTGTGCGCACCTGTCACTGCCGTCCGGCATAGGTCACGTGGTGCCCCACGTGTTTCCGGTGCCGGCGGCCGTGTTGGAGGTGGCGCGCGCTGTCCGGAGCCCTTCTACGGCTATGGGGGCGTTCCTGTTCGTTTCTCCCGGTTCCTGCCAGCAGCACTTAAATATGCGCGCCAAATTCAGTATGGCTATCCCCTGATGAAGGAGCTGCTCGCTCCGAAACGCGCGTCGAGGTCAGGCCTGCTTGTCTGTTCCTTGCACCTGTGCTGCCTACTGTAGGTATGTTGATACACTGTTAATCTATGCTGTACTTCCCTATGTGAGGGCACTTGCCCTACATATACCGGACTATGTACCGTTCATTATGTGATATGGGGAAGTGTTTTTCAGCACTGTGCTAGCACAGCAGCACGGTCTGTGGATCGGCTTCAGGTGTGTTTTTTCATTGCCATTTGGACGTACTTGTATCCCTTTCTGTACCCCTGCTCTCTGTCTGGTGTTGGTTTTAATGCATTCTAATAAAGAGTTATTTTTATGGGACGTTTTATGGGATGTTTATTTATCGCTCATAGCAGGCAGCACATGGCAGAGACATACGTCACTCATAGCAGGCAGAACATGGCAGGGACATCATAAGTCGCTCATAGCAGACAGCACATGGCAGTGACATCATAAGTCGCTCATAGCAGGCAGCACATGGCAGTGACATCAAACATTGCTTATAGCAGGCAGCACAAGGCAGTGACATCATACATAGCTCATAGTGGCAGCACATGGCAGTGACATCATACATCGATCATAGCAGGCAGCATATGGCAGTAACATCATACTTGGCAAATAGACAGCACATGGCAAGTACATCATACATCACTCATAGCAGGCAGCACATGGCAGTGACATCATACATAGGTCATAGCAGGCAGCATATGGCAGTGACATCATACGTCACTCACAGCAGGCACCGCATG
Organism: Ranitomeya imitator; assembly: GCF_032444005.1. Lineage (NCBI taxonomy): Eukaryota > Metazoa > Chordata > Amphibia > Anura > Dendrobatidae > Ranitomeya > Ranitomeya imitator. The sequence goes on from NC_091285.1 coordinate 83,213,233, forward strand.
GCAGTGACATCATACATAACTCATAGCAGGCAGCACATGGCAGTGATACCATACATAGCAAATAGCAGACAGCACATGGCAATGACATCATACATCGCTCATAGCAGGAAGCACATGGCAGAGACATCATACATCACTCATAGCAGGCAGAACACGGCAGTGACATCATAAGTCGCTCATAGCAGACAGCACATGGCAGTGACATCATACACCGCTCATAGCAGGCAGCACATGGCAGTGACATCATACATCGCTCATAGCAGGCAGCACAAGGCAGTGACATCATACATCGCTCATAGCAGGCAGCACATGGCAGTGAAATCATACATATCTCATAGCAGGCAGCACATGGCAGTGACATCATACGTCACTCACTCACAGCAGGCACCACATGGCAGTGACATCATACATAACTCATAGCAGACAACACATGGCAGTGACATCATATGTCACTCATAGCTGACAGCACATGGCAGTGACATAATACATCGCTCATAGCAGGCAGCATATGGCAGTGACATCATACATCACTCATAGCAAACAGCATATGGCAGTGACATCTTACATCGCTCATAGCAGGCAGAACATGGCGGTGACATCATACATAGCTCATAGCGGCAGCACATGGCAGTGAAATCATACATAGCTCATAGCGGCAGCACATGGCAGTGAAATCATACATAGCTCATAGCAGGCAGCACTTGGCAGTGACATCATACATCGCTCATAGCAGGCAGCAAATGGCAGTGATATTATACATCACTAACAGCAGGCAGCACAGGGCAGTGACATCATACATCGCTCATAGCGGCAGCACATGGCAGTGAAATCATACATAGCTCATAGCAGGCAGCACATGGCAGTGACATCATACATGGCTCATAGCAGAAAGCACATGGCAGTGACATCATACATCGCTCATAGCAGAAAGCACATGGCAGTGACATCATACATAGCTCATAGCGGCAGCACATGGCAGTGAAATCATACATAGCTCATAGCAGGCAGCACATGGCAGTGACATCATACATGGCTCATAGCAGAAAGCACATGGCAGTGACATCATACATAGCTCATACTTCTCTTATAGCAGGCAGCACAAGGCAGTGACATTATACATCGCTCATAGCAGAAAGCACATGGCAGTGACATCATACATAGCTCATACTTCTCTTATAGCAGGCAGCACAAGGCAGTGACATCATACATTGCTCATAGCAGGCAGCACATGGCAGTGATATCATACATTGCTCATAGCAGGCAGCACATGGCAGTGAGATCATGCATAGCTCATAGCAGGCAGCACATGGCAGTGACATCATACATCGCTCATAGCAGGCAGCACATGGCAGTGACATCATACATCGCTCATAGCAGGCAGCAAATGGCAGTGATATTATACATCACTAACAGCAGGCAGCACAGGGCAGTGACATCATACATCGCTCATAGCAGGCAGCACATGGCAATGACATCATAAGTTATCATAGCAGGCAGCACATGGCAGTGACATCATACGTCACTCATAGCAGGCAACACATGGCATTGATATATATACAGTGGGTACGGAAAATATTCAGACCCCTTTAAATTTTTCACTGTTTCATTGCAGCCATTTGGTAAATTTAAAAAAGTTCATTTTCTTCCTCATTAATGTACACTCTGCTCCCCATCTAGACTGAAAAAAAACAGAAATGTAGACATTTTTGCAAATTTATTAAAAAAGAAAAACAGAAATATCACATGGTAATAAGTATTCAGACCTTTGCTCAGACACTCATATTTAAGTCATATGCTGACCATTTCCTTGTGATGCTCCTTGAGATGGTTCTACTCCTTCATTGGAATCCAGCTGTGTTTCATTAAACTGATAGGACTTGATTTGGAAAGGCACACACCTGTCTATATAACACCTCATAGCTCAGTGCATGTCAGACCAAATGAAAATCATGAGGCCAAAGGAACTGGCCAAGTTGCTCAGAGATAGACAGATCTGGTCAAGGTTACAAAATAATTTGTGCAGTACTCAAGGTTCCTAAGAGCACAATGGCCTTCATAATCCTTAAATGGAAGAAGTTTGGGACCACCAGAAGTCTTCCTAGACCTGGCCGTCCAGCCAAACTGAGCAATCGTGGGAGAAGAGCCTTGGTGAGATAAGTAAAGATGAACCCCAAGATCACTGTGGCTGAGCTCCAGAGATGCAGTAGGGAGATGTGAGGAAGTTCCACAAAGTCAACTATCACTGCAGCCCTCCACCAGTCAGAGTTTGCTAAAAAACACATGAAGGACTCCCAGACTATGAGAAATAAGATTCTCTGGTCTAATGAGATGAAGATAGACCTTTTTGGTGATAATTCTAAGCGGTATGTGTGGAGAAAACCAGGCACTGCTCATCACCTGCCCAATACAATGCTAACAGTGAAACATAGAGTTGCCAGCATCATGCTATGGGGCATTTTTCAGCTGCAGGGATAGGATGACTGGTTGCCACTGAAGGAAACATGAATGCGGCCAAGTACAGAGATATCCTGGATGAAAACCTCTTCCAGAATGCTCTGGACCTCAGACTTGGCCGAAGGTTCACCTTCCAACAAGACAATGACCGTAAGCACACAGCTAAAATTACAAAGAAGTGGCTTCAGAACAATTCTGTGACCATTCTTGACTGGCCCAGCCAGAGCCCTGACCTAAATGCAATAGAACATCTCTGGAGAGACCTGAAAATGGCTGGCCACCAACGTTCACCTGACGGAACTGGAGAGGATCTGCAAGGAAGAATGGCAGAGGATCCCCAAATCCAGGTGTGAAAAGCTTGTTGCATCATTCCCAAGAAGACTCATGGCTGTGCTAGCTCAAAATGGTGCTTCTACTCAATACTGAGTGTCAGGAATATGAGGTATTTGATTGTGCATTTTCGTGCAGACTGAACTCTCCTAGATCAAAGAGCAGAGGACAGTCACGCTGCGGGCCATTCCCTCCCCCTCTTCTCTCACTGCTGGCTGCTTGTGTGTGAATCCTAAACCCTCCCTGAAGAATTTTTATGGTCCATGCAGTCTCCCTAAAACTACTCATCCCCCCAACCACATGGTACTAGTTGGAACTGGTGTAAAGTTTCTTTGTTCTATTAAAGTTATATATAGTGGTCCCGATCTGGGTTAAGGAGATAAGAATGATATATTCCGGATGCTCATTGGTAGATCTATCACTCACCAAAAGCGCTAGCAGCTAAACGCAATGAGAGCAAAGCATGGATTTCTCCTTAAGTGGTTCATATAAGTACGCCATGCTTACACTTAAAAGAATCGCCCCGACGTGGTGCACATCGGGAACCTTGTGTGTTTCTGATACGAGATTTCTACAGCGAGCTAGGCATAAAAATATTTTTCTTAAGTCTAAGAAAAGGGGAGGTTTCAGCCCCTAAGTGATGTCACCACAAGGGGAGTGCTTTGGTCTTAGGCTAGGAAATATCTGTGTGAAGCAGGAGGCTTCAGTGTCTTTGTGTCCGGGGTGCTGCTGCTATATAGATGTGACATGCATCTAAATGTGTGCATCTCACAAAGCCCACAGGCCAGCCACGATGATATGAAATGATCTGAATGTTATGTAAGTGTGTTTTCAATTTTAATCCTTCTTTTATTTGTAATTGTAATGTACACATGATCTGTCTTCTTTATAATATTTTTTTATACTTTGTAAACACTGCCTACTAGTGATGAGCGAGTGTACTCATTGCTTGGGTTTTCCTGAGCATGCTCAGGTGGTCTCCGAGTATTTATGATTGCTCAAAGATTAAGTTTTCATTGCCTCAGCTGCATGATTTACAGCTATTAGCCAGCTTGATTACATGTGGGGATTACCTAGCAACCAGGCAACCCCCACATGTACTCAGCCTGGCTAAAAGCTGTAAATCATTCAGCTGCCGTGATAAAAACTAAATCTCCGAACACTAACAAATACTCGAAGGTCACCCGAGCAACGAGTACACTCGCTCATCACTACTGCCTACCTTTTTTTCTTGGAGTAAAATATAAATTTACTAGCTTGTCTCTTCATGCTCTAAACGAACTGTTGCGTCCTTTGAAGTGAATTACGCTACTGATTTGGGTTGGCTCCAGAACCGTTAATCGTAGCTGCTGGCAGCATACTTTGTGCTGTGCGATTGGGAATCTCTGTTGCGACCGGCGGCGTTGATAATTATTGTTCCCGCCTGTGTGGGAGTAGTTATATCGCCCTCGCTGTAGTGTGCCCAATAGCCAGTACATAGCAGGCAGCCTTTCTGGCAACTAATTACCCTAGGTACAGTACCCTGACTGACCTGAGGGTAAGGGGGTGCCAGAGAGCTGCAAGTTCCAAACCGGAACTGGGAAGTGGGATATAGATAAATCCCCTTCAGAAGGAACCAGGGGTAACCAAACAACATGACAAATTGGTTTGCGTGGTGGGGATGATAAAGGTGTTTTCTCAGTGAACCGTGACTGTTGATACTGTTGGCAGCACAGTGGGATCCGTGACACTGAACAAAGGGTCTGAATACTTATGACCATGTGATTTCAGTTTTTCTTTTTTAATAAATTTGCAAAAATTTCTACATTTCTGTTTCTTTCAGTCACTTTGGGGTGCAGAGTGTACATTAATGAGAAAAAAAATGAACTTTTTTGAATTTACCAAATGGCTGCAATGAAACAAGGAGTGAAAAATTTAAAGGGGTGCGAATACTTTCCGTACCCGCTATATATATATATATACATATATATACATATATATATATATATATATATATATATATATAATACAATGCTGGGAGCGTCACTCTGTCCAAAGCCTTTATAGACTGCGCAGGCGCGACGCTCCTAGCGTTACATTGTAGAGTGTCAGGGAAAAAAAATGGCGCCGGAAGGCGCGGACTGCCGGGAGCAGGGGGTCGGGAGCAGGGGGACACCGTGCACATATTTGCGCCCTGATTATCCTGTGGCACTTCATGCCACAGCAATTTGTTACTTACGTCATTCCTTTCCGCCCATTTTCTTGGTCCTCCTGCTGCCGGAATCGGCGTCTGCGCAGTCCGCGCTTTCCGGCGCCATTTTCTTGAAGACAAACTGCAGGTGTGACTTCAATAAAATGGCGCCGGAAAGCGCGGACTGCGCAGGCACCGATTCAGGCAGCAGGAGGACCAAGAAAATGGGCGGAAAGGAATGGCGTAAGTAACAAATTGCTGTGGCACTTCATGCCACAGCAATTTGTTACTTACGCCACCTGATTCCTTTCCGCCGCCATTTTCTTGGTCCTGCTGCCGGAATCGGCGCCTGCGCAGTCCGCGCTTTCCCGCGCCATTTTCTTGAAGACTGCAGTGTGTCTTCAATAAAATGGCGCCGGAACGCGCGGACTGCGCAGGCGCCGATTCCGGCAGCAGGAGGACGAAGAAAATGGGCGGAAAGGAATGGCGTAAGTAACAAATTGCTGTGGCATGAAGCTGTGGCACTTCATGCCACAGCAATTTGTTACTTACGCCACCTGATTCCTTTCCGCCGCCATTTTCTTGGTCCTGCTGCCGGAATCAGCGCCTGCGCAGTCTGCGCTTTCCCGCACCATTTTCTTGAAGACTGCAGTATGTCTTCAAGAAAATGGCGCCGGAAAGCGCGGACTACGCAGGCGCCGATTCCGCCAGCAGGAGGACCAAGAAAATGGCGGCGGAAAGGAATCAGGTGGCGCAAGTAACAAATTGCTGTGGCTTGAGGCTGTGGCACTTCATGCCACAGCTACAGTATTTGTTCCTTACGCCACCTGATACGGGGCATATACTACGGAGCATCTTATGGAGCAGCGTATGGGGCATATGGATGGGAGCAGCAAATTAAATAACGGTGGCGCATGATGGGAGCAGCATATGACAGAATGGGGGCGCAGGATGGGAGTAGCACATGACAGAATAGGGCAGCACATGACAGAACGGGGGTGCAGGATGGCAGCAGCACATGACAGAACGGGGTGCAGGATGGAAGCAGCACATGACAGAACGGGGGCACAGGATGGGAGCAGCAAATGACAGAATGGGGAGCAGGATGGGAGCAGCACATGACAGAACGGGGGCGCAGGATGGGAGCAGCACATGACAGAACGGGGGCGCAGGATGGGAGCAGCACATGACAGGATGGGGGCGCAGGATGGGAGCAGCACATGACAGGATGGGGGCGCAGGATGGGTGCAGCAAATGACAGAATGGAGGTGCAGGATGGGAGCAGCACATGACAGAACGGGCGCGCAGGATGGGAGCAGCAAATGACAGAATGGAGGCGCAGGATGGGAGCAGCACATGACAGAACGGGGGCGTAGGATGGGAACAGCACATGACAGAATAGGGCAGCACATGACAGAACGGGGGTGCAGGATGGCAGCAGCACATGACAGGATGGGGGCGCAGGATGGGAGCAGCACATGACAGGATGGGGGCGCAGGATGGGAGCAGCAAATGACAGAATGGAGGCGCAGGATGGGAGCAGCACATGACAGAACGGGGGCACAGGATGGGAACAGCACATGACAGAATGGGGGCGCAGGATGGAGCAGCACATGTCAGAATGGGGGCGCAGGATGGGTGCAGCACATGACAGAACGGGGGCACAGGATGGGAACAGCACATGACAGAATGGGGGCGCAGGATGGAGCAGCACATGTCAGAATGGGGGCGCAGGATGGGTGCAGCACATGACAGGATGGGGGCGCAGGATGGAGCAGCACATGACAGGATGGGGACGCAGGATGGAGCAGCACATACCAGGATGGAGACCATATACCAATATAAATGCTCGCCACCCGGGTGTAGAACGGGTTCAATAGCTAATATATATATATTATGGATCCGTCCTTTCCTCAACCCCCAATCTACTAAAATGCTTGTGCACGCCCTCATCATTTCCCGCCTTGACTACTGCAACATCCTTTTCTGTGGCCTCCCTGCTAACACCCTTGCACCTCTCCAGTCCATCCTTAACTCTGCTGCCCGACTAATCCATCTCTCTCCTCGCTACTCCTCCGCTTCCCCCCTCTGCAAATCTCTTCACTGGCTCCCATTCCCTCAGCGTATCCAGTTCAAATTGCTAATACTGACCTACAAAGCCATCCACAACCTGTCTCCTCCATATATCTCTGAACTAATCTCTCGATATCTTCCCTCACGTGACCTCCGGTCCTCCCAAGACCTCCTTCTCTCCTCCACACTTATTCGCTCCTCATCCAATCGCCTCCAAGACTTCTCCCGAATATCCCCCATCCTCTGGAACTCTCTGCCCCAACACGTCCGACTATCAACCACAGTCGGATCCTTCAGACGGAACCTGAAAACTCATCTCTTCAGGAAAGCCTACAGCCTGCACTGACACCGCTGCTGCCTCATCACCAACGAAGCTACCGCCTCACCAACACCGGAGCTACCGCCTCACCAACACCGGAGCTCCTGCAACCCTCAACCTACTGTCTCCTTCCCCATAATCCTGTAGAATGTAAGCCCGCAAGGGCAGGGTCCTTGCCCCTCTGTATCAGTCCGTCATTGTTAGTTTGTTTTCTGTATGTGATATTTGTAACTTGTTTGTAACCCCTTCTCATGTACAGCACCATGGAATCAATGGTGCTATATAAATAAATAATAATAATAATAATATATATATATATATATATATATATATGTGTGTATGTACTGTATATATTCTATTCTAACCTGTCAGTGTGGGTTTACTGTACCCACATATGAATTGCTGACTTTTTAAATGTGATTGGTGTGTAAAAATCAGACAGCACTTGCATGGACCGAGTTCTGTGCGATTTTTTTCTCGCACCCATCGACTTAATATTGTGGGATGCGATCCAATTTCCGACTACAATTGCAGCATGCTGCAAGTTTTTTCCTGTCCGATCCAAGCTGGGAAAAAAACACAGTTGAACACACAATGATAGAATAACAGTGGTCCGAATGCAATCCGATTTTTTTTCATCTGGTTGCATTCGTCCGATTTCATCGCAAGTGGGAATGAGTCCTACGACTGGGACTAAGCGAAAAGAGGAAAATCCTCCTCTGTCTCCCTCCTATCTCTCATCCCTCACTTACCCCTTTCCTTCTAATTACCTGTTTTCTGTCACTATAAATTCAGACCAGAAAGACTGAAAACATCTGTAGCCTTTTGTAAGTCGTTTAGTATTGCTAATTGGACATATGAAGTAATATCTACTATATAATTGTCTAAGGGTCACTTCCGTCTGTCTGTCTCGGATATTCATTGGTCGCGGCCTCTGTCTGTCATGGAAATCCAACTCGCTCATTGGTCGCGGCAAAACAGCCACGACCAATCAGCGATGGCCACAGTCCAGCTCCAAAATGGCCGCTCCTTCCTCCCCGCAGTCAGTGCCCGCTCCTTTATCCCCTCCAGTCAGCGCTCACACAGGGTTAATGGCAGCGCTAACGGACCGCGTTATGCCGCGGTGTGACACACTCCATTAACGCTGCTATTAACCCTGTGTGACCAAATGTTTAATAAAAAAAATAAAAAATCATTATATACTCACCTTTCACCGCCTTTCCCACTCCTCGCGACGCTCCGGTGACTGCTCCATGCAAGCGGCAGGTTCCGGTGGCAAGGATGGTATGCGAGAAGGACCTGCCATGACGTCACTCATGTGACTGCAACGTCATCACAGGTCCTGCGCCCATACCAACCCTGGGACCGGAAGCTGCCTCGTGCACCGCACACAGGGACAGGACTTCAACGGGCTTTCGGAGGGTGAGTATATGTTTATTTTTTATTTTAAGTCTGTATACTACGTGGCTCTGCGCTGTATACTCCGTCGCTGTGCAATATACTATGTGGCTGTGCTGTATACTACGTGGCTCTGTGCTGTATACTCCGTCGCTGTGCAATATACTACGTGGCTGTGCAATATACTACGTGGCTGGGCAATATACTAAGTGGACATGCATATTCTAGAATACCCGATGTGTTAGAATCGGGCCACCATCTAGTCTGATATAAAGGTTTTCCATTTATGTGCTGTTTATAAGACTATTGATTATTCCAAGTATGATAGAATAGATGAGATATCATCACTAGTAATACTTCATTGTTATATTGAAAGCTCCTGGACAGTAAGGGTACTTTCACACATCAGGTTTTTGCCATCAGGCACAATCCGTCGAATGTTGGAAAAAGCGGATCCGTCGCAGATTGTGAAAAACTGATGCGACGGATTCGACTAGCATATCCAGATAATTGGATTAAAAAAAACAACTGGAGAATGCTCAGTTTAAAAAACGGAATCCGGCGCCGGAATCCATCATTTTCCGGATCTGGCACCTTCCGGCTCCTATAGGCTTCCATTCTGGCAAACAACCGGAAGCGCCGAATTTGGCGCTTCTGGCTTTTTCGCCGGAGACAAAAAACATTACTATGTACGTTTTTTCCAAAAACGGAAGATTTGCCGGATCCGGCGAAAACCGGACAAAACGCAAGGTCATCTGGCGCTAATACAACTTTATGGGGAAAAAAACGGATCCAATGGCAACATTCGCCAGATAAGTTTTTTTTGAAAATTAGCTGGATTGAGCCTGACGGCGAAAACCTGATGTGTGAAAGTAGCCTTACTCGTCTTTAGGAGCATCGGTAATCCTGCGACTCTTTATATTTGGTTCTCTTTTTCTGTTGTATTTGTATCACATATATGTACATTTGTCTCCTGAATAAGAACCCTCCCACCCCGAGCCATTGAAACCAGACAGGTACCTACCATCTATATACATAATTGTCTAAGGGTCACTTCCGTTTGTCTGTCCTTCTGTCACGGTTATTCATGGTAACACAAGCCCCATAATAAACTCCCCAATAAAAAACACTTGACACAGAGTTCTGGTTGGGATAAAATGGCCGTGGCGTTTATTTTTGGGTTACATATAAATTTATCTTAATCCAAGAAATAAATATAACCATTGAGATTTGAGTAAATTGGTTAAAAACTCCACAGATATAATCCAATCCACCCGAAATTAACGGGCGACTTTCCCAAACGCCTAGCCTTAAGAAGTCGAGGCCCCCCCAAAACGCCAAAGCCATTTCTCAATGATGGTCTGGAAGTCCAAATTTAACACGTCCAGACCAACATCAGACAAATGAACCCAATCCCTCCTGTACATGCCTGGAATAATTTCCTCCAGATCAACATGCCTGTAAGAAAAACCGTCAATTAAACACATAAATTTCTCCAAGCTCCTATTGACTCGCTTACGAATCCTCTCCAAAAATAACATATTGGTACTGAACCATAAAAACCTTGGGATGATCTCTGAAAATACAAGTGTTGCATTACTAAACTCTGTTTTTAAAATAGCTACGTCCCTTTTCATGAAAGCAATCAGATTCAGCGTGCTGATTCTACCAAGATCATTCCCTCCAAGATGAAAAATTATCAAGTTCGGTACAGGCCATATTCTCTTCAATCTTCTCATGTCTTCAATTAAATTCTTCCACTGCATACCGCGCCTGCTAAACCAAAATACTCGGAGAAAAGAAGAATTAAAAGAAAGATTCCCCGTATAAGTTCTCACATTCGCCCTCTTTTCAGCCCAGAAAACATAAGAATGTCCGATGATCCACACCGACCATATTCCTAAAAAATGAACCAAATATTAAGAGGAATACAAATGAGGGCGAATGTACAACTTAAATCTGAGTCCCAGCGGCCGATTTTTTTAATTGTGTTATCACGAAAGCCCAATCTAGCGGCCTCAGTTGCGGCTCCAATACGAAAAGAATGAGATGATAGCTTCAAATGCGACAGATTCAGCTCCTTTAAACATTTTTTGAGAATAAAATTGAACAGAAAACAAGTCACAGGCTCGCCATTAAGGTGAATAAAAAATGGGCCCTTGATATTAGGCCTTAATAACACCCATCTTTTCGTATTGGCAACAGGACAAATGCTATCATCAGATATCGAGTTCAGCCGCAAGGAGGAGCCCCTACCCATTTGATCCATTTTGGATTTTCGCACAAATAACATGACATGGGAATCAAAAATTGTAACATCCTCAACAAAGAGACCAGATGGAACAGACTTCTTCTGGGACACCAGCTCTCCAACCCGTAATGCTGCAAAAAACGCCAAAGAAAAGGCTGTAGAGAAAAGACATGACTCAAACTCATTAATACAAACTAAGGAAACAGATGAACAGAGGTTCTTTAATAATTGAAAAGAAATCGGACGACGTTCATCAGGCTTAAAATGAGCCCTCCTAAAACCTTTCAAAAATTGACGCACATGAAAAATGTCAGACATAGGATTAGTACCTAAAACCTTAAGAAAAAATGAAACACCCGCTACATGTTTTGACAAAGCTGAGTAAGATAAACCTTTTTTTACTAGATACTCTAAGAATGTCAGTGACATTTCTACGTTACAAACTGTATGTGGATGATTTTTTGTTAAACAAAAATTAAACTATAAATTCCATGCCGCCGAATACTCGGCCCATGTTCAATCAGCCAAAGATTTAGAAATGAAGTGTGAAGCTAATCTTGTATCACATCCCAAATCCATTGTGGGCAAATTGCTCTGTTTCCTTCCTCTTCTTGAATTCCTCTCTTGTGTAGAAAAAGCTGGCGACGATAAACAAATGTATCATTACTATTGCTCGCAGAAGAGAAAGACGCCTTTAGCCAAATGTTACACTCCAAACAAAGAAAAACCAAATGCCTAATAATCCTAGCAGCCCATCTGTTTTTTGAGGACAGAGGATTCAATGCAAAAACTAAACCTTGATTATTGGACAAAAACAAAATTCTCTTATTCCGCAGAAGAGAACCCCAAAGCTGTAAACATAAAAATACAGAGAACAAATCCAAAACTGTCTGATTATCAATAACTTTACGCTGCTGCCATGACCAAGGCCACACCTCGGACGACCAAAAAGACAAAAATGATAAACTAACACCTAAATCTCTATCAGCAAAATAAAACAAAGACAAATCCTCTGCCGAAACAAATGGTGCCTACCACACTGTTCGTCCATTAAATTTGGACAAAAACTTCAACCACACTTTCAAATCCTCTTTTAACGCTGAACCGAGCCGAATATGAGAATGAGGTGAGGAATGGCCAGCAGTTGCTTCATATAACCTCCTAGAGAACACCCTGCCTATGGGGATAATTCTTAGAGCAAAGTTCAAAGATCCTAACAACGACTGCAACTCTTTTAGAGTAACCTTCTCAGACGCTAAACAATGAGAAACGGAAGCATACAATCTAGATACTTTCTCAAGGGGTAAAGAACAAGTCATGCTTTCAGAATCTAATAAAATACCCAAAAATTCCAAAGATGTACAAGGAAATACCGTCTTTTCTGCCGCAATGGGAACGCCAAAATGATTACAAATACTCAAAAACTTGCTCAACATAGAATGACAGATAACTGAACCAGCCGGACCAATAAATAAAAAATCATCCAAATAATGTAACATCCCGCCACCATCAAAATCTAACTCAACTACCCATTGGAGAAACTTAGAAAAAGATTCAAAATAAAAACATGACAGGGAAAAACCCATAGGCAGACATTTGTCAAAAAAGAATTTACCCTGAAAAGAAAAACCAAGAGCGCTAAACCCATCTGGGTTAACCGGTAAAATCCGAAATGCCGACTTGATATCTGACTTTGCCATAGGAGAATTACAACCAAACTCACGTAACAAATCTAAAGCAACATCAAACGAGGTATAATGAACAGAGCAATTCGCACTTGCCACATCATCATTTAAGGACGCACCTCTGGGGTACGATAAATGATGAATGAGTCTATAGGACCCAACCTCCTTTTTAGGAACGACTCCCAAAGGAGAGATCCTAAAATCCACAAACAGAGGAGAATCAAAAGGACCAGAAACCCTACCTGCCTCTAGCTCTTTTATGATTTTCTCTTCTACCACATGTGAAAACTCAACTGCAGATGGTAGATTTTCAACGAATTTGCAACCATTACCTTTAAACGGAGGCACAAAAAACCCCTTTAAAAAACCGTTAAACAGGAGAAACTACTCTCCTGATCTGGGTAAATTTCTAGCCAATGCGCCATTTTTCCCAGCATCACTGGCGTCTGCACCCTTTGAAAATGGCTCTCTGTTATGTCCTGGCTGATTAGACTGCATCTGTTTCTTGAAACACTTGGACATCGGGTGCATGCCTCCACAGAAAGAGCATTCGTGTCGAAAACGACAATTCTGGGCCCATTTACAGCTAGATTCATTATATGCAAAGCACACACCCCTCCTTACCGAGGAGTTAGGGGTTTGCCTTTGTGTCTGAAACCTCTGAGGTAACATAAGATTAACCCATAACCCAACATCTTTAGTACCCCACGTTAGGTTAGGGAACATAGACAATATCTGCCTGAAAGCTTCGTCGTACAGCAACCAGGCCATACCCCCAAAATTTCGATAAGCCTCAAGGATAGCGTCCAAGTGCTGAAAAAGCCCAGAACAAAGATTGGGAAACTTCTCACCGAGAACAGCAGAATAAACTGAGAAAGCCTGGACCCAATTGTTAAAAGATTTAACGGGATTAGATTTCTTCTTATCATCAGAATCCTCTCTCTTCTCATACTTATTCTGCTGTTCCCTGCCAGAAGGTAAAAGCGAAAATAAATCTATAAATGACCTGCTCCAAATTTGCTCCTTCACCGCAGGGCTCAAATGAAAGCCCAGCGGCGAAACATTGCATGTGAGCGATTCTTTTAACAGCACTTCTGGCAGACCAGGCTTTAAAACTGCACTAAAATTACCAGCATTAATATCAGTAGAGGAAGATCTGGGCATGACAGGAAAAACCCCACTACCCAAATAATCCACCAACGCTTCCCTGACTAAATCCTTCACCTCCAAAGGACTAACAGATAGAGGGACATTATTGTTCTCACCAGATCCATGAAGTCCAACGGCGTTAGAAGTGATACACGCACTCAAGCCCACTCCGGTGGGCGAATGCGATCTGTGTGGGAGACGTCCATCATGTTGACTCGAAGCCGGCGCAGCGGAGATCCAAGACTTGCCAGCGGCAGCAGCGGCAGATGAAGCGCTCACGCTGAAATGCTCACCGCCTTGGAGGGACATCGGTGCCTGGGATCGTTGAACCGCTGCAGCGCTTGTACGGCTACAGCGGTTAGCCGCCTCAGCGATTCTCCTCACCGGCGCCGGGATCACTTCCGGGTCTTCCACCAGCGACTCACCGGACATGACATCATTCCCCGGCGCCTGAGGTAACGAAGACAGCTGACCGCGGTGAAGATCTCGCGGCGGACTCCGGGACTTCCGCCTCGCTGTTCTCCGCCCACTGCAGCGCCGCGCGCGGGAAACATCAGGAGCAGACACCGATGGCGGCTCTGGCGAATAGACGACTCTCGCCCTCCGATTTCTACGCAGGCTCCGACTCGACCTCGCCGGGGAAGCTTCCAGAGGCTGAGGGGAAGGCGACGACCGTGGAGCAGGAGAAGCCGGCACCTCATTTTCAGAGGTAGGTTTCATAGCAGGTCTTATAGCCAGGCAACTCCGCAGCCAGTCGGTGCCACCCTCCGCCTCCGCTCTCTGAATCAGCTGCTGAAGGAGGGCTTCCATCATCCGTCTTCAATCTTTGATCTTCTCAGCTGACTGGCGACGAGCCGTTAAAACAGCTGATTTTTATACACAAAAACCCCCCCCGCACTTTTGCCTTAAACCAATCAAAAACCGCAAAAAGTGCGGGAAAACATACCAGTAAAAACCAGATTGAACCTGCTCGTGCCTAGCACAGCTTACTGAACACCATTAACCCTTTGAAAACCATCTCATTCTAATAACCCATATACAGGTCCTTCTCAAAAAATTAGCATATAGTGTTAAATTTCATTATTTACCATAATGTAATGATTACAATTAAACTTTCATATATTATAGATTCATTATCCACCAACTGAAATTTGTCAGGTCTTTTATTGTTTTAATACTGATGATTTTGGCATACAACTCCTGATAACCCAAAAAACCTGTCTCAATAAATTAGCATATCAAGAAAAGGTTCTCTAAACGACCTATTACCCTAATCTTCTGAATCAACTAATTAACTCTAAACACATGCAAAAGATACCTGAGGCTTTTATAAACTCCCTGCCTGGTTCATTACTCAAAACCCCCGACTAGCGACCTGACAGATGTCAAGAAGGCCATCATTGACACCCTCAAGCAAGAGGGTAAGACCCAGAAAGAAATTTCTCAACAAATAGGCTGTTCCCAGAGTGCTGTATCAAGGCACCTCAATGGTAAGTCTGTTGGAAGGAAACAATGTGGCAGAAAACGCTGTACAACGAGAAGAGGAGACCGGACCCTGAGGAAGATTGTGGAGAAGGACCGATTCCAGACCTTGGGGAACCTGAGGAAGCAGTGGACTGAGTCTGGTGTGGAAACATCCAGAGCCACCGTGCACAGGCGTGTGCAGGAAATGGGCTACAGGTGCCGCATTCCCCAGGTAAAGCCACTTTTGAGCTACAGAGAAGCAGCACTGGACTGTTGCTAAGTGGTCCCAAGTACTTTTTTCTGATGAAAGCAAATTTTGCATGTCATTCGGAAATCAAGGTGCCAGAGTCTGGAGGAAGACTGGGGAGAAGGAAATGCCAAAATGCCTGAAGTCCAGTGTCAAGTACCCACAGTCAGTGATGGTGTGGGGTGCCATGTCAGCTGCTGGTGTTGGTCCACTGTGTTTCATCAAGGGCAGGGTCAATGCAGCTAGCTATCAGGAGATTTTGGAGCACTTCATGCTTCCATCGGCTGAAATGCTTTATGGAGATGAAGATTTCATTTTTCAGCACGACCTGGCACCTGCTCACAGTGCCAAAACCACTGGTAAATGGTTTACTGACCATGGTATTACTGTGCTCAATTGGCCTGCCAACTCTCCTGACCTGAACCCCATAGAGAATCTGTGGGATATTGTGAAGAGAAAGTTGAGAGACGCAAGACCCAACACTCTGGATGAGCTTAAGGCCGCTATTGAAGCATCCTGGGCCTCCATAACATCTCAGCAGTGTCACAGGCTGATTGCCTCCATGCCACGCCGCATTGAAGCAGTCATTTCTGCCAAAGGATTCCCGACCAAGTATTGAGTGCATAACTGAACATTATTATTTGTTGGTTTTTTTGTTTGTTATTAAAAAACACTTTTATTTGATTGGATGGGTGAAATATGCTAATTTATTGAGACAGGTTTTTTGGGTTATCAGGAGTTGTATGCCAAAATCATCAGTATTAAAACAATAAAAGACCTGACAAATTTCAGTTGGTGGATAATGAATCTATAATATATGAAAGTTTAATTGTAATCATTACATTATGGTAAATAATGAAATTTAACACTATATGCTAATTTTTTGAGAAGGACCTGTACACCACAACAAAACAAAAGAAGGGGGGGGAGAGGCTGTGTTATCATGCGACCCCCTTTGTATTCACCAAAAGGGGGGCGTCCATTCGCTGATTGGTCTCGGCAGCTGCCTGTCATAGCTGCCGCGACCAATCAGCGATGGCCACAGTCCGATTAGTCCCTCCCCTACTCCCCTGCACTCACTGCCCACCGCTCGCTCCATAATCCCCTCCACTCACCGCTCACACAGGGTTAATGGCAGCGGTAACGGCCCGCGGTGAAACGCACTCCGATACTGCTGCTATTAACCCTGTGTGTCCCCAACTATTTACTATTGATGCTGCCTATGCAGCATCAATAGTAAAAATATGTCATGTTAAAAATAATAATAATAAAAAAAACCTGCTATACTCACCATCCACCGCCTTTCCCGCTCCTCGCGACGCTCCCCGGACCGCTCCATTGCAAGCGGCAGCTTACGGTCCCAGGGCTGGTGTGCAACAAGGACCTGCTGTGACGTCACGGTCATGTGACCGCAACGTCATCATAGGTCCTGCTCCCACCAGTCCTGGCACCGGAAGCTGCAGCTTGCAATGGAGCGGTCCGGGGAGTGTCGCGAGGAACGGGAAAGGCGGCGGATGGTGAGTATAGCAGGACTTCAACGGGCCTTCGGAACGTGAGTATATGTTTTTTGGTTTTTTTTTAAGTCTCTATTCTACGTGGCTCTGTGCTGGGCAATATACTACGTGGCTGGGGTAATATACTATGTGGCTGGGCAATATACTACATCACTGGGCAATATACTACGTGACTGGGCAATATACTACGTCGCTGGGCAATATACTACGTGGACATGCATATTCTAGAATACCCGATGCGTTAGAATCGGGCCACCATCTAGTTAATATATAATTAGCTATTATGCAACCACCATTCTAAATGTAAGTTGATACTCCATCACTGTGCCCCCATTAACTATTAGCCACTGTTCCCCACCCAATAAAAATGTAAGCTAATTAGCCACTGTACTCTCTCCCAACTCATTACCTGTCACTTTCTTGTATCTTCAGCCAACACCACTGTGCACCTCCCACTCCCCCAATTCATTATATTTACATGCCCCCCAATGTTCTCTCCCCTCCTTAAATTCATTGCAATGTCCTCTCTCCCACCCCCCACCTGTAATTCATTTTCATTTCCTCTCTGCCACCCTCATTTCATTCTGTTTATTGAAAAATAAAGTTTTCCATACTTCCAAATCTGTGCCGCCTCTTGTGGCCCCCACTTCTTGAAGCCGGCGCGCACATGCTGGCGCTATGACATGATCACACCATTTGATCACATCATTGCTTCAGCACATTACAGAACAGGTGACAGGAGCTTTGCAGCCAATTTTGTACTGCTAGCAGCAAAGCTCTATGTAAAATCCCTGCTCAGTTATGTGCACCGCCAATGGTGGTGCAAAAATATTATAATGAGGGCTGTCTGGCCATGGGTGTCCCAGAGCAGTAGCCCAGATTATCCTCATTATAATCCGCCTATGAGCCCAGTAAGTGAGATATCACTGGAAACAGGACCATTCCCATTACATTATGCTGCGCCCCAGGGCTGCCCTGGGGATATGCTCGGGCCATCGGCACCCTAGTACACATCTGTCTGCATCACTGGAACGACCTAGTTCCAGAAAGAGTAGATAATGAGACAGAGAGCGACATGTCTTCTCAGTGCAGCCTTCGGCAATATCTGCAGTACAGGCGCCCGCCACCTACAGAGGCTGGTGATTCCCAAGCACACACTGCTCTCTGTGCCCCCAACCAGCATGGTGCTTCCCCAGCACACACTGCTCTCCATGCCCCCACCAGCCTGGTGCTTCCCCAGCACACACTGCTCTCCATGCCCCCACCAGCCTGGTGCTTCCCCAGCACCAGCCATAGCGCATCATTAATAGGCTGGGAACCAGATGCTCTGCATTCCTTGTGTGAACATTGCCACATACAGAGTATATATTTTTTTGCATTGGTGTACCACAGGGCCAATCCCTGATTGAAGGCTGGCTGTTTCATTTGGTATAGCACCTGTGCAGTTGCCATTTTACTTGGGTCCGCTGCACCCTGGTAGTGCAATTGTATTGAGACCCATTTAGACAGTTAAGCATCTCTGCCTGTTTTTGGTTTTTTGCTTCCCCAGCACACACTGCTCTCCATGCGCCCACTAGCCTGGTGCTTCCCCAGCACACACTACTCTCCATGCCCTCACTAGCATTGTGCTACCCACCCCAGCACACACTGCTCTCCATGCCACCATCAGCCTGGTGCTGCCCCAGCACACACTGCTCTCTGTGCCCCCACCAGCCTGGCGCTTCCCCAGCATACACTGCTCTCCGTGCCCCCACCAGCCTGGTGCTTCCCCAGCACACACTGCTCTCCGTGCCCCCACCAGCCTGGTGCTTCTTCAGCTCACACTGTTCTCCATGCCCCCACCAGCCTGGTGCTTCTCACCCCAGGATAGATCTGTGCTGAAATAACGCCGATCTCCATTTTTTTTTTCTTTTACAGTGGGGAGGTGCAGTCTCTCAGCCTATCAGCAGTGCGCACACACACACAGCAACGTGCATGTGATGCGCACAAGCAAGGGCATGTGTCATTGGCTGTGTATGTCACATGTCCTTGCCCTATAAGAACCAGCCATTTGCCCCGTCGCCACCATTTCCTCACTGCTGCAGCTTAGTGTTAGACGGCACCGCTGCTGCTGTGGGCGCTATACAAAGTGTTTCTTTGGAGCGAATTGTCAGAGAGATATGTTTAGGGAGTCGGGACTAGATATAATATCAGCCCTTTTCAGGGTAGGTTACAGCAGTTCATAGCACTGTTTCCCAGGAAGGTCTGTGCCAGTGCCGTGCAAGTGTTTGTCACAGCATTTGGTGTAATCTAGCTCAGCCATTCCTTTTGGGCTAGTAGCATTGTCTGATAGTCATCTGAGTAGCCCGCCTGTGAAACTAACTACACCGCCTGTGTATCTCTATTTTCACTGCATCTAATTCATTTAATAGTTTAGGGCCTAGGAGCAGTGTCTGCACGTCAGCAGAGTAGCCCGCCTGTGAAACTAACTATACCGCCTCTGTATCTCAATTTTCACTGCATCTAATACAGTTAATAGTTTTGGGCCTAGTACCACAGTTTGGCCACTCAGTTCTGCTCGGTTTTCATCTATCGGTTGTTGTGCCAATAACTACAGATACAGAGTTGCCAATTAGTTAAGCACTAAAATGAGTGGCAAAAGGCCTGCTGATGGTGGAAAGGGGAATAGGCGTGTTGGAAAGGGAAAAAAAGGTTGTGTCCGTGAGGTAGGTGGTAAAGCAACAGTCACATCTGCAGAAGAAAGACCATCTTCCAGCCAAAGTAAGATGTCTACTTCTTTTCGTGGACAATCTGATATGATCCCTTTCCTACGACCATCGCTACAAGCATCTCCAACAATTCCAGATGAGGCACAAAAACAGCAGGTGCTTGAACGGATATCAAGTGCTCGTTCAAGTGGGCTCTCCTCCATTTCAACATCAACATCACAACTACTCCAGTCCTCAGAGTTGTCACCCCAATCGCACTTGCTTCCTCACAGCTCCCAAGTCTCCAGCTGCCCGTCTGAGCATGGGGTAACACACATGGTTGAGTCTGTAGAGCTGTTTACGCATACTATAGCCTGGGAATCAGAGGTCTGCTCCAGAGCTTCTGTGAATCCAGACGAGGAAATGATCTGCACCGATGCCCAGAATCTTTGTGAGTCGGATCCAGGCCCAGATGAAGAAGGTTCTGAGCATAATGTACACCCTCGTTCCCAAACTGTAACTCCTGTTGGTGTAGACAATGAGGAAGATGATGATGAGACAGATACCTGATTGGAACGAAAACTTGACTTTTCGGTCGAGGCAGGAAGAGGTTGGCTCTGAGGACGACGGGTGTGAGAACACACAGGATGATGATGATGAGGTTGTAGACCCCACTTACTGTCAACCCCCAGTCCGCCAGTCCATGAGGTCAGCAGAGGAGGTGGAGAAGGATGCTAGTGACAAGTCTGACGACGAGGTAACGGTGCGCCTTCCTGGACAGAGACGGAGTACTGGAAGCACTTCAACAAGTGCATCCTCAACCCCAACTGAGCTTCAGACCAGAAGTCGTGGTGGCTCTTCAGGTTGCACGGGCTCTAAGCCTTGCATAGCCTGGGCATATTTTGACATCGCAAAGGATGACCCAACTCATGTTGTCTGTAAGATTTGTCAATAAAATCTCAGTAGAGGCCAAAAAAATCACTAGCTTGAGTACTTCATGCATGAACCGTCACATGGATATGAGGCATAAGTTGCAGTGGGAAGCTCACTGTGCTACAATGCGGCCTAGTGGGCCGGGTCAACCACCGTCTGCCCCATCAAGTGCATCCGTGTCCTCTTCATAATCTGTGACTGTGGGGACAGCAGTCGCACATGGTTTTGGATGCTGACCTTCCACCTCTTTACCCGCAACAGCCAGTGTGATTGGCAGGTCGTCAGGACATTTGCAAGTGGAAACACCTGCTGGTGTTGAGCACTCTCTGACATCGACACCACATTTTGATCAAGGCAACATAACATCTCCGCCTGCACCTTCCTCACAAATCAGCAGTTTGCCAGGGACACCCTACTCAACTCCGTCTAAGCACGGCAGCCAGCCCTCAGTCCCTCAGATGTGGACAAGTAAAAGACCATTTCCTCCTAGCCATGACAAAGCTAAGAGGTTGAATTTCTCCATCAGCAAGCTGTTGGCTACAGAAATGCTGCCTTTCCGCCTGGTGGACACAGAGGATTTTCAAGACCTTATGTCCGTCGCAGTGCCCCAGTACCAGATGCCCAGTCGCCACTACTTCTCAAAGAAGCTGTGCCTGTGCTACACTAGCATGTCGCACACAACATCACCGCTTCCTTGAGAAACTCTGTGACAGGGTGCATTTCACCACAGACACTTGGACGAGTAGACATGGACAGGGGCATTACATGTCGGTGACTGGGCACTGGGTCACTACGGCGACATCAGGAGAAGGGGCTGCTGTCCAAGTCTTGCCGTCCCCACGAGTTGCTCGTCGATCCTCTGTATCTAGAAGTTCCTCTACTGCTTCTGCCTCCTCAACCTCCTCTCGGTCCTCCACCTCCACCTCCACCCAAAGCCTGTCTGGTAACGCCACCCGCGTTGTAACTACGCAGAAGGAATCCTGCACACCTCCTCACTATGCTGTCACCAGGGCTCAACGGCATCAGACAGTGTTCACATTGAAATGTCTGGGAAATATGAGTCACACAGCAGAGGAGTTGTGGTCAGCTCTGGATACCGAGTTACATCAATGGTTGTCTCCACTCAACCTGCAGCCAAGGAAGGCTTTGTGCGACAATGCTGCAAACCTGGGTGTGGCCCTTCGCCAGGGCAAGGTCACACACGTGCCTTGTATGGCTCACGTTTTGAACCTGGTTGTCCAGCAATTTTTATCCCACTATCCCGGACTAGATGGGCTTCTGCAGAGGGCACAGTCGCTGTGTGCTCACTTCCGCCGTTCACATCCCGCAGATTGACGACATGCATCTCTACAGAAGTCGTTGGGCCTGCCAGTTCACCGGCTGAAATGCGATGTGCCCACACGGTGGAATTCAACTCTGCACATGTTGCAGCGACTGTGGCAGCACCGATGAGCCCTGGTGCAATACGTTATGACATATAGCCTTGGCCAACGAGATCAAGAGGTGGGGAAAATCACGCTGCAGGAGTGTTCTCAGATCAGGGACCTATGCACTCTTCTGCACAGTTTTGAAATAGCAACAAAGATGTTTAGTGCTGACGATGCCATTATCAGCATGACCATTCCGGTGATTTACATGCTGGAGCACACCTTACACAGTGTTCGGAGTCAGGTGGTGGAATAAGGAGTAGGAGGAACAGGAGTCGTCGTATGCGGAAGGGATAATATCTCCAAGGTCAAGAAGGATGGCAGCACCAAGGCGGCTCGCATTGGAGGCTGGGGGAGAGGGATTACCGAGGGCGCATGGTAGCAGCCAAACTGTTGAGGAAGGTGCAGGAGGCGAGGAAGAAGTGGAGGACGAACTGGCGCTGGGTATGGAAGGGAAGACTCATCAAATGAGGGAGACCTTGATCAAATTTCTGTTTTGCGAGGTTGGGGGGAGAGGGCAGACGAAGGAAGCATGATTCTCATCTCGCCACCACCAAGACAACAAGGACTTGGTCCTCCTGGATGCGCAAGATGTTGTGAATTCTGTGGTCGAGCTCCCTCCTGTGGTCATGAGTGGTACTTCGGCTGGTTCTGTCTATGAGCTTCCTCTGGTGGATGTGAGTGGGGCTGCGGATTCTGAGTTTCCTTCCTCAGGTGGCAAGGTTAAGTCGTTAGGTGCTGCTCTATTTAACTCCACCTAGTTCTTTGTTCCTTGCCTCTAGTCAATGTTCCAGTATTGGTCTTGCTCTCTCCTGGATTGTCTTGTGGCCTGTCTGCCCTGCATAAGCTAAGTTCTGCTTGTGTTACTTTTGTTTGCTATTTTTTCTGTCCAGCTTGCTATATTGGTTTTTCTTGCTTGCTGGAAGCGCTGGGACGCAGAGGGAGCACCTCCGTACCGTTAGTCGGTACGGAGGGTCTTTTTGTGCCCTCTACGTGGTTGTTTGTAGGTTTTTGTGCTGACCGCAAAGCTATCTTTACTATCCTCGGTCTATTCAGTAAGTCGGGCCTCACTTTGCTAAAACTATTTCATCTCTGTGTTTGTATTTTCATCTTTACTCACAGTCATTATATGTGGGGGGCTGCCTTTTCTTTTGGGGAATTTCTCTGAGGCAAGGTAGGCTTATTTTTCTATCTTCAGGGCTAGCTAGTTTCTCAGGCTGTGCCCGAGGCGCCTAGGTCTGGTCAGGAGCGCTCCACGGCTACCTCTAGTGTGGTGTGATAGGATTAGGGATTGCGGTCAGCAGAGTTCCCACGTCTCAGAGCTCGTCCTATGTTATTAGTAACTATCAGGTCACTTTGTGTGCTCTTAACCACCAGGTCCATTGTGTTTCTGAATCACCAGTTCATAACAGTACTGGAGGCCCAAAGTACTAATGCTTCTCAATAGAGGGAAAAGAGAAGTTCTGAGACCATTTTTTTTCTCTGCACTGTGTTTTGTCTTTCTTTTCCCCTAGACATTTGGGTGGTTAAGGACACAGGTGTAGTGATGGACATTAAAGGTCTGTTTTCTTGTGTGGATCATCTCGCTGCAAGAGTACAAAATATTCAAGACATTGTGGTTCAGAAATCTATGTTAGAACCTAGAATTCCTATTCCTGACTTATTTTCTGGAGATAGAGCTAAGTTTCTGAATTTCAAAAATAATTGTAAATTGTTTCTGGCTTTGAAACCCCGCTCCTCTGGTGACCCAGTTCAACAAGTTAAGATCATTATTTCTTTATTACGTGGCGACCCTCAAGACTGGGCATTTTCCCTTGCGCCAGGAGATCCTGCATTATGCGATATTGATGCGTTTTTTCTGGCGCTCGGATTGCTGTATGATGAACCTAATTCAGTGGATCAGGCAGAGAAAAATTTGCTGGCTCTGTGTCAGGGTCAGGATGAGGTAGAGATATATTGTCAGAAGTTTAGGAAGTGGTCTGTGCTCACTCAATGGAATGAATATGCGCTGGCAGCAATTTTCAGAAAGGGTCTCTCTGAAGCCCTTAAGGATGTCATGGTGGGATTTCCTATGCCTGCTGGTCTGAATGAGTCTATGTCTTTGGCCATTCAGATCAATCGACGCTTACGTGAGCGTAAAAATGTGCACCATTTGGCGGTATTATCTGAGCATAAACCTGAGCCTATGCAATGTGATAGGACTTTGACCAGAGCTGAACGGCAAGAACACAGACGTCGGAATGGGCTGTGTTTTTATTGTGGTGATTCCACTCATGCTATCTCCGATTGTCCTAAGCGCACTAAGCGGTTCGCTAGGTCTGCCACCATTGGTACGGTACAGTCGAAATTTCTTTTGTCCGTTACTTTGATCTGCTCATTGTCACCCTATTCTGTCATGGCATTTGTGGATTCAGGCGCTGCCCTGAATTTGATGGACTTGGACTTTGCTAGGCGCTGTGGGTTTTTCTTGGAGCCCTTGCAGTATCCTATTCCATTGAGAGGAATTGATGCTACGCCTTTGGCCAAGAATAAGCCTCAGTACTGGACCCAACTGACCATGTGCATGGCTTCTGCGCATCAGGAGGATATTCGCTTTTTGGTGTTGCATAATCTGCATGATGTGGTCGTGTTGGGGTTGCCATGGCTACAGGTCCATAACCCAGTATTGGATTGGAAATCTATGTCTGTGTCCAGCTGGGGTTGTCAGGGGGTACATGGTGATGTTCCAATTCTGTCTATTTCATCATCCACCCCTTCTGAGGTCCCAGAGTTCTTGTCGGATTACCGGGATGTATTTGATGAGCTCAAGTCCAGTGCCCTACCTCCGCATAGGGATTGCGATTGTGCTATCGATTTGATTACTGGTAGTAAATTTCCTAAGGGTTGACTGTTTAATTTGTCTGTGCCTGAGCATGCCGCTATGCGGAGTTACGTAAAGGAATCCTTGGAGAAGGGTCATATTCGCCCGTCATCGTCGCCAATGGGAGCAGGGTTCTTTTTTGTGGCCAAGAAGGATGGTTCGTTGAGACCTTGTATTGATTACCGCCTTCTAAATAAAATCACAGTCAGATTTCAGTACCCCTTGCCGTTGCTGTCTGATTTGTTTGCTCAGATTAAAGGGGCTAGTTGGTTCACCAAGATAGATCTTCGTGGTGCGTATAATGTTGTGCGTATTAAACAGGGCGATGAATGGAAAACAGCATTTAATACGCCCGAGGGCCATTTTGAGTACCTGGTTATGCCATTCGGGCTTTCCAATGCTCTATCAGTATTTCAGTCCTTTATGCATGACATCTTCCGAGAGTACCTGGATAAATTCCTGATTGTATACTTGGATGATATTTTGGTCTTCTCGGATGATTAGGAGTCTCACGTGAAGCAGGTTAGAATGGTGTTCCAGGTCCTGCGTGCGAATTCTTTGTTTGTGAAGGGGTCAAAGTGTCTCTTTGGTGTTCAGAAGGTTTCATTTTTGGGTTTCATTTTTTCCCCTTCTACTGTCGAGATGGACCCTGTTAAAGTTCAGGCCATTTATGATTGGACTCAGCCGACATCTCTGAAGAGTCTACAAAAGTTCCTGGGCTTTGCTAATTTTTATCGTCGCTTCATCAATAATTTTTCGAGTATTGCTAAACCGTTGACTGATTTGACCAAGAAGGGTGCTGATGTGGTCAATTGGTCTTCTGCTGCTGTAGAAGCTTTTCAGGAGTTGAAGCGTCGTTTTTCTTCTGCCCCTGTGTTGTGCCAGCCAGATGTTTCGCTCCCGTTCCAGGTCGAGGTTGATGCTTCTGAGATTGGAGCAGGGGCTGTTTTGTCGCAAAGAAGTTCTGATGGCTCGGTGATGAAACCATGTGCCTTCTTTTCCAGGAAGTTTTCGCCTGCTGAGCGTAATTATGATGTTGGCAATCGAGAGATGCTGGCCATGAAGTGGGCATTCGAGGAGTGGCGTCATTGGCTTGAAGGAGCTAAGCATCGCGTGGTGGTCTTGACTGATCACAAGAATTTGACTTATCTCGAGTCTGCCAAACGGTTGAATCCTAGACAGGCTCGTTGGTCGCTGTTTTTCTCCCGTTTTGACTTTGTGGTTTCGTACCTTCCGGGCTCTAAGAATGTGAAGGCGGATGCCCTGTCTAGGAGTTTTGTGCCCCACTCTCCGGGTTTGCCTGAGCCGGCGGGTATTCTCAAAGAGGGGGTAATTTTGTCTGCCATCTCCCCTGATTTGCGGCGGGTGCTGCAAAAATTTCAGGCTAATAGACCTGACCGTTGCCCAGCGGAGAAATTGTTTGTCCCTGATAAATGGACGAGTAGAGTTATCTCTGAGGTTCATTGTTCGGTGTTGGCTGGTCATCCTGGAATCTTTGGTACCAGAGATTTGGTGGCTAGATCCTTTTGGTGGCCGTCTCTGTCGCGGGATGTGCGTTCGTTTGTGCAGTCCTGTGGGATTTGTGCTCGGGCTAAGCCCTGCTGTTCTCGTGCCAGTGGGTTGCTTTTGCCCTTGCCAGTCCCGAAGAGGTCCTGGACACATATCTCTATGGATTTTATTTCGGATCTCCCCGTCTCTCAAAAGATGTCGGTCATTTGGGTGGTTTGTGATCGCTTCTCTAAGATGGTCCATTTGGTACCCTTGTCTAAATTGCCTTCCTCCTCTGATTTGGTGACATTGTTTTTCCAGCATGTGGTTCGTTTACATGGCATTCCGGAGAACATCGTTTCTGACAGAGGTTCCCAGTTTGTTTCGAGGTTTTGGCGAGCCTTTTGTGCTAGGATGGGCATTGATTTGTCTTTTTCCTCGGCTTTCCATCCTCAGACAAATGGCCAAACTGAACGAACCAATCAGACCTTGGAAACATATCTGAGATGTTTTGTTTCTGCTGATCAGGATGATTGGGTGTCCTTTTTGCCTTTGGCTGAGTTCGCCCTTAATAATCGGGCCAGCTCGGCTACTTTAGTTTCGCCGTTTTTCTGCAATTCTGGTTTCCATCCTCGTTTCTCTTCAGGGCAGGTTGAGTCTTCGGACTGTCCTGGTGTGGATACTGTGGTGGATAGGTTGCAGCAGAATTGGACTCATGTAGTGGACAATTTGACATTGTCCCAGGAGAAGGCTCAACGTTTCGCTAACCGCAGGCGCTGTGTGGGTCCCCGACTTCGTGTTGGGGATTTGGTTTGGTTGTCGTCTCATTATATTCCTATGAAAGTTTCCTCTCCTAAGTTTAAGCCTCGTTTCATTGGTCCGTATAGGATTTCTAAGGTTCTTAATCCTGTGTCTTTTCGTTTGACCCTTCCAGCTTCTTTTTCCATCCATAATGTATTCCATAGGTCATTGTTGTGGAGATATGTGGCACCTGTGGTTCCATCCGTTGATCCTCCTGCCCCGGTTTTGGTTGAGGGGGAGTTGGAGTATATAGTGGAGAAGATTTTGGATTCTCGTATTTCGAGACGTAAACTCCAGTACCTGGTTAAGTGGAAGGGTTATGGTCAAGAAGATAATTCCTGGGTCTTTGCCTCTGATGTTCATGCTGCCGATCTGGTTCGTGCCTTTCATTTGGCTCATGCTGGTCGGCCTGGGGGCTCTGGTGAGGGTTCGGTGACCCCTCCTCAAGGGGGGGGTACTGTTGTGAATTCTGTGGTCGAGCTCCCTCCTGTGGTCATGAGTGGTACTTCGGCTGGTTCTGTCTATGAGCTTCCTCTGGTGGATGTGAGTGGGGCTGCGGCTTCTGAGTTTCCTTCCTCAGGTGAAGAGGTTAAGTCGTTAGGTGTTGCTCTATTTAACTCCACCTAGTTCTTTGTTCCTTGCCTCCAGTCAATGTTCCAGTATTGGTCTTGCTCTCTCCTGGATCGACTTGTGGCCTGTCTGCCCTGCATAAGCTAAGTTCTGCTTGTGTTACTTTTGTTTGCTATTTTTTCTGTCCAGCTTGCTATATTGGTTTTTCTTGCTTGCTGGAAGCTCTGGGACGCAGAGGGAGCACCTCCGTACCGTTAGTTGGTACGGAGGGTCTTTTTGCGCCCTCTGCGTGGTTGTTTGTAGGTTTTTGTGCTGACCGCAAAGCTATCTTTCCTATCCTCGGTCTATTCAGTAAGTTGGGCCTCACTTTGCTAAAACCTATTTCATCTCTGTGTTTGTATTTTCATCTTTACTCACAGTCATTATATGTGGGGGGCTGCCTTTTCCTTTGGGGAATTTCTCTGAGGCAAGGTAGGCTTATTTTTCTATCTTCAGGGCTAGCTAGTTTCTCAGGCTGTGCCCGAGGCGCCTAGGTCTGGTCAGGAGCGCTCCACGGCTACCTCTAGTGTGGTGTGATAGGATTAGGGATTGCGGTCAGCAGAGTTCCCACGTCTCAGAGCTCGTCCTATGTTATTAGTAACTATCAGGTCACTTTGTGAGCTCTTAACCACCAGGTCCATTGTGTTTCTGAATCACCAGTTCATAACAGCAAGACACATGAGTGCCTTCTTGCTGCACTACCTGCAACATGACCCTCAGATTGTCAGAATCCAAAGTAATGCCGACTACTGGGTTGCCACACTCTTAGATCCCCGGTACAAAATCAAATTTGCCAAAATAATTCCTGCCATAGAAAGGGATTCACGCATGCAGGAGTATCAGCAGAGACTGTTACAGAATCTTACATCTGCTTTTCCACAAAACACCAGGTGCACGTAGTGAATCTCTGAGTTCTAACTTGCCAACCGTAGGACTATCGAGTCATCACTCAAACCGTAACAGTAACATCGTATCTGGTGCCAACAGCAATTTTTTCCAATCGTTTCAAGATTTTTTTAGACCATCCTTTGCAAGGCCACAGGAAACAAGAAGTCTGATGCACAGCCAACGCCTAGAGAGGATGGCACAAGAGTATCTCCAAGCTAACATCAATGCCATGACTGTGGAACTGGACCCTTGCTTATTTTGGGCTTCCAATCTTGAAAAATGGCCTGAGCTCGCCACTCACGCCTTGGAGATCTTGTCGTGCCCCGCAGCCAGCGTTCTCTCTGAACGTGTGTTCAGCGCTGCTGGTGGGGTCCTGACAGATAAGCGCACGCTGCTGTCCAGTGACAATGTAGACAGACTAACGTTCATCAAGATGAACAAATCCTGGATCCGCAAGGACTTTTCTATCCCTGTGTCATCTTGGGAAGACTAAAAGCTTGATAATTTTTGAAAATCACCTCACCAACCATTTTAAAAAACTATGGCGAAATTGATGCCACTTAAGTGGTGTCTGTGGCCGAATTTTTGGAAAAAAGAGAGACTCTTATTTAGTCCCCTTGCTGAGTTTTACATGACGTTGCCATCGTCAATTCCAGGTGGGTGGGGTCGTCTGCAGTGTTGTTTACTCATACTATGGCCTGGGATTCAGAGGTCTGCTCCAAAGCTTCAGTGTCTGCTAGTCCGCAGAGTAGCCCAGCCACCCACTGCCTGTTTACCTAAGTACTATTTTATAATGGCATCTAGCCAGGAAATCCTTTTGGGCCTAGTAGAATTTGGCAGCGTACTTCACCCATGAAGCAAGCTACACCGCCTGTTTACCTAACTACTATTTTGTAACGGCATCTAGCCCAGGAAATCCTTTTGGGCCTAGTAGAATTTGGTGCAACTCAGCAGCTTACCCCACCCATGAAGCAAGCTACACCACCTGTTGATCTAATTACTAATTTTTAACTGCATCTAGCCCAGGAAATCGTTTTGTATCTAATAGCATTTTGTGCTACTCAGCACAGTACCCCACCCATGAAGCAAGCTACACCGCCTGTTTACCTAAGTACTATTTTTTAACGGCATCTGGCCCAGGAAATCCTTTTGGGCCTAGCAGAATTTGGTGCTACTCAGCAGTGTACCCCACCCATGAAGCAAGCTACACCGCCTGTTTACCTAACTACTATTTTTTAAACGGCATTTGGCCCAGGAAATCCTTTTGGGCCTAATAGCAATTTCTGCTACTCAGCAGCGTACCCCACCCATGAAGCAAGCTACACCGCCTGTTTACCTACTATTTTGTAACGACATCTAGCCCAGGAAATCCTTTTGGGCCTAGTAGAATGTAGTGCTACTACCCTATCCATGAAGCAAGCTACACCGCCTGTTTGCCGAAGTACTATTTTTTAACGGCATTTGGCTCAGGAAATCCTTTTTTGCCTAGTAGCAATTTCTGCTACTCAGCAGAGTACCCCACCCATGAAGTAAGCTACACCGCCTTCTTTCTTTCTCAATCTAACTCCTCGGCTCTGGGGTGTCCACTCTCCCTCCAGCTCTCTCCTTCTCACAGGTGGACTACAGCGTGTTTTCACACTGTGGCAAATCTTTTAGACCCAGGCATAAGAAGTCGTCAAGGTAGTGGATAATATGTGCCGCCTTACAAACGTTCATGACAACACATTCGAGGAAGCAACTAAACGCCTCAAATAGTGAGCAGGATATGGAGCACCCCATGGGCAAACAGCGATCTATGTAGTATGCTCCTTCACAGAAGCAGCCCAATGGGAGGACACTATTCGGAGGCATAGGTAGTAACCGGAACGCCCCCTCAATGTCTGTTTTGGCCATTAGGGTGCCCCTTAACTTCTTGACCCGCCTGATTGCCTCGTCAAAGGAGGTACAGTACATAGTACTGTACTTGGTTCCGCATCGATGTTGTCGTTTACTGACCTGCCCCTTGGATATGACAAATGGTGGATTAGTCTGAATGTATTGGGTTCATTTTTTTGGCACAACTCCCAACGGGGGTACCACTACGTCTTCTAAGGAAAGTGTTCTGAATGGACCCGCAGCCATTCTACCTAAAGATATTTCTTTTTATACTTTTTTTTGTCAAGACGTCTGGGTGTTGGTAGAGTGAGTTTAGATTTATAGTAAAACAGGATGATACCGCACTAAAGGGAATTATCTGTGCTGAGGAATCAATATACCAACAGGTGGAGCATACCAAAGTTACCCCTATTAATAAAATCCCAGGCTGAGTCCATGCTACATATAATGGAGAAAAAAAATGGAAGGATAAGTGCACTGTCATAAATACTATGCTGAGCACAATGTGGTACCAGAGGTGTTGGCATTAACCAATACGAATCTGACTCACCGAAGTCTGATGTTAGACGTAGTGCCAGAGGTACAAAGGATCCGAGCGATCAGAAAAAGAGTCCGGCACATGAGACGCTGATCCTGAGGAACAAATACTGGGCGAGGAGGCCAGCGCCAGGTGGCAGCAGCCAAACAGGAAGGCGGTGAGTCGCCGTGGAAACCAGGAACGCCCCGGCTGGTGGCGTCCCTGGAGACAGTGAAGGAAAAGAAAAAATAGCCGACGGGAGCGCTCACTGTGTGACGTCACAAAAAGCGTGGAGTAACACTGGGACCAAGCAAACAACCGACGCGTTTCGAAGGAACGCAGTCCTTCTTCATCAGTTTAGATTTTTACTCCAGCCTTTCTTGATTTTAGAAGGGCATGACATGCCTATATCTGTGTCTCCTCCTCCTTTTACTCCTCCACCTCTTTTCTTTTTGCATGACTGTATGTAGTTGTGACTTTTCCATGTATTTGTTGTGTCTTCTGAGCAGTTTGTCAGCTTTTGGACACCTTTTAAAGTGTTTTCCATGTGCTTATATGTGTTTGCCTGCCGTTGGTTTCAATTGGGTTTGACGGTGTTCGTCGAACACCTCCCTGTTCGACGAACCAAACCAAACCAAACCCAAACACTTGGGAGGTGGCTCAACACTACCCAGCACACACTGCTCTCCGTGCCCCCACCAGCCTGGTGCTTCCCCAGCAGACACTGCTCTCCATGCCCCCACCAGCCTGGTGCTTCCCCTGCACACACTGCTCTCCATGCCACCATCAGAATGGTGCTGCGCCAGCACACACTGCTCTCCATACCCCACCAGCCTGCTGCTTCCTCCGCACACACTGCTCTCCGTGCCCCCATCAGCCTGCTGCTTCCCACCCCAGCAGACACTGCTCTACAAGCCCCCACCAGACTGGTGCTGCCCCAGCACACTGCTCTCCATGCCCCCAACCAGCATGGTGCTTCCCCAGCACACACAGCTGTCCGTGCCCCCACCAGCCTGGTGCTTCCCCAGCACACGCTGCTCTCCGTGCCCCCACTAGCCTGGTGCTTCCAACCCCAGCACATACTGCTCTCCATGCCCCCACCAGCCTGGTGTTACCCCAGCACACTGCTCTCCATGCCCCCACCAGCCTGGTGCTTCCGACCCCAGCACACACTGCTCTCCATGCTCCAACCAACCTGGTTCTTCACCAACACACTGCTCTCCGTGCGCCCACCAGCCTGGTGCTTCCCCAGCACACACTGCTCTCCATACCCCCACCAGCCTGGTGCTTCCCACCCCAGCACACACTGCTCTCCGTGCCCCCACCAGACTGATGCATCCCACCCCAGCAGACACTGCTATCCGTGCCTTCTCCAGCCTGATGCTTCCCACCCCAGCACACAATGCTCTCTGTGCTACCACCAGCCTGGTGCTTCCCCAGCATACACTGCTCTCCATGCCCTCACCAGTCTGGTGATTCCCAGCACACACTGCTCTCCATGCCCCCACCAGCCTGGTGCTTTCCACCCCAGCACACACTGCTCTCCATGCCCCCACCAGCCTGGTGCTTCCCACCCCAGCACACACTGCTCTCCATGCTACCATCAGACTGGTGCTGCCCCAGCACACACTGCTCTCCATGCCCCCACCAGTCTGGTGCTTCCCCAGCACACACTGCTCTTCGTGCCCCCACCAACCTGGTGCTTCCCACCCCAGCACACACTGCTCTCCGTGCCCCCACCAGCCTGGTGCTACCCCAGCACACACTGCTCTCCGTGCCCCCACCAGCCTGCACATCTTTCTCACCCCACGGACGGTATGGTATAAGAAGCCGCCAGACAGCAGCATAGCGCACGTCCCCGCACACTGCAGCACGCACGCCCCGCCGCCCTCCCTCTCCGCAGCCCCCTGAGGTGTCACTCCTCTGTAGCCAGCACCACACACACTCGCAGTGAGGGCACAGTTATTGCTGGACGCTGGTCCTGCCAAGCTATGCACTAAATAGGAAGAAACTGCAAACACAAGCCACGTGACTGCTTTATACCACGAGACTCTTACGTCATAAGACTTCCAGGAGCTGCTCCAATCCGGACGCCACCGCTGGTGCGCTACATGCAGGAGGCGGCAGTGCGTTTCCTGCTGGGGAGGTATGTACAGCCCGGGGGGCAGTCAGTCAGTGGGTGGATGTGTCTGTGGGGAGGGGTGAGGTTCTGCAGCAGGTCACACAGGAGCAGGTAAGGAGAGGCCGCTCTGTGCTCACCTACACTGTGCACGTTCTCCATACGTCCGCTGCAGTCTAGGGCTCATCGCTGCCTGTTTGCCCCCTGGTGGTCAGATTCTGCATATAATTTCTATGTATGTGGCAGAACTAGGCAGCTCACGTGACCCTGGCTCGTTTCCAGGCTGTACAGGTCCTATAGTGCCCTGCCCTGCAGTGTGACCGTATATAGTTGCCATGGTGACACCACTGTTTTCTTACTTGGAGGTATTACGTTGCATATACATAATGTAAGCTTTATTGGTCAAGGCTTTTCCCTGTATAATTGTACATGGTAGAATTCTCTTCTGTCTGGTTATTATAATCTGTAAGGAAGAAGTCGCACAATGCTAGCCAGAAATCTAACACGGTGGCCATTTTGTAGTTGAAGATGTCACTCGTGTCTTCTTTCCTGGCTGGGGTCGGTCGGACGTCTGTCAGTCACGTGCTTGTTCTCGCTATTTATACCTCACAGAGTACAAACCTATAAGGGTATGTTTCCACGTTCAGGAAACGCTGCGTGTGTGACGCTCCGTAGAGCCGCAGCGTCAAACACGCAGCGACCAGATGTTACAGCATAGTGGAGGGGATTTAATGAAATCTTGCCTCCACTATGCATTAAAAGACGCATGCGGCATACCCGCGGAAACGGACATGTGGCGCGTCTTAAGAACGCAGCATGGATTGCTGAAACCACGCAAGGACAACGCAGGTGACCTGCCAGTGACCTCGGGTGCAGATTTGGTCAGGATGTTACTTGAGTAAAATCCTGACCAAATCCTGATGCAATCCTGAACGTGGACACATACCCTTAGGCTCCATGCACACCATGAGCTTCTGCTGCGGTTTTGATGCTTTGTATTTTTGCTGTGTCAAATACACGTTGTCACAGTTCCAGCAAAGTGGATGGGCTTTATAGAGATCTGCCCCTGTGCTTTCAGTGTAAACTGCCCTACAAGGGTTCACAGCGCTTGTCAATCCCTCGAGTGAGTTTTCTGTGTGGATATTCCCCATAGACTTACATGCGGAAAATCTGCAGGTAAAAAAATGGGCATTAGGGGTTGTATGAATAGCGGACGACACATTCATCATTGTAAAGCCTCATTCACACATCTGTGTTGACCGTGCTTCGGGACACAGGAGATCAGTGGTGGGAACGGGAGGAAGAAAAGCTGCAGTAGAGGGCTGTTCTCAGTGTCCAGCATGGAGAAGTGACATGGTAAGCCCTGGGGGGATGATGCAGTCACAGGGCCTGCCTAGAGCAACACGGTGCAGGGATACGTGCACCAGCCAGGGGTCCTGGCAGAAGGGGTCAGGACGTGGGCAGGAGAAGCAGGCAGCAGTCTGCTGGCTCAGAAGGTGGCTACAATAGGATTACTAGTGCCCCCTGTTTACACTGAGGGAGAAAGAAGTGGGCAGGAGCCCTATAGGTCGAGGATGGTGATGAACGAGCATTGGGATTTGGGATCTACAGCTGGCGGGCTCACAGGACCCATACAGCCCTTTGAGTATGGATGTATGTTTTGTCCGTCACAAAATACGGGAGTGTCATGTTTAAGTGAAGTGGGGCAGGCTTCAGTCAGGATGGCTGCACTGAGGGGGAGGAGGTAACGCAGAAGTTTAGGGGGTTAAGGAGTTACTAGGTAATGTTAGCTTTTACTGCATTTGGAAGGGGGATCTGCTACGGGGAATGTTGTTATCCCCCTACCACGGCATGAGTAGTGGTACAGGGTAATTGAGAGGGTAGAGGTAGTACTGGCGGGACTATTGCTCAAACAAAACGAGGCTTGTCTGGGAGGTGTATCCAGTTCGGTTCAAACTGAGAAAGATAAAATGGATGTGATAAAATTGGATGGTAGGGCAGAAATCGAGGCATATGTATGTGTTGAGGGGCTCATTTAAAAAAGAAAAAAAACAGGTGAGGGGAAAATATTGGACATATTCTCGCTGCTACCACTTGAAAAATGTAATCGTGATAAATGAAAAAAGGATGAAAGCAAAAAAGAGGAGGAGGAAAAACGGAGAAGGCATCTCATTTCCGGGAGTCGTTCATAGACTGGCTCCAGGCATTTGCAATTTTAGCAAGCATAATGGGAGAAAAAGCTCCTGAGAACTGCTCTCCCGTTTTTTGCTGTATGGATTAAATTGGGGAGGCATAAAGGATTTACGGGGGTCAGACCTGGCTCCGTTACGATGAACAATTCCATCAGAGGAAAGCAGTGCGTTCCAGTATTGGGTGGGACCAGAAGGATATTGGACTGACTGTGGTTGAAGGTGATGGCTTAGTGATGAGTAGCCAGTCAGGAACTGGGGGAGGCACTTGTCATAGGACGCTGGGATCAAAAGATAAGCTTGGAGCATGTTGACAATTTAATGAGGGGCAATGCAAGTGTGGAGTCAGCTGCAAATTTAAACACGTGTGCTCCCACTGTAATGGAACCTCACATGGCGCTGCAAGATGCTTTAGGAAAGGAAAAGGGGGCAACAATAATAGCCAAGGGGGAGAGCCCTTTCTAAAGAGATTCCCGGATAGGGAGATGGCGGTTATCATTACGAAAGGTTTCCAGGAGGGTTTCAGAATCCCCCTCCCAGTAATCAAGTTACGTTTTCTTTAAAAAAAAAAATTAAGGTCGGCTTTAGTAAACCCTGAGGTAGTGTGTAGTGAGTAAGGAGGTTCGGCTTGGGCTTATGGTGGGCCCGTTTTCTGTTCCCCCGTTAGCGTATTTGGTTGTTTCACCGCTGGGTGTGGTACCTAAAAAAAAAAAAAAAAATTGAATACATTTTGCCTCATTCATCTGTTTTATCCGAAAGGTTTAACCCTGCATTATGTTGAGGGGTGTATACATCATTTGATGTGGCATTTAAATGGTTTCAGGGTTACGGGCATGGTACATTAATAGTGAAAACTGATATTGAATCTGCACTTAAGTTGTTGCCGGTTCATCCAGAAATTATACAGTTGCTATGTTATTTTTGACAAGGGAAATACTTTCTTGATAGGTGTTTGCCAATGGGTTGTGCGATTTATTGTTCTCTTCTTGGAACCTTCAGTTCTTTTTTGGAATGGGTGATGAGGGATGTTTCCACCATTCAGTCCTTTATTTATTAGATGATTTTTTTTTTGTTGTTTTTTTGGTCCTCCTGAATCGGCAGTTTGTAGCAAACGTTTGATGACTATGAAAAGGGTAGCGTTTTGGAGTTCCGTTGGCAAGGAAAAAAACGAATGGACCTTCTACGCAGCTAAGTTTTTTGGGGGTATTTTAATTAATTCAGAGTTAATGGAATGTTGTTTACCGGAAGACAAATTGATCTCTTTGCATATGGAGGTAGAGAGGGCTCAGCGCTTGCATAAATACAGAAAGTACAGGACAATTTTGACTGTGAGATTTACAGTGATGCTACAGGAGTTGTACATTTCGGGGCATACTGCAAAAGGCAATTGTGTGCAGGAGTTCTTTCCTATTTTATTTGCTGTATCCATGTGGGGCGATAATTCTAAAAATCATAAGATTAGGTATCATTGTGACAGCATGATAACGATAATTAACCTCTTGGCTTCTTCGCCATCGGTGGTAAGATTGCATAGGGAGCTGGTTTTGCGTGTGTTGGAACTGAATGCATGAATTGTTGCAGTACATGTACCGGGAATAAAGAATGTTATTACCAACTCTTTGTCTTCTGGCAATGTTTCAGAGAATTGGCTCCAGAAGCTCAACAATTGGGGTTGGAGTGTCCCTTGCACCTGTGGAGGCTGGTTACTGAGGAGCAAGCCACTTGATTCATGGTTCAGTTGCTGAGGGTACCTGGGAGGCGCATGAGTCTACTTGGCGAGTGGTTTGCACTTAGAGTTGGTGAAGAAGTTTTGCAGAGTAGATGGACAGCAGGCGGTTGGTTATGGAAGGACATTGAATTTTGGATTAGAAGGTCAAAGACAGATTAAGTAGGTCGAGGCAGGAGAGTTAAGCTTGGGTTGGGTTTGAGATGTGTCTGTTGTGCTGCCGCAATCCGTTGTTTCTCTAGTCACCTTCCATGACAGCAGGATCGGAGGATGTCTCCCCGCCCTAATAGGGGACAGGAAATCAAGAGAGGTTAAATACCCTCCCCTTCCTGCAACCACCAGTGTTTTTCCTGTCCCCTATGGGGCATGAAGAGGTTCTCAGATGGTGCTGCCGTGGCCGGTGATCGGAGCACTAATACCTTTTAGCCGGGCAGTTGAGGTCGGAGGGCTCCGCTCTTCCCCTCTGTAACTGCTCCCATCTCTGCAGCGTCTGCGTGACTTGGGATCCTCCATCCCGCCCTTCCTGCGCCTCCCTTGTGGGGCAAAGCAGGGCTGTGAAGCTCTCCGGGGTCCTCTTGTAGCTTCCCGGCTCTCCTCCTCGCTGCCGCTGGAGGCCGCGCACCTGAAGTGACGCTTCCGGACTTCCGGTCCGAGCCTCCAGGTTCTGGAGGCCTCGTGCGCGCCGGCCGGCGTCCCTCCCTATGGCCGGGAATGGCGGCAGCCATGACAGGTGTTTCGATCAGCAACCCCTACGGACCTGGGAGGAGGAGGAGCATGAATCAGCTGACGACCTCGATACCGCATATTTTCCTGGTCGGGGGAAGCCTCCAGGTAAGGCCTATGTCTGTATCCCTGCTACGGTGACTGACTGACGGACCTTATGGATGGCGACAAACCCCTGCACTCTGCTTCTACAGAGCCCGGCGTACACCCTCCTACTTTAAGTAGAGGATGAGGTTCCTTGCTGTCCAGTGATAACGTTATTTAGAGACTTAGTCAGCCTCTCTCTCTCTCTCTCTCTTTCTCTCTTTCTCTCTTTCTCTCTTTCTCTCTTTCTCTCTTTCTCTCTTTCTCTCTTTCTCTCTTTCTCTCTTTCTCTCTTTCTCTCTTTCTCTTTCTCTTTCTCTTTTTTTAGGGAGACAAGGCCTCTGCCCCCAGAAAATCCAGCCGCAAGTGTAGTACATGTGCGGCCAAGCTTCCTTCGACTTATAAGAAAAAGCTTTGCCAACCATGCACAGATAAAGTGCTACGTAGTGAGCAGCCCTCCCTCCTGGACAGTATCAGAGACCTCATCAAACAAGAGGTTCAGTCCTCTATGGCGGCCCTGTCCCAGGCTCCGACTCCACAGCCTCCTCCTCCTAAGAAAAGGAAGATGGCTCTGTTAGGTTGAACAATTTAATAAAATGTTCACTTAAGTTGCCTACTCCTGGCCTAATGGATATTGATCAGGTGCGCACCAAAGAAATAAACATATAACAACACACAGTCATATGTAAACTCTCCATGATCAATCTATGGCCCAGCTGCAAGGGAAAAGAGACTTTATTCAGTCAGAACACATGGTTACATATCCCCTGTAAGGGGGCTCGGTTAGCTCTAAAATGGGAGTGATCGGATGCATTCCATTGGTTAGTGGGTTGGGCAATGAGCAAGTCCATGGGTGGATCCATGAGGTCATCAGGGTGGGTTGGTCCATGAGGTCATCAAGGTGGGCGTCACTGTGGGTGGATCCATGAGGTCATCAGGGTGGGCGTCATCTTGGATACCAGCCAGGCAGCCACATGGTATGCTGAGACAGGAAATGGCAGCCATCTTTAGTGTCTTTTAATCTAAGAAAGCTTGTAAGGTTAAACAATACACGTTATGGGTCGCTTCTCTCAACCTCTTATGTCTTGGGCTTAATTAAGTATTTGATCTTATGGCTCTCCTCAACAGTCCCCCCTAAATACTTTATTAACCTTTTTTTTTTATCTTGATCCCACCGTGGTTTCCTAACCCACCAGTGTTAAGTGTCACTATGACATCAGAGGCTTCATGACAATACAGATGCTATAGACACCAGAGAATGTGTGACCAATCATGGATATATCAGGAGGTACCTCGGAGCGCGCTACCAGCGTCCTCGGGACTTTTCTACCTGCTGGATCTATTACTCTCCAATCTCCATGGTTACATAAATACATATGTCACTCACCCTGATGTAACACATCCTAGATCTGACCGTCTCGCCCGGGAGGGGGGAATTGGAGTTTTCACCAGTTTGAGACAAGTTTTCCCTTGTGGAAAACCTCCCTTTGTAGCTGGACTTTGACAAGCAGGTCAGATCCTACTCTGTCCCTAACTGTCTAACAAGTTTATAATGTGAGAGATGGATTAAATGGCGCTATAACAATAAACAATAATAATAATAATAATATGGATCCAGGAGACGCTCAGCAATCCTGACTGAAGTAGGAGTAGTCAGGAGCACTTGGTAGGGACCCTCAAATCTCGACTGCAGGGATGTCTTTCTGATGAACTTCTTTACCAGCATGTAGTCACCAGGTTGGAAATCATGGGTACCTTCACTGGAATCTGGAATGGATGATAAAACTTGTACATGTGTTACTGACAGTTCTTTTAGTAACGACAATTACATAATTTACAAGAGTATCACTTCCTAAAGCTAGTTGTTGTGGAAAATATTGACCCAACCTTGGAGGCTCCCCCAAAAAGAATCTCGTGTGGTGTGAGTTTGGTGGGACCCCTTGGAGTGTTTCTGACTGAGTATAAGGCAATGGGCAAAATATCTGTCCAAGTCTGACCTCCTAACTGGCTTTCAGTATTTTATTTTTTAAGGTGCCATTCAGTGTTTCTACTTTCCCACTGCTCTGTGGGTGATATGGAGTATGTAAACCCAAATCAGCTCCCACCAATGTCCACAGTTCCTTAGTCAGTGCTGCAGTAAATGCGGGTACTTGGTCACTCTCAATTACCTCTGGGACCCCATATCTGCATACTACTTCAGTCATCAGTCTCTTAACAGTCACTCTGGCAGTCATGTTTATTACTGGATAGGCTTCGGGCCATCCTGAGAACATGTCAGTCACTACCAGTACATACTCGTACTTCCCTACTTTTGGCATTTGAATGTGATCAATCTGAATCCTCCGAAAGGGATAGAGTGGTTTAGCCAATGTTTCTGAGTAACTTTCTGGGGCGGTGCTGGATTGCATGTTGCACACACAAGGCAGGAATTGCAGTATTTTTGGGTGACAGTAGAGATCCCAAGTGCCATGTAAGTCTTCCAAATCAGGTCAATCATCTGATTCCGGCCTCTGGGCGATACCGTGTGCCCATTCTGTCTCCGAGGAATACAGATTACGGGGTAGACAGAACTTTTTGTTCACCCTCCAGACTCCATCTTCATCCTTTTTTAGCTCCTCCTTCTGGTCATGGCTTCTTTTCATCATCCAATGTCTTGATGTAGATGGATAATCCTCATAAGAGAGCCTTTAGTCCCTTCTTCAGTGTTTTGTGACACGTACACCGCTGCTTTCTCTTTCCCAAATGGATCAGCAGCATAGGTTTTTACTGTTTTGTCAGCAAAGAAGTTCCTCCTTGCTTCTGGAGAATCCAATCTTCCGTCAGCTTTGATCTTGATCACTGCAACCTCCGAACGTAGATCAAGAGCGGCCACAAGTTCTTGTATGGTAGCAGCATGTTTTACAGGAGTTCCACTGGACGTTAGGTATCCTCTGGCTGCCCAGATACTGCCGAAGTCATGAGCCACTCCGAAAGCATATCTTGAATCCGTGTAGAGGTTGACCACCTTCTCCGTTGCTTCCTGACAAGCCAACGTCAAAGCTTTAAGTTCCGCTTCTTGTGCAGACATGTGCGGTGGTAGTGATCCAGCTGAGATGACCTGGTCATGTGTAACCACGGCATATCCCGTATGGAACCTTCCCGTTTCATCTGCAAATCTGGAACCATCAGTGAGGAACGTCAGGTCAGCATGTGGGAATGGGTCTTCAGACACGTTTTTCTTGGAGGCTATTTCTTTCTGCATTTGTTCAAGACAGTCATGATCCTCCTTTGAGTGTGTAGAGGCATCTTCTCCGAGAGCATGAGCATCATCATCCACATCCCCCCTGGAAAGAGGAAGCAGCATGGACAGTTTGAAGATGCTGCAGCGGACAAGAGTGACATTATCCGGAACCAACAGCGAATATTGTAGTCTCATATGACGCTGCACCAACAGATGCTTAGGGTTGCAGGAATAGCAATTATGTCGTGTGGAGCCATTAAGAGAACTGGATGTCCTCAGATGATATCAGAATTTGGGATTCCAAAAGCTGGTGCAGACTGTATGGCCTGTTTAAGAGCGTAGAAAGCTTCCACGGATTTGGTACATAGTGGAAACGCTGATGTCTTGAGGTCTTTGTACAATGGCTGCATCAGCTTTGAGGCATCTGGAATCCTTTGGCGACAATAAGTGATAGGTCAGCCAGCTCATCCGAGGCCCATGTCTTGGGTTCTTGGCAGAACTCAACACCAGAGTCCCATGTCTTGTCACTGGCAAGTGAGTCATCATTGAACACGATATCCATAACAGGCCAATATGCATCGACTGCTTTAAGATTTGACAGGGAAATTAGATCTTGCCACGTAGCTGGGTAAGTTCTTTGGATTTGAAGCATGCTTCTGTAGAAAGGCATCGGCTGTTTTTCTGGATCTGGAGCTTGGTACAACAGAGTAGCAGCTTGCTGGGGTGTAAACTTGACGTAGAGGGTGGGCTCCTCAGACATGAGCATTGGCACTGTTGGTGGTGACACCTGAGGCGGGAGTAGAGATGGCACCGGAATTGTCAAGGTCTCAATTTGCTCACTAATATTCGCATACTCTAAAATGCGAGTTATTGCTGCATGAAGTTGTTGAGCACTAACGTCTGGATGAATAGGGTCAAAAGTAGGGGTCACAGCGTGTATGATCATTCTACATGGACGATTGCCAGCTTTAGTCACCACTATGTCCCCAACAGCTATCTGACCATGTGACTCAACAATGATTTGACTGTCAGCTTGAATAGTCGCCCCTCCTGCTTCCACTATAGCTCTAGCTACACCTCCATTATGCTCTAACCGAGAATTGGCAGCATTAACAATAGCGTCTGTCTCCATTGTTGTTATGTCACCCTTTCCCACCACTAACAAGGGTCCCTCAGGAAGTTCTTTTTCAAAAACAGGTTGCCAACATTCCCTCCCCTTTGTGCTTCCTGTGCTATTGACATCCCCCTCCCAGATTGAGCCCCCCCCTTGATACAGTTGCCACCGTCCCATACAGGTGTGCACTTGGCTGCAAGAGAGCCTGTGAGGTACCGGGCATAGGGTTAGGTAGACTGTGTGAGAGTGCTATTGTAGTGGAAGCGTTGGGAGGAGAGGCCATTGCTTGGAGCATCTTGTGTGGGTTGTTGTGAACAGGTAATTCAGAACCACAATGGACATTGAAGTTCAGAGCACACAAAGTGACCTGACAATTACCAAAAACATAGGACGAGCTCTGAGACGTGGGAACTCCGCTGACCGCAATCCCCAATCCTATCACACAACACCAGAGGTAGCCGTGGATTGCGCCTAATGCTCCCTATGCAACTCGGCACAGCCTGAGAAACTAACCAGCCCTGAAGATAGAAAAATAAGCCTACCTTGCCTCAGAGAAACTCCCCAAAGGAAAAGGCAGCCCCCCACATATAATGACTGTGAGTAAAGATGAAAACACAAACACAGAGATGAAATAGATTTAGCAAAGTGAGGCCCGACTTACTGAATAGACCGAGGATAGGAAAGATAGCTTTGCGGTCAACACAAAAACCTACAAACAACCACGCAGAGGGGCAAAAAGACCCTCCGCACCGACTAACGGTACGGAGGTGCTCCCTCTGCGTCTGAGCTTCCAGCAAGCAAGAAAAACCAACAAAGCAAGCTGGACAGAAAAAATAGCAAACAAAAATAACACAAGCAAAACTTAGCTTATGCAGGACAGACTGGCCACAGGAACGATCCAGGAGGAAGCAAGACCAATACTAGAACATTGACTGGACGCCAGGATCAAAGCACTAGGTGGAGTTAAATAGAGCAGCACCTAACGACTTAACCTCATCACCTGAGGAAGGAAACTCAGAAGCCGCAGTACCACTCTCATCCACCAAAGGAAGCTCATAGACAGAACCAGCCGAAGTACCACTCACGACCACAGGAGGGAGCTTGGCCACAGAATTCACAACAGTGGGTGTGCGGCTAAATTAGCAGTGGAAGTGACAGTAGAAAGGGTTGGTGCCGAGGACGATCCAGGCGGGAGCATAGCTAGATAGGGGAAAGGTTCGGTGCCCCATTGGAAACCACTGAGACAGGATACATGGGTAAAGCTTGTTCACTTCCCAAAGGAAAATAGTATTGGCCGTTAGTGGTCATTACTGGGTAACAAGGATTTGGTGATGTGGTGTATAGCCTTAGTCTAAGATGTTCACCACCAGGAGCAGCACATTTGCCATCCAGAAAATGGCTACCGTCAGAATTACATGTTATCCACAAAATGGCCACCATTAGAATTAACACATTTGCCATCCACAGAATGGCCGCCGCCAGCATGAACACATTTGCCAACCATAAAATGGCTGCTACCAGCATTAACAAATTTACCATCCACAAAATGGATGCTACCAGCATTAACAAATTTACCATCCACAAAATGGATGCTACCAGCATTAACAAATTTACCATCTACAAAATGGCTACTACCAGCATTAACAAATTTGCCATTCACAGATGGCCGCCGTCAGCACTAACAAATTTGCCATTCACAAGATGGCCGCCGTCAGCACTAACAAATTTGCCATTCACAAGATGGCCGCCGTCAGCACTAACAAATTTGCCATCTGCAAAATGGCCGCCGTCAGCACTAACAAATTTGCCATTCACAAGATGGCCGCCGTCAGGGTTAGCACATGGCTCTGGGCCACCATTATAAGGTGGTGGCCCCTCACAGGATATATTTTTGTAATACACATAACTCAAAACTCTGCCCTTTTTATTCCTTTCCTCTTCTACCCAATTTTCTCTATACAGACTTTCAGAGACTCTCTCCCATGCCCTAGCAGTAGACAACAATCCATTATCTTCTAGGATACCTTTCCTTTCTTTCAAGACAATCTTCCACTCCAGGGGCTGTAACCTTCCCCTTCTGGCATTCCACACAACTTCATAAGCTTTTTACATTGTTTAACATGACTCTTCCCTTCACGAGTCGCTACTAATGTACACGGGTCTAACTTGCCATCTGAATTTGG
The DNA here is from genome assembly GCF_032444005.1 of Ranitomeya imitator. Classification (NCBI taxonomy): domain Eukaryota; kingdom Metazoa; phylum Chordata; class Amphibia; order Anura; family Dendrobatidae; genus Ranitomeya; species Ranitomeya imitator. Next base: position 83,257,730 of record NC_091285.1, read on the forward strand.
CTTAGTGCCAATACGGCAGAACTGCATTAATTTCTCCATCTTTCTATAGATATCTATATCTCTATCAAGATAACAAACACCAAACAAACAATAAGACGGGGGAGATGACTCAACCCTGAGATTCTAAAGGGAACTGAGTCTGCAGTACTCAGTTCCTATTCTTTCTTGTCACGTGGTCCCTGTCTGACTTCCGTATTCTGTACTTTACAAACCAATTATTCCCTACTTAGTCAAATTGCTCCCTAACTTACCAGTCCCCGTGCAGAGTCAACTCACTCGATGCCACGGGGCAAAAATAAAACTATAAATTTATTTATTTGGCTCGAACTGAGTCATCTCACTCCAAGTTTTAATGAGCCGCTACACAATTTATTAGGCGCCGAACTGAGTCATCTCACTCCAAGTTTTACCGGGCCCCCCTAGGCCGAGTCAATCACTCAAGGTCCTAGTCTCTCTTATACAGAACTGAAAATCTTATCACAGGCGACAACCATGTACTGTACCACAGACAAAAATATTTTTTTTTTTTTTTCTTACACTTGCTTGCTTTTCTTTTCTAAAAACTTGCTTTTCCTGTTCTAACACTTGCTTTTCCTTCACTAAAAAAAAAAACAACTTGCTTTTCCTGTTCTAACTACCAGTCATCTCCCCTCCTCACAACACATAACAGGCAGTAGGCAACTAAAACATGTGATGGTTCTTGCAATTAAATGACCAGCAGCGGAGAGACCCTTCTGCCGTCTTACAGATACCACGAAGACCGGACACGGTCAGGCAATCTGCACAGGATACCCCGAAGGACACAGGTAAAGACTACAGATTATAAAAATCAGCAGACTTACCGTGTTCTGATAAGGAGGTGATCAGTCTCCACGTTCGGGGTATTCAGCGCGTTCTGCCATTCCAGTCGCCGGTCCTCAGGGTTCAGGGCTCTTCCTCTGCTGGCCCCATGTTGGGCGCCAAATTGTAAACAATACACGTTATGGGTCGCTTCTCTCAACCTCTTATGTCTTGGGCTTAATTAAGTATTTGATCTTATGGCTCTCCTCAACAGCTCCTATTATATCTGACTCTGACTCGGGCGAGATTCATACCTCGGGTTCAGAGGAGGTTTGGGGGAATGAGGGTTCTACTTCCAACCCCAAAACAGACAATAAAAAGTATCTTTTCTCTTCCGAAGATATGGAAGATCTGATCTCCATGGTGAGGGGCACTATGGGGGTGGAAGAGGAGGTAACTAGTCATTCCATTCAGGATGACATGTTTGGAGGGTTAAAACCTAGGACCCCGAAAGGTTTTCCGATCCACGAGAATATTGAGAACCTTATCCTTCAGGAGTGGGGCCTACCTGAGAAAGCTTTGAGTGTCCCTTCAGAACTGAAGAATCGTTTCCCTCTTGAGGGGGATTGTTCGTTATGGGAGATGCCTAAAGTAGAAAGGTGAAATCACCTTTCTACAAGTGTCCAGGGTGACCAAAAAGACGGCTCTTCCCTTCAAGGATGCCTCACAGCTCAAAGACCCTATGGATTGCAAAACTGAGAGCTTACTGAGGAAATCCTGGGACACATCTACTAATTTACTGAAGACGAACGTGGCCTCCACATGTGTTGCCAGATCCCTATTTCTTTGGTTACGTACCTTGAAAAATTACCTTTCTCAGGGGTCACCCAGGGAGGAAATTTTAGATTCCCTACCACTGCTCCAGAAGGCTACAGGGTTCCTGGCGGATGCTTCAGCTGAATCTGTAAGGGTAGCTGCTAGGTCCGCCGTTCTCTCCAACTCCGCTAGGAGGGCTCTATGGCTTAAGTCCTGGGGGGGGGGGGGTTTAACTTCTAAATCCAGATTATGTGGTCTTCCCTTCCAGGGACATTATGTGTTCGGGCCAGCCCTCGATGACGTCACCGCTGTGCTCTGCTTTACGGCCGGCCCTCACAGTCAGTGCGGGAAGCTGACGGCGAGGGACGCAACAGACACCGGAATGTAAGTATGTAGTGTTCGTTTTTTTTTTACATATACAATGGTAACCAGGGTAAATATCGGGTTACTAAGCGCGGTCCTTCGCTTAGTAACCCAATGTTTACCCTGGTTACCTGGGGACTTTGGCATCGTTGGTCGCTAGAGAGCTGTCTGTGTGACAGCTCTCCAGCGACCACACAACGACTAATCAGCGACGCTGGAGCGATCGGCATAGTTGTCTATATCGCTGCAGCGTCGCTTAATGTGACGGTACCTTTAGCACTTTATGTGAATGTGTCTCGGCCATACAACCTGTTATCTATCAAATCAGTCATTGTTATACTGATGAACAGTGATGTTGCTGCGTATGGGGACATATACACACTAGACAACAGTTTTAAATGTATGTTGCTATGATGCTAGACTGTTGTATATGTACCTCTATAATATCGGGGTATGGCGCTACTATGCAAGGGTGTTTCTTATATACTCCCTCTCTTCTGTGATGCTAGTGCTTAATATTACTTGGATAATACCTGGATTCTGGTCCTCTGGGTCTTGTTACCCCCCCAAGTGTTTTTCATGTGTGTTTCACAGCTACTGTAATATCCCCTGTATCTTTTGTATTATTGGTTAATAAAGTATAAATTTTTTATTCAGAATTTTTTGGACTTTTTTGATCGTTATGAGTTATTTGTGTTTGTCAGATCTGGTACATGAAGCTCCAAAGACCTGCCTCTTTTTTTGGTAATTAACAATGGTTATTATTGTATTGTTTGTTAAATAAATGGTCGCTGTGGCCAAATGTCTTCAAAGAATATTGTCTCCAGTGTATGATTATTAAGAATTAGGGAGTTTAATGTTATATGGAATTTTAGTAATGGGAAGTAGAAGTCTTTAATGGTACGAATCGGCCATACCATGTTGTCATAGAAAATATTAAGATCCCTGAAGCCACTAATTAGGTGGTATTCACCTACCTCCTCTCTCTCTTTTGCAGTAGGACAAGAGCTTGCAATATAAGCTGCCTTGAAATAGAATTGCCCAGTTGACATAGAGGAAATTACATATAATTGGGAAGTGACAAATCTGATTCAAATTCCTTTTGAAGCCAAGACTTCCTACAAAGTACAGGTAATTAGACAGGAAAGGTCTTTTCAAAGGGTCAGATAACAAAAGGGACATGTGTTTTCTCATAGATAGAAAAGTGGAAGAGTCTTTTTTGCCCTCAGGAAATACATCCTGAGTGGAAATTAAACTTTTTTTTGTTCACTTCAAGGGAAATGCTATACATGTACACCAGACGCTGGGGCATCGGTGAAAAGTTATGAATATCAGGGTTTGTATAGATCTGATATTTATGGGGCGTACAGTACAGACCAAAAGTTTGGATACACCTTCTCATTTAAAGATTTTTCTGTATTTTCATGACTATGAAAATTGTACATTCACACTGAAGCCATCAAACTATGAATGCATTGCAGCTCTGCACCGCCTTCTGGAACATCGCATCATATACAGGTCCTTCTCAAAAAATTAGCATATAGTGTTAAATTTCATTATTTACCATAATGTAATGATTACAATAAAACTTTCATATATTATAGATTCATTATCCACCAACTGAAATTTGTCAGGTCTTTTATTGTTTTAATACTGATGATTTTGGCATACAACTCCTGATAACCCAAAATACCTGTCTCAATAAATTAGCATATTTCACCCATCCAATCAAATAAAAGTGTTTTTTAATAACAAACAAAAAAACCATCAAATAATAATGTTCAGTTATGCACTCAATACTTGGTCGGGAATCCTTTGGCAGAAATGACTGCTTCAATGCGGCGTGGCATGGAGGCAATCAGCCTGTGACACTGCTGAGATGTTATGGAGGCCCAGGATGCTTCAATAGCGGCCTTAAGCTCATCCAGAGTGTTGGGTCTTGCGTCTCTCAACTTTCTCTTCACAATATCCCACAGATTCTCTATGGGGTTCAGGTCAGGAGAGTTGGCAGGCCAATTGAGCACAGTAATACCATGGTCAGTAAACCATTTACCAGTGGTTTTGGCACTGTGAGCAGGTGCCAGGTCAGCATGAAGTGCTCCAAAATCTCCTGATAGCTAGCTGCATTGACCCTGCCCTTGATGAAACACAGTGGACCAACACCAGCAGCTGACATGGCACCCCACACCATCACTGACTGTGGGTACTTGACACTGGACTTCAGGCATTTTGGCATTTCCTTCTCCCCAGTCTTCCTCCAGACTCTGGCACCTTGATTTCCGAATGACATGCAAAATTTGCTTTCATCAGAAAAAAGTACTTGGGACCACTTAGCAACAGTCCAGTGCTGCTTCTCTGTAGCCCAGGTCAGGCGCCTCTGCCGCTGTTTATGGTTCAAAAGTGGCTTTACCTGGGGAATGCGGCACCTGTAGCCCATTTCCTGCACACGCCTGTGCACGGTGGCTCTGGATATTTCCACACCAGACTCAGTCCACTGCTTCCTCAGGTTCCCCAAGGTCTGAAATCGGTCCTTCTCCACAATCTTCCTCAGGGTCCGGTCTCCTCTTCTCGTTGTACAGCGTTTTCTGCCACATTGTTTCCTTCCAACAGACTTACCATTGAGGTGCCTTGATACAGCACTCTGGGAACAGCCTATTTGTTGAGAAATTTCTTTCTGGGTCTTACCCTCTTGCTTGAGGGTGTCAATGATGGCCTTCTTGACATCTGTCAGGTCGCTAGTCTTACCCATGATGGGGGTTTTGAGTAATGAACCAGGCAGGGAGTTTATAAAAGCCTCAGGTATCTTTTGCATGTGTTTAGAGTTAATTAGTTGATTCAGAAGATTAGGGTAATAGGTCGTTTACAGAACCTTTTCTTGATATGCTAATTTATTGAGACAGGTTTTTGGGTTATCAGGAGTTGTATGCCAAAATCATCAGTATTAAAACAATAAAAGACCTGACAAATTTCAGTTGGTGGATAATGAATCTATAATATATGAAAGTTTTATTGTAATCATTACATTATGGTAAATAATGAAATTTAACACTATATGCTAATTTTTTGAGAAGGACCTGTATGACCTACCCACCAGGTGGAATTCCACGTTACATATGTTGGAGCTGTTGTGTGAGCAGCAGCAAGCAGTAATGGAGTACTAGCTGCATCAGGCGCAAAGAAGTCGCACTGCGCGCTGTTCAGACTTTACAACCACTGAGTGGGCCACTATGAAGGACGTCTGCCAGGTTTTGCATGCCTTCGATGATTCCACGCGGATGGCGAGTGCAGATGATGCACTAGTCAGCATGACTGTCCCCCTTATCTGCCTGCTTGAAAGAACACTGCAAGCACTAAGGGATGATGTTGTGGAAGAGGTGGAGGATGAGGAGTCACCAATTCCATCTGATTCTGGACAGTCTGCGAGACGTGGTTCCTCACAAAGGCCTAGGCAGGGGACACTTTGTGAGGAGGAGTCAATGGAGGAGGAAGACATCGGTCCAGAGGAGGGAGTTACACAATTCTCAAGTAGTCAGTGTGTAGAGCGAGGGTGGGGTGATGCAGAGCAGGCAGAGATCACGCCTCAAGCAGGGGACAGCGTTTCTTGGCCTGTTGGCAGTCTGCAGCACATGGTTGATTTCATGCTGCAGTGCCTGAGAAACGACCGCTGCATCGCCCACATTCTCAACACGGCTGATTATTGGGTGTACACCCTCCTAGATCTGCGCTACCGGGACAACTTACAAACCCTCATAACATCGTTGAACCGGGAGCGTAAAATGTGGGAGTACATAGACACACTGGTGCATTCCATCATCTCCTGTCCAACTGAGAGCAGTGCTGCTAGTGCTTTACAAAGCAGCTCAGTGCGTCGAGGCAGCGGAGGAAGGTCAGCACAAACAGGGAGCAGAAGCAGTGCCTCAGCACAAGGCAAGACCAGTATGGCCAACTGTGGCAAACTTTTGTGTGCCTGCCACAAATGTCTACACCATCACAGACGGCTCCAGTCAGCAGGAGACAACGTTTCCGTCAGATGGTGACAGACGACATGGCTTGCCCTCTCAGTGTACTCCCAGACGGCTCTTCCCCCTTCAAGTTTTGGGTCTCTAAGCTGGATACATGGCCAGAGCTTAGCCAGTATGCATTGGAGGTGCTGGCTTGCCCTGCTGCTAGTGTATTATCGGAACGCGTATTTAGTGCCGCAGGTGGTGTACTAACAGACCGTCGCATGCGACTATCCTCTGATAAACGTTGACCGGCTTACTTTTCTGAAAATGAACAAGGCCTGGATCTCGCAGGAATTTGCAACTTCTCTTCCAGATTAAAAAATTGGTTGGATACAGTATCCAGGTCTCCTGTTACGTTCATGTTTCTACCACCTGAACTGTAATCCCTGGGCTCCAACACCGCCAGTTGCTGCTCAGAAGTGCCGTCTGCACAGTCAAAACACATGACCCAGTGTTATTGGGTTTCAGTAACGTCAGCTGATCCCCAGCTGTGTATCCGGCAATGTGTCCTGCGACCGCCACGCTGACACTACAACTGAAATTAAAGGGAACCTGTCCCCTCCCCCCAGACGTTTGTATCTGAAAGAGCCACCTTGTGCAGCAGTAACGCTGCACAAGGAAAAGGTGGCTCTTTTAGTTATGCCCTTGCACACGCTGAACTTAACACTTATAAAATGTGTCCCCTCACACCGTGAAACCGGCCCGGAGGTGGAACTTTCCTTCCTAATGAGACGCAACGCAGCCGTCATTCCTACACCCTTGGCGCCAGGCGCCGCCTCCTCAGCGTTGTTTGAATCTGTCCCGTAGCCTGCGCTGTTATGTTCAACCATGGCCATGCGCAGTTAGCACTGCCTGTCTTCTGACATCATTTGGTGTCAGGCGGACTGTGCCTGTGGGGCCGCGCTGCCCGAGATCCCGCCTCTGTGTCTTCTGATTTAATCACACTGCTGGCCTGGGATTCATGGGCATGCACAGTGCATATCTTCACCTCAGGCTCTCACTAATCTCCCTCTGCCTTCTTCAGACACTCATGTGTCATGTGTCAGTGGGGTTCAGTAACGTCCGCTGTTCCCCTGCTATGTAGCCAGCAACGTGTCCTGCGACCGCCACGCAGACACAACGGATATTAAACTGCCTTCAGTGCAGGTCTCGGCCTACACTCTGCTCCTCCTGGATTCCCCAGGCTCCAATACCATCAGCTGATCCCTAATAGCATGCCACGGCCGTGACACCGCGCAATCTGAAGAAGCCAGAAGGAAGTGAATGAGAGGCGAAGATATGCACTGCGCATGCCCATGAATCCCAGGCCCGCAGTGTGATTAAATCAGAAGACACTGCAAAGCGAAATCTTGGGCTGCGCGGCCGCACAGGCGCAGTCCACCTGACACCAAATGTTGTCAGAAGACGGGCAGCGCTAACTGCGCATGGCCAAGGTTTAACATAACAGCGGAGGCTCCGGGACAGATTCAAGCAACGCTGAGGAAGCGGCACCCTGCGCCAAGGGGGTGGGAATGACGGCTGTGCTGTGTGTCATTACGAAGGAAAGTCCCACCTCCAGGACGGTTTCACGGTATCAGGGGACACATTTTAGAAGTGTTTAGTTCTGCGTTTGCAAGGAGCATAATTAAAAGAGCAACCTTTTTCCCTTTGCAGCATTACTGCTACACAAGGTAGCTCTTTCAGTTACAAACGCCTGGGGGGGGGGGGGTTAAAGGTTCCTTTTCAACTTGCTACAATTAGGCCTCGGCCTACACTCTGCTCCTCTTGCTTTCCCTGGGCTTCAACACCGCCAGTTGTTGCCCGGAAGTGCTGTCTGCACAGAGAAAAACACTCGCTCCTGTGTTAGTGGGGTTCAGTAACGCCAGCTGTTCCCCAGCTGTGTAGCCAGCAATATGTCCCGCGACCGCCACGCTGACACTACTACTGAAATTAAAGGGAGCCTCCCCCCTCCCCCCAGACCTTTGTATCTGAAAGAGCCACCTTGTGCAGCAGTAACGCTGCACAAGGAAAAGGTGGCTCTTTTAGTTATGCTCCTTGCACACGCTGAATTTAACACTTATAAAATGTGTCCCCTCACACCGTGAAACCGGCATGGAGGTGGAACTTTCCTTCCTAATGAGACGCAACGCAGCCGTCATTCCTACCCCCTTGGTGCCAGGCACCGCCTCCTCAACGTTGTTTGAGTCTGTCCCGTAGCCTGCGCTGTTATGTTCAACCTTGGCCTTGCGCAGTTAGCGCTGCCCGTCTTCTAACAACTGTTGTGAATTCTGTTATCGAACTCCCTCCTGTGGACATGAATGGTACTTCGGCGAGTTCTGTCCATGGACTCCCTCTGGTGGCTGTGAGTGGAGCTGCTGCTTCTGAGGTTCCTTCCACAGGTGATTTAGTTTATTCTTTGGCTGGCTGCTCTATTTAACTCCACTCAGATCGTTACTCTATGCCAGCTGTCAATGTCCTAGTACTGGTTCAGTTCGGTCTTGGATCTTTCTGGTGACCTGTCTACTCCAGGAGAAGCTATGTCCCTGCTTGTTTATTATTTGTTCATTGTTTTCTTGTCCAGCTGCTATCATGATTTTGCCTTGCTAGCTGGAAGCTCTGGGATGCAGAGTGGCACCTCCGCACCGTGAGTCGGTGCAGAGGTCTTTTTGCACACTCTGGGTGGTCTTTTTGTAGTTTTTTGTGCTGACCGCAAAGATACCTTTCCTATCCTCAGTCTGTTTAGTAAGTCTGGCCTCCCTTTGCTAAAACCTGTTTCATTTCTGTGTTTGTGACTTTCATCTTAACTCACAATCAATATATGTGGGGGGCTTCCTTTGCCTTTGGGGAATTTCTCTGAGGCAAGGTAGGCTTTATTTTCTACCTCTAGGGCTAGCTAGCTCTTAGGCTGTGAAGAGGCATCTAGGGAGAGTCAGGAACGCTCCACGGCTATTTCTAGTGTGTGTGATAGGATTAGGGGTTGCGGTCAGCAGAGCTCCCACTTCCCAGAGCTGGTCCTTTGTTAGTTTAACCATCAGGTCTTTTCGGGTGCTCCTAACCACCAGGTCCATAACAAACAACATATGGTGTCAGGCTAACTGTGCCTGTGTGGCCGCGCTGCCCGAGATCCCGAATCACACTGCGGGCCTGGGATTCATGGGCATGCGCAGTGCATATCTTCACCTCAAGCTCTCGCTCATATCCCTCTGCCTTCTTCAGACGCTCATGTGTCAGTGGGGTTCAGTAACGTCAGCTGTTCCCCTGCTGTGTAGCCAGCAACGTGTCCTGCGACCGCCACGCAGACACAACAGATATTAAACTGCCTTCAGTGCAGGCCTCGGCCTACACTCTGCTCCTCCTGGATTCCCCGGGCTCCAATACCGCCAGTTGGTGCTCTGAAGTGCAGGCTGCACAGAGAAAATCACTCGCTCATGTGTCGGTGGGGTTCGGTAACGCCAGCTGTTCCCCTGCTGTGTAGCCGGCAATGTTTCCTGCGACCGCCACGCAGACACAACAGATATTAAACTGCCTCCAGTGCAGGCCTCGGCCTACACTCTGCTCCTCCTAGATTCCCTGGGCTCCAATACCGCCAGTTGGTGCTCTGAAGTGCAGGCTGCACAGAGAAAAACACTCGCTCATGTGTTAACACTTATAAAATGTGTCCCCTCATACCTTGTAACCGTCCCGAAGGCTGGACTTTCCTTCTTAGTGAGACGCAGCACAGCTGTCATTCACACCCCCTTGGCGCCGTGCGCCGCCTCCTCAGCATTGTTTGAATCTGTCCCGGAGCCTGCGCTGTTATGTTGTCCCTTGGCCCTGCGCTGTTAGCGCTGCCCGTCTTCAGACATCATCTGTTGTCAGGCTGGCTGCGCCAGTGCGGCCACCCTACCCGAGATCACGCCCCGCAGTGTCTTCAGATTTATTGACACTGCGGGGCTGTGATTCATGGGCATGCGCAGTGCATTTATTCGCCTCTCACTCATCTCCTTCCGCCTTCTTCTGACTGTGCGTGCGTGCCCTCTGCCTGAGCGTCAGTGCAGAAGACGCTGAAGAAGATGGAGCGGCAGCTGGAACGAGGACAGGTGAATATTGAAAGTGTCGGGAGCCTGAGCGACGGAGAGGTGAGTATGCGATATTTTTTTTTTTTTTTTTTTTTTTCAGCAACAGCAAATGGGGCAAGTGTCTGTATGGAGCATCTTATGGGGCCATAACGTTTGTGCAGCACTATATGGGGCAAGTGTCTGTATGGAGCATCTATGGGGCCAAAACGTTTGTGCAACACTATATGGGGCAAGGGTCTCTATATACTACGTGGGCCGTGTTATATACTACGTGGGCCGTGTTATATACTACGTGGGCCGTGTTATATACTACGTGGGCCGTGCTATATACTAGATGGCTGTTCTATAAACTACGTGGGCCGTGTTACATACTATGTGGCTGTGCTATATACTATATGGGCTGTGCTATATACTATATGGGCTGTGCTATATACTATATGGGCTGTGCTATATACTACGTGGCCGTGTGATATGCTACATGGGCTGTTACATACTACATGGCTGTGTTATATGCTACGTGGCTGTGCTATATACTACGTGGGATGTGTTATATACTACATGGCTGTGTTTATATGCGATCATGAATCGTGGTATGTGTTAAAGGTGGGGCCCACTGAGACTCTTTCGCCCGGGGCCCTCACAAACCTGGAGCCGGCCCTGCTTTTATTATTACTGCTATTGTTATTGATCCACTTATCTTTATTTATTTTATGGTACCTAACTTTTTATCTTATCTTGCACTACGTTCACTTTTTCCTTAATGGAATTTTTCTATATTTATTGTAACAGATGTTTATAATAATTATATTGGGTATCCATTGTAACCTATATATGCATTAACTATTTATCTAACAATTTTTATCTCTGCACAACATTATATCCGCACACAAATTTATGTATAGTTATATCTAATCTGTACTTCCTTGCTGAATTTATACAAATTGATTAATAATTATAGTTGGACAGCATGACACATAGAATTTAGTATTACTTCAATAATTCGTAATATATACTTTATTTTATACAATGAATATCTAATTTTGACTGTTCCAATTTATTTATTATTTTTTGAATAAGTGTATTTAACTATTCATGCCCTTGTATGGAACCCTGCATTCTTCTGCCACCTAGTGGCTTTTCCCTTTTGTGCTTATTAATGTTGTAATTACCCGTATATACTCGAGTATAAGCCGACCCGAGTATAAGCCGACCCCCCCTACTTTTGCCACAAAAAACTGGGAAAACTTATTGACTCGAGTATAAGCCTTAGGGTAGGAAATGCAGCAGCTACCGGTGAATTTCAAAAATAAAAATAGATGCTCCATACCGTTCATTATTGCCCCATAAGATGCTCCATATAAAGCTGTGCCACATATAATGCTGCATACCGTTCATTATTGCCCCATAGATGCTCTGTATAAAGCTGTGCCACATATAATGCTCCATATTGTTCATTATTGCCCCATAGATGTGCCATATAAAGCTGTGCCATATATAATGCTCTGCACCGTTCATTATTGCCCCATAAATGTGCCATAGAAAGCTCTGCCATATAGTGTTCTTCCCCTGTTCATTATTGCACCATAGATAGGAAGTAGTGCTTCCATCATTTTGTCAGTTTCAAAAAAAACCAAAAGGAAACATTTTATCATAACTTGGATGTTAGGGAGACCCGTACTTAAAGGGAAAGTATCGCGTTTGTAGGTCATTAATAAATCACTGTAATGTAGCATAACATGCTGCTATAAGCAAGTTTGAAATGCATGTGAAACAGATTTCATGTGTTATATGAGTTTAAAGAATGCACTGGGGGCTGACATCTTGGTTTTGCAGCAGTAGCAGGGCACTATCAGTGACAGATTACGGCACCCCATGGACATAGGGTCCATGCTGGTCTATTATCTCCTATCTGTAACATTGCAGCAGCATTAGCAGTGAGCTGGGCACGCCTCTGTGGGCTGCACAACTCACTGCTGTAGCTGTGACTAGCTGCCATTTTATTATAGCCTGTGCTCTCTATCACAGGACAGAAGAAGCCCTCACTGCTCCTCTGTACTCCAGGCAGGCACACATCCTCTGCTCCTCACAAGCTGCCCTGTGTTTTTCTCCTGCTGTGTCTCCCCCCTCACACACAGTCCCTGTGATCTCTGGTAGCTGCACTCACAGCCTGTAGAGAGGGAGGTGACACCTGGAGAGAGAGAGGAGGGCAGCTGACAGGACAGGGATTAAGGTGGGGGAAGGGGGATGGCAAGAATGTTATTCACAAAAAATGCTGCTGAGCCCACTGTGTTCTGCTCCTCTGTAAACAAGCTGTGCCTCTGATGCAGTAACTGCTGGTGATAGCAGATCACAGGGCAGTCACACACAAAATGGTGCTGCCCTGTGATGCTGCTCTTCATTCTTACTGTTGGGGCAGTAACTGCTGACATCACCATTTCCCTCCCCTTTTGGGTGGTCTAATATCCCTGGGGCAGAGCTGCTAAATCTTACTATAGCTGCTTGAGGTCTAAAACGGAAAATGCTCCCCCTAGTGGTAAATATGTATATTTATAGAAAAATATATAATATTTTTCATATAGAAATGTTTGCAAACAGTGCAAACATTGCATTAATACATTTTAATTACTATTTTAAGCTTAATTTCACAAAAAAACAAAATGCAAGAAAACTGGTGGCACCTTCCCTTTAAGTACTTGGAGGCAACTAGGACCTGGAGACAGGGTACTAATCTGTTTGTTCTCTTTAGGGGCCCTAATAAGGGGAAAAAAGCTTCAAAATCTAACATTGCAAGATGGATTAGGTCCACTATTAGCGTAGCATACGAGGCACAGGGAAAGAGTCCCCCAGGCAACTTAAAAGCTCATTCATCTAGGGCGGTAGCCGCCTCATGGGCAGAGAAAGGGGGTGCTTCAACGGATCAGATCTGCAGGGCTGCATCCTGGTCTAGTCTCAGTACCTTTTCTAAGCATTACAAACTAGACATAGTGTCGTCTCAGCTAGCTTTTGGCAGGAAGGTGCTTCATGCAGTAGTCCCGCCCTAAGTCCAAAAAGTCTCCTTTGGTACTTCTCCATGGTGCTGTCAGGTGGTGACCTGGAAAACGGTAATTAATCCTACCGGTGATTGTATTTCCAGCAATCCATCCAGACAGCACTGTTAGTTCCCTCCCTATGTCAAATACGCTGCATACTTATGTGGAGTAACATTTGTATAATGATTATGTTCAAATAAAATTCTTTTTTGCATCCATCCAGAGGTGTTACTTTGGAAAATCACTGAAGGGTGGAAGGGGGAGGGTCCTTTTAAACTCTCGTGGTTTCCTGTCCCACTATGGATAAGAAGGACGTCCTCCATGGTGCTGTCAGGATGGATTCCTGGAAATACAATTACCGGTAGGATTAATTACCGTTTTCCAATCTTCCTCTGTCCAGTGTGTGTGTTCTTTTGCCAGTATTAATTTTTTCCTTTTATTAGCCAGTCTGATATGGCTTTTTCTTTGCCACTCTGCCCTGAAGGCCAACATCCCAGAGTCGCCTCTTCACTGTAGACGTTGACACTGGCGTTTTGCGTGTACTATTTAATGAAGCTGCCAGTTGAGAACCTGTGAGGCATCAATTTTTTTTTTTTCAAACTAGAGACTCTAATGTACTTGTCTTGTTGCTCAGTTGTGCAGCACAGCTCCCACTTCTCTTTCTACTCTGGTTAGAGTCTGTTTGTGCACTACTCTGAAGGGAGTAGTACATACTGTTGTAGGAAATCTTCAGTTTCTTGGCAGTTTCTCGCATGAAATAGCATTCATTTCTAAGAACAAGAATTGACTGTTAAGTTTCAAATGAAAGTTCTTTTTTTCCAGCCATTTTGAGAGTTTAATGGAACCAACAAATGTAATGCTCCAGGTTCTCAATTAGCTCAAAGGATGATCAGGTTTATAGGTTCTCTAATCAGCCAAACTGTTTTCACTTGTGCTAACATACTTGCTCAAGGGTTTTCAAGGGTATTCTAACCATCCATTATCCTTCTTACACAGCAAAGACAAAGTACAATAAGAACATTGGAGTGATGGTTGTTGGAAATGGGCCTATATCACCTATGAAGATATTGCATTACAAACCAGACCTTTGCAGCTAAAATAGTCATTTACCACATTAACAATGTATAGAGTGTATTTCTGAATCATTTAAGGTTAGCTTCATTGGAAAAAACTGTGCTTTTCTTTCAAAAATAAGGAAATTTCTAAGTGACCCTAAACTTTTGAACAGTAGTATATATAGATGTCAGTGATAAATACAATTAGTACAGTGTGTGCAAATTACTGTACACATTTAATTAATAAAAGATTTATTTTTGGGAAAAAATAGCATGGGTTCCCGCTTAATTTTCGTAACCAGCAGAGGGAAAGTCGACGTCTGGGGGCTGAAGTTTAAAGCCTGGGAAGAGTGTAATACCCATGGAGCTTCCCAGGCTATTAATATCAGCTTACAGCTGTATAATTGCCTTTACTGGCTATTAAAATGGGGGGTCCCCCCCCCAAAAAAAATGACGTGGGGTCCACCTATAATTAATAACCAGCAAAGGCTAAGCAGACAGCTGCGGCTGACACTTATAGCCTAGGAAGGGGCCATGGATACTGCCCCCCAGGCTAAAAACATCAGCTCTGTCGCCCCAGAAAAGGCGCATCTCTAAGATGCGCTAATTCTGGCAGTTATGTTCGCTCTTCCCACTTGCCCTGTAGTGCGGGCAATTGGGGTATTAGTTGCGGGGGTTGATGTCACCGTCGGGTAGCATCAAGCCCCGAGGGTCGTATTGGAGAGGCGTCAATAAGATGCCCCCATTACTAACATAGTAACATAGTAAGTAAGGCCGAAAAAAGACATTTGTCCATCCAGTTCAGCCTATATTCCATCATAATAAATCCCCAGATCTACGTCCTTCTACAGAACCTAATAATTGTATGATACAATATTGTTCTGCTCCAGGAAGACATCCAGGCCTCTCTTGAACCCCTCGACTGAGTTCGCCATCACCACCTCCTCAGGCAAGGAATTCCAGATTCTCACTGCCCCAACAGTAAAGAATCCTCTTCTATGTTGGTGGAAAAACCTTCTCTCCTCCAGACGCAAAGAATGCCCCCTTGTGCCCGTCACCTTCCTTGGTATAAACAGATCCTCAGCGAGATATTTGTATTGTCCCCTTATATACTTATACATGGTTATTAGATCGCCCCTCAGTCATCTTTTTTCTAGACTAAATAATCCTAATTTCGCTAATCTATCTGGGTATTGTAGTTCTCCCATCCCCTTTATTAATTTTGTTGCCCTCCTTTGTACTCTCTCTAGTTCGATTATATCCTTCCTGAGCACCGGTGCCCAAAACTGGACACCGTACCCCATAGTCACATTGTAAGAAAACACAGACACCCGGAAAAAAGTCCTTTAATTGAAAGAAAGACACAGACTCCTTAAACATTCTTAATTAAACCATACTTATGACCTCGCCTATTGCCACAATGCCATTGTTATCTGCAAAAGAGGTAAAAAACAAACTGTATTCCTCCCCTTTCCGCAGAGATGTTTTTAATCCATTTGTCCCACGACTGGTCCTGCTCTGCTACATCTAGATGGCTGGATGGATGCATGATGCGTCCTTAAGCCTGTCATACAGCTGACACACTGAGCACCGTGTGCTCAGGGTCTCTCTGTGAACTTCTATTCCCTGTCTGAGGGTACCGCGAGCATGAGAAAGTTCTACTCATGGCGCCGTCAGACATAGTAACATAGTTAGTAAGGCCGAAAAAAGACATTTGTCCATCCAGTTCAGCCTATATTCCATCATAATAAATACCCAGATCTACGTCCTTCTACAGAACCTAATAATTGTATGATACAATATTGTTCTGCTCCAGGAAGACATCCAGGCCTCTCTTGAACCCCTCGACTGAGTTCGCCATCACCACCTCCTCAGGCAAGCAATTCCAGATTCTCACTGCCCTAACAGTAAAGAATCCTCTTCTATGTTGGTGGAAAAACCTTCTCTCCTCCAGACGCAAAGAATGCCCCCTTGTGCCCGTCACCTTCCTTGGTATAAACAGATCCTCAGCGAGATATTTGTATTGTCCCCTTATATACTTATACATGGTTATTAGATCGCCCCTCAGTCGTCTTTTTTCTAGACTAAATAATCCTAATTTCGCTAATCTATCTGGGTATTGTAGTTCTCCCATCCCCTTTATTAATTTTGTTGCCCTCCTTTGTACTCTCTCTAGTTCCATTATATCCTTCCTGAGCACCGGTGCCCAAAACTGGACACAGTACTCCATGTGCGGTCTAACTAGGGATTTGTACAGAGGCAGTATAATGCTCTCATCATGTGTATCCAGACCTCTTTTAATGCACCCCATGATCCTGTTTGCCTTGGCAGCTGCTGCCTGGCACTGGCTGCTCCAGGTAAGTTTATCATTAACTAGGATCCCCAAGTCCTTCTCCCTGTCAGATTTACCCAGTGGTTTCCCGTTCAGTGTGTAATGGTGATATTGATTCCCTCTTCCCATGTGTATAACCTTACATTTATCATTGTTAAACCTCATCTGCCACCTTTCAGCCCAAGTTTCCAACTTATCCAGATCCATCTGTAGCAGAATACTATCTTCTCTTGTATTAACTGCTTTACATAGTTTTGTATCATCTGCAAATATCGATATTTTACTGTGTAAACCTTCTACCAGATCATTAATGAATATGTTGAAGAGAACAGGTCCCAATACTGACCCCTGCAGTACCCCACTGGTCACAGCGACCCAGTTAGAGACTATACCATTTATAACCACCCTCTGCTTTCTATCACTAAGCCAGTTACTAACCCATTTACACACATTTTCCCCCAGACCAAGCATTCTCATTTTGTGTACCAACCTCTTGTGCGGCACGGTATCAAACGCTTTGGAAAAATCGAGATATACCACGTCCAATGACTCACCGTGGTCCAGTCTATAGCTTACCTCTTCATAAAAACTGATTAGATTGGTTTGACAGGAGCGATTTCTCATAAACCCATGCTGATATGGAGTTAAACAGTTATTCTCATTGAGATAATCCAGAATAACATCCCTCAGAAACCCTTCAAGTATTTTACCAACAATAGAGGTTAGACTTACTGGCCTATAATTTCCAGGTTCACTTTTAGAGCCCTTTTTGAATATTGGCATCACATTTGCTATGCGCCAGTCCTGCGGAACAGACCCTGTCGCTATAGAGTCACTAAAAATAAGAAATAATGGTTTATCTATTACATTACTTAGTTCTCTTAGTACTCGTGGGTGTATGCCATCCGGACCCGGAGATTTATCTATTTTAATCTTATTTAGCCGGTTTCGCACCTCTTCTTGGGTTAGATTGGTGACCCTTAATATAGGGTTTTCATTGTTTCTTGGGATTTCACCTAGCATTTCATTTTCCACCGTGAATACCGTGGAGAAGAAGGTGTTTAATATGTTAGCTTTTTCCTCGTCATCTACAACCATTCTTTCCTCACTATTTTTTAAGGGGCCTACATTTTCAGTTTTTATTCTTTTACTATTGATATAGTTGAAGAACAGTTTGGGATTAGTTTTACTCTCCTTAGCAATGTGCTTCTCTGTTTCCTTTTTGGCAGCTTTAATTAGTTTTTTAGATAAAGTATTTTTCTCCCTATAGTTTTTTAGAGCTTCAATGGTGCCATCCTGCTTTAGTAGTGCAAATGCTTTCTTTTTACTGTTAATTGCCTGTCTTACTTCTTTGTTTAGCCACATTGGGTTTTTCCTATTTCTAGTCCTTTTATTCCCACAAGGTATAAACCGCTTACACTGCCTATTTAGGATGTTCTTAAACATTTCCCATTTATTATCTGTATTCTCATTTCTGAGGATATTGTCCCAGTCTACCAGATTAAGGGCATCTCTAAGCTGTTCAAACTTTGCCTTCCTAAAGTTGAATGTTTTTGTGACTCCCTGACAAGTCCCCCTAGTGAAAGCCAGGTGAAACTGCACAATATTGTGGTCGCTATTTCCTAAATGCCCAACCACCTGCAGATTTGTTATTCTGTCAGGTCTATTAGATAGTATTAGGTCTAAAAGTGCTGCTCCCCTGGTTGGATTCTGCACCAATTGTGAAAGATAATTTTTCTTGGTTATTAGCAGAAACCTGTTGCCTTTATGGGTTTCACAGGTTTCTGTTTCCCAGTTAATATCCGGGTAGTTAAAGTCCCCCATAACCAGGACCTCATTATGGGTTGCAGCTTCATCTATCTGCTTTAGAAGTAGACTTTCCATGCTTTCTGTTATATTTGGGGGTTTGTAACAGACCCCAATGAGAATTTTGTTACCATTTTTCCCTCCATGAATTTCAACCCATATGGACTCGACATCCTCATTCCCTTCGCTAATATCCTCCCTTAAAGTGGACTTTAGACAAGACTTTACATAGAGACAAACCCCTCCTCCTCTCCAATTTTTACGATCCTTTCTAAACAGACTGTAACCCTGTAAGTTAACTGCCCAGTCATAGCTTTCATCTAACCATGTCTCGGTTATTCCCACTATGTCAAAGTTACCTGTAGATATTTCTGCTTCTAGTTCTTCCATCTTGTTTGTCAGGCTTCTGGCGTTTGCGAGCATGCAGTTTAGAGGATTTTGTTTTGTTCCAATCTCCTCACTGTGGATTGTTTTAGAAATGTTCTTACCTCCCTTCTGAGTATGTTTTCCTGGGTCGTCTTTGTTCGAGTCTAATGTTTTTCTTCCCATCCCCTCTTCTTCTAGTTTAACGCCCTCCTGATGAGTGTAGCGAGTCTTCTGGCGAATGTGTGTTTCCCAGGTTTGTTGAGGTGTAGTCCGTCTCTGGCGAGGAGTCCATCATACCAGTAATTCACACCGTGGTCCAGGAATCCAAATCCTTGTTGTCTGCACCATCGTCTTAGCCAGTTGTTTGCATCAAGGATCCTGTTCCATCTCCTGGTGCCATGCCCGTCTACTGGAAGGATAGAAGAAAAAACTACCTGTGCATCCAGTTCCTTTACTTTCTTCCCCAACTCTTCAAAGTCCTTGCAGATTGTCGGTAGGTCCTTCCTTGCCGTGTCATTGGTGCCAACATGTATCAGAAGAAATGGGTGGACGTCCTTGGAGCTGAAGAGCTTTGGTATCCTATCGGTCACATCCTTGATCATCGCACCTGGAAGGCAGCATACTTCTCTTGCAGTTATGTCCGGTCTGCAGATGGCTGCTTCGGTGCCTCTCAGTAGTGAGTCTCCCACCACCACCACTCTTCGTTGCTTCTTGGCTGTACTTTTTGCTGTCACTTGTTGCTGTGTGCCCTTTTCTTTTTTGCTTGCTGGTATTGCTTCATTCTTAGGTGTGCCATCTTCATCCTCTACAAAGATTTGATATCGGTTCTTCAGTTGTGTGGTTGGTGATTTCTCCAGAAATCACCAACCACATGGAATAGAAGTTCACAGCCAATGAACTCACGTCACCTATGTGACGTTGGCGCTGCTGCTAATTTGTTCATTCTGCCTCCCAAAGGTCACAGTAAGATTTGTCTCACATTTATCCTGTGCTTTACGCTAATTGTTTACATCGGGGTTTCCGTGTAAAACACTGAAATGCATGCTTCGGACGGCATCCCTGGTGGACTGTTCCCTCTAATGAGGCAGGTGGAGACACTGAACATTGTCTGGCCTCTGACCTAGCTGTGTCCATCTTTTTAAGCGTACATAAAAGTGTAGAGAGATGGACAAGGGAGACTGGATAACTGAGCGAACAGCGCCATCTGCTGGACAAAACTGAAAGTCAAATTAAAAAATGAAAGAATTGTGTTAGCAGGAACCAAAAAGGAATTCCCCTGGTCTCCAGGGGAAGAGTTTAAATGATGGTGCCAGGTCGCAGTGACTAAATATAAAAGGCCCGACAGGGCTGAGAAAAGACAGTTGGCGCCAATGGAAATGATAGTTGGTCCTGCCGCAGCTCCAGTAGCTATTACAGTTTGGCCGTAGCCGTGTGTACAAGCAAGGCCCAAACTTGGATGATGACGATGGTCAAGCATTGAAGACCAGAACGACGCCGGTCAAGCCTCTCGACCCAGACGACGCCAGTCAACAGCCAAGGAACAGCTCCCATCAATACGGATCAAGGAGACACTCATTGGCGATCAAGTACCAAAGAAGCTTTGAAGATACCCAGTCAGAGACCCGGGCCTAAGCTGGATTACAAGGAGGAGACGTGTGGGATGGGCGTTACATTAAGCAAAGACTTAAGCTAATGGGTGTGGACAGGGGAGAGACTGCAAATGAGATGGGATCCGGCCCTAAATGTATTTCTTTATTTTCAAGGCTCAACGTTCTAAAATTCAAAATGCTCACCACACCTCTAAGTAAATTCCTTGAGGGGTGTAATTTCCCAAATGGGGTCACTTGTAGGGCGTTTCTACTGTTTAAGCACATCAAAGGCTCTGCAAACTTAGGGTGGCTTCTGCTATCTACCCCAGCCAATTTTGCGCTTCAAAAGTCAAATGATGCTCCTTCGAAGCCCTGCCATGCACCCAAATAGTAACGTTCCACCATATATGGGGTACTGATGTACTCAGGAAAAATTGCACAACAAATTGTATTGTCCATTTTCTCCTGGTTACTCTTGTGAAAATTTAAAAATTTTTCTTTTTTTCTTAACTTTTAACCCTGGTCCTTCATTTTATGCCCCCTTCACAGTCTCATTTTATGCCCCTTTGCAAAGATCCTCATTTTATGCCCCCCCGCATAGCCCCTCATTTCAAGGCCATGTAACATAACAATTTAAAAGAAAAAAAAAAGAAAAAAGCTTATGCTCACCTAATCCAGGCTACCTAACCATCGTCACTGTGTCACGCCATCTCACGTCCCCTGCTGAGTCTTCTCCAACAAAATGCGGGGCGGAAGTAGCCTGCACCTTGCTTGCATTTCTTGCGGAGCAGGAGGCTTACTATAGCTCCTGTCATGGACGGCACTGACATAAGTTGTATTAGCATCTGACAGATGCGAATACAGTTGAGTGCAGGGAGGGAGTGACTGCCATGGTATAGGCATAGAGAGGGGTGAGCGGTGTCAGTGACTGACACTGCTCCCCTGTGTCCCTGCGCCCTATGCGACAGCGCTGTATGCCAGGAAGGGTGCCTCCAGCATTTAGCAATTTTTCTCGGTCTCCCATGACAGCACTACGGAGAGAGGGGATCCGCCCTTCAGGGACAGGAAACCTACAGATAAAAGGGCGGTACCTCTCCCTCGCATCAGTTGGTTTCCTGTCCCTGAACAGGGAACCTCTTTTCGGTGGTACCTGTTAGGAAGACCGATGGACCGGGACCGGGCGGTCGAGTTCCGGCAGCGAGGAGGCTCCTGCCGCGGCTTGTCCGGCTCCCGAAGCCGCCACCGCTGGAACCGAGGGGTTCTTCAGGGTGGGCGGAGGGAGAACGCCGCCGATTCCGACGGGAAGAAGGGGCGCTGGATCACCCGGAGCTCCTGTGCTGATAAGCGCACGCTCCGGGTGTACTAAGATGGCCGCCGCTCCGGAAATGCGGCAGGACTTCCGGGTCATCGCCGCGCATATGTGCGGTAGCTTCTTTTCTCCCTGGAGGACGTGACGCAGGACCGGAAGTGCGGGGAACGCCGGAGGTGGCGCCAAATACAAATGGGGAGATGGTGCACACATAGTTGTCGCACCATCTCCCTGTAAATCATGGAAGACAGCGATCCACAGGAGCTGCAGCCAAGGCAGCAGCACCATAAGAAGACAGACCCTAAGAGCGCCAGGAGTAGGTCTAGCAGTCGTCCTACACAGCGCAGCAGGTCTGCTGCGAAGACTAATTCACCTCCTCGGGAACCTTCCATTCCAAACCCAGGGCCCCCTCCAGAACCGTGATGGTGAGTGATCTTCGTGAATGTGTATATTACAATGGGGCTCCCTCTTCTCCCTTAATAGGGAAAGAAGAAGTTGGAGAAAAGAAAAAACAAATCCTGCCCCATCTGTGACAAAGCTTTACCAGTAGCCTTGGGACAAAAAGCTTTGCAAATCATGTATCCAGCGTGTGCTATGTGAGGAGACTCCCGACTTTGCATCCGAGCTAAAAAATATCATTAGATCTGAGGTTCAGAATGCTGTATCTTCCTCCAAAAAAGGAAAAGATAAAGTAAAGGAAACAGTACAATCCCACTCTGTCCGATCCTCATCTGAAGACGCAGATTCGGACGATTCTGACTCCTCCCTATCCTCCTCCTAGGAAGATTCAGGCCGACATTGTTTTCCACTCGAGGAAGTGGATACCTTTGTGAGAGCCGTTAGGGCTACTATGGGGGTGGAGGAGCCTAAACCTGACAAAACGGCCCAAGATGTAATGTTTGGTGGCTTGGGACAAAAAAAACGGAAAAACTTTCCTCTAAATCCCAATGTCCAATCCCTAATTAAAAAAGAATGGGAGAAACCAGATAGGAGAAACTCTTCGGTGCCCTCGCTTAAAAGGAAGTATCCCTTCGAAGATGACGCATCCATTTCCTGGGATAAGGCACCAAAGTTGGATGTAGCGGTGGCAAAAGCCTCGAAAAAATTTGCGCTCCCGTTCGAGGACATGGGTACCCTCAGAGACCCTTTAGATAAGAAAGCAGACACGTTTCTTAAAGGGGCATGGGAATCGGCTGGGGGTAGCTTGAGGCCTACTGTTGCGGCTACCTGCACCTCCAGATCTCTGATGGTGTGGATTGATCAATTAGAGAGTCAAATTAGAGACGGGCTACCCAGGAATAAATTACTGGATTCTATCCCTGCAATTAGAGCAGCAGCAGCATTCCTGGCGGACTCCTCAGCAGACTCCGTACGGTTAACATCTAAGGCCGCTGCTCTCTCCAACGCAGCCAGAAGAACCTTATGGCTCAAAAGCTGGCCTGGAGATCTCCAGACAAAGCTAAAGCTATGTTCTATTCCGTGTGAAGGAAATTTTCTGTTTGGAGAGACCCTGGATGACATCCTCCAAAAAGCAGGAGACAAAAAGAAGGGGTTTCCAAATTTGGGCCCAGCCCCATTCAGGCAGTCCTTTCGGAATCGGAGATTTTTCCGCCGTAGACCCCCCAGGGAGCAGAATAAATGGGAAGAAGGCAGGCGAAGGGATAGAGGTTACCTCTTTGGCAATACCTCCCGAGACAAAAAACCCTCCAAATGACATTTTGCCTACGGTGGGGGGAAGACTCACATCATTCCTTCCCGCCTGGAAGAAAATATCCAACAACACCTGGATTCTGAACATCATACAGTATGGTCTAAAAATAGATTTTATTTCTTTTCCTCCCCGGAAGTACATAGAAACAAAAGATCCTCAGTGGCAGAACAAGCAACTTTAGAGAAAGAAATTATTTCCCTACTGCAAAAATCTGTGATTCAAGAAATCCCCCCTCAGGAAGTAGGAGAAGGTTTTTTTCTCCCCTCTTTTTTTAGTACCAAAACCCGATGGGTCCTTTCGGACCATTATAAATCTAAAAAACCTGAACAAATACGTAAAAAATCACAAATTCAAAATGGAAACAATAAAGTCCACCATAAAAATCCTGTTTCCGAATTGCTACATGGTCGTGATAGACCTAACCGATGCATATTATCATGTGCCCATCCACAATCAATCTCAAAAATTCCTAAGATTGGCAGTTCCCATAAAAGGACAATTAAGATTTTTCCAGTACAGAGCTCTTCCGTTCGGAATCTCTATAGCCCCCCGAATATTCACAAAAATAATAGCAGAAATGATGGCCCACATAAGGGAACAAAATATATTAATAGTCCCTTACCTAGACGACTTTCTCATCGTAAGCAACTCGGCCCAAAGTTGCAAAGAACAGAGGGACCGGGTAATGACTATTTTGACGGACTTGGGGTGGCTCATAAACTTAAAAAAATCAAAGTTGGAACCCTGTCAAGTACAGGAGTTCCTAGGTCTGACATTAGACTCCCGAGTCCAAGAATGCCGACTTCCAAACCCCAAAAAAGACAACATATTAGCCATGATAGAGCGAACTTTTCACCATCCTTCCATGACTCTAAGGAGAGCAATGTCGCTACTAGGCTCTCTGTCCTCATGCCTACCAGCGATACCCTTCGCACAATTCCACACAAGAGAACTTCAGTGGCACGTACTAGAATGGCAGTCAATACTAATGGACAACTTGGAAAGTCGAATCACCCTGAATTCCTCAGTTATTCATTCCCTTCGTTGGTGGGGGGAAAGCCAAAACTTATCAAAGGGAGTTCCTTGGGTGACAAAAATATCCCGGGTAATAACAACCGATGCGAGTCCAACAGGGTGGGGGGCTCACATGGCGGACAGAGTTGCTCAGGGAACCTGGTTAGTTCAGGAACTATCAGCATCCTCAAACCAAAAAGAACTTTGGGCAGTGCTTCAGGCTCTTCTTTCTTTTCTGACCTATATTCAGGGACATCATGTCCGAATCTTTTCGGACAACAAAGTGACTGTAGCGTATATAAACCACCAGGGAGGAACAAGGTCTCGGGCACTCATGAGTTCTTCAGCCAAAATTTTCAACCTAGCGGAAGAAAATCTACTATCCCTCTCTGCGCTACACATTCAGGGTTCAAACAACGAGAGAGCAGATTACCTGAGTCGGTCTCAGTTAAAACAAGGCAAGTGGTCCCTAAACCAATCCATCTACGATCAGATCACAAAAATGTGGGGAGCACCGACAATAGATCTATTCGCCAATTACAAAAACAAAAAGGTGAACAAATTCTGCTCACTGAACCCGGGAGGGAATCCACAGGCTCTAGATGCCTTTATGATTCCATGGACTCAAAAATTAACTTATGCCTTTCCTCCAACTATTCTGATCCCGGCAGTCATTCGGAAAGTCAGAGAGGACAAAACGAAAATGATCCTTATAGCCCCGTTCTGGCCAAAAAGGACGTGGTTCTCCTGGCTGAGGATGCTATCGGTCTCGGACCCATGGGTCCTACCGAATATACCAGACCTTCTACATCAAGGGCCGATCTTCCATCCACAGGAATCGAACCTTCATTTGACAGCCTGGTTTTTGAACGGGGACTATTAAAACGAAGGGGTTTCTCAGACAACTTAGTCACCACGTTGTTAAAAAGTAGTTAACCCATCACTACTAGAATATACGGGAAAACATGGAAAAAAATTTCTGTCCGTCTCCAAAGTAAAAGTCCAGGATGGGCCCTCAATTCCTAAAATACTTGAGTTCCTACAAAAAGGTCTGGAACAGGGGTTGGCGGTTAGTACTCTTAAGGTACAAATAGCAGCTCTAGGAGCACTCTATAATCATAATATTGCGGCCAACCCATGGATAATCAGATTTATTAAGGCAGTAACGAGATCAAAGCCCTTAGTTTCTCAAAAAGTGCCCTCATGGGATTTAAATTTAGTCCTCTCGGCGTTAACGGGTCCTCCATTCGAACCCATAGAGACGATTCCAATTAAAACATTATCACTTAAAACTATTCTTTTAGTTGCGTTAACATCTGAACTTGCTGCTTGCAAGTACTTTACGTTTCAGGAAAGCATCCACTATGTATTTCCTACGCAGCATTGCACGCTTGGCGATTCCAAGCGCTGTGGATTAGACTGGGGTGGAAAGAGATGATTTGCATAGCTCCGCCTACTGCAAAGGATTCTGGGTAAACCTGCAATTCTTTGTATTATGCTGCTTGCAAGTACTTTCCGTTTCAGGAAAGCATCCACTATGTATTTCCTTTAAGTAGAGGGCTTTTCGGTCTCTTTCGTCCCGCTACATTTAGCCCAACTTGGGTCTCTCCCTAAGGTGGCTAGCATGTATGTATCGCTTGCTCACCGAGCCCCACTCCATACAGCCAACCAATTCCAGCCCTGTGCTGATGAGGGCCTAAAGCTCGAAACACGTGTCCACAGGTAGGAATTGGTTGGCTGTGTAAATTTAGAAACTAATCCGCAGCATTGCACGCTTGGCGATTCCAAGCGCTGTGGATTAGACTGGGGTGGAAAGAGATGGTTTGCATAGCTCCACCTACTGCAAAGGATTCTGGGTAAACCTGCTATTCTTTGTATTATGCTGCTTGCAAGTACTTTCAGTTTCAGGAAAGCATCCACTATGTATTTCCTTTAAGTAGAGGGCTTTTCGGTCTCTTTCGTCCCGCTACATTTAGCCCAACTTGGGTCTCTCCCTAAGGTGGCTAGCATGTATGTATCGCAGAATAAGTGGCATTCAAGCCTTATCCTCCAATCCACCCTTCACTAAAATATCAGATGATAGAGTCACTCTTAGACCTGACCCGGCCTATTTGCCAAAAGTGGCATCAAAATTCCATAGGTCACAAGAAGTATCCCTGCCATCCTTTTGTCCAAACCCAAAAAATGAGAAAGAGCAGAACTTCCATAATCTAGACGTCAGAAGATGCCTAATCCAATACTTAGATTCCACCAGAGAGTATAGGAAGGAAGGCTCTCTGTTTGTCTGTTTCCAGGGTCCCAGAAAAGGATTTCGGGCATCCAAGGGTACTTTGGCGAGGTGGATAAAGGAGGCGATAGGCTTGGCATATTCATCCTCGGGGAATGAGATCCCAGATGGTATAAGAGCACATTCCACAAGAGCGATCGCTACCTCATGGGCTGAGAGGTCAGAGGTATCGATAGAGCAAATCTGTAAAGCGGCCACCTGGTCATCACCATCAACCTTTTTTAGGCACTATAGATTAAATTTAGCCTCTGTGTCTGACTTAACCTTCGGACGAAGGGTTCTCGAGGCGGTGGTCCCTCCCTAAGCTTAGTCTCTGCAATTCTCTCCGTAGTGCTGTCATGGGAGACCGAGAAAGTCGTAGTTACTCACCGATAACGGTGTTTCTCGGAGCCCATGACAGCACTCGCTTATTCCCTCCCATCACGAGTGCGGTGAGCACCTTTAATTACATATAATTTATATAGTGTATATAGTATGAGTATAGGCACGGGGTTCCTCTATTAAGAAATGTTGTAATATGATTTTTTCTCTGTTGTAAACTAACCTGGAGGTCCTCCGATGCTCTGTAAACCAACTGATGCGAGGGAGAGGTACCGCCCTTTTATCTGTAGGTTTCCTGTCCCTGAAGGGCGGATCCCCTCTCTCCGTAGTGCTGTCATGGGCTCCGAGAAACACCGTTATCGGTGAGTAACTACGACTTTTCTCACAGTGCGCACCCCTCTGGTATGCAAGAGGTAGCGCCCTAGGCAGGTGTCTACCCCTTGTCCTGGCCTTGGAGCCACGCCCCTGTACAAATACAAAAAACTAAAGCAAAACCAAATAAATGAGCTGGAACACGTTGATATAAGTACATTGTGTAGGTGCACATTCACGCTGTGGTCGTTAACAAATAACTAATCGACAGTCTTGGCTTGCCATAACATTCTGAAGCTCTGGATATGTTTTTTTTTCCATTGGGAGCATGGTTGATAAGCTTTCTGCCATGGCCAAATTATTTTTCATTTTTTAGTTTTTTTTCTGCCCATGCTCCAAGAGCCATAACTTTCTTTCGTTTCCATCCAGTTTTCTTTGCAGGACACGTTGCCATTTTGAATGACACCATTCATTTACTGTATAATTTCCTTTTTAAACCATTTTGTCATTGCTGCTAGGTTTTCGTCTTATGATATTATTTGACAAAAAATGACTTAACTTTACTCTAGAGGTCAGTAGAATTACAGCTTTACCTTGGTATTGTAATGTACATTACATTTATCATAGGAGCACCAAAATGGCACACAGAGTCCTTCAGTAGCCCCCCATCTTCTATGACAACATTGACACCCTGTGAATCAAAACTTTTTTGCTGGGGGGGAGGGCGTTGGGAAGATTTCAAGGCATATTCTATGTATAATAATATAATTAATGAGGGCCTGTCATTGGGTAAAAAGTGCTCTTTTTATATAAACCCACCACCCCCTTTTTTTTCCCCGTAATATATATATATATATATATATATATATATATATATATATATATATATATATATATATATATATATATATATATATATATATATATATATATATATATATATATATATATATATATATACACACACACATACTTTTGACCTGGTAACAGGGTCTCTTTAAATGGTCACATGTATAAAAAAAAAAAAACACAAAGCTATCCTGCATGGTATACATTTATTTTCTGCAGAATGCCTTTGTACGTATATCGGCTTAACAGAGGGCAAAAACTATACTACTGTATCTTATGGCTACGTTTGATATACCGTATGTGCCATAAACTACACGGATGGCAAACAGACACGGCAGTGTGACTTTATTATAAACTGGATTGGTGTTTCATAAAATGTTATAGACATTATTTGAAAGTAGAATGTTATTCAGTCTTGCCTGAACACTTATTTTTGGTTTTATGGATTACAGTTCACTATGAATTATGAAAATCCTCCACCATACGCAGGGGTTAATCAACCTGGACCCTATCCACCGTATGGACAACCACAAGGTGGCCCACCTCAGTATCCTGGTTATCCACCTGTTCCTGCAGGATATCAGCCCGGCCAGCCAGAATATCAGCCAGGATATCAGCCCGGCCAGCCAGGATATCAGCCCGGCCAGCCAGGATATCAGCCAGGATATCAGCCAGGATATCCAGGATATCAACCAGGGCAGCCAGATTATCAAGGATATCCTCAGCATGGCTGGCAAAGTGGTCAACCTCCAGCACCAGGGTACATGGAACCTCCAAAAAATACAGGTATGTAAGCAATGACTTACCTTTATCACCCTAATTAATTTTTTTTCTGCACATACATGAACAACATACCCACTAAATAGTCCTGTTGTATAAATTTAAGAACATTTTAAAGGAAATATCCTCCTTTTTTATGTATTTTAATAATATGGAAATTTCAATAAAAACATCTGTTAATCGTTAGCCCCAGCACTGTTCCTCCATATGACCTAAGGGCTGAATTGAGCATCATGGTCTAGGATGAAGGCAGGTGCTCACAGTTAGGATTAATACACTTGTATTTTCATTCATATAACAAGGAAAAAAGTGAGTCTGAAGGTGAATGAAGGTTATATACTGGAAAAAATGATTACAAAATAAGTGTTCTATAACCTAGATGACACAATATTGAATTAAATGGTCATGCGCAGTCATACTTTGCTCTGCCCTGCCAAGGACAGAGGAAAGTACTGTAATGTGCATGCACCGGATTTAGCTCTGGATCATTGGCTCCCTTTGGCCTTTCTCGGGGCATGCGCATTACAGTACTTCGCTCTGCTCTGTAGTCTTCCCTTGTTTGTCTGGTGTTATCATATACACTTTGGCTTCCCACTTCCCTGGGTGGAGGAGGGGACAGATAAGGGTTGATATAGGAGACTAGAAAGGCACTTGAACCCAGTGTCTCTACTTTGAGAAGTAATCCGGGGGATAGACTAGGGCACCCCTAGTTCTAGGGACCTGGTTAGCTACCACAGTCCCAAGGCATTGCGTGACAGTTGCCTCCAATTTTTTACAGTTAAAGTAACTCTTCAGATTGGTGCTCTACAGGTTGAGGATATTTCTTTTTTAGTTTTGCCACTTTGTTTTACATTGCTGCTTTTAGGACCTCCTCAGCTATGGCTGAATGCTCTAGTCATTAACTGGTCATCCAACCAGATCTCCTAAAGGGGATCATCTTGTGTTCATAACTGCTTCAAAATTCCGTCTCAACCACCACCTCAGAAAATCTGCTCGGCATCTGCAGCCTCTAATTTTTCTGCCTCCTATCTGAACTTCTCCGATGTCTTCTCCAGGCATGGGACGAAGGAGAGCCGCAGGGAAGACATGACTGAGCCTGCCTGAGTGTGTCCTTGCTTCTGCCTGCCTCTTCATTTTCCATCTCTCCATCTGTAGATCATCCTGTGACCCTCAACAGGTCCTCTTTAATGGTCAAAACAGTTTCTGCTTCTGATCCAGTCACGGAGTATAAAATCAACCAAGTTCTGGAATGTAAAATGATTTGTGGTCCTGAGGAGAGATGCTGGGTGCTGAAAAAAACATAGATATTCCAATCCCGCTCATTTTTGTGCTAAAACATCCTGTTTTATTTATTACTGATGTGTCCAGGAGAGACCATAAAATGAGGGTACTGTTACGCATCTACCATGGCATGGTATGGCTTCACCACCTTCTCCTATGGCCACTACCCTCTGCTGTGCTCCACATCAGGTTTGGTCCAGCGTGCTCCCATGACATTTGCGTAGGCATCCAAGATACACTCTTGTGTCTTGGTATTAAGACTCCTAGTCCTGTTTCTTTGGTGTGCTCCACCATTTGTGTTCCATCTCTGATGCTGTATACCTACAGTGCAGCAGGTTTACCCTTGCTCTTCCATCTCTGCATTTAACTATCAGTTGCAGCAAACAAAAACTTTAGCTGGACTCAGTTCATGTTGCATACATACCTGTTTTGCTCTATTTCACCTGTTCTAATGGTCCCAAGTTTCCTGTGTGTGGAAAGTATGCTACACCAACGCTCGGGGGGCCATGTGCCTATCCGGATCTGGGGCTTAGTGGTTCCACCTCTCTAGGTAAACCCAACAGAGCATTGAAATAGGTAGAAAAATTAGATCTACAATTCAGCAAAGTTTTGATGGGGAAAGTTTCATTTGTACTGGAAGTTGTGAAAGAATTACCTCTGCCCAGGAAGTTCTTGCAGCAATCGCATTTGCTCACACCGCACCTTCAAAAAAGGAACAGACGCCCTGTTAGTTTGAATCTCACCTTTTTATATCTACTTGGGGCTAGCAGGTTTTGTAAAGTGAGTGACTGTTTTGGAGTAGTGATATTGCAACCACTAGGAGCAGCACAGGCAGGTAGCGTAGTCAGGAATTGCCAGACGTCCGTACACAGGAGCAGCAGTATAGTTGGGAGGATAAGCAGGTTACGTAGTCAGGAAATAGCCAGAGGTCGGTAAACGGTGGCAGCAGTATAATCTTGAACAGGGGTGGGCAATTCATTTTCCCTAGGGACCACATGAGAGACCGTGACTGTTGTGGAGGGCCAAACTAGTAGGCCGAATTTCTGCTCAATATTATTATTGATATTTTATATTTATTTTATTATTGATAATTTTATAAATATTAATTGTATCACTTTGTATTGAGCAGAATTAAGTATGCTGACATCCCCCTATATATCGTTTGAACCCGAGCCCCTTCTGTATATCGTATAGGCCCCCCAAAAGCCCCTTATATGCGGCATGAGCCCCACACAGCCTCCCCCATATGCGGCATGAGCCCCACACAGCCTCCCCCATATGCGGCATGAGCCCCACACAGCCTCCCGATATACACTGCATGAGCCCCGCACAGCCTCCCTATATACACTGCATGAACCCCACACAGCCTCCCTATATGCACTGCATGAGTCCCGCACAGCCTCCCTATATGCACTGCATGAGTCCCGCACAGCCTCCCTATATGCACTGCATGAGCCACACACAGCCTCCCTATATGCACTGCATGATCCCCATATCCTCCCCATGTGCCGCATGTCGCCTCCATATGCAGCACCATGTGCCGCATGTCGCTCCCATATGCTGCACCATATCACCCCATGTGTGCAGCACCATGTCACCCCCATAGCCTCCCCATGCCCACCCAAATAGCCCATACACATAAGGGAAAAAAAACACATTCACCTCGGTCCCGTTCCCTGGCACTCTGCTTCTCTCCATGCCACCAGTGCACGGACTCTCCGGAGTACACAGCTGACACTATGAAATGACGTAATCGTGTCAGCTGTTTCACACGCTGATTGGTGGAGGAAGTGGCCGGAGGCCCCTCCTCCACCAAAGGAGTCGGCAGCGCAGAGCCATGTCGCACATGGAAACAGCGAGCGGGCGGGCATTGTGCAGCCTGTGGACCACTGAATTCCAGCCCCACGGCCGGACTGGAACAGCCAGAGGGCCAGCTGTGGCCCACGGGCCGCAGTTTGCCCAGGTCTGATCTTGAGGATAAGCAATAGGTGGAAAGAAGTTAGATTAAAGGCTGGTAGCTCCATGATCTCTCAAGGAAGGAAGTGCAATGCCAGGTTTAATTAGGGAGTTCAATCAGGAAATCACAGCGTTGAGCCAATCAGGAGCAACGCAGGTACTACTATCTGGGTTAGCAAGAAACAGTCCAGCTAGCTGAATAGCTCAGAGGGAAGAGCTGCCACCTGGTGCATAATAGCTGCTCGGTTTGAGTCCTGACAGTGACCCTCTAAATTATTATGGGTTTTTGGGGAGATACCTTCAATATAGGGTCACTCAACAGTATATTTAAAAAAAAAAAAGATCTGATAATGCTATTACCTGAGTTATGTCTACTCAGGAAATTGTGTTGAAATCAGCTGGTTCCTGGGCTCTTAGTCTGAGATTTAATGAAGATTGCAAAGTAAGATAAGGAGGATCAGACTGATGTCCGATGATGCCAATGAATGAAAGCGGCAATATCTCTAAAAAATTTGTCAAAACAAACCATGCATTTTGGTGCAGAAGTTGCCCCTCCCTCAAATAACATGACAAAGGTGCAAATGTTTTTAAATAATTTTGCTTACTCCAAAAAGGTTGAAGAACTTGTGCAGTTCTACTGAACTTGTATAAAATACCCATAAGGAAACATTGTGTAACCATGCTGGATAAATCAAAAGTGATGATGATGATGTTGAGTAGTGTAGCCTTGTAACCTGATTTTGTTGATCCAGTAAAAGTGCTTAACTATACCTTGGATTGATTCTCTCCTTCAGCAGCACTTTTATTCCTATACAATTTGCTACCCCTTAATCCCCAAGGGTGGTTTGCACGTTAATGACCGGGCCAATTTTTACAATTCTGACCACTGTCCCTTTATGAGGTTATAACTCTGGTACGCTTCAATGGATCCTAATGATTCTGACTTTTTCTCGTGACATATTGTACTTCATGATAGTGGTAACATTTCTTTGATATTACCTGCGTTTATTTGTGAAAAAAAACGGAAATTTGTCAAAAATTTTGAAAATATCGCAATTTTCCAACTTTGAATTTTTGTACCCTTAAATCAGAGATATGTCACACAAAATACTTAATAAGTAACATTTCCCACATGTCTACTTTACATCAGCGCGATTTTGGAACCAACATTTTTTTGGGTAGGGAGTTATAAGGGTTAAAAGTTGACCAGAAATTTCTCATTTGTACAACACACATTTTTTTTAGGGACCACATCACATTTGAAGTCACTTTGAGGGGTCTATATGATAGAAAATACCCAAGTGTGACACCATTCTAAAAACTGCACCCCTCAAGGTGCTCAATACCACATTCAAGAAGTTTATTAACCCTTCAGGTGTTTCACAGGAATTTTTGGAATGTTTAAAAAAAAAAATGAACATTTAACTTTTTTTCACAAAAAATTTACTTCAGCTCCAATTTGTTTTATTTAACCAAGGGTAACAGGAGCAATTGGACCCAAAAAGTTATTGTACAATTTGTCCTGAGTACACTGATACCCCATATGTGGGAGGGAACCACCGTAAGGGCGCATGGGAGGGCTCGGAAGCGAAGGAGCGCCATTTGGAATGCAGACTTAGATGGAATGGTCTGCAGGCGTCACGTTGCCTTTGCAGAGCCCCTGATGTACCTAAACAGTAGAAACCCCCCACAAGTGACCCCATATTGGAAAATAGACCCCCCAAGGAACTTATCTAGATGTGTTGTCAGAACTTTGAACCCCCAAGTGTTTCACTACAGTTTATAATGCAGAGCCGTGAAAATAAAAAAAAAAATTTTTTTTTCAAAAAAAAATTTTTAGCCCCCAAATTTTTATTTTCCCAAGGGTAACAAGAGAAATTGGACCCCAAAAGTTGTTGTCCAATTTGTCCTGAGTACGCTGATACCCCATATGTTGGGGTAAACCACTGTTTGGGCACACGGGAGAGCTCGGAAGGGAAGGAGCACTGTTTTACTTTTTCACCACAGTTTGGAGAACCCATGATGTGTCTAAACAGTGAAAACCTACCCCCCAATTATAACTGAAACCCTAACTCAAACACACCCCTAACCATAACCCTAACCACACCCCTAACCCCAACGCACCCTGAACCCTAATCCCAACTGTAAATGTAATCCAAACCCTAACTTTAGCCCCAACTTTAACCCTAATGGGAAAATGGAACTAAATACATTTGTTTTTAATTTTTATTATTTTTCTCTAACTAAACGGGTGATGAAGGGGGGGTTTATTTACCATTTATAGCGGATTTTTATGATTGGCAGCTATCGCACACTAAAATACTTTTTTTATTGCAAAAAATAGTTTTTCCATCTCCACATTTTGAGATCTATAATTTTTCCATATTTTGGTCCAGAGAGTCATGTGAGGTCTTGTTTGTTGCGGGACGAGTTGACGTTTTTATTGGTACCATTTTCGGGCACGTGACATTTTTTGATAGCTTTCTATTCCGATTTTTGTGAGGCAGAATAACCAAAAACCAGCTATTCATGAATTTCTTTTGGGGGGGGTGTTCCACGTTTGGTAAAATTGATAAAGCAGTTTTATTCTTCGGGTCAGTACGATTACAGCGACACCTCATTTATATCATTTTTTTATGTTTTGGCGCTTTTATACGATAAAAACTATTTTATATGAAAAATAATTATTTTGGCATCGCTTTATTCTGTGGACTATAACTTTTTTATTTTTTCGCTGATGATGCTGTATAGCGGCTCGTTTTTTGCGGGACAAGATGACGTTTCAGCGGTACCATGATTATTTATATCAGTCTTTTTGATCACGTGTTATTCCACTTTTTGTTCGGTGGTATGACAAAGCTTTTTTTGCCTTGTTTTTTTTTGTTTACGGTGTTCACTTGTTCACTGAAGGGGTTAACTATTGGGACAGTTTTATAGGTCGGATATATATATATATATATATATATATATATATATATATATATATATATATATATATATATATATATATATATATATATATATATATCTAGCTATTGAACCCGTTCTACGCCCGGGTGGCGAGCATTTATATTGGTATATGGTCTCCATGTGCTGCTGCCATCCTGCGCCCGTTCTGTCATGTGCTGCTGCCATCCTGCGCCCGTTCTGTCATGTGCTGCTGCCATCCTGCGCCCGTTCTGTCATGAGCTGCTGCCATCCTGCGCCCGTTCTGTCATGCGCTGCTGCCATCCTGCGCCCGTTTTGTCATGAGCTGCTGCCATCCTGCGCCCGTTCTGTCATGCGCTGCTACCATCCTGCGCCCGTTCTGTCATGCGCTGCTGCCATCCTGCGCCCGTTCTGTCATGTGCTGCTCCCATCCTGCGCCCGTTCTGTCATGTGCTGCTCCCATCCTGCGCCCCCGTTCTGTCATGCGCTGCTGCCATCCTGCTGCCATCCTGCGCCCGTTATGTCATGTGCTGCTGCCATCCTGCGCCCGTTCTGTCATGTGCTGCTGCCATCCTGCGCCCGTTCTTTCATGCGCTGCTGCCATCCTGCGCCCGTTTTGTCATGTGCTGCTGCCATCCTGCGCCCGTTCTGTCATGTGCTGCTCCCATCCTGCGCCCCCGTTCTGTCATGCGCTGCTACCATCCTGCGCCCGTTCTGTCATGTGCTGCTGCCGTCCTGCGCCCGTTCTGTCATGTGCTGCTGCCATACTGCGCCCGTTCTGTCATGCGCTGCTACCATCCTGCGCCCGTTCTGTCATGCGCTGCTACCATCCTGCGCCCGTTCTGTCATGTGCTGCTCCCATCCTGCGCCCGTTATGTCATGCGCTGCTGCCATCCTGCGCCCGTTATGTCATGCGCTGCTGCCATCCTGCGCCCGTTCTGTCATGTGCTGCTCCCATCCTGCGCCCGTTATGTCATGTGCTGCTCCCATCCTGCGCCCGTTATGTCATGCGCTGCTGCCATCCTGCGCCCGTTCTGTCATGTGCTGCTGCCATCCTGCGCCCGTTCTGTCATGTGCTGCTGCCATCCTGCGCCACTATTGTATTATATGCCCCCGTATGCTGCTGCCATATAAAAAAAAAAAAAAAATACCATACTCACCTATCATCCGGCTCCACTGCAGGTGTGTCTTCAATAAAATGGCGCCAGAAAGCGCGGACTGCGCAGGCGCCGATTCCGGCAGCAGGAATCGGCGCCTGCGCAGTACGCGCTTTCCGGCGCCATTTTATTGAAGACACTGCCGGAAAGCGCGTACTGCGCAGGCGCCGATTCCGGCACCAGGAGGAGAAAGAGAATGGCGGCGGAAATGCCGTAAGTAACAAATGGCTGTGGCATGAAGTGCCACAGCCTCATGGCACAGCAATTTGTTACTAACGCCAGTTCCGGCGCCATTGTCTTGCTTCTCCTGGTGCCGGAATCGGCGCCTGCGCAGTACGCGCTTTCCGGCGCCATTTTATTGAAGACACTGCAGTGTGTCTTCAATAAAATGGCGCCGGAAAGCGCGTACTGCGCAGGCGCCGATTCCGGCACCAGGAGGAGAAAGACCATGGCGCCGGAACTGGCGTAAGTAAAAACTTTCTGTGCTGGGCGCACATACGGCGCCCCCGTGCTCCCGACCCCCTGCTCTCGGCGGCATCTACCCGTACTCCCGACCCCCTGCTCTCGGCGGCATCTATAATGTAACGCTGGGAGCGTCGCGCCTGCGCAGTCTATTAAGGCTTCGGACAGAGTGACGCTCCCAGCGTTATATTATAGATATATATATATATCTCTAGACGGTGGCCCGATTCTAACGCATTGGGTATTCTAGAATATGCATGTCCACGTAGTATATTGCACAGCCCACGTAGTATATTGCCCAGCCACGTATTATATTGACCACTCCTGGCACATAGTACCGGATGTCAGCTGTAATAATCGGCGGAGATCGGCCGCGCTCCCCCCGTGATCGCCTATGATGTACTATTCCATCCATGGGAAGTAGGGCCTGGGTCACATGGACGGAATAGTCTAATGGCAGAAAGGGGTTAATCATAGAGATGAATTAATCATGCTTTGGGGTTGTGTTGCCAATGGCACGGGGAACATTTCACGAGTAGAGGAAAGAATGGATGCAATGAAATCTCAACAAATTCTTGTTGCAAACATAACACCATCTGTAAAAAAGCTGAAGCTGAAAAGAGGATGTCTTCTACAAATGGATAATGATCTTAAACACACAAGCAAAGTCCACAGTAGACTACCTCACAAGGTGTAAGTTGAAGGTTTTATAATGGTTCTCACAGTCCCCTGATCTGTACATCATTGAAAATCTGTGGATAGACCTCAAAATAGTAGAGCATACAAGACTGGAAGAATTTTCCAGGGAAGAATGGATAAAAATGGTAGGGGGTGCTGCTAGTCTACAGGAAATGTGTAATCTTTATTAGTGATGAGCGAGTGTACTCGTTGCTCGGGTTTTTGGGTGATCTCCGAGTATTTGTGACTCCTCGGAGATTTAGTTTTTGTTGACACAGCTGCATGATTTATGGCTGCTAGCCAGCCTGAGTATATGTGGGGGTTGCCTGGTTGCTACGGAATCCCCACATGTAATCAAGCTGTCTAACAGTCGCAAATCATGCAGCTGTGGCAAGAAAAACTAAATCTCCGAGCTGTCACAAATACTTGGAGATCACCCGAGCAACGAGTACACTCGCTCATCACTAATCTTTACTTTTAGGCCTTTTAGAGATAATTTCATCTTCAACTTGCTTAACTGCTCACATTAGCAGTAATTTTGATCAGGGGTGCCCAAACTTTTACATGGCACTGTAGTTGTAAGAGAATAAAATGGCTGTTATATCGGCAATGTCCTTTTTGTAAAGCGCTGTCTTTGTGTAGAAACTAGAGCATGAACAGTTCCGTGTGCATTGTTGTTTAATGAAGGCAGGTAATGATGTACCCTCAATGAACAGTCAATAAGTCAATATTCCAGAAAGGAGCACTGTAAGCTCTAATTAGACTGTATTTAATGAGGGCCAGCTCTTTTCAAATGTTGCTCATGTAATAATATTATATAAATAATAGACTTTGCTAGCTATTTCATGTGCATTAAAAAAAATTGGTTGCATAAATTTGTTGCACATATGTGCAAAAATCAGAAATTTGCCAAACCCTTTTAGTAAATTATAGAATCGAATATACTTGTTGTTTGAAAATGTAACCTATTTTTGCTTGCTCTTCCTTTCTTAGTATACATTGTAGAAGAGAGAAGAAGGGACGATTCTGGAGAAAATGCCTGCTTAACTGCTTGTTGGACTGCCCTTTGTTGTTGTTGCCTTTGGGATATGTTAACATGAATATACAGTATATTTGAAAAGACAGAATTCTGTCCTTTTGTCTTACAGCTTGGTTTTCTTTTTTTCCAATAAATTAATTACTGACATGCATTAACTTATCCTAATTTATTTTAATAATTCCCATTCATGAAGTGTACCCAACTGCCACACCTCCTTCCTGTCTATGTGTTATGATGATCCATTGCAAGCATTGTTCTAGTATTTGTCTTTTGTACTTCAACTTTTTTTTTTCTTGTATTGAGCTTCAAGCGTCCAATATTCCCTAGACATGAAAACCCGAAACTTTAAAAACTTAACAGACAAGCACAGCATGCACGCGAGACTTTAACAATGCATGTATTTAAGACATGCCCAATTGTGGGAGTAAATGAACACGAGTTTGTGGTAACACTAAATTGTTCTAGTTCATCCCTACTTATGGGCATAGTTTCTGCTGCATGTGACAGCAGCTTCTTAGGGCCCTATCTACTGTGTTCCTTTTTTTAGCACATTTGGATATGTTTATTAGGAATGTGTGGAATCTGTGGCCTAAGTTTATTTATTTTCAATGGCAAATAATATTGTTACTATGCAACTATTAAAGAATGATTGCATGGAAATGACTGGTTTTCTGTGTTTCTTGAATTGTATCCATTACAAATTCTTCTAAATCAATAGTACAAGATGTTTGTAACAAATGTCATTACAGTAAAATGCTCCACTTATGATATTCCTTTTTACATCCCCATTTCTTGGGCCGATCGCTCACTCTTAAATCATTGATAAATGAATTCTAGAGAGTGGCAGAGATGATGATAGATTATCAGTTCAATAAATAAATGTTAAAAACAAATGTAAATTTCTCTAAACGGGAAAAAAAACAACTAATAACTTGTGATTATCATACTTTAAATTGCTAAATAAATAATGTACAAAAAAAATATAATGACACAGTCCAAGTCAGGTAGGCGGAGACCGAATAGATGAGCAGCTTCTTGCTAATTAAATTACATATTTTTCTATAAGTCTTCTGCACTTCCAATCATGCGCAATGCGCCTCTCTGAAGCCAGGACGTGTACGCCCGGCTTCAGATGATCAATGATGCGAAGGGAAGAAGCCGCACACCTATCCGAGGTAAATATAGTGCTTGCGATTACACCGGCACTTGTAATTTATGTTCTCATGCCCACAGGGGCATGATAGCATTCTTACTGGGCTGAATAGCCTGAGGACGCGAACACCCCATCGACTAGTCAAATGCCTCATTTACATATTATAAATGGACTTTAGAAATACAGTACAGACCAAAAGTTTGGACACACCTTCTAAATTAAAGATTTTTCAGTATTTTCATGACTATGAAAATTGTACATTCTCACTGAAGGCATCAAAACTATGAATTAACACATGTGGAATTATATACTTAACAAAAAAGTGTGAAACAACTGAAAATATGTCTTACAGTCATGGCCAAAAGTATTGACACCCCTGCAATTCTGTCAGATAATACTCATTTTCTTCCTGAAAATGATTGCAAAAACAAATTATTTGGTATTATGATCTTCATTTAATTTGTCTTAAATGAAAAAACACAAAAAGTATTGTCCTAAAGCCAAATTGGATATAATTCCACACGAAACATAAAACAGTTCTTTGGTCTTCTTTCTTTTCTCCATGCTCAATGTGGTACACACAAGGACACAGGACAGGGGTTGAGTCAACTTTAATCCATGTCAACTGGCTGCAAGTGTGATTTAGTTATTGCCAACACCTGTTAGGTGCCACATGTAAGTTACATTCAGGTCTTTGGAGATGAAGTTGTAGCCTTGAGATTGCTCATGCTTCCTCACAATTTGGTTTCTCAAGTGAGAAACCAAATTGTGAGGAAGCATGAGCAATCTCAAGGCTACAACTTAATCTCCAAAGACCTGAATGTTCCTGTGTCTACCGTGCGCAGTGTCATCAAGAAGTTTAAAGCCCATGGCACTGTGGCTAACCTCACTAGATGTGGACGAAAAAGAAAAATTGACAAGAGATTTAAACGCAAGATTGTTGGATAAAGAACCTCGACTAACATCCAAACAAGTTCAAGCTGCCCTGCAGTCCGAGGGTACAACAGTGTCAATCCGTGCTATCCGTCGGCATCTGAATTAAAAGGGACTGTATGGTAGGAGACCCAGGAAGACCCCACTTCTTACCCCGAGACATAAAAACGCCAGGCTGGAGTTTGCCAAAACTTACCTGAAAAAGCCTAAAACGTTTTGGAAGAATGTTCTCTGCCCAAAAAGCTCTACTTTTGTCTCATCTGACCAAAGGCATCAACATAGAGTTTACAGGAGGAAAAAAGAGGCATTCAAAGAAAAGAACACGGTCCCTACAGTCAAACATGGCGGAATTCCCTGATGCTTTGGGGTTGCTTTGCTGCTTCTGGCGCTGGACTGCTTGACCGTGTGCATGGCATTATGAATTTTGAAGACGACCAACAAATTTTGGAGCATAATGTAGGACCCAGTGTAAGAAAGCTGAGTCTCCCTCAGAGGTCATGGGTCTTCCAGCAGGACAATGACGCAAAACACACTTCAAAAAGCACTAGAAAATGGTTTGAGAGAAAGCACTGGAGACTTCTAAGGTGGCCAGCAATGAGTCCAGACCTGAATCCCATAGAACACCTGTGGAGAGATCTAAAAATGGCAGTTTGGAGAAGGCAGCCTTCAAATATCATGGACCTGGAGCAGTTTGCCAAAGAAGAATGGTCTAAAATTCCAGCAGAGCATTGTAAGAAACTCATTGATAGTTACCGGAAGCGGTTGGTCAAAGTTATTTTGGCTAAAGGTTGTGCAACCAAGTATTAGGCTGAGGGTGCCAATACTTTTGTCTGGCCCATTTTTGGAGTTTTGTGTGAAATGATCAATGTTTTGCTTTTTGCTTCATTCTCTTTTGTGTTTTTTTCATTTAAGACAAATTAAATGAAGATAATAATACCAAATAATTTGTGTTTGCAATCATTTTCAGAAAGAAAATGAGTTATTTGACAGAATTGCAGGGGTGTCAATACTTTTGGCCATGACTGTATATTTTAGGTTCTTCAAAGTAGCCACCTTTTGCTTTGATGACTGCTTTGCACACTCTTGACATTCTCTTGATGAGCTTCAAGAGGTATTCACCGGGAATGGTCTTCCAACAATCTTGAAGGAGTTCCCAGAGATGCTTAGCACTTGTTGGCTCTTTTGCCTTCACTCTGCGGTCCAGCTCACCCCAAACCATCTTGATTGGGTTCAGGTCTCGTGACCATGGAGGCCAGGTCATCTGGTGTAGCACCCCATCACTCTCCTTCTTGGTCAAATAGCCCTTGCACAGCCTGGAGGTGTGTTTGGGGTCATTGTGCTGTTGAAAAATAAATGATGGTCCAACTAAACGCAAACCGGATGGAATAGCATGCCGCTGCAAGATGACTAGAATATAAGACATAATTTCAGTTGTTTCACACTTTTTTGTTACAGGGAACCTGTCACCCCGAAAATCGCGGGTGAGGTAAGCCCACCGGCATCAGGGGCTTATCTACAGCATTCTGTAATGCTGTAGATAAGCCCCCGATGTTACCTGAAAGAGGAGAAAAAGACGTTAGATTATACTCACCCAGGGGCGGTCCCGCTGCTGGTCCGGTCGGATGGGCGTCTCTGGTCCGCTGCGGCGCCTCCAATCTTCATTCCATGACATCCTCTTCTGATCTTCAGCTCCGGCGCAGGCGTACTTTGTCTGCCCTGTTGAGGGCAGAGCTAAGTACTGCAGTGCGCAGGCGCCGGGCCTCTCTGACCTTTCCGGCGCCTGCGCACTGCTTTACTTTGTTCTGCCCTCAACAGGGCAGACAAAGTACGCCTGCGCCGGAGCCGCAGCTGAAGATCAGAAGAGGATTTTCGGGGTGACAGGTTCCCTTTAAGTATATAATTCCACATGTGTTAATTCGTAGTGTTGATGCCTTCAGTGTGCATTTACAATTTTCATAGTCATGAAAATACAGAAAAATCTTTAAATGAGAAGGTGTGTGTTATGATCTGGTGGCCTAGGAGCAGCATGAGACGTACTCTGGAGAAGGTGGTACCTTTACTGACCGCAAACCCTGAACTAGCAGCGCAACTGGAAGTAGCCGTGGGGGGTACCTAACACTCCCTAGACCCCTCGACACCACCTAAGAACTAACTACCCCTAAAGACAGAAACGGGAAAACTATCTTGCCTCAGAGAAAATCCCCAAAGGATAGACAGCCGCCCACAAATATTGACTGTGAAAGGAGAGGGAAATAACATACGCAGCCATGAAATCAGGATTTAGCATAGGAGGCCATACTAGCTGAAAAGGAAGAATAGGACAGAGTACTATACGGTCAGTATAAAAACACTAGAAAATATCCACCACAGAAAATACAAAACACCACATCTGACTAAAGACATGGAGGGTATATCTGCATCTCCAGAGACACAGCAAGGCTGCAAAAAATCCTTCACAGACAGCTGGACAAAACAAAACAAGAAAATGCACAGACTATAAGGTCCACAGCAGGTGGACAGCAAAAACAAGGCCAGAACTTCATCTTTGAAGAAATAAACAGCAGACCAGGAGAGACCAAGAATGGATGTGAATCCTCCAAAAACAATGGACAACTGGCACTGACAAAGGATAAAGCAGGACTTAAATAGCCCAGCCCAAATTACAAAAAATGGATACACCTGATAAATGCTGCGATCCAACTACCGCAGCACTACCACGCATAACCACCGGAGGGAGCCCAAGAGCAGAATTCACAACAGGTGTGTCCAAACTTTTGGACTGTACTGTACTTATTCTAAAGATCTATTTGTGTCCAGTGTAATACAGGGAATATTAGATAGGGTATTTATATATGTGGAAACTGCTGCTGGTTCTTGGATGTGACAAGTTCCCTTTAAGCCCTTACCGTCCTTGGATGTACTCAATATGTCTTGGTTGGTGGGTACTTATCGACCTTAGATGTACTGAGTACGTCCTGGCGATTTTGCACGCACAGTAATTGTGCGCACGTGATCGCCACCGGGTGTCGGGTGATTCTGGTACTTGGTGCAAGAGTGGTGCCTGCAACGCTCTCTGCACGTTAACCCCTTAAATAAGCATGTAGCAGGATGCAGAGGGAGAGAATAACCTCTGCACTCCGATCAGTGCCCCGGCGACGTTATAGCTGGGGCCTTATCGTTGTCTTGGTGCCCCTATGTCGTGTTGACAACATCTGGGTCATGTGGCTACTGCAAGCCCCTTAGACCATGCGTAGAACACTTTCTCAGGGTCTTGTCAGTGCATTGCAATGGGTAACTGTGATGAGGCTGGTGAAAGTCCCATTGTGGGTGTAAGTAAAAAAAGTTAAAAAAAAATTGTAAAAATACTTAAACAAAAAATTTGAACATTTATTGCACTGATAAATTTCAATTACCGTATATACACGGGTATAAGCCGACCCCCCCCTAATTTTGCCACAAAAAACTGGGAAAACTTATTGACTCGAGTATAAACCTAGGGTGGAAAATGCAGCAGCTACCGGTGAATTTCAAAAATAAAAATAGATGCTCCATAGATGTTCATTATGGCCCCATAGATGCTCCATATAAAGCTGTGCCACATATAATGCTCCATACATTTCATTATGGCCCCATAGA
Organism: Ranitomeya imitator; assembly: GCF_032444005.1. Taxonomy (NCBI): domain Eukaryota; kingdom Metazoa; phylum Chordata; class Amphibia; order Anura; family Dendrobatidae; genus Ranitomeya; species Ranitomeya imitator. Next base: position 83,301,713 of record NC_091285.1, read on the forward strand.
TGCTCCACATAAAGCTGTGCCATATATAATGCTCTGCACCGTTCATTATGGCCCCATAGATGCTCCACATAAAGCTGTGCCATATATAATGCTCTGCACCGTTCATTATGGCCCCATAGATGCTCCATATAAAGGTATGCAATATAGAATGTTCTCCACCGTTCATTATGGCCCCATAGATGCTCCATATAAAGATGTGCCATATATAATGCTCTGCACCGTTCATTATGGCCCCATAGATGCTCCATAGAAAGCTGTGCCATATATAATGCTCTGCACCATTGATTATTGCCCCATAAGATGCTCTATATAAAGCTATGCAATATATAATGCTGCTGCTGCAATAAAAGAAAAAATGACATACCTCTCTTGCTGCCCGCAGCTCCTCAGCGTCCCATCTCGGCATCTCTCCGCACTGACTGTTCAGGCAGAGGGCGGCGCGCACACTAGTACGTCATCGCGCCCACTGACCTGAACAGTCAGTGCAGAGGATGCGGAAGACGGAGCGGCACCTGGCGGGTGGAACGTGGACAGGTAAATGAGATACTCACCTGCTCCGGCATCCCTGGCTCCTTATCCCGGACAGATGGTCTTCGAGTGCCGCAGCCTCTTCCTCTGTCAGCTGTCACCGTTACCGCTCATTAGAGGAATGAATATGTGGCTCCACCCCTATGGGAGTGGAGTCCATATTCATAACTTTAATGAGCGGTCCCACATGACCGCTGAACAGGGGAAGAGCTGCGGCACCCGAAGACCATGGGACAGGCAGGGACAGCGCCAGGAGCAGGTGAGTATACGACAGTCCTCTCTCCCCCTCACCCGCCGACCATGACTCCAGTATAAGCCGAGAGGGGCACTTTCAGCCCAAAAATTTGGGCTGAAAATCTCGGCTTATACTCGAGTATATACAGTATGTGTAAAAATGCAAGCAAAAAGTCAAATGTAAATACAAATGGTATCTCTGAAAACAACATCTTGTGCCACAAAAAAACAAGCTGCCATACACCTAAATCAGTGGAAAAATTAAAAAGTCTCAGAATAAAGCTATGCAAAAATAATTATTTAAAAAATAGTTTTAACTGTGTAAAAACTACAAAAAAGAAAAAAAAAAGATACAAATGTGGTATTGCTGTAATCATACTTACCAGAAGAATAAAGATGTCTTATCACTTTTACCACACGCAGAATGGCATTAAAAAAAACTATTCCTGAATTGCTGGTTTTAGTTCATTTTGTCTCCCAAAAATCGGAATAGAAAGCGATCAAAAAAGTTATGTGCCTGAAAAAGGTTCAAAGAAAAACATTAACTCGTCCCGCAAAAAAAACAAGCCGTCTCATGACTGTCGGACGAAATATGGAAAAATTATAGCTTTCAAAATATGGCAATGCAAAAATTAGTTTTTGCAATAAAAAGCATTTTTTAGTGTGTGACAGCAGCCAAACATAAAAATCCTCTATAAATCTGTTATTGCTGTAATCCTAAGGCTACAGTTAAATCCATATATATTTGGACAGAGACAACATTTTTCTAATTTTTGTAATAGACATTACCACAATGAATTTTAAACAAAACAGTTCAGATGCAGTTGAAGTTCAGACTTTCAGCTTTCATTTGAGGATATCCACATTAAAATTGGATGAAGGGTTTAGGAGTTTCAGCTCCTTAAGGCTACTTTCACACTAGCGTTTTCTGCAATCCGTCACAATGCGTCGTTTTGCAGAAAAAACGCATCCTGCAAAAGTGCTTGCAGGATGCGTTTTTTCCCCATAGACTTGCATTGACGACGCATTTGCGACGGATTGCCACACGTCGCATCCGTCCAGCGACGGATGCGTCGTGCTTCTGCGGACCGTCGGGAGCAAAAAACGCTACATGTAACGTTTTTTGCTCCTGACGGACCGCTTTTTCCGACCGTGCATGCGCGGCCGGAACTCCGCCCCCACCTCCCCGCACCTTACAATGGGGCAGCGGATGCGCCGGAGAAATGCATCCGCTGCCTCCATTGTGCAATGCGCTAAACGCTAGCGTCGTAATCTCCCCGACGCATTGCGACCGGGAGATTCCGACGCTAGTGTGAAAGTAGCCTAACATGTGCCACCCTGCTTTTAAAGGGAACAAAAGTAATTGGACAATTGACTCCAAGGCTATTTCATGGACAGGTGTGGGCAATCCCTTCGTTATGTCATTCTCAATTAAGGAGATAAAAGGCCTGGGGTTGATTTGAGGTGTGCTTGCATTTTGAAGGTTTTGCTGTGAAGTAAACATGCGGTCAAAGGAGCTCTCCATGCAGGTGAAACAAGCTATCCTTAAGCTGCGAAAACAGAAAAAACCCATCCGAGAAAATGCTACAATATTAGGAGTGGCAAAATCTACAGTTTGGTACATCCTGAGAAAGAAAAAAAGCACTGGTAAACTCATCAATGCAGAAAGACCTGGGCGCCCACGGAAGACAACTGTGGTGGATGATCGCAGAATAATCTCCATGGTGAAGAGAAACCCCTTCACAACAGCCAACCAAGTGACCAATACTCTCCAGGAAGTAGGCGTATCAATATCCAAATCTACCATGAAGAGAAGACTGCATGAAAGTAAATATAGAGGGTTCACTGCACGGTGCAAGCCAGTTATAAGCATCAAGAATAAAAAGGCTGACTGGACTTTGCTATAAACATCTAATAAAGCCAGCACAGTTCTGGAAGAACATTCTTTGGACAGATGAAACCAAGATCAACCTTTACCAGAATGATGGAAAGAGAAAAGTATGGTGAAGGCGTGGTATAGCTCATGATCCAAAGCATACCACATCATCTGTAAAACACGGCGGAGGCAGTGTGATGGCTTGGGCATGCATGGCTGCCAGTGGCACTGGGTCACTAGTGTTTATTGATGATGTGACACGGGACAGAAGCAGCCGAAAGAATTCTGAGGTATTCAGAACCATACTGTGTGCTAAGATCCAGCCAAATGCAGCCAAACTGATTGGTTGTCGTTTCATACTAAAGATGGACAATGACCCAAAACAAAGCCAAAGCAACCCAGGAGTGTATTAAAGCAAAGAAGTGGAATATTCTTGTATGGCCAAGTCAGTCACCTGATCTCAACCCAATTGAGCATGCATTTCACTTGTTAAAGACTAAACTTCAGACAGAAAGGCCCACAAACAAACAGCAACTGAAAACCACCACAGTGAAGGGCTGGCAGAGCATCAAAAAGGAGGAAACACAGCGTCTGGTGATGTCCATAAGTTCAAGACTTCAGGCAGTCATTGCCAACAAAGGGTTTTCAACCAAGTACTAGAAATGAACATTTTATTCAAAATTATTTAATCTGTTCAATTACTTTTGGTCCCTTTAAAAACAGGGTGGCACATGTTAAGGAGCTGAAACTCCTAAACCCTTCATCCAATTTTAATGTGGATACCCTCAAATGAAAGCTGAAAGTCTGAACTTCAACTACCAAAATTAGAAAAATGTTGTCTCTGTCCAAATATATATGGACTTAACTGTATGTGCACACGTTCAGGATTTCTTGCAGAAAGTTCCTGAGCAAAACAGGACATTTTCTGCAAGAAATCCGCATGCGTTTTTACCGCGTTTTTCTTGCGTTTTTTTTGTGGATTTTTCCGGAGGTTCCCAATGCAATAATATAGTGGAAAATCCGCAAAATTAATGAACATGCTGCGTTTTTTACCGCGATGCGTTTTTTTCGCATAAAAAAAATCCCATCATGTGCAAAAAAATTGCGGACTGCATTCTAAATGATGGGATGCATAATGTATGCATTTTTTACACGTTTTTATAGCGAAAAAACATGAAAAATCTGCAACTTGTGCACACAGCCTAACCGTTCAGAAGAAAGTCACCTAATCCATTATACCGCAAGATGAACGGTAAGATGAAAATAAGTAAAACCATTTCTTCACTTACAGTTGTTGTTTGTTTTTTTTCATTCTGCATCCAAAAGATCGCAGTAAGGCTCGGTTCACATTAATCCTGCGCTCTGCACAGTGGGTTTCCGTGTAATTCTCTACAATACGTGATTCAGATGGGACCCTCTGCAGAAGATTCCCTATAACGAGCCAAGTGGGGGAACTGTGGACACTATCTGCCCTATGATCCGGCGGAGTACTTATTTTTAGGCGTGCATAAAAGCGCGGCCAGCCACAGTTTTGTGTACTTCTGAAAAGAAGTAAACCACTGAACAGGGGCCAGACTGAGTCCAGAGTAAATCTGCTTCCTCATTATAGTGAGTGGATTCCTAAGGGGTTTCATCTGAATTACAGCACTCGACGATTTTGATGGAAACCCCACATTAAGTGCTTGGCGTAGAACACTGGATAAATATACCATGTATGTAAAATTTTCCTAATAAAAGCTTCAACTCAATCCACAATAGCAAGTCCCCACTCAGGTCCGTCACCTGTCAATGGTAATATAGGGGTCTTCCACGTCACTGATAGCTTAAAGGCTCTGGGAAAGCGTTATTGCCCCTCGCACCCCAAAATACAGCAAATTCTGCATTCCCAAATCCAAATGATGCCTTACCTTCTGAGCCCCAGTGTGCCTAAACCACATTTAGTGTCCACATGTTTGGCATATCTGTAGCAATGAGAACCCACCTAATTTACAGGTGTATGTCTCCAGAAGCATGAGCTGGGCATAATGTACTGGTCACTGAAATGGCAGTTTGCAATTTACTCAGTAACATTATTATTATTATTTATTTATTTATATAGCACCATTCCATGGTGCTGTACATGAGAAAGGAGTTACATACAGGGTTATAGATATCGATTACAGTAAGCAGGTTTACATTGAAAGACTGGTACAGAGGGGAGAGGACCCTGTCCTTGCGGACTTACATTCTATCCACATCTGCTTCTTTCTGGAAAACAGTCAAAATAATCACTACATCTGTATATAAAGGATTCTGCTTTTCTAGTACTTGACAGCTCTGTATATGGAGTCTGCAAACTATTTTAGGAAAATCTGTGCTCCAGGAAGAAATTAGCACAATGTCCCTCCATAGTCTCTCCATATGGCTAAGCAGTACTGTACAGCCACATATGGGGCATTTCTATATTTAGCACAAATTATGGGACACATTTTGGTGCCATTTTTACCCATTTCTTCTTGTGAAAATGTAAAACCTGGGGCTAAAACAGTTTTTTGTGGTAAAAATGTAATTATTTTTTCTTCACAGTTCAATGGTATAAAATTCTGTGACACACATATGGAGTCTATATGATCACTGAACCAATAGATTAATTCATCAAGATGTGTATTTTATTAAATGGGGTCACGTATGAGTTCTGCTGTTTTGGCACCTCAGGGGCTCTCCCAGTTGGTCATGACACCCGTAAGCCATAACAGTAAAAGGTGCACTATTATATAGCGCTCCTTCCCTTATAAGCTTTGTACTGTGCCTGAAAAGTATGTCACGTTTACATGTAGGATATTGGCACACTCAGATTAAATTTTTACAATAAACAAAGGTCCATTTTTTCCTATTAGCTCTTAGAAAAATTAAAAACTTGGGGCTAAAAATCATTTTAGTGGTAAAAATGTAATTTTATTCTTCTTTCACCACCCAATAGTATATAAAACCTGTGATGCACATGTGTTAATATGATCACTGCACCACTATATGAATTCATTAAGAGGTGTAGTTTGTAAAATGAGGTCACACTCAGTACAGACCAAAACTTTAGACACACCTCATTTAAAGATTTTTCTGTATTTTCATAACTATGAAAAATTGTACATTCACACTGAAGGCATCAAAAATATGAATTAACACATGAAATTATATACTTAACAAAAAAAGTGTGAAACAACTGAAATTATGTCTTATATTTTAGGTTCTTAAAAGTAGCCACCTTTTGCTTTGATGACCGCTTTGCACACTGGTGAAATATGTGTGTATGTATATACAGTACAGACCAAAAGTTTGGACACACCTCATTTAAAGATTTTTCTGTATTTTCATGACTATGAAAATTGTACATTCACACAGAAGGCATCAAAACTATGAATTAACACATGTGGAATACTTAACAAAAAAAGTGTGAAACAACTGAAAATATGTCTTATATGCTAGGTTCTTCAAAGTAGCCACATTTTGCTTTGATGACTGCTTTGCACACTCTTGCCATTCTCTTGATGAGCTTCAAGAGGTAGTCACCGGGAATGGTCTTCCAACAATCTTGAAGGAGTTCCCAGAGATTCTTAGCACTTTTTGGTCCTTTTGCCTTCACTCTGCGGTCCAGTTCACTCCAAACCATCTCGATTGGGTTCAGGTCTGGTGACTGTGGAGGCCAGGTCACCTGGTGTAGCACCCCATCACTATCCTTCTTAGTCATATAGCCTTTACACAGCCTGGAAGAGTGTTTGGGGTCATTGTCCTGTTGAAAAATAAATGATGGTCCAACTAAATGCAAACCGGATGGAATAGCATGCCGCTGCAAGATGCTGTGGTAGCCATGCTGGTTCAGTATGCCTTCAATTTTGAATAAATCCCCAACAGTGTCACCAGCAAAGCACCCCCACACCATCACACCTCCTCCATGCTTCACGGCGGGGAACCAGGCATGCAGAGTCCATCTGTTCACTTTTTCTGCGTAGCACAAAGACACGATGGTTGGAACCAACTATCTCAAATTTGGACTCATCAGACCAACACACAGATATCCACTGGTCTAATGTCCATTTCTTGTGTTCCTTAGCCCAAACAAGTCTCTTCTGATTTTTGTCTGTCCTTAGCAGTGGTTTCCTAGCAGCTATTTTACCATGAAGGCCTGCTGCACAAAGTCTCCTCTTAACAGTTGTTGTAGAGATGTGTCTGCTGCTAGAACTCTGTGTGGCATTGACCTGGTCTCTAATCTGAGCTGCTGTTAACCTGTGATTTCTGAGGCTGCTGACTTGGATAAACTTATCCTCAGAAGTAGAGGTGACTCTTGGTCTTCCTTTCCTGGGGCGGTCCTCATGTGAGCCAGTTTCTTTGTAGCGCTTGATGGTTTTTGCCACTGCACTTGTGGACACTTTAAAAGTTTGCCGAATTTTTCAGACTGACTGACCTTCATTTCTTAAAGTAATACTTGGAGACTTTAATGCCAGAGTGGGAACAGACTATCAAAACTGGGAAGGGGTCATTGGGAGACACGGCACTGGTAAGTGTAACAGTAATGGCCTGCTGCTCCTCAAGATGTATGCCACACATGACCTTGTCATCACCAACACTTTATTCCGCTTACCCACATGCAAGAAGACATCATGGATGCACCCACGCTCGAGGCATTGGCATCTCATTGATTACATCATTGCCAGGAAAGGGGATGAGATGGACTTTAGAGTGATGAGGGCCATGTGCGGTGCAGACTTTTGGACTGACCATCGCCTCATTGTGTCTAAGTGCAGGCTCCGCATCCTGCCTGCGAGGAGACCCTAAGGGCAGAAAACAACAAAGAGGCTGAATATCTATAAGCTGCAAAATAAAAGAATTGCAAGGGAATTTGCCAATGTCCTTGATGGCAGACTTTTAAATATACTGCAGGCAGAGGAGATCGGCATTGAGGAACAGTGGACAATTCTGAAAGATGCTGTTTATAATACTGCTCTGGAGCATCTCGGATCAGCAGCCAGAAACAATCAAGACTGGTTCGATGAAAACGACGAGGAAATAAAGACACTCCTAGAAGAGAAACATTAGCGGTACAAGGTGTATCAAAATGACCCCACGTCGTTAGCTAAGAAAGGTGCCTTTACCAACATAACAAAGAAAGTTACAAATCAAGCTACGCGAGATGCAGGATATCTGTTTTAGCAAGAAGGCCGATGAAATTCAGGTCTATGCAGATACCCATGACCAGAAACGCTTCTACAATGTGCTCAAAGCTGTATATGGACCCCAGTCATCAAGCTCTTCATCTCTGCTTAACGCAGATGGAACGAAGCTGCTGACAGAAAAGAAACAAACAAATTCTGGAACGGTGGGCTGAGCACTTTAATAATATTCTTAATCACCCCGCCAATATCAATGATGAGGCTATTGCTCGCCTGCCCCAGGTAGAAATCAACAAGGAGCTTGATGTTCTTCCAAGTGGAGATGAAGTCAGGAAAGCAGTAAAACAACTTTCTTGTGGAAAAGCACCCGGAAATTATGCTATACCTGCTGAGGTATATAATGCTGGCAGCCCTGTTCTGATGCAAACGGTGACCAAACTATTCCAATATATGTGGACAAAGGAACAGGTTCCGCAACAGATGAAAGATGCCAGCATAATTTGCATATATAAGAGAAAAGGTAATCGCCAATCTTGTGAAAACCATCGAGGCATCTCCCTTCTGTCCACTGCAGGTAAGATATTGGCTCGTCTCTTGCTCAACCGCCTTTTACATTACCTTGAGCAAGGACTATTACCCGAAAGCCAGCTGTGGTTTCTGTGCTAAACGTGGAACAGTAGATATGGTCTTTTTAGCACGTCAACGTCAGGAAAAGTGCCAGGAGCAACACAGTGACCTTTATGTAACTTTTGTTGATTTGACCAAGGCTTTAGACACAGTCAGTAGAGACGGCCTGTGGAAGATCATGGCAAAATCTGGCTGCCCGAGCAAGTTCATCTCAGTCGTCTGGCAGTTCCATGATGGCATGATGGTGAAGGTTCTGAACGATGGAGATGAATCTGAGGCTTTCCCAGTAACAAACGGCGTAAAACAAGACTGTGTGCTTGCTCCAACCCTGTTCAGTATGCTGTTCTCTGCAATGTTAAGTGATGCCTTTAACAACTGTGAAGATGGAATCCAGGTTTGGTACAGGACTGATGGCAAGCTATTCAACCCAAAACGCCTGAAGGCGGTTACGAAAGTGCATGAGACTGTTATGCGTGAATTATTATTTGCTGATGACTGTGCACTTAACGCTAACATGGAACAGCAGATCCAGCATGAAATGGACTGTTTTTTGCAAGCATGCGACAGTTTTGGTCTCGAGATCAACATTAGAAAACTGAAGTCATGTATCAACCAGTTCCAGGAAAACTGTACAAAGAGCCACGTATCACGGTGAAGGAGCAAAACCTCAAAGCAGTCGATAACTTCACCTACTTAGGCAGCACACTTTCCCGTGAAGTAACCATAGACGCTGAGGTTAATAACAGAATCGCCAAAGCCAGTACAGCCTTCGGGAGACTGCGTAAGAACGTCTGGGAACGAAGGGGACTCAGCCTTACCACCAAGCTGAAGGTCTACTGCGTGGTGGTCCTCACCACACTTCTCTATGCTAGCGAGACCTGGACAGTCTACAGCCGGCATGCTAAACAGCTTAATCATTTCTACATGAGTTGCCTCCGCAGACTCCTCCACATTAGGTGGCAAGACAATGTCCCGGACACGGCAATTCTGGAACAAACTGGGCTCTGCAGCGTTTACACTCTCCTGCTGAAAGTCCAAGCCAGGTGGGCTGGACATGTGGTTAGAATGCCTGACAGCCGACTACCGAAACAACTGCTGTATGGAGAACTGTGCCAAGGAAAGCGAGCAGTTGGGAGGCAGAAGAAGTGCTATAAAGACTGACTTAAGTTGTCTCCTAAAAACATGGAAGTCAACACCAATGAATGGGAAGAGCTTGCCCTGGATAGTCCAGGTTGGCGAGGCAGGATCACCCCAGGAGCAGGTGCAGCTGAAGATAGGAAAATCTTTGACGCAAGGCATAAGTCGAATCTGGTGTACTGACCACATCTGCTTCTTTATGTCAAGTATGTGGGCCAACCTTCAGGGCCCGGATTGGACTCATCAGCCACCTCCGGACCCATAACTACTAATTCTCTTCTAACCCTGAAGTCATGGTCATCTTCGAAAATGAAGGACGAACATCACTCAGTATTTATTGTTTTCCAAAATTACAAAAAAACATTTTTTTAAATGTATACCATCTGTTATCCTCGTCAGACACCTCGTGTATCTGTGGTGTCAAACTCTTCGATTCCCAGGCATACGTTGCTTTTTTCTCTCTGCTAGCCTTGGTCCACTCAGTATTAAGTGTTTCCAACATTACCAAAAAGCATTTTTTTTAAATTGATACAGTCTGTTATCTCCGTCAGATGCCTGGTGTATCTGTGGTGTCCAAATCTTCGCATCGCAGGCATAGGGTGCATTGTTTTGTTTGCTAGCCTTGGTCTACTCATTTTTTTGTTTAAAAATATTTAAAAAGAAACAAACATTTTAACTGTCTGTTATCTCCGTCAGACGCTCGGTGTATCTGTGGTGTCTAAATCTTCGCTTCACAGGCATTTCAGTAGTTCATTTAAAATGGGCAAGTCAAGGGGCAAGGGACGGGGAAGTGGACGTGATGCTGATGGTGCATGCAGAGGACGAGGCCGTGGCCAAGCTGAAAGTCGGCCACAACAAAGACCCACATCTTCATGCTCAATCTTCCTGTCCCAGTTTCTAGTGGACCGCAGCACACCACTATTGAAGCCAGAGCAGTGTGAAACGGTTGTTGGCTGGATAGCTGATAATGCTTCCAAACACTTAGCCACCACCACCACCATGTCTTCCACACGGTCAAGTCTGAGTAGCTGTGAGTGTGGACCAGATATTACCCACCCTGATCCTCCTTCCTCCCAACATACCAAGTGCCCTGAGACAACTGATCCCACAGTTGGACACTCTGAAGAGCTGTTCAGTTTTCCCTTGCCCGCATCAGCAGAGGTAGCAAAACTACCAGCCTGACCACCACCAGCATGATTAGGCACATGGCAGCAAAGAACCTGACTTTGTAGGCCTAACCCCAGGCTCCAGGAACACTGTCGGCAGGTGACACCACTACTTCTTTCACTGTTTTGCATAGAAGACAATCCCCAGTTCACCGGGCATGTGAAGATGCCTCTAGCCCTGCACCTGTTGTTGCCCACAGTCAAGCAGCACCATCATCAAGCCCGTCCACGTCCTTGTCCCAGCGTAGCCTTCAGTTGTCTTTACCCCAGTCATTGGAACATAAGCGGAAATACCCAGCCAACGCCCCACAGGCGACAGTACTAAATTCTAACATTTCTCGTCTGCTTGCACTTGAAATGTTGCCTTTTAGGCTTGTTGAGACGGAAGCTTTATGCAACCTGATGGAGGTGGCCATCCCAAGGTACTCGATCCCCAGTCGACACTATTTCTCCCAGTCTGCTGTAACAGCATTACACCAGCACGTGTCCCACAACATTACCCATGCCCTCAACAATGCTGTTACTGGGAAAGTCCATCTAACCACGGATAAGTGGACAAGTGCTTGTGGGCAGAGACGGTATATCTCACTGACGGTACACTGGGTTAACATAGTGGAAGCCGGGACCTAATCGTACCTTGGAATGGAAAACATCCTCCCCACTCCGAGGATTGCAGGCCCCACATCAATCAGGGTTGCCCCCACAGTCTACAGCTCCTGTAACTCCTCCTCTTCAGCCTCCATCTCTGAAATGAACACATCAGTCAGAAGCTGGAAGCACTGCCTCAGCCAAGTGGAAACAGGCTGTGCTGAAGCTAATCTGCTTAGGTGACAAACCGCACAATGCTGAAGAGTTGTGGACAGTGCTGAAAGAGCAGTCAGATATTTGGATGACACCGCTGGACCTACAGCCAGGCATGGTCGTGTGTGACAATGGCCAGAACCTGGTGGCTGCTCTGAGGCAAGATGAGCTCACACACATACCTTGTCTGGCCCATGTGCTTAACCTCTTGGTTCAGCCACCCTTGCCGTGCTTCAGCAGCGTTTGAAGCTTACGGCTCACCGACTGGTGTGTAATGTCACCACGCATTGGAACTCTACACTGCATATGTTGGAAAGGATTTGTGATCAGAAGAGGGCAGTTGTTGACTACCAGCATCAGCAAGGCTGTTGATATTCAGTTCAGACTCCACACATAAGACCTCAGGAGTGGACATAGATGTCAGACATATGTACCATCCTCCAAAACTTTGAGGACTGCACCAAGAGGGTGAGCAGCGATGACATCATAATTAGCACCACTATCCCGCTTCGCTGCATTCTGAAAACCTCTGCTCACAATTAAAGAGGATGCATTGCAGGCAGAGCACGAGGACATGGAGAAAGGAAACATACAGGGTGATTACACTCAGCCCAGCCTCATGTCGTCCCAACATGGATTGCTAGACAATGAGGAGGAGGAGGAAGAGCAGGAGCTACTTTCATGCGCTATAGACGGTAGTACAAGCACAGCTGTCATACCGTCTGTTCAGTGGGAATGGCCTGAGGACAGGGAGGAGGAAGAGGAGGACAGCATGGTCAGACGTCCAGTTGGTGAAGACATGGAAGTCTTGCCTGTTAGCTGTCTGGCACGCATGGCTGACTTTATGTTAAGCTGCGTTTCCGATGACCCTCGCATTTTTAAAATTTTTGGTGACACTCATGACTGGTGATGACACTTATAGACGCATGCTACAAGGAGAACTTTCAATCTCTTCTTCCAGAGGTAGACAGGTGTACTAAAATATTGCAATACCAGAGAGGCCTTGTAGCAGAATTACTTAAAAAATTTCCATGTGAGAACACTGGCAGCAGACGTCAGTTTGTTGTACAACCAAGGACTCCAAGCAAGAGAAACAGAAATACAATCCAGCTCAGGCAGGGGAACAATGGCAAAGTTCTGGGACAGTTTTCTCAGACCCTCCCATCGTGCTGGCACAGAGGCAAAGGGTGCTGTCACAAGAAGTGCAATGTTTGGGAAGATGCTGAGGGAGTACCTTGCAGATCGTACAAACATCCTCCAGGATTTCTCTGTGCCTTTTAATTATTGGGTATCCAAGCTGGACACGTGGCATGAACTGACTCTCTACGCCTTGGAGGTCCTGGCCTGCCCTGCTGCTAACGTTCTGTCAGAGCGGGTTTTTAGTGCCGCTGGTGGAATTATAACAAAGAAGTGCATCTGCCTGCCAACTGAAAATGCTGACAGGCTGACTCTTATGAAAATGAACAAGGGCTAGATTGGGCAACACTTCTGTACACTACCAAGTGAAAAGAGCGAAACATAACCTCAAATACATTGTCTTTGTTTTGGAGGTGTATTCTCATGCACTTCTTCACAACCACACAGGTATACGCTTCCTGATTTGGTCTATTTAGTGTTATCCTCCTCCTTATCCTCGCCCTCATCATCCACAACCACTAAAACACCAGGGTGAACGTATTCCGTGATACAAAAGTCACTAAATTTTTGTGCAAGGGTGTTTTTATGATGCCCGTTACTAATTTGAAACCAAAACAAATTTCCCAGGGGGAAATGTCATAAAAATGAGATGTACGTATATTCTTTCCTTTTATTCTTATATTTTACATTTTTCCTGTCTCTGGACCATCCTCTTATGACCTAGTGAATACCTCTCCAATATAAAAATATTGAAATGCTTTTATATTATATTTTTATTTATATCCTTGTCTCTGAGCTGTTGCTAGGGACCAACATATCTCATTGGACATATTCTGGCTTCATATCTAGGAACCTGTGTTTGCCCCTCCCTTTTGTTATTTTCTTTCAAAGGTGGAATCACATCCTTTATTCATTTGTTTGATTTCAGTATGATTTATCATTATGACTTCTCATTCTCCGCCACTAGATCACCAGGGTTAGCATGTTCTGTGCTGCTACAGCTGGTCCAATTTTTGGCAAGGGTGTCTATGATGTTCATAAAATATTTAAAAAAAATGTACCCCCCATGGGGAAATGTTTGTCAGCCCATGCACTTAGTGTATGGGCATTACAAGTCTAGGAGACATGCTCCTTTGCATTGGGCCCAGTTTTTAATGAGTCCTTCATCAATGTGCCCTCATTCTCCGCCACTAGATCACCAGGGTTAATGTGTTCTGTGCTGCTACAGCCAGTCCAATTTTTGGCAAGGGTGTCTATGATGCCCATAAAATATTTTTAAAAAATGTACCCCCCGTGGGGAAATGTTTGTCAGCCCATGCACTTCGTGTATGGGCATTACAAGTCTAGGAGACACGCTCCTTCACATTGGGCCTAATTTTTAATGAGGCCTTCCTCAACTTGTCATCATTCTCTGCCACTAGATCACCAGGGTTAACATGTTCTGTGCTGCTACAGCCAGTCCAATTTTTGGCAAGGGTGTCTAAGATGCCCATACAATATTTTTTAAAAATGTACCCCCATGGGGAAATCTTTGTCAGCCCATGCACTTCATGTATGAGCATTACAAATCTAGGAGACCCACTCCTTTACATATGACCTAGTTTTTAATGAGGCCTTCCTCAACGTGTCATCATTCTCCGCCAATAGATCACCAGGGTTAACGTGTTCTGTGCTGCTACAGCCAGTGCAATTTTTGGCAAGGGTGTCTATGATGTCCATACAATATTTTTTTAAAAATTTACCCCCATGGGGAAATGTTTGTCAGCCCATGCACTCCGTGTATGAGCATTACAAGACTAGGAGACATGCTCCTTAACATTGGGCCTAGTTTTTACTAAGGCCTTCCTCCACATCTCATCATTCTCTGCCACTAGAACCTCATGGTGAACGTGTTGTATGCTGCTACAGCCATTCAATTTTTATGAAAGGGTGTTTTTCTGATGCCTGTTACTAATTTGAAACCAAAACAAATGTTACTCCCCCAGGGGGAAATGTCATAAAAATGAGATAAGTATATTCTTTCAATTTATTCTTATATTTTCCATTTTTCCTATCTCTGGACCAACCTTTTATGACCTAGTGTATACCTCTCCAATATAAAAATATTGAAATACTATTATATAATATTTTTATTTATATCCCTGTCTCTGAGCTGTTGCTAGAGACCAACATATCTCATTGGACATATTCTGGCTTCATATCTATGAACCTCTGTTCGCCCCTCCCTTTTGTTATTTTCTTTCATAGGTGGAATCACATCCTTTATTCATTTGTTTATTCTCCACCACTAGATCACCAGGGTTAACGTGTTCTGTTCTGCTACAGCCGGTCCAATTTTTGGCAAGGGTGTTTATGATCCCCATAAATAATTGTTTAATAATGTACCCCCCCATGGGGAAATGTTTGTCAGCCCATGCACTTAGTGTATGGGCATTACAAGTCTAGGAGACCCACTCCTTAACATTGGGCCTAGTTTTTAATAATGCCTTCCTCCACATATCATCATTCTCCGCCACTAGATCACCAAGTAAACGTGTTGTATGCTGCTACAGCCATTCAATTTTTGGGCAAGGGTGTCTAGGATCCCCATCATTTTTTAAAAATATACACCCCATTGGGAAATGTTTGTCAGCCCATGCACTTCGTGTATGGGCATTACGAGTCTAGGAGACCCGCTGTTTTGTAATGGGAAATTTTTTTTATGAGGCACTCCTCCATGATTCTTCCAAGGGGGGATTGTGTTGCGTGCAAATTTGGGTCAAGGCGGCCCTTGCATTCAATGCATAAGGAAACAGTATGGCAGGACCAACTGAAGAATGTGAAGTGGGTTTTCCTGTGGCCATCTAGTACCTGAGTTCAAAGGATTATTTGGGTGCATATGACTTGATAGCAGGGCAGGCCTTGCATTCAGTGCAACGTTTTTTTCAGGAGGCCCTCCTGTACCCCTCATGAAAGGGGTATTGGGGTGCATTGTAATTCTTGGCAGCCCAGCCACTCACTGCATAGGCAATAACGCCTCACTCCTCTTGGTATCTATTTTGATCTGTGTTTTTGTTACGGTGTAATGTCTATTGTCTGTACAAATCCCCTCTATAATTTGTAAAGTGCTGCGGAATATGTTGGCGCTATATGAATAAAATTATTATTATTATTATTATTAATAACTGCATAGGAGACCCACTGTTTAATAATGGCCCTTTAAGAATATTAATGCCGCCTGATAGGCTTTGCGACTTTAAGAGTCCCTCCTTCATAAATGAAACAAGATGTGTCTCCTTATGTGTCGCACACCACATGGCCAGCTAGGGGTGTTAAATGTTACACTGACATTTCCATGTGAATGCATTTGTATTGGTTGAAAGCAATGTTAAAGTTGAAAAATGCATCAAAAATGCTGCGTGTGAACATACCCAAAGTGGTGGAGGAACATCTTGGCTGGGGTTAATTATTTTGCCTTAAATACAAGTCATTACCCTGGAAAGGATGTACCTTAACATATTTCCCAGCATAATCCATTTTGGTTACGTTTTTGTATGTTTTTGGTACACCTATAAAAAGCGCGTGAAACTGACAACATTGCTTACAGCTGTGACCTAGGAGTCAGAAATGCTTCCAGGGGCAATCCCCATGATGTTCCTGTGTCATTTGAGCAGTCTTTCCATAATTTTCTGACATTATTAGACCTTAAAAGGACCCCTGTTAGGGATCTCGGTAAAAATACTCGGGTTTCCCATAGACTTTAGGCTCGTTGCTCAGGTCGAGTACCCGAGTATTCCAATTTGCTCGTCCCGAGCAATGAGCACCCGAGCGTTTAATGCTTGCCCATCACTAGTAGTGAGCACATTTGGGAAACTGCACCGGTCAAGGATTTTATCCAGTGGTAGTGAGCATTTTGAACCCACAGGTACCACACAGAATTTAATAACATTAGGTCGTCATATTGAAAACTTTCCTTTTATTCACGAAAATGTTATAGCCCCAAATTTTTAATTTTCACAATTGATAATAGGAGAAAATAGACACCATAATTTGTTGCGCAATTTGTCTCGATCGCAAATATACCCTATATGTGGTCAAAAATGTCCGATTGGGCACATGGCAGGGCTAGGAAAGGAAAAAGCACTATTTACCTAGGATAGATTGTGAATGTCATGTCGCATTTGAAGAGTCCTTGATACGTGAATACAGCAGAAACAGCCTTATAAGTGACCCATTTTGGAAACTAGACCCCTCAAGGAATTCATCTAGGGGGGTGTAGTGAGTATTTTGAACCCATAGGTGCCTCACAGAATTTTATAACATGGAGACATGGAAATATGACATTTTAGAAGTAAAAAATTTAATTTTTGTATTTGCTGCAAATTTGTCAGGTACACATGGGTTAATAGGTGAAACTTGACCCCACAATTTATTGCGCAATTTCTCCCAAATGCGGTACAGCCGATATGTTGGTAGAAATTACTGTTTGGCCACACATCAGGGATGAGAAAGAAGGAGCGCAATCTAGCTTTTGGAAAACATGTTTTGCTAAAATAGTTTACAGGAGACATTTGCAGTGCTCCAAAGGTGTCAGAACAGTAGAAAAACTAATGGCTATTTTGTAAGATCCATGCCAGGCTTTTTTTTTTCTAGAGAATTGCAAATATTTGTCACCATACAGTGAAGAGCCCCCATATACTGTATTATAGCGCCTCCATACATTGTGCTCAGCTTGTGCTTCTGGTGATACGCACCTGTAAATTAAATGCCTTCTCTCCATGACAATAATGGAACATGTGGCCGCTTACTGTGGTTTAGGCACAGTGGAACTCAGAAGGAGGAGGGCATTTGGATTTGGGAGCACAGAATTCACTGGATTTTATTTGAGGGGGCAGGAGCCATGTCGCTTCTACTGAGTCTTTGTTCTAACAGTAACGTGGGAACCTCCTATAGTTCCAGTGACAGATGACGTACCTGTGTGGGGGCCGGTTTAGTGCGGGATAAATTAGGGTTTTTATTGGTAACATATTGGGGTACATAGTATTTTTAGATTGATTCCAGAATAAGGTTGGATCACATTCTTGTGTTGTATGCTGAGCACTTACCTCGGGTTTCCGTGTAAATACCACAAAATTGTGATTCAGATCAAACCTCCAATGGAACCACCAACTACGAGGCAGTTGGAGACACTTTGGAATCCATGTGGTATCCATCTTTTTAGGCATGCACAGATCTGTAGTCGTCCACACGTGCGCTAAAAGACCCCTAAAATGAAGGGATACTGCTGGAACACAGGCCAGTCCAAAGTGACTCCATCTGCCTCATAACGGAGTGCTTCTGTCTGGGGTTTTGTCTGATTCGCGGTTTTGTGGAATTTACATGAAAACACTCACATACATCTCTGGCAAATATTAAGAGACCACTGCAAAATGTTCAGTTTGTCTGATTTTTCTCTTCACAGGTATATTTTTGAGTAAAATGTAAATAGCTCTTTTACTCTATAAACTTCTGACAACATGTCTCCGAATTTCCAAGCAATAAATTTTGTAATTTTTTTTTCCGAAAAGGAGAAATGGTCAAAATTTTTAAAAAACCCAGTGCTTTCAGACCTCAAATAATGCAAAGAAAACAAGTTCATAATCATTTAGAAACAACAATACTAATGTTTTAACTCAGGAAGAGTTCAGAAATCAATATTTTGTGTAATAGCCATGATTTTTAATAACAGCTTTCACACATCTTGGCATGCTTTCCACGTCTTTCACACTGCTCCTGGCGCAAAAATTTAAGCAGTTCTTTGTTTGATGGCTTGTGACGATCCATCATCCTCTTGATTACATTCCAGAGGTTTTCAATGGGGTTCAGGACTGGAGATTGGGCTGCCCATGACAGGGTATTGATGCGGTGGTCTCTTAATTTTTGCCATAGCTGTATGTGCTCAGCAGAGAGCACAGGATCAGTGTGAGCCAAGCTTTAGTCTGGTTTTTGGGAGGTAGAATGAACCAAATAGACAGCAGCATAAGAATAGTTCTTATTTTTATTTTTGCGCAGTTCACAGTGCAGAATAAGTGATAAGGCGGATTTATTTTTTAGTTTCGTGTGATTACAACAATACCAGATTTATATATATATTATTTTTAGATTTTGCTAATATCACACAGTAAAAATGCTTATTTTTTATAAAATGTAGTTTTTTGTCGCCATATTCTGAGAGTTGTAACTTTATTTTTTGGTGAACAGAGCTTATGCTTTGCGGGACGAGTTGCAGATTTTTTGGGTACCTTTTTGGGGTATATAATATTTTTTGATCACTGTTTATTCAGGTTTTTTAGACACAGAATGAACAAAACTGAGCAATTCAGTTACTTTTTTGCACTGTTCACCATGCGGTAAAAGTGAGGAGACCAATTTGGTCGTTGGGTCAACACGATTACAGCGATACCAGATTTATATTGCTTTTTAATGCTTTACTATTGTACACACTAAAATCAATATTTTAGCCAAATGAATTTGTGTTGAGAGCTGTAACTTTTTGTATTTTTTTGCAGAATGAGCCATGTTAGTGCTTGGTTTTTGCTAGATGGTTTGGCGTTTTCATTTTTACCATTTTATTTTAGTATTTGATGAAAAAGCAACATTTGTGGCTTATTTTTATTTCACATTGCTTATTTTACTTTTTTCCACCTTTTTTTTTTTACTGTGGGACATGTATAATTTTTATTTTGAGCAGTGCTCTCATGCACTGCTGTACTCATAAACAGCAGTACATGAGAGCAGTCAGTGTCTCACTGACTGAGCCTATGACACTCAGATTAGAGCTGGATCTCATAGGCCACCATACCCTGAGGTCATCACATGATCTCAGGGTACTATGTGGACCACGGCACTTGCGATTTTCATCGCGTGGGTCGGATGGTTACTAAGGGGGCTTGTGACCGCCGTGTAAGAATTAAAATATTGCTGTCGCTATTTACAGCAGTATTTAAAGGGTTAATTGGTTCTGATCAGTCGCAAAATCGGTCGGGGCAGATACAGATGACATACGCGGTAATTGCGGCACTGAGCAATAAGTACCCTTGATAGCCGCCGTTAAGAGGTTAAAATGTTAATGGGAAAAGTGTATGATGGCTGTTTATGTTAAAAAGTGGGCCCTCAGTATCTGTAGCTTACAGTCAGTGGCGGATTATAATGAGGTCTATCTGGGCAGTAGCCCCGGGCCCTGGGCAGCCGCTCAGATTGACCGCCACCATCAGGGCATTACTGCCCAGACTGGCGTATGGGACCGGTGGGCAGAGGGGGCCTGCATCGGGCCCCGTCTCATCTGCTCACCGGGCCCCTACCGGCGGTGCGGCAGTTTAACGCTACTGACGTGCGGATGCGCGCCCGCACGTCAATAGTTAAAGGGACACTGTCACCTGAATTTGGAGGGAACAATCTTCAGCCATGGAGGCGGGGTTTTTGGGTGTTTGATTCACCCTTTCCTTACCTGCTGGCGGCATGCTGGCTGCAATATTGGGTTGAAGTTCATTCTCTGTCCTCCATAGTACACGCCTGCGCAAGGCCATCTTGCCTTGCGCTGGCGTGTACTATGGAGGACAGAGAATGAACTTCAATCCAATATTGCAGCCAGCATGCAGCCAGCAGGTAAGGAAAGGGTGAATCAAACACCCAAAAACCCCGCCTCCATGGCTGAAGATTGTTCCCTCCAAATTCAGGTGACAGTGTCCCTTTAACAGCTGCTAGCCAATTGGAGGCTGGCAGCTGAAGTCAGCCGCAGCATGCACGTCGCCGGCGTCTGATGTCATTGTTAGTCGCCGGCGAGTGCGCGCTTCAGCAGCGTGGAGGGAGCTTCACAGAAGGAACGCGGACAGGTGAGGAGAACTCTTTTTTTTTTTTTTTTTATTGCGAACAGCAATCCGGGGGGCCCGGGCCAGAATGCTGGACACTGGGGCAGGGATGCTGGACACACTGGGGGCAATATCCTGGACACACTGGGGCAGAATGCTGGACAAACTGGGGCAATATGCTGGAGACACTGGGGGCAATATGCTGGACACACGGGCGGCAGAATGTTGGACAAACTGGAGGCAATATGCTGGACACACTGGGGGCAGATTGCTGGACACACTGGGGGCAGAATGCTGGACAAACTGGGGGCAATATGCTGGAGACACTGGGGGCAATATGCTGGACACACTGGGGGCAATATGCTGGACACACTGGGGGCAATATGCTGGACAAACTGGGGGCAATATGCTGGAGACACTGGGGCAGAATGCTGGACACACTGGGGGCAGAATGCTGGACAAATTGCGGGCAATATGCTAGACACACTGGGGGTAATATGCTGGACACACTGTGGCAGAATGCTGGACACATTGGGGGCAGAGATGCTGGACATTGGGGGCAGAGATGCTGGACATTGGGGGCAGAGATGCTGGACACTGGGAACAGAGATGCTGGACACTGGGGGCAGAGATGCTGGACACTGGGGGCAGAGAAGCTGGACAATGGGGGCAGAGATGCTGGACAATGGGGGCAGAGATGCTGGACACTGGGGGCAGAGATGCTGGACACTGGGGGAAGAGATGCTGGACACACTGGGGGCAGGATTGGAGATATGAGCAGAATGTAGATACAGGGCATGATTGGAGACACGGGGAAGAATGAAAGACATGGGGCAGGATTGGAGACAGATCGTGCAGGATAATGGGGCAGGATGGATACGATGGAGACTGATGGGGCAGGATGGATACTCATGAGGGCAGGATGCGAGAACATATGGCTGGAGCCAGGAATGAGATACACGGGGCCAGGATGGGGGATATTATTATTACCTTAAGGGCTAATTAAGGGATATTATTACTGCAGTGATGTATTTATTTTATTTTTTGAGGACACTGTTTTAAATGGGGGGCGGTCCTGTTACTGTGTAGAGTGACACTATGTTGCCTCTTTTTCTTCATGTGGTGTAATGTAGAAGTTGGGAAAAATTAAGTAATGTGTTCTGCCAGCGGAGCTCGAGATAACTGTGTTATTTCCTGCAGAGATGATGAGCCCTGGCTGGTAGAAGTGTTGGTGGTCTGTGCTGGATGAAAGATGACGGACTTCACCTAGAGACGTCACTGGTGAGTCAGTGTTACCTATACACTGACACTATACACTGTATACTATATACAGAGGTCCTGTGTATAATGTCACCAGTGATCAATGTATTACCTCTACACAGACACTGCATACTAAATACAGATCTCCTGTGAATACTGGCACTTATGGTGATAGGAAGAAAAAAAAAAAAAAAACAATACTAACTGAAGGGTAAATTGACTAGATCAATGGATGTTTGTCAGATATAGTTTCACACAGCAACTATTTTTCTGGAATAATCTGGTTCAGGTGTATGATAACCCCGTCGCATGACCGGGGGGCCCACAGTGTCTGAACAGCCCAGGGCTCTGGCTACCCTTTATCCACTCCTGCTTACAGTATATTTTTTAAAATAAAATGCACAAATTTAACAAAGAACTTTATTACAAACAAGGGTAGCTTTGTCTAAAACAGGAATATTGAAATCATATGCCAAATTATTACGTACAAAACATTTTACAGTTAAAGAAAAAGAATAGTAGTCCTGAATATACACATTTTTACAAATTTTGGCAGGGAGGTGGTGATGTTGGTAGAGGAACAGAGTGACTTTTTTTTTGTTTTGGCTTTGAGGATTACTTGTCCCCTCTGAAGTGGATAACGGAGGGATTATTCGTGGAAACTGTTGTGGGACATGGTATTACCCACTTGGGTAAGGGTAGGCTGAATCCTGTAGAAATAGGTTTGCATTTGGCTGAACCCCCCAGAATGGCCATGTCGAACAGCTCCACATTGAGACCACTCTCCTACAGTGGGTATGTTTAAGTGACCATATTGGGCAGATGCAGCAGGATGTTGGAAGTAATGTTGTGCTGGTTGTTATTAAGGTCTTTGTTGTGCATGAAATGATGGGATCCGTGGTGGAGGTCATTCACAGAGTACTGTGGGCTCTTCATCGCCACTTCCAGGCATGTGTAGGTTGACATCTGCCATCTCTCTAGGAAGTTAAAAGCGAGACATCGATTGTTTGGTGCTGTGCAGGAATCAATAACAATCTACAACGCAGCTTCACTTTGCGGGAATAGGGCGCAAATACCAAGCCAGGCTACGTGCATAGGCCTCTTCCCCATCATTGTTAACAGTGCGTGATAGGTATTGTAACACACCAATGTCTACTTTGTGCCTGTTACCAGTGGTGGAGAGCTCGCCTTCCTGTGCCGGGCTCATTGTGGGATGGCTGCAACCTGTGGTGACACATCCAAGGGGAGCGTAGAACTACTGCTACTTTCGCGTTCCTCCTCATCTGGGTTGGGCCCATGTCCTGCCGAAGGTGGTGGTGGTCGGTCTGCCACTGATGGTGCAGTAGAAGGTCCAGAACCCTTTTCGACATCTCCAATAGGGTCCAAGATAGCCTCAGTTCTGAAATAAAAAAAAGTTTAAAATACTACACATTAACTTAAAAAAATTAAGGGCACATTTGAAGATAGAACACAAGTATGCACTTACAGATGGAAATCTAGAATGGGAGCGAAGAAATTGAAGAGGTCAAAATAAATATACTTGCGCTTTTTTGTCGTTGCTGCACCACTCTTGGCACAATGCTGCCGCTTCTTTCGGTATTGATCTCGGCAGTTATGCCACCGTCTTGTCACATCAGCCATTTAAAAAAAAATCAAGAGTATTTCAACATCTTACATCAAAAGTGACAAACACATACAATATATAACTGCATGTTAGTTGTCACGCTCGGACACAGGTAAGTCCGGTGGATGACACAGCATATAAGATCGACATGATGGAAAAGGGAGGGAGCAAGGGATTGGACACCTCCTGACACCAATCTGTCCCTAAGCTACCCTAACACCATATGCGGGTCCTTCTCCCTGCCACCGTCGCGTGTCTAGTCCCTGACTATTTCCTCAATGTACCCTGGCTAGTGCACTTGTAAGGGGGTGCCACATCCTTACCCCCTTAAAGGTGTATAGTTGTATACCAAGTCATGTTGCCATGTACAGTACATAGTATGTCGCTTTGTGTAAAAATTGTATTTATTTCAATTAGTTCAGCTTTTATAGGGTAAGGCTAGTTTCACATTTGCGTTAGAATCTGCAGCGTTTAATCCACAAACTCAAACGCACGAAAAGCCGCATGGAAACACGTACAATGTGGCATTTTCACGCTTTTTCATGCATTTTGCATGCGTTTGCGTTTTCTGTGCGCATGGTGGAAAATTTAACATTAGAAAAATCTAGATAAACAGACACCGCCAATGGGACTACAGTGGGCGTGTATTATGGGATATCGACGGTATATATAGACCCTTGGACTGCTGAAATCTTAACAGTTTGCTACTGTATCCTGTGTCATGATGGATCTTCGCATGGAGAGCTTTTATTTCAACGTGGATTTAAGCATCAAGCTGTTTCTTGCCCGTGCGTTTGCTTGGGAGCAACAAAGAAATAGAGAACGACAGAGAAGGACACGGCGTAGGCGTTTTTGGAGACACCCCATTATTGAGCTCTGGGAGAGCTGTGGAGCTTATCACACGCTTTATGGCGAGCTTAATGCCAACCCGGACAAATTGCCGGAATATACCAGGATGACTCTTTTTGGGATTTGCTTGGTGATGTCCAAGGAGCCATCCTGCAGAGGAAAGTCTCCTGGTTACATTAAGGTATGTAATAATTCTAAACAAATGCCAGTCATACCGTATTTTTCGGACTACAAGACGCACTTTTTCCCCCCCCAAAAAAGGGGGGAAAATGGGGGGGTGCGTCTAATAGTCGCAATTTAGGCTTACCGTGGCGGCAGAGGTGCGGCGGCAGAGGAGGCGCAGTAAGCGGGGTCCCTTTCTCCGGTGAGGTGATGCAGCAGCCCGGTAAGCAGCAGAGCCGGGTGAATCCTGTTGTTATCGGTGGTGGCGGCCATTTTCCTGAGGCCACGCGTGCGCAGATGGAGCGCTCTGCTTCCCGGGGCTTCAGGAAAATGGCCGCCGCGATCTCCATCTGCGCACGCGCGGCCTCCCGCGGCCATTTTCCTGAAGCCCCGGGAAGCAGAGCGCTTCATCTGCACACGAGCGGCCTCAGGAAGATGGCCGCCCCACCGATAACAACAGGATTCACCCGGCTCTGCTGCTTACCGGGCTGCTGCATCACCTCACCGGAGAAAGGGACCCCGCTTACTGCGCCTCCTCTGCCGCCACACCTCTGCCACCGCAGGATTCAACCGGCTCTGCTGCTTACCGGGCTGCTGCATCACCATACCGGGGAAAGGGACCCCTCTCACACCATACCTCTCACTGCGCCTCCTCATCCCAGCACCTCCTCATCCCAGCACCTCCTCACCTCTGCCAACACCATGCCTCCTGTGACCCTGCTCTGCCCGCCAGCCCTCAGGTAAGATACTGTAAATTCGGGCAATAAGACGGACCCCCATCTTATAAAAATCTTTTTTTTCTGGAATTTTCACACCAAATTTGGGGTGCGCCTTATGGTCCGGTGCGTCTTATAGTCCGAAAAATACGTAATTATTATTGACAGCAATAGGAAGAAGGACGTTCCAGCTCCATAAAATGACAATTCTTTATTAATCCATTAAAATTTTTGAAAAATGGTAAATCCTTACATGTATGCGAATGCTTCAGTACAGAATAAATGCCATAACAAATAATTATTGGTCTGCCATGTATTATCTGTATTTTCCTTTATGTCTTTAGCTAAACACCCCCATAAATGGAATTGATTGTAATTTTGTTTTTTTAATTTTATTTCAGATTCCTTTGCTACCGGAGAGAGCTTATCATCCCTCCACTTTCAGTACCGGCTTGGAATTTCCAACCTGTCTGGAATAGTTGCGGACACCTGCCGGTAATTGTGGAACATTCTCCGGGATGAATTTATACCCTGTTGTGGATTCTGTTTTTGGCCTCCCTCTGGTGGTTACAGATGGTACTGGGTGACTTGTGTTCTCTGCGGTCTCTGGTGTCCACCTGTTCTATCAGGATATGGGAGTTTCCTATTTAACCTGGCTTTCTTGTCATTTCCTCGCCGGCGATCAATGTAATCAGTGTGTCTTGTTACCTCTGCTTTCCGCTTCTGTAATCATCAGGACAAGCTAAGTTTTTGATTTTCCTGTTCCACGTTTTGCTATATTTTTGTTTTAGTCCAGCTTGCAGTTATGGGATTCCTTGTTGCTGGTTGCTCTAGTGGGCTGATATTACTCCTCATGTTCCATGAGTTGGCACATGAGTTCAAGTAATTTCAGGATGGTTTTTTGTAGGGTTTTTCGCTGACCGCGCAGTTCACTTTGTATCATCTGCTATCTAGTTTTAGCGGGCCTCATTTTGCTGAATCTGTTTTCATTACTACGTATGTGCTTTCCTCTCATTTCACCGTCATTACATGTGGGGGGCTGCTATTTCTGTGGGGTGTTTCTCTGGAGGCAAGAGAGGTCTTTGTTTCTTCTAATAGGGGAAGCTAGTCCTTCGGCTGGCGCGAGACGTCTAGAATCATCTTAGGCACGTTCCCCGGCTACTGCTAGTGTTGTGAATTAGGTTCAGGATCGCGGTCAGCTCAGTTTCCATCACCCTAGAGCTTGTTCTGTTTTTTTTGTGCTTGTCCTTTTGTGATCCCCTGCCATTGGGATCATGACAGTATCGCCGGCCAGAAAAGTGGTAATCGTATTGGCTGAAGTAGGAGGAAAAGTAGTCTGAGGAAGTTTTTTTTTTTTTTTCCTTCCCTCAGAGTTTGCTGCCTAGCCTTAATTGCAGCCTGGCTGCGTCTTACCTCCTCTTAATCCTTGAATGGCTCTGACCTCAGCTGTTTATCATGGACGTCCAGAGTTTGGCTTCCAGCCTGAATAATCTTGCTGCTAAGGTTCAAAATATACAAGATTTTGTTGTACATGCTCCTATGTCTGAACCTAGAATTCCTATCCCAGAGTTTTTTTCTGGAGATAGATCTAGTTTTCTGAATTTTAGGAACAATTGCAAGTTGTTTCTTTCTTTGAAATCTCGCTCCTCTGGAGACCCTGCTCAGCAAGTCAAGATTGTAATATCTTTCCTGCGGGGTGACCCTCAGAATTGGGCATTTGCATTGGCACCAGGGGATCCTGCGTTGCTCAAATGTGGATGCGTTTTTTCTGGCATTGGGTTTGCTCTATGAGGAACCTAACCTAGAGATTCAGGCTGAAAAAGCTTTATTGGCTCTCTCTCAGGGGCAAGATGAAGCAGAAATATATTGTCAGAAATTTCGGAAATGGTCGGTGCTTACTCAGTGGAATGAGTGCGCTCTGGCTGCAAGATTCAGAGATGGCCTTTCTGAGGCCATTAAAGATGTTATGGTGGGGTTCCCTGCGCCTACAGGTCTGAATGAGTCTATGACTATGGCTATTCAGATTGATCGGCGTTTACGGGAGCGCAAACCTGTGCACGATTTGGCGGTGTCTTCTGAACAGGCACCTGAGACAATGCAATGTGATAGAATTCAGTCCAGAAGTGAACGGCAAAACTATAGGCGGAAAAATGGGTTGTGTTTTTATTGTGGTGATTCAGCTCATGTTATATCAGCATGCTCTAAACGCACAAAAAAGGTTGATAAGTCTGTTGCCATTAGTACTTTACAGTCTAAGTTCATTCTGTCTGTGACTCTGATTTGTTCATTATCAGCCATTTCCGTCGATGCCTATGTGGATTCAGGCGCTGCCCTGAGTCTTATGGATTGGTCATTTGCCAACCGCTGTGGGTTTAGTCTGGAGCCTCTGGAAGTCCCTATTCCTTTGAAAGGAATTGACTCTACACCTTTGGCTATGAATAAACCTCAGTACTGGACACACGTGACCATGCGTATGACTCCCGTTCATCAGGAGGTGATTCGCTTCCTGGTACTGTATAATTTACATGATGTCTTAGTGCTTGGTCTGCCATGGTTACAAACTCATAACCCAGTCTTGGACTGGAAAACGATGTCTGTGTTAAGCTGGGGATGTCAGGGGGTTCATGATGATGCACCTCCGATTTCTATCGCTTCATCTACTCCTTCTGAGGTTCCTGTATTTTTGTCTGATTATCGGGATGTTTTTGAGGAGCCTAAGCTCAATTCGCTTCCTCCTCACAGGGATTGCGATTGTGCTATAGATTTGATTCCTGGCAGTAAATTTCCTAAAGGTCGTTTGTTCAATCTGTCAGTGCCAGAGCATACTGCTATGCGGGATTATGTTAAGGAGTCCTTGGAAAAGGGACATATCCGTCCATCTTCGTCTCCTTTGGGAGCAGGTTTTTTTTTTCGTGGCCAAAAAAGATGGTTCCTTGAGGCCTTGTATAGATTACCGTCTTTTGAATAAGATTACGGTCAAATATCAGTATCCTTTGCCTTTGTTGACTGATTTGTTCGCTCGCATTAAGGGGGCTAAATGGTTCACTAAGATTGATCTTCGGGGTGCGTATAATCTTGTGCGGATTAAGCAGAGTGATGAGTGGAAAACCGCATTTAATACGCCTGAGGGCCATTTTGAGTATTTGGTGATGCCTTTTGGACTTTCTAATGCTCCTTCTGTCTTCCAGTCCTTTATGCACGATATTTTCCGTGAATATCTGGATAAATTTATGATTGTGTATTTGGATGATGTTTTGTTTTTTTCTGATGACTGGGAGTCCCATGTTCAGCAGGTCAGGAAGGTGTTTCAGGTCCTGCGGGCCAATTCTTTGTTTGTGAAAGGTTCAAAGTGTCTCTTTGGAGTCCAGAAGATTTCTTTTTTGGGGTATATTTTTCCCCTTCTACTATTGAGATGGATCCCATCAAGGTTCAAGCTATTTGTGACTGGACGCAGCCTACATCTCTTAAGAGTCTTCAGAAGTTCTTGGGCTTTGCTAATTTTTATCGTTGTTTCATAACTAATTTTTCTAGTGTTGTTAAGCCTTTGACGGATCTGACTAAGAAGGGTGCTGATGTTGCTGATTGGTCTCCTGCGGCTGTGGAGGCCTTTCAGGAACTTAAGCGCCGGTTTTCTTCTGCTCCTGTGTTGCGTCAGCCAGATGTTTCGCTTCCTTTTCAGGTTGAGGTTGATGCTTCTGAGATTGGAGCGGGGGCGGTTTTGTCACAGAGAAGCTCCGATTGCTCGGTGATGAAGCCATGTGCGTTCTTTTCTAGAAAGTTTTCGCCCACTGAGCGGAATTATGATGTTGGTAATCGGGAGCTTTTGGCCATGAAGTGGGCATTTGAGGAGTGGCGTCATTGGCTTGAGGGTGCTAGACATCGTGTGGTGGTCTTGACTGATCACAAAAATCTGATTTACCTTGAGTCTGCCAAGCGTCTGAATCCTAGACAGGCTCGTTGGTCACTGTTTTTCTCCCGTTTCGATTTTGTGGTTTCATACCTGCCAGGTTCAAAGAATGTGAAGGCGGATGCTCTTTCTAGGAGTTTTGTGCCTGATTCCCCTGGAAATTCTGAGCCCACTGGTATCCTTAGGGATGGGGTGATTTTGTCGGCTGTCTTCCCAGACTTGCGACGTGCTTTGCAGGAGTTTCAGGCGGATAAACCTGATCGTTGTCCGCCTGAAAGACTGTTTGTTCCG
Organism: Ranitomeya imitator; assembly: GCF_032444005.1. NCBI lineage: Eukaryota > Metazoa > Chordata > Amphibia > Anura > Dendrobatidae > Ranitomeya > Ranitomeya imitator. Next base: position 83,330,998 of record NC_091285.1, read on the forward strand.
GATAATTGGACCAGTAGAGTCATCTCCGAGGTCCATTCTTCTGCGTTGGCAGGTCATCCTGGAATATTTGGTACTAGAGACTTGGTGGCCAGGTCTTTTTGGTGGCCTTCCTTGTCGAGGGATGTGCGTTCTTTTGTGCAGTCTTGTGAAGTTTGCGCTCGGGCTAAGCCTTGCTGTTGTCGGGCCAGTGGATTGTTGTCACCTTTGCCTATCCCGAAGAGGCCTTGGACGCACATTTCCATGGACTTTATTTCGGATCTCCCTGTCTCTCAAAAAATGTCCGTCATCTGGGTTGTGTGTAACCGCTTTTCTAAGATGGTTCATCTGGTACCCTTGCCTAAGTTACCTTCCTCCTCTGAGTTGGTCCCTCTGTTTTTTCAGAACGTGGTTCGTTTGCATGGGATTCCGGAGAACATCATTTCTGACAGGGGATCCCATTTTGTGTCTAGATTTTGGCGGACGTTCTGTGCTAAGATGGGCATTGATTTGTCCTTTTCGTCTGCATTCCATCCTCAGACGAATGGCCAGACGGAACGAACTAATCAGACCTTGGAAACTTATTTAAGGTGTTTTGTTTCTGCTGATCAAGATGACTGGGTTACCTTTTTGCCGCTTGCCGAATTTGCCCTTAATAATCGGGCTAGTTCTGCTACCTTGGTTTCTCCTTTCTTTTGTAATTCGGGGTTTCATCCTCGTTTTTCCTCTGGTCAGGTGGAGCCTTCTGATTGTCCTGGAGTGGACATGGTGGTGGATAGGTTGCATCAGATTTGGAGTCATGTGGTGGACAATTTGAAGTTGTCCCAGGAGAGGGCTCAGCAGTTTGCTAATCGCCGTCGCCGCGTGGGTCCTCGACTTCGTGTTGGGGACTTGGTGTGGTTGTCTTCTCGTTTTGTTCCTATGAAGGTCTCTTCTCCTAAGTTCAAGCCTCGGTTCATCGGTCCCTATAGGATCTTGGAAATTCTTAACCCTGTGTCGTTTCGTTTGGATCTCCCGGCATCGTTTGCTATTCATAATGTGTTCCATCGGTCGTTGTTGCGGAGGTATGAGGTACCTATTGTTCCTTCGCTTGAGCCTCCTGCTCCGGTGCTGGTGGAGGGAGAATTGGAGTATGTTGTGGAGAAGATCTTGGATTCTCGTGTTTCCAGACGGAAACTTCAGTATTTGGTCAAGTGGAAGGGTTATGGTCAGGAGGATAATTCTTGGGTGGTTGCCTCTGATGTTTATGCTGCTGATTTGGTCCATGCATTTCATAGGGCTCATCCTGGTCGCCCTGGTGGTTCTCGTGAGGGTTCGGTGACCCCTCCTCAAGGGGGGGGTACTGTTGTGGATTCTGTTTTTGGGCTCCCTCTGGTGGTTACAGATGGTACTGGGTGACTTGTGTTCTCTGCGGTCTCTGGTGTCCACCTGTTCTATCAGGATATGGGAGTTTCCTATTTAACCTGGCTTTATTGTCATTTCCTCGCCGGCGATCAATGTAATCAGTGTGTCTTGTTACCTCTGCTTTCCGCTTCTGTAATCATCAGGACAAGCTAAGTTTTTGATTTTCCTGTTCCACGTTTTGCTTTATTTTTGTTTTAGTCCAGCTTGCAGTTATGGGATTCCTTGTTGCTGGTTGCTCTAGTGGGCTGATATTACTCCTCATGTTCCATGAGTTGGCACATGAGTTCAAGTAATTTCAGGATGGTTTTTTGTAGGGTTTTTCGCTGACCGCGCAGTTCACTTTTGTATCCTCTGCTATCTAGTTTTAGCGGGCCTCATTTTGCTGAATCTGTTTTCATTACTACGTATGTGCTTTCCTCTCATTTCACCGTCATTACATGTGGGGGGCTGCTATTTCTGTGGGGTGTTTCTCTGGAGGCAAGAGAGGTCTTTGTTTCTTCTAATAGGGGAAGCTAGTCCTTCGGCTGGCGCGAGACGTCTAGAATCATCGTAGGCACGTTCCCCGGCTACTGCTAGTGTTGTGAATTAGGTTCAGGATCGCGGTCAGCTCAGTTTCCATCACCCTAGAGCTTGTTCTGTTTTTTTTGTGCTTGTCCTTTTGTGATCCCCTGCCATTGGGATCATGACAATACCCTACCCAGCGCGGAAATGTGGATGAAAATTGCCGAAAAATTCTGGAGTGTGTGATTTCCCCAACTGTTTGAGAGCGGTGGATGGAAAGCACATACGCATTATCAAACCCGCCAGAACTGGATCGGAGTACTTCAACTACAAAAAATATTTTTCTGTTGTGCTCATGGCAAACGCAGATGCGGACTGTCGCTTCATCGCCATGGACATTGGAGCTTTTGGCCGTGGCAATGACTCACAGACTTTCAAGAACTCGGATATGGGCCGATGTGTGTATGGCAAAAATTTTAGTTTTCCACTGACATGACCTCTCCCCAACACTCAAGACCCGCCGATGCCATTTGTTATGGTTGGTGATGAGGCCTTTCAGATGTGTGAAAATCTACTGAAGCCATATTCCAGTCGGGACTTGAACCACACTAAAATGATTTATAACTACAGACTGACCAGGACCCAAAGAACAGTAGAGTGTACCTTTGGGATTCTTGTCTCAAAATGGCGCATTCTTGGGACAGCCATTAATCTAAAAATGGAGACAGTCGATGAGGTGGTCAAAACCTGTGTGGTTCTCCACAATTACATAATGGCTAAGGAGCGATCCAACATTGAACTGGAAGAACCAGTTGCAAACCCATTGCCAGATTACCAGCATCACCTGCTGCGATCAACTGTTGAAGTTGGCCACATGCGGGACCAATTTGCTGCCTATTTTAATTCGGATATTGGACGTGTGGCATGGCAAGACAATATTGTGTAAAATGTCCTGTTGGGTTTGGGTCTGTGCCAGTTATGTTTTAAAAGTTGGCAATGTTATTTGTTAATATACTACGTGCTTGTATATCTTGACTGAGTCTCCTATGTATTTCCTCTAAAAACCACTTAGGTTGCTAGTGTTAAGGTAGTTGACGTCCTTACGTCCTGATTCTGTTCTGCAGTATCTATTGGATGCCGACTGAAGAGACGATGGAGGTATAATACAAAGCAAATCTATACTCATCAAGTCAGGTGTCAGAAATAATGAATTGATGATGCACAAATAACAGCCTCATGAATTCACTATTTCTGACATGTCCAGATGAGTATAGATATGCCTTGTATGACCTCCATCGTCTCTTCAGTTTGTGTGAAATAGATTACGTACACTGAAGAAAAAAAAATGGAGGTTAATACAAGGCAGTTCTCTACTCACCAGGTGTCATAACAAATTAGTTTTTTTAAACATGACATGTTGAGTATAGTTCTGCTTTGTATTTCCGCCATTTTCTCTTCAGTCTGCGACAGATTAATCAGACTGAAGAGATTATGGAGGAAATACTAGTAATACTTTTTTTGCCACCTCATAGCTCTATACCAAACACACAAAGCTGCAGTGTTGTACTTAACTACTGGAGCTATGAGTTGGCAAAAAAATAGTGTGCTGCGCAGTGTTTTTTTCGGTGCACGGTGTGTGTTGCCAGCGGTGAAATACACAAATAACCACACATTATTGGGGGCAAAAAACATTATTATTTATTTTTTTAACAAAAAACAAAACTTAACTGTGCCTGCTTGGGGTAGAGTGGCAGAACTGTTGGGTGTGTAGCTGTGAGGCCTGGCTAAGTGTGGACGACGCAGGAGAAGGGGCAATTAAAGAAGTGGGATCTGGGAGTTCGGGGATGGGGCTTGACGCATGAGAGGCCTGAGACACACTGGAAGGGTGAGACAAACCTGACATTACAGACACATTGCGAGGTGAGGGGAGAGGAATATAGATGGTCCGCTGCTTTTTATTTTTTTCCCTTTTTTGGGATCTACGTAGTCTGGGGAGCCTCGATGGGCTCATTTGTTGCGGCCTGGTCATGGTGGGCGACCTGTCAGGGCCTGGCTGCTGCATTGTGCTCATAGAGCGGACAGCCATGCCAGAGTCCTGCTGCATTGTGCTCGTAGAGCAGAAGGCTATGCTAGGGTCCTGCTGCATCATGGTGGTGGTGGAGCGGAAGGCCATGCCAGGGTCCTGCTGCATCATGGTGGTGGAGCGGAAGGCAATGCCAGGGTCCTGCTGCTGCATGGTGGTTGGGAAGGCCATGCCTGCTGCATCATGGTGGTGGAGCGGAAGGCCATGCCAGGGTCCTGCTGCTGCATGGTGGTGGCAGTGGAGGAGGTCCAAGCAAGAGCAGCAGTTGTCATGGTAATGGCGGTGGGCTATCCAACAGCACTCGGTATTGTGGTGGTGCTGTAGTGGTGTCCGGCAGTGCTTGGAATGGAGGTGGCCGTGCAGTGGTATGCAGCAGAGCTCGGTATTGAGGTCAAACGTGACAGTGTTGGCACAGGTGGATATGCCGCCACTGTCTGCTGAAAATACCGACTCTGCTGCATAGCCTGCACGTAAGCAGCATTGCAGGCCTGCAGGACACTAAACTGGAGATCAGGAGTAAGGTGTTCCGACATGCCCTTCTCTATTTGATTGAAAAAATGATGTGCTGGCCTCTGGAGGTCAACTGTCACTTGGTCAAGGCTTTTGGTTACCTCCTGGTTCAGTGTATTCATATGGTTTATGGCACTATCCATTCGGTCACCCATCACCTTAAGTCCATCATGAAAGACCGAGCGCAAGTGCAAAATCTCGGGCATGAGTGACCTGTCCGAGGCCCTCTGCTGCTGCTGGGAAGAGCCCCCCCCCCCCCAAAAAAAAAAGAGGCAGAGGACTGGGACAGGGGAGCACCTGATGGACCAGCTTCCTGGTCTCCAGTCTGTGTTGCAGGCCCACTTGCTGCAGCGCTGCTAGATGGCTAGGACGGGTCCGTGGCTGTATGACAAAGGACCGATCTAGAGCCAGGGTCAAGAGTGCTGCTCCATGTGCTGTGAAAAAAAACAACAAAAGAAAACATTAGTACCAAACATTTACAATAGTAAAGGCACCAACACCTGTGGAATAGAAAAATACAGATTAGGCAATACAACACAATCCAATACACCACAAAAAAAACTTACGTTCTCTGGACAAAGACCGGTCTCAAAAATGAAAGGATGCGGTGATATTTATATTTACGGATCCTTGCTCCAGAACCACTAGGAACCCGGCTCTCTTGACAAAGGTCCTTGTTGAAGCGATCCTTCATCGAACGCCAACGTGTTTTGACTTTGAGCACTGTTGAAAAATTTAAATAATGGTTAGACAATGCACTTTTGACCGTGATCACACAACTGTGTGTGATGAGAGAAACTCCTGAGAGTTTCTCTCATCACACACAGTTGTGTGATCACGGCCAAACTCACTGCTGCATCACACTGCATTGCAATACTTACAAAATGCATTTTGGACCCGAGTCGGGGCATTGTCCCAGCCATCCCACATCTCTTTGGCCATCATCATGTTGTCAGAGTGCTGCGGAATCCGGGTGTCCCACAACGGGACTCGCTCATGGACAAGGGAGATTAGGAGGTCATTTTCAATGAGGTCCTCATCAAGTTCTGAAACCTAAAAAAATAAATAAAGACATTAATGTTGGAGACATTAACATAAGGAAAAGAAAGAAAACAACGGAGACAGAAAACAGGCATGAATATTGAAAGTCAAGAAAAAAAAAGGAGTCAAGAAAAAAAAGGTAACGAAAGAGGAAAGTAAAGAAATGAACATTCAAGAATAGTAAAGTCAGGATGCAATAAACAGTCAGCCAGGTATACTTACACGCTGCCGCCTTTCCACCCGACCGTGTCCCCGCTGCTCCTGCTCAGCCTCTGCCGCAGTGGAAGAACTCTCAAAAAGGGGGGGGGGGAAATTTGTCACATGTGTAGATGTGACAGTGAATACTTACCAATCTGAAGAGGTGAGTACTCACTTCACTGACATTTTCAGCTTGTGCAGGCCCAGGCCGTTACTCTTCCTCAGAAGAGGATGACGTTCTGATGCATGCAGAAAGACAAAAATGCCAGAAATTAGGACATATAGAGACAAAAAATAAAGACATTGGCTTTGATATACCCACATTGTTCAGAGTCTTGTTTCCTCCAAGGTTCTTTCCTGCTTCTGGTCTGGTCTGCTGTGTAGTGACCTGCCAATGCCCACTCCCTCCTTTTATCAGTTTGTATGTGGGGGGTGGCTAATCAGTGTCTAGACAGGCTTTCCTGTGGTGCAACGCATGCGTTCACAAACGCAAGCAAACGCATGTGCTTGCGAACGCATGCGCTCACAGAGACTTAAATGCGTTTATTTGCCGCATTCCTTCTGCTAACAACTGCATATGTTTCTAGGCGGCAAATTGACACCTCTGAAATTACTACATGTAGGGTTTACTGCACTGTCATGATCCCAATGGCAGGGGATCACAAAAGGACAAGCACAAAAAACAAAACAAGCTCTAGGGTGATGGAAACTGAGCTGACCGCGATCCTGAACCTAATTCACAACACTAGCAGTAGCCGGGGAACGTGCCTACAATGATCCTAGACGTCTCGCTCCAGCCAAATGACTAACTTCCCCTATTAGAAGAAACACAGACCTCTCTTGCCTCCAGAGAAACACCCCACAGAAATAGCAGCCCCCCACATGTAATGACGGTGAAATGAGAGGAAAGCACATACGTAGTTATGAAAACAGATTCAGCAAAATGAGGCCCGCTAAATCTAGATAGCAGAGGATACAAAAGTGAACTGCGCGGTCAGCGAAAAACCCTACAAAAACCATCCTGAAATTACTTGAACTCATGTGCCAACTTATGGAACATGAGGAGTAATATCAGCCCACTAGAGCAACCAGCAAAAAGGAATCACATATCTGCAAGCTGGACTAAGACAAAAATTAAGCAAAACGTGGAACAGGAAAATCAAAAACTTAGCTTGTCCTGAAGATTACAGAAGCGGGAAGCAGAGGTAACAAGACACACTGATTACATTGATAGCCGGCGAGGAAATGACAAGAAAGCCAGGTTAAATAGGAAACTCCCATATCCTGATAGAACAGGTGGACACCAGAGACCGCAGAAAACACAAGTCACCCAGTACCATCTGTAACCACCAGAGGGAGCCCAAAAACAGAATCCACAACAGTACCCCCCCTTGAGGAGGGGTCACCGAACCCTCACGAGAACCACCAGGGCGACCAGGATGAGCCCTATGAAATGCACGGACCAAATCAGCAGCATGAACATCAGAGGCAACCACCCAAGAATTATCCTCCTGACCATAACCCTTCCACTTGACCAAATATTGGAGTTTCCATCTGGAAACACGAGAATCCAAGATCTTCTCCACAACATACTCCAATTCTCCCTCCACCAGCACCGGAGCAGGCGGTTCAAGCGAAGGAACAACAGGTACCTCATACTTCCGCAACAACGACCGATGAAACACATTATGAATAGCAAACGATGCCGGGAGATCCAAACGAAACGACACAGGGTTAAGAATTTCCAAGATCCTATAGGGACCGATGAACCGAGGCTTGAACTTAGGAGAAGAGACCTTCATAGGAACAAAACGAGAAGACAACCACACCAAGTCCCCAACACGAAGTCGAGGACCCACGCGGCGACGGCGATTAGCAAACTGCTGAGCCCTCTCCTGGGACAACTTCAAATTGTCCACCACATGACTCCAAATCTGATGCAACCTATCCACCACCATGTCCACTCCAGGACAATCAGAAGGCTCCACCTGACCAGAGGAAAAACGAGGATGAAACCCCGAATTACAAAAGAAAGGAGAAACCAAGGTAGCAGAACTAGCCCGATTATTAAGCGCAAATTCGGCAAGCGGCAAAAAGGTAACCCAGTCATCTTGATCAGCAGAAACAAAACAAATAAGTCTCCAAGGTCTGATTAGTTCGTTCCGTCTGGCCATTCGTCTGAGGATGGAATGCAGACGAAAAGGACAAATCAATGCCCATCTTAGCACAGAACGTCCGCCAAAATCTAGACACAAACTGGGATCCCCTGTCAGAAACGATGTTCTCCGGAATCCCATGCAAACGAACCACGTTCTGAAAAAACAGAGGGACCAACTCAGAGGAGGAAGGTAACTTAGGCAAGGGTACCAGATGAACCATCTTAGAAAAGCGGTCACACACAATCCAGATGACGGACATTTTTTGAGAGACAGGGAGATCCGAAATAAAGTCCATGGAAATGTGCGTCCAAGGCCTCTTCAGGATAGGCAAAGGTGACAACAATCCACTGGCGCGAGAACAGCAAGGCTTAGCCCGAGCGCAAACTTCACAAGACTGCACAAAAGAACGCACATCCCTCGACAACGAAGGCCACCAAAAAGACCTGGCCACCAAGTCTCTAGTACCAAATATTCCAGGATGACCTGCCAACGCAGAAGAATGGACCTCGGAGATGACTCTACTGGTCCAATTATCCGGAACAAACAGTCTTTCAGGCGGACAACGATCAGGTTTATCCGCCTGAAACTCCTGCAAAGCACGTCGCAAGTCTGGGGAGACAGCCGACAAAATCACCCCATCCCTAAGGATACCAGTGGGCTCAGAATTTCCAGGGGAGTCAGGCACAAAACTCCTAGAAAGAGCATCCGCCTTCACATTCTTTGAACCTGGCAGGTATGAAACCACAAAATCGAAACGAGAGAAAAACAGTGACCAACGAGCCTGTCTAGGATTCAGACGCTTGGCAGACTCAAGGTAAATCAGATTTTTGTGATCAGTCAAGACCACCACACGATGTCTAGCACCCTCAAGCCAATGACGCCACTCCTCAAATGCCCACTTCATGGCCAAAAGCTCCCGATTACCAACATCATAATTCCGCTCAGTGGGCGAAAACTTTCTAGAAAAGAACGCACATGGCTTCATCACTGAGCAATCGGAGCTTCTCTGCGACAAAACCGCCCCCGCTCCAATCTCGGAAGCATCAACCTCAACCTGAAAAGGAAGCGAAACATCTGGCTGACGCAACACAGGAGCAGAAGAAAACCGGCGCTTAAGTTCCTGAAAGGCCTCCAGAGCCGCAGGAGACCAATCAGCAACATCAGCACCCTTCTTAGTCAGATCCGTCAAAGGCTTAACAACACTAGAAAAATTAGTTATGAAACGACGATAAAAATTAGCAAAGCCCAAGAACTTCTGTAGACTCTTAAGAGATGTAGGCTGCGTCCAGTCACAAATAGCCTGAACCTTGACGGGATCCATCTCAATAGTAGAAGGGGAAAAAATATACCCCAAAAAAGAAATCTTCTGGACTCCAAAGAGACACTTTGAACCTTTTACAAACAAAGAATTGGCCCGCAGGACCTGAAACACCTTCCTGACCTGCTGAACATGGGACTCCCAGTCATCAGAAAAAACCAAAACATCATCCAAATACACAATCATAAATTTATCCAGATATTCACGGAAAATATCGTGCATAAAGGACTGGAAGACAGAAGGAGCATTAGAAAGTCCAAAAGGCATCACCAAATACTCAAAATGGCCCTCAGGCGTATTAAATGCGGTTTTCCACTCATCACTCTGCTTAATCCGCACAAGATTATACGCACCCCGAAGATCAATCTTAGTGAACCATTTAGCCCCCTTAATGCGAGCGAACAAATCAGTCAACAATGGCAAAGGATACTGATATTTGACTGTAATCTTATTCAAAAGACGGTAATCTATACAAGGCCTCAAGGAACCATCTTTTTTGGCCACGAAAAAAAAACCTGCTCCCAAAGGGGACGAAGATGGACGGATATGTCCCTTTTCCAAGGACTCCTTAACATAATCCCGCATAGCAGTATGCTCTGGCACTGACAGATTGAACAAACGTCCTTTAGGAAATTTACTGCCAGGAATCAAATCTATAGCACAATCGCAATCCCTGTGAGGAGGAAGCGAATTGAGCTTAGGCTCCTCAAAAACATCCCGATAATCAGACAAAAATACAGGAACCTCAGAAGGAGTAGATGAAGCGATAGAAATCGGAGGTGCATCATCATGAACCCCCTGACATCCCCAGCTTAACACAGACATCGTTTTCCAGTCCAAGACTGGGTTATGAGTTTGTAACCATGGCAGACCAAGCACTAAGACATCATGTAAATTATACAGTACCAGGAAGCGAATCACCTCCTGATGAACGGGAGTCATACGCATGGTCACTTGTGTCCAGTACTGAGGTTTGTTCATAGCCAAAGGTGTAGAGTCAATTCCTTTCAAAGGAATAGAGACTTCCAGAGGCTCCAGACTAAACCCACAGCGGTTGGCAAATGACCAATCCATAAGACTCAGGGCAGCGCCTGAATCCACATAGGCATCGACGGAAATGGCTGATAATGAACAAATCAGAGTCACAGACAGAATGAACTTAGACTGTAAAGTACTAATGGCAACAGACTTATCAACCTTTTTTGTGCGTTTAGAGCATGCTGATATAACATGAGCTGAATCACCACAATAAAAACACAACCCATTTTTCCGCCTATAGTTTTGCCGTTCACTTCTGGACTGAATTCTATCACATTGCATTGTCTCAGGTGCCTGTTCAGAAGACACCGCCAAATGGTGCACAGGTTTGCGCTCCCGTAAACGCCGATCAATCTGAATAGCCATAGTCATAGACTCATTCAGACCTGTAGGCGCAGGGAACCCCACCATAACATCTTTAATGGCCTCAGAAAGGCCATCTCTGAATCTTGCAGCCAGGGCGCACTCATTCCACTGAGTAAGCACCGACCATTTCCGAAATTTCTGACAATATATTTCTAATTCATCTTGCCCCTGAGAGAGAGCCAATAAAGCTTTTTCAGCCTGAATCTCTAGGTTAGGTTCCTCATAGAGCAAACCCAATGCCAGAAAAAACGCATCCACATTGAGCAACGCAGGATCCCCTGGTGCCAATGCAAATGCCCAATTCTGAGGGTCACCCCGCAGGAAAGATATAACAATTTTGACTTGCTGAGCAGGGTCTCCAGAGGAGCGAGATTTCAAAGAAAGAAACAACTTGCAATTGTTCCTAAAATTCAGAAAACTAGATCTATCTCCAGAAAAAAACTCTGGGATAGGAATTCTAGGTTCAGACACAGGAGCATGTACAACAAAATCTTGTATATTTTGAACCTTAGCAGCAAGATTATTCAGGCTGGAAGCCAAACTCTGGACGTCCATGATAAACAGCTGAGGTCAGAGCCATTCAAGGATTAAGAGGAGGTAAGACGCAGCCAGGCTGCAATTAAGGCTAGGCAGCAAACTCTGAGGGGAGGAAAAAAAAAAAAAAAAAAAAACTTCCTCAGACTACTTTTCCTCCTACTTCAGCCAATACGATTACCACTTTTGGCCGGCTATACTGTCATGATCCCAATGGCAGGGGATCACAAAAGGACAAGCACAAAAAAACAAAACAAGCTCTAGGGTGATGGAAACTGAGCTGACCGCGATCCTGAACCTAAACACACAACTAGCTGTAGCTGGGGAACGTGCCTACGATGATCCTAGACGTCTCGCTCCAGCCGAAGGACTAACTTCCCCTATTAGAAGAAACACAGACCTCTCTTGCCTCCAGAGAAACACCCCACAGAAATAGCAGCCCCCCACATGTAATGACGGTGAAATGAGAGGAAAGCACATACGTAGTTATGAAAACAGATTCAGCAAAATGAGGCCCGCTAAATCTAGATAGCAGAGGATACAAAAGTGAACTGCACGGTCAGCGAAAAACCCTACAAAAACCATCCTGAAATTACTTGAACTCATGTGCCAACTCATGGAACATGAGGAGTAATATCAGCCCACTAGAGCAACCAGCAAAAAGGAATCACATATCTGCAAGCTGGACTAAGACAAAAATTAAGCAAAACGTGGAACAGGAAAATAAAAAAACTTAGCTTGTCCTGAAGATTACAGAAGCGGGAAGCAGAGGTAACAAGACACACTGATTACATTGATAGCCGGCGAGGAAATGACAAGAAAGCCAGGTTAAATAGGAAACTCCCATATCCTGATAGAACAGGTGGACACCAGAGACCGCAGAAAACACAAGTCACCCAGTCAGTGGCGTATCTAGGGGGGGGCAGCCGGGGCATGTGCCCCGGGCGCAGCTGGCAGGGGGGCGCAGTTGGGCCGCCAAATGTCTCCCCTGGCAGCTGCATTCTGCCGCCCCTGCACTCGGAGTCAGCTGTTCTCTGTGTTGGACTGTCAAGCTGACATCCGGCACAGAGACGCTGCAGCGCGCGGCTCCCAGTGTTCAATTGTACTCGTATCTTACGGACATGAGTACAATTGAACATCTGACTGCAGTGCCTGTCTAGAATGGAGCTGAGGTAAGATGTCACCGGAAGGGGCGGGGCCTCCTTCAGTCCAGTGAAGACAGATAGCAGGAACCAGGAAGCTGCTGGAGTCGTGTGAGGAGGACTGAGGGTCTGCAGCATGCAGCCATGTGAGGAGATTACCGAGGTGTGTGGGGATTGGAGGGATAATGATGAGGGGCTGTGTAGTGGATGATGAGAAGCTGTGGGGAATGGAGGGATAATGATGAGGGGCTGTGTAGTGGATGATGAGACGCTGTGGGGAATGGAGGAATAATGATGAGGGGCTGTGTAGTGGATGATGAGAAGCTGTGGGGATTGGAGGGATAATGATGAGGGGCTGTGTAGTGGATGATGAGAAGCTGTGGGGATTGGAGGGATAATGATGAGGGGCTGTGTAGTGGATGATGAGACGCTGTGGGGAATGGAGGGATAATGATGAGGGGCTGTGTAGTGGATGATGAGAGGCTGTGGGGAATGGAGGGATAATGATGAGGGGCTGTGTAGTGGATGATGAGAAGCTGTGTGGGGAATGATGATGGGCTGTGAAGTGGATGATGAGGGGCTGTGTGGGGAATGGAGCATGATGAGGGGCAGTGTGGAAAAAGAAGGAATGATGAGGGGCTGTGTGGGAGAAGGGGGGTGATGAGGGGCTTTGGGGGAGAAGGGGGGTGATGAGGGGCTGTATGGGGGTGATGGGCTGTGTGGGGAATGGGGGATGAGAGGCTGTGTGGGGTGATAATGAGGGCCTGTGGGGAATGGGGGGATGATGAGGGGCTCTGTGGAGAAGCGGGGTGATGAGGGCCTTTTTGGGGAATGATGAGGGCCTGTGGGGAATGGGAGGATGATGAGGGACTGTGTAGGGGTGATGAGGGGGAGATGGGGTTGATGAGGGGCTGTGTGGGGGATCAGGAGATGGGGGTGATGAGGGGCTGTGTGGGTAATGGGGGGATTTATTGTGTGGGGTTGAATTGGAGTGGAGATGGGAGATTTGAGGACACAAAATGAACAGCAAAGGGGGTGATGGGGCACAGAATAGAAACTGAGTAGTGGGTTCGTAGCATGGGGGCAGTGTAAGGGCACAGCCAGGAGGGGACAGTATACCAAGGAGGGGGAGTGTGATGAGAGAGTACAGTATAAATACTGGGCCCTATATGGGGGACACAGTGTGAGAGGACAGTGTGAAGAGGGGACCGGTATGGAAAGGAGAGGTCAGTGTGAAGAGCATGTACCATAAGAGGGACAGTGTGGGGGTCATATTTTGTGAAGACAATATAGTGAGGGGCAATTTTTCATTCAGGAGCATTATAATGACACTTGTATCTTTAAGGGCATCGTGAAGATGAAGAAAAGAAGAACGACTCCAGAGACGACATCATCTATAAGGTACCTGGATGTAAATGTTAATTGTGATACTGACTAACTCTCATGTTTTTATTTATGTTAGGAGCATTAAAGGGGATGTCCAGGTTTGTAATGAGTCTGCAGTCATTCTTCGTGACTGCAGACTTCTGAGTTCTCACAGTGCTCATTGCACGCTGTCAGGATTCTCTCGTGCTGGCAATTTACATACATGTGGTCACGTGCTGACTAGACATGTGTGGCCTCCGTCAATGAAAATGAACTGAGCGAGGCCGGGCACGTCTAGTCGGAATGTGTTCAGAATTATACAAATCACATGCTTGTACTGACATGACCGTCCACCAGCAAGGGAGAATCCTAAAAGTGTCCAGTGCATTCGTTGTGAGAATTCAGAAGTCTGCGATGTCAGGATTCAGGTCAGCAGGTTCCAGTAGTCGTCACATGGACACCTCACTCATATGTGACTTTCACACTTATGGTCTGGTGACAACGAGCTTTTCTTCTGCTTCTCAGTTTTTCACTGAACATTGAGAGCATTAGGGAGAGGAGCTTGTGGGTACATGACTAAGTGCGCAAATCGCATATGTGCTGGGGGGGGGGGGGGAGGGGGAAGAGGGGGGGGGCGCCAAAATGAATTCTTGCCCCGGGTGCCAGAAACCCTAGATACGCCTCTGCACCCAGTACCATCTGTAACCACCAGAGGGAGCCCAAAAACAGAATATACAACACTGCACCAAACGCAGACGACGAAACAACGCATGCATCAGCAAAATGCAACCAATCGCATGCACCTGCGTCCCTAATTTATTTTTCTCTACTATTGCAAGGATCCTTCTGAGATTGCTGGATGGGGATGCGTGCACTTTGTTAAGGTACTGTGTTTGGTGCTGTTCCAATTTTTCAACCTAAATATTTTTCTTTGGAAATATGCACCTTTTGTTTGGCCATATATTTGGCCTTTTTTTGAACTATGGATAATAATTTTGAGCCCGGCATTTTTGCATTTACTGATGAAGATGAGAGAATTCTTGGTAATGTGGAGGTTGATGCCACATTTTTGAGTACTCCATCACTATTTGACCTAAAAACTAAATACGAAAATAATTTGAAAAAATCATTAACACTATGTTTGCACTTGACAACTTTAAGCAAATATTTTAGAGCAAAAAAGATCCCTAGGGAACTACGCTCCAATATTTGCCCTAACCTCATGACTGGTGATTCATCTTTTTGTACAAAGTTTTGTATGATTTCTAACAAATATAGTTTCGATTTAATATTGTTGATCATTGAATATTTACATCAGGAGTTAAAAAAATATCAGCTAGAATTGTTTCCTGTGGAATCAGAAATTAAGAGACTTTTGAAAGAGGATGAATGGAACAGTTTTAAAATATCGGCTGATAACAAGATTAATAAATTACGATTAGAATTGGAGGATGTGAAATGGAAGAAATAGAACCGCGACATGGATGATTATAAATCAGGCAACATCTATAACTGGCAAAGGGAAGGTCACGGGAACTGGAGAAAGAAAGGTCCATGGTTTAAAAAGAAAATAAATCGTTTTCATAGAGATACTGATTCTGTTGTGACTAATTTAGATTTTTCCAGATATGGGTCCTCAAAAAGACAAACAGAAACCATCAGGAAAAGGGGAGGAAAGAAACACCGGAGACAACAAAAAAGAAAGAAAAGGAAGAAACAAATCAGCAGTGGAAAAACAAGTAGCAACGAGGAGCAAGGATCAGGTTTAATTGTAAATATGTCTAAATAAGTACTAACTGCTGATGAAATATCTGTGTTAAACAAGGGATTATCCTTTGGGATAAGTACACATGTTGATTGGATCCAACTCACTGTTGATTTACAAAAATTTTTTAGATCCCTTAAACTTAAAGAGTGGTTTAGTAACAAAATAATCACAGAACCAGCTTCAGTTGGTGAACTGAAGTTGAAGGAGGTATCATTGAAAAATAGGAGTAATTTTGTACCACCAAGTAGTCCACCTGTGATAGAAGCGTTTATTACTGATGTTACGAGAGATATTGAGGTTTTGAAAAAAATAATTGTGAAAAGGGTTTTAAAAACCCAAATATGACGAGAGGTGAAATTGAGGCTTTACATGATTTATCACACAATGAAGAAATTGTCATAAAAAGTGCCAAAAAAGGTGGCGCAGTGGTAATCATGGATTGCCAGAATTATATTCATGAGATTGAAAGACAATTGGGGGACCTAGAGGTATACGAGAGACTTACTTATGATCCTAATTTTGAAATTGCAAGACAGATTAAAAATATTCTGAATAATGGTTTAAATGAACAGATAATTGATAAAGATTTATTTGATTTTTTTGAACATTGAACATCCAATTACACCGGTTATATATATCCTCCCAAAAATCCATAAGTCTCTAGTTGATCCTCCTGGGAGACCCATGGTCTCAGGCTGTGACTCCATTTTGTCTAGCATTGGGGCCTACTTGGATAAAGTTCTCAACCCGATAGCTAGTCGTACTGACTTTTGTTAAAGACACTATTGACTTTTTGCAAAAAATTAACCAAGTCAGCATATCGGGTGAAATAATTGTAGCTTCTTTTGACGTCACGTCACTTTACACCTCCAATGACCACTCTCGGGGGCTAAATACAGTAAATAAGAAATTGAGAAATACTGAATTTTCTATACAGGCAAGGGAATTTATCTTACAACTTTTGAAATTGGTTTTGACAAAAACAATTTTTTGTTTGGAGAGGATTTTTATCTCCAGCTGCGCGGAGTCGCCATGGGTGCTAACATGGCACCCGCTAACTTGGTAATGAGTGTCCTTGAGGAGGATTTTGTCTATGTGTCCCACCACTTCAGCTATGTTGCTGTATGGTGTGGATACATAGACGATATCTTCCTCATTTGGACTGGAACAGAAGCGATGCTCTTGGAGTTTCACAGATATATGAACACCATTGATGAAACAATTAAATTTACCTTTGTCCATTCAAATACTAATATACAATTTTTGGATGTAGATGTTAAGATTATGGGTGAAGGTTTTACCACGCAGTTATATTCTAAAGTAACCGATAAGAATAATTTGTTATCATTCAAAAGTCAGCATCCGAAAAAAATGATAGAAGCAATTCCTCTTAGTCAACTGATGAGAGTTAAACGCATTGAGATCAATCAAAATTCACAAGAGAAATTACCCCAAAAAATTTGCTGAAACGCCAAAAACGTAAGGTGGATGAAATAACTAGGGTTGATTTATTTCAAAACTACTACTAAAAAATGTAACCGTATTCCCTTTGTCACGACATATTGCAAGGAGAGTCAAACAATTGCAAAAAATAGTCCATGAACATTGGGGCATGTTAAATAGGTGCTTGCCACATGTTGAAGAGTTTAAAAAACCTCCAATCTTTTCTTATAAGAGGAATCGCCCTGTAGGTTCTAATTTGATGAAATCTGATATTGGATCATTCAAGAAATCTTAGCAGACTACACTGACTGGGAGGGACAGAAGGGGATGTTTCCCCTGTCTCATGAGTCACTTGTTGCCTCATGATTAAAGGTTCCAAATTTTGACATCCCGTAACAAATGAAGAATTTAATATCCAACATTACTTGACATGTGACTCCGATTATGTTATATATCTTCTGCAGTGCCCTTGTTCCTTGTGGTATGTCGGTGAAACTACGTGTGAATTGAAAACCAGGACTAATCAACACCGACATACCATAAGGAAGAAGGGGATGGATTTACCAGTTTTGAAACATTTCATGGAAACACTTCACACAGAGAAACAATTGCGTTTCTGTATTTTTGATGCAGTACCAGGTCTGAGGAGGGGAGGAGATTGTATTCAGAAATTAAAAAGAAAGGAACTCGAATGGATAATGAGTTTAAACACGTTGAGATCGTTTGGTTTCAATGTGGATTGCAAGTTGGGTCAGGTCATTTAGTGGTATATATTAAGTTATAGCCTCATCTTGACTATTGATATTTAATATTTTGATATTATATAATGTTTTATCTTTTATCTTTTTCTGGTCTAGGGTTTTCTGTTGTGAGTTCTGTTTTTGGGCTCCCTCTGGTGCTTACTGATGGTACTGGGTGACTTGTGTTCTCTGCGGTCTCTGGTGTCCACCTGTTCCATCAGGTTATGGGAGTTTCCTATTTAACCTGGCTTTTTTGTCATTTCCTCGCCGGCTATCAATGTAATCAGCGTGTCTTTTTACCTCTGCTCCCTGCGTCTGTTATCTTCCGGACAAGCTAAGTTTTGATTTTCCTGTTCCACGTTTTGCTTTATTTTTGTCTTAGTCCAGCTTGCAGATATGTGATTCCTTGCTGCTGGTTGCTCTAGTGGGCTGAAATTACATGAGTTCAAGTAATTTCAGGATGGTTTTTTGAAGGGTTTTTCGCTAACCGCGCAGTTCACTTTTGTATCCTCTGCCAACTAGTTTAGCGGGCCTCATTTTTGCTGATTCTATTTTCATAACTACGTATGTGCTTTCCTCTCATTTCACCGTTATTACATGTGGGGGGCTGCTATTTCTGTGGGGTGTTTCTCTGGAGGCAAGTGAGGTCTGTGTTTCTTCTAATAGGGGAAGTTAATCCTTCGGCTGGCGCGAGACGTCTAGGAATCATCGTAGGCACGTTCCCCGGCTACTGCTAGTTGTGTGTTTAGGTTCAGGATCGCGGTCAGCTCAGGTTCCATCACCCTAGAGCTTGTTTGGTTTTTGTGCTTGTCCTTTTGTGATCCCCTGCCATTGGGATCATGACAGTATAGCCGGCCTAAAAAAAAATTGGTCATCGTTTTGGCTGAAGTAGGAGGAAAAGTAGACTGAGGAAGTTTTTTTTTTTTTTTTTTCCCCCTCCTCAGTGTTTGCTGCCTTAGCCTTAATTGCTGCTTGGCTGCTTCTTTCCTCCTCTTAATCCTTGAATGGCTCTGACCTCAGCTGTTTATCATGGACGTCCAGAGTTTGGCTTCCAGCCTGAATAATCTTGCTGCTAAGGTTCAAAATATACAAGATTTTGTTGTACATACGCCTATGTCTGAACCTAGAATTCCTATCCCAGAGTTTTTTTCTGGAGATAGATCTAGTTTTCTGAATTTTAGGAACAATTGCAAGTTGTTTCTTTCCTTGAAATCTCGCTCCTCTGGAGACCCTGCTCAGCAGGTCAAGATTGTTATATCTTTCCTGCGGGGTGACCCTCAGAATTGGGCATTTGCATTGGCACCAGGGGATCCTGCGTTGCTCAATGTGGATGCGTTTTTTCTGGCATTGGGTTTGCTCTATGAGGAACCTAACCTAGAGATTCAGGCTGAAAAAGCTTTATTGGCTCTCTCTCAGGGGCAAGATGAAGCAGAAATATATTGTCAGAAATTTTGAAAATGGTCGGTGCTTACTCAGTGTAATGAGTGCGCTCTGGCTGCAAAATTCAGAGATGGCCTTTCTGAGGCCATTAAAGATGTTATGGTGGGGTTCCCGGCGCCTACAGGTCTGAATGAGTCCATGACTATGGCTATTCAGATTGATCGGCATTTACGGGAGCGCAAACCTGTGCACCATTTGGCGGTGTCTTCTGAACAGGCACCTGAGATAATGCAATGTGATAGAATTCAGTCCAGAAGTGAACAGCAAAATTATAGGCGGAAAAATGGATTGTGTTTTTATTGTGGTGATTCAGCTCATGTTATATCAGCATGCTCTAAACGCACAAAAAAGGTTGATAAGTCTGTTGCCATTGGTACTTTACAGTCTAAGTTCATTCTGTCTGTGACTCTGATTTCTTCATTATCATCCATTTCCGTCGATGCCTATGTGGATTCAGGCGCTGGTCATTTGCCAATCGCTGTGGGTTTAGTCTGGAACCTCTGGAAGTTCCTATTCCTTTGAAAGGAATTGACTAAACACCTTTGGCTATGAATAAACCTCAGTACTGGACACAAGTGACCATGCGTATGACTCCCGTTCATCAGGAGGTGATTCGCTTCCTGGTACTGTATAATTTACATGATGTCTTAGTGCTTGGTCTGCCATGGTTACAAACTCATAACCCAGTCCTGGACTGGAAAACAATGTCTGTGTTAAGCTGGGGATGTCAGGGGGTTCATGATGATGCATCTCTGATTTCTATCGCTTCATCTACTCCTTCTGAGGTTCCGGTATTTTTGTCTGATTATCGGGAGGTTATTGAGGAGCTTAAGCTCAGTTCGCTTCCTCCTCACAGGGATTGCGATTGTGCTATAGATTTGATTCCTGGCAGTAAATTCCCTAAAGGTCGTTTGTTCAATCTGTCAGTGCCAGAGCATACTGCTATGCCGAATTATGTTAAGGAGTCCTTGGAAAAGGGACATATCCGTCCATCTTCGTCCCCTTTGGGAGCAGGTTTTTTTTTCGTGGCCAAAAAAGATGGTTCCTTGAGGCCTTGCATAGATTATCGTCTTTTGAATAAGATTACAGTCAAATATCAGTATCCTTTGCCATTGTTGACTGATTTGTTCGCTCGCATTAAGGGGGCTAAATGGTTCACTAAGATTGATCTTCGGGGTGCGTATAATCTTGTGCGGATAAGGCAGGGTGATGAGTGGAAAACCGCATTTAATACGCCTGAGGGCCATTTCGAGTATTTGGTGATGCCTTTTGGACTTTCTAATGCTCCTTCTGTCTTCCAGTCTTTTATGCACGATATTTTCCGTGAATATCTGGATAAATTTATTATCGTGTATTTGGATGATGTTTTGGTTTTTTCTGATGACTGGGAGTCTCATGTTCAGCAGGTCAGGAAGGTGTTTCAGGTCCTGCGGGCCAATTCTTTGTTTGTAAAGGGTTCTAAATGTCTCTTTGGAGTCCAGAAGATTTCTTTTTTGGGGTATATTTTTTCCCCTTCTACTATTGAGATGGATCCCGTCAAGGTTCAGGCTATTTGTGACTGGACGCAGCCTACATCTCTTAAGAGTCTACAGAAGTTCTTGGGCTTTGCTAATTTTTATCGTCGCTTCATAACTAATTTTTCTAGTGTTGTTAAGCCTTTGACGGATTTGACTAAGAAGGGTGCTGATGTTACTGATTGGTCTCCTGCGGCTGTGGAGGCCTTTCAGGAACTTAAGCGCCGGTTTTCTTCTGCTCCTGTGTTGCGTCAGCCAGATACGTCGCTTCCTTTTCAGGTTGAGGTTGATGCTTCCGAGATCGGAGCGGGGGCGGTTTTGTCACAGAGAAGCTCCGATGGCTCAGTGATGAAGCCATGTGCGTTCTTTTCTAGAAAATTTTCGCCCGCTGAACGGAATTATGATGTTGGTAATCGGGAGCTTTTGGCCATGAAGTGGGCATTTGAGGAGTGGCGTCATTGGCTTGAGGGTGCTAGACATCGTGTGGTGGTCTTGACTGATCACAAAAATCTGATGTACCTTGAGTCTGCCAAGCGTCTGAATCCTAGACAGGCTCGTTGGTCACTGTTTTTCTCCCGTTTCAATTTTGTGGTTTCATACCTGCCAGGTTCAAAGAATGTGAAGGCGGATGCTCTTTCTAGGAGTTTTGTGCCTGACTCCCCTGGAAATTCTGAGCCCACTGGTATCCTTAGGGATGGGGTGATTTTGTCGGCTGTCTCCCCAGACTTGCGACGTGCCTTGCAGGAGTATCAGGCGGAGAAACCTGATCGTTGTCCGCAGGAAAGACTGTTTGTTCCGGATAATTGGACCAGTAGAGTCATCTCCGAGGTCCATTCTTCTGTGTTGGCAGGTCATCCTGGAATATTTGGTACTAGAGACTTGGTGGCCAGGTCTATTTGGTGGCCTTCCTTGTCGAGGGATGTGCGTTCTTTCGTGCAGTCTTGTGGAGTTTGCGCTCGGGCTAAGCCTTGCTGTTCTCGGGCCAGTGGATTGTTGTCACCTTTGCCTATCCCGAAGAGGCCTTGGACGCACATTTCCATGGACTTTATTTCGGATCTCCCTGTCTCTCAAAAAATGTCCGTCATATGGGTTGTGTGTGACCGCTTTTCTAAGATGGTTCATCTGGTACCCTTGCCTAAGTTACCTTCCTCCTCTGAGTTGGTCCCTCTGTTTTTTTAAAACTTGGTCCGTTTGCATGGCATTCCGGAGAACATCGTTTCTGACAGGGGATCCCAGTTTGTGTCTAGATTTTGGCGGACGTTCTGTGCTAAGATGGGCATTGATTTGTCCTTTTCGTCTGCATTCCATCCCCAGACGAATGGCCAGACGGAACGAACTAATCAGACTTTAGAAACTTATTTAAGGTGTTTTGTTTCTGCTGATCAAGATGACTGGGTTTCCTTTTTGCCGCTTGCCGAGTTTGCCCTTAATAATCGGGCTAGTTCTGCTACCTTGGTTTCTCCTTTCTTTTGTAATTCGGGGTTTCATCCTCGTTTTTCCTCTGGTCAGGTGGAGCCTTCTGATTGTCCTGGAGTGGACATGGTGGTGGATAGGTTGCATCAGATTTGGAGTAATGTGGTGGACAATTTGAAGTTGTCCCAGGAGAGGGCTCAGCAGTTTGCTAATCGCCGTCGCCGCGTGGGTCCTCGACTTCTTGTTGGGGACTTGGTGTGGTTGTCTTCTCGTTTTGTTCCTATGAAGGTCTCTTCTCCTAAGTTCAAGCCTCGGTTCATCGGTCCCTATAGGATCTTGGAAATTCTTAACCCTGTGTCGTTTCGTTTGGATCTCCCGGCATCGTTTGCTATTCATAATGTGTTCCATCGGTCGTTGTTGCGGAAGTATGAGGTACCTGTTGTTCCTTCGCTTGAGCCTCCTGCTCCGGTGCTGGTGGAGGGTGAATTGGAGTATGTTGTGGAGAAGATCTTGGATTCTCGTGTTTCCAGACGGAAACTCCAGTATTTGGTCAAGTGGAAGGGTTATGGTCAGGAGGATAATTCTTGGGTGATTGCCTCTGATGTTCATGCTGCCGATTTGGTCCGTGCTTTTCATAGGGCTCATCCTGGTCGCCCTGGTGGTTCTCGTGAGGGTTCGGTGACCCCTCCTCAAGGGGGGGGTACTGTTGTGAGTTCTGTTTTTGGGCTCCCTCTGGTGGTTACTGATGGTACTGGGTGACTTGTGTTCTCTGCGGTCTCTGGTGTCCACCTGTTCCATCAGGTTATGGGAGTTTCCTATTTAACCTGGCTTTTTTGTCATTTCCTCGCCGGCTATCAATGTAATCAGCGTGTCTTTTTACCTCTGCTCCCTGCGTCTGTTATCTTCAGGACAAGCTAAGTTTTGATTTTCCTGTTCCACGTTTTGCTTTATTTTTGTCTTAGTCCAGCTTGCAGATACAGTGGGGCAAAAAAGTATTTAGTCAGTCAGCAATAGTGCAAGTTCCACCACTTAAAAAGATGAGAGGCGTCTGTAATTTACATCATAGGTAGACCTCAACTATGGGAGAAAAACTGAGAAAAAAAAATCCAGAAAATCACATTGTCTGTTTTTTTAACATTTTATTTGCATATTATGGTGGAAAATAAGTATTTGGTCAGAAACAAAATTTCATCTCAATACTTTGTAATATATCCTTTGTTGGCAATGACAGAGGTCAAACGTTTTCTGTAAGTCTTCACAAGGTTGCCACACACTGTTGTTGGTATGTTGGCCCATTCCTCCATGCAGATCTCCTCTAGAGCAGTGATGTTTTTGGCTTTTCGCTTGGCAACACGGACTTTCAACTCCCTCCAAAGGTTTTCTATAGGGTTGAGATCTGGAGACTGGCTAGGCCACTCCAGGACCTTGAAATGCTTCTTACGAAGCCACTCCTTCGTTGCCCTGGCGGTGTGCTTTGGATCATTGTCATGTTGAAAGACCCAGCCACGTTTCATCTTCAATGCCCTTGCTGATGGAAGGAGGTTTGCACTCAAAATCTCACGATACATGGCCCCATTCATTCTTTCATGTACCCGGATCAGTTGTCCTGGCCCCTTTGCAGAGAAACAGCCCCAAAGCATGATGTTTCCACCACCATGCTTTACAGTAGGTATGGTGTTTGATGGATGCAACTCAGTATTCTTTTTCCTCCAAACACGACAAGTTGTGTTTCTACCAAACAGTTCCAGTTTGGTTTCATCAGACCATAGGACATTCTCCCAAAACTCCTCTGGATCATCCAAATGCTCTCTAGCAAACTTCAGACGGGCCCAGACATGTACTGGCTTAAGCAGTGGGACACGTCTGGCACTGCAGGATCTGAGTCCATGGTGGCGTAGTGTGTTACTTATGGTAGGCCTTGTTACATTGGTCCCAGCTCTCTGCAGTTCATTCACTAGGTCCCCCCGCGTGGTTCTGGGATTTTTGCTCACCGTTCTTGTGATCATTCTGACCCCACAGGGTGGGATTTTGCGTGGAGCCCCAGATCGAGGGAGATTATCAGTGGTCTTGTATGTCTTCCATTTTCTAATTATTGCTCCCACTGTTGATTTCTTCACTCCAAGCTGGTTGGCTATTGCAGATTCAGTCTTCCCAGCCTGGTGCAGGGCTACAATTTTGTTTCTGGTGTCCTTTGACAGCTCTTTGGTCTTCACCATAGTGGAGTTTGGAGTCAGACTGTTTGAGGGTGTGCACAGGTGTCTTTTTATACTGATAACAAGTTTAAACAGGTGCCATTACTACAGGTAATGAGTGGAGGAAAGAGGAGACTCTTAAAGAAGAAGTTACAGATCTGTGAGAGCCAGAAATCTTGACTGTTTGTTTCTGACCAAATACTTATTTTCCACCATAATATGCAAAAAAAATGATAAAAAAACAGACAATGTGATTTTCTGGATTTTTTTTTCTCAGCTTGTCTCCCATAGTTGAGGTCTAACTATGATGTAAATTACAGACGCCTCTCATCTTTTTAAGTGGTGGAACTTGCAGTATTGCTGACTGACTAAATACTTTTTTGCCCCACTGTATGTGATTCCTTGCTGCTGGTTGCTCTAGTGGGCTGAAATTACTCCTCATGTTCCATGAGTTGGCACATGAGTTCAAGTAATTTCAGGATGGTTTTTTGAAGGGTTTTTCGCTGACCGCGCAGTTCACTTTTGTATCCTCTGCTATCTAGCTTTAGCGGGCCTCATTTTTGCTGATTCTATTTTCATAACTACGTATGTGCTTTCCTCTCATTTCACCGTTATTACATGTGGGGGGCTGCTATTTCTGTGGGGTGTTTCTCTGGAGGCAAGTGAGGTCTGTGTTTCTTCTAATAGGGGAAGTTAATCCTTCGGCTGGCGCGAGACGTCTAGGAATCATCGTAGGCACGTTCCCCGGCTACTAGTTGTGTGTTTAGGTTCAGGATCGCGGTCAGCTCAGGTTCCATCACCCTAGAGCTTGTTTGGTTTTTATGCTTGTCCTTTTGTGATCCCCTGCCATTGGGATCATGACAGTTTTCATCCTTGGGTTCATTGTACTCGCGTGTTTTTTTATTTTTATTTTTTGGAATATTTTTATTTTTACATTGAGCATGCCTATGATTGGATATATAAAGTACATTTTCCTAAGGGATAGGATGAAAGGGAAATGTGGTGATTTTTTCTAATTAAGAGATATGTGTCATACATGTATAAAGGAATAATATGGAGACTGAAGCTGAACTCTGTCATCTATTTGCTGTTTATACCTCACATTTGCATATGTTGGGGTGATATTCCCTTTATGGATGCTGGATACGGAGTTTTTTTCTTACATACTTTATCACTAAAATGAATATTTTAATGTGGAAAAATGATATATACTTATAGGGCAGTTGGATCCTTGTTGCCATTGTGGGAAGCGGAGGGTGGGGATTATATTCCTCTCCCTTCCGTTTCCCCATTAAGGTGTGGGATATCCCACTTAATTGTTGGGATTTTCCCCCAACTAGTGGCATCTCCGGGACTCATGCCCTGCCTATTATGGTATGGTTTATGCTATGTATTTGTCCACATAAAATACTTAAAAATGAAAAATTTTATTTGTTATGCATTTGTGACACTGCTAACCTTACTATGTAACCAATGCTGTATATACCGTATATACTCGAGTATAAGCTGAGATTTTCAGCCCTTTTTTTGGGCTGAAAGTCCCCCTCTCGGCTTATACTTGAGTCATACCCAGGGGTAGGGGGAGCGGGGGTTGTCTAATTATACTCACCTGCTCCTGGTGTGGTCTCTGCAGGTCCTTGGCTCCCCGGCGCCCTAGCTTCTTCCTGTACTGAGCGGTCACATGGTACCGCTCATTACAGTAATGAATATGCTGCTCCACCTCCCATAGGGGTGGAGCCGCATATTCATTACTGTAATGAGCGGTAACGTGACCGCTCAATACAGGAAGAAGCTGCGGCGCTGGGGAAGCAGGGACTGCACAGCGCCAGGAGCAGGTAAGTATAATGGGGAGGGGAGCGCTGCGCGATATTCACCTGCTCCTCATTCCGGGCGCCGCTCCATCTTCAGCGTCTTCTGCAGTGATGCTCAGGTCAGAGGGCGCGATGACGTGGTTAGTGCGCGCCCTCTGCCTGAACGTCAGTATAGAAGACGCTGAAGATGGAGCGGTGCCGGAACGAAGTCAGGTGAATATTGAAAGTGCCGGGGGCCTGAGCGACGGAGAGGTGAGTATGTGATTTTTTTATCGCAGCAACAGCAAATGGGGCAAGAGTCTGCATAGAGCATCTTATGGGGCCATAACATTTGTGCAGCACTATAATGGGGCAAGTGTCGGTATGGGGCCATAATCGTTTGTGCAGCACTATATGGGGCAACTACCTTTATGGAGTATCTTGTGGGGCCATAATTAACGTTTGTGCAGCATTGTATGGGGCAAATGTCTGCATGGAGTATCTTATGGGGCCATAACGTTTGTGCAGCACTATATGGGGCAAATATCTTTATGGATTATTTTATGGGGCCATAATTAACGTTTGTGCAGCATTATATGGGGCAAATGTCTGTATGGAGTATCTTATGGGGCCATAATCAACGTTTGTGCAACACTATATGGGGCAAATATCTTTATGGAGCATCTTATGGGGCCATAATTAATGTTTGTGCAGCATTATATGGGGCAAATGTCTGTATGGAGTATCTTATGGGGCCATAATCAACGTTTGTGCAGCACTATATGGGGCAAATATCTTTATGGAGCATCTTATGGGGCCATAATCAAGGTTTGTGCAGCATTATATTGGGCAAATATTAACCTTTATGCAGGATTGTATGGGGCATATTTTAATATGGAGCATCTTATGGGGCCATCATAACCTTTATGGAGCATTATATGGGGCTACTGATTCAATATGGATATTCAAAAACACTTAGCCTACTGATGTCTCAATTAATTTTACTTTTATTGGGATCTATTTTTACTTTTGACATTTACCGGTAGCTGCTACATTTCCCACCCTAGGCTTATACTCGAGTCATTAAGTTTTCCCAGTTTTTTGTGGAAAAATTAGGGGGGTCGGCTTATACTCGAGTATATATGGTATATTCCGGATTTATAAATTGTATGACAGAATCTGTTGATTTTAAAGTTATGGGAATAGATTGCATATTTCACCATTTCCAAAATGGTGATTTGAGCATCACAGGTGCCAGTGCGCATGTGCAGGCACATGGAATTATGGGAAGACTTCTGCCATCACAGACATGCCCAGTGGAATCATATGGACGCTGTGCACATAGCATGCAGCGATATTTGGAACATGTGAGTGCAGTTCCCATTAGGATGCGACACCTGGAACCATTTAATTATTTATGTATTTCCACTTATATTGTTCACAATATTTAATATGTATTATTATAATAATGATGTTTTATAAAAAAAAAAAATCACGTGTATGCACTAAGCACTAATTATATACTTTGTATATATTGTATACTTTTTAATAATTTGTGAATAATTGATATATCAAATTGATGAATGGAGCACCTATATATGTCTGCACTTGTAGTATATTCATTGCTTGAGAAAGGATTGTATCCGAAACATCACCACACCATTTGGGCAATAAACATCACTTTTTTTTTCTGGAAGTCTGCTGTGCTGTTTCCCCCTTTTTTTTCTACTTTTGCAAGCAGCATTCTGAGATTGCTGGCTGGGGATGCATGCACTTTGTTAAGGTACTGTGTTTGGTGCTGTTCGAATTTTTTAACCTAATGTTAAAGATAGGAATACACGACGCATGTGGAAAATTGTGGCACAAACACTGCGGACACAACCGCAAATGTGAAACCAGCCTAAGCGTAGTTCCCTTAGTCAGACACTAGATGGGGACAATAATATACATACCGTATATACTTGTGTATAAGCTGAGATTTTCAGCACAATTTTTTGTGCTGAACGGTCACGTGGTACCGCTCATTAAGGTAATGAATATGGACGCGTCGCCGCTCCCATAGGTGTGGAGAGCTTATTCTTTACCCTAATGTGCGGTACCACGAGACCGCTGAGCAGAGGAGAGGAGAGCCACTGGCGCTGTGACAACAGAGATGTAGGGACGGAGAGGAGGGTGAGTATGACAGGGAGGGGGGGCAATGTGAGCCATACATACAGTACAACCATGGCACAGGGGAGCTGAGCAATGCGGGACCAGGGGAGCCATGCATACAGCAGGGGGAGCCACACACACCAGGACATGACGAGGGGAGCCACATACCAGGACAGGACAAGGGGAGCCACATACCAGG
Organism: Ranitomeya imitator; assembly: GCF_032444005.1. Lineage (NCBI taxonomy): Eukaryota > Metazoa > Chordata > Amphibia > Anura > Dendrobatidae > Ranitomeya > Ranitomeya imitator. The sequence continues at coordinate 83,359,283 of NC_091285.1, forward strand.
ACAGGACAAGGGGAGCCACATACCAGGACAGGACAAGGGGAGCCACATACCAGAACAGGGGGAGCCACATACCAGGGAGGTGCCCCATACCAGGACAGGATGAGGGGAGCCACATACCAGGGGGGGTGCCCCATACCAGGACAGGACAGGGGGGAGCCCCATACCAGGACAGAGGTGAGCCACATACCAGGACAGGGATGAGGGGACAATGCATACCCGGTTTATACTCGAGTCAATAAGCTTACCCAGTTTTCTGTGGCTTATAAGCGAGTATATACGGTAGTTATTTAGGAGGGACTGTCTGTGCTAAGTGTAAGAGTCTTCCTGTTTAGGGCAGGGCATGTGTAACCAGTTAACTTCAGCCATGACTACGGCTCTGGCTCTCCATTTTACACACTGGCCAGCAAGAACACTAGCTTCACCACTATAGATGGTAACACACAGTGCAAGAGACAAACACGGGACAGACAAAAAAAAGGAAATATACTCAGCTCCGGCTCTGCTGCTAAGCTCCACAGCGGCAGAGCAAATGACATCAAGAATAGAAACTCAAACCACAGTAACCACAGTAACACCACCATCACCAGTCAGCGCCAAGCACCTAGCTGGTCTGCCTAGAAGAATTGTATAACAGATGATCAGCTGATGGGTCATGTGACTATTTAAAGAGTGGTGGGAGTGGTTACCAAACAACATCAGCTGACCAACCCAACAGAAAACCTCCTCCAGCAAGAGACAGACATTAACTCTTGCTGGACCAAAAGGAAAAAACATTTAAACTACAGCAAACCCAGACCTGTCACAAGTCCTATAATGAATTTTGACATTAGCACTGTGGAAGAAATGTGTGACCTTGTCTCAGTAGGTGCAATGTTGGCCCTTGTTTTTGTAAATATGATTCAAAACCTATTTAAAATAATAAAAAAAACATGGTGAACACCTTGCTTGGCTGTTGATTAATGATAAGAGTACATTGTTAATGTGCGTTAGCAAATCTGCATGATATTTTCACTAACAACATGATGAATATTGCATTTACACAATTCTCAATGATTATTAAAGAATGAAACGGTATATAAAAGTAAAATTACATTGATCTACAGACACATTTGCAGTATAATTTGCAGTATATTCATGTTTTTGACTTATCAATTTCCTGCTACACGTACTACGTGTACTTTCCTCATAATTGGGGTACATCTGGCAGCATACCCGTGCCCAAGCTGTATCTTTTTTATTGCGGTCCGCATGCGTGGCATCGTGGGGGATCTCAGATTAATGCCTCTTTTCCATTTGCGAGAAAAACGTCCGTGTCTCGCATGTGAAAACCAAGCTGTGGCGCCGGCACTTGGGAGCGGAGCGTGCAGCCACATAGCAACACATGGAGCCACATGCTCTGCTCTGGAGTGCCGGTGCCACAGCTTGTAGTTACCTTCAGTTGCGGTGAGGTGTCCTCATATGAACTCGAGCGTGGGAAAATATTCTGAAAAGTTCCCAGGCTCGAGTTCATATGAGGACATCCAGCAGAGGGCGCCTCACCACAACTGAAGGTAACTACAGGTCATTGACCTACATTCCATTCATTCGCTGGGGTTTTACTGGCATGAGCACAGATGCATTAGCCGAGCTCCTGCTTGTAAAATTAGTTAACCCCTTCAGATGGATTTACAGCATTGGACGAGACTGATCATCGGAAGGTATGGGATATGTTATGATTAGGTAATTCAGAACCACAATGGACCTTGAAGTTCAGAGCACACAAAGTGACCTGACAATAACCAAAAGACACAGGACGAGCTCTGAGACGTGGGAACTCTGCTGACCGCAATCCCTAATCCTATCCAACCACACTAGAGGCAGCCGTGGATTGCGCCTAACGCTCCCTATGCAACTCGGCACAGCCTGAGAAACTAGCTAGGCCTATGATAGAAAAATAAGCCTACCTTGCCTCAGAGAAATACCCCAAAGGAAAAGGCAGCCCCCCACATATAATGACTGTGAGTAGAGATGAAAATACAAACGCAGAGATGAAATAGATTTAGCAAAGTGAGGCCCAACTTACTGAACAGACCGAAGATAGGAAAGATAACTTTGCGGTCAACACAAAACCCTACAAACAACCACGCAGAGGGGGCAAAAAGACCCTCCGCACCGACTAACGGTACGGAGGTGCTCCCTCTGCGTCCCAGAGCTTCCAGAAAGCCAGAAAAACCAATTAAGCAAGCTGGACAGAAAAAATAGCAAACAAAAATAACACAAGCAAAACTTAGCTTATGCAGAGCAGACAGGCCACAGGAACGATCCAGGAGGAAGCAAGACCAATACTAGAACATAGACTGGAGGCCAGGAGCAAAGCACTAGGTGGAGTTAAATAGAGCAGCACCTAACGACTTCACCACATCACCTGAGGAAGGAAACTCAGAAGCCGCAGTACCACTCACCTCCACCAACGGAAGCTCATAGACAGAATCAGCCGAAGTACCACTTGTGACCACAGGAGGGAGCTCTGCCACAGAATTCACAACAGGGATATTGTTGTTTTTTTATTTTACCTTTTTTATAGAGCGAGGGTCTTCAGGTGGATTACCAGTATAATAAACTATTCCAACAACCTGTGTATTTATTTCATTAAAAGATTTTGTAATAATGTGTATGTGTGTTTTTTAACCATTTCATACTATTGGATTAATAATGGATAGGTGTCATAATTGACGCCTCTCCATTATTAATCTGGCTTAATGTCACCTTACAATAGCAAGGTGACATTAACCCTTCATTACCCCATATCCCACCGCTACAAGGGAATGGGAAGAGAGTGGCCAAGTGCCAGAATAGGCGCATCTTCCAGATGTGCATTTTCTGGGGTGGCTGGGGGCAGATGTTTTTAGCCGGGGGGGGGGGGGGGCTGCAATAACCATGGACCCTCTCCAGGCTATTAATATCTGCCCTCAGTCACTGGCTTTACCATTCTGGTGGAGAAAATTACGCGGGAGCCCACGCCAATTTTTTCCGCGATTTAACCCTTTAAATTAATAGCTAGAGCGCCCAAATTTTGCACATACACACTACTAACATTAGTAGTGTGGAATATGCAAAAAAAAAAGGGATATGAGATGGTTTACTGTATGTAAACCATGTCTCATATGATGTCGGGTTTGGGAAGGAGATAGCAAAAGCCGGCAATTGAATTACCGGCTTTTAAGCTATCTAGCGCTGTATGAAATATTAATATATATACATATATGTGTCTCACTGATATATATATATATATATATATATACCCCTATACTATGTGTAGACATTTATTTTAGCTATTCTATTGTAACCTGTCAGTGTGATTTTACTGTACACCGCACTGAATTGCCGGCTTTTCTATAGAACACCGCTGCGTATTTCTCGCAAGTCACACTGCTGGTCCGTGTGTATTCCGTATTTTTCTGGCCCCCATAGACTTTAATTGGCGTATTTTTTACGCAATACGGTGACAAACGCAGCATGCTGCGATTTTCTACGGCCGTAGAAGACCGTATAATACGGATCAGTAAAAGACGGCTGATAGGAGCTGTGGCATAGAGAAGCATTGTACCGTGTGCAATCCGTATTTTCAGCACCTCTCTTACATCCGTAAAACACGCTAGTGTGACGCCGGCCTTTATCTGTGGTGCTAGCTGGGCAGTGTGGAGGTTGGACCTGAAATGTCTATGCCTGGACCTGGTCAACCTTTATCCTCGCTTGCCCCTCTGGCGCTATGGGAGTGATTCAGTAATGCTCCAGGTATAGCTTGCATTTAATGTGGTCTTGCTTTTAACTCGTTTAGGAGACCTTTATGGCACAGCGAATATAAAGTATATAGAGTAGGACTGCCCCAATATGAGAATGCCGTGAAGTGGCGGGGTAGCTCAAAGAATTTTATCAATTGTTTGCTAAATGTCTCATTTTGAAAATACAGTTAGGAACTAATATGTGCATTTGCACTTTATGTATTGCGTTTTAACTATAGGCAGCGCTGGCTTCTCCCCTCTATTGCTAAGAAAAATAATGGTCAGTGGGAACCTGAACTTTGGTGCTTTAAAATGGCTGTAAAATGGTCATAGTCAGGGCTAGGGGGCTACAAAAGGAAGCTCAATGGGGGTAAGAGCAGGACAATTGCCCTTTAAACAAATGTGGATAATGAAATGATTTAAAGGGGTTCTGTTACAATAGCAATCATGGTAAAATAGGAAGTAAATGAATAACAAAAATTGTAACAGTGCCCCCACAGAGACTGAGGCTTGCCACTGCCAATCCAGTTAAAATTTTCACCCATAGAACATGGGGCAGAGTACCCCTACAGAAGCAGCTTATAAATGTCACCTACACACCATGGGGCAGAGTACCTCTACAGAAGCAGCTTATAAATTTCACCCACACACCATGGGGCAGCTACCATGGGGCAGCTTCTAAATTTTACCCACAGAGCACATTTATCTCACAGAAGATAACAAATTTCACTCCTACAGAAGCAGTTTATAAATTTCACCCACAGACCGTGGGGCAGAGTACCCATACAGAAGCAGCTTATGTCACCTACACACCATGGGGCAGAGTACCCCTACAGAAGCAGCTGATAAATGTCACCTACACACCATGGGGCAGAGTACTCCTACAGAAGCAGCTGATAAATGTCACCTACACACCATGGGGCAGAGTACCCCTACAGAAGCAGCTTATGTCACCTACACATCATGGGGCAGAGTACCCATACAGAAGCAGCTTATAAATGTCACCTACACACCATGGGGCAGAGTACCCATACAGAAGCAGCTTATAAATGTCACCTACACACCATGGGGCAGCTACCATGGGGCAGCTTATAAATTTCACCCACACACCATGGGGCAGAGTATCCCTACAGAAGCAGCTGATAAATGTCACCTACACACCATGGGGCAGAGTACCCCCACAGAAGCAGCTTATAAATGTCACCCACACACCATGGGGCAGAGTACCCCTACAGAAGCAGCTTATAAATGTCACCTACACACCATGGGGCAGAGTACCCATACAGAAGCAGCTTATAAATGTCACCTACACACCATGGGGCAGAGTACCCATACAGAAGCAGCTTATAAATGTCACCTACACACCATGGGGCAGCTACCATGGGGCCGCTTATAAATGTCACCTACACACCATGGGGCAGAGTATCCCTACAGAAGCAGCTGATAAATGTCACCTACACACCATGGGGCAGAGTACCCCCACAGAAGCAGCTTATAAATGTCACCCACACACCATGGGGCAGAGTACCCCTACAGAAGCAGCTTATAAATGTCACCTACACACCATGGGGCAGAGTACCCATACAGATGCAGCTTATAAATGTCACCTACACACCATGGGGCAGCTACCATGGGGCAGCTTATAAATGTCACCTACACACCATGGGGCAGAGTACCCCTACAGAAGCAGCTTATAAATGTCACCTACACACCATGGGGCAGAGTACCCATACAGAAGCAGCTTATAAATGTCACCTACACACCATGGGGCAGAGTACCCATACAGAAGCAGCTTATAAATGTCACCTACACACCATGGGGCAGCTACCATGGGGCCGCTTATAAATGTCACCTACACACCATGGGGCAGAGTATCCCTACAGAAGCAGCTGATAAATGTCACCTACACACCATGGGGCAGAGTACCCCCACAGAAGCAGCTTATAAATGTCACCCACACACCATGGGGCAGAGTACCCCTACAGAAGCAGCTTATAAATGTCACCTACACACCATGGGGCAGAGTACCCATACAGATGCAGCTTATAAATGTCACCTACACACCATGGGGCAGCTACCATGGGGCAGCTTATAAATGTCACCTACACACCATGGGGCAGAGTACCCCTACAGAAGCAGCTTATAAATGTCACCTACACACCATGGGGCAGAGTACCCATACAGAAGCAGCTTATAAATGTCACCCACACACCATGGGGCAGAGTACCCCTACAGAAGCAGCTTATAATTGTCACCTACACACCATGGGGCACAGTACCCATACAGAAGCAGCTTATAAATGTCACCCACACACCATGGGGCAGAGTACCCATACAGAAGCAGCTGATAAATGTCACCTACACACCATGGGGCAGAGTACTCCTACAGAAGCAGCTGATAAATGTCACCTACACACCATGGGGCAGAGTACCCCTACAGAAGCAGCTTATGTCACCTACACATCATGGGGCAGAGTACCCATACAGAAGCAGCTTATAAATGTCACCTACACACCATGGGGCAGAGTACCCATACAGAAGCAGCTTATAAATGTCACCTACACACCATGGGGCAGCTACCATGGGGCAGCTTATAAATGTCACGTACACACCATGGGGCAGAGTATCCCTACAGAAGCAGCTGATAAATGTCACCTACACACCATGGGGCAGAGTACCCCCACAGAAGCAGCTTATAAATGTCACCCACACACCATGGGGCAGAGTACCCCTACAGAAGCAGCTGATAAATGTCACCTACACACTATGGGGCAGAGTACCCATACAGAAGCAGCTTATGTCACCTACACACCATGGGGCAGAGTACCCATACAGAAGCAGCTGATAAATGTCACCTACACACCATGGGGCAGAGTACCCCTACAGAAGCAGCTGATAAATGTCACCTACACACCATGGGGCAGAGTACCCCTACAGAAGCAGCTTATAAATGTCACCCACACACCATGGGGCAGAGTATCCCTACAGAAGCAGCTTATAAATGTCACCTACACACCATGGGGCAGAGTACCCATACAGAAGCAGCTGATAAATGTCACCTACACACTATGGGGCAGAGTACCCATACAGAAGCAGCTTATGTCACCTACACACCATGGGGCAGAGTACCCATACAGAAGCAGCTGATAAATGTCACCTACACACCATGGGGCAGAGTACCCATACAGAAGCAGCTTATGTCACCTACACACCATGGGGCAGAGTACCCATACAGAAGCAGCTTATAAATGTCACCTACACACCATGGGGCAGAGTACCCATACAGAAGCAGCTTATGTCACCTACACACCATGGGGCAGAGTACCCATACAGAAGCAGCTTATAAATGTCACCTACACACCATGGGGCAGAGTACCCCTACAGAAGCAGCTGATAAATGTCACCTACACACCATGGGGCAGAGTATCCCTACAGAAGCAGCTTATAAATGTCACCTACACACCATGGGGCAGAGTACCCATACAGAAGCAGCCTATAAATGTCACCCACACACCATGGGGCAGAGTACCCATACAGAAGCAGCTTATAAATGTCACCTACACACCATGGGGCAGAGTACCCATAGAGAAGCAGCTTATAAATGTCACCCACACACCATGGGGCAGAGTACCCATACAGAAGCAGCTTATAAATGTCACCTACACACCATGGGGCAGAGTACCCATACAGAAGCAGCTTATAAATGTCACCCACACACCATGGGGCAGAGTACCCATACAGAAGCAGCTTATAAATGTCACCTACACACCATGGGGCAGCTACCATGGGGCAGCTTATAAATTTTACCCACAGAGCACATTTATCTCACAGAAGATATCAAAAATTTCACTCCTACAGAAGCAGTTTAAAAATTTCACCCACAGACCATGGGGCAGAGTACCCATACAGAAGCAGCTGATAAATGTCACCTACACACCATGGGGCAGCTACCATGGGGCAGCTTATAAATTTCACCCACACAACATGGGGCAGAGTATCCCTACAGAAGCAGCTGATAAATGTCACCTACACACCATGGGGCAGAGTACCCATACAGAAGCAGCTTATGTCACCTACACACCATGGGGCAGAGTACCCCTACAGAAGCAGCTTATAAATGTCACCTACACACCATGGGGCAGAGTACCCATACAGAAGCAGCTTATAAATGTCACCCACACACCATGGGGCAGAGTACCCCTACAGAAGCAGCTTATAAATGTCACCTACACACCATGGGGCAGAGTACCCATACAGAAGCAGCTGATAAATGTCACCTACACACCATGGGGCAGAGTACCCCTACAGAAGCAGCTGATAGATGTCTCCTACACACCATGGGGCAGAGTACCCCTACAGAAGCAGCTTATAAATGTCACCTACACACCATGGGGCACAGTACCCATACAGAAGCAGCTTATAAATGTCACCCACACACCATGGGGCAGAGTATCCCTACAGAAGCAGCTTATAAATGTCACCTACACACCATGGGGCAGAGTACCCATACAGAAGCAGCTTATAAATGTCACCTACACACCATGGGGCAGAGTACCCCTACAGAAGCAGCTTATAAATGTCACCCACACACCATGGGGCAGAGTACCCATACAGAAGCAGCTTATAAATGTCACCTACACACCATGGGGCAGAGTACCCCTACAGAAGCAGCTGATAGATGTCACCTACACACCATGGGGCAGAGTACCCCTACAGAAGCAGCTTATAAATGTCACTTACACACCATGGGGCAGAGTACCCATACAGAAGCAGCTTATAAATGTCACCCACACACCATGGGGCAGAGTATCCCTACAGAAGCAGCTTATAAATGTCACCTACACACCATGGGGCAGAGTACCCATACAGAAGCAGCTTATAAATGTCACCCACACACCATGGGGCAGAGTACCCATACAGAAGCAGCTTATAAATGTCACCTACACACCATGGGGCAGAGTACCCCTACAGAAGCAGCTGATAGATGTCACCTACACACCATGGGGCAGAGTACCCATACAGAAGCAGCTTATAAATGTCACCCACACCCCATGGGGCAGAGTACCCATACAGAAGCAGCTTATAAATGTCACCTACACACCATGGGGCAGCTACCATGGGGCAGCTTATAAATTTTACCCACAGAGCACATTTATCTCACAGAAGATAACAAATTTCACTCCTACAGAAGCAGTTTAAAAATTTCACCCACAGACCATGGGGCAGAGTACCCATACAGAAGCAGCTGATAAATGTCACCTACACACCATGGGGCAGCTACCATGGGGCAGCTTATAAATTTCACCCACACAACATGGGGCAGAGTATCCCTACAGAAGCAGCTGATAAATGTCACCTACACACCATGGGGCAGAGTACCCATACAGAAGCAGCTGATAAATGTCACCTACACACTATGGGGCAGAGTACCCATACAGAAGCAGCTTATGTCACCTACACACCATGGGGCAGAGTACCCATACAGAAGCAGCTGATAAATGTCACCTACACACCATGGGGCAGAGTACCCATACAGAAGCAGCTTATGTCACCTACACACCATGGGGCAGAGTACCCATACGGAAGCAGCTTATAAATGTCACCTACACACCATGGGGCAGAGTACCCATACAGAAGCAGCTTATGTCACCTACACACCATGGGGCAGAATACCCATACAGAAGCAGCTTATAAATGTCACCTACACACCATGGGGCAGAGTACCCCTACAGAAGCAGCTGATAAATGTCACCTACACACCATGGGGCAGAGTACCCCTACAGAAGCAGCTTATAAATGTCACCTACACACCATGGGGCACAGTACCCATACAGAAGCAGCTTATAAATGTCACCCACACACCATGGGGCAGAGTACCCATACAGAAGCAGCTTATAAATGTCACCCACACACCATGGGGCAGAGTACCCATACAGAAGCAGCTTATAAATGTCACCTACACACCATGGGGCAGCTACCATGGGGCAGCTTATAAATGTCACCTACACACCATGGGGCAGAGTATCCCTACATAAGCAGCTTATAAATGTCACCTACACACCATGGGGCAGAGTACCCATATAGAAGCAGCTTATAAATGTCACCTACACACCATGGGGTAGAGTACCCATACAGAAGCAGCCTATAAATGTCACCCACACACCATGGGGCAGAGTACCCATACAGAAGCAGCTTATAAATGTCACCTACACACCATGGGGCAGAGTACCCCTACAGAAGCAGCTGATAGATGTCTCCTACACACCATGGGGCAGAGTACCCCTACAGAAGCAGCTTATAAATGTCACCTACACACCATGGGGCACAGTACCCATACAGAAGCAGCTTATAAATGTCACCCACACACCATGGGGCAGAGTATCCCTACAGAAGCAGCTTATAAATGTCACCTACACACCATGGGGCAGAGTACCCATACAGAAGCAGCTTATAAATGTCACCCACACACCATGGGGCAGAGTACCCATACAGAAGCAGCTTATAAATGTCACCTACACACCATGGGGCAGAGTACCCCTACAGAAGCAGCTGATAGATGTCACCTACACACCATGGGGCAGAGTACCCCTACAGAAGCAGCTTATAAATGTCACCTACACACCATGGGGCAGAGTACCCATACAGAAGCAGCTTATAAATGTCACCCACACACCATGGGGCAGAGTATCCCTACAGAAGCAGCTTATAAATGTCACCTACACACCATGGGGCAGAGTACCCCTACAGAAGCAGCCTATAAATGTCACCCACACACCATGGGGCAGAGTACCCATACAGAAGCAGCTTATAAATGTCACCTACACACCATGGGGCAGAGTACCCTTACAGAAGCAGCTGATAGATGTCACCTACACACCATGGAGCAGAGTACCCCTACAGAAGCAGCTTATAAATGTCACCTACACACCATGGGGCAGAGTATCCCTACAGAAGCAGCTGATAAATGTCACCTACACACCATGGGGCAGAGTACCCATACAGAAGCAGCTTATAAATGTCACCCACACACCATGGGGCAGAGTACCCCTACAGAAGCAGCTTATAAATGTCACCTACACACCATGGGGCAGAGTACCCATAGAGAAGCAGCTTATAAATGTCACCCACACACCATGGGGCAGAGTACCCCTACAGAAGCAGCTTATAAATGTCACCTACACACCATGGGGCAGAGTACCCATACAGAAGCAGCTTATAAATGTCACCCACACACCATGGGGCAGAGTACCCCTACAGAAGCAGCTTATAAATGTCACCTACACACCATGGGGCAGAGTACCCATACAGAAGCAGCTTATAAATGTCACCCACACACCATGGGGCAGAGTATCCCTACAGAAGCAGCTTATAAATGTCACCTACACACCATGGGGCAGAGTACCCCTACAGAAGCAGCCTATAAATGTCACCCACACACCATGGGGCAGAGTACCCATACAGAAGCAGCTTATAAATGTCACCAACACACCATGGGGCAGAGTACCCTTACAGAAGCAGCTGATAGATGTCACCTACACACCATGGGGCAGAGTACCCTTACAGAAGCAGCTGATAAATGTCACCTACACACCATGGGGCAGAGTACCCATACAGAAGCAGCTTATAAATGTCACCCACACACCATGGGGCAGAGTACCCCTACAGAAGCAGCTTATAAATGTCACCTACACACCATGGGGCAGAGTACCCATAGAGAAGCAGCTTATAAATGTCACCCACACACCATGGGGCAGAGTACCCATACAGAAGCAGCTTATAAATGTCACCTACACACCATGGGGCAGAGTACCCATAGAGAAGCAGCTTATACATGTCACTCACACACCATGGGGCAGAGTACCCCTACAGAAGCAGCTTATAAATGTCACCTACACACCATGGGGCAGAGTACCCCTACAGAAGCAGCTTATAAATGTCACCTACACACCATGGGGCAGAGTACCCCTACAGAAGCAGCTCATAAATGTCACCTACACACCATGGGGCAGAGTAACCATACAGAAGCAGCTTATAAATGTCACCTACACACCATGGGGCAGCTTATAAATTTTACCCACAGAGCACATTTATCTCACAGAAGATAACAAATTTCACTCCTACAGAAGCAGTTTAAAAATTTCACCCACAGACCATGGGGCAGAGTACCCCTACAGAAGCAGCTGATAAATGTCACCTACACACCATGGGGCAGCTACCATGGGGCAGCTTATAAATTTCACCCACACACCATGGGGCAGAGTATCCCTACAGAAGCAGCTGATAAATGTCACCTACACACCATGGGGCAGAGTACCCATACAGAAGCAGCTTATGTCACCTACACACCATGGGGCAGAGTACCCATACAGAAGCAGCTGATAAATGTCACCTACACACCATGGGGCAGAATACCCATACAGAAGCAGCTTATAAATGTCACCTACACACCATGGGGCAGAGTACCCATACAGAAGCAGCCTATAAATGTCACCCACACACCATGGGGCAGAGTACCCCTACAGAAGCAGCTTATAAATTACACCCACACACCATGGGGCAGAGTACTCCTACAGAAGCAGCTTATAAATGTCACCTACACACCATGGGGCAGAGTATCCCTACAGAAGCAGCTGATAAATGTCACCTACACACCATGGGGCAGAGTACCCATACAGAAGCAGCCTATAAATGTCACCCACACACCATGGGGCAGAGTACCCATACAGAAGCAGCTTATAAATGTCACCTACACACCATGGGGCAGAGTACCCCTACAGAAGCAGCTGATAAATGTCACCTACACACCATGGGGCAGCTACCATGGGGCAGCTTATAAATTTCACCCACACACCATGGGGCAGAGTATCCCTACAGAAGCAGCTGATAAATGTCACCTACACACCATGGGGCAGAGTACCCATATAGAAGCAGCTTATGTCACCTACACACCATGGGGCAGAGTACCCATACAGAAGCAGCTGATAAATTTCACCCACACACCATGGGGCAGAGTACCCCTACAGAAGCAGCTTATAAATGTCACCTACACACCATGGGGCAGAGTACCCTTACAGAAGCAGCTTATAAATTTTACCCACACACCATGGGGCAGAGTACCCATACAGAAGCAGCTTATAAATGTCACCTACACACCATGGGGCAGAGTACCCTTACAGAAGCAGCTTATAAATTTTACCCACACACCATGGGGCAGAGTACCCCTACAGAAGCAGCTGATAAATGTCACCTACACACCATGGGGCAGAGTACCCATACAGAAGCAGCTGATAAATTTCACCCACACACCATGGGGCAGAGTACCCCTACAGAAGCAGCTTATAAATGTCACCTACACACCATGGGGCAGAGTACCCCTACAGAAGCAGCTGATAAATGTCACCTACACACCATGGGGCAGAGTACCCCTACAGAAGCAGCTTATAAATTTTACCCACACACCATGGGGCAGAGTACCCCTACAGAAGCAGCTTATAAATGTCACCTACACACCATGGGGCAGAGTACCCTTACAGAAGCAGCTTATAAATTTTACCCACACACCATGGGGCAGAGTACCCATACAGAAGCAGCTTATAAATGTCACCTACACACCATGGGGCAGAGTACCCTTACAGAAGCAGCTTATAAATTTTACCCACACACCATGGGGCAGAGTACCCCTACAGAAGCAGCTGATAAATGTCACCTACACACCATGGGGCAGAGTACCCATACAGAAGCAGCTGATAAATTTCACCCACACACCATGGGGCAGAGTACCCCTACAGAAGCAGCTTATAAATGTCACCTACACACCATGGGGCAGAGTACCCCTACAGAAGCAGCTGATAAATGTCACCTACACACCATGGGGCAGAGTACCCCTACAGAAGCAGCTTATAAATTTTACCCACAGAGCACATTTATCTCACAGAAGATAACAAATTTCACTCACAGACCATCTTTCCACATTTCCCTGAGAAAGCAGATAAAAAAAATTTCACAGCGAGACAATGGGGCACAGTACCCCAACAGGCAGAGTTGCAGAGTACACACAGCGGGTTAAAGGTATTTTCACAGATATGTGTTAACCCCTTCATGACCAGAGGTATTCTCATTTTTGTTTTTTGCTCCCCTTCTTCCCAGAAGTTTTGTACTTCTATACTAGTTTATACTTCTATACTAGTTTTTGTAGTTTTGAACAACACCATTGGTTTTACCATATCATGTACTGGAAAATGGGAAAAAACTTCCAAGTGCGGTGAAATTGCAAAATAAGTGCAATCTCACAGATGTTTTTTGTTTTGCTTTTCTTCTATGTTCACTAAATGTTTAAACTGACCTGCCAGTCAGATGACGTTTTTAATAAAACCATTTTGGTGCAAATAAGATCTTTTGATTGTCCGTTATTGCATTTTCATACAATGTCACAGCGACCAAAAAAATGTAATTCTGGCGTTTTTACTTTTTTTTTGCTACGCCGTTTAGCGATCAGGTTAATCCTTTTTTTATTGATAGTTCTGAATGCGGCGATACCAAATATGTGTATGTTTGATTTTATTTTTATTGTTTTACTTTGAATGGGGCGAAAGGGGGTGTTTTTAACTTTTATATTTTTAAAAACTTTTTTTAATTTTTGGCATGCTTCAATAGTCTCCATGGGAGACTGGAAGCTCCCATAACCCGATCGGCTCTGCTACATAGAGGCAATGATCAGATCGCCTGTATGTAACAGAATTACTCAATTGCTATGAGCGCCGACCACTGGGAGGTGCTCATAGCAAACGGGCAGTGACAACCATAGAGGTCTGCAGGAGACCTCTGGTCGTCATGCCAACCCATCGGTGACCCGCAATCACATGATGGGGGACACAGATGGGCTGATTTCCGGCACGCTTGCCACGTTAAATGCCGCTGTCAGAGTTTGACAGCGGCATTTAATGGGTTAACAGTTGCACGAGGATCACGATTCCTCCAGCGGCTGTTAGCAGCACATGTCAGCTGTTCAAAACAGCTGACATGTGCAGGAAAAGATGTGGGCTCAGCGCCGGAGCCCACATCAAAGGGAGGGTGTCCAACATCGGCGTACATTTACTCCCAATGTCGGAAAGGGGTTAGAAAATAGACACAGTGGCTTTTGGCAATGTACTCCCACATATATGGGTTAAAGTATAAACCAAAGCTTTTGGCAAATACTCCGACACACATGGGTTGAAGAATCCACTCTGTCTCTTTTGGTAAAGTACTCCCACAGATATGGGTTGAAACATGGGCCTACCTGTGGATGTTCAGGGCCCTCGGATTTGGTTGAACATTAAAAAAAAAAAGTTTGGTTCGGGTACTAGAACAGTACCCACACTCGAACCCGAACCGGATGACATTCAAATCATCTGTGTGATAGTGCGAGAAACACTGGCTTTGATAGATGGTAAATTCGTAACCGCAGGCCAGAGCACTGCAGTTCCCACACGGTCACACAGATAACAGCATGTGAGCAAGCAGCTGTGACCAGCAGGAGAAAGTTAACCGCTGGTCACAGGCATCGGCTAATGAGAGTACTATTCTCATCATCGTAGGCCTGGTTGAGAATTGAAAAAAAGGGTCCAGGCTTCGGGGTGTAGGGGTTAAACAGTTGCATTAGAAGTGAGGGCCCTGCTCACAAGCTTACAATAGGGAAAAATGCTTGTTATTTTAGGTCCAGCATTAAAAATAAATAGGGATTTTCATACAAAGCTGCATGATCCGGTCACCAGCCAGTATGTAAGTGCAATTATCAAGTGCAGTCATAATGTGCATGGAGGGTGTGGAGACAGACAAATTAGAGGTAGCAGCTTCTGAATAATATTTAGGAGGGAAGAGGGAGAGTTAGGCTAGTGAGTTGAGGTGATAGGATTGTTTAAAGATATGTGTTTTTAAAGCACACTTAAACATGTGGTGGCGTGGTATCAGTCTGGAGGACTGCATTCAAAGATGCAAAACTGGAAATTCCAGTAGGTTTCTCTAGTACGGTAATTAATTTCCACTGATGCTTCCCTCCTCCTGTGGCGCACCGTACCTTCATACTGTTCCAAACAAAACACACCATGCAAATAACAATCACTGCAAATAATATTATTAAACTAGGCCTAAATAGTAACACCACACCATCACCATTACATAGTGATCATATATTAATACCTTACTTCTACGGAACAAAACACACTATACAAATAACGATAGTACCAATAACATGCCTCTATATACTATCTAGCACTACAGAGTGATTGAACTGCACCAGTAAACTGGTACTAAATAGTGGTAATATCGGTCTTTTTATAGTGGCTTCTTTTATTTAGTGAGCATATAGTTGTAGATTACGGTTCTACAGACAGTGAAAGAGATTACAGTACAGCAGTAGAAGCACAGTGCTGGCTTCTTCCCTTTTTTTTGCTTTACAGCAGTAGAAGCACATTGTCCTGTGTAAACAGGACCTGTAATGTACTTTTTTTTTTACACAATTTATTTCACTTTTTCACTTAGTTACACTGTGGGACAAGAATATTTGTCACTTTGACTGCTGGCCACGTGCATTGTACTGCAGTGCATGAGACCTGTCAGTTCTTCACTGACACAGCCTGTTAGACCCTGTGTATAGCTGGACGTCATTCTATGGATGATTTCCACACACCCATAGAATTGAATGAGTTTGAACCATCCTATATGTCAGAGGTGTCAAGCTGCATTCCTCAAGGGCTGCAGACAGGTCATGTTTTCAGGATTTCCTTGTACTGCACAGGTGATAATTTAATCACCTACACACATAATGATTGCAGCACCTTGTGCAATACTAAGGAAATCTTGAAAGCACACATGGTTTGAGGCCCTCAAGGAATGCAGTTTGACACCCCTGCTATATGTGCTGCAAATCGCAGGATGCAGAATTTTTTTTTCTCATTCTGAAACAGTATGATAAAAAACGCTGAACAGCACTGCCACAATCTCTGTGCAGCCGCAGTCTTAGGACGGGGTCCCACTAGAGCAGTGATGGGCAACCTTTTGAGCTTGGTGTGTCAAAATTCGCCAAAAAAACGAACATAACTTGGGTGGTGTGTCACCTTGAGAAAAAAAACATAATTTTGCTACATGTATAGTTTAATTAACAAATATGTATAATTATTTAACTTACCTGCTTAGTGACTTCTTTGTTCATCTGTCAGTTGGTTTCTTTTGTTGGTCTTGCTATTATTTAACTTGTGTGGGGTGCCGTGAACTAAGATAAGGGAGGGGTAATTCTTCCAGTGATGGCGAACCTGTGGCACTCCAGCTGTTGCAAAACTACAATTCCCATCATGTCTTCACAGCCAAAGCTTTTGCTTTGAATGGCCAGGCATGATGGGAATTGTAGTTTTGCAACTGCTGGACTGCCACAGGTTCGCCATCACTGATTTAGTGACTTTTTTGTTGCTGAATTTCATTAGCTAAATGTTCAATTGAAGGTTGGTATTTTGTACACTTCAAGCCCAAGCAAGCACTACTAAGTTCATCTGTCAATCTGTTTCTTTTGTTGGTTTTGATATTATTTAATGCTGAGAATAAGGTCTCACAAAAGTAGATAGAGGGAAAAATAGTGAGTAAAGCCATTGCTATATTTTTCAGGGTGCTAAAAGTGTCTGGTAACCTATTCCAGGCACTCCAAATTTCCTGTTCATAGTGGCACTCCTCTTGATTCTCCAAGCGGCACCTTTCTAGATTCTCAAGCTTTGACCTCAAGTCAACAAACACCTAAGCCCAGATGCTGTCCTGAAATTCTGCAAGTTGCATCTCCAAATCATCAATTTGTATCCACTGGAAACCATTTAATTCCAAACTACTGTAGACTACTACATCTGGATACTTAACCCCTTAGCGACCGCCGATACGCCTTTTAATGGCGGCCGCTAAGGGTACTTAAACCACAGCGCCGTTAATTAACGGCGCTGTGGAAAAAGTCCATAGCGCCCCCCAGAGGCCGACTTTCTCTGGGGTCTCGGCTGCCGAGGGTAGCCGAGACCCCAGAGAACATGATTCGGGGTTTTTTTAACCCTCCCCGCATTTGCGATCGCCGGTAATTAACCGTTTACCGGCGATCGCAAAAAAAAAAAAAAAAAAAGCGATCTCTTTTTAATTTCTCTGTCCTCCGATGTGATCGCACATCGGAGGACAGAGAAAAGGGGTCCCAGGTGGCCCCCCAATACTCACCTAGCTCCCCCGATGCTCCTCGTGTCTCCCGGTGGGCGCCGCCATCTTCAAAATGGCGGGCGCATGCGCAGTGCGCCCGCCGGCCGGCACCAGGAGAATCTTTGGGGTCTCGGCTGCCGGGGGTAGCCGGGACCCCAAAGAGCATGATCGGGGTCGGTATTACCGACCCCTGTTTTGCGATCGCCGGTAATTAACTGTTTACCGGCGACCGCAAAAAAAAAAAAGTAAAGTGTAATTCTCTGTCCTCTGATGTGATCGCACATCAGAGGACAGAGAAATAGGGGGATTCGGGGACCCTAGCATACTCACCTAGGTCCCTGGATCCTCTTGCTGCTCCTCCTGGCCGCCGGCAGAAGAACATGGCGGACGCATGCCCAGTGCGCCCGCCATCTGTCTCCATCTGCTGGCCGGCAGGAGAACAGCAGTTGGGGCTAAAATTAGGGTTAGGGTTAGGGGTAGGGTTAGGGGTAGGGGTAGGGTTAGGGGTAGGGGTAGGGGTAGGGTTAGGGGTAGGGCTAGGGTTAGGGCTACGGTTAGGGGTAGGGTTAGGGGTAGGGTTAGGGGTAGGGTTAGGGGTAGGGTTAGGGGTAGGGCTAGGGTTAGGGCTAGGGGTAGGGTTAGGGGTAGGGTTAGGGCTAGGGTTAGGGCTAGGGTTGGGGCTAAATTTAGGGTTAGGGTTGGGGCTAAATTTAGGGTTAGGGTTGGGGCTAAATTTAGGGTTAGGCTTCTTTCACACTTACGTCGGTACGGGGCCGTCGCAATGCGTCGGCCCGACATACCGACGCACGTTGTGAAAATTGTGCACAACGTGGGCAGCAGCTGTAGTTTTTCAACGCATCCGCTGCCCAATCTATGTCCTGGGGAGGAGGGGGCGGAGTTACGGCCACGCATGCGCGGTCAGAAATGGCGGATGCGACGTACAAAAAAACGTTTCATTGAACGTTTTTTTGTGCCGACGCTCCGCCAAAACACAACTGATCCAGTGCACGACGGACGCGACGTGTGGCCATCCGTCACGATCCGTCGGCAATACAAGTCTATGGGCAAAAAACGCATCCTGCGGGCACATTTGCAGGATCCGTTTCTTGTCCAAAACGACGGATTGCGACGGAATGCCAAACGACGCAAGTGTGAAAGTAGCCTTAGGGCTAGGGTTAGGGTTGGGGCTAAAGTTAGGGCTAGGGTTGGGGCTAAAGTTAGGGCTGGGATTAGGGTTAGGGTTTGGATTAGGGTTGGTATTAGGGTTAGGGTTGGCATTAGGGTTACGCTTGGGATTAGGGTTAGGTTTGGGATTAGGGTTAAGGTTAGGGTTGTGATTAGGGGTGTATTGGGATTAGGGTTAGGTTTGAGGTTAGGGTTGAGATTAGGATTAGGGGTGTGTTGGATTTAGGGTTTTGATTAGGGTTATGGTTAGGGTTGACATTAGGGTTGTTTTGGGGTAAGGGTTGTGATTAGGGTTAGTGATTAGGATTATGGATCAGGTTGGGATTAGGGTTAGGGGTGTGTTGGGGTTAGGGTTGGAGCTAGAATTGGGGGGTTTCCACTGTTTAGGTACATCAGGGGGTCTCCAAACACGACAGCCAATTTTGCGCTCAAAAAGTCAAATGGTGCTCCCTCCCTTCTGAGCTCTGCCGTGCGCCCAAACAGTGGGTTACCCCCACATATGGGGCATCAGCGTACTCGGGATAAATTGGACAACAACTTCTGGGGTCCAATTTCTCTTGTTACCCTTGTGAAAATAAAAACTTGGGGGCTACAAAATGTTTTTTGTGAAAAAAAATATATTTTTTATTTTCACGACTCTGCATTCTAAACTTCTGTGAAGCACTTGGGCATTCAAAGTTCTCACCACACATCTAGATAAGTTCCTTGGGGGGTCTAGTTTCCAAAATGGGGTCACTTGTGGGGGGTTACTACAGTTTAGGTACATCAGGGGCTCTGCAATCGCAACATAATGCCCACAGACCATTCTATCAAAGTCTGCATTCCAAAAAGGCGCTGCTTCCCTTCCGAGCTCTGCCGTGCGCCCAAACAGTGGTTTACCCCCACATATGGGGCATCAGCGTACTCGGGATAAATTGGACAACAATTATTGCAGTCCAATTTCTCCTGTTACCCTTGGGAAAATAAAAACTTGGGGGCTACAATATCTTTTTTGTGGAAAAAAAAAAATATTTTTTATTTTCACGACTCTGCATTCTAAACTTCTGTGAAGCACTTGGGCATTCAAGGTTCTCACCACACATCTAGATAAGTTCCATGGGGGGTCTAGTTTCCAAAACGGGGTCACTTGTGGGGGATTTCTACTGTTTAGGCACATCAGGGGCTCTCCAAACGCGACATGGCGTCCGATCTCAATTCCAGCCAATTCTACATTGAAAAAGTAAAACGGCACTCTTTCTCTTCCAAGCTCTGCGGTGCGCCCAAACAGTGGTTTATCCCCACATATTGGGTATCGATGTACTCAGGAGAAATTGCACAACAACTTTAGTGGTCTAATTTCTCCTGTTACCCTTGTGAAAATAAAAATTTGTGGGCAAAAAGATCATTTTTGTAGAAAAAATGCAATTTTTTTTTTCACGGCTCTACGTTATAAACTTCTGTGAAGCACATGGGGGTTCAAAGTGCTCGCCACACATCTAGATAAGTTCCTTAAGGGGTCTAGTTTCCAAAATGGTGTCACTTGTGGGGGGTTTCCACTGTTTAGGCACATCAGGGGCTCTCTAAACGTGACATGGCGTCCAATCTCAATTCCAG
Organism: Ranitomeya imitator; assembly: GCF_032444005.1. Lineage (NCBI taxonomy): Eukaryota > Metazoa > Chordata > Amphibia > Anura > Dendrobatidae > Ranitomeya > Ranitomeya imitator. The sequence continues at coordinate 83,380,017 of NC_091285.1, forward strand.
CCAATTCAACATTGAAAAAGTAAAACGGCACTCCTTCAATTCCAAGCTCTGCGGTGCGCCCAAACAGTGGTTTACCCTCACATATGGGGTATCGACGTATTCAGGAGAAATCGCACAACAACTTTTGTGGTCTAATTTCTCCTGTTACCCTTGTGAAAATAAGAATTTGTGGGCGAAAAGATCATTTTTGTGTAAACAAAAGCGATTTTTTATTTTCACGGCTCTACGTTATAAACTTCTGTGAAGCACTTGGGGGTTCAAAGTGCTCACCACACATCTAGATAAGTTCCTTAAGGGGTCTAGTTTCCAAAATGGTGTCACTTGTGGGGAGTTTCCACTGTTTAGGCACATCAGGAGCTCTCTAAACGTGACATGGCGTCCGATCTCAATTCCAGCCAATTCTGCATTGAAAAAGTCAAACGGCGCTCCTTCACTTCTAAGTTCTGCGGTGCGCCCTAACAGTGGTTTACCCCCACATATGGGGTATTGGCGTATTCAGGAGAAATTGCATAACAAAATTTATGGTTACATTTCTGTTTTTACACTTGTGAAAATAAAAAAAATGGTTCTGAATTAAGATGTTTGCAAAAAAAATTTAAATGTTCATTTTTTCCTTCCACATTGTTTCAGTTCCTGTGAAGCACGTAAAGGGTTAATAAACTTCTTGAATGTGGTTTTGAGAACCTTGAGGGGTGTAGTTTTTAGAATGGTATCATATAGACCCCTCAAAATGACTTCAAATGTGATGTGGTCCCTAAAAAAAAATGGTGTTGTAAAAATGAGAAATTGCTGGTCAACTTTTAACCCTTATAACTCCCTAACAAAAAAAAATTTTGTTTCCAAAATTGTGCTGATGTAAAGTAGACATGTGGGAAATGTTATTTATTAACTATTTTTCGTGACATATCTCTCTGATTTAAGGACATAAAAATACAAAGTTTGAAAATTGCAAAAGTAGACATGTGGGAAATGTTATTTATTAACTATTTTTCGTGACATTCTCTCTGATTTAAGGGCATAAAAATACAAAGTTGGAAAATTGCAAAATTTTAAATATTTTCGCCATATTTCCATTTTTTTCATAAATAATCGCAAGTAATATCGAAGAAATGTTACCACTAACATGAAGTACAATATGTCACGAAAAAACAATCTCAGAATCAGCGGGATCCTTTGAAGCATTCCAGAGTTATAACCTCATAAAGTGACAGTGGTCAGAATTGCAAAAATTGGCCTGGTCATTAACCCCTTCCCGACCTTTGACGCATACGCTGCGTCATGAAAGTCGGTGCCATTCCGACCCATGACGCAGCATATGCGTCATGGAAAGATCGCGTCCCTGCAGATCGGGTGAAAGGGTTAACTCCCATTTCACCCGATCTGCAGGGACAGGGGGAGTGGTAGTTTAGCCCAGGGGGGGTGGCTTCACCCCCTCGTGGCTACGATCGCTCTGATTGGCTGTTGAAAGTGAAACTGCCAATCAGAGCGATTTGTAATATTTCACCTAAAAAAATGGTGAAATATTACAATCCAGCCATGGCCGATGCTGCAATATCATCGGCCATGGCTGGACACACTAATGTGCACCCACTCCACTCCTCCGATCGCCCCCCCAGCCCCCCGATCTGCGGTCTGCTCCCCTCGGTCCTGTGCTCCGCTCCCCCGTCCTCCTGCCCGCTCCCCCCGTGCTCCAATCAAACCCCCCCGCACTCCGATCCCTCCCCTGCACAGCGATCCCCCCCGCACAGCGATCCCCCCCGCACAGCGATTCCCCCCCCCCCCGTTCTCCGATCCACCCGCCCGCACAGCGATCCCCCACTCCGTGCTCCAATCCACCCCCCCGTGTTCCGGTCCACCCCCCGTGCTCCGACGCCCCCCCCCCCGTGCCCTGATCCCCCCCCCCTTATACTTACCTGGCCTCCCGGGGACCGTCCGTCTTCTTTCCTGGGCGCCGCCATCTTCCAAAATGGCGGGCGCATGTGCAGTGCGCCCGCCGAATCTGCCGGCCGGCAGATTCGTTCGAGAGTGAATTTTGATCACTGAGATAGGTTATATCTCAGTGATCAAAATAAAAAAAAAAGTAAATGACCCCCCCCCCCCTTTGTCACCCCCATAGGTAGGGACAATAAAAAAAATATATATATATATTTTTTCCACTAAGGTTGGGGTAAGAACTAGGGTTAGGGTTAGGGGTAGGGTTAGGGGTAGGGTTAGGGGTAGGGTTAGGGGTAGGGCTAGGGGTAGGGTTTCGGTATGTGCACACGTATTCTGTTCCTCTGCGGATTTTTCCGCTGCGGATTTGATAAATCCGCAGTGCTAAACCGCTGCGGATTTATGGCGGATTTACCATGTTTTTTCTGCGCATTTCAATGCGGTTTTACAACAGCGATTTTCTATTTGAGCAGTTGTAAAACCGCTGCGGAATCCGCAGAAAGAAATGACATGCTGCGGAATGTAAACCGCTGCGTTTCCGTGCAGTTTTTCCGCAGCATGTGTACAGCGATTTTTGTTTCCCATAGGTTTGCATTGAACTGTAAACTCATGGGAAACTGCTGCGGATCCGCAGCGTTTTCTGCAGCGTGTGCACATACCTTTAGAATTAGGCTATGTGCACACGGTGCGGATTTGGCTGCGGATTGGCCGCTGCGGATCCGCAGCAGAGTTCTATCAGGTTTACAGTACCATGTAAACATATGGAAAGCCAAATCCGCTGTGCCCATGGTGCGGAAAATACCGCGCGGGAACGCTGCGTTGTATTTTCCGCAGCATGTCAATTCTTTGTGCGGATTCCGCAGCGTTTTACACCTGTTCCTCAATAGGAATCCGCAGGTGAAATCTGGACAAAAAACACTGGAAATCCGCAGTAAATCCACAGGTAAAACGCAGTGCCTTTTACCCGCGGATTTTTCAAAAATGGTGCTGAAAAATCTCATACGAATCCGCAACGTTGGCACATAGCCTTAGGGCTAGGGTTGGGTTGGAATTAGGGTTGTGGTTAGGGTTAGGGGTGTGTTGGGGTTACGGGTGTGTTGGGGTTAGGGTTGTGATTAGGGTTACGGCTACAGTTGGGATAAGGGTTAGGGGTGCGTTGGAGTTAGAATTGAGGGGTTTCCACTGTTTAGGCACATCAGGGGGTCTCCAAACGCAACATGGCGCCACCATTAATTCCAGCCAATCTTGTATTCAAAAAGTCAAATGGTGCTCCCTCACTTCCGAGCCCCGACGTGCACCCAAACAGTGGTTTACCCCCACATATGGGGTACCAGCATACTCAGGACAAACTGCGCAACAATTACTGGGGTCCAATTTCTCCTGTTACCCTTGTGAAAATAAAGAAATGCTTGCTAAAACATCATTTTTGAGGAAAGAAAAATGATTTTTTATTTTCACGGCTCTGCGTTGTAAACGTCTGTGAAGCACTTGGGGGTTCAAAGTGCTCACCACATATCTAGATAAGTTCCTTGGGGGGGTCTAGTTTCTAAAATGGGGTCACTTGTGGGGGGTTTCTACTGTTTAGGCACACCAGGGGCTCTGCAAACGCAATGTGACGCCCGCAGACCATTCCATCAAAGTCTGCATTTCAAAAGTCACTACTTCCCTTCTGAGCCCCGACGTGTGCCCAAACAGTGGTTTACCCCCACACATGGGGTATCAGCGTACTCAGGAGAAACTGGACAACAACTTTTGGGGTCCAATTTCTCCTGTAACCCTTGGGAAAATAAAAAATTCTGGGCTAAATAATTATTTTTGAGGAAAGAAAACGTATTTATTATTTTCACGGCTCTGCATTATAAACTTCTATGAAGCACTTGGGGGTTCAAAGTGCTCACCACACATCTAGATAAGTTCCTTTCGGGGTCTAGTTTCCAAAATGGGGTCACTTGTGGGGGGTTTCTACTGTTAAGCCACATCAGGGGCTCTGCAAACGCAACGTGACGCCCACAGAGCATTCCATCAAAGTCTGCATTTCAAAATGTCACTACTTCACTTCCGAGCCCCGGCATGTGCCCAAACAGTGGTTTACCCCCACATATGGGGTATCAGCGTACTCAGGAGAAACTGGACAACAACTTTTGGGCTCAAATTTCTCCTGTTACCCTTTGTAAAATAAAAAAAATTGCAGGCTAAAAGATCATTTTTGAGAAAATAATTTTTTTTTTTTATTTTCATGGCTCTGCGTTATAAACTTCTGTGAAGCACTTGGGGGTTCAAAGTCCTCACCACACATCTAGATTAGTTCCTTTGGGGGTCTAGTTTCCAAAATGGGGTCATTTCTGGGGGATCTCCAATGTTTAGGCACACAGGGGCTCTCCAAACGTGACATGGTGTCCGCTAATGATTGGAGCTAATTTTCCATTTAAAAAGTCAAATGGCGTGCCATCCCTTCCGAACCCTGCCGTGCGCCCAAACAGTGGTTTACCCCCACATATGGGGTATCAGCGTACTCAGGACAAACTGGACAACAATATTTGGGGTCCAATTTCTCCTATTATCCTTGGCAAAATAGGAAATTCCAGGCTAAAAAATCATTTTTGAGGAAAGAAAAATTATTTTTTATTTTCATGGCTCTGCGTTATAAACTTCTGTGAAGCACCTGGGGGTTTAAAGTGCTCAATATGCATCTAGATAAGTTCCTTGGGGGGTCTAGTTTCCAAAATGGGGTCACTTGTGGGGGAGCTCCAATGCATAGGCACACAGGGGCTCTCCAAACGCGACATGGTGTCCGCTAACAATTGGAGCTAATTTTCCATTCAAAAAGTCAAATGGCGCGCCTTCCCTTCCGAGCCCTGCCGTGTGCCCAAACAGTGGTTTACCCCCACATATGAGGTATCGGCGTACTTGGAAGAAATTGCCCAACAAATTTTATGATCCATTTTATCCTACTGCCCATGTGAAAATGAAAAAATTGAGGCGAAAAGAATTTTTTTGTGAAAAAAAAGTACTTTTTCATTTTTACAGATCAATTTTTGAAGCACCTGAGGGTTTAAAGTGCTCACTAGGCATCTAAATAAGTTCCTTGGGGGGTCTAGTTTCCAAAATGGGGTCACTTGTGGGGGAGCGCCAATGTTTAGGCACACAGGAGCTCTCCAAACGCGACATGGTGTCCGCTAAAGAGTGGAGCCAATTTTTGATTCAAAAAGTCAAATGGCGCTCCTTCCCTTCCAAGCCCTGCCGTGCGCCCAAACAGTGGTTTACCCCCACATATGAGGTATCAGCGTACTCAGGACAAATTGCACAACAACTTTCGTCGTTCAGTTTCTCCTTTTACCATTGGGAAAATAAAAAAATTGTTGCTAAAAGATAATTTTTGTGACTAAAAAGTTAAATGTTCATTTTTTCCTTCCATGTTGCTTCTGCTGCTGTGAAGCACCTGAAGGGTTAATAAACTTCTTGAATGTGGTTTTGAGTACCTTGAGGGGTGCAGTTTTTAGAATGGTGTCACTTTTGGGTATTTTCAGCCATATAGACCCCTCAAACTGACTTCAAATGTGAGGTGGTCCCTAAAAAAAATGGTTTTGTAAATTTCGTTGTAAAAATGACAAATCGCTGGTCAAATTTTAACCCTTATAACTTCCTAACAAAAAAAAATTTTGTTTCCAAAATTGTGCTGATGTAAAGTAAACATGTGGGAAATGTTATTTATTAACTATTTTGTGTCACATATTTCTCTGGTTTAACAGAATAAAAATTCAAAATGTGAAAATTGCGAAATTTTCAAAATTTTCGCCAAATTTCCGTTTTTATCACAAATAAACGCAGAATTTATTGACCTAAATTTACCACTAACATGAAGCCCAATATGTCACGAAAAAACAATCTCAGAACCGCTAGGATCCGTTGAAGCGTTCCTGAGTTATTACCTCATAAAGGGACACTGGTCAGAATTGCAAAAAACGGCAAGGTCTTTAAGGTCAAAATAGGCTGGGTCATGAAGGGGTTAAGTACCAAATTGGCTCTGTCACTAAGGGGTTAATTATTTTCATGGTCTGTTCTAGGCTTCTAAATTGATTAAATCTATCACTGAACTGGTCAAGTAATGAGTCTAAAACATGCTGGTACTTTATATGCAAGGGTTCCATTTAATTTTGTACAGCTGCACTGGCCTTCTCAAAATACTTTGTTACTCGAGGAAAATACTTATAAGTTTTAGTTTCTACATCTCGCTTGAAAATTTTAAGTTTACTTTCAAAAGCTTTTATGTATCCAAACATAACGTCAATACTTTTGCCAAAACCTTGTAGCTTTAAGTTCAGTTCATTAATATGAACAGAGAGATCTGTAAAAAACATCAGGTTGTTGACCTACTTAGAATCATAGAGCTGAGGAAAGTTTCCCAGATCCTTATCCTCAAGAAATACCTTAATTTCTTCAAAGCACTCCACAAAGCGCTCAAGAACTTTGCCTCGGCTCAGCCATCTTACATTATTGTACATCAGCAGTCCACTGTAGGAGGAATCAACCTCCAGTAAAAGTGCAGAAAATTCTCGCTTGTGAAGGGGGCGAGCAGCTATTAAATTAACTATTATTGTAACAACTGACATTAAGTCGTTTAAGTCAGTGAATCCTGCTTTGGCACATAAAGCCTCCTGATGGATAATGCAATGAAAAGGCACAATCGGATGTCCAATACCTTCTGTAAACAATTTAACAAATCCGACTTTTTTCCCCACCATGCTTGGTGCCCCATCTGTCGTCACTGACACAACTTTAGAGATATCAATGCTTAGGTCACAGAATGTTTGCATAACAACCTTACATATTTCACTTCCTGATGTACTTGTTGGCATTGATACTAACTTTATCAACTCTTCTCTCATTGTGAGACCATCAGAATATTGACCAATAATGGCCAACTGAGCATGTGATGTGACATCAGTAGTTTCATCAAGAGAGATCGAAAAATATTTACAATTACTTATGTCTCTCTTTAATTGATGTTGTACGCTTGTGTTCAGTCTCATTATTCAGTCTTTTATGATATTTCTACTGAGTGGTAACTCAGATATTCTCTTAATAATTGCATCTTTATTCTGCATATCATGAAATAGAACTGGTGCACATCTTAAGAGAGTTTCTTTAATAAATTCTCCCTCACTGAGTGCTTTTCCATGCTGAGCTATGGAGTGAGCAATGCTCAGACTTGCAGATGTTAAATTTGTAGAGCTTTTTACAAATTTAAGGATGGAATTAGATTGGCTCTTATGAAGGTGTAGCTGCCTGGAAATGTATTCCTTCCTTTCATCCTCACTTTTTTTCAAGAGCTGGGAATGATTAGTTTCAAAATGTCTATTTACATTCCACGTTCTGCTTACTACTGTTACACAACATAGAACGCAAAATGATCTGCCATTTTTTTCTATAATGCCATACATCTCAGTCCATGTCTCTTGAAAGGGTCGGCTACTGCTACTACCACTCCCTTTTTCTTAACTTTGTTTTTTTATTTTGTGGCTTCTCCATGAGAGGGGCAGTGAGAGATTTATAGTAGCCCTGCAGGCAATTAGGGGTTAACTAACCTAACTGACCATATGATGGCACATGTAACTGTCTTTTAGGAAAGGGCAGAGTTAATAAGCAGAAATAGGGGTTAATAAGGATGCACAACAGTAATGGTGGTGAAATGGAGTCTGTACTATGCTGCAAGATGGCGTTCCTAACGGCGGGAAACGGCACCCATAGCACAGGCCTCTTCCAGCCTCCCCCTCACTTATCTCAGTAATGGCCAATGACACACCACAGTTCACTGGATGATAGTTGCTGTAGTAGTCACAGGGCCTGCAGACAGCAATCACAGGGCCTCAAGACAGCGATCACCTCAGGCCTCAGAAGTACGTCCCCCACGGCATTGCGCAGAGCGTCTAGGCCTGGGACTTCCGGTAGGCCCGAACTTCCGGCCGGCGCAGCAGGGAGCAGCGCAATGCTGCCCAAACAACAGAGCTCCGGCGCAGAGCGTCTAGGCCTGGGACTTCCGGGAGCTGCGCCGGGCCTACCGGAAGTCCCAGGCCTAGACGCTCTGCGCCGGAGCTCTGTTGTTTGGGCCTACAGAACTCCTGCGTGGCATCCGATCCGATAAAAAATCGGAACGACTTGCCATGTAATTTAAGGATGCAATTTCTATGGGGCCGCGGCCGCGTGTCACTGAAAATGACTACGCGTGTCAGCACTGACACGCGTGTCATAGGTTTGCCATCACTGCACTAGAGCATCGGATGCAATATGCTAATGACACTCGGCTCGAGCTTTGCTGCAAGAGTGAGCCGAGTATCAGTCCTCCGATCTCGCATGTGAGAATCATAGCACAGAGGCTGAGGAGACGGAGAAATTAATTTCTCCATCTCCTCTGTTGCTGGTTTTGCAGGAATTGCACTGCACTCCGATGATATACAGTATGAGTGCAGTGCGATGTTTCACCCACATTCATAGACTTATGGATGTGTGCGATCCGAATTTCACATGCAATTGCAGCATGTTGTGTTTTTTTCCAGTCCGATCTCAATCCGATTGGAGCAGGAAAAAGAATGCCATTGAGAACAGAAGCCTAGGATTAAATTGATATGAATGCAATACGATTTTGAATCAGCAAGTGGGAGTGAGCCCTTACGCAATTAATGCATGTATAACTAACTATAAGGCCATGTTCACACAATCAGTATTTGGTGAGTTTTTTTACATCAGTATTTGTAAGCCAAAATCAGGAGTGGGACAGTCAGGGTATATGCACACGTAGAATGGTCCACTGTGGATTTTTCCGCAGCGGATTTGATAAATCCGCAGGGCAAAAACACTGCGTTTTTCCTGTGGATTTATCGCGGATTTAATGTGGTTTTTCTGCTGATTCCACTGCGGTTATACACCTGCGGTTTTCTTTTATGGAGCAGGTGTAAAACCGCTGCGGATTCCGCACAAAGAATTGACATGCTGCGGAATGTAAACCGCTGCGTTTCCAAGTGTTTTTTTTCTGCAGCATGTGCACTGCGGATTGCGTTTCCCATAGGTTTACATTGTACTGTAAATGCATGGGAAACTGCTGCGGACCTGCAGCTGCGGAAACGCTGCTGATCCGCAGCAAAATCCGCAGCATAATCCGCAGCATGTGCACATACCCTCAGAGGAAAAGTATAATAGAAACCCATTATTATTATTTTTATTTATATAGCACCATTAATGCCATGGTGCTGTACATGAGAAGGGGTTACAAAATACAAATATCACTTACAGTAAACAAAACAATGACAGACTGGTACAATGACAGACTGGTACAGAGGGAAGAGGACCCTGCCCTTGCGGGCTTACATTCTACAGGATTATGGGGATGGAGACAGTAGGTCGAGGGTTGCAGTAGCTCCAATGGTGTTGAGGTGGCCGTGTGGTCTTACAGGCTGTAAGCTTCCTTGAAGAGGTGGGTTTTCAGGTTTCTTTTGAAGGATCCAAAAGTATTGGATAACCGGATGTGTTGGGGCACTGAATTCCAGAGGATGGGTGATTATTGGAAGAAGTCTTGGAGGCGATTGAGTGAGGAGCGAATAAGCGTGGAAGAGAGGAGGAGGTCTTGGGATGACCAGAGATTACATGAGGGAAGATATTGAGAGATTAGTGTGGAAATATACGGAGGAGAAAGGTTATGGATGGGTTTGTAGGTCAGTGTTAGTAATTTAAACTGGATACGCTGGGAAATTGAGAGCCAGTGAAGGGATTTGCAAAGAGGTGAAGCAGGAGTGTAGCGAGGAGAGAGATGAATTAGTCGGGCAGCAGAGTTAAGGACAGACTGGAGGGGTGCAAGAGTGTTAGAAGGTAGGCCACAGTGGAGTATGTTTGCAGTAGTCGAGGCGGGAGATGATTAGGGCATGCACGAGCATTTTGGTAGAGTGTGGGTTGAGGAAAGGACGGATTCTGGAAATATTTTTGAGCTGGAGGCGACAGGAGGTGGCAAGAGCTTGGATGTGCGGTTTGAAGGACAGGGCAGAGTCAAGGGTTACTCTGAGGCAGCGGATTTTGGGGGCAGGGGAAAGTGTGATTTCATCTATTTTGATAGATCAGGTAGGGAAGATATGTGTGATGGAGGAAAGATAATGAGTTCAGATTTGTCCACATTGAGCTTGAGGAAGCGAGAGGAGAAGAAGGAGGATATGCCTGATAGACAATCTGGGATTCTGGAGAGCAAAGAGGTGACATCTGGGCCAGAGAGGTAGAGCTGAGTGTCATCGGCATATAGATGGTACTGGAAGCCATAGGACCTTATAAGTTGTCCCAAGCCGAGTGTATAGATTTAGAAGAGTAAGGGTCCTAGGACAGAGCCTTGGGGGACTCCAACAGAGAGGGGGCGAGATGAAGAGGTAGTATGGCAGTAGGAAACGCTAAATGTGCTGTTGGCAAGGTATGAGGAGATCCAAGATAGGGCAAGGTCTTTGACCCAAAGGAAGAGAGGATCTGTAGTAGGAGGCAGTGGTCAACTGTGTCAAAGGCAGAGGACAGGTCTAGGAGGAGGAGTATAGAGAATTGTCTGTTAGCTTTGGCTAACTTCTGTATTCATCACCCACTTCTGATTTTGGCTTACAAATACTGAGGTAAAAACTCAACAAATACTCAACATGTGCACATGGCTTTAATGTCATTTGGCAAACATGAGTTGAAGAATACCCTCACTAGTGATGAGCAGACATGCTGGTATGATGTGTTACCCGAGCATGCTTGGGTGCTGAGCAGGGGCGGACACACCGCATGTGCAGCTGGTGCGACTGAAATGGAGCCCGGAGGTGGAGGGGGGCCCCTGCAGGGCAGCTAACACTGGGCAATCTAGCCTGTTTAACCGGCCCCGTGGCTCCCGGGGGCCCCTGGTGAGATTGCCCTCATGTGCGCCTGGCAGGGAGCGATCTCTACAGCTTCTCTGCCTACAGGAGAAAATGGCAGAGGAGTGGAGCTGCAGGGATCCATCCTCTGCTTCCTGCCCACGCTTCCTGTCTGACACAGCAGCGCGGCTGCATGACATCAGCATTCAGCGTGCGGCTGTGTCATAAAGAAAGCTGCTGGCGACAAAGATACTGCAACTGTCGGATACGTGCAGAGAGGTGAGTGGTGGTGTGTGTGTGAGGTGGAGGGAAATGATGGGGATAATGGAGAGAAAGCATGATAGAGGTGTTGAAAGGGCAGTGATGTGGGTGGTGGGGAGAAGGCAATGATGGAGGTGGAGGAAAGGGCAATGATGGCAGTGGTGTGGGAGAAATCAATGATAGACGTGGTGGAAAGGGCAATGTTTGGGTGGTGGGGAGAAGGCAATGGTGGAGGTGATGGAGAGGGCAATGATGGGAGTGATGGGGGAAAATGCAATGATAAAGGTGGTGGAAAGGGCAATGATAGGGTGGTGGGGGAGAAGGCAATGATGGAGGTGGTGGAAAGGGCAATGATGGGGATGAAGGCGATGGAGATGGTGGAAAGGGCAATGATGGTGGTGGGGTGAAGGCAATGATGAAAGTGATGGAGGGGGCAATGATGGGGGTGTGGGGGAGAAAGAAATGATAGAGGTGGTGGAAAGGGCAATGATGGGGGTAGTGGGGATGAAGGCAATGATGAAGGTGGTGGAAAGGGCAAAAATAGTGGTGGGGATAAGGCAATGATGGAAAAGGCAATGATGAGGGTGGTGAGGGAGAAAGCAATGATAGAGGTGGTGGAAAGGGCAATAATGGGGGTGGTGGGGGAGAAGGCAATGATGGAGGTGGTGGAGAAGGTAATGATGGAGGTGGTGGAGAAGACAATAATGGGCATGGAGGGGAGAAGGCAATGATGGAGGTGGTGAAGGTAATGATGGAGTTGGTGGAGAGGGCAATGATTGAGGTGGGGGAAAAGGCAATGATGGGGTGGTAGAGAGGGAAATGATGGGAGTGGTGGAGAGGGAAATCATGGGGGTGGTGGAGAAGGCAATGATGGAGAGGGCAATGATGGAGGTGGAGGAGAGGTCAATGATGGGATGTGCGGGAAAGACAATGAGGGATGTGGGGGATTGGGATGGGAGGAAGGGGGACTTATACTGGACTTGCAAAGAGGGGGAGGAGGACGTTAGATATAGGTGTAAAATGAAATGGGTGGTGGAGGAGGGTGCTAAGCCCGATAGTGTCCTCCCCCATCTCAATTCAATGTGATGCTGTCAGGGACTTAAAATTTATTGGGGATTGAGAGAGGAGGCAATAAGGTGCATAGGATCCTTTATAATGAACTGAAAGGTATGAGAAGATGCTGTCAGGGACTTGTCATAAATTGGAAGGCGGCGGAAGATGCTCAGTACCTAATAGCGTCTTCTCCCACTTCCAACTTAATTTTGACGCTATCAAGTACTTATAATGAATGATGGGGACACAGGACAGGAACTAAGGCTATGTGCACACATTCAGGATTTGCAGGAGAAAATTCTGCTGCATATCCTAATGTATTGGCAGGAAGAAAGTTACATAAAATACATTTATTTTTTTTCCACATTTTGCTATGCTTTTGTTACATATTTTTCCCCATTAGTACGGGTGAAATATGCTGCAAGAATTGACATTATGCAGATTTTAATCTGATGCAAATCTGCAAGGAAAAAATAAACGGCCTGTGCATGAGACTTCAGGTATCTCATTCACTTTTCCTGTACTGTAAAACCTTGCAGAGTCACAGAGTGAATAATTTATATTATTGGGAGTCAGAGATTATAGTTAACCCCCAAGGGTGGTTTGCATGTTAATGACCAAGCCAATTTTTACAATACTGACCCCTGTCCCTTTATCTAAAATATAAAGCTGTGTGTGTGTGTGTGTGTGTGTGTGTGTGTGTGTGTGTGTGTGTGTGTGTGTGTGTGTGTGTGTGTGTGTGTGTGTGTCACACGTCTGGACCCCAAGAGCGTCATAGCCTATGTTGTGAGGCGAAATTTTAACCCCGCGCGTTCCAATTCACCAAACAATTTTGCCCCTATCTACATAATGGGGAAAAAGTGATAGGAAAAGTGTTGGAGGCAAATTGACAGCTGCCAGATGTGAACAAGGGGGACTTAAAGAATGAGAGCGATGGCGCCAAAGAGTATATACCGTATAGTTGCTAAGGTGGGACCCCGACATGGGATACTCACCACACATGGGGATATGAACACACACACAAAATGTGCCACACACTACCACGTGCTTGAACACATATACCACCCTCAGCACACATTTCATCACACATACACCAACCTCGCCACATAAAAGTCGAAACACAAAAGTCGCCACTCAAAACTCGCCACGTGCAAAATTCGCCAAATGCAAAACTCGCCACATGCAAAACTCGCCACACGTGAAAAACTCACCTCATGGAAATCTCGCCACACACAATACTTGCACACGTGGAAAAATTGCCACATGCACAAAAGTTGCAACACATGCAAAAGTTGCCTCACACAAAACTTGCACATACTCAAAACGCACCACACATAAAACTCACCACGCGCAAAACTCGCCATGCGCAAAACTTGCTGCACACAACTTGCTACACTAACCTGTCACATGCAACTCGACACACAAAAAGTTGCTACACGCATGTCGCCACACAAAACTCATCTCACAAAAGTCGCTACATGCATGTCGCCACATGCAACTCAACACACACAACTTGACACATGAAACTCGCCCTAAAACACACACAAATCTGGTATCATCTGTTATGACTTGGTGGTAAGGACAATAATGGACCTGGTGGTTAAGAGCACACGGAATGACCTGATAGTTACCAATAATATAGGACGAGCTCTGAGACGTGGGAACTCTGCTGACCGCAATCCCTAATCCTATCACACACACTAGAAATAGCCGTGGATTGCTCCTAACGCTCCCTATGCAACTCGACACAGCCTAAGGAACTAGCTAGCCCTGAAGATAGAAAAATAAGCCTACCTTGCCTCAGAGAAATTCCCAAAGGAAAAGGCAGCCCCCCACATATAATGACTGTGAGTAAAGATGAAAATACAAACACAGAGATGAAATAGATTTAGCAAAGTGAGTCCCGACTTACTGAACAGACTGAGGATAGGAAAGGTCACTTTGCGGTCAGCACAAAAAACTACAAAAAGACCACGCAGAGGGCGCAAAAGACCCTCCGCTCCCTCTGCGTCCCAGAGCTTCCAGCAAGCAAGACAAAAATCAAAATAGCAAGCTGGACAGAAAAATAGCAAACTAAAAAAAAACAAGCAGGAACTTAGCTTCTGCTGGGAAGACAGGTCACAAGAACGATCCAGGAGGAACTAGACCAATACTGGAACATTGACAGGTGGCATGGAGCAATGATCTAAGTGGAGTTGAATAGAGCAGCCAGCTAACGAACTAACCTCGTCACCTGTGGAAGGAAACTCAGAAACACCCACCAGAGGAAGTCCATGGACAGAACCAGCCAAAGTACCATTCATGACCACAGGAGGGAGCCCGACAACAGAATTCACAACAGTACCCCCCCCTTGAGGAGGGGTCACTGAACCCTCACCAGAGCCCCCAGGCCGACTAGGATGAGCCAAATGAAAGGCACGAACCAGATAGGCAGCATGAACATCAGAGGCAAAAACCCAGGAATTATCTTCCTGACCATAACCCTTCATAACCCTAATCAAACACCCGAAAACTCCTCCCATATGACCCAAAACCGATCCCGCCAAATTCAGGTGACAGGTTCCCTTTAAATGCATCTCAAAAGAAGGAAGAAAAATTCTGAGCCATTTTTTTTTCTGTGCTCTGTTTTGTCTTTTTTTTCCTCTTGATCTCTGGGTGGTTCAGGATTTATGCTCTGGCATGGATGTTCAGGGTTTATTTTCTCGTGTGGATCAACTTGCTGCAAGAGTACAGAGTATCCAAGACTATGTTGTCCAGACTCTGGCTTTGGAGCCTAAAATTCCTACTCCTGATTTGTTTTTTGGGGACAGATCCAAGTTTTTGAACTTTAAAAATAACTGCAAATTGTTTTTTGCTTTGAAACCCCGTTCTTCTGGTGATCCCATTCAGCAAGTTAAAATCATCATATCCTTGCTGCGTGGTGACCCTCAGGACTGGCCATTCTCCCTTGAATCAGGGGATCCGGCATTGCTGAATGTAGACGCATTTTTTCAAGCGCTCGGATTATTGTATGACGAACCTAATTCTGTGGATCATGCAGAAAAAACCCTGTTGGCCCTGTGTCAAGGTCAGGAAGCGGCAGAATTATACTGCCAGAAATTTAGGAAATGGTCTGTGCTCACTAAATGGAATGAGGATGCTCTGGCTGCTATTTTCAGAAAAGGTCTTTCTGAAGCCCTTAAAGATGTTATGGTGGGCTTCCCTACGCCTGCTGGTTTGAGCGAATCTATGTCTCTAGCCATTCAGATTGATCGGCGTCTGCGCGAGCGCAAAGCTACACCATTGGCCAAGGATAAACCTCAGTACTGGACGCAGATGACCATGTACATGGCTCCAGCACATCAGGAAGATTGCCGTTTTCTGGTGTTGCATAACCTGCATGATGTTGTTGTACTGGGTTTTCCATGGTTACAGGAACATAATCCGGTGCTGGATTGGAAATCTATGTCTGTGACTAGTTGGGGATGTCAAGGGGTACATAGTGACGTTCCTTTGATGTCAATTTCCTCTTCCTCTTCCCAGGTCCCTGAGTTTTTGTCGGATTTCCAGGATGTATTTGATGAGCCCAAGTCCAGTTCCCTTCCTCCACATAGGGACTGTGATTGTGCTATTGACTTGATTCCAGGTTGTAAGTTCCCTAAGGGCCGACTTTTCAATCTGTCTGTGCCAGAGCATGCCGCCATGCGGAGTTATGTTAAGGAATCTTTGGAGAAGGGGCATATTCGGCCGTCTTCCTCACCATTGGGAACGGGTTTCTTTTTTGTTGCTAAGAAGGATGGCTCCTTGAGACCCTGTATAGATTATCGTCTTCTTAATAAGATCACGGTCAAATTCCAATACCCCTTGCCTTTGCTTTCTGATTTGTTTGCTCAGATTAAGGGGGCTAGTTGGTTTACTAAGATTGACCTCCGAGGGGCATATAATCTTGTTCGTATTAAACAGGGTGACGAATGGAAAACTGCATTTAATACGCCCGAAGGCCATTTTGAATACCTTGTGATGCCATTCGGGCTCTCTAATGCTCCATCTGTGTTCCAGTTTTTCATGCATGATATTTTCCGCAATTATCTTGATAAATTCATGGTTGTATATTTGGATGATATTTTGATTTTTTCCGATGATTGGGAGTCTCATGTGAAGCAGGTCAGGATGGTATTCCAGATCCTTCGTGATAATGCTTTGTTTGTGAAGGGGTCTAAGTGCCTATTCGGAGTTCAGAAGGTCTCTTTTTTGGGTTTTATTTTTTCTTCCTCGTCAATGGAAATGGATCCTGTTAAGGTCCAAGCTTTTCATGACTGGATTCAACCCACATCTGTGAAGAGCCTTCAAAAATTTTTGGGCTTTGCTAATTTCTATCGCCGTTTCATTGCCAACTTTTCCAGTGTGGTTAAGCCCCTTACTGATTTGACAAAGAAAGGCGCTGATGTGGCGAATTGGTCCTCTGCGTCTGTTGAGGCCTTTCAGGAGCTTAAACGCCAATTTACTTCTGCCCCTGTGTTGCGTTTCTCTTCCTTTTCAGGTTGAGGTTGACGCTTCTGAGATTGGGGCAGGGGCCGTTTTGTCTCAGAGGGATTCTGATGGTTCTTTGATGAAACCATGTGCCTTCTTTTCTCGGAAGTTTTCGCCTGCGGAACGCAATTATGATGTCGGCAATCGGGAGTTGTTGGCTACGAAGTGGGCGTTTGAGGAGTGGCGACATTGGCTTGAGGGAGCTAAGCACCGCGTTATGGTCTTGACTGATCATAAGAATCTGATTTACCTTGAGTCGGCCAAGCAGCTGAATCCTAGACAGACTCGATGGTCCCTGTTTTTCTCCCGTTTTGATTTTGTGGTCTCGTATCTTCTGGGATCTAAGAATGTTAAGGCTGATGCCCTCTCTAGGAGTTTTTTGCCTGATTCTCCTGGAGTCCCTGAGCCAGTTGGCATTCTTAAGGAAGGGGTGATTCTTTCTGCCATCTCCTCTGATTTGCGGCGGGTGCTTCGGTAATTTCAGGCTGATAGGCCTGACCGCTGTCCAGTGGGGAAGCTGTTTGTTCCTGATAGATGGACATGTAAGGTAATTTCTGAGGTTCATTGTTCAGTGTTGGCTGGTCATCCTGGGATTTTTAGTACCAGAGATTTGGTTGCTAGGTCCTTTTGGTGGCCTTCCTTGTCGCGCGATGTGCGTGCTTTTGTGCAGTCCTGTGGGACTTGCGCCCGGGCCAAGCCTTGCTGTTCCCGCGCTAGTGGGTTGCTTTTGCCTTTGCCGGTCCCTGAGAGGCCCTGGACGCATATTTCCATGGATTTTATTTCGGATCTTCCTGTTTCCCAGAAGATGTCTGTTATCTGGGTTGTTTGTGACCGGTTCTCTAAAATGGTCCATCTGGTACCTTTGCCTAAGTTGCCTTCCTCCTCAGATTTGGTTCCATTGTTTTTTCAGCATGTGGTTCATTTGCATGGCATTCCGGAGAATATTGTGTCTGACAGAGGTTCTCAGTTTGTCTCTAGGTTTTGGCGGGCCTTTTGTGCTAGGATGGGCATTGATTTGTCTTTTTCTTCGGCGTTTCATCCTCAGACTAATGGCCAAACTGAGCGAACTAATCAGACCTTGGAAACCTATTTGAGATGCTTTGTGTCTGCTGATCAGCATGATTGGGTGGCTTTCTTGCCGTTGGCCAAGTTTGCCCTTAATAATAGGGCTAGTTCAGCTACTTTGGTTTCACCTTTCTTTTGTAATTTTGGTTTTCATCCTCGTTTTTCTTCTGGGCAGGTTGAGCCTTCTGACCTTCCTGGTGTGGATTCTGTGGTGGACAGGCTGCAGCAGATTTGGACTCATGTGGTGGACAATTTGACGTTGTCTCAGGAAAGGGCTCAACGTTTTGCTAACCGCCGTCGGTGTGTTGGTCCCCGGCTTTGTGTGGGGGATTTGGTTTGGTTGTCTTCTCGTCATGCTCCTATGAAGGTTTCTTCCCCTAAGTTTAAGCCTCGGTTTATTGGTCCTTATAAGATTTCTGAAATTATCAATCCTGTGTCTTTTCGTTTGGCTCTTCCAGTCTCTTTTGCCATTCATAATGTTTTCCATAGATCTTTGTTGCGGAGATATGTGGTGCCCGTTGTTCCCTCGGTTGATCCTCCTGCCCCGGTATTGGTTGAGGGAGAGTTGGAATATGAGGTTGAGAAAATTTTGGATTCTTGTTTTTCGAGGCGGAGGCTTCAGTATCTTGTCAAGTGGAAGGGTTATGGCCAGGAGGATAATTCTTGGGTTGTTGCCTCCGATGTCCATGCCGCCGATTTGGTTCGTGCTTTTCACTTGGCTCGTCCTGATCGACCTGGGGGCTCTGGTGAGGGTTCGGTGACCCCTCCTCAAGGGGGGGTACTGTTGTGAATTCCGCTCTTGGGCTCCCTCCGGTGATTGTAAGTGGCACTTTTGTGAGTTCTGCTCTTGGGCTACCTCCGGTGGTTTTAAGTGGTATGGCTGCTCCTTGGATTTAGCAGTCTGCAGCTGCTTCCACTGATTGTCTTTCTGCCTGGCTCTTCCCTTCAGCCAGTGCCACTTGTCAATGGTTCCTGGTTGGATTCACATCTCTCTTGGATTTCCCTGTTAACCTGACCAGTTCAGCAAAGTTAAGTCCCTGCTTTGCTCTTTTCTGTCCACATGTTGTGGACGTATTCGTTCTGTGCATTCTATGTTTTGTCCAGCTTGTTAGTATGGATTAATTCTGTTTAGCTGGAAGCTCTGGGAAGCAGATTTACCCTCCACACCTTTAGTCAGGTGTGGAGATTTTTGTAAACTCTGTGTGGATTTTTGTAGTTTTTAATACTGACCGCACAGTATTCTATCCTGTCTTATCTATCTAGCTAGACTGGCCTCCTGCGCTACATCCTGGTTTCATTCTGTGTATGTCGTTTCCCTCTCCACTCACAGTCATTACTTGTGGGGGGCTATCTATCCTTTGGGGATTTTCTCTGAGGCAAGATAGTTTTCCTGTTTCTATCTTTAGGGGTAGTTAGTTCTCAGGCTGTGACGAGGTGCCTAGGGAGTGACAGGAGCATCCCACGGCTACTTCTAGTGTTGTGTTGAGCTTAGGGACTGCGGTCAGTACAGATACCACCTCCTTCAGAGCTCGTCCCATGTTGCTCCTAAACCACCAGTTCATAACAGGGCCCCCAGCAGTCCAATATGGTGGTGCGCATGGCTTTCTATCAGCTCTGTGAAACGTGGTCTTCTCCTTGCTTCTGGATCCTCTTGGAAACTGTAAATCCCTTTTCTTTGTATCTTCGTGGCTCTCTTGCAGCTATAACAGGACACAGTTCTCTCTTTCAGCTATCAGCACAAAAAGTCCTCTCTGCAGCAGCCTCAGCTCACACACCCTGCTCCAGCTCCACGCCTGCACTCTGCAAAGACTAGCTCATTACAATGATTATTGCAGGGGAGAAGCAGAACATTCCATCATGCCAGAGAAGGGGGTGCAGCCTCTTAAAGTGACAGCATGTTCCTTACTGTCCATAACAGCACCACTCTCTTACACCTGGCGCCCGTCCGAGCAGGGCCGTATTTAGAGTTTCTGCTGCCCTAGGCACTTTTAGTGCTGCCTCCCCCATTGGTGAGTATGACACTATCCGCAGTGACTGTGGCAAGAATCGCTGTTGTGAAAGTCGCCTTTTGCAGTAGATCGGGGCAATTTTTCTGCATCTGCCACGTAACGGATCACTTACAGCAACACTGCGTTTGGTTTCATTCATTCCCTATGGGATTTGCGGTACTTGCTGTGATCTGGGAAAAGCGGTACCATACCTCCAAACTTTTGAAGAAGGGAAAAAGATGTAAAGGTTGCGGCGCACAACTAATCACACCCATATCCAAGTCCCAACCACACCCATTCAGCACTGCTGATCACACTGTTTCATATACAATAATTAAAACAAAAAAAATATGGCCACGCAGTGCTCCATACTGTATAATAGCTACACAGTGCTCCACATACTGTATAATGGCCCTACATGATGCTCCATACTGTATAATCGCCACACATGATGCTCCATACTGTATAATGGCCCCACATGATGCTCCATACTGTATAATGGTCCCACATGATGCTCCATACTGTATAATTGTCACACGTGCTCCATACTGTATAATGACCACACATGATACTCAATACTGTATAATGGCCAGTACATGATGCTCCATACTGTATAATGACCGCACATGATGCTCCATACTGTATAATGGCCACACATGATGCTCCATACTGTATAATGGCCGCACATGATGCTCCACACTTTATAATGGCCCCACATGATGCTCAATACTGTATAATGACCGCACATGATGCTCCATACTGTATAATGGCCACACATGATGCTCCATACTGTATAATGGTCCCACATGATGCTCCATACTGTATAATGGTCACACATGATGCTCCATACTGTATAATGACCACAAATGATACTCAATACTGTATAATGGCCACACATGATGCTCAATACTGTATAATGACCACACATGATACTCAATACTGTATAATGGCCATACATGATGCTCAATACTGTATAATGACCGCCCATGATGCTCCATACTGTATAATGGCCCCACATGATGCTCCATATTGTATAATGGCCATGGCTCATATCCCCCCCTCCTCCTGTATGCATGGCTCATAATTACCCCCCCTGTATGCATGGCTGATGGCTCATAATTCCCCCCCTGTATGCATGGCTGATGGCTCATAATTCCCCCCTCCCCCTTGTATGCATGGCTGATGGCTCATAATTCCCCCCCCCCTCCCTATGCATGGCTGATGGCTCATAATTCCCCCCCCTGTATGCATGGCTGATGGCTCACAATTCCCCCCCCTCCCTCTGCATGGCTGATGACGCTCATAATTTCCCCCCCTCCCTATGCATGGCTGATGGCTCACAATTCCCCCCCTCCCTCCCTATGCATGGCTGATGGCTCACAATTCCCCCCCCCTCCCTCCCTATGCATGGCTGATGGCGCTCATAATTCCCCCCCTCCCTATGCATGGCTGATGGCTCACAATCCCCCCCCCCTCCCTCCCTATGCATGGCTGATGGCGCTCATAATTCCCCCCCCTCCCTATGCATGGCTGATGGCGCTCATAATTCCCCCCCCCTCCCTATGCATGGCTGATGGCTCACAATTCTCCCTCTCCCTCCCTATGCATGGCTGATGGCTCACAATTCCCCCCCTCCCTATGCATGGCTGATGGCGCTCATAATTCCCCCCCTCCCTCCCTATGCATGGCTGATGGCTCACAATTCCCCCCCCTCCCTATGCATGGCTGATGGCGCTCATAATTCCCCCCCCCTCCCTATGCATGGCTGATGGCTCATAATTCCCCCCCCTCCCTATGCATGGCTGATGGCTCACAATTCCCCCCCTCCCTCCCTATGCATGGCTGATGGCGCTCATAATTCCCCCCCCTCCCTATGCATGGCTGATGGCTCACAATTCCCCCCCCTCCCTCCCTATGCATGGCTGATGGCTCACAATTCCCCCCCCCCCTCCCTATGCATGGCTGATGGCTCACAATCCCCCCCTCCCTCCGTATGCATGGCTGATGGCGCTCATAATTCCCCCCCCTCCCCAGAGGCGTAGCTAGAGCTTTTGCCGCCCGGGGCTGTTCCCGAGTTTGGCGCCCCCCCCCCCCCCCCCAGCAGGAATAAGACCTCAGATGTAGAACTTTAATTGTTTCGCCGGTGAATGTTACCATCACATGATCGGGACTGCAAAAAAAAAAAACAAGTTCTGCTTACCTGACCGCGCTCCTGCTCTCTCCACGCAGCTGAAACGTGCACTCGCCGGCGACTGACAATGATGTCAGACGCCGGCAACATGCACACTGGGACTGACGTCAGCTGCCAGCCTCAGATCAGACGTCAGCGGGCCCGCACGTCAATAGCGTTAAACAGCTGCAGCGCCGGCCGCGGCCCGGTGACCCACCCCCAGGGCTGGCTCCAGGTTTTTGAGGGCCCCGGGCAAAAGAGTCTCAGTGGGTCTCCCCTTTAACACATACCACGATTCATGATGCCCAGATACGGCAGAGAAATCTAGGTATAGTACAATGCCAGATTTCACTTCTAACATGAGTGACAGCTATTGTAAATTCTACAGTGTATATATACAGGACAGGAGGAGTGGTTCTGTGCAGTGTATATATACAGGACAGGAGGAGGGGTTCTGTGCAGTGTATATATACAGGATAGGAGGAGTGGTACTGTGCATTGTATATATACAGGATAGGAGGAGAGGTACTGTGCAGTGTATATATACAGGGGAGTGATGGTACTGTGCAGTGTATATATACAGGGCAGTGGTACTGTGCAGTGTATATATACAGGGCAGTGGTACTGTGCAGTGTATATATACAGGGCAGTGGTACTGTGCAGTGTATATATACAGGGCAGTGGTACTGTGCAGTGTATATATACAGGGCAGTGGTACTGTGCAGTGTATATATACAGGAGGAGTGGTACTGTGCAGTGTATATATACAGGGCAGTGGTACTGTGCAGTGTATATATACAGGAGGAGTGGTACTGGGCAGTGTATATATACAGGACAGGAGGAGTGGTACTGTGCAGTGTATATATACAGGAGGAGTGGTACTGTGCAGTGTATATATACAGGGCAGTGGTACTGTGCAGTGTATATATACAGGGGAGTGGTACTGTGCAGTGTATATATACAGGGGAGTGATGGTACTGTGCAGTGTATATATACAGGGGAGTGATGGTACTGTGCAGTGTATATATACAGGGCAGTGGTACTGTGCAGTGTATATATACAGGGCAGTGGTACTGTGCAGTGTATATATACAGGGCAGTGGTACTGTGCAGTGTATATATACAGGATAGGAGGAGAGGTACTGTGCAGTGTATATATACAGGGGAGTGATGGTACTGTGCAGTGTATATATACAGGGCAGTGGTACTGTGCAGTGTATATATACAGGGCAGTGGTACTGTGCAGTGTATATATACAGGGCAGTGGTACTGTGCAGTGTATATATACAGGAGGAGTGGTACTGTGCAGTGTATATATACAGGGCAGTGGTACTGTGCAGTGTATATATACAGGAGGAGTGGTACTGGGCAGTGTATATATACAGGACAGGAGGAGTGGTACTGTGCAGTGTATATATACAGGAGGAGTGGTACTGTGCAGTGTATATATACAGGGCAGTGGTACTGTGCAGTGTATATATACAGGGCATTGATACTGTGCAGTGTATATATACAGGGGAGTGGTACTGTGCAGTGTATATATACAGGGGAGTGATGGTACTGTGCAGTGTATATATTTCAGCAGCCGCCCAGGCCCCCAGCACCTGTCCTGTATATATATTATATATACTGTCATACAGGCTGTACAGATACAGTATATACATATACAGGACAGGTGCTGGGGGCCTGGGCGGCTGCTGAAGTATATAATATACAGTATATCAGCTGTGGCCGCCCCAGGTCACCCAGACTGTCAGAATAGAAAGATACATCGCACTCACTCAGGGCTGCAAGGCTTGCCAAGGAGCTCCTCCGGAATCTGCCTGTCCTGATAAGTTCAGCAGCCAGCGAGGGGCGGGCGGGAGAGCAGAGCAGGAGAACTCTCCGCCCACAAACAATGTCACGCTGGCTGCGTTCTTAACCCCGATGTGCTTGCACTGCACTGACTGAAAAGATGCTTGTTCCAGCAGGGCTAGATGCCCGCCCCCCGCATTGTGCCGCCCGGGGCGGCCCGCCCCCCCTTCCTACACCACTGCCCCTCCCTATGCATGGCTGATGGCTCACAATTCCTCCCCCCCTATGCATGGCTGATGGTGCTCATAATTTCCCCCCCTCCCTATGCATGGCTGATGGCTCACAATTCCCCCCCCTCCCTCCCTATGCATGGCTGATGGCTCACAATTCCCCCCCTCCCTATACATGGCTGATGGCGCTCATAATTCCCCCCCTTCCCTATGCATGGCTGATGGCTCACAATTCCCCCCCCCCCACCCTCCCTATGCATGGCTGATGGCTTACAATTCACCCCCCTCCCTCCCTATGCATGGCTGATGGCTCACAATTCCCCCCCCCCTCCCTATGCATGGCTGATGGCACTCATAATTTCCCCCCCTCCCTATGCATGGCTCATCTCTCCACCCCCTCCCCTTCTCCCGGGCCATCTTGCATGGCGCGGGTGGCTTACCATCCTCCCCCCGCCCGCCCCTCATCCCTCATACTCACCTGTCAGCTGCCTGTCCCACACGCCGCGCCGACATCCCTCCGGCTCCGTCCCGCCGCAGCGCCTTCTTCCTGGGTGAGCGGTCATGTGGTACCGCTAATTAAGGTCATGAATATGCGCATATTCATGACCTTAATTAGCGGTACCACATGACCGCTCACTCAGGACGCGCTACAGACGCTGAGACCAGGCATCGCTGGAGCAGGTGAGTATCGTCTTCAAGGAGGGTGGGTGGGACTCGGAGGCGGGGGGGATTCGGAGACTTGGAGGTGGGGGGACTCCAAGTATTTTTTATGGTGTTCACTAAAAGGGTTAACTAATGGGAGAGTTTTATAGGGCGGGTCATTATGGACGCGGGATACCAAATATGTGTACTTTTATTGTTTAGATTTTTTTTCATTCAAATATTTTTTTTATAGAATATACGTAGATTTTTTTTATAATTTTTAAAAAATATTTTTACAATTATTTAAAAAAATTTTTTTTTAGTTCATTCTAATTTTTACACTGTATCCCACTATGGGACAATCATTTTTTGCATGCTGATCACTCCTATAGCATGCAGATCTGCATGCTATAGAAGCTGTCAGCGCTGCAGTTTCTGTACACTAAACTGAGAGACTTCCTGACATTCACTGCGCATGACAGGAAGTTTCTCAGGTCTGGAGACCCGGATGTCGTCATGACTACATCGGATATCCATGGAAGCGATCAGGACCCACGTCACGCCGCAGGGTCTCCAATCCAAAGGCAGAGGGGCGGTCAGCCCCTGTGCCAGCTCCGGAATGCTGCGATCATGTTCGATCGCAGTATTCCAGGGGCTAAAGTGCCGGGAGTGGTCCGTGACACCCCTGTGTGCGCGGCCGATCAGTAATGACGTACTATTCTGTCCATGGGAATTAAGGCCGATGTCACATGGATGGAATAGTACATCTGATGGCAGAAAGGAGTTAATGAGGGAAACAGTGCTGCTTACCACGTTATATTTTGAATGATGGGGTACATATCTGTATTCAGGAGGAGACATGTATGTATGCAATGTATGTGAACTTGTTATTTTCAGGGCTGCAATGATAATCGTGACAAGAAGAGTCGTGGCTGGGAGATGTCGACATGAAGAGGTCTGACCAGATTTATTTATTATCCTTTTTTTATAGCGCCATTTATTCCATGGCGCTTTAAATGTGAAAAGGGGGCAAATATAGACAAATACAATAAACATGAGCAAAAGGAGAGAGGACCTTGCCCGCGAGGGCTCACAGTCTATAGGGGATGGGTAAGGATACATTAGGAGAGGGCAGAGCTGGTTGTGCAGCAGTTCAGTAGGTTGAGGATCACTGCAGGCTGTCTTTTTGAAAGTTTCTATGGTAGGCGAGAGTCTGATGTGTTGGGGTAGAGAGTTCCAGAGTATGGGGGAAACACTGGAGAAGTGTTGGATGCGATTGTGGGAAGAAGAGGTAAGAGGGGAGTAGATAAGGAGATCTTGTGAGGATCGAAGGTTGCATGTAGGTAAGTACCGAGAGACCATGTCACAGATGTATGGAGAAGACAGGTTGTGGATGGCTTTGTATGTCATGGTAAGGGTTTTGAACTGGAGTCTTTGGATGACAGGAAGCCAGTGAAAGGCTTGGCATAGGGGAGAAGCTGGGGAATAGTGGGGAGACAGGTAGATTAGTCGGACAGCAGAGTGTAGGATAGATTGGAGTGGTGCCAGAGTGCTAGAGGGGAGGCCAGAGAGTAGGAGGTTGCAGTAGTCAAGGCGGGAGATAAGGGTGTGCACTAGTGTTTTTGTGGTCAAGGAATGCGCGGATCCAGAAAATATTTTTGAGTTTGAGATGGCAGGAGGAGGCAAGGGCTTGGATATGTGGCTTGAAAGAGAGGCCAGAGTCGAGGATCACCTCGAGGCATTCGGAGTGTGGGACTGTGGAAAGTGAGCAGTCATTGACATTGATGGATAGGTCTGGTGGAGGGGTAGAGTGAGATGGGGGAAAGATGATGAATTCTGTTTTGTCCATGTTCAGTTTTAGAAAGTGAGCAGAAAAGAAAGCTGAGATAGCAGACAGTGTGAGATTCTATGAGCTGTCCCAGGCCGAAGGTGTAGATGGAGAAGAGTAGGAGTCCTAGAACTGAGCCTTGAGGAACACTGACAGACAAGGGGTGAGGTGAAGAGGAGGTGTGGGAGAGGAAGACACTGAATGTTTGGTCTGTTAGATATGACAAGATCCAGGATAGGGCCAAGTCTGTGATGCCAAGAGATGAGAGAATCTGTAGCAGGAGGGAGTGGTCCACAGTGTCAAAGGCAGAAGACAGGTCCAGGAGAAGGAGGACAGAGTAGTGTTGCTTGCTCTTGGCAGTTAGTAGGTCATTGGTGACTTTAGTTAGGGCAGTTTCAGTTGAGTGATGGCATCGGAACTCAGATTGTAACCGGTCAAAGAGGGAGCAGGATGAGAGATAGGAGGACAGTCCAAGATGGACATGCTGTTCCAGTAGTTTTGAGGCATAGGGAGAAGAGATATCGGGTGATAGCTAGACGCAGAGGATGGGTCAAGGGAGGGCATTTTGAGAATGGGTGTGATCGAGGCATGCTTGAAGAATGAGTGGAAGACACCAGTTGTGAGAGGTTGAAGAGGTGTGTTAGGGTTGGGATGAAGCCTGTGGTGAGGTTAGGGATGTGGTGGGACAGGAGCAGGTCAAGCATGCAAGTGGTGAGATGTCATCTTGACAAGAGGGTGGAGAGCTGATCTGTCATGGTGGAGAAGCTGGTTTTGGAGGAACAGGGTTGTGCAGCTAAGATGGGCATTGGGGGCTGCGGACCAAAGCTTTCTATGATTGCATCAATCTTCTGTTTAAAGAAAGAGGCAAAGTCTTCAGCAGAAATGACAGGAGAGGGAGGAGGTGCTGGGGGACGGAGTAGAGAATTGAAAGTGTTGAAAGGCTGTTTAGGGTTGTGAGACAGGGAGGATATGAGAGATGAGAAGTTTTTTTGTGGCAGTGAGCGTGGATTTGAAGCTGGCGAGGGACTGCTTGTATGCAATGAAGTGGTCAGCAGAGCGGGATCGCTTTCATCTCCACTCAGCGACCCTGGATACCCGTCTCAGTTCTTTGGTCAGGCTGGTTAGCCAGGGCTGCCTGTTGATTGTATGAGTTTTGCTATGCATGAGGGGGGCAGACGAATTGATGGTTGCTGTTCTTGTGGTAGCAGCATCTGTGTCATGAATGGAAGCTATGTCTATAAGAGGGAGAAGGGACTCAGAGAGAGATTGTAAATTGAGGTGTTTGATGAGATTTCTGCGAGGGTGAGTTTGTGGAGTGGGGGTTGCACACTAGGTGAGGAGAGGGAAGAGAATGTCAGTAGGTTGTGATCAGACAGGGGGGAGGGGTGAGTTAGTGAGGTTAGTAAGGGAACAGAAGCAGGTAAAGATAAGGTCCTGTGTGTGACTATCTTTGTGAGTGGCCGCAGAGGACCATTGAGGCTGAAGGAGGCAGTGAGCCATAAAAGTTTAGAGGCAGCTGAGGTGGAAGTGTCAATGGGGATATTGAAGTCACCCAGGATGATAGTGGGGATGTCAGCAGAAAGGAAATTAAGTAGCCAGGTGGTGAAGTGGTCGAGAAAGATGTAGATGGCTAGTTCTGGGGGGGGGGGGGGGCGGGGGATGACAGCCAGCTGAAGGTTAGAGGAGGAATAGATGCGGACGGAGTGCACCTCAAACGAGGGAAGAGTAGCGTAGGATGGTAGCGGAATTGGAGTAAAGGAGCGGGTTTCGGACAGGAGCAAGCCAACTCCTCCTCCACGTTTGTTGCTGGGGCGAGGAGTGTGAGAGAAATGGAATCCACCATAGGAAAGTGCAGCTGGTGAGGCTGAGTCAGAGGGGGTGAGCCAGGTTTCAGTAATGCCCAGAAAGGAGAGCTTGTTGGTGAAGAGGTCATAGATAAACAACAGTTTGTTGCAGACGGAGCATGCGTTCCATAGTGCTCTAGGTAGGGGGCCGAGCAGGGGCTGACTGGCAAATTTTAGCCTGGGGGGCAAACACAAAGCACTGGCCCAGGAGTGGTGGTCCATCTTTATGTTAAGGAGTCTAAAGGTACCGTCACACTAGACGATATCGCTAGCGATCCGTGACGTTGCAGCGTCCTCGCTAGCGATATTGTCCAGTGTGACAGGCAGCAGCGATCAGGCCCCTGCTGTGCTGTCGCTGGTCGGGGAAGAAAGTCCAGAACTTTATTTCGTCGCTGGACTCCCCGCAGACATCGCTGAATCGGTTTGTGTGACACCGATTCAGCGATGTCTTCACTGGTAACCAGGGTAAACATCGGGTAACTAAGCGCAGGGCCGCGCTTAGTAACCCGATGTTTACCCTGGTTACCAGCGTAAAAAAACAAACAGTACATACTTACATTCAGCTGTCTGTCGCTTGCCGTCTGCTTCCTGCACTGACTGCTGGCCGCAAAGTGAAAGTGAAAGCACAGCACAGCGGTGAGTCACACAGCGGTGACTCACCGCTGTGGCTGTGCTCTGCTTTCACTTTACGGCCAGCAGTCAGTGCAGGAAGCAGACGGCAAGGGACAGACAGCTGAATGTAAGTATGTACTGTTTGTTTTTTTACGCTGGTAACCAGGGTAAACATCGGGTTACTAAGCGCGGCCCTGCGCTTAGTTACCCGATGTTTACCCTGGTTACCGGGGACCTCGGGATCGTTGGTCGCTGGAGAGCTGTCTGTGTGACAGCTCTCCAGCGACCAAACAGCGACGCTGCAGCGATCCGGATCGTTGTCGGTATCGCTGCAGCGTCGCTAAGTGTGACGGTACCTTAAGGTCTCACATACCATTCAGCATGAGTATTGCACATCCGAGGTGCTACTGATAAGAAACCATTTCATACATACTAAACTTAAATGGCCTTTTTAGTAGAGTTGAGCGAACTTTTCAGTTCCGATTATGATCAGCGGCAAATATTGTATTTGCAATATTCTCCGACCGTCATTGGAGCCAATGGGCGTAGAAATAACCGAATATGTTGTTCCACTATGGAGGGCTGGCCCTGAACAGGCAGGGGGCCCACTCGCTGTCGGGGACACTGGCGCGCTATAGTGCCGGCCCCCGCGAGTGGACCCCCCGCCTGCTCCGGGCTCCGACACTTGCAATACTTACCTCTCCCAGTTCCAGCGCTGCAGTGTCTTCCATCCTCTGTGACGTTCAGGTCAGAGGGCGCAATGACGTCACCAGTGCGCGCCCTCTGCCTGAGCAGTCGCTGCACAGAGAGCAGGAAGACGCCGACGCTGAGGAGTCCAGAGCAGAGCAGCGACAAGCAACAAGAGGTGAGTATTTCATTTCTTTAATATTTGGAGCAATATATGGGGACCATCAGAAGGGGCCCATATATGGAGCATTATATGGGGCTAATTCTATATGGAGCATCTTATGGGGCCAATAATATAGGGAGCATCTTATGAAGCCAATTCTATAGGGAGCATTATATGGGGCCAATTCAATATGGAGCAGTATATGGGGCCAATAATATATGAAGCATCTTATGGGACTAATTATATATGGAGCATTTTATATGGAGCATTATATGGGGCCAATTATTTTTGGAGCATTATATGGGACCCATTCTGTATGGAGTATTATATGGGACCCATTCTGTAAGGAGTATTATATGGGCCCATTCTGTATGGAGTATTATATGGGACCCTTTTGTAAGGAGTATTATATGGGCCCATTCTGTATGGAGCAATATATGGGACTCAGTATACTGTATGGGGCCGATAATATACTGTATGGAGCATTATATGAGGCCCATTATATATGGAGCAATAGATGGGGCCCATCATATACTGTGTGGAGAATTATATGTGGCTCACTATACTGTATGGAGTATTATACGGGGTCAATTCCGTATGGAGCAATATATGCGGCTTATTATGTATGGAGCACTCTGTGGTGCCCATTATACTGTATGGAGCATTATATAGTGAGCATGGTATCTTGGGCGTGCTCATAGATTATGTTTGTGTCCCCATAGCTGCATGATTTGCGGCTGTTAGACAACCTAAACACATGCAGGAGTTGCCTGTTTGTTAGGGAATCCCCACATGTATTCAGGCTGTCTAGCAGCCGCAAAAAATGCAGCTACGTGGACACAAACATAATCTACGAGCATGCCCAAGATACTCAGAGACCACCCGAGCATGTTCGCTCATCACTACTCTCTAGCTATCTAATCTCTAAGGGTATGTTTCCACTGTCCAGATTTCTTCAGTTTTTGCTGCGGATTGGACGCTGCGTACAGCAGCAGCGTCCAATCCGGAGTGTCCAGATGTTACAGCATAGTGGAGGGGATTTCATGAATACGTGCAGGGCTGCATCCGGCGGCCCTGCATAACCGGACATGCGGCGCGTCTTTATAGACCGCAGCATGTCTATTTATCTTGCGGAGACGCTCAGTCTCCGCAAGATAAATAACACAGTCTATGAATACGATGAGGTGATTCCGCATTTGTTCAATGAACACATCCGGAATTACCGTGCGTACAACAGTGGGCGGCGCTTTGGGTGGAGTGGGGTCCCCGCTGCGACCACAGGGCAGGGATTCCTGACTGCGCAAACATAGCCTGACTGCAGAAAAACACTCTTAACCTACAGCTATGGGAATTATCTGCATATTAATAGTGTTACTAATCTGCCCAGTGCCCACACTTAGGCTACTTTCACACATACGGTAAGTTTTGTGCCGTCAGGCACAATCCGGAGAATTTTGAAAAAAACGAATCTGGCAACAATTGCCACCGGATCAGTTTTTTTCTCATACACTTTTATTAGTGATGGATTGCGACGGATGGCTTAGGATGCCGGATCACCTAGAAGGATCCGGCAAAAAAAAAAAACAGATCTGTCTCATCAGTTTTTCACAATTTGCGACAGATCCATTTTTTTCAACAGTTGACGGATTGTGCCTGAAAGCAAACACCTGATGTGTGAAAGTTGCCTCAGCCGAACACTGTGTGGGAGAAAATTATTTTTTTTCCCCTCCAGCGTTCGGGTTTCAGTCACAGGGTGGGAGAAGCGCCGGCGCGGGTTCAGTCACCGCTCTGAGTATACAGAGTGATGGCTCAGGTCACCACGTACACTCATACTCATGTCACAACGTATACACTCATACACACACAGGTCACCACGTACACACTCATGTCACAACATATACACTCATACACACTCAGGTCACCACGTACACACTCATGTCACAACGTACACACTCATACACACACAGATCACCACGTACACACTCATGTCACAACGTATACACTCATACACACTCAGGTCACCACGTACACACTCATGTCACAACGTACACACTCATACACACTCAGGTCACCACGTACACACTCATGTCACAACGTACACACTCATACACACAGGTCACCACGTACACACGTCACAACGTACACACTCATACACACTCAGGTCACCACGTACACACTCATGTCACAACGTACACACTCATACACACACAGATCACCATGTACACACTCATGTCACAACGTACACACTCATACACACACAGATCACCACATACACACTCATGTCACAACGTATACACTCATACACACTCAGGTCACCACGTACACTCATACACACACAGGTCTCCATGTACACACTCATGTCACAACATACAAACTCATACACACACAGGTCACCACGTACACACTCATGTCACAACGTACACATACAGATCACCACATACACACACAGGTCACCACGTACACACTCATGTCCCAAAGTACACACTCATACACACACAGGTCACCACGTACACACTCATGTCACAACGTACACATACAGATCACCACATACACACATACACACACAGGTCACCACGTACACACTCATGTCACAACGTACAGACTCATAAACACACAGGTCACCACGTACACACTCATGTCCCAAAGTACACACTCATACACACACAGGTCACCACGTACACTCATACACACTCAGGTCACCACGTACACACTCATGTCACAACGTATACACTCGTACACACACAGGTCACCACGTACACACTCATGTCACAACGTATACACTCATACACACACAGGTCACAACGTACACACACACAGATCACCACGTACACACTCATACACACACAGGTCACCACGTACACACTCATGTCACCACGTATACACTCATACACACACAGGTCACCACGTACACACTCAGGTCACCGCATACACACACAGGTCACCACGTACCCACTCATACACACACAAGTCACCATGTACCCACTCATGTCACCATATATACACAGATACATATGTCACCACATACACACTCGTGTCACTATGTACACACTCATACACACACAGGTCACCATGCACACACTCCGGTCACCGCATACACACACAGGTCACCACGTACCCACTCATACACACACAGGTCACCATGTACACACACAGGTCACCATGTACACACACAGGTCACCATGCACACACTCATACATACGTCCCCACGTACACATTCACACCCACATCACCACATACACACTCATGTCACTATGTACACACTCATCCACACAGGTCACCACGCACACATATCACCACGTACACGGTTGCAAATATACACAGTTCGCACACACAGACGCAAATGTACACATATCACCACATATACTCACACATTTTACCACATATACACGCATGTACAAATACACGTCACCATGCACACAAACATACAAAGGAATACACTGAATTGTGGACTTGAGACTGCATTTAATCACACAGAATGAGACATACAGAAAATTCCACTCCTGTTTCTGCCTGCCCCACAGATATGTACCCCAACAGCTCCCCTCGAGCTGAGTTTCAATCATGCATCCCCCAAACAACTAAGAATCAAAGAGACACCTTACCAGAAGCCTCCATGATTGCCTGCAGCTACTCACACTTCTGCATGAAGGTTTTTACACATGGTGTGTGGGGCAGCCGGCGCCTCCTCAGCAGAGCTGCACGGTCGGTCTGCTTCCTGCTCTCCGATTGGTAAGGGGCACACACTGAGGGAGCAGGAAAAATACAGTACAGCCTCTAGGGACGGCTTCTCCACCAATCAGAGAGCTGGAAGGACATTGCACCCTTGAGTGACCTCTGCTCCACCAATCAGCATGATGCTGCTTGTTGGGAAGAGCAAATAAAGGGACAGTGCGGCTTCTAAAGTAATAGTTGGCTGAACGGCCCAAAGCTGCAACTAGGAGACCAGCCCAGGGGGCAATTGCCCCTCTGCCCCATGGCCCAGCCCGCCCCTGGGGCCGAGGGAATGGGTATGAGGTTATCATGGTTGGGAAAACCAGATGGAGAAGAAACAGCAGAAAACGTCTCCAATTAGACAAGACGTCAGCGGTAAGAGCCTGGATGTAAATATTAATCTGTATCTGCACTGTGTGATTTGTAGTGATAACGTTTTTTTGTAAAATCCATTATTCTACATTCTCACATTTGTGTGAAATTTCCGTGGGCTTCCAGGTTTTTTTTTTATCAGACGGCACATGGACTCAGAGTTTTATAGGTCCATTCACACATACATGAAAATCATGGGTCTGAGAATAAGATCCTTGAAGGTCAGAGAATTTTCTGTTCTGATCCAATATAGAGGATCAGAATAGGACATTCTCAATGCGTCTGTAAAAGCAGGCAGCACAACGACACTGCACACGGATACAGGTATGTAGCCTTATTATGTATAGCACAGTTACTTAAGTACAGGTCCTTCTCAAAAAATTAGCATATAGTGTTAAATTTCATTATTTACCATAATGTAATGATTACAATTAAACTTTCATATATTATAGATTCATTATCCACCCACTGAAATTTGTCAGGTCTTTTATTGTTTTAATACTGATGATTTTGGCATACAACTCCTGATAACCCAAAAAACCTGTCTCAATAAATTAGCATATTTCACCCATCCAATCAAATAAAAGTGTTTTTTTAATAACAAACAAAAAAACCATCAAATAATAATGTTCAGTTATGCACTCAATACTTGGTCGGGAATCCTTTGGCAGAAATTACTGCTTCAATGCGGCGTGGCATGGAGGCAATCAGTCTGTGACACTGCTGAGATGTTATGGAGGCCCAGGATGCTTCAATAGCGGCCTTAAGCTCATCCAGAGTGTTGGGTCTTGCGTCTCTCAACTTTCTCTTCACAATATCCCACAGATTCTCTATGGGGTTCAGGTCAGGAGAGTTGGCAGGCCAATTGAGCACAGTAATACCATGGTCAGTAAACCATTTACCAGTGGTTTTGGCACTGTGAGCAGGTGCCAGGTCGTGCTGAAAAATGAAATCTTCATCTCCATAAAGCATTTCAGCCGATGGAAGCATGAAGTGCTCCAAAATCTCCTGATAGCTAGCTGCATTGACCCTGCCCTTGATGAAGCACAGTGGACCAACACCAGCAGCTGACATGGCACCCCACACCATCACTGACTGTGGGTACTTGACACTGGACTTCAGGCATTTTGGCATTTCCTTCTCCCCTGTCTTCCTCCAGACTCTGGCACCTTGATTTCCGAATGACATGCAAAATTTGCTTTCATCAGAAAAAAGTACTTGGGACCACTTAGCAACAGTCCAGTGCTGCTTCTCTGTAGCCCAGGTCAGGCGCCTCTGCCGCTGTTTATGGTTCAAAAGTGGCTTTACCTGGGGAATACGGCACCTGTAGCCCATTTCCTGCACATGCCTGTGCACGGTGGCTCTGGATGTTTCCACACCAGACTCAGTCCACTGCTTCCTCAGGTTCCCCAAGGTCTGGAATCGGTCCTTCTCCACAATCTTCCTCAGGGTCCGGTCTCCTCTTCTCGTTGTACAGCGTTTTCTGCCACATTGTTTCCTTCCAACAGACTTACCATTGAGGTGCCTTGATACAGCACTCTGGGAACAGCCTATTTGTTGAGAAATTTCTTTCTGGGTCTTACCCTCTTGCTTGAGGGTGTCAATGATGGCCTTCTTGACATCTGTCAGGTCGCTAGTCTTACCCATGATGGGGGTTTTGAGTAATGAACCAGGCAGGGAGTTTATAAAAGCCTCAGGTATCTTTTGCATGTGTTTAGAGTTAATTAGTTGATTCAGAAGATTAGGGTAATAGGTCGTTTAGAGAACCTTTTCTTGATATGCTAATTTATTGAGACAGGTTTTTTGGGTTATCAGGAGTTGTATGCCAAAATCATCAGTATTAAAACAATAAAAGACCTGACAAATTTCAGTTGGTGGATAATGAATCTATAATATATGAAAGTTTAATTGTAATCATTACATTATGGTAAATAATGAAATTTAACACTATATGCTAATTTTTTGAGAAGGACCTGTATATAGTGTGCTCACTTATTGTGTATAGCACAGTCCCTTAGTATATAATGTACTCACTTGTGTATAGTACAGTCTATTATACAGATGAGCGAATATTTCAATGTTCGGTTCGGCTCACGATGGTCGAATTTGCAATATTAACCGATTTAATCGCTGAATATAGCCGAA
Organism: Ranitomeya imitator; assembly: GCF_032444005.1. NCBI lineage: Eukaryota > Metazoa > Chordata > Amphibia > Anura > Dendrobatidae > Ranitomeya > Ranitomeya imitator. The sequence goes on from NC_091285.1 coordinate 83,415,877, forward strand.
CATACACAGCACAAATGATTCACTGAATACCCATGTTAAATCAAAAACTGTGTCAACTCCTTATATTATTGTACCAAAAATAAGGGTAAAACCACCCAACGAGTATATCAGCCTTAAAACATTTCTTTATTACACATTTGAATATGTACAATATCACAATTTAAAAAGACACAGCGGCTGTCTAGCAATGGTGCAGGGATCAAAGGAGAGTAAGGGTATGTGCACACGTTCAGGTTTTTTTGTGTTTTTTTTCGCGATAAAAATGCTATACAAGCTCATTAAAATGCATACATTATGCATCCTATCATTTAGAATGCATTCTGCAATTTTTGTGCACATGATGCGTTTTTTCGCATCACAGTAAAAAAAAGCAGCATGTTCATTAATTTTGCGTTTTTTTCGCGCTTTTCCCACTATTCTATGCATTGGGAAAAAACGCAAAAAAAAGCATGCGGATTTCTGGCAGAAATGTCTGGTTTTTGTCAGGAAAATTTCTGCCAGAAATCCTGACGTGTGCACATACCCTAATACTACACATAGTATTTAACTTCTCAACAACAAAGTGCCACAATTAAGAATAACAGGGTGCTGAATAGGCGGCTACTCCTAAGATTAATCTGTACTGGCACTTTAGGGAAAATAGAGTAAGAGGATAAACTTACTGATATATTGGTGTAGTGATCCCTGCTGCCCCAACACACGTTTTGTGGCAACTTCATCAGGAGACGTACAATAAACAAAACTTGACGTTGGTTGATGGGCGTCACGGGGGTATTGGGTAGACTAAAGCTGATTACCCGGGCCCCTGCGATATCCCTCAGACTAGGGAAAACCCCGTCTGTCCCTCTCCCAGAATTTACACTGATGGTGTGCTTGTCTGGGCTGCCAGGCCTGACCTTGACTCCTGTTTCATCCCTATGCTGAAACCTCCACCCGCCACCCAGTGATAAGACCACACACCAACCTACACAGAAAGTACAGACAGAGAAAACTAAAAAACGCACCACGCCGCAGACACACAGGAAAACACTATAATGTGCACAGGGCAAAATAAACACAAATATAGGAAGGAGAAATATGACAAAGGATAATACACCACCAGATACGATACTTCAACTCCTAGACCACCACTCCAGACCGAGATCACCAGGCACAAGACATGCTATAATCGGCAACGCCCAAAGTCCAGAATGACTATTTAAAGGCCATGGGCGTGACCCAGCCTCCAACCAGATTACGAGCCAGATTAACCCTGGATAACATCTAGCCGGCGCCACTGAGCGTATAGTGGACAAATGTGGAATTACCACTGTCTGTCGGACGCCCTAGTGTGAACAGCGTCCGACATGACAGTACCCCACCTTCTACGAGGGACCCCAGGGCCCTCACGACTTATAGGACCCGGCTTGTCCGGATGGCGGCGGTGAAACATACTGACTAGCTGGTCCACATGTATGTCCGAAGCTGGTACCCAAGACCTCTCCTCTGGCCCATAATCATGCCAGTGTACCAGGTACTGTAATATGCGGCGCACTATACGAGAGTCAACCACCTTGGAGACTTCAAACTCCAAATTGCCATCTACCAAGACTGGAGGTGGCATCGGCGCCGCGTCCACGGGACCCACCACCTACTTTAACAGAGATCTGTGAAACACGTTGTGTATTTTATATATCGTAGGAAGCTCCAATCGGTAGGCTACCGGGTTAATGATGGCGGCGACCCTAAATGGACCAATTTTAGGGATGGTACTTTGAGCTTTATGTTTTTTGTGGACAACCACACCCAATCACCCACACTCAGGTCCGGACCTGGCACACGTCTACTGTCAGCCACTCGTTTGTACCTAGCACCCACGCTCACCAAGCGCTGTTTCACTCTCCTCCAAACAGATGACAGTTGTGCTCCTAGCTGGTCCTCCTCACGAACGCCAGCAGAGCCACCCTGAGGAAGAGTACAAAATTGAGGATGGTACCCATAAACACAAAAGAACGGGGACTCCCCAGACGATTCCTGGTGGTGATTGTTAATGGCAAACTCAGCCAAAGGATGGAACGTCGACCATTCCTCCTGGTTGTCAGAAACAAAGCAGCGTAAGTACTGCTCCAAATTCTGGTTCATACACTCGGTCTGACCATTTGACTGAGGATGAAACGCCGAAGAATGCGACAACTTGATCCCCAGCCGTGAGCAAAAAGCTTTCCAAAACTTTGCCACAAACTGAGTACCCCTATCAGACACTATGTCAGACGGGACCCCATGAAGTCTGACCACCTCCTGCACAAAAACCTGAGCCAGAGTTTTTGCGTTAGGCAACGAAGGCAAGGACACAAAGTGCGACATCTTTGAGAATCGATCAACAACCACCAAGATGACCGTGTTCCCAGCAGAGGAAGGTAGGTCTGTAATAAAGTCCATGGAGATCTCCGTCCATGGCCTACTGGGTACCCCTAGAGGATGTAATGAGCCAGCAGGACGGGAGCGAGGCGTCTTAGCCCTAGCACACGTGGTACATGCGGATACGTACGAGACCACGTCCTGTCGGATTTTGGGCCACCAAAACCAACGCGACACCAACTCCAAGGTACCCCTAACCCCTGAATGGCCAGCCAGAACAGCATCACGATGCTCACCCAACACCTTTAGGCAAAGATGGAGCGGTACAAATGATTTGTTAACGGGAAGCTCTGGCGGTACTTCCTCCTGAGCCTGGGCAATCTCCACCTTAACCTCTGTCGTGAGAGCCGAGACCACTACACCCTTTTGGAGGATGGGTACCGGATCTTCCCGAGGTTCTCCCCTGGAAAACACCTGGATAAAGCATCTGCCTTAGTGTTCTTAGACCCCGGACGGTACATGACAAAAAAGTTGAAAAGCGTGAAAAACAATGCCCAGCGAGCCTGCCTGGGGGACAGACGCTTGGCGGACTCTAAATAAAGCAGATTTTTATGGTCGGTGATAACTGTAACCTAGGGGACCGCCCCCTCCAAGATGTGTCGCCATTCCTCAAAAGCCAACAACTCCCTGTTGCCGATATCGTAGTTACGTTCGGCGGACGACCGCTTCTTGGAAAAGTAGGCGCATGGACGCAACTCGCCCAAGGATGAGCCTTGTGACAGCACCGCCCCCACTCCAACCTCAGACGCATCGACCTCCACGGTAAATGGTTTTGATACGTCCAGTTGCACCAGAATGGGGGCCAAAGCAAAACTGTTCTTCAGAAATTCGAATGCGCGCACAGCAGCCTCCGGCCAGGCGGAGAAATTGGTACCCTTTTTCGTCATGTCAGTATGCGGTTTAGCAATGGTAGAAAAATCTTTGATAAATTTTCTATAATAATTAGAAAATCCAAGGAACCGCTGGAGTGCTTTTAGGTTATCAGGCCGTTCCCAATGCAGCACCGCTTGCACCTTAGCGGCATCCATTTTAAACCCTGAAGCAGACACAATATAACCCAAGAAAGGCAACTCCTGAACCGAAAAAAACACATTTCTCAAGTTTTGCATAGAGCTTATTTTCTCTGAGTAGCTGTAACACCTGCCTCACATGCTCTAAATGAGTATCATGGTCGCATGAATAAATGAGAATGTCATCTAGGTACACAATAACGAATTTCCCCAGTGCATGCGAGAACACATCATTTATGAAATGTTGGAATACAGCAGGTGCGTTTGTCAACCCAAATGGCATCACTAAATTTTCGAAATGACCCACAGGAGTATAAAAAGCAGTCTTCCACTCATCACCTTGACGGACTCTTATGAGGTTGTACGCCCCCCTGAGGTCAAGCTTGGAAAACCACTTAGCACCAGCCACCTGGTTGAACAAATCAGGTATCAGTGGCATAGGGTATGGATCACGAACCGTAATCTGGTTTAACTCCCTAAAATCCAGACATAGGCGTAGTCCGCCATCTTTCTTCTTAACGAAGAAGAACCCAGCTGCCACAGGCGAGGATGAAGGCCTGATGTGTCCTTTGCTCAGACTCTCAGCAATGTAGTCCTTTAGGGCTTGCCTCTCAGGACCAGAGATGTTAAACATCCTAGCTTTCGGCAACTTGGCCCCTGGTTTAAACCTAATAGTACAGTCATAGGGTGGATGTGGTGGCAATTCAGAGCAACCCTTCTCAGAGAACACATCTGCGAAATCCAGCAGTGACTCAGGAATGTTGGAAGTCACAGCAGACACACATGTGGCCAGGCAATTCTCCTGGCAAAATCCGCTCCACTGAATTATATCCTGAGTTTTCCAGTCAATCACCGGGTTGTGCACAGACAACCATGGAAAACCCAAAACCATTTGTGCAGGATGATTACTGAGCACCCTACATGTAACTTGCTCAGAATGTAGGACCCCAATGTGGAGTTTAACCTCAGCCACAAACTCAGTAATCTCCCCCTGTGGGAGTGGAGTAGCATTGATGGTGACCACCCGAACAGGATGAGGCAGTTTATCGACCGTGAACCCGGCCGTGCGCGCAAACTCCGCATCAATGAGATTAGTGGCCGACCCACTATCCACAAAAACAGTGATTGGCAGCTCTCTGCCAGCGACCGTAACTCTGGCAGGGAGCATACATTGAGAGACTCCCATGGAGGATATGCATAAGCTCAGATTGGCCTCCTCCACACCCTCTGAGCTTAGAAGTTTTCTGCTGTTGCGCTTTTCTTAGAAAACAGAGGACAAGCATTTACATAATGCCCTTTTTTACCACAGCAAAAACAGGCTCCCTCCTTCCTGAGTGAGGAGGCAAGATGATGTGACACCCCTGCGATTTGCATAGGCTCCGTGGGCTCACCTGCAGCAACCACACGTGCACCTACGCCCTCCCCCATAGGCGGCATCTCTTGCGCCCCCTGATGCAAACGGCGATCAATGCAGATAACAAGACTCATGGCAGACTCTCCCCCTGACGAAGGCACAGAGCCGAAATGCGCATTGGGGCTGTGGCATCACCATTTGGATGTTGGTAAGTGGCGTTCTATGTTTACTTTATTACTCCTTGATTCTGTACTAATGGCTTAAAGGTTTCTTTGATATTATGGACCATTTAGGACCCTTTTTTTGGCGCTACTATATGCCTATAACCTACTAGTTACTTCCAACCCTAGAAGCCTCTGTATTTGTAGCCGTTTACATACTTTCTATTGGGGATTGAGCGATTTGAGGATTTTGGTCCTATTGGAGCATATCTGTTTCTATGTTCCTTTACACTTTAGTGCTCATGACTCTTTGTATTGAGGATACTGTTTGTTATCTGTCACCTTGAGTGATCCATTTGCCCATCCATTGGTGATGCCTGTCTGTTTTTTTGGCTCACTCATAGCACTGTTGGCTATTTTATACTGTCTGTTTTTATTCTATTTAATAAAGTTTATCTTTTGTTCATAAATACGTGTTTTTCCTATTATTTTCCATCTAGAGAAACAGGAGTCTCATACATAAGGAGGGCTTGTTTAACCTTTCTCGAAACCCCATGTACAAAATGACTCCGCAGCGCAGGGTCATTCCTTTGTGTGTCCACCACCCAGCGGCGAAATTCAGAACAGTAATCCTCCGCCATTCGCTCCCCCTGGCGGAGAGCGCGTATTTTAGACTCTGCTAGAGCCAGTCTGTCAGGATCATCATATATGAGTCCAAGAGCAGAAAAAAAAATCTCCACTGAGTTAAATGCAGCTGAATCAGATGGTAATTAAAACGCCTATGCTTGGGGGTCTCCGTTCAGTAATGTCAATACCAGGCCCACACGCTGAGCCTCATTACCTGAGGAAACCGGGCGCATACGAAAATATAATTTGCAAGCTTCACGAAAAACAACAAATTTACTGCGTTCCCCAGCAAACCTCTCAGGTAAAGGGATCTTTGGCTCTGCGACTCTACCTGCAGTTTCAGCTTGCACATTAGATACTACAAGACCTTGTTGCTGAACTGCCCCCTTCAACTCAGTGACCTGTAAGGACAGCGCCTCCAACTGGCGGGTTATGGAAGTCATGGGATCCATGGCATCCAAAATTTATTTAGGCCGATTATAATGTCACGGGGGTATTGGGTAGACTAAAGCGGATTACCCGGGCCCCTGCGATATCCCTCAGACTAGGGAAAACCCTGTCTGTCCCTCTCCCAGAATTTACACTGATGGTGTGCTTGTCTGGGCCGCCAGGCCTGACCCTGACTCATGATTCAGCCCTATGCTGAAACTTCCACCCGCCACCCAGTGATAAGACCACACACCAACCTACACAGAAAGTACAGACAGGGAAAACTAAAAAATGCACCACGCCGCAGACACACAGGAAAACACTATTATGTGCACAGGGCAAAAATAAACACAAATATAGGAAGGAGAAATATGACAAAGGATAATACACCACCAGATATGATACTTCAACTCCTAGACCACCACTCCAGACCGAGATCACCAGGCACAAGACACAAGCTATAATCGGCGACGCCCAAAGTCCAGAATGGCTATTTAAAGGCCACGGGCGTGACCCAGCCTCCAACCAGATTACCAGCCAGATTAACCTGGATAAAATCTAGCCGGCGCCACTGAGCGTATAGTGGACAAATGTGGAATTACCACTGTCTGTCGGACGCCCTAGTGTGAACAGCGTCCTACATGACAATGGGCATGCATGAATTGGCCAAATTATGTGCTAAGCGTCTCATTTTTTCCTGGTATTCAGAAGTCGTTTTGCTATTCATATTTCATATATTTCACATTGACGTGCTTTAGCACTACAGAGTGCAACTTGTTTTGTTTATTGTACATGGAGGTAGCTACTCCTAGTTGGCACCTGTTCACATCAGCTTAGAAATGCCTGTCAGTCTTTTTGTCATTGTATATTAGCTTACTAACCAAACACTCTGCCCTTCAGCATGTGGTTGATTTTAATTGCAGCAGGGTCTGCCTAACCATAAAATAAGACTTGGAAGAGAGGCATTCACATTTACCCAGGAATTCAGACTTCAGTCATAGAGAGGTATTCACATTAGACACGTTAGGACTCATCAGTTTTTAGACCACCTTGTCGTTGGTTGATAGGCATGCATGAATTGGCCAAATTATGTGCTAAGCGTCTCAGTTTTTACTAGTATTCAGAAGCCGTATTGCTATTCATATTTCATATATTTCACATTGACGTGCTTTAGCACTACAGAGTGCAACATGTTTTATTTATTTTATTTATTAATCCTATAGTTGTATGGTAACTAAAGACAGAGCCAGAATAAAGCCTTTTATTAGAAATAAAACAAAACACAGTTTTCCTTTTTAACAAACACAGTTATACTCACCCAACGCCTTAGGGTATGTGCACATGTAGAATGGTCCACTGCAGATTTTTCCGCAGCGGATTTGATAAATCCGCAGGGCAAAAACACTGCGTTTTTCCTGCAGATTTATCGCGGTTTTTGTGCGGATTCCACTTCAGTTTTATACCTGCGGTTTTCTATTATGGAGCAGGTGTAAAACCGCTGCGGATTCCGCACAGAGAATTGACATGCTGCGGAATGTAAACCGCTACGTTTCCACGCATTTTTTTCCGTAGCATGTGCACTGCGGAGTGCGTTTCCCATAGGTTTACACTGTACTGTGAACGCATGGGAAACTGCTGCGGACCCGCAGCTGTGGAAATGCTGCGGATCCGCAGCAAAATCCGCAGCGTGTGAACATAGCCTAATTCCATTCCACCAAAGCCCTTGTTCTCCTGTAATGAAACTAAAATAAAAAAACAACAACATCCCTCACCGGTCGGTGGTTCTGTCCCACGCTGTAATCCATGTCTGCTGAAGCTGACAGCTGAGGGTTGCAGCTCCCAGCTGTGAGTTCAGCCTGGCTGGTTATCAAAAATACAGGAGAACCCACTCAGGCTATTTAAAATTATTTACAGCACAGGAGCTGATGAAGGCCGGAGTCACAATACCATAGAATACGGGCGAGTGCTATGTGAGAAAACATCGCATAGCACAGGGCCCAGTGTTAATCTATGGGGCAGCTCACATCTGTCTCACTGAGACTCAGCTGAGACTCACCAATGCAAGCCTATTTGTGCGAGAAAAAAAAAAAAATCGCACAGCACTCGTACCATGCTATCTGATTTTTACGCACCGATGGCCTTTGAAAAGCTGGCAATTCATGTGCGGTGTACAGTAAAATCACACCAACAGGTTAGAATATATGTATATATATATATATATATATATATATATATATATATATATATATATATATATATACAGTGGGGCAAAAAAGTATTTAGTCAGTCAGCAATAGTGCAAGTTCCACCACTTAAAAAGATGAGAGGCGTCTGTAATTTACATCATAGGTAGACCTCAACTATGGGAGACAAACTGAGAAAAAAAAATCCAGAAAATCACATTGTCTGGTTTTTTTAACATTTTATTTGCATATTATGGTGGAAAATAAGTATTTGGTCAGAAACAAAATTTCATCTCAATACTTTGTAACATATCCTTTGTTGGCAATGACAGAGGTCAAACGTTTTCTGTAAGTCTTCACAAGGTTGCCACACACTGTTGTTGGTATGTTGGCCCATTCCTCCATGCAGATCTCCTCTAGAGCAGTGATGTTTTTGGCTTTTCGCTTGGCAACACGGACTTTCAACTCCCTCCAAAGGTTTTCTATAGGGTTGAGATCTGGAGACTGGCTAGGCCACTCCAGGACCTTGAAATGCTTCTTACGAAGCCACTCCTTCGTTGCCCTGGCGGTGTGCTTTGAATCATTGTCATGTTGAAAGACCCAGCCACGTTTCATCTTCAATGCCCTTGCTGATGGAATGAGGTTTGCACTCAAAATCTCACGATACATGGCCCCATTCATTCTTTCATGTACCCGGATCAGTCGTCCTGGCCCCTTTGCAGAGAAACAGCCCCAAAGCATCATGTTTCAAGCACCATGCTTTACAGTAGGTATGGTGTTTGATGGATGCAACTCAGTATTCTTTTTCCTCCAAACACGACAAGTTGTGTTTCTACCAAACAGTTCCAGTTTGGTTTCATCAGACCATAGGACATTCTCCCAAAACTCCTCTGGATCATCCAAATGCTCTCTAGCAAACTTCAGACGGGCCCGGACATGTACTGGCTTAAGCAGTGGGACACGTCTGGCACTGCAGGATCTGAGTCCATGGTGGCGTAGTGTGTTACTTATGGTAGGCCTTGTTACATTGGTCCCAGCTCTCTGCAGTTCATTCACTAGGTCCCCCCGCGTGGTTCTGGGATTTTTGCTCACCGTTCTTGTGATCATTCTGACCTCACGGGGTGGGATTTTGTGTGGAGCCCCAGATCGAGGGAGATTATCAGTGGTCTTGTATGTCTTCCATTTTCTAATTATTGCTCCCACTGTTGATTTCTTCACTCCAAGCTGGTTGGCTATTGCAGATTCAGTCTTCCCAGCCTGGTGCAGGGCTACAATTTTGTTTCTGGTGTCCTTTGACAGCTCTTTGGTCTTCACCATAGTGGAGTTTGGAGTCAGACTGTTTGAGGGTGTGCACAGGTGTCTTTTTATACTGATAACAAGTTTAAACAGGTGCCATTACTACAGGTAATGAGTGGAGGAAAGAGGAGACTCTTAAAGAAGAAGTTGCAGGTCTGTGAGAGCCAGAAATCTTGATTGTTTGTTTCTGACCAAATACTTATTTTCCACCATAATATGCAAATAAAATGTTAAAAAAACAGACAATGTGATTTTCTGGATTTTTTTTTCTCAGTTTGTCTCCCATAGTTGAGGTCTACCTATGATGTAAATTACAGACGCCTCTCATCTTTTTAAGTGATGGAACTTGCACTATTTCTGACTGACTAAATACTTTTTTGCCTCACTGTATATATATATATATATATATATATATATATATATATATATATACATACACATACACACAGTCATGGCCAAAAGTATTGACACCCCTGCAATTCTGTCAGATAATACTAATTTTCTTCCTGAAAATTATTGCAAACACAAATTATTTTGTATTATTATCTTCATTTAATTTGTCTTAAATGAAAAAACACAAAAGAGAATGAAGCAAAAAGCAAAACATTGATCATTTCACACAAAACTCCAAAAATGGGCCAGACAAAAGTATTGGCACCCACAGCCTAATACTTGGTTGCACAACCTTTAGCCAAAAAAACTGCGACCAACCACTTCCGGTAACCATCAATGAGTTTCTTACAATGCTCTGCTGGAATTTTAGACCATTCTTCTTTGGCAAACTGCTCCAGGTCCCTGATATTTGAAGGGTGCCTTCTCCAAACTGCCATTTTTAGATCTCTCCACAGGTGTTCTATGGGATTCAGGTCTGGACTCATTGCTGGCCACCTTAGAAGTCTCCAGTGCTTTCTCTCAAACCATTTTCTAGTGCTTTTTGAAGTGTGTTTTGGGTCATTGTCCTGCTGGAAGACCCATGACCTCTGAGGGAGACCCAGCTTTCTCACACTGGGCCCTACATTATGCTGCAAAATTTGTTGGTAGTCTTCAGACTTCATAATGCCATGCACACGGTCAAGCAGTCCAGTGCCAGAGGCAGCAAATCAACCCCAAAACATCAGGGAACCTCCGCCATGTTTGATTGTAGGGACCATGTTCTTTTCTTTGAATGCCTCTTTTTTTCTCCTGTAAACTCTATGTTGATGCCTTTGCCCCAAAAGCTCTACTTTTGTCTCATCTGACCAGAGAACATTCTTCCAAAACGTTTTAGGCTTTTTTAGGTAAGTTTTGGCAAGCTCTAGCCTGGCTTTTTTATGTCTCGGGGTAAGAAGTGGGGTCTTCCTGGGTCTCCTACCATACAGTCCCTTTTCATTCAGACGCCGACGGATAGTACGGGTTGACACTGTTGCACCCTCGGACTGCAGGGCAGCTTGAACTTGTTTGGATGTTAGTCGAGATTCTTTATCCAACATCCGCACAATCTTGCATTGAAATTTCTTGTCAATTTTTCTTTTCCGTCCACATCTAGGGAGGTTAGCCACAGTGCCATGGGCTTTAAACTTCTTGATGACACTGCGTACGGTAGACACGGGAACATTCAGGTCTTTGGAGATGGACTTGTAGCCTTGAGATTGCTCATGCTTCCTCACAATTTGGTTTCTCAAGTCCTCAGACAGTTCTTTGGTCTTTCTTTTCTCCATGCTCAATGTGCTACACACAAGGACACAGGACAGAGGTTGAGTCAACTTTAATCCATGTCAACTGGCTGCAAGTGTGATTTAGTTATTGCCAACACCTGTTAGGTGCCACAGGTAAGTTACAGGTGCTGTTAATTACACAAATTAGAGAAGCATCACATGATTTTTCGAACAGTGCCAATAATTTTGTCCACCCCCTTTTTTATGTTTGGTGTGGAATTATATCCAATTTGGCTTTAGGACAATTCTTTTTGTGTTTTTTCATTTAAGACAAATTAAATGAAGATGATAATACCAAATAACTTGTGTTTGCAATCATTTTCAGGAAGAAAATGAGTATTATCTGACAGAATTGCAGGGGTGTCAATACTTTTGGCCATGACTATATATATATATATAGCTCTGGCAAAAATTAAGAGACCACCACATCAAAACCCTTCCATGGGCAGCCCAATCTCCAGGCCTGAACCCCATTGAAAACCTCTGGAATGTAATCAAGAGGATGATGGATAGTCACAAGCCATCAAACAAAGAGGAAGTGCTTACATTTTTGCACCAGAAGCAATATGAAAGACTGGTCAAAAGAGAGCCAAGATGCATGAAAGCTGTGATTAAAAATCATGGGTATTCCACAAAATATTGATTTCTGAACTCTTCCGGAGTTAAAACATTAGTATTGTTGTTTATTTTCCAATAAACTTTATTGAGTTTTAAATTTTATGAAGATAGAGAAAAAAAAGGGGGATGGGAAACAGGCATAGGAAAAAAAAGGATACAAGAATTCCTTATAGATTCATACAAGACATTTCAAATACCGTATATACTCGAGTATAAGCCGAGATTTTCAGCCCAAATTTTTGGGCTGAAAGTGCCCCTCTCGGCTTATACTCGAGTCAAGGTGGGTGGCAGGGTCGGCGGGTGAGGGGGTGAGGGCGCTGAGGTATACTTACCTAGTCCCAGCGATCCTCGCGCTGTCCCTGCCGTCCCACGGGCTTCTGTGCTGCAGTGTCTTCCCCTCTTCAGCAGTCACGTGGGACCGCTCATTAAAAAAATGAATAGGCGGCTCCACCTCCCATAGGGGCGGAGCCGCCTATTCATTCCTCTAATCAGCGGTGCCGGTGACCGCTGATAGAGAAAGAAGCTGCGGCACCGAAGACCAGGCAGAGGGGCAGCGCGAGGATCGCCAGGACTAGGTAAGTATAGCATATTCACCTGTCCGCGTTCCAGCCGCCGGGCACCGCTCCATCTTCCCTGCGTCTGCGCTCTGACTGTTCAGGTCAGAGGGCGCGATGACGCATATAGTGTGCGCGGCGCCCTCTGCCTGATCAGTCAGAGCAGAGACGCCGGGAAGATGGAGGCGCCGGAACGAGACGCCGTATATGGGCATAGCTCTGGAGCACAATGAACGGTGCAGAGCACCGTATATGGGCACAGCTATGGGGCACAATGAACGGTGCAGAGCACCGTATATGGGCACAGCTCTGGGGCACAATGAACGGTGCAGAGCACCGTATATGGGCACAGCTCTGGGGCACAATGAACGGTGCAGAGCACCGTATATGGGCACAGCTATGGGGCACAATGAACGGTGCAGAGCACCGTATATGGGCACAGCTCTGGGGCACAATGAACGGTGCAGAGCACCGTATATGGGCACAGCTATGGGGCACAATGAACGGTGCAGAGCACTGTATATGGGGCACAATGAACGGTGCAGAGCACTATATGGCACAGCTATGGGACAAAATGAATGGTGCAGAGCACAGTATGGGGCACAGATATGGGGCAAAATGAACGGTGCAGAGCACTATATGGCACAGCTATGGGGAAATAATGATCTATTTTTATTTTTGAAATTCACCGGTAAATGCTGCATTTCCACCCTAGGCTTATACTCGAGTCAATAAGTTTTCCCAGCTTTTTGTGGCAAAATTAGGGGGGTCGGCTTATACTCGGGTCGGCTTATACTCGAGTATATACGGTAAGTATTGTTGTGTCACGCACGCGCCCAGACTGGTTGGCGCGGGCATACGGGGTTGTGGCCCCACTGGACCACAGACCAAACTTCCCTGGAAGGGGCGTAATTAAGTAGCTTCCTAGGTGTTCGCTGGAGCCTCTGATGGTGAGGTCAGACTTGTGCAATAGGAAGCTACCAGGTGCCACTCCAGGGTGATGTCTGGCTGTGGCTGCTGATCCCACTAAGGAACGGAGCGGGCACGGCTGGCACTCTGGCTGACAGGCGGGCACGGCTGGGACACAGGCAGGCAGACGGGTACAACAGAGACACTGTCGGGCAGGCGGACACGGCTGGCTCTCTGGTAGGCAGGCGGGTACGGCTGGAACATAGGAAGAACCGGTAGGGACCGGTCTGCAGGCAGGTATGAGAAACAGGTTGGAACCTGTTCAGACAGGAGGACCAAGTAACAAGTAGAAGGTGGAACTAAGATAAGAGAAGGAGGAGGCAGAGCCAAGGGCGGAGCCGCAAGAGGCAGAGCCAAGGGCGGGGACGCTGGAGGCGGAGCCAAGAGCGGAGACGCTGGAGGCGGAGCCAAGAGCAGAGACGCTGGAGGCGGAGCCAAGAGCGGAGACGCTGGAGGCGGAGCCAAGAGCGGAGATGCTGGAGGCGGAGACGCTGGAGGCGGAGCCAAGAGCGGAGACGCTGGAGGCGGAGCCAAGAGCGGAGATGCTGGAGGCGGAGCCAAGAGCGGAGACGCTGGAGGTGGAACCAAAAGCGGAGACGCTGGAGGTAACGCCAAGAGCGGAGACGCTGGAGGCGGTGCCAAGAGCAGAGACGCTGGAGGCGGAGCCAAGAGCGGAGACGCTGGAGGCGGAGCCAAGAGCGGAGACGCTGGAGGCGAAACCAAAAGCGGAGACGCTGGAGGTAACGCCAAGAGCGGAGACGCTGGAGGCGGAGCCAAGAGCAGAGACGGAGCCAAGTGCAGAAACACAGGAGACGGAGCCAGATAGTACCGCAAAGAGCGGAGCCAGATAGAACCGCAAAGAGCGGAGCCACAGAGCAAAGCCAGAGAGTGCGAAGCAAGATGCTGAAAAAAAAAAGACTAAATATCCACAGCCAGCTCACCGATCCACGCAGGTGCACGGAACTTCATCTCGGACCAGGATGAGTGAATAGCAGAAGGAATAGAAGAAAGGCGTTCCAGCTCCTTTAAAAATTTCAAAAACTTTATTTCTCCATTAAAATGCGAAACAGCAATCCTTGCCTTAGTGCGAAAATGTGAGTGCAGAGTACATGCGACGACGTTTCGATCTAAATGATCTTACTCAATTTTCGCACTAAGGCAAGGATTGCTGTTTCGCATTTTAATGGAGAAATAAAGTTTTAGAAATTTTTAAAGGAGCTGGAACGCCTTTCTTCTATTCCCAGTGCGAAGCAAGGTCTGAGTGCAGAGCCGCAAGAGTGCGGAGTGTAAGCAGACAGAAAACACAAGGAAAGAAAGCAGGGAAGGAAGCCACAGACAAGGAGACCGAGAAAAGACAAAGTACAGACAAGGCAATAGAACAAGACACAGGGACAAAGACACAGGGACCAGGATATTCTGCCTCCTGGAGAGCGGACTACAAGATCAAGGCAATAGCACAGAGAAAAGCCTCCAGAGAGGGAGTAACTCAGAGCAAGGCCAGGCAAACTCAGCAGCTAAACACTAACTGAGCTAACACATTGCACAGGCCCAGACCACAGGGTGGAGCTGCACTATATACAGGAGGCCTCTTGGTAATTGGTCAGAAACTGATTAGACAGATGCACCTGGTTCCTATAAGAACCAGAGAGTTCAGGTGCCGGCCCCCTATACACATAGCCATGAGGCATGCAGAGAGCAGAGACACAGAACATGGAGCTGGCATTAAAGAGAAAGCACATCATGGCTTAGAGCAGTGGGTAACATTGTGTGAGAGATGTGAGGTCATGCTGTGATGCCAGCAGAGTTGTTACATGTTGTTTCTTTTCTTTGCATTATTTGAGGTCTGAAAACACTGTTTTGTTTTTTTTTAATTTTGAACATTTTTCTTTCTCAGAAAAAAATACAAAATTTATTGTTTGAAAATTTGGAGACGTTGTCAGAAGCTTACAGAATAAATGAAAAATTAACATTTTACTAAAAATATACCTATATAGAGAAAAATCAGACAAACTGAACAATAAAACCTAAAATGATCAACGTAAATCACATCAAATATCCCACGGAGGTCTGGAGTTGGAATGATGCTCAAAATCAAAGTGGAAAATGAAGTTACAGGCTGATCCAACTTCAGTGAAAATGCATCAAGACAAGGAAATGATGCTCAGTAGTGTGTGTGGCCTCAATTTGCCTATATAACCTCCCTACAATGCCTGGGCATGCTCCTGATGAGGCATCGGATAGTCTCCTCCCAGACCTGGACTAAAGCATCCGCCAACGCCTGGACAGTCTGTGGTGCAACATGACGTTGGTGGATGGTGTGAGACATGATGTTCCAGATGTGTTCAATCGGATTCAGGTCTGGGGAATGGGTGGGCCAGACCATAGCTTCAATGCCTTCATCTTGCAGGAACTGCTGACACACTCCAGCCACATGAGGTCTGGCATTGTCCTGCATTAGGAGGAACCCAGGGCCAACTGCACCAGCATATGGTCTCACTAGAGGTCTGAGGATCTCATCTCGGTACCTAATGGCAATCAGGCTACCTCAGGTGAGCACATGGAGGGTTGTGCGGCCCTCCAAAAAAATGCCACTCCACACCATTACTGACCCACTGCCTAACTGGTCATGCTGAAGGATGCTGCAGGCAGCAGATCGCTCTCAATGGCATCTCCAGACTCTGTCACGTCTGTCACATGTGCTCAGTGTGAACCTGCTTTCATCTGTGAAGAGTACAGGGTGCCAGTGGTCAATTTGCCAATCCTGGTGTTCTGTGGCAAATGCCAAGCATCCTGCACGGTATTGGGCTGTGAGCACAACCACCATCTGTGGAAGTCGGGCACTCAGACCATCCTCATGGAGTCGGTTTCTAACCATTTGTGCAGACACATGCACATTTGTGGCCTGCTGGAGGTCATTTTGCAGGGCTCTGGCAGTGCTCCTTGCACAAAGGCTGAGGTAGCGGTCCTGCTGCCGAGTTGATGCCCTCCTATGGCCCCCTCCACGTCTCGTGGTGTACTGGTCTGTCTCCTGGTAGCACCTGCAGTCTCTGGACACTACACTGAAAGACACAGCAAACCTTCTTGCCACAGTTCGCATTGATGTGCCATCCTGGATGAGCTGCACTACCTGAGCCACTTGTGTGGGTTGTAGAGTCCGACTCATGCTACCACGAGCGTAAAAGCACAGCCAACATTCAAAAGGGCCCAAAACATCAGCCAGAAAGCATTGGTACTAAGATGTGGTCTGTGGTCCCCACCTGCAGAACCTCTCCTTTATTGAGCATGTCTTGATAATTGCCAATAATTTCCATCTGTTGTCTATTCCATTTGCACAACAGCATATGAAATTGATTGTCAAACAGTGTTGCTTCCTAAGTGGACAGTTTGATTTCACAGAAGTTTGATTTACTTGGAGTTATATTCTGTTGTTTAAGTGTTCCCTTTATTTTTTTAAGCAGTGTATATATAGTTGTGCGCAAAAGTTTACATACCCCTGCAGAATTTTTGCTTTCTCAGCCTATTTTCAGAGAATATGAATGATAGCACCAAAACTTTTTCTCCACTCATGGTTAGTGGTTGAAGCCATTTATTTCGAAGCCATTTATTGTGAAACTACTGTTTTCTCTTTTTAAATCATAATGTCAACCCAAAACATCCAAATGACCCTGGTAAAAAGTTCACATACCCCATTTCTTATTTATGTGTATTGCCCCCTAACATCACATGACAGCTTGAAGTCTTTTGTGGTAGTTGTGGATGAGGTTCATTATTTTCTCAGTTGGTAAAGCTGTTCACTCTTCTTGGCAAAAAGCCTCCAGTTCCTGTAAATTTCTGGGCTGTCTAGCATCAACTGCAGGCTTCAGATTTCTCCAGAGTGGCTCAATGATATTGAGGTCAGGAGACTGAGATGGCCACTCCAGAACCTTCACTTTGTTTTGCTGTAGCCAATGACAGGTCGACTTGCCCTTGTGTTTTGGATCGTTGTTATGTTGGAACGTCCAAGTACGTCCCATGTACAGCTTTGGGGCTGGTGAGTGCAAATTTGCCTCCAGTATTTGCTGATAACATGCTGCATTCATCTTTCCTTAAACTTTGACCAAGTTTCCTGTGCCTTTGTAGCTCACACATTCCCAAAACATCAGCGATCCACCTTCGTGCTTTACAGTAGGAATGGTGTTCCTTTCATCATAGGCCTTGTCGACCTCTCTCCAAATGTAACTTTTTTTTGGTCTCATCACTCATTACCTTGTTCCAGAAGTTTTGAGGCTGGTCTCTGTGCTGTTTTCTGTACTGTAGGCAAGATACTTCGTGGCAGTTGTGCAGTAATGGCTTTCTTCTGGCGACTTGACCATGCAAACCATTTTTCTTCAAGTACCTCGTTATTGTGCATCTTGAAACAGCCACACCGCTAGTTTTCAGAGAGTCTTGTATTTCAGCTGCTATTTGTGGGTTTTTCTTTGCATCCCGAACAATTTCCTGGCAGCTGTGGACGGCATTTTTGTTGGTCTACCTGACCGTAGCTTTGCTTTTACAGAGCCCTGGATTTTCCATTTGTTAATCAATTTGAACGCTGCTGACTGGCATTATCAATTCCTTGGAAATCTTTTTGTATCTCTTCCCTGTTTTATACAGTTCAACTAACTTTTCCCGTAGATCTGTTGACAATTGCTTTCACCATGACTCACAATCCAGAAATGTCAGTGGCTGGATGAAAGATGCAAGAGTCTGTCTGCATCCCAGAAACTCACTCAGCTTTTATGCACACACACTGATTACAAGCAAACAGGTCACAGGTGAGGATGTTACCTTTATTAGCCATTTGTGTCAACTTCTGTGCATGTTATCAGGCCAAAATCAGCAAGGTATGTGAACTTTTGATCATGGTCATTTGGATGTTTTGGGTTGTCATTACGATTTAAAAAGAGAAAACACAGTAGTTTGACAATAAATGGTTTCACCCAACCAGTAAGCAAGTAAGCATGCGTGGAGAAAAAGTTTTGGTGTTATCATTCATATTCTCTGAAAAAAGGCCAAGAAAGCAAAAATTCTGCTGTAGTATGTAAACTTTTGAGCACAACTATATACAGTGGGGAAAATAATTATTTGATCCCCTGCTGATTTTGATAGTTTGCCCACTGACAAAGACATGAACAGTCTATAATTTTAAGGGTAGGTTAATTTTAACATTGATAGAATATCGGGGGCGTGGTTTGCACGGGAGCAGGAGCAGACCTACTTTACAGGAGCTCCTGTAATTTCCCAGATCCAAGCTACTAAAAAGCTACAAAAAGTGGATTATTTGGGTCCTGAAGCTCTATCAACATGCCTGGAACTGACTCCAAGAAGAATGGACCCAGTCCTGTGAAGAGAAAACCTTCTCCAGGACAGAAATATAGCCGTGGCTCTGGAGGAGTGCTGTCCCTGCAAGGAGGAAAGCATGGAGGATCTGCACAGCTGAAGCCGACACCCTGTCAGACCCCAGCTAAACCAAGGACTCCTGCAGTAAAGCTGATCTCCGGGGTGCAGACCAGCAAGAAAGCTCCCCTTCCAGCTATGCTGTCACTGGTGAGTGGCAGCAGAAAGAAGCAAGGAGCTGTGGTGGAACTGGGCGCAGGGATGAAGCAAGCAGCAGATGAGAACAAAGAGATGACATCCTTTACAGGAGCCCAGCAAGCTGCAGCTGCCCAGCCAAGCACGGAGGAGCAGCCTAAACCACAGGGCACAGGAGTTTGTGCCGAAGACACTGACAACTGCCGGGACCCGGAGTGAGACCGCGACTCTGACCGCTGAACAGGGGTCACAGAAAGGAATGCCGCTCTATGCAGAGAAAGCAGTAACGGGATCGCCCCAGGGAAGTTTCACACTGGAATTACAAGAGGGAGCGCTGCTGCATATGGAAAGGAGCGACAGGTTGCTGAACCAAGGGAACCTGGATAAAGAAGAATGCGCTACTACTATAGGAGTGGATTATAAAACAAACAGACTTGAGAATGGAGAGGATCAAGGGACTTCTGTGTGGGTAAGCAATGTGCTGCACTACCCCATTTTAAATGAACAGTCATCTCCTTACAATAGCACCGCAGGGGGCTTAGCTGGGTTTATCAGCATTAAGGGGAAACATGACACTACTGAAGTACAATTACAGCACAGCCCTACTGTTGTAAGCCCCCCCTGCCATAACATCTTAGAGCTGCAGAGAGAGAATCCCAATGAAACACCACTAGGGGAAATATGTAGGAGTCAAAAAATTATAATGGATGATCTTGGGTTTAATTCTGAGTTTTATGAGTCCCTAATTACTTACTTTAATAGAAACAGAGCTACAGGAAGAAAGCAGGAGGGGGAAGGGGAAGAAGTAAAAGATGTAATGACTAATATATCTAACAGCTGTAATGGATCCTTAGAGGGATCAGAGCGTTCAATATCAAACGAGTCATCTGTGAATAGTGAGGGCTTTAATTTCTCTGACTATGAAACGGATAATTATTCCGGATATTCTACATCAAGTGAGGCTCCCTGTGAGTCATCTAAATTGCCTAAAAAGCGCAGCTTTAAAAACTCTTCCCCTGCTTTATTAACATTGGAAGGGATCCCAGCATCTGATGACTATCCAACTGAGGGTTTTATGGTGTATCTCCTCAAATCATTTTTGACCACTATGAATATTTGTGGTAAAGATGTCATCCCTGATCCTAAACAATCATTTAATTCAAAGGCTTCCCAAGCTTTTATAAAAAAGCTTTTCCAAGAGATAATAAAATCTGTAAACTCTGTCACTGAGTCAATCCCCCCTAGCATAGCTACTGGAACGTCACTTGCTCAAGAATCATTTGCATATAAAAACAAACTTGAAAAAAACGAACAAAACTTATCTCAAGCAATCTCTAAGCCTTCAGAATTATTGGAGGGGATTCAGAAAAAAATGGATCTTCTAAAGGCCAATTTAAACAACTTTGAGGATTTTAGAAGGAAGAATAACGTTAAGATCAGGGGTATACCACATTCAATTCAGGCTTCCCAGTTGGAGAGTTATGTATCATCAATGATCTCTAACTTATTTCCTAACTCTACCGAAGGCCCTCTGATAGAAAAGGTTGTCAGAATACGCAGACCACCCACGCTTCCCAGGGATTTATCATGTGACGTCATTGTTACTTTTTACCCAAATTGGGTCAGGAACGCGCTCTTAGGTATCTCAAAAAATCCGAGATTTCTCTCTTCCCCTTACAGGCAACTGTTTTTTTATAAGGATTTGTCTAAAGTCACTCTCCAAAACAGGAGAGTTTTTTCGCATACCACAAGAGAACTACTGCGTGCAGGCCTCTCTTACTCCTGGACAAGATCATCAACCCTCCGGGTGAGACTTCCATCAGGTTTATTTCATGTTGCCTCTCCGGACGAGGGTATTGAATTTTTAAAACGCATTGGAATCAACTCCTCTGAAGCCACATCCAGTTCCCTACCAACAACTTGAAGGGTAACTGTTCTGGTTGAACAATCTACAAAGATCTGTTATTTGACTAGCTGTAACAACTTAATTCCACTTTAAAAGTTTTTTTTTAATTTTTTTTCGTTACTTGATTGTTTCTTGGATCAAAACCGAACTTTCCTCCACTAGGTCTTAGGGGTGCCATGTGCACTCTGGGACTTGGGCAGGCATTATTTCACACATTATGCGACCTTTAATCTACTTTTATCTCACAGGCTATAAAAAACGTGTATACTAATATTACTGAGCATCATATAATATTGACTTTTCAGCGACGTTATCTGATATTCCACTTATTGTGTTTATAAGTAGGCATCATATTCATACAGTATATCTCTATACTTAGGCTACTTTGAATCCGACATGTATATGGTTGTTTTCTCTTTTAGGCCCAGCTATTAAGCAACATTTTTCTTTACTGTAAATGCTTATTATTATTCTACTTCATCGCACAGGCTACTTTAATTCTGACTTGTATACTTTTGTCTATTCTCTTGGGCCTAGTTATTAAGCAACATTTTTCTTTACTGCTAATGCTTATTTTTACTATACTGCATCGCAAGACTAATTTAATTTTCGTCCCTTTGTTAGTGACATATATATGTAGTATACTTAAGCTACCAATTTATGGTCTGTTTTCTAATGCCTGATATTTCATTCCCCATTTCACTTGGGGATTCCTTTCCTTTTCCCTACCCTATGTTTATTTCCTTCCCCTTTCTCTCATTTCTACCTGTTTAAAATTGAAAATACCAATAAAAACGTTTGAAAAACATTGATAGAATATCAAAAATAAAATCCAGAAAATCACATTGTGACGCAAGTCATTATAGTAATAATAAGTCCCAAAAATGGAGCGAAAGACTACAATAACAAATAGTAACATAATAGTACTTACTGGATAAGTAAAGGGAGGTCAAACTATCCGAAGTCAGGTACAGGAAGTGGCGCTGTACAATGGGGGTAGTCAGAGACGAAATCCAATTCACTAGCCGGAGTCAGGAAAACCAGAAAGGCAAATATAGTTTACAGGGAGAAGGCAAAAGAGAAGTTAGGTTACAAGCAAAGAGCCGAGTTCAGGAAGGGAATAAAGTCAGGCTGGATCAGGTGCAGAGCACAGAGAGATCAGACTTACACAGGCAGCAGCAAGTGTACGATTGACACAGAGTGAAGAAGGTAGCATGCTTAACCCTGCTGTTCTGTTGGTCAAAAATGACCGACTTTGAACTTCAATATTCTTTAAAATATTCAAGATGCGGCTCTGAAACCCGTGGCCGACCGACCCATCCTCATTTAAGTCAATCAACCACAAGTTTCAGAACCGCATCTTGAACACCCCAAAAAATACCAAAGTTCAAAATAGGTCTCCCCAGACCGAACAGAACAGCAGGGTTAAGTAGAAGACTAATCAAGGAAAGTGAACAGATAATGCAGCACAAACTCAGCACATCCTCTACACAAAGTAACATAAGACAGGAACAGAGTGGAGATTGTGATACACATTATATAAATGTATTAGTATTTTGCAGTGAGTAATAAGTATTTGATCCCTTTGGCAAACAACACTTAATACTTGGTGGCAAACCCTTGTTGGCAAGCACAGCAGTCAGCCGTTTCTTGTAGTTGATGATGAGGTTTGCCCACATATTCCAAAATGTAAATGACTGACAGCACTCCCTCATTCGGGCGCTCGTTCCATATCCAGGGAACCCACCTGGGTAACAAGTCACAATCTGCACAAAGGAACAGCGCTCCACCGGGTGTATAAATCAAAAGGAATCCTTTATTCAGCCATTAAGCACAAGCGACGTTTCGACCATATGCTGGTCTTTTTCAAGCATACACATATGGCTAACAGGCGGTCTTAAATAGTGTGGACACCACGCAGGGAGCCAATCACTATTAAGTCCCGCCCATCTCACAGTATAAACCAACATTATACAAACATGAACAAAATAAACATCAGGTACTGTAATGTATACAGAGACATTATTAAACAATCATCCTCATTTAAATACTGGTGAAAAAATAACTAGAACACTAAAACCAAGTGCTTGTTTACAATTTTCTTTCTTCGATCCCACCATGTATCATCGTTGCCATAGTGATCAGTAACCCATCTGACGTAGAACTTCCTGTGTGGTGTCTCATTATGGAGCTAAAATATATTCAAGGCTTAATATGACCAATCTAGTCTAGTCTAACATTCAACACCTAGGATTCACCCAATCGTATAACCCCTTATATCTGCATCCCCACATACCTACGTCGGACTCCACCAACGTCATGACCGCTGGACAGGCATGCAGGCAGAGGGGCGCAGGCACAGTCCCGTCATACCGGAGCTGCGCCTCGTCACATGACCCGACAGAGGCCGCGCCCGGAAATGACACAGACTAGTGCCGCACCTCCACATACCTCCAAGCCGAGCAGGTCACCAAGGGAACGCTGGTAAACACTACCGTGTCATCCCTAGGCCACGCCCCCCAGCCAGTCCAGGACACAGAGCACCGGCACAGGCGCAGTGCGTCATGACCGGGACACACAAGAACCGCTCAGACGCAATGTAAACCCGCGCTACCAATACTCCTATCCCGGCACTGTCTAGCAGGATAAAGACCAAGGAAGTGCATATATATATAATGGGGCTCATCTTCTAGGAGATACTGAATAATCATCCCAAAGATCACATAATGCATAATATTCTCTATATATACTTCAACTTCAGGGGAACATCATAATAATATTTCCTCACTGGGTATAGTATGTTACTAAATAGTATATAAAGCGATCACAGGTCAAAACATGAATACGGATCAAGAAAAAAACCTATCTATTACATATCTACCACCACAATAGTGAACATATAACATATAACAACCACACAGCGGCAGTCGGGAACTCGGACAAGCATCATCTTTAGAGACAAAAAACTCATTATCCACATAAATTATCCAATTTTAATATATCACAGCATCTTCATCCATATCCATCCACCCACCGACTGCCACATGTGTGGCTGATCTAATAAAAACATAGAAAAACAATTAAAATACCGACAATGTTAAAAACATGACGAGCAACATATATCAAAAAAAAGGGGGGAAAAAAACCTTTATCAAAGGGGAACTAGATTCAATGAGTACATCCTTGAAGATTGAAATCGATATTCAATCCCCCTGGTTGTAATGAACCTAAGGTGTAGATCCATTTCATCTCTTTAGTTTTAAGCATTTGTAACCTGTCCCCACCCCTTCTCAAAACAGGAACATGATCAATGACCCTGAACCTAAGCTGATTCACCGAATGCTTCCTATCAACAAAGTGTTTTGGTACCGGCAACTCAGTGAGTCCCGTTCTAATCGTGCTTTTATGTTTAGTGATGCGGGCCTTCACCTCCATTGTTGTTTCGCCAATATAGGCGAGTCCGCAAGGGCAGGTAATCATGTAGATGACATAACTAGATGTACATGTATATCTCTCTTTCAAGAAAAATTTCTTCCCAGTGTGGGGATGACAAAAAAAGTCCCCCTTCAGCATATTATTACAACAAGCACACCCGAGGCATGGGAAATTCCCATGCCTCGGTGTGCTCAATGTTTTCTGGATCACATTCTTGGAGGTACCGAAATCAGATCTAATTAGTCTATCTCCTAAGTTCTTTCCCCTCCTGTATGACATCATAGGAGGCAATTGAAAACCTGACACCTGTGGTAATCCACGTTGTAGGAGGGCCCAGTGTTTTTTTATTACACCACCAATTCGATTACTTACAGAGTTGTAGGTGGAAACAAACGGAATGCGATCACATACATTTTTGGAGGAGATTTTCCTACGGACACTCTCTCTTGTTGAACTTCGAGCTTTAACCTTAAATGCCTCAACATTTTTTCTTGGATAGCCCCTAGCCACAAATTTCGAACACATGTCCTCCAAACGTTGGTCCACCAAATTTTCATCAGATACAATTCTTTGTACCCTTAGTAATTGGCTCCATGGGAGCGAATCCACCATCCTTCTTGGATGGTTACTGTTGAACGACAATAAACTATTTTTGTCCGTATCCTTAATAAAGATGTCCGTTTTTAGTCTATCTCCATTTTTATAAACTAAAGTATCCAAAAACTGAATCTGTGATACCGAGTGTGACAAAGTAAATTGCAATTCTGGATATATCTCATTGAGGCTGACATGAAACTCCTCTAGATCAACCAGACTCCCTTCCCAAACAACAAAAATATCATCAATGTAGCGCCACCAGGCTCTGACGTGGCGCCAAAGGGTGGAATGGTACACAAACCTGTCCTCAAATACCGCCATATAAATGTTGGCATAAGTGGGGGCCACATTGGACCCCATGGCGGTACCCCTTAACTGAAGGAAGAACTCATCACCGAAGAGGAAATAATTCCTCCTCAGGATGGCCCCCACTTATGCCAACATTTATATGGCGGTATTTGAGGACAGGTTTGTGTACCATTCCACCCTTTGGCGCCACGTCAGAGCCTGGTGGCGCTACATTGATGATATTTTTGTTGTTTGGGAAGGGAGTCTGGTTGATCTAGAGGAGTTTCATGTCAGCCTCAATGAGATATATCCAGAATTGCAATTTACTTTGTCACACTCGGTATCACAGATTCAGTTTTTGGATACTTTAGTTTATAAAAATGGAGATAGACTAAAAACGGACATCTTTATTAAGGATACGGACAAAAATAGTTTATTGTCGTTCAACAGTAACCATCCAAGAAGGATGGTTGATTCGCTCCCATGGAGCCAATTAATAAGGGTACGAAGAACTGTATCTGATGAAAATTTGGTGGACCAACGTTTGGAGGACATGTGTTCGAAATTTGTGGCTAGGGGCTATCCAAGAAAAAATGTTGAGGCATTTAAGGTTAAAGCTTGAAGTTCAACAAGAGAGAGTGTCCGTAGGAAAATCTCCTCCAAAAACGTATGTGATCGCATTCCGTTTGTTTCCACCTACAACTCTGTAAGTAATCAAATTGGTGGTGTAATAAAAAAACACTGGGCCCTCCTACAACGTGGATTACCACAGGTGTCAGGTTTTCAATTGCCTCCTATGATGTCATACAGGAGGGGAAAGAACTTAGGAGATAGACTAATTAGATCTGATTTCGGTACCTCCAAGAATGTGATCCAGAAAACATTGAGCACACCGAGGCATGGGAATTTCCCATGCCTCGGGTGTGCTTGTTGTAATAATATGCTGAAGGGGGACTTTTTTTGTCATCCCCACACTGGGAAGAAATTTTTCTTGAAAGAGAGATATACATGTACATCTAGTTATGTCATCTACATGATTACCTGCCCTTGCGGACTCGCCTATATTGGCGAAACAACAATGGAGGTGAAGGCCCGCATCACTAAACATAAAAGCACGATTAGAACGGGACTCACTGAGTTGCCGGTACCAAAGCACTTTGTTGATAGGAAGCATTCGGTGAATCAGCTTAGGTTCAGGGTCATTGATCATGTTCCGGTTTTGAGAAGGGGTGGGGACAGGTTACAAATGCTTAAAACTAAAGAGATGAAATGGATCTACACCTTAAGGTACCGTCACACATAGCGACGCTGCAGCGATACCGACAACGATCCGGATCGCTGCAGCGTCGCTGTTTGGTCGCTGGAGAGCTGTCACACAGACAGCTCTCCAGCGACCAACGATCCCGAGGTCCCCGGTAACCAGGGTAAACATCGGGTAACTAAGCGCAGGGCCGCGCTCAGTAACCGATGTTTACCCTGGTTACCATTCTAAAAAGTAAAAAAACAAACGCTACATACTTACCTTCCGCTGTCTGTCCTCGGCGCTCTGCTTCTCTGGTCTGGCTGTGAGCGCCGGGCAGCCAGAAAGCAGAGCGGTGACGTCACCGCTCTGCTTTCCGGCTGACCGACGCTCACAGCCAGAGCAGGAGGAGAGCAGAGCACAGCGCTGGAGGACAGACAGCGGTAGGTAAGTATGTAGTGTTTGTTTTTTTACTTTTAGGATGGTAACCAGGGTAAACATCGGGTTACTAAGCGCGGCCCTGCGCTTAGTTACCCGATGTTTACCCTGGTTACCAGCGAAGACATCGCTGAATCGGTGTCACACACGCCGATTCAGCGATGTCTACGGGGAGTCCAGCGACGAAATAAAGTTCTGGACTTTCTTCCCCGACCAGCGATCTCCCAGCAGGGGCCTGATCGCTGCTGCCTGTCACACTGGACGATATCGCTAGCGAGGACGCTGCAACGTCACGGATCGCTAGCGATATCGTCTAGTGTGACAGTACCTTTAGGTTCATTACAACCAGGGAGATTGAATATCGATTTCAATCTTCAAGGATGTACTCATTGAATCTAGTTCCCCTTTGATAAAGGTTTTTTCCCCCCTTTTTTTTTATATACAGGTCCTTCTCAAAAAATTAGCATATAGTGTTAAATTTCATTATTTACCATAATGTAATGATTACAATTAAACTTTCATATATTATAGATTCATTATCCACCAACTGAAATTTGTCAGGTCTTTTATTGTTTTAATACTGATGATTTTGGCATACAACTCCTGATAACCCAAAAAACCTGTCTCAATAAATTAGCATATCAAGAAAAGGTTCTCTAAACGACCTATTACCCTAATCTTCTGAATCAACTAATTAACTCTAAACACATGCAAAAGATACCTGAGGCTTTTATAAACTCCCTGCCTGGTTCATTACTCAAAACCCCCATCATGGGTAAGACTAGCGACCTGACAGATGTCAAGAAGGCCATCATTGACACCCTCAAGCAAGAGGGTAAGACCCAGAAAGAAATTTCTCAACAAATAGGCTGTTCCCAGAGTGCTGTATCAAGGCACTTCAATGGTAAGTCTGTTGGAAGGAAACAATGTGGCAGAAAACGCTGTACAACGAGGAGACCGGACCCTGAGGAAGATTGTGGAGAAGGACCGATTCCAGACCTTGGGGAACCTGAGGAAGCAGTGGACTGAGTCTGGTGTGGAAACATCCAGAGCCACCGTGCACAGGCGTGTGCAGGAAATGGGCTACAGGTGCCGCATTCCCCAGGTAAAGCCACTTTTGAACCATAAACAGCGGCAGAGGCGCCTGACCTGGGCTACAGAGAAGCAGCACTGGACTGTTGCTAAGTGGTCCCAAGTACTTTTTTCTGATGAAAGCAAATTTTGCATGTCATTCGGAAATCAAGGTGCCAGAGTCTGGAGGAAGACTGGGGAGAAGGAAATGCCAAAATGCCTGAAGTCCAGTGTCAAGTACCCACAGTCAGTGATGGTGTGGGGTGCCATGTCAGCTGCTGGTGTTGGTCCACTGTGTTTCATCAAGGGCAGGGTCAATGCAGCTAGCTATCAGGAGATTTTGGAGCACTTCATGCTTCCATCGGCTGAAATGCTTTATGGAGATGAAGATTTCATTTTTCAGCACGACCTGGCACCTGCTCACAGTGCCAAAACCACTGGTAAATGGTTTACTGACCATGGTATTACTGTGCTCAATTGGCCTGCCAACTCTCCTGACCTGAACCCCATAGAGAATCTGTGGGATATTGTGAAGAGAAAGTTGAGAGACGCAAGACCCAACACTCTGGATGAGCTTAAGGCCGCTATTGAAGCATCCTGGGCCTCCATAACATCTCAGCAGTGTCACAGGCTGATTGCCTCCATGCCACGCCGCATTGAAGCAGTCATTTCTGCCAAAGGATTCCCGACCAAGTATTGAGTGCATAACTGAACATTATTATTTGATGGTTTTTTTGTTTGTTATTAAAAAACACTTTTATTTGATTGGATGGGTGAAATATGCTAATTTATTGAGACAGGTTTTTTGGGTTATCAGGAGTTGTATGCCAAAATCATCAGTATTAAAACAATAAAAGACCTGACAAATTTCAGTTGGTGGATAATGAATCTATAATATATGAAAGTTTAATTGTAATCATTACATTATGGTAAATAATGAAATTTAACACTATATGCTAATTTTTTGAGAAGGACCTGTATGTTGCTCGTCATGTTTTTAACATTGTCGGTATTTTAATTGTTTTTCTATGTTTTTATTAGATCAGCCACACATGTGGCAGTCGGTGGATGGATATGGATGAAGATGCTGTGATATATTAAAATTGGATAATTTATGTGGATAATGAGTTTTTTGTCTCTAAAGATGATGCTTCTCCGAGTTCCCGACTGCCGCTGTGTGGTTGTTATATGTTATATGTTCACTATTGTGGTGGTAGATATGTAATAGATAGGTTTTTTTCTTGATCCGTATTCATGTTTTGACCTGTGATCGCTTTATATACTATTTAGTAACATACTATACCCAGTGAGGAAATATTATTATGATGTTCCCCTGAAGTTGAAGTATATAGAGAGAATATTATGCATTATGTGATCTTTGGGATGATTATTCAGTATCTCCTAGAAGATGAGCCCCATTATATATATATGCACTTCCTTGGTCTTTATCCTGCTAGACAGTGCCGGGATAGGAGTATTGGTAGCGCGGGTTTACATTGCGTCTAAGCGGTTCTTGTGTGTCCCGGTCATGACGCACTGCGCCTGTGCCGATGCTCTGTGTCCTGGACTGGCTGGAGGGCGTGGCCTAGGGATGACACGGTAGTGTTTACCAGCGTTCCCTTGGTGACCTGCTCGGCTTGGAGGTATGTGGAGGTGCGGCACTAGTCTGTGTCATTTCCGGGCGCGGCCTCTGTCGGGTCATGTGACGAGGCGCAGCTCCGGTATGACGGGACTGTGCCTGCGCCCCTCTGCCTGCATGCCTGTCCAGCGGTCATGACGTTGGTGGAGTCCGACGTAGGTATGTGGGGATGCAGATATAAGGGGTTATACGATTGGGTGAATCCTAGGTGTTGAATGTTAGACTAGACTAGATTGGTCATATTAAGCCTTGAATATATTTTAGCTCCATAATGAGACACGACACAGGAAGTTCTACGTCAGATGGGTTACTGATCACTATGGCAACGATGATACATGGTGGGATCGAAGAAAGAAAATTGTAAACAAGCACTTGGTTTTAGTGTTCTAGTTATTTTTTCACCAGTATTTAAATGAGGATGATTGTTTAATAATGTCTGTGTATACATTACAGTACCTGATGTTTATTTTGTTCATGTTTGTATAATGTTGGTTTATACTGTGAGATGGGCGGGACTTAATAGTGATTGGCTCCCTGCGTGGTGTCCACACTATTTAAGACCGCCTGTTAGCCATATGTGTATGCTTGAAAAAGACCAGCATATGTTCGAAACGTCGCTTGTGCTTAATGGCTGAATAAAGGATTCTTTTTGATTTATACACCCGGTGGAGCGCTGTTCCTTTGTGCAGATTGTGAGGTTTGCCCACATGTCAGGAGAAATTTTGATCCACTCCCCTTTGCGGATCATCTCTAAATCATTAAGATTTTGAGGCTGTTGCTTGGCAACTCAGAGCTTCAACTCCCTCCATAAGTTTTCTATGGTTTTAAGGTCTGGAGACTGGCTAGGCCACTCCATGACCTAAATGTGCTTCTTTTTGAGCTACTCCTTTGTTGCCTTGACTGTATGTTTTGGATCTTTGTCTTGCTGGAATACAAATTTCAAAAAACTGACCGTCACATCCAAACATAGAATAAGTGTGAACAGGTGCTGAACCTAGAGTCACCACCTCGTATAAAGTCAAATAAATAAGGCAGCACACTGTGGCGCTGAAACATGCAAACATGAAAATTGAGCTGCTTTACTGCACTAGAAATATGAAAAAATGAGAGTGTTTAGCGCATAAATTGGCCAATTTATGTGTACCTGGTAGCCACATTAGTGCATCTTTCTTATACCAGGTCCGACACTTGCCTTTCCTTGCTGAGAATAAACATCTTCATTTGAATGGGTACCTGTGAAACCTCTTCTTAGACTAATTTTCTCTCTCTCTGTGGAGGGGTAATGGACCTGCTACGATTAAAACACCTGTGGCTAGGAGGCGGAGTGCTCAGTCACAAGGCTAAAGAATACAAATTTCAAAAAACTGACCGTCACATCCAAACATAGAATAAGTGTGAACAGGTGCTGAACCTAGAGTCGCCAACTCGTATAAAGTCAAATAAATAAGGCAGCACACTGCGGCGCTAAAACATGCAAACATGAAACATGAAAATTGAGCTGCATTAGTGCACTAGAAATATGAAAAATAGAGCATTTAGCGCATAAATTGGCCAATTTATGTGTACCTGGTCAGTTTTTTGAAATTTGTATTCTTTAGCCTTGTGACTGAGCACTCTGCCTCCTAGCCACAGGTGTTTTAATCGTAGCAGGTCCATTACCCCTCCACAGAGAGAGAAATTTAGTCTAAGAAGAGGTTTCGCAGGTACCCATTCAGATGAAGACGTATTCAGATGTATTCTTATACAATATGACTATGGGGTTAGTAATGGGGGAATCTTATTGACAATACAAAGGTGACATCAACCCCCCCAACTATCACCCCTACTTGCCACCACTACCAGGAAATTGGGAAGAGCAAGGCTAAGTCCCAGAATTGGCGCATCGTAGTGATGCACCTTTACTGGGTGGCTGAGAGCAGATGTTTTTAGGCTATTAATATCAGCCCGCAGATGTCTGCATAGCCTTTGCTGGTTATTAATTATAGGGGGACCCTATGTCATTTTTTTAGGGTCCCCCATTTTAATAGCCAGTAAAGGCTATGTATACAGCTGGGAGCTGATATTAATAGCCTGGGAAGCCTGTTATGAACTGGTGGTTTAGGAGCAACATGGGATGAGCTCTGAAGGAAGTGGTACCTGTACTGACCGCAGTCCCTAAGCTCAACACAACACTAGAAGTAGCCGTGGGATGCTCCTGTCACTCCCTAGGCACCTCGTCACAGCCTGAGAACTAACTACCCCTAAAGATAGAAACAGGAAAACTATCTTGCCTCAGAGAAAATCCCCAAAGGATAGATAGCCCCCCACAAGTAATGACTGTGAGTGGAGAGGGAAAAGACATACACAGAATGAAACCAGGATGTAGCACAGGAGTCCAGTCTAGCTAGATAGATAGGACAGGATGGAATACTGTGCGGTCAGTATAAAAACTACAAAAAATCCACACAGAGTTTACAAAAATCTCCATACTTGACTAAAGGTGTGGAGGGTAAATCTGCTTCCCAGAGCTTCCAGCTTAACTGAATTAATCCATACTGACAAGCTGGACAAAACATAGAAAGCACAGAACGGATAAGTCCGCAACCTGTGGACAGAGAAGAGCAAGCAAGGACTTAACTTTGCTGAACTGGTCAGGATAACAGGGAAATCCAAGAGAGATGTGAATCCAACCAGGAACCATTGACAAGTGGCACTGGCTGAAGGGAAGAGCCAGGCATAAATAGCCGAGCAGAAAGAATCAGTGGAAGCAGCTGCAGACTGCTAAATCCAAGGAGCAGCCATACCACTTAAAACCACCGGAGGGAGCCCAAGAGCAGAACTCACAAAAGTGCCACTTACAACCACCGGAGGGAGCCCAAGAGCGGAATTCACAACAGAAGCCCCATGGATATTACCCCCTATCCAGGCTATAAACATCAGACCCCAGCCGTCGGCTTTCCCTCTGCTAGTTACGAACATTATGTGGTCGAGCTCACGCCATTTTTTTCAGAAAAATAATGTTTTATTAATTAAATACATGTACAGTAAGCTGCACACATACTGTACTAATTGTATGTTACTGACAGCTATATAGCTATCTATTCTATATGTATTTACTGTATATAATCCATCTCATCTATCCTGTCAGCTCCTGAAGTGATTTTACATTACACTGCTCATGAATTGCTGGCTTTTCTTCTATGTACTATATTAACACTCGTATATACTGTGTGTGTATCACCGACATCTATGCATTCTATGTGTATATATCTATTCTAACCTGTCACGCTGTGATTAAACTGTACGCGGCACGTGATTTGCCGGTTTTTATTCTATTTATCTATCATCTACTTTAAATACTTTAGAGGCAACTCAATTATTTTTCTGCACTTTTACCGAATGTTACCGATTTTAAGAAAAATGCTCATGTTACCAATTACCATTCCGAATGTACCATATTCGTGCTGAATTTATGTTTGACAATCGTTTTCCGAACACATTCGCTCATATTTAGTCCCTTAGTATATAGTGTACTCACTTATTATGTATAACACGTCCTTAGTTACATAGTTTCCTCCTTTATGTATAACACCGTCCCTTATTATGTGCAATCATCTCTAGTTATATATGTTGTTGTCCCTCATTCTATAGTTTCCTTTGCTGTTATGCATATGGCTGCCTCTTACATAGTTTATTCTTATTTTTGTTATTCACAGCACCATCTTTTATTACATAGTCCCCTCTCCTGTTAGATATAAAATGACTGCTGATGGAGCATAGTGGTGACCAGACGACCAGTCCATCAGATCCTCCATTAGAAAAGAAGCTTTTGCATGCTCCATCAGCCGTCATTGCATTATATATCGGTATGTAGTAAAGACAGGGGGCTCTACATAATCCAACATGTAAGGGACGGAGCTGTATATAACGAGAGGGCACTGTGTAATAAAAGACTGCAATATACATAATAAAGGAGACTATGTAATATATACATACACTAGTGATGAGTGAGTGTGCTTGTTACTGGAGTTTTCCGAGCATGCTTGGGTGGTCTCCGAGTTTCTTGGGCTTGCTCGTAGATTATGTCTGTGTCCCTGCAGCTGCATGATTTGCGGCTATTAGACAACCTGAACACATGCAGGGATTGCCTGTTTGTTAGGGAATCCACACATGTATTCAGGCTGTCTAGCAGCTGGAAATCATGCAGCTGTGGGGAGTCAAACATAATCTACGAGCCAAGATACTCGGAGAACGCCAGAGCATGCTCGGAAAACCCTGAGTAACGAGCACACTCGCTCATTACTAATATACACGTATGTGTGCGAGGCTGTGAGAATATAAATAAATATATATATATATAGCTTTATCGCCGTAAAAGGAGGAGGGGCCCCAGACACATTTCTTGTACAGGGGCCCAAGCTGTCAGTGTCCACCCCTGGTGCCAAGTGTCTTCCGCGTGGTCGAAATCTACATTCAAGTCCCCGTGGCTGTATGTCTAGTGGCTTTTGGACAGTCTCAACACATGAAAGGATTGGCTGTTTGTTAGGCTATCTCGGCATGTGTTGCGGTTGTCTAACAGCCGCGGTGACTGGAGAATAGTCACCCAGAAGACTCTCAGCACCCCAGCATACTCCGCGTACGGCTGACCCCAGCATGCTCCGTGTACGGCTGACCCCAGCATGCTCCGCGTACGCCTCACCTCAGCATGCTCCGCGTACGGCTGACCTCAGCATGCTCCGCGTACGCCTGACCCCAGCATGCTTCGCGTACGCCTGACCCCAGCATGCTCCGCGTACGCCTCACCTCAGCATGCTCCGCGTACGCCTGACCCCAGCATGCTTCGCGTACGCCTGACCCCAGCATGCTCCGCGTACGCCTGACCCCAGCATGCTCCGCGTACGCCAGACCCCAGCATGCTCCGCGTACGGCTGACCCCAGCATGCTCCGCGTACGCCTGACCCCAGCATGCTCCGCGTACGCCTGACCCCAGCATGCTCCGCGTACGGCTGACTCCAGCATGCTCCGCGTAGGGCTGACCCCAGCATGCTCCGCGTACACCTGACCCCAGCATGCTCCGCGCACGGCTGACCCCAGCATACTCCGCGTACGCCTGACCCCAGCATGCTCCGCGTATGGCTGACCCCAGCATGCTCCGCGTACGCCTGACCCCAGCATACTCCGCGCACGGCTGACCCCAGCATGCTCCGCGTACGCCTGACCCCAGCATGCTCCGCGTACGCCTGACCCCAGCATGCTCCGCGTACGGCTGACTCCAGCATGCTCCGCGTACGCCTGACCCCAGCATGCTCCGCGTACGGCTGACTCCAGCATGCTCCGCGTAGGGCTGACCCCAGCATGCTCCGCGTACGCCTGACCCCAGCATGCTCCGCGTATGGCTGACCCCAGCATGCTCCGCGTACGCCTGACCCCAGCATACTCCGCGTATGGCTGACCCCAGCATGCTCCGCGTACGCCTGACCCCAGCATACTCCGCGCACGGCTGACCCCAGCATGCTCCGCGTACGCCTGACCCCAGCATGCTCCGCGTACGGCTGACCCCAGCATGCTCCGCGTACGCCTGACCCCAGCATGCTCCGCGTACGGCTGACCCCAGCATGCTCCGCGTATGGCTGACCCCAGCATGCTCCGCGCACGGCTGACCCCAGCATGCTCCGTGTACGGCTGACCCCAGCATGCTCCGCGTACGCCTGACCCCAGCATGCTCCGCGTACGGCTGACCCCAGCATGCTCCGCGTACGCCTGACCCCAGCATGCTCCGCGTACGCCTGACCCCAGCATATCTCTACCGCTCATGTTATGAATAGGAGCTTTGTATAACTCGCGTGAGCTCCTCATTGCCGCCAACATTGTGTCCCATTGGGCTGCACCTCGCTCAGCGCTGATTTCTCTACCTCACCATCACCATAAGAACAGCTCAGGGACATGTCAGCATGCACAATGTACGGAGCACGATCACCCGAGCAACTCCTATTTCCAGAGCAAACAAGCTCTCCTCACGCCTCAGATAACAGGCGGATCCAATCGCCGGCTCCGGCACCTCTGCGTCCACACCTAAGCGACGACGTCACGCACCGTGAACCGCTGCCAAACTCTCACAAGTGATCAGCACCTTCTCCAGCACCCGGCGGACGGACTGACGGCGGCGGCGCAGCAGCCTATGTGCACGGGTAATGTGCTCACAC
Organism: Ranitomeya imitator; assembly: GCF_032444005.1. Lineage (NCBI taxonomy): Eukaryota > Metazoa > Chordata > Amphibia > Anura > Dendrobatidae > Ranitomeya > Ranitomeya imitator. Next base: position 83,451,515 of record NC_091285.1, read on the forward strand.
AAGCTGTCCTGGTCGGTGTGCGTGCCGTGGAGCTGGGTGTGGGGACATGGCTGGGAGTGGACGGGAGACTACACCGTGTTATTAGGGGCGAGGGCGGCAGCTGTGCATCTGCTGCTGTGCGGGGGTGAAGTCTGCAGCTTCCTCGGAGCAGAGCTGTGCTGTGGGCGAAGCCGAGATCGCAGGTAACACGGGCAGTGATGGCAGCGAGCGCTGCCCCGGGGAGCCACACGGAAAGTGGCGTTATGGCCGGGACAGTCTGCAGGTTTCTGTGGTGACAGCTGGCACATTGTGGGAATCGGGTTTTAGATAATGTTGATCATGACAACAAGTTTCAGCTATGATGATTCTATGATTGGAGGCAAATCTGCCACAAAAAGCCACATGTCCGCTGACGGGCGAGGTGGCCTCTGCTGACGGGCAAGCTGACGGGCGAGGTGGGCCCCCACTGACAGGCGAGGTGGGCCCCCACTGACGGGCGAGGTGGGCCCCCACTGACGGGCGAGGTGGGCCCCCACTGACGGGCGAGGTGGGCCCCCTCTGACGTGCGAAATGGGCCCCCTCTGACGTGCAAAATGGGCCCCGCTGACGTGAGGAGATGGGCCCCCGCTGATGGGTGAGATGGGCCCCCGCTGACGGGCGAGATGGGCCCCGCTGACGTGCGAGATGGGCCCCGCTGACGGGCGAGATGGGCCCCCACTAACGGGCGAGATGGGTCCCGCTGACGGGCGAGATGGGCCCCGCTGACGGGAGAGGTGGGCCCCCGCTGACTGGCGAGATGGGCCCCGCTGACGTGAGGTGACGGGCGAGGTGGCCCCGCTGACGGGCGAGATGGGCCCCCGCTGACGGGCGAGATGGGCCCCCGCTGACGTGAGGTGACGGGCGAGGTGGCCCCGCTGACGGGAGAGATGGCCCCGCTGACGGGCTTATCCACGCAGAGCATTGGGCATTGCTGTAGTCACGTCTAATATTGGTGATCAGATGCCCTATAGCGGTACGTGCCCTCGATCAGGATTTACTGTGTTTATGCAGTGTCAATCCCGCAGCGGCCAGATGTGACAGCAGAGTGGATGGGATAAAATCCCGTATCCACTGTGCGTCCTCAGACACCCGTGGATCACCCGTGGACACTGACATGGGGCAGGCTTTCAGGACCACAGCATATCCGTTTCTCTTGCGGAGACGCTAGTGTCCGCAACAGAAATGTCCACAATACAATGTACTGGACGCGGTAAATAAGCACGGTTCAGGGAACAAATGCGGATTTATCCGCGTTCAATAGACGGCAGCGAAAATACCCCGCATCCAAATGCTGCTACTTTCAGATCATGGGCACAAAGCCTAACAAACCCTGGCACAACACTCCATGGCGCCTATATTTACAGCGCCTCCGAAGGGGAACTAGACCCCATTATTCGGTCTACCATGTCACTTTATGTAGTGATAACTCTGCAATGTTTCCTCACATCGCAGTGCTTCTGTTTTCATGACACATTGTACTTTGTTAGTGCTAAATTTAGGTAAATAGGTTTTGGATTTCTGAAAATATTTGGAAACTTGACACATTTTTAAAAATATTGCAATTTTCTGACGGCACCACTCTGGTGTATTATTATTTTATTTAACCCACTGAGTAGTGTCAGTAATGACTGTTCCCTGCCCTTAGTAAAATACCAGCTGCAGTCGTCTGTTCTTCCCGGCGGCGCTTCAGGCCTGTTCCGCCATCTTGTGACTGAGAATCCGAGGTAAGGGTCACTAGCTCACAGTGTAGTCTATGAGGGCCTCATTATGGCTCTCATAGACTTACATTGAGTAGTGACTTCTGGCCCGCCCAGCAAGCACTGGCGCTATCCAACTAGCCGGAGCAGAGCGGCGCTGAGAACAGGGGAAGACAAAGACTGGTAAGTGTCCTTCTGCAGGAAATGAACATACCGTACATTAGTGACACCACTACGATGCGAACGTAAAATAAAAAATGCCAGAGTGGTGCTTTACACCTGACATCTATGCTATCCAAAATGTTAATAAATAACATTGCCCATACATCTAATTTATGTCTGCATAATTTTTTCTAATGTAATTTTATTTTGTTACTATGTTCAAAGGTTTATTAACAAATTTTCACTTTGTTTCCAAGGAAACTTACAAAGGATATATTTCTTTAGGGACCTATTCATATTTGATGTGACTATGAGGTGCCTTTTATATTGGACATCAAAATTAATACCATTTTAAAAATAGCACCTCACAAAGTATTTAAAGGGAACCTGTCACCCCAAAAATTGAAGATGAGCTGCGGCCACCGGCAACCGGGACTTATCTACAGCATTCTGTAATGCTGTAGATAAGCCCCCGATGTATCCTGAAAGATGAGAAAAAGAGGTTAGATTATACTCACCCAGGGGCGGTCCCGCTGCTTTTGGGGTGACAGGTTCCCTTTAAAACTGCTATGAGGTAGCTTAACCATTCAGGTGCTTCACGTGAATTAACTAAAAGTGGAATAAATAGAATTAAAAATATTCTACTAAAATGTTGCTACATCCTAACTAGCATTATAGCTGGCAGACCCTGAAGCCGTTATTTGATCTAGAATTGCCATACCAACCATTGGGACAACTCAATCGCGATATCAGGGTGCTGAGTTAAATAGCACGCTGTGTTCACCATCTACAGTAGATGCCACAGTTGCTATTTACAGCAGCCTCTAGCGGGTTAAGCACCGTGATCACTTCCAACTCTGCAGCATGGCAGCAATGGTGTGCAGCTGATGCCCACAGCATTTTCACCAATGGGGGTGGCACCTTTTTTTTAAATTCCGCAAGTTAGTAGAAAGGTGTGTTTGCTGTCATTATGAGGTTAAAGTTATAAAATTCCCACTCCATACTTCTAGCAATCTTCTTGGCATCACAGCAGTGCTAATTCGTCATACTTTTCTTGCTGTTGGTACACCTGTTCTTGTTCAGTATATGATACTATTACTAGCTGGCCAGGCAGGGAATATTTTTTTATACATGTGTAACAAGGTGGCACAGGGTGGTAGTCGTTGGCGAGTTCACTAGGTGACAGTCAGTGAGCACCCGGCCCCTTGCATATGAAAACTCAGTTCTAGTCCCAGACCACAGTGGATTATCTCAGACATCTGGCTCCTCTCCATACTGGAACGGATGCACCACACGTCACACGTTGTAGGGCCCAACAGTGGCAACTTAAATTTAATAAAGGTGATGAAGAGAAAGGGGTACAATTCCTAAGCTGTCCCTATGTCCAGCAATGGCTGCAGCAGACCAGGCAATAAATCCCAGTAGGCTCTCCGGAGCCAAAAGTCTCTTGTGGGGCACACACACAGTCCTTGTACCTGGTGCCCGACAGTCCACTCGCAGCTCGGTTCCTTCCACGGGGTACGGTATGCTTCCAGCAGGGGAGCACAACCTGCCTTAGCCTGGCCGGGCTCTGCTCTGCAGACAGGGACTTCCTGTTCCTTTGGAGGCTGCTGACCCAGCCTCCTTAATTAACCCATTACTATCCCTAAGCTACATACATTACATTATACAATAGTAGAACATGAGGATAAGACAAACACAGCACAACATAACCATGAAACATAGAGTGAATAATACACTACAATATACATTTTTGCATAACTCACAGGCGGGGCATCACATGGGGTACCACATACAGGAAAAGAGAGAGGGAGCAACTGAGGGTCCCCGCCACCTCTTTGCACATGTATATTGTTCAACATGCTCCAGTGTAATATCTGGGACTTAAAGAGAACCTGTCCGCAGGATTGTTCACAGTAACCTATGCACAGTGTCAGGTTGGTGCTGTTATACGCATTAAAATGATACCTGGGTTGATGAAATCCTTCTTGTGATTGTTTTCTAATCTTTAGTTTCAGTTTTTAGTTAATGAGATTCTTGTGCTCCGGGGCGGCCTGTGAGGGGGTCGTCGGCTATGTGCACACGTTGCAGGTTCGTATGCAGATTTCCTGCGTTTTTTGTGTGCATTTCACCTGCGGTTTTACACCTGCGGGCTCCTATACAGGAGCAGGTGTAGCGCTGCGGAATCTGCACAAAGAATTGACATGTTGCGGAAAATACAACGCAGCGTTTCTGCACGGTATTTTCCGCACCATGGGCACAGCTGATTTGGTTTTCCATAGGTTTACATGGTACTGTAAACCTGATGTAAAACTGCTGCGGATCCGCAGGCAAATCCGCACCGTGTGCACATACCCTTCATGTGGTGCTCTGATTACATATCCTTATGGCAGGTCACTGATCCCTCAGTGACCTGCCCCCTATTTTATATAATGCATATACTGTACTATTGTGGGGTTAAGAAAAAAAAAAAAGTAACTTATGGTAATCAAAATGGGCCAGCGCAGTTCCGATAGATGCTACTGTACAAGTGTCGCTGTCTGCACCATTTTGCCGGAAACTTTTGTGTCATCAAAATGGTGGTGGCATCTGAGCAATAGCATCTATCAGAATGCAATAGATGCTACTGCACAGGCGCTGATGCCCTTTTTGCTTGAGGAAAAAAAATTGTCTCCAATAGCGGCGGCGCCTGCACAGCAGCATCTATTGGTGGTAGATGTTACTGCACAGGCACTGCCAGCGCCACTTTGATGGAGCCCCAAAAATTTTTTCTTAACCCAAATGGCATTCTACTGCAACGCGATAGATGCTACTGTGCAGCCGCCATTTTGATGAAGATATTTTTTTTAATTTTTTCTACCCCACGATAGTATAGGAATAAAGCATATATGCATATTAGGCACTGTATAATGCTACAGGGCAGGCTCCAGAGCTAATTTGATGAAGTTGAACCCCACAATAGTATATGCATTATGTAAAATAGGGGGCAGTTCACTGAGGGATCAGTGACCTGACAGAAGCCATACAGATGCATATCTAAGCAGAATACCACATAAAGACCCCCCCACAGGCCGCCCCGGAGCACGAGAATCTCATTAACTGAAAGCTGAAAATAAAGGTTAAGCAACAACCACAAGACTGATTTCATCAACCAAGGTATCATTGTAATCAGTATAATGGTGCTGACCTGACACTCTTTGTAGGATACTTGGCACAATCCTGCTCACAGGTTCGCTGTAAATTAAGAGTATTCTCTAGTTATTAAAGTGCTTTCATTAAACAGCATTAACATAAGCAAGTTTGCAGTGGACTTAGTTTATATTTGCTGCCTTTCTCCTGCAATGACCGTTTTTATCTTACATAATGTACAGGTCCTTCTCAAAAAATTAGCATATAGTGTTAAATTTCATTATTTACCATAATGTAATGACTACAATTAAACTTTCATATATTATAGATTCATTATCCACCAACTGAAATTTGTCAGGTCTTTTATTGTTTTAATACTGATGATTTTGGCATACAACTCCTGATAACCCAAAAAACCTGTCTCAATAAATTAGCATATTTCACCCATCCAATCAAATAAAAGTGTTTTTTAATAACAAACAAAAAAACCATCAAATAATAATGTTCAGTTATGCACTCAATACTTGGTCGGGAATCCTTTGGCAGAAATGACTGCTTCAATGCGGCGTGGCATGGAGGCAATCAGCCTGTGACACTGCTGAGATGTTATGGAGGCCCAGGATGCTTCAATAGCGGCCTTAAGCTCATCCAGAGTGTTGGGTCTTGCGTCTCTCAACTTTCTCTTCACAATATCCCACAGATTCTCTATGGGGTTCAGGTCAGGAGAGTTGGCAGGCCAATTGAGCACAGTAATACCATGGTCAGTAAACCATTTACCAGTGGTTTTGGCACTGTGAGCAGGTGCCAGGTCGTGCTGAAAAATGAAATCTTCATCTCCATAAAGCATTTCAGCCGATGGAAGCATGAAGTGCTCCAAAATCTCCTGATAGCTAGCTGCATTGACCCTGCCCTTGATGAAACACAGTGGACCAACACCAGCAGCTGACATGGCACCCCACACCATCACTGACTGTGGGTACTTGACACTGGACTTCAGGCATTTTGGCATTTCCTTCTCCCCAGTCTTCCTCCAGACTCTGGCACCTTGATTTCCGAATGACATGCAAAATTTGCTTTCATCAGAAAAAAGTACTTGGGACCACTTAGCAACAGTCCAGTGCTGCTTCTCTGTAGCCCAGGTCAGGCGCCTCTGCCGCTGTTTATGGTTCAAAAGTGGCTTTACCTGGGGAATGCGGCACCTGTAGCCCATTTCCTGCACACGCCTGTGCACGGTGGCTCTGGATGTTTCCACACCAGACTCAGTCCACTGCTTCCTCAGGTTCCCCAAGGTCTGGAATCGGTCCTTCTCCACAATCTTCCTCAGGGTCCGGTCTCCTCTTCTCGTTGTACAGCGTTTTCTGCCACATTGTTTCCTTCCAACAGACTTACCATTGAGGTGCCTTGATACAGCACTCTGGGAACAGCCTATTTGTTGAGAAATTTCTTTCTGGGTCTTACCCTCTTGCTTGAGGGTGTCAATGATGGCCTTCTTGACATCTGTCAGGTCGCTAGTCTTACCCATGATGGGGGTTTTGAGTAATGAACCAGGCAGGGAGTTTATAAAAGCCTCAGGTATCTTTTGCATGTGTTTAGAGTTAATTAGTTGATTCAGAAGATTAGGGTAATAGGTCGTTTAGAGAACCTTTTCTTGATATGCTAATTTATTGAGACAGGTTTTTTGGGTTATCAGGAGTTGTATGCCAAAATCATCAGTATTAAAACAATAAAAGACCTGACAAATTTCAGTTGGTGGATAATGAATCTATAATATATGAAAGTTTAATTGTAATCATTACATTATGGTAAATAATGAAATTTAAAAAACTACACTAGATCTCGCAGAAGAAAATGCTTTGTAGTCAAAAATGGTTAGGTTAATAACTTGGAATATAAAAGGGCTGCGTTCACCGAACAAAAGGCTGATGATACTCCGTCACCTGAAAAGATTAAAAGTAGATATAGCCTTGCTTCAAGAGACACATCTGGATAAAAAAGATTTTTTTAGGATGAAGAAGTTATGGGTGGGTGAAGTCTATGGCTCTAGTTCATTAGACAGGAAAGCGGGGGTCTTAATACTTATACATAAAGCGTTGGCGCATAAAATAACATCTGTAGAAACGGACCAGGAGGGCAGGTTGATTCATTTGAAACTCCAGATACACAATGACAGTATTAGTTTATATAACATATATGCTCCTAACGCAAACCAAAAGAAATTCTTTATGTCCCTACAGAATAAAGTGCTGACTGATAATGGTGACAGCATAATTATAGGAGGAGACTGTAACGAAGTGCTTAGGGAGGAGGAAGACAGACAGGGGAGTTTAATGAGACTGAGTTTAGGTGGTGGAAGTAGACTTACAGGGAAAAAAGGCTATTTAGAAGACATGATAACGAATTGGCAGCTGAAAGACGCGTGGAGAACAACACATCCTATGGATCGGGAGTACACACATTACTCTCACGCACACAAGACATGGTCAAGATTAGACATGTTCTTTATTTCAGACAAGATATTACATAAAATGCTAGATACTAATATTGAGGACATGGTGATCTCAGATCATAGCCCTGTTACTCTAGATTTGGCTGACACACATCGGAAAGGGACAGACTATTTATGGCGATTCCCAGAGACCATGACAAAAGATCATGATTTTGTGAAACGGATGAGGGAATGGTGGACGGAATTTGCATCTCATAACGGAGAACATAAATCAAATTCTAGATTATATTGGGAAACTGCAAAGGCGGTGCTAAGGGGAAACATTATAGCTCACACACAGAGGTTAAAGAAGCGCATAAAAGACCAGTTCTTAATGGCAAGCAGTGAAGTTAGGACCACATATATAACGTATAAAAACTCACTGTTAGATGAGGATAAAAATAATTGGATACGAGCCAAAAAAAATTTTGAAGAGTGGGCGGAAAAAAGGGAACAATTATATAAAAATAACTTTGAAATAGAGTTGAATAGATATGGGGATAAAGCAGGGAAAATATTGGCTAATCTAGCTAGGGGAAGATATGCTTATGCATCTATAATGGCAATTAGAGACTCAAGAGGGCAACGCCTGATGGACCCCAAAGATATAAATAAGGAATTGGGCAAATTTTACACTAAGTTGTACAAAGAGGAGGGACGACAGGACGTAGCAGGGGATGTATGGCTGGATAAAATTAAAATTCCCGGATTGACAGATGAGGAACTACAAGAATTGAATGGGTGCATCACGGAAGAAGAAATTAGTATGGCAATAAAGGGGATGGGAGCCAATAAGGCACCTGGACCCGATGGATTTAATGGTTCTTTCTATAAAGCAATGAGTGAGCAAATAACTCCCACACTTAAAGAATTATATAATCGTAATTTACAAGGAGAAACTATGTCAGAAGTCATGAATACGGCTTACATAAAACTTCTCCCAAAGGGAGGGAAAGACTTAGAGGACCCCTCGGGTTATAGACCGATATCACTGATAAATCAAGATGTCAAACTCCTCTCAAAAATTATGGCAGATAGGTTGGCTAAAATACTGCCAAGATTAATATCGAAACATCAAACAGGCTTTGTAAAGGGAAGGTCAGCCGTTGCTAATATAAGAAAAGCCATGTTGTTGTTAGACATGGTTAGGAACAAACAATTGGAAAAGGGGGAGGATCCAGCAATGGTCACATTAGATGCAGAAAAAGCATTCGATAATGTGAGGTGGCCATGGCTGGGTCAAGTACTAGACAAAATAAATCTAGTAGGCCCATTTAGGCAATTTCTGGAGGTATTGTACCATAACCCCAAGGCAAAGGTATATACAACGGGGTTTCTTTCCGATGCCTTTGAGCTGAAGAAGGGAACAAGGCAGGGATGCCCTTTATCCCCTTTGTTGTTTAATCTAGCAATCGAACCCTTGTCAAGGTACCTAACTGATCATAGCTCTTACAAAGGGATAAAGGTGGGAAAGGAGGTGGTCAAAACTGCTTTGTTTGCAGATGACATAATTTTGTTTATGAGAAATCCAGAAGAAGATCTTCCTAGGTTACTATTAGAGATTGAAAAATTTGGAGAATTCTCGGGCTTTCGATTAAACAAGACTAAATGTGAAATTCTGTTCATGAGAAATAATGTGAAACGTGGTCAGGGAAATAATATAATGGGCATCCCGAAAGCGACAACATCTATAAAATATTTGGGAATACATTTGGGAAGTTCGCCGAAACAGATGTATGATCTTAATTATAAGCCTATTATAGACAAAATAGAGAAAGAATTGGAAAGATGGGGAAATCTACCCCTCTCACTACTAGGCCGCTGTCATCTAATTAAGATGACAAGCTTTGCGAGATTATTATATCCAATGCAGACTATTCCAATGCTAATCCGACACGTAGATGTTCTCAAATTGAATAGGGCTTTTTCTAAATTTATTTGGAGGGGGAGAAGAGCGAGACTTGTTATGAGAACACTAATGCGTCCAAAAGAGGGAGGAGGAGTAGGGTTGCCGAATATTAGAGGGTATAATCTCTCGTGCTTAATGAGGAATGTAGTTGATTGGATTAAAAAGACAGGACGCTATACAGATTATACACTAGAAACGGAATTTTGTGGCTCATGGGATTTGACAGCATTGCTTCACACGCCACTGTCATACTTACCACCAAATAGTAAACACTCGGTTATTTGTAAAGACACTATTGCTACATGGAAAGCAGTAAGGAAAAAACTGAAAATGTCATGGAGAGTGTCAAAGCACCTGAATCCTTGGTCATTTCCAGCCTTTAAATTGGGAAGGGAAAATAAATTATTCATAGAATGGTCTAGAAAAGGAGTACAGACACTAGAAGATTTACTACATTTACAGGAAGGTCGCTGGTTGACGGGATCTGAGGTATTAGACAAATATGAGCTACCGGGATTCCATTTGATGCTATATAGTCAACTGAAGCATTATGTACTAGATTTCTTACAAGATGTAAGCAAGGAGGTTGATTCAGATGTGTGGAGAGACTTAGTCACTAAAGACATTAAGGAAATATCGATCTCCTCGATATATGGGTTGTTGAGAGATGTATTACGACCATCAGGGACAGACAAAGTGTTTTGCAAATGGGAAAAATACATGAAAGATGAAGAACTTGAGCATAAAATACTACATGGATGGAAATTGGTAAGGGAACATATCATAAATGAGCAATGGAGGGATAGCCAATTTAGAATAATGCATAAAATAATATGTGGCTTTAATATACCGCCAACTCCACAGAACCCTGATAGGCAGATGAGTTGCCCCAAATGTGGCGCATCAAGAACAGATATGGAGCATGGCATGTGGTCGTGTCCCAAGACACAAGAGTTATGGACAATGGTTCAAGATATGTATCTACAGATGTGTGGGATCTGGGTGGATTCTAGCCCGATGTGCTGGCTGTTTCATTATACGACAGGCAAAACAAGAGGGGGTCAGTTACATGATCTGTTCCATACTATTGCTTTGGTGACAAAACGTTTAATTTTGCAATATTGGTTGGCTAGTACACTCCCAGGGATAAAAGAGATTAAAGCAGGACTAATGGCTGTCCTATATTTAGAAAAAAGAGAAGCAGAAAGGGATAAAGATAAGATGACGAAAAGATTTTTTTAAAAATGGAGAGTGTTCATAGAATCCTTATTGTCGACAGGGGAAATTCAAGAGATAATGAGGTCCTTTGTTAATTCAGATTGGTATTTGTTAGAAGATTTAAGTGGTAGTTTGGATAAATTAAAATTTGTCACATGATAAATGCATCAGTTGGTGTATGTTCTGGATTTGATTGTCGGATTCCAATCATTGAAGCTGGTTAGATGTGGACATTAGGGGATATGTTAATACTATTTGTGTTACAAAGATTAATGTTTGTTTTATTTCTATGTAATAATTTAAAGCAACATTTGCAATATGTATTGTACTTATTTGTTTAAAAAAAAAAAAAAAACAACCAATAAAAATGATGTTTTAAAAAAAAATAATGAAATTTAACACTATATGCTAATTTTTTGAGAAGGACCTGTACATCTGGTTTCCTTGGAGTTCCACCACTAGTGCATACCCAGAACCTGGGAACATGTGGAGAAGTTACATTCCAGGAGAGGAATTAACTACTTACATCCCTGGCATTTCTCTCAAGCCAATTGGTTTCTATACTACAGACGCTCACTTTCCAATGACCTCAGTTCCCAACCTCCCAGTTCCTATTATATCTTGCTCTTATCAATTCTGTAAAATTACAATCACTGACACCCAGCATCTCATGTGCTTGTTCAAATGCCCTGTTATCTGTGTGCAAATATAGTGATAGCAGTACACTCTCCAGAACAAACCACTGAAACTAAATGTGTTATTGCAGAACTTGCACTGAGTTTTATAGTTCGACTTATACTACAGTTCTACTGTTAACCAAATCTGTCCCTAGAAGAGAGTGCACCCTGCTAGAAACCAAGATGTGAGGAGACTGCATAGCTCTGAGCTGCAGAAGAGACACCTTGAGAATAACCCTTTAATGATGGAAACAACCTGTTACCAGCTATTCAAAGGCTAGATTATAACTTTCTGATGGGTGAGGGTATGATTGCTTCCACCAATCCCAAGAACTGGACTCTATACCCAGATACCCAGTCAGAATAAGGAAGCGCTACTACTGTATTCATTTTTTATTGAGTTGTGGCATAAATTTGATGGCCAACACCCCATTGTGATGGGTGAATTTCAGAACCACATACTCTGAATCGATGAGTATGAGGCTCCCATCAGTCCGAATAACAACTCTTTGATAACTGTGTAACAAAACTGCTTTTAAGTATTTTTTTTTTTCAATTTTTTTTTTTTTCTGGGCAATTTTTATGTTATATTAAAGAGTACATGTCAGCATGATTTTGTTATGTAAAGTAAAGCTATGGTTGTAATGGTGTTGTATTGCAGATTACATTGATATCGTTGGTGAAGTAAACTTTGTGGTTCTTCTTTAATCACCATTTGAAGCTTTCTACTAATTAGATTTTGGTGCACAGGAGCCTAAGGGTACCGTCACACAGTGGCATTTTGATCGCTACGACGGCACGATTTGTGACGTTCCAGCGATATATCCGTGACGTTCCAGCGATCTCGCTGTGTCTGACACGCTCCTGCGATCAGGGACCCCGCTGAGAATCGTACGTCGTAGCAGATCGTTTGAAACTTTCTTTCGTCGTCTAGTGTCCCGCTGTGGCGACATGATCGCATCGTGTAACAAAGGTGTGCACGATATTGTATACGATGTGCGCATAGTAACCAACGGCTTTTACATCGCACATACGTCATGAAATTATCGCTCCAGCGTCATGCATTGCAAAGTGTGACAGCAGTCTACGACGCTGGAGCGATATTGTTACGATGCTGGAGCGTCACGGATCGTGCCGTCGTAGCGATCAAAATGCCACTGTGTGACGGTACCCTAAGGCTGCATTTTGTGAAGGTGGCTCTTATGTTTCTGATCCCTAGTAACACTGAAATATTGACCTTTATAAATTGCGCCCCATACCTGTATTGAGTCCCAGAGGTATGGTGTCTCCACCTCCCAGCCGTCCATCATCCACCTCTTGCGTCTGTGCGCCGTCTCATGTGTTGCTGCCTGCCCCCATGCCTGCTGCCTGCCCCCATCTCCCTCCTCTTTCCTCCCTCGGCAGCGTCTGATGAACTTACCTACAAGTGAACTGCTCATCAGACGCTGCCGAGGGATGAAAGAAAGAGGAGGAGGGAGATGGGGGCAGAAACGGGGATACACCATACCTCTGGGATTCAATACAAATATGGGGCGCAATTTATAAAAGTCAATATTTCAGTGTTCCTAGAGATCAGAAACATAAGAGCCACCTTCACAGAATGCAGCGTTAGTGCTGCTGAAGGTGGCTATTTTACTTTAAAACGCCCTGAGGGGGTTGGGGGGAGGAGGGGGGGGGGGGAAAGGGTGACAGGTTCCCTTTAAAATACAAATTCTGAACAGCTTTTGTATTGAAACCTGTTATCAGGTTTTTCTTTTTAAAAAGCCAACAAGTTCTCGAGTCTTTTAACACATTTCTAATAAGCCCGCTATATTTTAGTTTGAAGCTGTCTGGTGTTGTATTAAGCATAGTGGTCCAATGGGCGAGTCTAGACCATGCTTGATGCACCCTGTCTTCTTTGACGCTGACACACCAACAATGAATTATATGGATTACGTTTTCTTCTTCATCCACACAGCCGACAAAACCTCCCGCCAGTGCAATGGCAGGCTCTCTGCTGGTTATGTACATCAATCATACAGTAAGTAGCATAAGTAGAGGGTAGCGTTAGAAGGCAGAGATGGGGCTCCTACCATGATTAAGAACATAACTTCTATGCCTCTTCCTTCAGATATACAGTGCTTCCTGCTAAATATATCTATACATATGCCAGTTGGAAATCTTTATTCATTATATAGTGGAATGCGTTGAGAACAGTGAAACCTAAAAATGATCAATATAAATCACAGCTAATATCCCACGGAGGACTGGAGTTGGAATGATGTTCAAAATCAAAGTGGAAAATCAAATTGCAGGCTGATCCAACTTCAGTGGAAATGCCTGAAGACAAGGAAATGATGCTCAGTAGTGTGTGTGGCCTCCACGTGCCTTTATGATCTCCCTACAATGCCTGGGCATGCTCCTGATGAGGTGGCAGATGGTCTCCTGAGGGATCTCCTCCCAATTATGGACTAAAGCATCCACTAACTCCTGGACAGTCTGTGGTTCCACGTGACGTTGGTGGAATGAGCGAGACATGATGTCCCAGATGTGTTCAACCGGATTCAGGTCTGGGGAATGGGCGGGCCAGTCCATAGCTTCAATACCATCATCTTGCAGGAACTCTTGACACATTCCAGCCAAATGAGGTCTGGCATTGTCCTGCATTAGGAGGAACCCAGGGCCAACCGCACCAGCATATGGACTCACAAGGGGTCTGAGGATCTCATCTCGGTACCTAATGGCAGTCGGGCTACCTCAGGCGAGCACATGGAGGGCTGTGCGGCCCTCCAAGGAAATGCCACCCCACACCATTACTGACCCACTGCCAAAGCGGTCATGCTGAATGATGTTGCAGGCAGCAGATCGCTCTCCACGGCGTCTCCAGACTCTGTCACGTCTGTAACATGTGCTCAGTTTGAACCTGGTTTCATCTGTGAAGAGCACAGGGCGCCAGTGGCAAATTTGCCAATCCTTGTGTTCTGTGGCAAATGCCAAGCGTTCCTGCATGGTGTTGGGCTGTGAGCACAACCCCCATCTGTGGACGTCGGGCACTCAGACTATCCTCATTTTGCAGGGCTCTGGCAGTTCTCCTGTTTCTCCTTGCACAAGGCTGAGGTAGTGGTCCTACTGCTGGGTTGTTGCCTTCTATGGCCCCCTCCACATCTCCTGGTGTACTGGCCTGTGTCCTGGTAGTGCCTCCAACCTCTGGACACTACGCTGACAGACACAGCAAACCTTGCCACAGCTCACATTGATGTGCCATCCTGGATGAGCTGCACTACCTAAGCCACTTGTGTGGGTTGAAAGCACAACCAACATTCAAAAATGACCAAAACATCAGCCAGAAAGCATTGGTACTGAGATGTGGTCTGTGGTCCCCACCTGCAGAACCACTCCTTTATTTAGTGTCTTGATAATTGCCAATAATTTCCATCTGTTGTCCAGTCTATTCCATGTGCACAACAGCATGTGAAATTGATTGTAAATCAGTATTTCTTCCTAGGTGGACAGTTTGATTTCACAGAATTTTTATTCACTTGCAGTTATATTCTGTTGTTTGTGTCCCCTATTATTTTTTTGAGCAGTGTGTGTGTATATATATATATATATATATATATATATATATATATATATATATATATATATATATATATATATATATATATATATAATTTGTGTGTGCAGAAAGTATTCAGACCCCGTTTAAATTTTCACTCTTTGCTTCATTGCAGTCATTTGGTAAATTCAAAAAAGTTCACTTGTTTCTCATTAATATATACTCTGTATCCCACCTATGGGAGGTGGCGTCGCATATTCATCACTGTAATGGGCGGCACCACGTGACCGCTCATACAGGAGAAGCTGCGGCGAGGAGAAGAAGCAGCGAGGGAGCCAGGTAAGTTATTAACAGCGGGGGGGGGGGGGGGCGCAAAGGGGTGGGAGGGGGTTGGGGACAGGGATCTTTTTTTTTTTTTTTAAAGGGAACCTGTCATCTGAATTTGGCGGGACTGGTTTTGGGTCATATGGGCGGAGTTTTCGGGTGTTTGATTCACCCTTTCCTTACCTGCTGGCTGCATGCTGGCTGCATATTGGATTGAAGTTCATTCTCTGTCCTCCATAGTGCACGCCTGCGCAAAGCAATCTTGCCTTGCGCAGGCGTGTACTACGGAGGACGGAGAATGAACTTCAATCCAATATTGCAGCCAGCATGCAGCCAGCAGGTAAGGAAAGGGTGAATCAAACACCCGAAAACTCCGCCCATATGACCCAAAACCAGTCCTGCCAAATTCAGGTGACAGAGTCCCTTTAAACACCCAAAAAAAAAAAAAAGATTTTTCATATCTTCTCTCCAGCGAACGCTGCTGAAGAGAAGAAATGAATGGCGGCTTCAGCACCACGCTGGGGGGACAGCGCTTACTGTAGCGCTGTCTCCTGCACAGAACACGGACTGCACACGGACAGCATCCGTGTGCGGTACGTGTTATACACGGACCCATTGACTTTAATGGGTCCGTGTAATACGTGCGCTCCCACGAACACTGACATGTCTCCGTGTTTTTCAAACGGACACACGGTCCGTGAAAACCCGCTGACATGTGCAGAGACACATTGATTTTAATGTGTCTACGTGAGTCAGTGTCTCCGGTACCTGAGGAAACTGTCACCTCACGTACCGGAGCCACTGACGTGTGAAACCGGCCTGAGATTGTTCTACTCCTTCATTGGAGTCCAGCTGTGTTTAATTAAACTGATAGGACTTGATTTGGAAAGGCACACACCTGTCTATATAAGACCTCACAGTGCATGTCAGACCAAATGAGAATCATGAGGTCAAAGGAACTGGCCAAGGAGCTCAGAGACAGAATTGTGGCAAGGCACAGATCTGGCCATGGTTACAAAAGAATTTCTGCAGTACTTAAAGGGAATCTGTCACCCCATTTTTCTCCTATAAGCTGCGGCCACCGCCATCAGGGGCTTTTCTACGGCCCCCGATGTAACCAGAAAGATAAGAAAAACAAGTTGGATTATACTCACCCAGGGCCTCTCTGACCTTTCCCCGCACCTGCGCACTGCAGTACTTTGCTCTGCCCTCGATAGGGCAGATAAAGTACGCCTGCGCAGGAGCCACGGCAGGAAGCAAGAAAGAGGATGTCATTGCATGAAGATGGGTGGCGCTGGACCCGGACTGCGATGCCCATCGGACCGGACCTCATCAGGACTGCCCCTGGGTGAGTATAATCTAACTTGTTTTTTTATCTTTCAGGTTACATCAGTGGCTTATCTACAGCATTACAAAATGCTGTAGATAAGCCCCTAATGGCGGTGGCCGCAGCTTATAGGCGAAAAATGGGGTGACAGATTCCCTTTAAGGTTCCTAAGAGCACAGTGGCCTTGATAAATAATCCTTAAATGGAAGAAGATTGGGACCTCCAGAAGTCTTCCTAGACCTGGCCGCCCAGCCAACTGAGCAATCATGGGAGAAGAGCCTTGGTGAGAGAGGTAAAGAAGAATCCCGAGATCTTTGTGGCTGAGCTCCAGAGATGCAGTAGGGAGATGGGAGAAAGTTCCACAAAGTGAACTATCACTGCAGCCCTCCACCAGTCAGGCCTTTATGGCAGAGTGGCCCGACAGAAGCCTCTCCTCAGTGCAAGACATATAAAAGCCTGCATAGAGTTTGCTAAAAAAAAACAACACATGCAGGACTCCCAGACTATGATAATTAAGATTCTCTGGTCTGATGAGACGAAGATAGACCTTTTTGGTGATAATTCTAAGCGGTATGTGGAGAAAACTAGGCACTGCTCATCACCTGCCCAATACAATCCCAACTGTGAAACGTGGTAGCAGCATAATGCTATGAGGGTGTTTTTCAGCTGCAGGGACAGGACGACTGGTTGTCATTGAAGAAAATATGAATGCGGCTAAGTACAGAGAGATCCTGGATGAAAACCTCTTCCAGAGTGCTCTGGACCTCAGACTTGGCTGAAGGATCACCTTCCAACAAGACAATGACCATAAGGACACAGCTAAAATTACAAAGGAATGGCTTCAGAACAACTGTGACTATTCTTGACTGGCCCAGCCCTGACCTATACCCTATTGAGCATTTCTGGAGAGACCTGAAAATATCTGTCCACCAACTTTCACCATCCAACCTGACAGAACTGGAGAGGATCTGCAAGGAAGAATGGCAGAGGATCCCCAAATCAGGTGTGAAAAACTTGTTGCATCATTCCCAAGAAAACTCATGGCTGTACAATGTGTACATGTGAAATGAGTGTAAATAAGTGAAAAATCAGCTCACCCCTTAGGTGTAATTCCAGTCCAGGATGGGAGCACCGGAATCCTGCTGCTGCTGCACAGCACTCGGCAACTTGAACAGTGTGAAAATGGATCCAGCTCACACATCAGGGCGTTGATAAAAATCTTTCATTCAGCTTTATTTGGAAGAATTTTTAAAATGGTAGAACATCAATTAGGATGTCTCAGACAACATTGCAAATATTAATGTTTCAAACAAAGTTCTTGAACACTTAATGAAAGCTTCTTAACAACACCCTGGTGTGTGAGCTGGATCCATTTTCACACTGTACATGTAAAATGGACAGCATGTGACTTTAGGCTACTTTCACCCTAGCGTTTTTTGACGTACGTCACAATGCGTCGTTTTGGAGTAAAAACGCATCCTGCAAAGTTGCCCGCAGAATGCTTTTTTTTTTTCTCCATAGACTTTCATTAGCGATGCATTGCGACGTATCGCCACACGTCGCATCCGTCGTTCAACATGCGTCGTGTTTTGGCGGACCGTCGGCATAAAAACACGTTCCATGTAACTTTTTTTTGGTGCATCGAGTTTGCCATTTCCGACCGCACATGCGCTGTCGGAACTCCACCCCCTCCTCCCTGGACCTTACAATGGGGCAGCAGATGCATTGTAAAACTGCATCCGCTTCCCACGTTGTTCTTTTTTTTTTTCGCAGTTTGCATCGATACGTCGGGCCGACGCATGGCGACTGCCCCGTACTGATGCTAGTGTGAAAGTAGCCTAAAATGAGTGTCTGAGCAAAGGGTCTGAATACTTATGACAATGTGATATTTCGATTTTTCTTTTTTAATAAATTTGCCCAAAAATTTTACATTTCTGCATTTTTTTTTTTTCAGTCAAGATGGGGTGCAGAGTGTACATTAATGAGAAAAAAATGAACTTTTTTGAATTTACCAAATGGCTGCAATGAAACAAAAACAGCAACTTGTAGCGAAATGAAATAAATATACACTTGTAAATTGCTGTAATTACATTAAAGCAGCACTCCCATCAAAATAAAAAATGTGTATTCTCTTAATATATTGCAATCATCATTATATAGCATTGTGTACCTACAATCGCTCATTTTGCATTTTAACCCACCTATTCTTTCTTCCATTAGGTCTATGACCTCACTTGATAAAAAAAAAAAAAAAGCTGACTGATTCCTTTAAGGCTGTGTGCACACGTTCAGGTTTTTTCGCACTAAAAACGCTATAAAAACTCCATTAAAACACATACACTATGAATTCTATAATTTAGAATGCATTCTGCATGTTTTGTGCACATAGATGCGTTTTTTTTCCGCGAAAAAAATGCATCGCGGTAAAAAAAATAAGCATGTTCATTATTTTTGTGGATTTTCTGCATTTTCCCCGCAATTCTATGCATTTGGGAAAAAACGCACAAAAAAAGCGTCAAAAAACGCGTCAAACGCATGCGGATTTCTGGCAGAAATGTCCGGTTTTTGTCAGGAAAATTTCTGCAAGAAATCCTGACGTGTGCACATGCCCTTAATCTCTATGTAGAAACAGTAGGTACATTTTCCCTGTATGAGTCATAAGTCACTGCAAAAGTCCCTGGCAGGGAGAGGAGCAGAGAAGTTGGGTCAGGAGTTGAGGAGGGGAATGAGACTTTCTGTTTCTGTATAGAGCAGAGAAAAGAAGAATTAGCTGGGTAGAAAGGCAAAATAAGTAATTGTAAGTATGCGCAGCCTATTATATGCCCCTCCACTGACAGACAGCCAGAAGCAGCTTACGATGGGCTTCTATCCATGATTAACCTGGAAGCCATCGTTAGGATTCCAATGTCATGTCTAAACCCATTGGCACTGCATGTTCGCATTTTACGGGTGTGATGGATTAACAGAGAACCCTCCTTTTCTCTGTCACATTTTTTAGATGTCGCAGTCAATATTGACCACAAATCAAATGGGTTAAATGGTAAATGAAAGCTGAAACTTGTTGCTGATTGTCTTGTCTCAGTTCCCAAGTTCATGTCATGTGAATACCATAGAGGATGAATCATATAGCCTTGTCAGCCAGATGATCAGATGGTTGTCCAACTTCAGGCACCCCAAATATGGTCCACCAATATCTAGCCCATGGAATACCTTTTCTAGTGCTTCTTCACTTACACTGCTCATTGTGGGGACAGTGTGCAAGTGGTATATCTACTATATAAAGCTGAATGTGTGTGTGTGTCCGGGATTGGCATCTGCACCGTCGCAGCTACAGCCACAAAATTTTGCACAGTCACACGTCTGGACCCTGAGCGCGTCATAGGCTATGTTGTGAGGTGAAATTTTAACTCCGCGCTTTCCAATTCACCAAACTATTTTTCCCCTATCTACATAATGGGGAAAAGTGAAAGGAAAAGTGTTGGAGGCAAATTGACAGCTGCCAGATGTGAACAAGGGGGACTTAACCCCTTAGTGACAGAGCCAATTTGGTACTTAAAGGGAACCTGTCACCCCGTTTTTTGAGATTGAGCTATAAATACTGTTAAATAGGGCCTGCGCTGTGCGTTACTATAGTGTATGTAGTGTACCCTGATTCCCCATGTATGCTGAGAAATACATTACCAAAGTCGCCGTTTTCGCCTGTCAATCAGGCTGGTCTGGTCAGGTGGGCGTGTTCACAGCGCTCTTTTCTTCCCCAGCTTTCCGTTGGTGGCGTAGTGGTGTGCGCATGTCCAGAGTTCCGACTTCCCTGCGCCCACGTGAAGACACAGCGCGCGATCTGCGCTGTAATCCCTTGCATCGGTGGGGGCGGCCATCTTCCTGGGGCCGCGCGTGCGCAGATGGAGTGCTCTGCTGCACGGGGCTTCAGGAAAATGGCCGCAGGATGCCGCGCGTGCGCATTAGAGATCGCGGCGGCCATTTTCCCAAAGAACTCGGCTTTGGGAAAATGGCCGCCGCGATCTCTAATGCGCACGCGCGGCATCCCGCGGCCATTTTCCTGAAGCCCCGTGCAGCAGAGCACTCCATCTGCGCACGCGCGGCCCCAGGAAGATGGCCGCCCCCACCGATGCAAGGGATTACAGCGCAGATCGCGCGCTGTGTCTTCACGTGGGCACAGGGAAGTCGGAACTCTGGACATGCGCACACCACTACGCCACCAACGGAAAGCTGGGGAAGAAAAGAGCGCTGTGAACACGCCCACCTGACCAGACCAGCCTGATTGACAGGCGAAAACGGCGACTTTGGTAATGTATTTCTCAGCATACATGGGGAATCAGGGTACACTACATACACTATAGTAACGCACAGCGCAGGCCCTATTTAACAGTATTTATAGCTCAATCTCAAAAAACGGGGTGACAGGTTCCCTTTAATGACCAGGCCAATTTTTGCAATTCTGACCACTGTCACTTTATGAGGTTATAACTCTGGAACGCTTCAACGGATCCCGCTGATTCTGAGAATGTTTTTTCGTGACATATTGTACTTCATGCTAGTGGTAACATTTCTTCGATATTACTTGCGATTATTTATGAAAAAAACGGAAATATGGCGAAAATTTTTAAAATTTTGCAATTTTCAAACTTTGTATTTTTATGCCCTTAAATCAGAGAGATATGTCACGAAAAATAGTTAATAAATAACATTTCCCACATGTCTACTTTACATCAGCACAATTTTGGAAACAAAATTTTTTTTTGTTAGGGAGTTATAAGGGTTAAAAGTTGACCAGCAATTTCTCATTTTTACAACACCATTTTTTTTTAGGGACCACATCACATTTGAAGTCATTTTGAGGGGTCTATATGATAGAAAATAATGACGTGTGACACCATTCTAAAAACTACACCCCTCAAGGTTCTCAAAACCACATTCAAGAAGTTTATTAACCCTTTACGTGCTTCACAGGAACTGAAACAATGTGGAAGGAAAAAATGAACATTTAACTTTTTTTTGCAAACATCTTAATTCAGAACCATTTTTTTTATTTTCACAAGTGTAAAAACAGAAATGTAACCATAAATTTTGTTATGCAATTTCTCCTGAATACGCCAATACCCCATATGTGGGGGTAAACCACTGTTAGGGCGCACCGCAGAACTTAGAAGTGAAGGAGCGCCATTTGACTTTTTCAATGCAGAATTGGCTGGAATTGAGATCGGACGCCATGTCGCGTTTGGAGAGCCCCTGATGTGCCTAAACAGTGGAAACCCCCCAC
Organism: Ranitomeya imitator; assembly: GCF_032444005.1. Lineage (NCBI taxonomy): Eukaryota > Metazoa > Chordata > Amphibia > Anura > Dendrobatidae > Ranitomeya > Ranitomeya imitator. The sequence continues at coordinate 83,473,277 of NC_091285.1, forward strand.
AAGTGACCCCATTTTGGAAACTAGACCCCCCATAGAACTTATCTAGATGTGTGGTGAGAACCTTGAATGCCCAAGTGCTTCACAGAAGTTTAGAATGCAGAGTCGTGAAAATAAAAAATATTTTTTTTTTCACAAAAAAGATATTGTAGCCCCCAAGTTTTTATTTTCACAAGGGTAACAGGAGAAATTGGACTGCAATAGTTGTTGTCCAATTTATCCCGAGTATGCTGATGCGCCATATGTGGGGGTAAACCACTGTTTGGGCACACGGCAGAGCTCGGAAGGGAAGGAGCGCCTTTTTGGAATGCAGACTTTGATAGAATGGTCTGTGGGCATTATGTTGCGATTGCAGAGCCCCTGATGTACCTAAACTGTAGTAACCCCCCACAAGTGACCCCATTTTGGAAACTAGACCCCCCAAGGAACTTATCTAGATGTGTGGTGAGAACTTTGAATGCCCAAGTGCTTCACAGAAGTTTAGAATGCAGAGTCGTGAAAATAAAATTTTTTTTTTTTTTTTCACAAAAAAGATTTTGTAGCCCCCAAGTTTTTATTTTCACAAGGGTAACAAGAGAAATTGGACCCCAGAAGTTGTTGTCCAATTTATCCCGAGTACGCTGATGCCCCATATGTGGGGGTAACCCACTGTTTGGGCGCACGGCAGAGCTCAGAAGGGAGGGAGCACCATTTGACTTTTTGAGCGCAAAATTGGCTGTCGTGTTTGGAGACCCCCTGATGTACCTAAACAGTGGAAACCCCCCAATTCTAGCTCCAACCCTAACCCCAACACACCCCTAACCCTAATCCCAACCTGATCCATAATCCTAATCACTAACCCTAACCATAATCACAACCCTTACCCCAAAACAACCCTAATGTCAACCCTAACCATAACCCTAATCAAAACCCTAAATCCAACACACCCCTAATCCTAATCTCAAACCTAACCTCAAACCTAACCCTAATCCCAAGCGTAACCCTAATGCCAACCCTAACCCTAATACCAACCCTAATCAAAACCCTAACCCTAATCCCAGCTCTAACCCTAACTTTAGCCCCAACCCTAGCCCTAACTTTAGCCCCAACCCTAACCCTAGCCCTAAGGCTACTTTCACACTTGCGTCGTTTGGCATTCCGTCGCAATCCGTCGTTTTGGACAAGAAACGGATCCTGCAAATGTGCCCGCAGGATGCGTTTTTTGCCCATAGACTTGTATTGCCGACGGATCGTGACGGATGGCCACACGTCGCGTCCGTCGTGCACTGGATCAGTTGTGTTTTGGTGGAGCGTCGGCTCAAAAAAACGTTCAATGAAACTTTTTTTGTACGTCGCATTCGCCATTTCTGACCGCGCATGCGTGGCCGTAACTCCGCCCCCTCCTCCCCAGGACATAGATTGGGCAGCGGATGCGTTGAAAAACTACAGCTGCTGCCCACGTTGTGCACAATTTTCAAAACGTGCGTCAGTATGTCGGGCCGACGCATTGCAACGGCCCCGTACGGACGCAAGTGTGAAAGAAGCCTAACCCTAAATTTAGCCCCAACCCTAACCCTAAATTTAGCCCCAACCCTAACCCTAAATTTAGCCCCAACCCTAGCCCTAACCCTACCCCTAACCCTACCCCTACCCCTAACCCTAATTTTAGCCCCAACTGCTGTTCTCCTGCCGGCCGGCAGATGGAGACAGATGGCGGGCGCACTGGGCATGCGTCCGCCATGTTCTTCTGCCGGCGGCCAGGAGGAGCAGCAAGAGGATCCAGGGACCTAGGTGAGTATGCTAGGGTCCCCGAATCCACCTATTTCTCTGTCCTCTGATGTGCGATCACATCAGAGGACAGAGAATTACACTTTACTTTTTTTTTTTTTTTTGCGGTCGCCGGTAAACAGTTAATTACCGGCGATCGCAAAACAGGGGTCGGTAATACCGACCCCGATCATGCTCTTTGGGGTCTCGGCTACCCCCGGCAGCCGAGACCCCCAAAGATTCTCCCGGTGCCGGCCGGTGGGCGCACTGCGCATGCGCCCGCCATTTTGAAGATGGTGGCGCCCACCGGGAGACACGAGGAGCATCGGGGGAGCTAGGTGAGTATTGGGGGGCCACCTGGGACCCCTTTTCTCTGTCCTCCGATGTGCTATCACATCGAAGGACAGAGAAATTAAAAAGAGATCGCGTTTTTTTTTTTGTTTGTTTTGCGATCGCCGGTAAACGGTTAATTACCGGCGATCGCAAATGCGGGGTGGGTTAAAAACCCCCCGAATCATGTTCTCTGGGGTCTCGGCTACCCTCGGCAGCCGAGACCCCTGAGAAAATCGGCCTCTGGGGGGCGCTATGGACTTTTTCCACAGCGCCGTTAATTAACGGCGCTGTGGTTTAAGTACCCTTAGCGGCTGCCGTTAAAAGGCGTATCGGCGGTCGCTAAGGGGTTAAAGAATGAGAGCGATGGCGCCAAAGAGTATATACCGATCAGTTGCTAAGGTGGGCCCCCGACATGAGATACTCACCACACATGGGGATATGAACACACACACAAAATGCGCCACACACTACCACGTGCTTGAACACATATACCACCCTCAGCACACATTTCACCACACATACACCAACCTCGCCACATAAAAGTCGAAACACAAAAGTCGCCGCTCAAAACTCGCCACGCGCAAAATTCGCCACATGCAAAAACTAGGCTCACGCAAAACTCGCCACAAGTGCAAAACTCACCTCATGGAAAACTCGCCACACGCAAAACTTGCACACGCGGAAAAATTGCCACATGCACAAAATTTGCAACACATGCAAAAGTTGCCTCACACAAAACTTGCACATACTCAAAAGGCACCAGACATAAAACTCACCACGCGCAAAACTCGCCATGCGCAAAACTTGCTGCACACAACTTGCTACACTAACCTGTCACATGCAACTCGACACTGTGAGCTAATATATACTGCCAGGGGGAGGGCTACCTGTTGGCTGGGGATTTATCAGGCTGCCAATTTAGCTTACAAATACTGAGGTAAAAATACTGACCAAATAACGTGTGAACGAGGTCTAATACAGGAGGGGATGACACACAGGTATATACTATATACAGGAGGAGATGACACACAGGTATATACTATATACAGGAGGAGATGACACACAGGTATATACTATATACAGGAGGAGATGACACACAGGTATATACTATATACAGGAGGAGATGACACACAGGTATATGCTATATACAGGAGGAGATTACACACAGATATATACTATATACAGGAGAGATGACACACAGGTATATACTATATAGAGGAGGAGATGACCTACAGGTACATACTATATACAGGAGGAGATGACATACAGG